>NC_138860.1:54566192-56047831 GCF_965194805.1 Balaenoptera borealis | reverse complement strand
GCTGCATTATTATTATAGAGAATTTTTAGTATATATTAGTCATTATTATAACTAGATTATATGTTACTATATTACACATTTATAAGCCCTCCTCATGCACATTGCATGCATTTAGTAAATGCTGCTGTTTTAATTTTAATTGATATAATTCACATACCATTAAATTCTTCCAGTTTTAACTGCAGAATTTTAGCCGAGTCCACCACTGCAAGCTTCTGTATATGACCTACTACAGGGATCTGAGGGCCCATTTGGAAGAGTTATCCAGGTTGGGTCACCAGCCCTACAGGAAGAACTTGAGACAAATGAACACTAGAATGAAAACGAGTTAACACTTTGTTGTTCTCTAAACCTACCTTCTGACCTTGTGAAAAAGGAATTTGAAACATATTCCATGTGGAATGGTTTGATTTAGTGGTCAGTAAAACTTTAAAAAGTTATTCAAATGCTTTAGAAATTAAGGTAAAGTTATTTGCAATTACAATTCAGTTGTATATTCTGCTCAAAATGAGACAGGATGAAGCATTACTCGTATTCTTAGATGTGTTTGGAATCGTCCTCGCTTGGGGTGATAGCAAATATCAGTGAATGCTTAGGAGCACTTGTAATGCTTATTTTTGGTTAGGTAAAATTTAAGTGAATGTGTTGTGTTAAAAAACAAAATTCAACTGAGTAAATTTTAAAGATCTTATTGGCTTTATTCAACAGTTCACGAAACGGCGGCAGCCAATCTAGCAGATAGAAAGGAGCTCCGAGGAGCCGTACAAAATGAAAGGCTTTTATAGGCAGAAGGGAGCAGGAATAAGAAAGTTACATGAGGCAAAAAAGTGGATTGGGTTATCACAAGATTACTTTCCTTTAGGGGACAGCAGAGGTCTATCAGGCAGATTACCTAACTAGTGCTGATGAGGTGATTCCTGGTTTAAGATTTCATTTCTGGGAGAGTGGAAACTGTAACAAAGTCTTTGGTGACATGGGGCTTAGCATAAGTGACTCCATGTTGGACCTGTTGTCTTGTTTTTAATAGTTGGCTGTGGATTTCAGAGTTACAAATGAGGTAGAAAGCTGACTTGTTAAAGAGTTGCAGCTACTCTTTCATAGTCTGGAATGTACCTCACCCTCATTCTTTGTAGTGAGATGCAAATGAGGAAGTAAGATACCCAGTGTAACTGTTGAGCAAGTATTTATGTCCCACTGGTTTTTGTTTTCTTAGTTTAACTCTGGGGATTTTTTTTTTTTTTTTAAAGAATATGTGTTTTCTGAGGTTTTGAATTTGCCTAGCAATTACTAGCAAAGATAGGAAAGATAATGAGCTGAATGGTTGGAATTTGACACGAGAATAATGGTTTTCTTTATTTACCTTTGCATGATTTTAAAGAGAACTAAGATTTCGCTTATTTATCTTTTACTTCATGTTCTTTTTCCTTTGTAAAAACTCAGCATGTTACTGGACTATTCTGAAATCCAAAATATTCTGAAAAGCTTTCTTCTGTTTGATACTTCAGTGGTTTCTCTCTCATTTTATCTTTTGTTCCGCCACTTAGAGCACTTGGGTTCTGTAATGTGCACTCCTAAGTGTAAAGAGAAACCTACTTGGAATATTGTTTTCCTGTGATTAAGAAAGTAATTGTAGAATTTTGTCTTTCTTAGAGTTCTTTATGTCAATACCATGAACATTTTGTGACAGTCTGTTAAAACTGAGTCATGTATACCTCATGAATGTTTATATTGAACTGAATCTATTATATATTAATTGAATCTATAAAGATGTTCCTGAATTATTAGAAAAAGACCACTGGGGAACGAAGAACAGTCTCTACAGGGCTTTGCCAGTACATGTGGGGGACATAGACCTTTCTGCCCTCTAGGCCATATTTCTGTCCTGGTGGTTTTGTCTTCCTTTCTGTCTTATCCTGATTTTACGGCTGTTGTGATGAGAATGTTGAACAAGTAGAACCTGAGGCATGGGAAAAAGGGTCCTTACAGCCACTCTTGTGAGGTGAGATCATATTTTAATGATGTGTGATCATTTTTTAATGTATTGGCTGCTTTGATGGTGGATAAAAAGAATACTACTCCCATAATTAAACTACATTGCTTTGCTGCATTTGGGGAGAACACAGAAATTGAAAAAAGTTCACATCTTATTCAGGCTTCTCTTGATTTTTGTTTTGGCTCTTTCTAAATTTGACACTTGAGAATAGATGTTCTCTGAAGGCCAGGAATGGTTTCTTAGACTCACACTCATTTAGTATGACCCAGGTATGTTTTTGTTAAATAGTAATAATCCTAGAAGAATGGCTGTTGGAACAAATCAGCTAACAGAGTAAAATCTGTGTAAAAATTTTAAAACAGCATTTAAAAATATTTGGAGATATCTTATTTGTTAATTTGTTCTTATCTTAATGAGATCTAGAGAGGCTTTTGAAAATTATTTTGTAGGCAGTTTGGCTTCTGAATAGAAAGACTGTAAAGAGTAGCTAATAAAAAGTGTAACAACTGTCCCCAAATCCTCTTTTAAAAGCAGAAGAGTTGATATTAGAAAATCCAAATTAGGGTACAAAGTAGACTGCATTTGTCGGGACACATTATAGCAACCTGGGGGGACTTTCTTAACATCTGGGATTACTGTTCACCTTTGTTTTTTATTCTGATAGAGATTAAAAAGGTATTTTCACCTTCAAATCCCCCAATAAGCCTATTTAGTGGAGGGAAATAGGACACACTGCTTTTGACTCTTTCTGAGCACACTGAGCACATGTGAAAACCTCCGATATATTCCATCCCTCTCAATTTACATGACCATGAGGAAACTGAAACCTCCGGAGGTTAAATGACTTGCCCTGGGACAGACAGCTAGATGGTTCCTGCTGGAACTGGAGCCCCTCTGTTGGTTACCACGAGTGCCTTGTTTTCTGCTGCCTGTTTGATACCCAATCCTCTCCTGGTAAATTTTAGCAGCAACTGGTGTTGTCGGCACTTCACGCCTTGATCTCAGGTAATTCCCCACCCCCACGCCTTTTTTCAGTGGAGCTGCACAGTGTGAAGTCGAGGACTGCAGAAGCTCAGGTGGAAACCATTCGGGGAGATCAGTGGGTCTTAGTTCACCGGGAAAAAGGCAAGAGTAAGAAAGATGTCTTGCAAGGGAGTGAAGTACTGTATGTAAACATGGCTGTGTACAATGACTCCTGAAGTTTGGGAGGGTACGATAGCTGTTATTTCTGACACTGGAGAAAATATCTTTAGGAAAAGAGAACACAAAGACAGTTTTTTAAGTAGATCATTGGTTTGCAAAAAGTATGCTTTTTGTTGGGAACACAAATATACATTTAACTGTATGACAAAAGGAACATTTGAATTTTTGCTTCCCAGACTCTGAAGTATGGAGAAACATTTAAGGGTGACAAAAAATGAAGGATGCCCATCAAACTTAGAGGAGTCCTTGCTCTAGAAAACATATGCACTGTGGCTATGAGAGAGGACCTCTTGGATTTAGGAGTGAAATGTTGTTAATAATTAGAAGGCACTGTGGCTAATTAGAAGAGTCTTTTGAAAGTAATAAATCAGAAGCATTTTAAAGATACCTAATTGTTTACCTAAGAAC
This sequence comes from Balaenoptera borealis, assembly GCF_965194805.1. Classification (NCBI taxonomy): domain Eukaryota; kingdom Metazoa; phylum Chordata; class Mammalia; order Artiodactyla; family Balaenopteridae; genus Balaenoptera; species Balaenoptera borealis. The sequence continues at coordinate 56,044,227 of NC_138860.1, read as the reverse complement.
CTGTGTGGAATTCTCAAAGGACTTAATTATTTGAAATTGTTAGCTTTTGTTTTTGTAATTTTAAAACTGTCTTTACAGCCTTTATGTTTCTAAAAGTGTTTTGCACTCTTATAGCCCTGATGCCTTAGAAGTTTTATGAGTTTAACACACAGCACCTACAATTATTTGATACTGTTTTCCCTGGCCGTTTTTTTTTCTTGGTTAGGAGTGTTCTTAACCAAGATGATTACCTATTGTTACACCGAATGTGCTCTCCCCGGGTGCATAGGCAACTGCTCAAATGCGGTTATAATTCTTGTTTGCCCCTGGGTGGTTGCCAGCAGGGAATAAGGCATTATGGGAAGTAGTTTCTTTACCTTCCACAACAGGTGTCTTTGTCAGTGCACCTGAGTCAGATATCACTGTGGAAGCACTGAGTCACTGGAGCAAAGGAAAATATGAAAGTCAGAGGAATTGCTTTCACAGCTAGAAAATGGTCCTGCAAGATAAATCGGAAACCTTCTGGTGCTAGTGAATGCACGAAGAGATTCACAGTATCCTTTAAAGTACTTCTGAAAAGATAAAAAGGAATTGAAAAGGTATGAACTGCCTGACGCTTTATAATGTCTCCTGATGATCATTTAATTTTTACCTGGTTAGTCAGCGTTAAGATGAATGTGCTGGAAGAATTTTTAAGGGAAATAATGCTTAAAAGGCAGAGCTGCATTGTAGGGAAAAAATGAAGTGAAAATGCTTTACCAGCTCCAACAAGGATCAAACTCAGTTTGAAGCTGTTTTAATCTTGAGGATTTATTTAAAGTATTGCATTTTCTGTTTAAATAAGCCTATTAGTCTTGCTTGTGTTTCCTAGCAATAAGGTGTTTTCCCCCTTCCGTGTATGTGTGTGTGCGTGTGTGTGTGTGCGTGTGCGCGTTTGTAATCTAGAGTGCTATAGTATTGCAAAACTCTTCTAATCACATTTAAATGGACCCAGGTACTATTTAAGTAATCATGTTCATCTAGGTGGAAATACTTTAGAAAAACAAGGAAAAATAGACACTATAAATTTCATTCCAAGTTTTGTTTTCTGAAAAGCAGACTTAGACAACGTAATACTGCTATTGGTAATTAGGACTAAAAGTTCCAAACAGTATCTGTATTTGATTGTAGACAAACATTGCCAAACTGATTTCTAATTCTAATAAATAATATTTCTCTTGGTACTGCAGTGTCATAATCTATAAAAAGCAGAGAAGATAATAGCTTAATTAGAAATACTGGAAAGACAACTTTTGGTGGAGCTTTATCTGTCCTCCCCCCCTTTTTTATTTGCTTAATACTTTTCCCATGGAAATTAGCATACATTATATTTCCTGGTGATTTAGGCAACCTTGTAATGATAATTATGGGCAGCTTTCACATTTTTTATCAGGGCACATTGAGGTTCATTTATGGTCTCCGGCTGTACTTTAAAAAAAATGCTTCTGGTGGCTAAGGCACGAATAGTTCATTACTATCTGCCGATTTGGGTAATTAAAAGAAACCTCTAAGCTTAAAAATAGAGACCAAGAGAACATCTATCTCTGGGAGAAAAATAATCAGTTTAGAAATGAGAACCTTGTGTTGCTTTCAGAATAACAGCAAAAAACTAAGCTCTCAATATCAAGAATTCTGTTTAAAATAGTCATGTTTTTTTAAGTGGGAGAAGAGGAAATGGTTATTCACTGATATTGCAGTCCCTGTTTCATTTTTATATTTTGGTACTTTTTTTCTTAACAGAAATACTCAGAGGGAAAAAAGAACCCTTTTTTTTTTTTTTCATACTTCAGGAGATAATTTTTAACTGCACCAAGAATTCTATAAATTCTGAAAAACTAAAGGCTGCCATCTATTTTCTATGAATGTGAAAAATAAGCAGTAAGAAAATCCACTTCTCCTCCAAGAAGAAGAATCTTGATGTAATACTGAAGTAAGAAGATAAACGAAAAAATTTCTAATTATCAAGACCATAACAATAAATCAAGTTTTGTGTTTTTTGGTTTTTGTTTTTCATTTTTGCTCTAGGATATTTCCACATAGGAGACTTTTATTTCTCTCTTTGAAGTCTAAAGAAGATTTCCAAAAACTGAATTTTCCCAGATGCTCTGTTAAGAATGCAGAAGGTGTTTATAGTGTATACTTCCTCCATAGATAAGAGACCGCTGTCAGTTTTCTACTGGGGATGGATTGCTAGACAAGCCTATGATAGCAGCTGCTTTTTTTTTCTCCTTCTGGAATTTTGACACTCCACCCCCTCAAACTCAGGTGGGTGTGTGCGTTGGCACTGAGCTGCAATAGGATTTTCCCTTGGATAGTCTGGTCTGTAGCTGGGGCAGCAGCTGCTGCTGTGGAAAGGCCAGCTGGCAAGATGATGGAAGAAATCTCCATTATGGTAGCCTATGACGCCCATGTTTTCAGCCAGCTGCACGATGAAGACTTCCTCACTAGTCTGGTGGCCATCAGCAAGCCCAGGTCTATGGTAGGTGGGGCCTTGCACACTACTCTGGGGCTCTTTTTTCTTTTCTAATATGATAGTTATACTCCTGTAGCAATTGAAGCATAACTTCCTGGGAATTAAAATAGAAGTATTGCTGTTGGCGTTGTTACAGCTACAACAAGGTCTACAGGTTTTCAAGGATTTATTTACATAACTAAACACTATTATATCTTAATAGTACATTTAAAAGTGTCCTAGGAGTAACACTTAGGTTAATGCTTTCTTATGTAGTGAGGTTGAGAGGAGTTTTATAGTGCCAAACATAAATTTGTCCCACATGTTTGCCTTGTATGTATGTGTATGATTATTAGGTGAAGGCTACCTACATTTACACACGTATAATTCAGTCTTTCTGCTGTGGAGCATTTTTACCAGTGGGCCATAACATAGACATTAAGAATTGAACTATCTAAAAATCAAATAACTCTCAGAGTCTTTACATTATTACTAAGAACTATTATGAGTATAATTTTAGTTGGGATTTGTAAATTTTTTTTTAACCATTCTCCAAGAGTCTTAGTTTGTATGTCCTGGCATAATAGAAAAACGAAGTCCTTGTGAGTGTTTGTTATTTCTTCTCTGTAGATGTCATCCTTATAATGGCTATTGATCCATACCTTTTAACAAACTTTCATAACTATTGTTGTAGTAACCTCTTATTTATTATATTCAGTAGTACTCATCACAAGCAACAGAATGAACAAGTATATCATAACGATTACCTTACTAGTATGAAATCCTAATTCTCTATTTTAAGACATGGGAACCTTAAACATAATATGGCAATTTCTTCAAAAAATATATTGTAATGAAAAAAAAAAAGGGTGGGGGGGAACTCATAGGTTGATTTAAAAAGACTTAAGGGTTATATCAGCCTGATGCAGTGTACTGACATTGTTTCAATGCTGATTGGAACACACCATAAAAAAATCTATAAGATAATCAGGGAAAATTTGACCACTAATTAGGTATTTAGTGATATTAGAATTATTCAATTTTTGTGTATGCAGTAATATTTTGATTATGTTTAAAATGATGATTTAGAGAGATTTATGGATATAGTTAATGATGATGATTAAGATAAGTAGGGATAGTTAATGTCTGCAAAGATTCAAAATAATCTAGTAGAGGGGTTGGTGATGTGGGTGAACTAAATAAATATGTGTTGATAATTGTTGAAACAGAAGATGAGTACACAGGGATTCATTACACTCTCTCCTTTTGTAGATGTTTATAGCTGCAGTTTAAAAGAATCAGCTGGACAAAAAAAAGCAAAAGCAAAACAAATACAAAACCATAATATACTTCTGTAAGTGTTCATCAATAAAGAAATATCCAGCCTATTGCATTCTTTTCCTATTTAATATAATTTCTATTTTTATAATTATATATACTATATGGAGATTGTTGCCAATTTTTAGTTAACCATAAATATTACTATATATACCAAGTCAGGATAGGTTAGTTCACAGTTGTGGATAATCTTTAAGCTTCATTTTAGCCATTAATTTTGCAATATTCCATCATGAAAACTTAACCAAAGAATTCAGAATTCTATTTCACTTTTTTCTGATGGTCCTATCAAGATCTTCTTAAGGGGTCTGAGCTGAGTCTTCAAAACCTTATAGGAATTTTCCAGGCCAGGAGGGAGAAGAAACAAAAACAGGGAGATGTAAAGTGACACAGTGTAGAGGACAGAGGAGGTTGAAGAGGTAGGCAGTGAGCGGGTCATGGAGAGCGTCATGTGCTCTCAATAAATACAAGACGTTGTGGGGTGTTCAGGGTGTGTGCTCACACATGTACAGGAGACAGGAAGAGAGAAAATGAATGAATGAATGAATATTAATATGCTTACCAGGGAACATTCTTCCATATTCTACATACTGATATATGTTACACCTTGATGCAATTCCAGCTCCCCCAAAGGGGATTTAGCCCTGGAGTTTATTTGATATGAAATTTGGTCACTAATATGGAAAGTCTCAGAGGTGTGATAAGGACACAAAATACTGCTCTGTACACCAAACTTTAAAATAGTATAGACGTTCGGGTGTTCAATTTAGTTGCAGAACTTTCTGGAGATACTGAGTTTTCTTTATCAGATTTGAAATTTGAAATAGTTTATTTACTGGTAACAGCTTTTGGAGGTGGTATTTGGTTTTAGTTTATCTGGGAAAGTTATACTAAAATTGTGGTAAGATAAAATATTTATCATTTGCTTTTGATTCCGTATTGAATTTTTTGCTTTGAGATGAACCCTTTAAATTGTATGAAAGAGATAAATACTCAGATTTTCTATAATATAAAATAAATTGCTTCTCAATATGATTTATTACTGTACTGCAAAGCAAATTATATTCTTGCTAACGTATAAAATCCCCTGGGTTTAGGTTGACTATTGCAAGGGTATTTAGAAACTTTCTTAGTCCAGAATTAATTAAATATCTTTCTGTAATTGGACTTTGTTTCATAATAAGAGTTATCTTGATTCCTTAAATGGTAGAAATCCCAGTAAGTACAGTGTTTTTGGTGTGGACACTGAATCTTTTCATGTTCATAAGTAGCTCTGTGGCTTTCTGACTTTTTTTTTAATAAATTTATTTATTTTGTATTTTTATTTTTGGCTGCATTGGGTCTTTGTTGCTGCGTGCGGGCTTTCTCAGGTTGCGGTGAGCAGGGGCCACTGTTCGTTCGGGTGCGCGGGCTTCTCATTGCAGTGGCTTCTCTTGTTGTGGAGCACGGGCTCTAGGCGCTTGGGCTTCAGTAGTTGTGGCATGCAGGCTCAGTCGTTGTGGCATGCGAGCTCTAGAGCGCAGGCTCAGTAGTTGTGGTGCACGGGCTTAGTTGCTCCGCAACATGTGGGAACTTCCCGGGCCAGGGCACGAACCCATGTCCCCTGCATTGGCAGGTGGATTCTTAACCACTGCGCCACCAGGGAAGCCCTTTCTGACATTTTTGATGGAGACACATAGTGAAATATATAAGACACTGTACACACAAGACTAAAAGAAAATTTGACTAAACCAGGTGATGTATTCAAGTTTTTTCTTCCGCTCTGTTATATTTAATTGTTTAAAGGCTAGTTGTGAGCAACCATTAATTTCAGAAATGTCTCGATTCACACTTTGAAAAATATGGCTATATCCTATTGATCCTTTAAAAATGAATGATATTGCAGGAAAATCACAGATCCCTTTATACAAGTCCTTTTCATAAATGACAGATAAGAAAAAGGATAAGGAAGCCAAGCATAACTTCTCTTATCATCCAGATCATCCACAAACACAACATAAGATTACGTGGATCAGTACTGTATTTGCTAAGATAAAGTAAACAAAAGCCTAGAGTCACCACTAGCAGAACTTAACAACTTTTAAACTACAGCATGAATAAGTTGGTATGTAAGGTGAAAATCCAGTCTAATCAAAATGACTCAAGCATTGATAAAGCTGCCTCATTGGACGCAGTATTCTTGCCTTTCCTTAAATCCAACAGACTTCTTTTTCTTTGGTTGTTCACAGGCTTTGGTTGTTAACTCTTGCATTGTGAGACAAAACTGTACCCCTCCCCTCAATCCTTCCCTTAGCACAAGTGCTCACACAAGGAATAATAAGTGAAGGAGGGAGTCTCTGAAGTTTTCCTGTCAGGACCTTCTGTCTCCTAGTGGAATGGCCAGCATTCCTCTCTACCACCTCCACCACTTCTAATTATTTTTGTATCTGACTAGTATAAATAAAGGGAAAAGATCACACCTGTTACATTTATTATGTGTTCCAAAAGAAAGCTTTGAATATGTATTTAAATTCAGAATATTCGATTTAATGTTTAAACAGTGAGTAAGCCTAATAACCAATGCATACTCTGTCAAGCTTGAATATTTCATGTTAAATGTTAATTTATTTTCTCCTGAATTATTTCAACTTTTTAATCTATAAAGTGGTTATGAAGGGAACATTGCTTTCCGATGTATGTTAGTAGAGGCCAGTATGTAATATTACAAACATTTTTGGGTTATTGCAAGTGCTGGGTATAAATACAATATCCCTTCCCCCAAAGACCTCACGGTAAAATAAAAGAGAAGCAAAATCAGTATTTATGGGGGTGATATTTACTATTTTAGGGTAGAACGAAGTGGAGAATAATTACCACTGATTGAACAGTGTGGAGGCAGAATTCCAAAGCGGGTGGAAGCAATTGAGTGAGGCTGTGAAGGCTGATCAGGTGTTTGCCAGTGAGTAGAAAGTAGTAGGACCTTTCTGAGCAGGGCGAACAGCTTGTGCAGAGGCCAAGAAGTTAACTATTTCAGAGGCTTTAAAGTTACAGTTCTCAGTTCAAATTTTACATCTGTTACTTACTGGTAAATTACTTCATTTCTCTAAGATTCAGTTTCCTCATCTGATAAAGGAGGGATATAGTAGCATTACATCACTAGATTACTTCAAGGATTAAATGAGAGCACTTGTATTTAGCACAGTGAAAGCTCTTACTGTCTTCCCTCGTAACTGTCTGGAGAAGGCCTAGAGGAAAGAGTAGGGTGAGTAGCTAAGGTATCACAGGGATGGGGAAGAAGGCAGGGGGTGGGATGGACGAAATGGACTCGTTGGGTAACCCTGGCTAATTGCTTTGTTTGATTAGGGAATCACTATCAGGATATCAGTCCTACAGGAAACTTGAAGCCTTTTGCCATGAAGATGGTGTAGAGCAGCAGTCCCCAACCTTTTTGGCCCCAGGGACCGGTTTCGGGGAAGACAGTTTTTCCACGGGGAGGGGCTTGGAGGGTGGGTGGCGGTTCAGTGGTTCAGGCAGTAATGCGAGTGATGGGGGGGCCGCAGATGAAGCTTCCCTCTTCGCCTGCCGCTGACCTCCTGCTGTGCGGCCCGGTTCCTAACAGGCTGCGGACCGCTACTGGTCCACAGCCCTGGGGTTGGCGACGTTGGGTTGGGGGTGTAGAGGGTCTTAGGTTTGAGCCTCAGGATGGTGAGAATGCAATGTGGAGTTAATAAGAGGGCTTTATATGGGCCAAACCATCTGCTGAGTAGATGTATCAATTGCTACAGTAATAGGCAGTAATGGACTGACGGGGGCCGCATTGCGTGCGGAAAAAACATTCTAAAGGGCATTACCTGCTGTAATGCCCTTTAAAAATTGAGTTGACAGGAGTCTGGACTTCTTGACACTTTGACAGTAGCAGTGTGACTAAAGAAATTAGTCCACACATGATGGTTAGTTCTTGCAGTGGATAGGTACAGTAGTATTCCTTAGGAAGAGGCAAGCAGCTGATCTATACAAGAAGAGTAAATGATTGAGACAAGTTGCAAATTACTGTAAGCTTTCCACCTTATAAAATTGGAAAGACTGTTGTTGTGTCAGCTTGAATGGGAAAGTTGGATATCAAGCATGTAATGGAGAAAAGATGGCCCATTTTGGCTTTATTATGTTTCACATCTTGAAATTCTAGATCGCAGCATCACTGTAAGAGACTTGGTTGTTCAGTGGTTTGTCCATTAACAAAAACTGTTTACCCAGACTAACACATGTTTATACTCTATTAGCACTGGATATATGTTCTTAATGGACAGATACCAAAATAGCAGCACTGTGCAGTAAAGGAAGGGAGCTCTTCAGGGAGCTGCAGTTTCTCTGTTGTGTAACTGGGAGATGAGGGTAAGCTTTCTGAAATTACTTCCTTCTTATTGGGTTGGCACATAGATTTCATCTAGCATGCCAAATTAAAAAAAACAGAAAAAATTCAGAGCAATTCCTTGTGCCAGAGACGGAGAAAACAATGAAATCAGTAGTTATTTCTAAATCTTCACTGTATATACAAAAATATTGATTAAAATAAAGCATTGCAACACCAATTGACTCATCCATATTTTTAAAAAATGTTATTATCTGAATATTTTACATTCTCATTATTATTTAAGTGAACATATTTTGGTAGTATTTCATCAACTTCAGTTTAGCAGAAGGAGCCAAATCATCCCTCATGTGGTTTATCAGTTTTGATATGAGTTAAGGTTCTTACAGTTGCAAGTAATAAAATCTTGAGCTATCTTAAACAAGGAAGGGAATTTATCATGTGGGCACCAGGTTGTGTTCCTTTAAACACAAGGGCAGGAGTTCAGCAGAGCAGGTACTAGACTGATGCTGGCAAACATTCTCAATATCTCATGCCATCTAATTAACTTCTCTCTTTGCATCTACTTTTTCTCTTTCCCCAAGTTCTCTGCTTCTTCAATCCCATGGCTGAATATGGCTGCCATACAGCATTCAGATTTATAGTTCTGTCATTTGCAGAGTTCAGTTGCTACCCATGAATCACCACTGTAGATTCTTCAGAGAAAAATCTGAGTGTTAAGGGAGGTGACATAGTATAGAGTGGAGCCCAGGAGCACAGACCCTGGAGCCAAACTGTCTGGGTCAAATCCCACCTCACCTCCAACTAGCTCATTTACTTTGGGCAGGTTACTTGACCTCTCTGAGTTTCATTTTTCTCATCTGTGAAATTGGAAGCATATTAGAAGCGCCTTATAGGATTAAGTCAGTTAATACATTAAAGCACTTAAGAATACCCAGCACATAGTAAGAGGTATATGTATATAAGTTGACATAACTCCAAACTGATTCTTCCTTTACAAAATCATGAAATAAAAGATTAACATTTAGCAACTTTATAAATTCACTATCTAAAGATCATTTAGGTTGTTTTGCTATTAAATATGAAATTATTAAACCAGCTTCTATGATAATAATTAGAACTCTTCTGCATTTAATCTTGTTTCAGATGTTGAGAAATAATCTTTCTATACTTGATTCTGGGAGTGGGGCTGATTAGTGAGTCAATTCAAAATATTTTTTTCGGAAGGTGTTATAGGAGCAGTTGACATGAAACATATAATACATAAAATTTTTGTTTTATAAAATCATAGCTTGTCTACAATGACTGAAAAATCTTATTCTAGTTTTTTGTTTGTTTTAGCACCCATATTCGCATTCGGTTTAGTAATTAATTCAAAATATTCATTGATCTGCTCCTGTGTGCTATGCTGTATTTTTGGCCCTGAGAATCTAGGTGTGAGGAAGAAAGACCTGTATCAATTGCGAATCTTATGCTATTTGGAGGAGAGGTAAGACATGAATATTAGCTAATGATATCACTTATCAGCCAGTGATAAGTGTTATGCAGAGACTTAAAATGGAGTGATGTAATTAAAGTCTTTAATTGGAGGCTTTATGTTGGGTAATCAGTGAGTACCTCACTGGTGTCATTTGAGATCTGAATGACATCCAAAGGAAAATAAGGAAAAAAGAGTAGCTCAGGCAGAGGAAATCTCTGAGAGAAAGGCCCCAAAGTGGTACAGAGCTTGATATATTAGCAAAACAGTAGGATCAGTGTGGTTAGAGCACCATGTGCCAAGGGTAGACAGTGGTAAGAAATGAGGCTGGGGAAGGAGTTGGGGGTCAGGTTATGACGTAGGGCTTTGTAAGTCAGAAGAAGGAATTGAGGTTTTATTCCTTATATCATGGCCTGTATTCATGTCTAATGAATCAGATTTTAGACTTGGCTAACAGAAATTTTAAATGATGATTAAATTATTAGGGAAGCCAGTATTACATCAAAAACTCACCACAGAAACTAACACACCACTGTAAAGCAATTATACTCTAATAAAGATGTTTAAAATAAATAAATAAAAATTTTAGGACACTGCTAGAACCCAAAGCAAAATGTTCATGGAAATCCATCGGTGGATTCAGGCATATGCTAGTTTTAATTCTTATTTACGCTGCCCTGTGATTACTCATCTGGAAAAAATGAAATGACCCAGTTGTCAAAATCAAGAAAGAGTTTTTCAAAACCAAAGAAAAAAATAAACATGAGGCAGAGATCTTTTCAGGAAAAAAAACCCCAAAAACTCACCACAGTGCTCAAGCTCAATATGAAATCGAATTGTAGCATTCAAATTCAATGCAAGGACTACAGGCTGGCTTATGAACGGGATTTGCAACAAAACAAACAAAAATAACACCGTTGCTCTGATTATTGTAATGCCCACAATAGAATTTCTAACAAGCTGAAATATTGAAGAAACCCTCTTATCTGACACAGCCAGGCCTGTAGTTGGTTGGTTAACAGAAAATGTTGGTTTAGGTGAAGCATTAAAAATAGTACATACTAACTCACATAAACATTTATTTTAATTTAAAACGTAAATACATATTTATTATCAATTTTGTTATAGGGTCCTTGTGCCTTTGAATAGGAGTTCTGAAATACATAATGCTTTGTCATTTCAGTTTCCTGAAGAGAGGCAATAAATTAATAAACTCATGAAGCAATCTAAAGCAAACTTTACAGTTTTTTTATAACTATTTTTACCTCTTCCATGGTGGCACTGCCACCATTTAATGTGACAGTGGCTTTTGTATTTAACCAGTCATCTTTGTTGTCTGTCCAAATAGCTCAACTTAGTTTTTATAGAAACAGCAGTTCAGTTTCTTTTCATATTCATTTTATTATGATCATAAACATGTTTGGGAATCAGTGCAATTAACTCTTTTTTAAGCATAAATTCAGTTGTGGGAACAGCCTAGTAGCCAAAGGAGTTCAGCACGCCCAGAGTATCAGATTTCTTTGATAGAGAGAACCGAGAGCATTAGTCAGTCAGTCGAGGTTTTTAAAGAGTATTATTTATCATATATTCTTAGTCAGATATTGCTGCATAGCAAACGACCATAAATCTTGGTGGTGGCAGATAATAATAGGCATGTATCTTTTGCCTTATGAGTCTTTGGGTGGCAACATTTGGCAGAACATGGCTGGGCATACTTGGGCATGGCTGAGCTTACTCGGCTCAGGACCCAGATTTGGTTAGATCTGTTGTTCCACACCTCTTACTCTTCTGAGACCAGCAGGCTCTCTGGAGTGTGCTCTTTTCATGACAGAGTTTAGAAGTTCCTAGCATGGTCATTGGGAACATTTGATGGCTCTTAAAGGCCTAAGCTTCGAGCTAGCACACTTTGATTTTTGTCCGTGTTCCATTGGCCAAAGCAAGTCAAAAGGCCACTTCCAACATAGTGGGGCAGGAAAGTATACCCCATCTTAGAGGCTGGAGGAGAGGAAAACCAAATATTTGCTGAACAATCATCCACCACATGTATAATAATTGACTTTTGATGTAATCATCATGGTTAGGCTAGCTGTCTAAAATATATAAACACTGTGTTTCTCAACAGCATGCATAGTTTATATTCACCAAAGCTGTATATCCACAGATTTGTCATCAGAAAATGACATATACGCATTGAAAATACAGTAAAACCTGATTGAAATTCAAGCTTAGCAAACACTCTATTACCCTTTTTCATTTTTCTTGGAACTTTGAAGTGGATCAGTACTCTTCTTTCCTGTCCCTCCCAAACATGATTAAAAACAGAAATCTCTTTTCTCCAGTGAGATTCCTTGTGTGCCAACCATGGAATTGCTGGCATTGTTATTCCAACCTTTATAGCTCAGGGATTTTTAGCAGTTTTGTGGTCACGGTCTCCTTTTGCAGTTTGGTTAAGTCTATGGACCCCTTATCAGAAAACTTTTTAAATGCATAAAATACACTAAATTAAAGGAAACCAATTATATTGAAATATAGGTATCAAAATAGAGAAAAATAAGATTTTTGAACATTGAGATATAACATTATATTGGTTTCAGGGGTACAACGTAATAGCTCTACATATGTATATATTGCAAAATGATCTAAATAAGTCTAGTTAACTACACGTAGTTTATTTGTGATGAGAACTTTTAAGATCTACCCTTTTAACAACTTTCAAATATACAATAGAGTATTATTAACTAAAGTTAATGTTTCAACCCCAGGATTTATTTTATTCCCAGGACTTATTTATTTTATAACTGGAAGTTTATGTCTTTGGACCACCTTCACCCATTTTGCCCACTCCCTACCCCCCAAAATCAGATTTATGTTACAGTAATATGTGCTTTTTTTTATTAACACATTAAATAACAAGATATGGTAGCAAGTAGAATAACTACTATAATTCTAAAAAAGTCATAAATATAGATAGTATTTTGAGATATATGCAATTACTGTAATGTGAATGAAAATATCTGTAAGGTCTATTGATGACAGAATCACAAATACTGCAGTGGATTGTTGCCTACATTCATGATTTAAAAGAGCTGATAAATTTCAGAGGTTCAGGAAAATAAAAGTATTTTTTCCATCCAAGGTCAAGGACACTGAATTCTCCCCATAATTCCCTAAAATAACATTTAACTTATATTTTCTGAGATATGAAGGTAACTTTTCCTTTCCTTAGGGCCGCCTAGGAGAAATTTGACCATGCCTGTCAGTTTTTGTCTTCTCCTTCTTGAGTATATAGAAAAATACTTGTGAAACTTGTGTGATTATTTGATTAGTCTCTCATTAACGCGTAACCTCCATGAGAACAGGGCTATGTCTTTTTTTTTTTTACCATTGTATCTGCAGCCCAGCATTGTGCCTGATGCATTGTATACTCTCTGTACATATTTAATTGATAGTGTTGGGGGGAAAAAAATGAAGCACTGCATAAGTATAATCATGGTCTGCAGTGGGTAATATGTTTGTGACAATTGGATGCATTCATAAATATCTGTACACATAAGATAGGGAAAGTTCTTTTTAAAATCTTTTTATCCTTAGATTTTTATACTAAATTCTTATAAAATTGATTGTAGAATTAGGTTAGAGTCTAGCTTAGTACTTAAATATTAGTTCTTAACTGTTAAAAAATAATGCATTGCTTATTTCTGTTTTGGTTTATTCAGTGGCTCATTTAACATGCATACCTCCTATGTGCAATGCACTGTGTTACCCTTTAAGGTACCTTCCAAGAGATAACAATCTAGTTTGGGAGACAGCCATGTAAACAGTTATTATGAAGCAGTGATGTGAGCACTCTTAGAGATGGGTTAGATCCCTCCTTTTGTGTGCCTGTCACATCCCCCACCCTAGGCGCTCACTGAAATGAGATATTCTATCTGCTCTTCTGAGTTGTACCTTGAGGTTCAATGTCCTTGCAGGTTGTTTTTATTTCCCCTCTCTACCTACCACAGCACTTGACACAAAATATCTGCAGTCCAATATTCTAATGAATAAATGAAGGAGATGATGGAGGAGAGTATGGGAAACAGAGATACTATCAAAAGATGTGAACACTTTTTTTAGCATTTTGATTTTTAAACTTTTACAGTTTTACCTTTTGAATAAGTAGTACATTCACATGGTTTAAAATTTCAGTAAGTATAAAATGGTATCCAGTGAAGTTGTTCGTGTTGTCCCAGTGAAGTTCTTATTATTCAGAAGTATCCTTCCAGAAATATTTTATGCAAATACAAGCAAATTTGTGTGTATTCTTCCCCTCCCTTTTTACAGAACTTTTGGTGTCCCATTATTTTCCTTACTTTGCTTTTCTCACGTAACAATATGTGTTAGAGATTCTTCTATGTCAGTACATCAAGGATTCCTTATTTATTTGATAGCCACATAGTATTTCACTATTTTTGTAATATGTTTAACCAACTCCCAATGTATGTGTATGTAGAGTTGTTCCCAGTATTCTGCTGCTACAAACAATGGTGCTGTAAATAATCTTTTTTATGTCATTTCACAAAAGTGTGAGAATATCTATAGGTTCCATTCCTAGGAGTGGAATTGCTAGTTTGAAGGGTGTGTGTATTTGTAATTTTGATATATAGGGCTAAATTGCTCTCCTTAAAAGATGTATCATTTCACCCACCAGCAATGTATTTCTGTGCCCATTTAAAGATGGAAGCTTTTGAGCAACATTCTAAAGAAAAAAAGCTGAAAATTTTCAGGTGGTCACGTGGAGAGGAAGGATGTTCCAGGTAGAGGGAAGAATACTTTCAGAAGCACACAGTATTGAGAAAAAGGTAGCACGTCTGGAGATTTCATCTTGTTCCATCTGGCTAGCATATGAGAGGAAGGCCAGGAAGTAGTAAAAGAATGGGAGTTGGTCATGAAAGGTTTTGTGTGTTATGCTAAGGGACCAATATTTTTAATTCTAGACAAAGGTTTTGAGTAGGGAAATGATGTACTAAAGTTGATTAATACATATTACAGAAAGAATAGCTGTTTGTATCATTTATTTAAAGTGAAGCATACCAAATAAGTCTATCCCTAAAGATCTTGCAACTTAAAGGTTTTTTTCTCTCATTAATGAGTAAAATAATGTTGATTACACAAAATTTGGAAAATAACATATAAATAAAAACTAAAACAGAAATTACTCAAAATTTTATCACTCAGAGATTCTGTCTATCCAAAGAACTCCTGCGGTCCTTAAAACAATAAAAGAGAATCAATATATGTATTAGGTTAAAAAGGACAGACAGTGATTTCCAAAGACAGCCACTTGTTAAGAGATTCTTGTAATTTCTTCCAGAAAGAAAAGAAAAACTAGTAATTATTCCTGCATAAATCACAGCATAATTGTTAATGTAGGGATATATAATGAAGGCCTTTTCTTAAACATATGGGTGCCTTTTAGAGACGTAAAGAACCATTTTGTTTTTATTTTCTTTAAGGGCCTTACTACAACCTTTGAAATCAGTGGTCCCCAACCTTTTTGGCACCGGGGACCAGTTTCGTGGAAGACAGTTTTTCCACAGACTGTGGGTTGGGGGGCATGGTTCAGGCGGTAATGCGAGCAATGGGGAGCAATGGGGAGCGGCAGATGAAGCTTCACTCACTCCCCCACCACTCACCTCCTGCTGTGCAGCCCGGTTCCTAACAGGCCTCGGACCCGTACTGGTCCTTGGCCCTGGGGTTGGGGACCCCTGTTTTATTTTTTTAAAAAAATTAATTAATTAATTTATTTGGTTGCCCTGGGTCTTAGTTGTGGCAGGCGGGCTCCTTAGTTGTGGCTCGCAGGCTCCTTAGTTGCGGCTTGCCGGCTCCTTAGTTGTGGCACGTGAACTCTTAGTTGAGGCATGCATGTGGGGTCTAGTTCCCTGACCAGGGATCGAACCTGGGCCCCCTGCACTGGGAGTGTGGAGTCCCATCCACTGTGCCACCAGGGAAGTCCCTTGGGCACCCCTGTTTTAAATAAATCCTGATTACATGTACTGTTTTTCCTCTTTGTGGCATTTCACTGTCAGGTACTTCTCTAATTAGGATCTCAACAATTATCAGCCGTACAAAATGTGTGGAAGGATGGTAAGTTTCAGAAAGCTGGGGTTCACAGTTCATACTCAGTAGTCCTCTTGTGGAATAATCCTAGTATTATTAATAGCCAAGTCTTCCACTTGTAGGGTCTGTTGCAACAGTTTGTGGCAGATCCTTTCCACGCTGTTCTTTGAGAATAGGACTTGAGAAACGTCATCTCCAAGTCACTGATGCTCTGTTTAAATGCATGTGTCCTACCAATGCATGCTTCACAAGTACCTTCAAATAATTTTTTCCCTCCTTGATTAGATCCGAAGAATTATAAAGGGAAGGGGAGGAAGGTCCTAGGTGCATTTACTGAGCTGTCTATTAAAGAAACAAGCTGGTAGATTGTGACAATAATTCTAATGTTTTGGGATTCAGTATATCCAAGATAGTGGTAAACCATACATATACACATGTGATAAATGGTGGAATCAGCTAAATCTTTCTTAATCGTTAAAAGGTGACCTTTGGTTAGAAGCCCAAAAGCTCTGCAGTGCCCTCCAACCTAACAGACACACTTACGTTAATTTGATTCCTTCATGTAAAACGATCATTTTTATCGCTCCTGCCTGAAAGGTGCAAATTGCTTTCTCTCTTGGGTGTAGACTGTTCAGCTTTCTTCTTATTAATGAGACACAAGATTTATGTCCATTTAGAAGATTAATGTCACCTGTAAATATGTAGTCTAATTTGTCATTGACTTGAACTCTTCAAAGAAGAGATGAAAAACAAGGTGTAACTTAGAACTCAAGACTGTTACAAACAAGAATGAGATTTTTCAAGGATCAGCCTTCCCAGTGATGGAAGGCTGCAGAGAGGATATGAGAGAAGGCTGGGGTACATCTGAATATATTTTGTCTAATTAAGACGGCCATGACTGAGGTGGCTGGACTCACAAGTTCATTTTCCTCCTAAGAAGGACTTTCACCTATTTCCTCAGGAAGTGAGCACTCTTTATAATCATTGATGGAAGTGGAGCTTAGCACACTGCATTTGATGCAAGAGGGTTGAGACTGGACCCAGGGGAGAAAAGAGGTCATTTGTTAACGACACTTGCCAAGACACAAGGACTTTTTCTCAAACCGTACCAGATCAAAACATGGTAGAGAGTCTACAAAATTGGTCAAATAAGTAAATGGAATAACTGAATGAAACTATTCATTTCTGTTAATTAGAAATAATAGAAACTGTCCCAAGTATTTTCTGCAGAGTTGAGAATGGAGTACTGAAAATATTTAAAGGGTATACAAATTTGAAGTGATATTGATATCCCACAGTAAATTACCATTCATCGTCTCCCCTAAGCAATCTTCAAGGGGAAAACAGAAATTAAAATAACGTAAAAGGTACTAATTCCATCCAGAGTGAAATGAAGGTATTCACCGTACTCAATCTTTTAAACTATGTGGAAGTTTTTAATATATTGTACATATTTGAACATGATAGAAAATGACTATGACTTCATACTGAAAAATTTCACTCACCTGTGACCTATTTAGACCAAACCCATAGGATTCAGCTTGCTTCTGGCCTCAGGAGCCTGGGCCCAGCTGTGCCAGGATAAGTGTGGCAATGACTGTGTGACCACAGCACTGCTGACATCAGACTGACCCATCTCGCTCTAAGTGCCTCAGTGGCCCAGCTGCTTGTATAATTGGTCTTCCTCAGCTTTTAGAGAATTTTTCATAGAACAGTAAAATGTACTTGCCTTTGGTACTCCCTACAAAGAGAAAGAATTAATTTCCTTTTTTGATTCTGCACTGACTTCATGTTAAGAGGTTTGGAGTGAGAATAGGAAATTAGTACACTCGCAAATTAAGATGGAAGGGAATGGACGTAGTAAGGAACTTAGAGGGGTCAGGGTCTACAAGTCCTACACTGTTATAACCTGGGTTGCATCTTAATAGTGCTAAAATGACACAATAAAAAGAATCACACATTACTTTTTAACTTAATTTAATTCACTTAATTCAGTATTCTTTTTAAACTCATTTAATCTTAACAACAAAATTCTAGGCTTGTTTTACAGATGGTCAGGCTGAAGCACAGATTAAGGTAACTAGCTCCAGGACACACTGCAGGAAAGTAGTAAAGTCAGAATTTGAACACAGGCTCCCTGGCTCTAGGGCAGTGCTCTTCATCATTATTCAAAATGCATGGCGTTATGCTTTGTTCTCACTCATTACTTATACCGAATATTCCTTTGATTATATACCCCTTTAATTATCAGAATCCTGAACTTTGCTACACTTCAGCAGTTTCTAAGGAAAGGTGATCAGTTAGACATTAAACCGATAATTAATGTTTCCTTAATTTCTGTAGCATGGATCTTGAAGGCGAAAGATTGCTCTAACGATGATTAGTACTGTTACTATTAGATTTTTATTCACTTTCTTTCAGGTATGTGGATATTAAGGTAAATGTGCTTAGTTAAATTCTAAAAGTTCCATGTTTGACTCTGCATTCTATACATGAAAAGGGAGCCTTGTTCTTCTTATAGCAAGCATACTTACAAAGAATAAGTAAACCAGTTAACAGTTCTGTCTATTTTGAATTTCTCTGACTGTGGAGAAGGCATATGCTAATGAGAAAGTTATTGTTCGAATGTAGAACTGCTGCCGTCTTACTTGAATCTCATTTTTTCAGTCTGTTTATTCAAATAAGTCTGTGAACTTACTAGTGTAATAGAAAAAAACTTTGATAGTCTAGAAACTGGCAGTTTAGAAGAAGATCAGACAGGTACAAAGGTGGCTTATAGTAAAAATTATCTTTGGACAGTTTCTTAAAGGAAGGACACTTAATTATATAAAGGAAATCTATTTTTTGGTAGCATGTTTATCAAATGCATAGAGGACCCAATGTGGATGGCCAGTGTATTGGTTGACAGAATCAGGACCCAGAAGAGTCTGGCTGGAACAATGTGTCCATGAAACATAATAGGGTTAAGGGTAATATATGAGATTCAAATCCAAAAGAATTCTGTGTAGTGTAGCATGTTAACAGCGTTTGATAGGTATTTTTAGTAATTATAAGCTAACTTAAGCCTTTACAAAACTGAGTATTTATTAACTACGTACTTTGAGCCCAGCAATGTTAGTGGAGTCAGTGCTGAGCTTCCATTAGAGAGCCAGGTCAGTGGGGTTCCTACCTTCATGGGGTTTACAATCTAGTAGGCAAGATAGATGTTAAACAATCTCCAAAAAAGGTTATGGGTTTTATGAAGAGAGGGAGACCCGAGTCCTAAGGGGACTTATAGGGAGATCTAGTCCAACTTAGGGGGTCTAGGTTCTGTGGCAACATATAGGGAGAACTAATCTAAGTTTGAGATCAGGAAGACCTGAGGGATGAGTCGGATTTAGTCAACTGAAGAGAATGAGGGTAAGGGGAAGAGTGTTCCAGGAAGAGGAGGAAGTATATTCTAAGTCTCAGAAATGAGCAGAAGTACTTAAAGAAATGGAGCGGAGAGTGCTGGGTGAGGGAAGCAAGGAATGGCTCAAAATTAGGCTAGAGAAGATAGTGAGAACCAGATCACGAGGAGCTTTAATAGCCATGTTAAGGAAATCGGACTTCAAACACAGGGCGATGGAACACTTTCAAGGTTTTCAGCAGGGAAGACATTAATTTTATGACACTGTCAAAAACACTAGGCTAATGATTTAAACGTGGCAATCCACTTGACCTTTCTAGTTCTAAATTTTCTCATCTTTAGAGCGAGAGACTTGGGTTAGCCCTTTCAGATCAAAGATCTCTAATGTGCGTGTAAACATCCTGAAAGTATCATGTCTAGGAAGAAGTGACACAGTATTTCTCATCTGCTCTGCTCTGATTCTATTTTTCTTCCTTTCAGATTGGAATATAAATTTTGTTATGAAGCATATTTTAGTCAGTATTTTACAGAAAGTACTCTAATGATTCCTATGATGTGGTTGTTTTTTTCTAAAACATAATTTTGTCATTATAAAGGTAATATAGATGTATTATGGAAAAATTTTTAATGTGGAAAATGAATGAGAAGGAAATCATAATGATGGATACCATGATCCTAAAATACTTGGAATATAGCTAGAGTGAAGGGTACAGGCTGGTAAAACTGACCTGAAGTCTTATCAAAAGGGAAATAGTGCTTGCTGGGACAGGGGAATATTGATGGCCCAGTAATAGTCTTCAGATTTCTGAAGGAGTATTGTGTGGAAGTTGGAATAAAAGGCAGAATCATGGTTAATGAGTACAGGCTGCTAGAGATACAGATTTCAACTCAGAAGTGGAAAAAACAGAACTAACAATTAGAACTGTTCATGCACCAGAAGGTTACTAAGGCATTCCTCTGAATGCCTGTAGGTGTTCCAGTAAATTAATACATATGTTTAAGCAGTATGTAGTCACTTAGGGATGTTACTGAGGAAATTCCAACATCAGAGGGGAAGTTAAATGATATGAACTTTGACTCCATAGTAAGAGTTTTATTTTGGAATTTTAATTCATTACATATTTTGATGAACACATAATTGACCTGAAGAATAATTTAATACCTGCTTGAAAAAGAAAAGTAATTTAAGCTGCTAGGTGTCTTGACTTTGAAGAGATGCCTGAAGTTTTTAACTGATTTCTCGGTATGTCATTTTTAGGTGTACAATTCAGTGGCATTAGTTACAGTCACCACTATTTATTTCCCAAACAGGTTTACCCACCTTCCTCCCCTCCCCACAGAAACTCTGTACCCATTAAGCAGTTCTTCCCTATTCCCCTCCTTTCTCCTAACCCCTGCTCACCTCTAATCTACTTTCTGTCTCAGTGAATTAGCCTATTCTAGATATTTCATGTAAGTGGAATCATATAATATTTGTCCCCTTGTGTCTGGATTATTTTACTTACTATAATGTTTTCAAGGTTCATCCATGTTGTAGCATGTATCAGAACTTCATTCCTATTTATGGCTGAACACATCCTATTGTATGTATATACTATATGAACACATTTTATTTCTCTGTTCATCTGTTGCTGGACATGTGGATTGTTTCCACATTTTGGCTATTGTGAATAATGCCACAGTGAACATGGGTGTACAAGTATCTGTTTGAGTCCTTGTTTTTGATTCTTTTGGGTATATACCTAGGAGTGGAATTGCTTGCTAGTAAGTTAAATATAGATTTATCATATTGAGGAACCACCCTGCTGCTTTCCACAGTAGCTGAACCACTTTACATTCCCACCAGCAGTGTACAAAAGTTCTACTTTCTCTACTGCCTCACTGACACTCTAACACTTTTCTGGTTTTTTTGGTTTTTGTTTTTATTCTAGCCATCCTTGTGGGTGTGAAGTGGTTATCTCATTGTGTTCTCATTTGCATTTCCTTATGATGACTAATGATGCTGAACATTTTTCATTTGTGCTTATTAGCCATTTACATATCCTCTCTGGAGAAATATCCACTCGAGTCCTTTGCCCATTTTTAACTGTTGTTTGTCTTGTTGAATTGTAAGAGTTCTTTATACATTCTGGATATCAAACCCTTATCAGATATATGATTTACAAATATTTTCTCCCATTCTGTAGATTGTCTTTTGACTTTCTTGATGTTCTTTGCACAACATTTTTAATTTTGATGAAGTCCAACTTATTTTTTTTTTGTTCTTGTGTCAAAGATATTTTTACTTGACATAAAGCACCATAAAATTCATAAAAACATCTATTTAAGAGAGTGAACCTCGGGACTTCCCTGGGGGTCCAGTGGTTAAGACACCGAGCTTCCAGTGCAGGGGGCGCAGCGCGTGTTCGATCCCTGGGTCCAGGAACCAAGATCTCGCGTGTCACGTGGCTCGGCTTAAAAATAGAAGGAAAAAAAAACTTAGAAGAGAGTGAACCTTTATGTAATTTAATAATAAGAATGCAAACTGTTCAGTTGAATACATGCAGAATAATATAGTAGCTAAATTGAATGAAAATTTGTGTGAGTTGAGTAGTTTCGTTATCTTCTCTAAGCTTTATCTTTCCGTGAAAAGGTTCCCATGTACCTATGAAGGATATTTTGAGATTTTTAACTAATGCTTATAGAATCTGAGAATGTGCTTGTAAGACTGGCAGTAAATTTTGTGAGCATATTATCTGCTTAGTAATATCTTATTGGATTTCAAGATGTTAAAAATAACCCATTCAAATACTCCTATTATGTAATTGAATCATCATTTATTTTTGTAAAAATTAAAGCTCCCTTGTTACTCCTCGGATTCTTCTAAACTGCTGAATATAGTGACACCTGACTTAACAGTAAGAGATTTTTACTGCTTCCAGGTATCAGGCTGTGCTTACCTTGATGGTGTAGAAAGGAGATACAGATGACTCTGGAGGCAGTAATTTTTAAACTCCTCCCAGAACCAGGATGTGTTTTATTCCAGATATTCCAGTTTTCTCCCTGGAGCTTCTGTGCTATGCTGACTAGGCTCAGAGTAATGCAAGAAGCCCTGCTCAGTTTGGAAACTTCCTCTTATTGCTATGTTTCTGGCATTGTTATTCACGGTAGCTCCTACCCTTGGCAGCCGTGTTTTTGCCTTGTAGGTCAAGTGAGTAAATAGATAAGATTTGATTTTTACTTCTGAAAATTTAAAGTATAAATTGAGTTGGGTAAGCATTTATGTTTTCATGAACTCATTGTTTGATAAAACATAAAATATTGGTCAGTGGCATTGTCCATTGCTGGCAGGCATTGATGACGTACAAGCCATATGCTCCATATCCACACAAGACAGATGATTGTGTTCTGTTCTGTAGATTTTACTACTTTTCTCTGCCAATAGCCTCTCAAATTTATCTCACAAAAGGGACCAGGCAAGAGAATATGAAGAGACCAGCTCACATCCATTGTCCTGGAAAAGTAATGCAAAGGATTGGATACTTGTTTCATCCTTATACAAGCTGGAGCTGTGCATTTATATGTGACAGGAGTATACCATGCCTTATTACAAGAGCTATCAAAAAAAGCCAAATACATGATCTTTGATCTCAAGAAGTTTCAGTGTTCTCAGAAAAGAACACACCCACATCTAGAAATGTCTTAAAAGCAAAGTATAAACAGGTACAGATGAGCAAGCCCAAACTGAATCTGTTTGGGGCAGCACCAGCTGTGTCTAATCAGATAAGTTTATTTCTTATGGAAATGTGCATCAATCTGAGAGAGAAGTCATGTCAGGTAGTTGAAATTAACCGTGAATTCCGTTCTCTTCTAGATTTTCAGAAAAGGATTCATTTAACAATAAAATTTATCTCAGATATTTATAGCCTGTATGTTTTCAGATTTTTTAACCTAGAAAATAGTGAAAATAAATGAAGTACGTGCCATTTTAATGGCATCAACTTCCTACTGCTGTCATTTCTATTGTCATCTGGTATACCCACTAAGCAGCAAAATAATTCAAAGTTTAATTATTGCCTAGCACTTTATGAAAGCTTATGTCTCTACTGTATATGACACAGATTGTACCATTGGCTCTAAGTAGTGGTGTCCATCCATAATCCACTCTGCATGCTTATTTATAAGAGCCATGTGATGAAGCCATATAACTATAAGGGTTTTGATTGTTTCCCCCAAGGTTTTGACTTGCACATCATTGCCACATGGGTAGGGTAGCAGCACTAAACCTTGTGTTTCTAGAGATAAAATGTTTGTCCCTGTGGACTGTCAGTTAGGACAAGCAGCTTCTCTTGTCTTGCCTGAAGAACATACCTATTTTTGTGATATAATCTTCCTGATGAGGTAAATATGTTTACCAAACCCTTACTTTGTGGAAGTTTCACAAAGCTTATTAACCCTGTCACCTAACCTTATCACTTATAAGGTTAATAACTGCCTTCTGATTTTCAGCTCTCTCCTCTCACACCATTCTATTTTAAGTCAGGTGGCAGGTAAGGAAATACCTAGCTTCTTTATATAAATGAGCTGTCCACAAAAGGCTTTTTTGTAGTATTTAGCAATCTTAAAGTTTTATTGGAGAACTATAGGAAAAAGAAAAAAGACAAATTTTTACTTAGCACTATTTTAACACCAGTGATTGTATGAAATGAAAGACTGGTGATGTGTTGTTTCAGAAAATAAGTATTGACACCTAAAAGATAGAAGCAAGTTACAAAGCTTCAATAACTTTTCAGCACATATACTTCAGATATATACTAGTGTCCAGGACAGATTTCCCCGCCTATTTATCTACAGTGGATCTTAAATATTGAAAACTAACAGAAGTTGTTGCATAAATTTTTCTGTAATTAGATAAGAACATTCTTATTGCTGGTCTGCAGACAGTTCATAAAGATAGCTGCTGCCTAAGATACTTCACAGTTAACAAATGTTGAGTGGTGAACTCCATTCTTCATTTTCTCAAATGTAATTGTACTATTCCTAAAGTTCAGTAGTTTTCTCACATACAGTCCAACATTGTGAGATCCGAGGCTGGTAGGATGTAGGACGGCTCTGCCATCCTTACAAGCTGCTTCCATCTATGGGTCCAAGAAGTTGTTAGAGCTTTTGCCATCTCACTGCCAATAGAGGAAAGAAGAGGAGGACAAACCCCTTCCCTTTGAAAAGCACTGGTACAAAATGGTATACATCATCTTTGCTTAAAGCCAGACTTGGTCATATGGCCTCACCAAGCTTCAGGGAAGGCTGGGAAAGATAATCTTTAGATGGGTATCCATGAGCCCAGTTGAAACTCAGGAAGGATAATTACTTTTAGGCTTGTGCATCAATGACCATATCTTGTTTTAGAATATTTCTGTCACCCCAAAAAGTTCCCTCATCATCATTCGCAGTCAGTCCCCATCTCACCCCCAGACCCAGTCAAACTATAATCTACTTTCTGTTTTTATAGATTTGCATTCTCTGTTAATTTTATATCAGTGGAATTAAACAATGTGTAATCTTTTGTACCTGGCATCTTTCACTTAGCTTGATGATTCTGATGTTCATCTCTGCTATTGTATATATCAGTCATTTGTGCCCTTTTGTTGCATAATAGTATTCCATTGTATGCATATCCCATATTTTGTTTATTCGTTTACTAGTTGGTGAACCTTTTGCTTGTTTCAGTTTTTAGCTACTGTGCGTAATGTTCCTATGAACATTTATATACAAGTTTTTGTGTGAACATGTCTTCATTTCTCTTGGGTGGGTGCCTCGGAGTGGAATTGCTGAGTTGTATAGTAAGCCCGTGTTTAATTTTTTAAGAAACTGCTGAACTGTTTTGCAAAGTGGCGGTAACATTTTCCATTCCCACTAGCAGTATCTGAGGATTCCAGTTTCTCTGTTTTTTCAACAGCACTTAATGTTGTTAGTCTTTTTCATTATAGACCATTCTGGTGGGTGTGTAGTAGTAGTTCATTGGAAGTTTTTATTTACATTTTCCTAATGATGTTGCGTATCTTTTCATGTCCTTACTAGCCATTTGTATTGCTTCTTTGGTAAAATGTCTTGTCAAAGATTTTGCCTATTTTTTAATTGGGTTATTTGTCTTGTTGAGTTACGTGAGTTCTTTATATGTTCTGGGTATCAGTCCTTTATCAGATATATGATTTATAAATATTCTCTCACAATCTATGGCTTTTCTTTTTTACTTTTTTTTGTTTGTTTTGTTTGTTTTTAAATTTTAATTGCGATGATTGTAGGTTCCATGCAACTGTGAAAAATAATGCAGAAAAATATCATTTACCCTTTATCCAGTTTTTCCCAACGGTAACATTTTGTAAACGTATAGTGTAATGTTATAAATAGAACATTGACATTGATATAATCATTTGTGTCTGTTTTATTTGTTTCATTTGTGTATGTATGGATTAGTTCTATATACTTTTTTTGAAATTAGTTTTTATTGGAGTATAGTTGCTTTACAATGTTGTGTTAATTTCTACTGTACAACAAAGTGAATCAGCTATAGTATACATATATCCCCTCTTTTTTGGATTTCCTTCCCATTTAGGTCACCACAGAGCATTGAGTAGAGTTCCCTGAGCTATAGAGTAGGTTCTCATTAGTTATCTATTTTATACATAGTATCAATAGTGTATATATGTCAAAACCATAATTCCAAAGGGCACATGCACCCCACTGTTCATTGCAGCACTATTTGCAATTGCCAGGACATGGAAGCAACCTAAATGTCCATCGACAGATGAATGGATAAAGAAGATGTGGTACATATATACCATGGAATATTACTCAACCATAAAAAGGAATGAAATTGGGTCATTTGTAGAGATGTGGGTGGACCTAGAGACTGTCATACAGGGTGAAGTAAGTCAGAAAGAGAAAAACAAATATTGTATATTAACGCATATATGTGGAATCTAGAAAAATGGTACAGATGAACCTATTTGTAAAGCAGAAATAGAGACATGTAGAGAATAAATGTATGGACACCAAGGTGGGGAATGGGGGAGTGGGATGAATTAGGAGATTGGATTTCTATACACTTTTATCACAGATATAGGTCTGTGTGTCCACCACCACAGTCAAGAGGCTGAAAAATTTCATCACTGCAAGGATCCTTTCTGTTGCCCTTTTATTTATTTATTTATTTTTATTTTTAATTTTTAAATTAATTTTTATTGGAGTATAGTTGATTTACAAAGTTGTGTTAGTTTCTGCTGTACAGCAAAGTGAATCGGTTTATTATATACATATATCCACCCTTTTTTAGATTCTATTCTCATATAGGTCATTACAGAGTACTGAATAGAGTTCCCTGTGCTATTCTTTTTTACTTTCTTAATGATGTCTTTTGAACAGCAAAAGTTTTTTATTTACCATCTTTTTTTCTTTTATGGATTATGCCTTGGGTGTCATATCTAAGAAATCTTTGCCTAATCTAACACAAAGAGTTTTTCCTAGGTTTTCTTCTAAATGTTTTTTAGTTTTAGCTCTTACATTTAGGCCTATGATCTATTTTGTTTTCATTTTTTTTGCAGGGGGGGTATAAGAGTCTACATACATTTTTTTTTTTTTTTTTCACATAGGGATATCCATTGTCCCTACACCGTTTGTTGAAAAAACCGTTGAGTTTCCTTGGCAAATTTGTCAAAACTCAATTGACTATAAATGTAAGGGTTTGTTTCTGGACTCTCAATTGTGTTCCATTGATCTATATATTTATCCTCACCCGGCTAGATTTTTGAGACTTTCACAGTAATATATCTGAACTTATCTTCTTGCTTTGTCATCCAGTCTAGATGGTGATGGGACTTAAAATGACCTCGTAACACTTAAACATCATTGAAAAGAGTAGTACAGGAGCTAAGCAAAATTTTACATTCACAGGCCAGATGTAAGTCCAGGAGGCAAAAACGTCGAAACCTTTTCCAAAAAAAGGAAGAAAAAAATTATAGTCACAAAAATGTAGTATTTGTTGTACTAAAATACAGGTTAACAAATAGACCTACACAGACAGTGGCTTTAACAAGGAAGGTCTTCGTTTATCTTTCAGTATCAGTTTGAGTACACGCAGTCCAAATTGGATGTGGTGACTGCACTGGGGTCTCTACTGTTGAAACAAACAACTGAAATCAGTTTGGGAAAGGACATTTATTTTCAATAGTTAACCGCTGTTTTGAGGCATTCACTCTGCCCTTCAATTTTTAAAACTCCTTTTTTTCCTGACATGTTCTTTAGATACTGGCTCTCTCTCCCAGCATTGCTTTCTCACCATGGAATTTAAGAACATGACCTACTCATGTACCAGGAGAGAAATGCTTCTGAATAAGGACCAGGTTTTTGATCATTCTGTGAGATTTCTTGGTCTCCTCCAACTGAGAAATCAGATGACAACATTATTTCTAAAACTGGAACACATGCATATTATTCACATCTCAAAGATACCGAAACTTTTCATTTTCTGGTAAAGAAACTCAATATAGTTGTTTAAAGTGTGGACGCTGTCTGGGTTCAGATCCTTTCTGTGCCACTTACCAGCAGTGCCACTTCAGGCAAATCGACTTAACCATATTGTACTTCAGCTTTCTGTTCTGTAAAATGTGGACAGTAATTGAATATGTATGTAAAGTTTTGAGAATTAAATAGGATAAAACATGTTATATGCTTATAACAGCATATGGTACATAGGAAAGGCTCAAAAAATGCTAGTTATTACTGTTACCTATTAGGTATTTGGATATTAGAAACAACTGAAATAACCTTTAAGGCTGATGGTTTGTGTAAAGCATAGTAGGTATTCAGTGAATGTTTGTTGGATAATAGTTAAAAATATATCAAGTGCATATGGAGCCTTTGGTGAATAGATGACTGTTTTTTCAAAGACAATGAATGACAGGTTTTAAAGGGTTGGTTTAAGTGTATGGTCCCTCTCCATGATTTTCACAGTGCTGAATTCTGCTAGAACCTTCCCAACGAACAGGGGCTCAAAGCCTTACCCTTAGTGCCATGTGTGGATAAATGATATGTAGTCAAATTACACAGTAATGTTAATCATTTGAGTATATTCCACATCAGCAAAGATTGAGAAGTCATTTGCTTAATTGTAGACTTTGTCACCTCTAAGGTTTAATCAAAAAAGTATTTAGTCAAAACTTACATTGCCAAGTGGTTGGGGCCACATTGGGAGATATAAACGTAGCTGAGTTATCACACCTTGGTCAGAGGTACCTAAGGCTTCTAAGGACTTCACTTTTAAACTACAGTCCAGTCAGTTTCATAAGAAAGGTACAAAATACTATAGAAATCCGGAAAAGGGGAAAGAACATTTCTCATTGCATAATCAGAAGGGAGGGGTTTATGAAAAAAATGACATTTATGGGGAGCTGTAAATAATGACCTTGCTTCCTACTTTCCAGAAAATTTAAGGTAAACAGATTCTGCTCAGATACATTTTTTTACTCCTAAACTTACCTTTCTTATTTTCTCCAGGCTTAGGAAAAGATTTGTCCCCCGCTGGTCAACACTAATTCTTTCGGCCTTGCTCCCAATCTGATCCCTTCCCATCTCCCCCAGAGATAATCTCACTTGACATAACAGCTTCAACTTCTCCTCTGGTGACTCTTTCTTTAAACCTGGAACATGTTATCTTTCTCATATTAAGAAAAAACAGCCAGAAAGTTCTTGGGCCCCCTTGTACTGATAATCACCTCTCCCTCTCCCTGCTTCCCTTAAAGACAAACTCTATCAATGAAGAATTTATACTTGTCTCAACTTTTTCTGCATACTTAAAAAACATTATTCATTATGAACTACAGTTGACACTTGAACAATGTGGGGGTTAGGGGCATCTGACACTCTGCACAGTTGAAAATCCACGTATGTCTTACAGATGGTCCTCCACTTATGTGGTTCCTCTGTAGCCATGATTCTGCATCTGTGGGTTCAACCAACGTGGATCATGTGGTAGTGTGGTATTTACTATTGAAAAAAATCTGCTAATAAGTGGGCGTGCGCAGCTCAAACCCATGTTTGAGTCAGTTACATTTCAAAAACAGAATTACAGAATGAATACCCAAGTATTTGTGCCCCCGTTAATAAATAGTAATGTTTTGTCATATTTATTTGTGATCATATTTTAAGAAATCAAACAATGCAAATATAGTTAAACACTCAGTTACCTTCAATCACTTTATCCTCCCTTCTTCCAGAGGTTTCTACCATCCTAAAATTGGTGTGTATTCATCCCATTAACTTTTTAATACATTATATTTAATAAGAGCTAATAGTTATGTGGCACTTACTATGTACCAGGCACTATTCTAAGCACTTGGCATATATCACATTAGTCAGGGCTCTACAAAGAAATAGAACCAATAGGATACAGAGAAAGCAGGACAGAAAT
The DNA here is from genome assembly GCF_965194805.1 of Balaenoptera borealis. NCBI lineage: Eukaryota > Metazoa > Chordata > Mammalia > Artiodactyla > Balaenopteridae > Balaenoptera > Balaenoptera borealis. The sequence continues at coordinate 56,014,663 of NC_138860.1, read as the reverse complement.
TTATTTTAAGGAATTATCTTAGTGATTGTGAGGATGGCAAGTGTGAAATCTGTAGGGCAGGCTGGCTGGCTGGCAGTCGAGGCAAGAATTGATGTTGTGTCTTGAGGTAGAATTCTGCAGGGCAGCAGGCTGGCAACTTGAGCAGGATTTCTATGTTGCAGTCTTGAGAATGTTTTGTCTTTCAAGAAACCTGGGTCTTTACCCTTCAGGCCTTCAACTGATTATATGAGGACCCGCACACTGCGAGTAATCTGCTCTACTCAAAGTCTACTGATTTAAATGTTAATCTCATAGCAGCATCTGCATTGGTGTTCGACCAAACATATGGGCACCACAGCGTACCAAATTGACACATAACATTAACTATCTCATGTATTAACTGCTTTCATCATATTTATTTAGTTATTGTTCTCATTTTTAGATGAGGAAACTGAGGCACAGAGAGGTAAGTGACTTGCTCAAGGTCACACAGGCACCAGGTGGTACAACCAGGATTGCAACCCAGAAAGCCTGGCTCTAGAATCTCTATACTTTATGCATCTTTAAATTTTACATAAATGATTTTATACTATGCTTATCCTTTTTAAGCTTACTTTTCCCACTCAGTATTGGTTTTGAGAGGTGCCTGTATTATTACATGTACATCTACTAGCGATCCGTTGTATGACTGTAACATAGTTTGTTTATTCATTCTCTTATTTATGGTCATTTAGTTATTTCTAGTTTTTGCTATTATAAATATTGATAATATTCCCCCAGACATTCTTATATATATATATCTTTGAGCACCTGATCAAGAGCTTTTCTGGGGTATATACTGCAGAATGGAGGTGTTAGACTGTAGGATATGTACAACTTCAACTTTAGATATTGCCAGTTTGTTCCCAAAAGTAGTTATTCTGGGTTACACTCCAGCATCATTATCTGAATTCCTCTTTCCCCTCATCATCACTTGCACTTGGTATCTTTAGATTTTCTAATTTTTAAAATTTATTTATTTATTTATTTATTTTTGGCTGTGTTGGGTCTTCGTTTCTGCGCGAGGGCTTTCTCCAGTTGCGGCGAGCGGGGGCCACTCCTCATCGCGGTGCGTGGCCCTCTCACTATCGTGGCCTCTCCTGTTGCGGAGCACAGGCTCCAGATACGCAGGCTCAGTAGTTGTGGCCCACTGGCCCAGCCGCTCCGTGGCACGTGGGATCCTCCCAGACCAGGGCTCGAACCTGTGTCCCCTGCACCAGCAGGCAGACTCTCAACCACTGCGCCACCAGGGAAGCCCCAGATTTTCTAATTTTTGCCAGTTTTATATCTGTGAATGAAATGGTATCTCTGTACATCTTAAAGTTACACAATGTTATACGTCAGTTATATCTCAGTTAAGCTGGGTGGGGGGAAGAAAGGGAAAAAAAGACATCTCCTTGTGGTTTCCTCATTTTGCTGATGACTAATGAGATGGTGCCTCTTTTCATGTGTTTGATGGCTCTCCTTTTCTTTGAATTGCCTATTCACATCATTTGCTCACTTACTTAATGGATTGTCTCTTTTTCTATTGGCTTATATAGATATTTATGTATTAATCCTTTATTGGTTATATTTGTTATATACATCTTTCAGATTTTTTCTTAGCTTTGAACTTTGTGGTGTGTTTCTCTTTACCAAAGTTTTTATATTTATTTATTTATTTGGTTGCGCTGGGTCTTAGTTGCGGCAGGCAGGTTCCTTAGTTGCAGCTCGAGGGCTCCTTAGTTGTGGCACGTGGGCTCTTAGTTGCAGCATGCATATGGGATCTAGTTTCCTGACCAGGGATCGAACCTGGGCCCCCTGCATTAGGAGTGTGGAGTCTTAACAACTGTGCCACCAGGGAAGTTCCCAAAGTTTTTAATTTTAATGAGTTAGACTTACCTTCATTCAGTATTTATTGAGTACTTACTATGTGTCAGACAGTCTTCTACTCTGGGACTATGATAGTAAATAAAGGAGGCAAAATGTAAAACTTACATTTACATGAAGACAGGTAATAACACAATAATTAAGTAAAACTATGCAGTGTATTAGAAGTTGATAGGTAATACAGAAAAAGTAGAAGAAGGTCAGGGAGATCAGTAGGGCTGGCAGGGGGCACAATGTTAAATAGAGGGGTCAGGGTGGATTTCATAGAAAAGGTACATTTGAACAAAGCCTTGGCTGAGGCAAGGGAGTGATCCACGTGGCTGTATAGAAGAGAAAGTGTTGAAGGGAGAGGAGACAGCCAGTGAAAAGACTGAGTCAGAAGTGTGCCTGGTGCACTGGAGAAACTGTAGAGAGGAAAAGTGAGGGAAGACAGAGAGCCGGATGGGGTAGAGCCTTGTAGGCCACGGTAAGGCATGTGGTTTCTGTCTTCTTATGATTTGTGCTTTTGGTTTTTTATTTTAAATTTCTTCCTTACCTAGAGGTCATAGATGATGATGATGATGATGAAGATAATATTTATTAAGTATTTACTGTGTGCCAGGCACTTTTTAAAAACTGATTTTTATAGATTTTCATGGAGATGATAGTGTTCTATATATAAATTTTTTAAAATATTTGTTTTTCTTATTTATGTATTCAGTTCATCTGTGCAGATTTTTTTCTATAATGGGAGGTAGAGAACCTAGTTGGGTTTTTTTTTTCCTCTTTTTAATAGCCAGTTGGTTGATCGCCACTTATTAACTATCCGATCTTTTCCCCACCGATTTGTAATAATACCACCTAAGTTTTATACCAAGTCCCGTATGTACACGGACCTGTCTCTGGGCTCTTTAATTCTGTTCCATTGGTCTATGTGTCTATCCCTGAGCTCTAAGATACAGTTTTAATTAATAAAACTTATTATAAATCTTTGATATCTAAGAGGGGCATATGCCTCTTCCTTTATTTTTATTTAAAATTTGACTATTCTTGGCCCTTTGCTCTTCAGTATAAATTTTTTCAGTCAGCTTACCATGGCTTATATAAACAAATCTTTTGGGATATTAAATGGAATTGTGTTTTGGAAGAGTTGATATATTAATGCTGTTAAGTCTTCCCATCTATCTTATTTTGGTCCTCTTTTAAGTTCTTTAACAAAATTAAAATTTTTCCTGACAAGGGAGTTTTGTTGTTGTTGTTGTTAGATTTATTCCCAGAGACCTTTGTTTTTGTGGCAAGTATGAACAGGCTTTATTTTATGTTTTTTAACTGGTTGTTGCTACTGTAAAGGCATACTATTGATTTTGTAAATTGACCTTGTATCTAATAAGCTTGTTAAAAATCTCTAAATAGTTTTATTCTTTTATCCATAGATTATTTTAGCTGTTTCTAATTAAATGATTACAATCATCTGTAAAAAAATGATAGTTTTTTTTGTCTTCCTTTCTAATTTCTAAACCTTATATTTACTTTCTCCCTTTTTATTGCATCAGTAAGAACTTCTAGCAGCTGTTAAAAGAGCCATGATAATGAGCATCCTTGTCTTGTTCCTGGTTTTAAAGGGAATGTTTCTAAGATTTCATCGTGAAATATTATGTTTACTCTAGGTTTTAGATTGATAGCCTTTGTATGGCTTAAAGCAGTCCTTTCTATTACTAATTTGCTAAATTTTTTTGTAAATTATTAGTGGCTGTTTAATTTTATCAGTTGTTTGTGCATCTGTTTAGGTGATTTTATAATTTCTCTTCTTTAATCGAATATGTGAATTACAGTAATATTTCTTCTTATTTAATACTATTTTAAATAATTGGTAAAATGACATGGTTCAAAATCCGGGATGTAAGACTGAACTTATCTTCTAAACCTGCTCTTCCTTCTCACTTCTGTGTTTCAGAGAATGGTACCATCCAGCCAGAAAACTTAGGAGCTGGTCTAGGCATTGCTCACATCTACTCAGTGACCAAGTTCTGTTCATTTTCTGCTTCTTAACATTTGTCCTCACCTCTTGATTCCTTTCTCATCGCCTAATCATTCTCCATATTTCTACTAGAGCATGAAATTCCTTTGTTTAAAATCCTTCAGTGATTCCCTAATTCATAGTATCTAGAAGTCTGAACTCCTTACTGTGCCCTATAAGGCCCTTCAGGATCTGGCCCTTCTTTAGCCTTGCAACCCCTTCTCATTACACCCCACTTCCCGTTGATTCCCCTGAGAATTGGTCATTCTGTGGGGCCTTTCTCAGTGTACTTCCCTTGGTCCAGCTGTTCAGCACTTATTTTTCTAGGCCCAGGACTTACCTACCTCTGTGATACTTGTCCTGACTTCTACCCCATACAGATCTTGGTTAATCTTTTGACACTTAATGGTCTTTATTCACTTATGTACTGTATGGAAGAACAAAGGAACAGACACACAGGCAATAATTGAGATACAGGAGAAAGGGATTATCCAGAAGGAAAATAATATAAGCAAAAAGCCTATAAAGATTTAACTTTGACTGTTAATTTCATTATCTACCTAGAGCACTGAGTAGAACCTTAGGGAACTCCAAAAATGTTTGCAATGATTGTCTAATGATTGACTGATTGAAATTGATGCTTTCCATCTGCAGTATTTTGCAACTTTGTTGCCGTTTTTCTTTTTCTGTAATTTCCCTCCCCCTTTTTTGGAGATTTTATTTTCTTTTAAATTCATTTATGTATTTGGTCGATAGATATTTATTGAGTACCTTCTGTGTACATGCTCAGTGCTAGTGCTGGAACTAATTAGAGCCTGTCCCCACCCTGGAGAGTCTGTCTGGCTGGTAGGGGATACAAACTTGTTAACAAACAAATATAGCAGTGCTTTTGTATATTATCCTACTTCTCTCCTCATTTTTCCACTGTGACCCCTACCTTGTTAAGGAAGTCTGCTGCTTACTGGGGTTTTAACAGTTGTGTTTGGTGAACAAGAGAGTAATTGGAAATGATTGAGGATGGGGTGCTGGGAAGAAATTGTCTGAGAGGCCACTTTCTTATTTTACTTATTGCCCTCTTTCTGTTCTCCACTGTCAGTATTGAAGAAAGATTCTGTTCCTCAGACTGGTTAAAAAAAAAAACCAATATATATATATATGACTAGGTTTTGTGCTCTGGTTAGATTAGAAATTAGAAATGTAGGAAGTGTGTAAATTCCTATTGATTATAAAGCAAAATTCAATGAGCTTGATTTTGTTATTGTTGAGTGATGATTTACTTGGTACTTATTTTCTTCGTTTTCCATGTTGAGGAGGAGATAAGGAAAAATGTGTCTTAAAGAACTATGATCCAGAAATTGAAATATAATGGAATCCACTTATAATGAAGTCGTTTACAACATGGGCACTAGGAAATAGGACCAACTTACTTTATAAACCTTTATGTCTAACTTTTACTAAATGTTTGCCCCATGGTATATCTGAATGTGGATGAAAATTGGTTATGTTATATTTGGGGTTGACTATAGCTATTAAATATCTCTAATTATAACATTAGGTGGGTGGAATATCAAGGATAGAGTTAATTTCTAAACCAATGTTTTAAATGGAAAGGACTGAAATCCAGACCAAAATTTATTGTGTCATTGCCATAATTATACATAAGAGCTTTAATAATGATGCAGTAAAAATATATTTTTATTATGGAAATTTTTTGTTGTTGTTCACAGTTTTTTTTATTGAAGTATAGTTGATTTACAATATTAGTTTGAAGTGTACAGCATAGTGATTCAGTATTTTCACAGATTATACGTCATTAAAAGTTATTACAAAATAGTGGCTGTAATTCCCTGTGCTGTACAATATATCCTTGTTACTTATCTATTTTATACATAGTTTGTATCTCTTAATCCCATACCCCTAACTTGCCCCTTTCTCTTCCCCTCTCCCCTCTGGTAAGCACTAGTTTGTTTTCCATATCTGTGAGTCTGTTTATTTTGCATATACATTAATTTGTATTATGGAAATTATTAAACACACACAAAAGTAGAGAGAAGAGTACCATACATATCCATATACCCATCACCCAGCTTTAGTAACCATCAGTCTCCCACTTTTCTTTTTTCATTTCTCAACTATTTTTGCTGAGGAATTAAGTAAAAATTTCAGACATATTTCATTCATCAGTATTTAAGTATATATCTTACAGATAAGAACTTTAAAATTATAACCAAATATTGATAGCATACCTGCTAAAATTAACAATAATGGTGCATTTTTGAAATCCAGGTGAATATGAAACTACCAAAGTCCAAGTAAAGGAATTTATCAGTTTTGATTTACCAAATGGGGAATAGTTTGTTTTTTTTTTAAACCCCCAATTCTAGTGAGGTTTTGTTGTTGTTCTGGTTTGGTTTTCACCAGAAACATTTAAAAAATCATACCATCATCATCCCCTCTTTTAAAGGAGAGAGATAAAGTAAGCAATGTGGATGCTTTTAATGCCTAATTTTATTTACACTCAGGGTACTTCACAATATACTTGTACCTCCTCCAGGCCAGGCTCTGGGTGGTGGGAATGAATATATGTGTCCAGTGAAACTCAGTACTTTCTTATATGATGAACATTTCCCATCTGTTTTAAAGGAGAAAGCTGATGGGATGTCTTTTGCATTATATTTTAAGAATAAAATTCGGAATCCCTAGTGCTAATGGTAAGATTGATATTCTAATACTCTAGCTCTAAGCCTAGCTTTGAATTCTTTGAATAAGGGAAGCCATTTCTTATGGCTTCTAACAGTTAATGCTTTTTTCACTGATCTTCTTTCCGGGATTTTCTTTGTGAGACTTTTCAAGCTTAATAGAAGTGAGTGCTTTGGGCCAAATCAAAGCTTGCTTCAGCCCTGGCAAGACTTATATTTAAAAAAATAATAATAATAATAATAAAAGGAGAGAGAGAGATTAGGGAAGACAGCTATTGTCATGTGTTTTACTCAGCTGTACTGAAGCAGAATTAGTTGTCTCAGCCAATGGGAGTATTTATGAGGGAAGGAGGAAGGCAGGGAGTTTTTGGATCTGTGTAACATATATAGCTCTGTGCTGCTTTTTGCCTAAAGGTTTTAAAGATTCTGACTAACTGGTAACTGTATCCACCTCAAGCTGTTATAAAATAAACTGATAGTACTTTAGATGGACCTTTACTACTTGCCAGCAGACCTAGGCACTGTAGGAAGCAAAAAGATGACTCCTATTTTATACCAGAAGGCTTGGATAATAGTTAACTTAAAAAACCCATGTAGGGACTTCCCTGGTGGCGCAGTGGTCAAGAATCCGCCTGCCAATGCAGGGGACACGGGTTCGAGCCCTGGTCCAGGAAGATCCCACGTGCCACGGAGCAACTTAAGCCTGTGCACCACAACTACTGAGCCCGCGTGCCGCAACTACTGAAGCCCGCGCGCCTAGAGCCTGTGCTCCGCAACAAGAGAAGCCACCACAATGAGAAGGCTGCGCACCGCAACCAAGAGTAGCCCCCGCTCTCCGCAACTAGAGAAAGCCCGCGTGCAGCAACGAAGACCCAATGCAGCCAAAAATAAGTAAATTTATTAAAAAAAATTAAAAACATGTAAATGTTTTTGATTACTTCCTGGTTGAGCCTATAATCAAGTGGCAGAAATACCATGTGAAAGACTGCATGTGCTGGCCTCTTTTGTGGAAGACATTGTCTGCCTCCCATTTTGTGTCCAGGTGTATGTAGATTTTTGAGATTTGCCTTCTTAGTATTAAGACTGAAATTATAAAGCAGCTTTCCTTAGACTGATCATGTTCCTTTGGTATGCGGTTGTTTGCCTGTCCAGTGTGGTTCTGAGCTAGCCACACTCAAATTCTGCTCTTCAGTGTGCTCTGAATGATCGATGAGAAGGTAGATAGTAAACCGGATAGAATTGGTAAACTAGAAAGGACCTAGAGAAATCCTCTTGTACTTCTCCTTTCTTCATGTAGGATTATGTCAGAACCACTCTGGAAAGTCAGTACTCTTCTTTAATATTTCAAATTATTCATGTATTTAAAAGAACTTTTTAAAGATGAACTCTGAGCGAGACACTGTGTTCAACCTCTGTCTTTAGACAACTTCAGTCTGGAACAGCTGCTCAGTCTTTCTTTGACATTCATAACCTTGATACTTTTGAAGATTACAAACTAAGTTATTTAGTAGAATGCCTCTCAATTTGAGTTTGTCTGATGGTTATGTTGGTTCCCCATGATTAGATTTCGGGTATACATTTTGACCAGACTATCGTAGAGATGATGCTGTGTTTTCCTCATTGTGTCCGTTCTATCAGAGGAAGCACAGTTTTGATTTGTCCCGTTACTGGTGATGCTCATTTTGATCGTTTGACTAATGGTGGTTCCTGCCCGGTTCTCCATGTAAAGTCACTCTATTCCCCTACATAACTAATAAGATTTTTGTGGTGAGGGCTTTGAAATTGTGTCAATATCCCGAACCTAATCAAACTTTAAATTTATTTCATTTGTATCTCTGTGGACTTGTGATTTCCTATTCCATATTCTATTTTGTTCCTATCATTATTCATTTTAAAGCTCAAATTATCCCCTTTTTGGCCATTAGGAGCTCCTCCAAGATGGTGTCTGTGTCATTTGACATGTTCCCATTAAGTCTCTGAGCATAACTTGCTTTTGGAACAACAAGATATTCCAGGCTCTTTTTGTGCTTTCCTGGCTCTAGCCTTGAAACCAGGTATTTATTTAAGTAGCCCTCGTTCTTTTTAGTAGAGAATGGTATTTAGAAACCAAGATCTGTGCAGAAGCTATGCTCACCAGGGAGGTGTCATTGCTTCTAGGCCCCCTCAGCAGACAGAGCTAGGGAATACACACATACACACGCATACACACACATGTGAAAACTCTGATTTTGCACCATTACCTCCACTTCCAATCCAACACTACAGGGTTCATCCTAGTTTTTTTCTCTTTCCCTTAATTTTTTATTCAAATTTTTTATTGAAGTATAGTTGATTTACAATGTTGTGTTAATTTCTGCTGTATAGCAAAGCAAAGTGATTCAGTTATACATATATATATATAAATATTCTTTTCCATTGTGGATTATCGTAGGATATTGACTATAGTTCCCTGTGCTATACAGTAGGACCTTGTTGTTTATCCAGCCTATATATAATAGCTTACATCTGCTAACCCAACCTCCCACTCCATCCTTCCCCCAACCCCCTTCCCCTTGGCAACCACCAGTCTTTTCTCTGTGTCCATGAGTCTGTTTCTGTTTTGTAGTTTCATTTGTGTCATATTTTAGATTCCACATATAAGTGATATCATATGGTATTTGCCTTTCTCTTTCTGACTTACTTCACTTAGTATGATAATCTCTAGTTGTATCCATGTTGCTGCAAATGGCATTATTTTGTTCTTTTTAATGGTTGAGTAGTATTCCATTGCATATATGTACCACATCTTCTTTATCCATTCATGTGTTGATAGACATTCAGGTTGCTTCCATGTCTTGGCTATTGTGAATAGTACTGCTATGAACATGGGTGTTCTTTCCATTATTATAACTACTTTCTCTGACACTGAGAAATCTGGATCCTTAACTTGTTCCATCAATCCCCTTGTATGCATAAGTCTGTTATTTCTGCTGCCCCTCACCCCCACCTTGCGTGGCCGCCCTCCTCACTCTGCTGGGGCCCTAACTCCCCATGTCAGATTGCACCCCTCTCGTGGACGTCTTCCACTTGAACTGCAGCACATCCATGCCAGGCTGCCTCTCTGTGTAAATGCCCTCCTCACCGTTCTTGGGCTCTAATGTCCCCCATGAGGCCATCTCCTTGCATGGTTACCCTCCTCACTTTGCTTGGGCCCAGTCTCTCTGCTTGAGGCCACCCTGCACTCTGTTTTCATGGGTTGGTTACAAAAGGAGATTGGATGACTGACAAGTACTCAAGAATTGGCCCTAATGAGAGGAAACTAGGGCAGAGGTTCTCTAAGTGTGTTCTCTAGACCAGGAGCATCAACATCACTTGGCAACTTCTTAGAAATGCACAGTTTCAGGCCTTAGCTCAGACTCGATGAATCAGAGGCTGTGGGAATCGGGCCCCGTAATGTGTGTTTTAAGAAGCCCTCCAGGAGAATCTGATGCACACTAGTGTTTGAGACCCACTGTCCTGGGGAAGATAGATTTTCTACTTAGTATTCCAGTCTTTATCGAGGTTATCTCTTGCATAATGAAGATTCCCTGGTTGTCAGGTGTGCCTAGGGACCATTTTTAGGGTTTTGGAGCCATCCCAGCATTTATGGCCTTGCGTCTGGGTCAGACTGGAGTATCTATCCAGATCAACTCACAGTCTGTGGAAAGCCCAGTCCTCTAGGGAAAATTATAAAGTTGTAGAAGAATTAAACTTTGCTTCGTCTTTTTGGTTTAGAAACCTTTTTATTAAAGCTTAACAGAAACAGTTAAAGCAGGAATCAGAAATGGTAACAGCAATATCAAAGCAATGGAAGTTGTACAGTTGTTGTTTTTTAATTCTAAGGTCACATATAAAGATATACAATTAATGAACTATTACTTTCCCATACAAGCTATGTTTTCTGCAGCCATTAAAATATTCTATGCAATCCTTGTGCACCGTTGGTGGCAATGTAAATTGGTATAATCATTATGAAAACATCTTTTTTTTCCTGAATGGCATGAAAACATAAGCCAAAATACCTGTGTTTATACTAGAGAACAAAGCATAGTTGGTTCAGTGTTGTGACCTTCACCTTAACTGGGTTATCAGGGAATCTGTTCTTTGTTTAGATTCCTGGGCCAGATATATTCTGTATCCTCTAGCTTTTCTGTCAGCAAAAAGGGATAATTATGACACAGTACCTGAATTAAAAATACTTTCAATTTGTATTAAAGGTTCCCTTAAATTAAAACTGACTCCCTTCTTAAAAAGTGATATTTCTGATTTTTTTCATTTTCTTTATTCTCAAAGAAGGCTCTTATTACTGTTTTTCACAAAAATTTTGTAAATGTTTCTGGTGGGTTCTCTGTTCTGTATTCATGTGAATAATAGTTTTGAGAATATCTAGGCGTGTAATACCTCTGACTTTTTCTGGACTGGAAACAGTAGATACGTAAATACATACCCACTCAAATTTAGAGTCTAGGAGATGAAGTAAATCACTTAACATGAACTTTGGCTTAATTTGGTCTGGTCCTTACATATTTGCATTTATGAGTAATCTTTTGAAAATGTTTCACAGAAAATCATTAGCTTTGAAAAAGGAAATTTGAAAAACTTAGTATTCCAAGATTTATGATATAGATTTTTAAATTCATGAATTTATGATTTGTGATTTTAGCATTTTTGTGAGTTTTCCCCTAAGAGCCATGACACTAATATTTTGTAATTTTGCAAAAGTCCTGATTGTCAATATATGTCCTGTGAGGATGGTGAGGAGCAAGTCTTGATGAGCCCAGACTTCTTTTCAGCATCTAGATTTGAACTTAACTTTGTTTCTGAGTGGAAAACATCTCCAAAGAGAAAGCCAGCTACTAGTGCTGATGGTAGAATTGAGGAGAACATGAAGGCCAAGGAAGTTATGGTTTTAAGCAAGAAAAAAAAGCAATTTGGAATAAGCTAAAGCATGCTTTAACTTATCAAGTTTCATAGTAATTTCTTTCTATGCTATGAACCCATATCACTGTATACTTTATATAAGCAGCAAAGTGCTTCATAAAACTATCTTAACTATTATGTTAGCCAGTAAAAATTTGCTTATGAAAAGAGAAAGAAAAAACATTTATGGAGAATTGGAAAGTACCAGAATTTATCAATAACTTTGGTCCCATATTTATAGATTCACCTTCATTTTCATTTTTTCAACTACTAACCTGCATTTTATAGCGTAAGTTATATGTTACATTATAAATGATTTACAAAGTCTCGGGACAACCCTCATGTATACCAAGGTCTATAGTAGTGAAAGCTGGGGAAGGAGAGCTCCATATATTTTTTTTATAAGATTAACTTTAAAATAGTAATATTTCATTAAGTAAAAAAGTACCTGGCAGTTAGAAACTCTGTCTTACTCATAAATGTTAGTATTACTAGCATCTGGAGCTAGATGATGAATAGGTTCTCAATGTGTACTTTTTGACATAAAACGAAGTTAGACTTTACTTGAATCAACAGTGAAAACTGGATATCCTAACTTGGAGTAGTTTGTTCTTATATTCTTGTTTTGGAAATATCACGTTGGAGATTGTGGTAAGAATAAAAAGCCCATTTAGGCCCCAAAAGGTTTATCATAATATTCCTACTTAACTTGTTGGCCAATGCTCTTGACACCTTTCTGTTGAATTGTATTAGATAATGTTCAGGTTTTGTATTTGCCTGAGGCATGTGTGAGTAGAAGCCAAGTTATAGGGAACAATTTGGAGTAACAGCCTCTCCATAAAGAGTGAAAAAGCACCTCAGAGATAAAATTGAGTCACCGACATATAAAACAAAAAGAATTCTTCTTTTTCTTTCTCAACCTTTGCATATGTTTAAAAGGATCATGTTGAAGAGGATATTCCCCCTTGAGCTAAAAGCTTAAAGCAGATTTCTATCTATAAGTCACTTTACATGTGTATCCTTTAGCCCTTGGATGTAGAGGGGAAATGGGTAATCTTTAGCAAGTTCTGGCCTGTCCTTTTCAATTACAGTAGCAAAAAATATATATATATACATATATATATATATATATATATATATATATATATATATATATATATATGTATATATATGGGTATACCTCCCGATTTGAACTCCAACCAGGGAGATCTGAATACAATACTGTATGTAGAATTCTTTACAAATGCTTAAGTCAAGATCTCTCACCAACATCATTGGACTCAGTGTTCCAACTCTAGGTGTAGCTGACAATATTCACGTAGTTTCTTGTAATAAGATATAATTAAATCGATTTTAAAAGTTAAATTAGGTCCCTCCTCCCCCTCTCTCTCCTTTTCTCTCTCCTCCCTCCATTTAATTAGTTCCTCCACACTTTTCCACGTCCACCATTTGGAGGAAGTTTGTGACATCAGAGTGACTTGAGCACACTCTTCATTTCACTGCCTGTCCTATCGCAGTCATTTGTTTTAAAATGATACATGATATTGGAATTATGAAAGACAGCAACAGACTAAGCCTCAAGAGATCCCTTTGAGTGTTCTTCCTCATGCTAGTTATATAGTCAGTTTCCCCCTTGTAAATTATTACAGTGGGGAATTTATTAGGGAAAACATCATTTAAAAATTTTAACAGCTGCTATAAACTCTCATTTGTCAGCTCTCAGCTGACATTCAAACAGCTGCAATCTGTGAGTGAGCTTTCACTTTCAGCTGCTGGAGGTCTTTCAATTTCTGTTCCCATGGAAATGAGGAGGGCTGGATGGGTGGAAGGGAAGTGAGGGTTGACATACACACCTCCCCATACCTTATTTTTCTTGCCTCCTCACAGTTTCCATGGAAATGGGAACATAAATGCCACTCTACCCCAAGCTTTGGAGAGCAATCATTCATGTGTAAACAGCAGTAGATGGACCTTAAACAGGCATACACAAAAAACTAATCTTACAGCCTTTTCTCTACCTGTACAGCCAACCCTAATTGCAAATATATTTTTATTTGATCTACTTCACCTCAAAAATGATTAAATTAACTTTTAGAAAGTTAGTTTGATACTACCTTTTTTTCAAAGTGAGAATTGTCTTAGACATACTCTTATTGATTGTCAGGTATATGTCTATATATCTGTCCTTCGTGTTTTAAGCATTTAGTATGCGTGATGTTTTTACTTATGTCTTTCCCCCCAAGATTAAAGAAATGAATTTCAATTTAGGAAACAGCATCCAATTGCATAGCATAAAAAGTCTCCTCAAACAGTCTCATTGTTATGCACTACTTTAGAAATTGCCCCACAGAGCAGAGGTAATTATTGGCTCTGTCAAACATATCAAGGAAAACTGCCATTTTTAATTGGTTATCACAATCTTCTCATTTAGGTAACAAAAATATCCTATGTTAAGTGGATTTCTATGTCTTTCCACTTATCAACTCTCTGTCATCACATATCTCCTGTAATACCCATACTCAAGGAAAATACATGGGCATAGTCTTTATCTGTCTTTTTTATTCCAATATTTAAACTGCTTCACAAAATCCCTTTGAACCTTGAGACATTAAGAATATACTTAACTGAACAAATCTGCATTAGGCATCTATTGAGTATTCAGCTTTGTGTTCGATTAAAGCAGTAGATACCAATTTTAAATAAGGCAGGGTTCTTTTTTTTTTTTTTGCCATAAGGCATCCTAATTGGGTTAAGAAAGTTCAAACCCAGGAAAAACTCATTACAGCCATATGTGATTATTAAAAGTGGAATAGACTAGTTCTAAAGAAGTTTTAGGAGAGGAGGCATAACCTGGCCTAACCAAAATGACCAGGGAAGACTTGCTTTAGAAGACCTCTCTTTTACTGGTTTCAATGGTCCTTCCTTTCCATTTCTACTGTCGCTTTCTTTTATTCTTTTAAATTTTATTATTTAAAAAAAATTTTTTTTTTTCGGCCTCGCCACATGGCTTGTGGGATTTTAGTTCCCCAACCAGGGATCAGACACGGGCCCTCAGCAGTGAAAGTGTGGAGTCCTAACCACTGGACAGCCAGGGAATTCCTGTATTGTCACCTTCTTAACGAAGGCATTTTCTCCTGAACTATTTTCATAACTTTATAAATATTCTTTCAGTTGCTACCTTCCTCCTTTTCTTTATCCCCCTTTCTAGTTTAGCATGTATACCATTTCCAATGAACATTCTTACCAGCACAGTTAGGATATTTCTGTTGCCCTATTTTAAAAACCTCAGTGACTTCTTATCATAACCGGGACAAGACTATTTTTTTAAAAATACTATCTATCTATCTATTTATTTATTTATGGCTGCGTTGGGTCTTCATTGCTGCGCGTGGGCTTTCTCTAGTTGCAGAGGGCGGGGGCTACTCTTCGTTGCGGTGTGCGGGCTTCTCATTGTGGTGGCTTCTCTTGTTGTAGAGCACGGGCTCTAGGCACGCGGGCTCAGTAGTTGTGGCTCGTGGGCTTAGTTGCTCCGTGGTATGTGGGATCTTCCTGGACCAGGGCAGGAACTTGTGTCCCCTGCATTGGCAGGCGGATTCTTAACCACTGCGCCACCAGGGAAGTCCAGGGAAGTCCAGGGACAAGACTTTTTTTAAAAGATAGTTCTAATGTCAAATATTCTACCTTCTAAGTCCTATAAGCTACCGAAACAATTTAAAATTTAAGTATTTTATGTTCTTTCATATTCCAGATTGCTTCTCATATCCAGAATGGGTACAAACATCTGTTAAGCCCATGTGCCTGCTTTTTATTTCAGAAAATATGGTCACTGAACTAGCAACTACCAAAATAGGTTCACACTTTCATCAGTTTGGCAGCAACCTAGATCTTCTAGAGATCTGGCTCCAGGATATTCTTTCCAGCCTGCTCTGCAGGTGCCATACACCAGGCACCTAGCTCCTCACCCAGACAAACATAGCTGTGTAGCACAGTTTGTAGGCCCATGTTTTTAGATCCATGCCTTTGCTTACAGCACTTCAGCTTCCTTTGTGGAATGGGGAAAGAAATAAGCCATAATGAGCTGTTCCCTCCTTATCTTGCCCCTCTCTGTAGCTCTTACAGTCCCACCCTACTGTTATACTCTCTGTAATTTACATTAAAATACTAAAACCTACACAGTGTGATATAATATGTGTTAGTTTTAGTGTACACCTTGGACTTGATTAATATTTGAAGCACCCTGATAAGGGAATACACAGTCCAGGGGTAGTTGGTTAGCATTGGAAAGACCCTAATCAGGAGATAACTGCTATAAATTCAATCTACTTATATTTAACTCTACACTAAAGGGTTTTCTAATTAGCATAAAGGATGTCAAATAATTTTTAATTGGATTGGCTAGAAATGCTATATAGGCCTTCTAGCCTTACATGGATTGCATGTAAGATTCTGGTAAGCTAGCAGTCTGAAACCTGCAGGATGGCACCTGCAGCCGAATACGCTGAGCTTGTTGACTCTCACCTAACAAACGATGCTTCCTGCCTGGTAGAGAGGTAGTGGGGAGGAGACGTATGGCCATGCTTATCTCCAATCCTTGGAGGCTACTGATCTCTACCAAAAAAAAAAAAAAAAAAAAAAGACGACGAAGAAGATGAAAAGAAAAATCCTGACACTTGCAAATGGTCAATAGCAACAGCTCCCTCCAGGACAATGCTTGTTTACATGCTAGCTCCATTTTAAAGTCTGTCCTAAATTTCCTTGTAGATTTGTGAAAATATTCTCCTCTAAGCCATAACAGTATGAGGCTCATATTTCAATGATGGCATAAATCAAAGTCTGTAGTGTATTGTAAGTTTCTTGATGAAAGGATTGTGTCATAGCTATCTTTGTATCCCACATGGCATCCGGCATAGTGCCTTGTACACAGTAGATATTTGTTGAATGAATGAGCACATACATGCACTTCCCAATTCTGTAAGGAACAGATCCAGCATTGGGTCATGGGGGCACTGGGTGCCAATGTGTGGGTTCCCAGAGTTCCACTAATTCAGCATTCAGAGTTCTCAAGGAGTCAGTAGTAATTGTCCATAACTACCTCAGCTCTAGTTGGCCATCAGTACAAAGATGCATTGGGACTGTCATCAGCAGCAGAGGAAAGTAGCATTGTCTGTGTCATCTTCAGAAATCCATACCCAAATGTATCTCACGTTGCTGTTTCTGCCAACTCTGGCTCTAGAGGATGACGATGGAAAAATCTTCAGGAAAATTATTTTTCTTGTTCTGTATCTCTTAACCAATTTGAGGCAGTATATATAGCTAATCAAGTACATAAAAAGGTTAAAGTAACAACAGAAGATCAGGGAGAAGAAATAAAAAAGGCACAAGAATAACATAGAGACTGTCAAAAGCAAAATAAAACAATGTTTGTACAAACGGTAGTATCATATAGTAGTTCAAAGCAAGGACTTTGCATCTGGACTGCCTGGATTGGAATGAATCCCCACCTTGCTAGCTCTGTGACCTTGGGCAAGTTATTTACCCTTTCTGGCTCTCTGTTTACTCCTCTGTAAAGTGAGGAAGATTAATAGCACCTACCTCATAGGTGTGAGGCTAAAATAAATTAATACATGTAAAGCATACAGCGTCCAATGCCTGGTATATAAGGCAGTGCTTGGTGTGTTTGCTGTTTCTACAGTGATATGGCCAAATCATTGCTCTAAAGGCAGACGAATGCTAATTTCAGTCCGTTTGAAGTCCTTCTGTCTGTGTGTTTACACACTCTACCTCAAATGAGTAATCTTCATGCCTTGAATCTCCCACAAATTGGTGCTTATACTCTCTTGTGGAACTTACCACATTCTACCCTAAATAATGCAATTATTTGTAAGCTGCTTAAAAGCAAAGACTATCTTCTTTGTCTTCCTCTTAGCACACAGAAGAGTGCTTGCATAACAGCCTGGCTTACACAATAGCTCTTTAGTAACTATTTGTGGAACTATGAAGGAGACAATAGTAGGTTGGTCCCTGGAGGCCCTGTACCTTGGGCTGGTGCCTGTGTACCTCTCATACCTCTTCAGCCTCAGCTAGCGTTTTCTCTCCTCACTGTGCTCCAGCTGGCCTTCAGTCCCTCCAGCCAGCTTCATGGGCATGTGACCTGCGTGACTGCATTTGGTTTAATGCTCTACTGTCACCTTGAAATTCTCACTTTTTGGGCAAGGGGCCTTGATTTTCATTTTGTATTGGTCCTGGCAAATTATGTAGCTGGTCTTCCTCTTTCCCATCTTGTGCCCGTCGTGCCCTCTGCTGGGAACACTCTCCCCCACTACTCTTCACTGGCTGACTTACTCTTCAGGTCTCAGCTTCGTTGTCAGTCCTCAGAGAAGCAATAAAAATTAGAACCTTGTGCACTGTTATCCCTCCACCTTTACGTCTCCCTAAGAGCACTCACCTTATGTAAGTGCAGTATTTATTTCAATCGTGTGATCATTTCTTCACAGACTTCCTCCCCACCAGACTGAGCTCCTTGAGGGGACACACTGTGCATGTGTTCCTGGATGGCTATGCCTGCTACACTGTATATAATCAATACATACTTGTGGAATGAGTGAGTGAATGGGTGATTTTTAAAAATGCAAAGGAGGGATGAGTTTTTCTTCCCATGTTAAAAAGTTGGTGTATAAAAATGGCAGTGCAATCATCTTGCAGTTTAATACTGCTGCTGATAACTTCTAACCAGTTTGACTTACTACCTTTAAGGTAGTACCTTAAAGATAGGTGAATACAGAAAAGTTTCCCCATTTCTCTTTCTTTCCCCCTGCTTTCCTTTTCAGAGAGTCTGGTATGGTAAAGGTGAATCTCTCTGAAGACAGAAGTACGCAGACTGTTTTATACAGCTGCTGTTTGGCATATTAGTCTTGAATTAAATTTCTTATAGCATAAATATCTATAGCCTTCTGTCTACTGTGAATATTTTTCTCAATAGTATATATTTACTTTTGATCTAACTGCCAGTAGCAACCGACGTAAGAGTACTGCTTCAGGTTTCTCAGCACCCTCAGTGCAAAGGCCAGCACTATTCTAATGAACATAGCATTTGATGGTAATAAAAAACAGTGTCCTACTTAGCTCCCCTATCATTCTTCCCCTCTGTCTCATTGTCTAGTTTTAAATAAGCTTAATTAGCTCGCTCTGAATGCATAGCTGTATCAGCCTTCTGTGGCCCAGTTTGGGGACTACATCTGGTTAATCTACTCCCTGGAATCAGACCAATACCATTCAACATGTAACCAGATTTCGTGTATTACATACCATCTTACAGTCTTAATTTTTAGCACTTGGTAGTCATTCTATATTTTCCAAAACTATAATAAACATTTTAAGCAATACATTTCTAATAAAAAACTCATTCAAAAGTGGAATTTTACATGAGATATTACAGTGGATTTTGAGCACCTCCCACCAAAGGAAATAAAAGCATCCAGTATGGTATACCAACTTAAGATATCATTGCTTTTTAATCATTACAAAGAGAAAACAGAGTTTCCATAATTCAGCCTAAAATGGAAGTTAACCAACATAGTGAGATAAGGATTTGTATTGCTTTAAAACAGGTAAAATGTCTTTTTTTCTCCTTCAAGTATAAAAAAATCTGAGAAAAAGACTTAAAAACCAACAGAAGGAATAGTTGTGACCCAGTTGCAACTGCTGCATGTGGGTGAAAAAAAGAACCCATCTTTTTTTTTTTGCACAAATCAGTACATGAAGCAGGCGGAACAGAAAGAAATAAATATGAGAAACAATACACAGAGAAGGGCATTCTCAATGAAGCTGTAGGCCTCAAAAAATGTTCCATCTAAGCTCTGACTGATTCCAGTACCTTAAGGTAATTTGCTTTGAGCTGTAAATCTCCTGGATTGTTTATGCCTCAATACTTTTTTCAGAAGCCTGGGAGAGAAGGAAAGTATGTAATTTCAATCTGCCCCCTCTTGAGACTTTATGGAATTTTAAGCAGGCTTCTCCCAGAGTTAAACTTCTGGTTCAGTCACCTTAGGGTCTATTTGACCTTCCCTTTTTTGTTCTAGTTTGCCCAGAAAGTTCAGGGAGGAGGTGTATATATTTCTGAGCTCCTGCTTTATGCCAGGTAAGATAGCAGATATCCTAGGTTCATGATCTCCCAGTCAGGTGTTAAAATAAAGTATCTCTATCATCTTGCAGTTGATTTGCTCAGTTAGTTGCAGCAGGCGACTGATGAGGCTTAGCAAGGGTCTTGGGTTTGAGAGCTCTGTGTGCTGGGTGGATGACAGGCATGTAACATACTGCAATTAAGGCTTTACCTTTGGTGTCAAAAAGGCCTATTGGGTCAGTCATTACCGTGGTCCCTGTGCATGTCACTTAATCTTTCTCAGTGTACTCAATTTATTGAATGGGCATAGTAAACCCAGTTCAACTTTGTAAGGCTTAAGTAATATAAAATATGTTAAGTGTTTAGCCCAGTGCCATGGCATGCTGTATGCGCTTAATAAAAGGAGATGGACGTGGTAGTTGTTATTTGTGTTATACCCCCATTTTAAAAAGTAAATAATTGAAGCTATGATTAAGAGGTTTATTGCATGATATTTTATTTTATTTTTTTATTTTTTGGCCCTGCCACGCGGCTTGTGGGATGTTAGTTCCCCGACCCTCGGCACTGAGAGTGCAGAGTCCTAACCTCTGGACTGCCAGGGAAGTGCCCTGATTAAGAGGTTTAAATGAATTGCTTCTATTATAATTACATATCTAGTATTTGACAGAGCAAGATTTCAAGTATAAAGTAAGCCTGTTTAACCCCTAAATCACCCTACATATAATATTGAGGAGTAACTCTATTGTTTAAATAATTGTTCTTGAAGCGTATGGGTTTTCCCTTATTTAAAACTTGATTTTGTCCTTATATCCAAACTGCTTATATAATAGATTCTTGAAATATTTTAGAACATTAAAAATATCAGTTTTTCCTGAGATTCTTCCTGATCTTAACAAATTTATTCTCTACTAAAGTTTATTTAATAATTGGTTGTTTGAAACTCAGGATGGGTATTCCCTTAGAAACTGATGATTATGTTCTCAGGCCAGTTCATAAAAGCCTCTCTAGCCTGTCTGTCACTCTTCCCTTTGCAGCACTTGATGTTTTCATCCAGTGGTTTTCAAACGGACAGTGTATTGCCTGAGGAGCAGGCAATTTATAAAAATAGAGGTGCCTGACCATACCTCAGACCTTTTGAATTAGAATCCCGAGGTGAATGTGCTGGATCCGTCCCAGCAGGAGCAACGGCAGGCTCGAAATCCTGAGACAGGACAGAGTATGATGCATCTGAGGGACTGAAAGAAGTCCCATGTGGCTGGAGTACAGACTGGTCGTCTCTGAACTCTTTTGATCGTGTATTCCTGTCAGTAAAAGGAATTTAAGCACATACCTCCAGTATATGAGTATCCATTTAAAAATAAATTATGTACATGTACTTTGATAAAATAGGCACAAATATAGACATTTTTAAAAGTTGAGGTTAAAAAAAAAGAAGTAGAACTGAAAATTCTAATAGTTGCCTTTTGCCTTTTCCATGTTTTGGATCCTTTTATGTACCCCTTGGGATGGGTGAACCCCACTTTTGTAAAATATAGGCATAGAAAGTGAGGGGTAGAGGTAGATAGAGACCAGATCCTATAGCACCAGCAGAACTATGTCAAGTATTTTTCTCTTTATCCTAAGCACAAGAGGCAATTGAAAAATTTAGGAAAGGGAATGACAGCAGATTTGCATCCTGAAAAAAAAGTTGACTACCTTTGGGAGTAGAGCAAGCATGGACACAGGGAGACCAGCTTGGAGGTAACTGCAGTGATGAGAGGTGATTATGACTTGAACTAGGGCAGTGCCAATGAGGTTCAAAATAAGAAGACAAGCTAGAGATATATTTGGAGGCATACACTATAGAATCTAGTGACTTCATGATCATTGATGGGGGAGAGGTCAAAGGTGACTGCTGGGTTTCTGGCTTGAGCATCTGGATGAAGATGAACCATGGAAGAGTAAGTTGGGGGGTAGGGAGTGGGTTGTGTCTCCAGGTTGAAAATAATCTCAAATGTGAAACATCCAAAAGATGATGTGAAATTTGCAGTTGAATTATGTAGGTTGAGCTCAATAGAAGTCTTGGGCTGGGAACTATAAATTTAGGAGTTGTCAAAACATAGATAATAAAGAAATTACCTCCAGATATTATTTATTGATAGGAAAGCTCTAGAGCAGAAGTGCCAAGGAGTTCCATAAAAATAGTATACAAGATTAGATTTATAGGCCTGGAGATGAGAAATTAGAAATGAACAGATAAGCAGTTTCTATAAAATGCAAGTGTCTCTTAAAGTTGCTACAGCCTTGGGACCAGACAGCTTATATTACAACATGGTAAAGAAAGTAGAAATCAATATTTCAGAAGCTTTCATAGATACTTTGATGAGCACACTACATTCAGGAGTGAGCCATGAATGCCGGAAAGTGACTCACTTCATACAATTATTCATGAATGAGGACAGGAACCTGTCACAGGTGTGTGCACCATTAAGCTTGAGTAATTGGGGAAACTGAGCATGCCCAATGAAATGAAAGGAAGTGCAGCACTGTGGACTAATGTGTGGATTCAGGAAAAGAATGCCTAGTAATTTGATGTCTATAAGCCTTGGGAGTTATGTTAGAGTTACAGCAAGAGATAAATACTTTTCTTGTCCTCACTCCCTTAAACCATTGTATTCCTTAAGTATTGGAATACAACTAATATTGCCAGAGACTCAGGGTCGTGTGAAATGGGTGAAAAGGGGTCAAAAGGTACAAACTTCCAGTTGTAAATAAATAAGTCATAGGGATGTAATGTACAGCATGGTGACTATAGTTAATAATACTGTATTGCATATTTGAAAGTTACTAAGAGAGTAGATCCTAAAAGTTCTCATAACAAGACAAAAAATTTGTAACAATGGAGATGTATGTTAACTAGACTGATTGTGGTGATCATTTTGCAATATATACGAACATCAAAGCATTAGGTTGTACATCTGAAACTGATATAATGTCATAAGTCAATTATACCTCAATAAAAAGGAACACAATGAATAATCATTTATAGGCTTTTATGTTCTCTGAAGGTTTTTCCCCCAGTACCCTGAGGTAAAATTGACTCTGTTCCCCTCCTCCTAATGCTAAAACCTCTAAAAGAGTCAGAGTAGCTTCTTTTGCTAAATACCATGAAGAGGGTTAAGTGAAGCCTATAAGGACATGCTCCCTCTTCTTAGATGTCTTCTCCTCTTGATTTCTTCCCATCTATTTCATTCCAAGTCCTTTGGGCTTCTGCAAACTAACTGTTAGAATTTCGGTTCCCACTGATCCACTTTCTGTCCACAGATCTTGATAGGTGTTCACGGAAGTGACTCTGAATTAAAAACTCTCAGCCTGGGCTTCCTTGGTGGCACAGTGGTTAAGAACCCGCCTGCCAATGCAGGGGACATGGGTTCGAGCCCTGGTCCGGGAAGATCCCACGTGCCGCGGAGCAACTGGGCCTGTGTGCCACGACTACTGAGACTGTGCTCTAGAGCCCGCGAGCCACAACTGCTGAAGCCCGTGCACCTAAAGCCCGTGCACCTAGAGCCCGTGCTCCGCAACCAGAGAAGCCACTGCAATGAGAAGCCCACGCACCACAACAGAGTAGCCCCTGCTCGCCGCAACTAGAGGAAGCCCACACACAGCAATGAAGACCCAACGCGGCCAAAAAAACCCCAAAATTCTCAGCCTGCGCCCCTCCCCCCATCACCAAGAAATGTGGAGCTATGCTACTTATCTATTTTTTTCTCTGTCCAGTGATTAATATATTAAATTGGGATCATTGTTGTTTATCCTAAGAAATTATCTGAAGTAAGAGCAATATGTAATGGTTAATACCTTTGGCCTGTTCATTTTTTAGGCACTCAGACCTCTGACCATCAGGAAAATATTGACTAGATCTTATCAGCCTTTTTCAAAACTAGTGATTTACTTTGCCAGCGTTTGTATCTATCACTAAATATTTTTATGTTGTTTATTTCTGAAATAGAGAAGCAGATTCATCAAGCCCTGAAATAGCTCTTACAAGTGACTGGCCCCCTGTTAAAATTTAGCACAGGGAAATACAGCATTATTTAATGGGGCAAGGGAGTCTACATGAACCAGTCATAATGAAAATCCTCCCCCACTGAGGCGCTCCCCCCACCCCAACAAATTTCCTCTTGATCACCCTTGTACCTTTTATGAACATCTGCTATTGCACTTATAAAACTATGTGGTAATTACACACATAATCGGCACTGTGTCTAGACTGTCAACTTCTGGAGGAGCTTTGCCTTAATCATCTGGTCGCAGGCAGTAGATCCAGGTGGTTGAAGAGGGCAGACTCTGGAGGTAGACTGCCTGGATCCCATTTCTGACTCTGTTTACCAGCTGTGTAGGATCTTGGGCAAGTTATCTCTCTTCAGTTTTCTTATTTGTAAAATCCAAATAATACTTCACAGAGTTGTCTATCATAGGTGTATTCCAAATTTGTGACTTAAGGGTTCTATTACTCCATTAATTACTACCCAAAATTTAAGATTTATTCTGTTTTAAGGCACCTGAACTCCTTAAATGTTTAAAAATCACATTTGATAAGCAGGAAACCTAAGCAAATCATATACATAAGAGAAGTATGTTTTATTAGAAATAACTAATGCACATGAAATTCAAGTATTAATAAGGAGTATTCAGAATAACGTAATAAAAGTAAAAAATATGAAATAAAGTAACTCAGGTGGATATGGTTACTGAGGTAAAGATTATTAAGACAAATTCATCTAAAATTAATTGGTATACTTATATGTATGTATATTTATTCTATCAGAGTCGTATAAAAACAGGAAATACGTGCTTTAAATGCAAAGAAGAGAGAGAGCATGGGAAACGAAGAATGTTGAGCATACAGTAGTCACCCCTTATCTGTGGTTTCACTTTCCGAGGTTTCAGTTACCCTCAGTGAACTGCAGTCCGAAAATATTAAATGGAAAATTCCAGAAGTGAACAATTCATAAGTTTTAAATTTTGAGCAGTTCTGAGTAGGGTTATGAGATCTTACACTATCCTACCCCAGTTCACCCAGGATGGGAATCATTCCTTTGTCCATCGTATCCACTCTGTGTACACTACCTGCCCAGGAGTCACTTAGCCACCCCAGTTATCAGATCAACTGTCATGGTATCACAGTGCTTGTGTTCAAGTAACCCTTTTATTACAGCATGTTATCTATATTATTATTAGTTATTGTTAATCTCTTACTGTGCCTAATTTATAAATTAAACTATCATAGGTATGTATGTATGTATAGGAAAAAATAGAGTGTATGTACTATCTGCAGTTTCAGACATCCCCTGTTGATGAGAGGGAACTACTGTATTCTTTTTTTTTTCCATAAGTACTCGAACAGCTTTTTATTTATTTATTTATTTATTTATTTATTTATTTATTTTTGGCTGTGTTGGGTCTTTGTTTCTGTACAAGGGCTTTCTCTAGTTGCGGCAAGTGGGGGCCACTCTTCATCGCGGTGCGCGGGCCTCTCACTATCGCGGCCTCTCTTGTTGCGGAGCACAGGCTCCAGACACGCAGACTCAGTAGTTGTGGCTCACGGGCCTAGTTGCTCCGCGACATGTGGGATCTTCCCAGACTAGGGCTCAAACCCGTGTCCCCTGCACTGGCAGACAGATTCTCAACCACTGCGCCACCAGGGAAGCCCGGAACTACTGTATTCTTATTCAGTCTTCCCCTGCTACATCTCCAACTGAGGCCTGCATGATTAACCTTTAGAAAGAGAAATGCAAATTAGTAATTACAGTCATCCCTTGGCATCCACAGGGAATTGGTTCCAGGACCCCCGCAAATACCAAACCCCACGGATACTTAAGTCCCTTATATATTGCATAGTATTTGCATGTAACCTATGCACATCCTCCCCTATTCTTTTGTTTTGTTTTGTTTTTGGCCACGCTGTGAGGCATGCGGGGTCTTAGTTCCTTGACCAAGGATCTAGCCATGTCGCCTGCAGTGGAAGCTCAGAGCCCTAACCACTAGACCACCAGGGAAGTCCCCTCTCCCCTATACATCTCATTCTTCAAGTACACACTTACATTAAATTTATTTAACTTAAGGGGAGAGATGCCTATACTGCTCTTGAGATAGTAGGTTGTTTAAATTCTAATAATTCTTAATGACTTTCTGTTTTTTTTTAATTAAAACTACATACTAAAGAGGTTGTTTTAATTCCTTTCTTTGTTAAGAAAAAATTCAAGCTCAATATTACATTCCCTAAAATAAAATCAATTTTGTCCTGAAATATAGTTTTGAAAACTGTAACAGTCTGTTTTCTTTGATCATCTCATAAACAACAGGAGTTTCCTATCAGCTCTCCTTCCTCCTCCACCTTTTTTCCCTTTTTACTTTGTGCCAATCACAGGTGGATGCTCAGTATCACCCCACAGCACAAGATAAATAAGCTTTTGGAAGGTTTCCTAGCAACATATTGTTCTGGGAACCTGCTCTGTTTCCCTGAACAAGATGAAGCCAAACATCCTACAATCTCAGCCAGATGGGAAAGGATTAGCTTATTGAGGGGTGTTTAATGCATTTTTTAAAATTTCACTTTGAAATGAACCTCTTAACATAACAAGATTGACTTTTAAAAGGACACTCTTCTACATATTAAAAAAAAAAACCCTCAGTAATAGTTCCAATTTAAAAAATACAGTTTTAGAAGAAATTCTCTAGAGACAAGCTTGTAATATGTAATTCACTTATTGGTGAATGGATCCATTTTAGAACTATGTGGAAAATACTTCCACATAAGACTGATGTTCAGCCTGATACCCAGTGGTACCAGTATTCAGCTACAAAAATGTTAACATATTGTACTTCCTTCTCATTCTGTGGTAAGTGGCTGCTGGAGTAGGCTCCCTCCTCACAATGCCTCCTCACAAATCCTCTCACTTCTCCCTTGACCCCTCCTCCTAGAGATCCACGGGAAACCCCTGTCACTGCTTAAAACTCTGGGACTTCTTCCCTTTTCTCCTCAGCCCCAGGACTACTTCAGTGCCAGTGATTTGCCACTTGATCTTGAGAGTCTAGTTTTGGTTTTCAGAGTATATGATTAATACAGAGAAAAGAAAACTAGAGGAAATTGCCCCTCTCAGAGTCAAGAAAAATAATGTTGTTGTTGTTTTGTTAGCACACCATCATGTATATTTTCCCTGTTGTTTATCGATGATCTTGAGGCCACGCAGTTGGCAGTGGTGTTTTTCTTTCTCTTGCACTCTCGTTGGTCACAGCATACTGTTAAAGGTCTCTGGAGATGGAGTAGTAAAGGGTTAGAGTTTCTCATGCCAATATTCAGCAGTGGTTTTGCAATTCAGTTACATGCCGGAAAATGTTCTTTCTTCTAGTCTGACTGGGTAGGCAGTGCCCCCATCAGCCAGGTGAATACTGTCATCATGTGGTGATTGAATGATTTACACTACCTGACAGGTTTGGACTGTGTGAAACTTCCCAGTTGTGGTGAGAAGCAGATAATTCCAGTACTCACAGTTCTCCTGGATGGGAAGAACAAAGTAATTAGAATAAGCTGGGGAATGACACCTGGTGTCTTTGCGTTTTATTTAACAAATTCTGTGGCCAGATTTAAGAGAACTGAAACTATCCTCATCCCGGAAAACCATAAGATAATTTTATTTTCATTGGTGCTTTCCATTCTCTCTTGCTCTCTCTCACACACTTACATATTTTCTAAATACCATGTTTTGAAGTCGACAAGAAACAATCTGTTGAGGGCCTCCTAGGGGCCAATTACATTGGTAGGCATCATGAGGGCCATCAATACCTGGTCCTTGCCTTCACTGAGTCCCCAGTAATTAGCCAAATAATGCACTTATTATCTTTTTAAAAATTTAGATATATTTATTCTTCATTTCAAGTCATTTACATTAGGACCTAAACGTTAAGGAAAGATTTTGATGTCTAAAGGAATTATATAATTTTGATTGTCCAAGAAAAGCCTAAGAGTAGACTTAGTCTGTTATGTATAACATGTAATAGATTAAAATAGATTAATTTTTTTGAATATTTTCTGAAAACACAGTTTTAAAAAAATTCAATGAACCAGGCATTATTTTAGATCCTTTGTCATTTAATTCTCCTGACAACCATTATGAAATAGAAATTTGCCTACCAATTTTAGAATCTGTTTTCTCTCTGGTATATTATTAGCTCCATTAAAAATTTTTTGTGTTGCTCAATATTTTATTTTTATAAAATAATAAGTCTCATTTTTAACATGTTGGGAGAGTGAATTTTACTTAAAGAGAGGCAGTTAACAGAATTAACACCACTGTTAAATACATTAACAAGAAAAAGTGATGCTATATCAGCAATGTTGTAGAACAGACTACGGCGCATTTTGGTAAATAAAGTTTTATTGGAACACGGCCATACTCATTCATTTGTGTATTACCCATGGCAGCTTTTGTGCCAATAACAACAGTGGAATTGTGACCTAGATTGTGTGGCCCGCAAAGCCTAAAATACATGCTATCTGGACCTTTACAGAAAAAGTTTGCAGACCCTGTTCTAGAATCTAGATTTTCCCCCTACATTGAGTCTGGTGTGCTCCTTTAGAATGCCAGAGACTTCGTTGGGAAACACATCAGAAAATGGTTTCCTAAATGATCTGCTTGACTAACATGCTTGTCCTCTAATCCCTGCAGGTACCGACCAAGAAGCTAAAGAAATATGAGAAAGAATATCAGACAATGCGAGAGAGTCAGCTGCAGCAGGAAGACCCAATGGATAGATACAAGGTATGGGAGACAGGGGTCACCTGTCAGCACCAAGTGCCTTCTTTCCCCTAAAGCAGCAGTTGTGGGAAGTTTGTTCCCTCTGTTCCTTCTTGGTTGATGTAGACTCTGACCATGCTCAATGTCCAGGTATGTTTTCATCTCAGGAGAGTCCTGAGTGGCCAACCATAATATTTCTTTTCTTTCAGTTTGTATATTTGTAGGTAACTTCACCCGTTGCATTTATACTGGGAGTCTTCATAAGAAGCTGAGAGAAAGAGAGGGAAAAAGAAAGAGAGAAAGTGGCTCTCGACTACTTTCAAAAATGAGAAAAAAGGAAAATGGCAAAGTACGGTTTTAGCTGTGCACAGTCACATCCACAAAGACTTTTAGAAGGCGAACTGCTCCAAGAACTGGCACAAGAATGTTTCAGACTTACCTCTGTCTGTAGCCAATGTTCAAAATACAAACTCACTCGAAAGGAAAAATAAAAACCACAAAGCTATATTGAGCACAGCCATGGTGTTTGTTGCAACATTTATTTCCACAAACAAATTTATGAGTAACAGTGACATTTCATTACAGCATGCAGTTCAAGAATCAAGTTTAATTTGATTTCAGTTTAATATCTTAGTTAATTGTAGTATTTTAAAAAATGGGGCCAGTCATAAAGATAGCCTCAATGGTAATTAGCAACAGTGTTTCCATGAAGCAATGTTGGGGAAGTACTGATTTCAAACTTATTTTTTTTCCAACTGAAATATTCGTGTCTCTCTTCAACATGTTTTAATTCTTCAGATTCCTACAGATACAGAATGATTCCCTCCCTCTCCACATCAGTACATTAGGATAAGAGAATATTGTATTCATACATTGAGCACCAGCAATGCCAAAAAGTACTGCAATGACATTATTAATTAAACCACCCACTGTGGGATGACTTCTGCTTGTATAACTAGAGTTGCCTTTATGTGGTCAGAGAGCTGGACACGGGCAGCTGCAGTTACACGGTATATCTCGTCTCCGTTGCTGAATTGAATAGCATTGGAGGTTCACATAGGGGAACGGTGGAAGGAGTGTATGGATTTTGTAGTCAGATCTGAGTTCAAAACCTGAATTTCTGAAAAAGGAGACAGAATTTGGAGTCCAAGTTGGGGGTTTTAATCCCTATGCCATTTGTTCAGCATCTTGGACTAATTATTGAGCCTCTTCCTCATCTGTAAAACATAGAGTATGCACATTTCCTTGAAAGATTGTTGTGAGGATGAGGGATGTTATATGTTAAGTACCCAGCACATAGTTGGTGTTCAATAAACGGTTGTGATTAGCCTTATTAGGTCCACTGCCTCTAATTACCCAATTATTACTAGAATAATATCACCTTATTTGTGTCTGCTCCACCAGTCCCTTGCTTATCTTTCTATTTCTCTCGAGTATTGCTACCTAATAATCTAACATCAGTGTGTTACTGCCCTTGTTTATAAAACTAGCTGATAACAAAATCCCACATATTGGTATGGCAGATAACTATTACCATATAAGGTGCTCATAGATAAAAGTTCGAAGTTAATTTCCACCCCTCAATAAAACCAGTTTTAATGTAGCTTATGTAGCATGCTGCTTTAGAAAGGCTTGAAGTAGTAATGATAAAATATTATTAAGGATCCAAAGTGAAGCTCTCCTACTGCTTGCATCATTCTAATATTCTTATTGCTGCCATCGTTATGAGTAAAGCCTAGGAAGGATACTTCAAAATAGAAGAGAGGGAAATGAAAGACTAAAATGGTGTATTTAAAATCAGCCTGGAACTGAACTTATTATTTCTTATATCCTTTTTGTGTCAAAGCAGGTATGTATAAATAAATAGTACAATGCATATTATTTCTTAAAAAGTAATTATCACACATATACTATTGATGTGTACAGTTTTTACTGAGGGGTCAAAGTAGAATTAAACTTTTTTTTGGTCTTTATTTTGAAAACAGGTACTACTTTTAAGCTTGAATGCTCTATTTATGCATATCAGATACCCTTTATAGCTATTTCTTTTGTATTATTGTAATAACTTGTCAATACATCATCCAACTAATATTTCTATATACTTTTAATAATGTCTAGAAATTTGTACTGGAGATAAACTTGGTAAAGTTATGGTCCTCACATTATAATTACATTTTCAAGGTGACAGTTGACAACATAGTGTCCAACCATCAACAGATTTGTTCTTTCAGATATTCAATATCTAGTTTAAGAAGCTAATTACAGTTGTATTCATTAAAGTAGGAAGGTCTCTTAGGAAATACATTTTAGCAACTTATAAATTTAATCCTGTCAAGAATAAGATCTATGCCCTGGGAATAAGCACTTTATAATTCATAGTTCTTGGACTGGGAACCCGAAAATTCTCAAGAATAACTTGAGAAGATCTTTGAAGGCACTGAGTCAGAACTTATACCAGTTCACTAACAACCCCTCCTCAACCGTTAGGATCCATAGTGTTTAAAATGCCGTGTTTATCCTCTAGCTTGCCATATGGGAAGGGAGTTAGGAAGATTGTGTCAGTTAAAAAAAAAAAAAAAAAAAAAGAAGGCCCAGAAATGTCATACCTTAAGATATTCCAAGAGATTTTTTCAGCTTGATACTATTTCTCTTGGGCATGGTGGGGTACAAAAAGAGAATAGCTCTCAGCAGTCACATTCTTGCTGTAGCTATTTAAACATGTGTTTTGTGTCTATTTTTATGATATATGCAAAAATCTACTTCTGAGGTTATGTCACTATGCTCACCTGTATCTAACACTTGATGAAATGGTGTTGGTAGAAATTTAAATTTTAGAACCCTAAGCACAATGAAAGTGTTCTGGAATTTGATAGTGGTGACAGTTGTACAACTTTGAGAATGTAGTAAAACCACTGAATTGTATATTTTAAAAAGATGAATTTTATGGTATGTGAATTATATCTCAAAAGAAAAAAAAAAAATTCAAGCAAGATGTCTGAAGAGAATTGACATCTGCCTGCCATCTTTTTTTCGTAAACCTCAGTCACACCAGAGGTACCTGTGCACAAGCCATACTTGTGGGAGGGAGACCTCCTGTCAGAACTGGAGCTAATCAATGACTATAGATCTTATGTGTACTCATATTTATAAGGGAAAGGCCAACATAAGTCGGTGATGCATTCATTTTCATGTACATATACGTACGTGTGTATATATATATATAGTATATACGCATACATATATACATGCACACAGACATAAACATATAAATAGATAATGCATATATATATACACACTGCCTGTGCTACCTGGTGTTGGCATCAGTTTGTATTTGAAACCAGTGAGCTCTATAATGATTGCTTACAGCCTTTGGTGTACTCTTTCTGTTTATCTTCCTGACTAGATTCCAAGACACAGAAAGGAAACTTTATGGGAAGAAGAATATACAGTATTTATTCTAAGCCTCTTTTATTGTCCTTCTTAAGTTTGACCTGGCCAGATTTGTGTAGTGGTATTTATCTGCTCTGATATTTTGGTTTGTAAATTTATTTGTAGATTTCAAGTGAAGTGAAATGCAGGATAAAGATTTGTCTGTAGAAATACATCATGTATACTTTTATCTTCATACAAATCCCCAGAAAACAAACGTTCATGGATATGTGCAGCTGTTTTAGTCATTTTAAAAATTAGTAGCCAAGCCCCTTAAAAGCAGCTATCAACTTCAGAAATTAAAATATTATTTGCTATTTTAAGGTGATGAATTGTTTTCATTTGGGGGAAGTTAGTTTTCTAATGATGTAATCTATTGATGGCAATTTTAGAGAACTAGAGCCTTCATCTGTCTTTAGAAGATGATATGCTTTTCTTGTTTAATTAAAGAACTACTTGTACAAATGTGGGTTAAGCCTTCAAAAAGCACAGCTAATTAATTAAATTCAGTGAATCTCCCAATGTGTAATGAAGGTTATGTTATTACCTGTTCTAGATGGGCAAATCCTAGAAAGAATCAGGAATGCTTAAACTCTCTTGGGTTTGGGAGACAGTATTATAAACACATAATTTCTAATTGAAGAATCTTATCTATGTTCAGTATAATTAAATCTAGAATGTTTAACTTCTTTCTTGAGGTTAGACATAGTACATTTTTTATCAAAATGTAATTCAAACAGAAAGAAAATGATTCCTGTAAGTTCACAGAAGGTTTTTCTTGCCCATACTAATTTTTGTAGAGCAGTCATCCCTGCATGTAATTTAAAATTAAGCTATTTAATTATAAAATTATACAAACAGCACAAACAAGATTTTCTAAATAAAGCTTAACTTGTATTATTTGCTATCCTTACATATCTAAGGAAATAATTTAGAGCAATTGTCACATTTTGTTTTTAACTTGATAAGTGAAGAAGTTTAAATTATGCTAAACATATGTGGGGAAAAAAAGTATCCCCCACCCCCTTTTTTTTTTTTTTTTTTTTTTTTTTTACTGTATTGGACCCTTCCTTACTCAGAGAAGTCAAGATAAGTGAATCCGTCTTTGAAAAGTATTTTTCTTCCAATGAAAATAAACTTATTATTTTTCACATCACAGAGATATTGCTGGCTTTTGGAAATATTTATGTTATGAAATCATGTGCTTTTAATGAACAGTGATAGTCAAGAGGATGATTTCTATCTGCCTGTGACAACTTAATGATAAACTTCAGAAGGCTGCCACTCTTCCTTTTTGCACTTGGGTAACTCGATGAACTCACTGTTACAGGATGGTGGAGAAGGCAAGCCCAAGTTCTCCTGATGCTTCTCGAGCCACTTAGCTAAGAAGGAGCAGGTGGTTTCTGATGATGCTTGTCTGCTGATTGAGTTATACTTGACACTCAGGAGAGGCGTAAATGTTGTACATATTAAGAATCTCTTGGTATATTTATCAATGATCTTCAGAATTAATTCTCCAAAAATTTTCTTCAATTTTTAGTACGTCTTGTTTCCTGTTCAAGGAGTCTGACGGAGAAAATTACATCACACTCCTATGTTTCTACGTCATCTGTAACCCATTTGCTTTTTAAAAATTTGATTTGTATGCTACAGTAGTACAGGGATTTGCAAACCATACGGCCTGTGGGCCAAATCTGGCCCACTGCCTGTTTTTGTAAATAAAGTTTTATTGGAACACAGCCACTTGCTTATTATCTATAACTGCTTTTGCACAACAATGACGGAGTTGAGTAGCTGCAACAAAGACCATATGGCCTGCAAAGCCTAAAATATTTACTGTCTGGGCATTTACATTAAAAGTTTGCTGACCCCTGTGTGAAAGTGTAATCTAAGATTGTTTTTAAGTGCTATGAGAAATGCAGTCTCGTTTGCCAACTGCCAGTTAGTTAGTACTGACAAGATTTTCTCTTTAGTTTGGCATTTAAAATTGTTTAAATTTCCACCAGAAAGATAAAACTGGATATGCTGGGTAAAGTAGGAGCATAAAATGATTTCAGACATCCAGATTTTCTTTCTCAAATTTCATCTACAGATAATGTAGACATTTAAACATTTCATCTATAGGCATTTGTCTTTGAATGTCAAAAAACTGTTTGATGAAATTTGAATATGATGACTGTCAACTCTTTTGAAAGAGACATCCAGAAGAAAAGATGTGAGAGTTGAGTGTGTTGTTGCTAATAAATTGCACTGGGTCTTTTAGGAAAACATTTTCTCCTGACCCTTAAATGTCTTTAAAAGTCTGTGCCAAGAATTCATTATAGCAGCAGACAGCACACCCAAAATACTGAGCTAGAGTTATAAAGCTGCCTCCTTCCCCATCATTTTTTCCTTTAAGGCTGAGTTTATTTTCTTCTGATTGCCAGTTCACATTTCTCTGGTTTCTCATCTTGGAAAAAATCACATTCACCATTCCTTATACTGCTCCACCCAAACTCCAACCCCCAGACACAGAGAAGAGCTGGGATCCATTTTTCTTTTGCATTCCCCTGCCCAGCAATTTCATTCTGTTGCCTGAAGATGAAATATTTTGCAATGTTTCTGACTTTGTCATATAAGGAAGTTCCTTCCACCCAGCTCTAATAACAGTGTAAACAACTCACACCGTAGTTGCAAATAGTTCCACAGACAGCGTTTTCATCAGTCATGCAAACTGCAAATAACAGCGTGGAGAGGGAGGAGTTTAGTGTATCAGTCTTCCTGAGTTGAGACTTTGCCCATTGGCTGCCTCAAGTATACTTTCTTGCATCAAATGTTAGCTGTCCTGGAGAGAACTTAGAGTAAATGACACTCTAAGGAAAAACAAAAGAGCAAAATAGCATTAACAAGCGTCTGTTTTTGTTATTGCCATTTCCTAATTGTATTAGTAGGTGTGCAATTTCATTGGATATTCTTTTTTTTTTTTTCAATTGTCTTTGTACCTATGATTGAAAACGGTAGTTGGTCTATGGCTTTTCAGGAGGTAAGTTTTTTGTCTATGTATGTCTGTAATATCAGCGTCTGTCTCTCTGAAAAATGCAGTATCCTCCTCCCCAAAGTTACTAACCCAACTTTCCCAGCTGCACATCTCCTATATGCAAGAGGGGAGGGAACTAATGAGGAAAGTTGTTGTCTGCTGTTTGTTCGAATGTTGTTAATTGTGTGACATGGAGCAGTGTGCTGTGAATTGTAAGGGTTATGTAAGCATGGTCTCCTGTAGCCTTTTCCGAAAGGCAAGGGAAGCGATTTTGCCTGTGTTGTTTATGGGCTCTGGGCGTTCAGCACATCTGCTTGTGCAGACTTACGGCATGTGAGTATCTCTGCACTGGCTGACGTTATGGGGCCCCTTCACGTCTTTCTCGGGTGGGCCGCCCTTGCCAACATTTCAGAATGAACCAAGCAAGATTCCGACCTTTCCCAAAGCTAAACTGTCTTCTTTATTCTAGTATAAAGGCAGACTTTTTCTTCAGTCAGTTCTAAAAACAGTTTTGGCTCCCTGGGAAAGGCTGGAAAAGACAGCCAAGTCATGTTGTCTCTCTTTAACCCTTGGTAAGCATGGGCAGGTTCTTCTTCATAGAAAATCTCCACCTTGCCCCGCCCCCAGGTTCATACTTTGGAGGACGATACTGCATTTTTGGCCCCAGAGCTTGCTTTCCCACGTGTCTGAGTGCAGAGCAGGAGTTGCACACTTCCCACTGTGCTGCTTGCTTTGCACACACTGAACTGAAGCTTCTTGCTAGAGCAAAAGCCACTAGGCTTGCCCCCTAGGCTATTATGCTTTTTAGGGACCCTCAGACACACCCCTAATTTCTCCCCAATCTTCCCCTATCCGCCCCACCCCCGTAGCTATGTGTCTGTGAGGAAAGGTTTGAGTTGCGACAGTCATGGTAATGGGAAGTGACCAGTAAGGTTTCAGCCGAGCTCACACCTCTTTCGTATATAATATAACATAACCCATCAGACATGTATCTCTAATCAGTAGTGAAGTAGCTCCTGGTGCGGTTTTTAAGTACTTTGAACAAAGTGCTTTTCCATAGCGTTGTATGACTTTACCTGGAGGTTATTTTGACTTGATTCTAAGCATATGTCACTGTAACCTGAAAAACTGGTAGCTGCAACATTTTTCGCTTGTGCCAAATTAATGCAGTGTAAATAAGTAGTTGAGGGAGCTGTTTGTATCTTGGAGACCTAAGTACAACTTCAGTAGAAATAGGACACTTAGGAATAGGTATTCGAGTAGTCTTATCACGGTCTCTTTTGAGGGGATTTATCAAGAAATGAGAAAAATCTCTTCCCTGCCGAAAGCAGTCTGCCTTGTGAAATATGGTATGATGAAATTGTGCTTGGTATTGCTGCTTGTTCCTGGCAAGGAGGAAATTTGTTGGAAAAGTTTTTGAACCATATTTTTTTATCTGTTTCCAACAAGCATGTAAGTTGTTTCTGTAAAAAGGGGTAATAGTTTGCTATATCAGGATGAAAGACTAATCTCTAGCCCCTGCTAGAATGTGGATGACTTCAGCAAAGATTGAAAGATTCAGCTGTAGACACCCTGGCTTTTTTTATATTTTAGTTCCCACTTTTATTGTGCTTCTGTGGGAGGGTAGAACTTCTGTAGATTGAGGAGACAGACAGAATTTGATGAGTACAATTTGCCCCTACAAATATGTACACTGTCTTTTCAGGAATATCTCGGGAAAGTGTTCCCGGCAAGGCATCTTTTTTTGAGGGGTTACATTGTATCTTGGTCACAGAGGAAGATCCATTAGGGTTTCACACAGAATATGAGCTTCTAATAGGAGAAGACTTTTAAAAAATTCTCATTTTGGCATTTAATCCTTTCCAATGGAATTGAAATTCTGAATTGCTTTTTATTTTCTAAACAACTTTTTAAACACGTGTATTATATATTCATTGTAGACAACTTGGAAACATTTTAAAAGCACAAAGACAACAGTTAAAATAATCCACTACCCAGAGTTAATGTTATTTATGTTGTTATGAAAATGAGATTTTCCAGTTATTTGTCTTTTTTTTTTTCCTAGAAAGTAGCATAAGCATTTCTCCTGTCATTAGAGAGATATTTTTCACTTATATTTTAACACTGTATGGAATTCTATCATTAATTTATTTAGAAGTATTTAAGATTGTTTTTTTCTTTTTTAGTAGATCTCTTTTTCAAAAATGTTTTGACTCTTCCCAACTATCCCCGTCTACCTTTCACAAAGGAAAAGGCAGCAATGGACCCTGTTGGCTGGCTATAGTCAAAGTGCACATTTGTCCTTCGGCTTCTTTGCTGGCCCTGTTTTTGGATCCTCTCCTTCCTTGAAAATCTCAGGCTTTGCCCTTACCATCTGTTTCTTAGCCCTTTTAAAAAAACAAAAAGAAAAGAAAAAGAAATCAGGGCTCTTCTTTCCATACAACAAACTCCAGGTGGTTCTACAGAAGATAAAATTCACTCCCTCCCCCCGCTCCCTGCCTTGCCTCCAGTATGCTCTGATACACTGTCTTCCAGGGCATAGATTTGTCTTCTGGTTGTACACCACTGCTTTGTCTGAGTTTTTGCCATTCTTGCAGAAAACACCGTTAGGAGTGTAAATCTGAAAAACAGGAAGAGCTCATCACATTGATGTTTTTCCTGTCAGCTCTCTTTTGAATCTTCGGTAACTGCTAACAATAGCAGAGACAGCACTTTTGATACTTTGGAATGGAGGACGCTAAATTGCTATTCAGAAAACAGAGTGAATGTGCACAGTTCATAATGACTGGTGAAGGGGAGATCTTGCTTCATAAGAATTAGTGACTTGCTTCTTTCATCATATAACTGTTTCAAATTTTTTTCTAGGAGTTCAAGGGGAAAAAAACAACTCAGTAATTTATTTTACCCAGAACCTTTTAATCTGAAGTTTGTTAAAAAAGCAAAACAAACATTCAGAGACATTATCATAAGGACAGTTGCTCTTACTAACACAAAAATTGGCGTTCAGAAAAGTAAATACATTCATATCCGAAGAATGAAAATGTCAGTCGATAGCAAAACAAATCCAAACCGTGTATCTTAAATATACTCCATTAATATAAACTCTGATATGGGAAAAACCATTCAGAGAAATGTCTAGTGGTTTCCCCAATTTCATCCTTACTGTGTCTTGCAGTTTCCTTTGAGGTCAAGGGTGGGATTATCGTGCATGTTTCAAACAAAGACTTGCCTGTGTCTGTATTCTAGGTCTATATGAAAACCTCACAAGCTTGGGGGTGTGTTTGGAAATTTTGCTTTTCATGGCACAGTTTTTATGATGAAGTCCTGTGTGGAGGGCTTAAGGGACAATTGTAAGTTTCACTGGGTAGAGTTCCGCATCTGCTCCGCTCGCTTAACCCACTGTTGTTTCCCAGACAGCAATCCTGCCTTCCTGTGCCACTCGCGCCTTCTCCTTTTTACACCTTGAAAAGTTCACTTTGTTGTTGTTGTTGCTGCTTGTTTTTCCTCACCAGTTCCATTTGTTTCTGGTAGTATGTCCAGGCACTAATGCCCTAATGCCCACCTCTGGCTGTTGCTCTTTTTCTGCAGAGGGAGAACCGGAGATTACAAGAGGCCAGTATGAGGTTGGAACAAGAGAATGATGACCTTGCCCATGAACTAGTAACCAGCAAAATTGCTCTGCGGAATGACTTGGATCAGGTAAACCTGTCCTTCACTAGGCGGAAATAAGACTATGACAGCCTCTTCTGGGGCAAGGACCAAGTTGCTCTCAGGGCAGTCCCACCAGGGCTTGCTCTGTACTTGACTCTGAGTGAGCTGCCTGATGGGTGAATGGGTGGGTGGTAAGTGGGAGGGGGGACTGCTGTGCTCACCGGAGACGGTGGAAAACGCAAGCCTTTGAGCTTTGAGATGGGTTTCGGTCATTTCCAAACAGCATATGCAACATACTTAAAAAAAAAAAAATAGCTCTAAGCTTCTCTGGTGTCTCTTCTCTTAATCTCTACTTTTCCTAAACCAAGGACTGCCAGCATCATTACCTGAGAATATCAGTCACCAAGAGTATACAGTGCCACTCTAATATCTGTAGGCACTGTACATTTTTGTTCCAAAAAGATTTCTCATCTACAGTAAATGTGAGGATTTTATATGCAGTATGTACATTGAGATATGTATTGTTGGATTGACAGGCATCCTAGTGGTCGAGAGCCAAGACTGCCTGGGTGTGAATCCTGGCGTCACCACTCACTAATCACGTGACCCAGGGCCATTCTTAACCTGCCCATAGGTTTAAAAAAGTGTTGACCTCATAGGGATGATGTGAGAATTAAGTGAGGTAAAGCACTACAAGAGTATGTGTTCAATAAACATTAGCTTTTGCTAGGAAGCCCTTAAATTCTTTAACTTCCTTGTCCTTTCCAACAGTACTCACAGCTTTAGGACTTCCTGTTTTTCCATTGGTAGTGTTTTTGGAAATAATTGGCAATATAGAAGGAATCTTGCACAGATTTAAAGTCATCACTCTATTTTCTGACTTTTAAAAAGACAATATTCCCAATGGTGCAGGGTCAGAAAAGTTGAGACTTAGCTGGTTGAATCTGTAAAAAAGAGGCATATTACCTGTGCTCTGACTATGCATTGACAATATTTAAAATACAAATCCGTTAATAATATAGATATGATTGGATGTTTAAAATCGCAGGAATTTTTTTAATGTTTAAAAATGGTCCCTGCCACAACTCCTTTTCCCAGATAAACAGCTAATTTTGCAGCTCAGAAGTTTTAGCCACAGTAAGATGGGAGATAAAACCACTGTTAAGGAAAATTGTGCTCAAGGGGGAGAGGAGAAAGCCGAAGGCGTCAACACTAAATGGAGTTTGAAAATAAAACAAAAACTGTGCTGCTTGGGACACAGGATGTAGAAGGTAGAAGCAGCAGCCCCATGGTGGAAGGCAGGGGGAGGGCCCTTTTAACTGCAAACCCCATTCAGCCAGCCTCTCTGCAGGTTGTTAGAGATGGTATGAAAAACGCGTGACTAAGAGAGTCAGAACCAAGGAAGGTAGAGGGGTCCCCATTCAACAGGGCCACACCCAGCCTGACCTTGGCTGTTGCACTTTTGTAGCAATAAGACCACAGTGTGACTCAGTACTCTAATGAAATTTTTGGTTCCATATTAGCTTTCCAAATGGCCTTGACTGACACTTGATTCTGCCATTTTGAATATCTTATCCATTAATAGTTTTCTTAAGATGGCTAGCTAAATGAAAAAGTTTTGCAGTAAATCTATTGTAATCATTCCATGATGTATATAATTCAGATCATTTTGTTGTGCACCTTAAATGTACACAGTACTGTATGTCAATTATATCTGAATAAAACTAGAAGGAACAAAATTTTAAGCAGTTAGACTCAGTAGGGATGCAGTGAAATAAGTTAGAGTTGTAAATTGAAAGTTATGTGGGAAATGTATTTGGTACATTAAAATGTATATTTGGTATATTTAAAAGGTTGACAATAATGAAATTAAATACTTACTGAGTTCCTACTATGCACTGAGCACTTTATTCAGCAATGTATAAGCATTATCTCGTTTAATTTTCCTAATGACTCCACTAAGCAAGTATTTTATCTTCCATTTTATAAATGAGGAAACTGACGTATATACTCTGACTTGGAAAGCTATCCTAAAAAAAGTAGAGATTTGCTCAAAAATATAGGTACAAGGTTGTTTACTGCAGCATTACTTACAAGAATAAAAAATTGAAATAATGTATATGTCCAA
Organism: Balaenoptera borealis; assembly: GCF_965194805.1. Taxonomy (NCBI): domain Eukaryota; kingdom Metazoa; phylum Chordata; class Mammalia; order Artiodactyla; family Balaenopteridae; genus Balaenoptera; species Balaenoptera borealis. The sequence continues at coordinate 55,974,023 of NC_138860.1, read as the reverse complement.
TAGAAGGAGAGAATGAAGGTATATCTGTAAAATATCTTTTTGGAATCGTTTTTAAAAACAATGGGAAGGTAATGATATAATAATATTTTTTTAAAAAAGTAAATTTATCTATATATAATGTTTGCATCTAAATTGCAAGGAACATATGCTGGCAAAGGGCCATCCTGTAGGAAAAGAAAGGAGGCTGGAATATACATCGACAGGAAAAAAAGCCTACAAGGAAATACATCAAAATGTTACTACTAGATGTCTCTGGGTGATAACAGTAAATCTAATTTTTATATTCATCTTTATACTTTTTTCAATTATATATCTTTTATAAGAAGACCTTAAGTTACTTAACCACCCTTGGTTAAGTACTAATGTGCCTTATAACTCTTTAATGATCAGAAAAAATATTTTATTTAAAAAAATTGTTTCACCACCCAAAAAACCCATTTTGTAGATTAGTCCGGAACAATTGCTAGGGTCCTCCTGAAATTATTGAGTACCTAGGTACCTCATGGAGCTACTAGATCAATCCCTGAAGAAAACATCCCTTCATTTATTCCTTCTTTTTATTTCCTCCCTTCATACCTCTCTTTCTCTTTTTAAAAAAGTAGTTAAGACCTGGCCCCTCTGCCTTTTGAAGCTTATTTTCTAGATGAAAGAATAAAAATTGCCATTTCATTGAATTGCTAACTCAAAAATTGCCATCTCCTCCTAACATCTAATTTTGTAGTTTCTGCCTGAGCAGGGTTTATTTGCACATCAAAAAGCTGTCCCTGCAGTTTAGGTGTCCTGCCCGTCCAGTCTTTGAGGAGAGGGAGGATATTAGCGTGAGGCTTTGCCTGCCTTCACCCAGTTTGCCCAGTACTTTTCCATTCCCAGTTTTTCAAAATCAAATCTTTTAATTAAAATAGCAAAACATTGGCATACATTAAACAAATATGAAAGCAGATTGTATTTGAGACAATATGTAAAGCAAACAAACCTAATTAGGTAATTAGGTAAGTTATTTCATACCCATGTCATTTTAGCGCTGGCTTCAGGCTTCCTGGCCCCCAGCAGCTCTTCATTTTTCTCTCTGACAGAGCCTTCTCTTTTGACAACTTGCCCTCCCTGAGACTCCTTAAATAAGGACTTCTCAGTGATTAGAAATGAAAAAAGATACAACATCTCCATTTCAGTTTCTGTTGCTATCTGCTTTCAGGCCCTTCCTGTTCTTTCTGTTCCCAAGGAACAAAAACAAGGGACACAACCACTGCTTTCCCACTGAAGCCTGGGCCCAGGTCCCTTCTGACCACAGGGAGTTCGTGTCAAACCAGAAGCTGCATATCACAAGTGGCACTTTCTTTTGTTCTGTTTTAAATTGAACAACTGCCTTGGCTAGTTCTTTGAGAAATTATTTCTGAAAGAGCCTCATCCCTAACGTGAGAGCTGAGCCTTCTGAGCAGGTTATCAGTTGGTTCGTGATTTAATCACACATTGCAGTGTTTGTTTCTCTCATATATACATGTCATAGAAGTTAGAGAGCAATTAGAAGTTTTCATATCAGCAAGGCATTAAAAGATGTTGGTAGGCGATTAGAAGACAGTAATGACAATGGTCCACTCAGTCTTATCAAATTATGGTGAAGGTTTTATCATTTGGGCTCAAAGATAGAATTAGAGTTTCTATCTGTTTAGTATTCTGTTCCTGGAGATTCCTTTAACATTAAAGATGGTTTCTACTTAAGTGAGGTATAGAGGTTGGCTATATAGAGACCCAGAAGACCATTTTTAAAAGGAGAACCTTTTAAAAGGAGACTTCAGATCTGGTTCTATTTTGATGAGCAGAGTCAGTCCTACTTTACTGTTTAGCATGAAGGGGAAACTCTGGATACAGCTTCCTGTGGGACCCACAGCAATTTCTGCAGATGTCAGATCTGATAACAACAGAAATAGAGGGAGGTCACCTGACCTTGGCATAGTGAAGAACGTGCAGCAGAAAATGTGTACGTAAAACTAATAGGCCTGGGACTTCTCTGGTGGTCCAGTGGTAGAGAATCCGCCTTACAATGCAGGGGATGTGGGTTCGATCCCTGGTCAGGGAACTAAGATTCCACATGCCGCGGGGCAACCAAGCCTGAACGCCACAACTACTGAGCTCACGCGCCTCAACTAGAGCCCACGTGCCACAAACTACGGAGCCCACGTGCCCTGGAGCCTGCACGCCACAACTAGAGAAGAGAAAACACACACGCCACAACTAGAGAGAAGCCCGTGTGCCGCAATGAAAAAATCCCACATGCCTCAACAAAGATCCCACGTGCCGCAACTAAGACCTGACGCAGCCAAAAATAAATAATAAATAAATCTTAAAAAACAAAACAAAACAAAGTCCCTCTCATCATACATATTTAAGTGTTTATTAAAAATTTCCGGGGCTTCCCTGGTGGCGCAGTGGTTGAGAATCTGCCTGCTAATGCAGGGGACGCGGGTTCGAGCCCTGGTCTGGGAAGATCCCACATGCCACGGAGCAACTAGGCCCGTGAGCCACAACTACTGAGCCTGCGCGTCTGGAGCCTGTGCTCCGCAACAAGAGAGGCCGTGATAGTGAGAGGTCCGCGCACCGCGATGAAGAGTGGCCCCCGCTCGCTGCAACTCGAGAAAGCCGTCGCACAGAAACGAAGACCCAACACAGCCAAAAATAAATAAATTAAAAAAAAAAAAAATTTCCTCAGGGAAGTGAGTTTTTTCCCTTTTTTTTTTTTGGCCGCACTGCACGGCATGCAAGATCTTTTAGTTCCCCAACCAGGGACCGAACCCGCTCCCTCTGCGGTGGAAGTGAGGAGTCTTAACCACTGGACCGCCAGGGAAGTCCCGTCCCTTTTCTTATAGATATTTCCAAAATCTTACAACATCTAGATATGCTGCAGAATTTTAGAAGCTTGTTGCTGAATGTCAGGACAGCATTGACTATTCAGAAGTTGGCAAAAGGCTCACTTCTGAGTTTGAGTGAATCTCCCTTCAAGAAACCAAACTTAGAAAACATTTGTTTCAGTGTGTCATGATATATACTATAAAAAGGGCTATTTTCTTCACAAAATGGAGATTGCTGAGGGTACGGTAAGAGGTGGTTAAAGTGCAGTCTTTATTAGCAGGGCTGTCGCTCAGATATTCTGGGGTAGAATAGCTGAGTGGACTGCCATTCTAGGGAGACAGATTTGGTAAGATTTTTAAGAATGCCGAAGCCATCAGGACAGCATTTTTTTTTTCACTAGAAAAATTGGATTTTTTATTTAAAAATATTTTCAAAGGCTAATGCCATAGTGGAACAACCAAAGGATAGTTGAACCAAATTCTCAGGGCATTAGAGGAGCACCTGCCAATGCAAGCTCATGATTCGCCACCGGGAGACCCTCTGTTGGAGACCTTGGGAAGGATCTCCTGCTTTGTAGGTAACTTGTGATCTGCCTTGCAGCTCTAGAATTCGCAGTTTTGAGTTTCCATAGTCTACATCTGATATCTTACGATTTATTAAAACTTAACTTGCAACATACATGTTGCATTTTTTGAGACCCACCTGTACTTTTAGGATGCGTTTTTGCTGTGTAGATTTTCCCCCCTAAAATCTAATGTATCAGAACAAATTTCAAAGTCTTTAAAAGGGACTTTTTCACTTTAACTACCCGACAGTTCCAAATTATCTGAAAACAGCTATAAGCCCTAGGCTGTGGGACATCAGGAACTGGAAGGCAGAGCCGAGAAGCTGGAATGTAGTTTCTCTGCCAGGACCCAGCAGACTGTGCTGGCCTGGCCATCTGGACATGTGGGAGATACGGTGAAACACAGACAGAAGGCCACCTGGCCAGTTTTCACAAAGACTTGGACAGCGTTTTGCTGCTGTCAGCCCGGGATGGCTTCTTCAAAGAGCTGCCTCTCTTCTGTGACTGTGGTTTTGTCTGCTGAACTCATCCTGCGGCCCCCTCCACCCAGTCTGCTTCTCCAGGGCCTCAGAGGGCCACGTCCATTCACTCACTTATGGAGCACCTGCTCTGTCCCAGTCGTGGGCTCAGGGCTGGGGATGTAGTGACGAGCAAAAGAGAGAGGTTTCCCGCCTCCCGCAGCTGCAGACAGCTGGACGAGGCACACATATCACACACGCAGTTTGTCACTGTAGGTCGTGCTGTGTGCTGTCAAGGGAGATGCGAGCTTAGGTGGGGTGGGGAACCGATGCGGAAGGGGTGAGTGGGACAGGGCTCAGACCACGCTGCACTGCAGGAGTGAACCTGAAGGCAAAACCTAAAGGGCGAGGTAAGTGTCCTGACGTGTAAAGCAGACACGCGTTAACTAAGTTAAATATACAAACACACAGTGCTTTCACGGTGAATTTTGGTTCTGTATCCAAATTATGAGCAGCGTACTCTCTCCAAGCTTTTCTTGGCTATTCGAGAAATATGGTCTTTTCTGCCTGGATTCCTGGTCCTTACTTCAGTTTTCCTCAGGGCTGTCTCTATCACGGGGTTTTTGGTCTTAATTTCTCCTTACTGTACTCGTTGCTGTTGTGAGTAGCCTGGTGGGCCAGGTTAACCTCGGCTGGTCTTGGAATGTTCTCACCTAACTGTGGCCCACGGATCAGCCCGTCTGCTCATCCTCTCTGGATCCGCCCCACGCACCACCAGGTGGAAGCTTCCAAGTGAGGCTCCACCCCTTCATCCAGTCTTACCACGCAGTCTCCGAGTGAGTGCTGTAGTGACAGCTGAAAATGTGGAAGAGGCGTTTAGAAAGAGCATGGGCTGCGGTGCCATTCAAATCTGAATTCAGATCGTGGCTCTGATCTTAGATGTGTGTCCCAGTCAGGTTTATTTGATCTCTCCAAACCTCACTGTCATTATCTGGAAAATAAATTTTATTGTGAGGATTAGAGATAATGTGTGCTAAGTGCGTGGGACCTGGCTGGCATTCAGTGAAAGCAGCCACCCCCTGGGTGAGCCAGAGGGAATAGAAAGGCTGCCGGTAATGTTGGAACAATAATAACTGGAGGTCGGAGAAGGTATACACGTGCTTTCTTCACCTTCTTTATGACTGTGATGGACTCTGATTTGCAGGCAGAAGACAAGGCAGACGTGCTGAATAAGGAGCTCCTCTTGACCAAACAGAGGCTGGTAGAGACTGAAGAAGAGAAGAGGAAACAAGAGGAGGAGACAGCTCAGGTAACGGGCGTAGGCGGGCTTGTCCTTACGCAGGTGTATTGGTACGCGGAGTTGATTAATACTATAAACAAGAAGTAACATGAAATTTGTTCACATCAAGAGCGATGCTGAAGCAGTACATGTGAGTAGAACTGAGGCAGCATTTCCCCCCTTGAACAGCTTTTAGGAATTTGCCTTGACTGAGACGTCTAGCGAGAGTGGTACGCTTTCTCCAAGTTTAGGAACTTGGAATTTTGATCCCAGAGCTTTGAGGCATCCGCAGATTTCGTGTTGTATCTCCAAGACGTTTGACTTCTCTGAAGCAGTTTATGAGGATTGCTAAGCTGGAAGCCTCCAGAGATCTCTGCTGGGAGTCACCTCCATCAGTCACGCTTCACTTTCCCGATTCATGCCTTAGAAGAAAGAGCACCCACGTTTCTGTTCCTGGCAGCGCTCTCAAATCTTCTTCCCTGAGAGAACAGAAAGAAACCCTTTGGGAGCCAGCCCTGAAGTTAGCTCCCCACAGTCTTCCTGTGAGTTGTGAGGCTGAGCAGCTGGGAGACACACCACTGCCACTGCCAAGGACCCAGAGGTGACAGGAGGGACCTCTCCACCCTAGGAGTCAAAGCTTCCGGCTTCCCTGAGGAAGAGCAGGCTGCTTCACCAATGGTCTCCATCTCTGTCCGTCCCAGCCAGGCGTGATTAGCTCACTTATTTTAATGAGTTCAGTTCGGAGACATCAATAATACTAAATATAAAACAGCACACAAAGCATTTCAAAGACCTACATCCAAGCAACCAGAAAAAGTTCCAGTAAAATTACTAATGAAGGGATGTGTCATTTAGCACCTTCCAGGATTTATAAAAAGTACTCCATGATTTTTTTTAAATGATGAAATGAGTCTTGGCAATTACTGTGGACCAAGATTTTTTTTTTTTTCTTTAACATACTCAAAAATATTCGGGGGCCGATTATCCAGTTTGATCTAGCCATTTGGATGGGTTTTGCTGTTTTCTTTACTTCCTGTTTTTTGGTGGCCCATTTCAGTACTTCAGGTAAAGAATGAAGCTGTTAGCAAATGAATTTAATCCATGGCCCTCTCCTCTGTGTGTGTGTGTGTGTGTGTGTGTTTATATATGTGTGTATATCCTGTTTTAATTGTTGTGGTTCCCTTGTGAGATGGGGATTATTCTCATTTGTCAGATGAGTAAACTACAGCTTAGAGAAATTAAATGAACTTGCTCAAAGCATCTCAGCTATCTCAGTTGACCCTGAGTCAGTGCGGCCTTATTGCAAAAGGGACGAAGGGTATGGCTGAAGTCCTTGAATTATGTAACATAGAGAACAGAGACCAATATAAACAACTAAGTTTGAATCAGTATAACCTACAAATGCTCTTAGAATTTTAGAATGTAGCAAATATGAAGAAATTCCGAAATCTTGTAATGATAAGACCAGTTATAAACTGCAATAACTTGTGAATTTGCAAGTACCGAGTATACTCCATTCATAATTTGGGATACTGCAAAGCAGAATTCATCAATTTTTTCTGATGGTGTACTTAAAGATTAACCAGAGTTGTTTTTTGTTTGGTAAATTTGGGAGAATTGAATTCTTTCCTTTTTAGCTGGTGGCACCTGAGCTTTTTCATTGCCTTAACCTTCTTCTATACCTAGAATTCTAGAGCTGCCAGGCTACAGAAATAACTGTGGTTTTAGGTTTAGCATTCATAATTTAGTATTTCTGCTACTGTAACAAGTACTGCATTATGTCACTTTAACTTCTTCTAAAGTCAGTGTTTCTTCAGTCCCCATCTCCCATGTCTGTCTCCAGTCCCAAAAGCCTCTTGTTCCTACCTCCTGAGGGGTAACAGCAGTGTTGATATGGGACGAAAGAGGAAGCCCTAAAATGTTTTTTCAGTAATTTACTGCAGAGCATCAAGAGTACCTGCAGTGCTGCCTTGATGTTTTGTTTTAGACTCTCATAAGGATAAAGATAGCTTCTGAATGGACACTTATTTAACAATATATTTATAAAGTAGTAAAAAGCATAAGCAGTTTTATACTAGGATTGCTCATATTCTTATACATTGCAGGAAAAAAAGTAAGATTTCTGTATCTCTGGAGATGATTAGGTTTTTCAAATGACCAACATGCAACTGCAGTAGGAAAAATGTGTGTACTTACAGTTGTTTACATTGTTGTTGACTATGAATCAGGCAGACTTGAATATGAATGTTCGTGGACATTTATTAAGATTTTGACTGAGTCTTGATGTTTCTCATTCTTACTCTTTTAGCTGAAAGAAATCTTCAGGAAACAGCTAGAGAAGGCAGAATATGAAATAAAGAAGACTACAGCTATCATTGCTGAGTATAAACAGGTAATGTGCCATTGTGGGCTTCGTCACTATAAAAGTGATTGTTTTGCTCTTTTCTTTGGGGAAAGTTTGTTTGTTTTTAGAGTTTCCAGAACAGTAACTGCACTGCATTGATTATATTTGTTGGCTCATTTTCTCCTCTAGAAACAGACAGTGGTTGGACCTGCTTGCTGATAACATGAGAAATTTAATTGGGCAAAACAATCTGTTGGTTGTTTTCAATGTTTGATAGATTTAGAGGAACAAGTACTTTTATTACCATTGGGATCCTGTCTCTGCCTTACTCAGAAGCTAATTTCCAATAGATCACACTAGTAACATTTGCCTCTTGGCCGAGCACTAAAGTTTAGACGCTGTATTAAATGGCAACGGCTAGGAGACCCATGAGTCCTTCGCTGTCGCAGTAGAGAACATGGGAGCTCTTTTTCCCACATGGCCAGTGCTAGCAACTAACCTCCTCTTGTTAACCTTAAAAAGATCTTTTAATGGTGGGGCGGTGCTCTTCTCCTTGAGGACATTTCTAGTCCCATCGCGGGGTTGGGGGGCAGGGTGGCGGCGTGTCTCAGAAAGCCTTCATTCCAGCTCCAGTAGTATCTCCCGGTCCCTGCTGGTTATGCTGGGACATGGCAAGGACTCCTCTTGCTGCCGAAGTACTCTGACTGGACTGTTCAAGTCCCAGTTTTCCAGAATTGTTAAGGTACTGTATGCCACCGACTTATCCAGAAATTTCCCTGGGGTCTCCTGCCTCACCTTGGAGTTTGAAGTCTAAGGCTTACTTTTTTAAAGTGTGTTTTTTACTTATAAATGAAATTTACATTCCTTGGGGAAGTGCAGAAAAGCACAAGGAAAACAAACCTCCCTTAATCTTGCCAAGTAGAAAGAATCACTAAATACACTGAGTATGCTTTGTTGCTATATAAATAAAAATGTAAGTTATATTGTTCATGCATCTGGGGGGAAACTAGTTCAGTTGTATATTATGAACACCTTTCCATAAGGATTCCACCCCTTCATGGAAGATTGCTTAGAAATAAGGCTTCAGAGCTATCTTCTTCTCTTTTATAATCTATTTAAATCTATATATCTGTATCTACATACAGATATACAAAATCAATATATGTTTATTTAATGCCTGCTACATGTGAGGCTTGTTACTTTGGAGGAATAAAAGATAAATTTATTCAATTTCTCTTCTCTGGAAGCTGATCTTGTAATACGGAGGTAAAACCTGTACATAATTAAGAGGAGAGGGAATTTCTTACATGTGGGAAATGAGGAATCCCTTCCTGGAGAAGGAAGTGATTTGAGTTGTGCTTCAAAGGCTAGGTGAGGTTTGGGTATCTGGAGATGGAGAAGGAGAGGATGGAAATGGTGGAAAGGTGGAAACAGCATGTGCAAAGGCATGGGAGGTAGATTAGTGACAAAGAGTCTTGTTTAGCAAGAGTTTCAAGTACAGACGAGAGAAGAAAAGATGAGTTGGGGCCTAGTTCAAGGAAGGTCTTCAGGGATAGGCTGAGGAGTTCGGATTTTATTCTGTCTACAGGAGGACAGTGGCATGACCAGGGACATATAATTGGCACTACTCTGTCCAGGGAGAAATATGGAACCAAGTGGAGAGATGCAGGGGCAAAGAAAGACACAGAGCAGTAAGAGGCCAACAGCAGAGTCCAGGGGAGAAAAAAGTAGGGCCCTGAACTACAGTAACTAGTAATGGAAACGGAGAAGCAGGAAACACAAGAGTCATTTTTTTGCTAGATAAGGGAAAATACTGGAAGAGATCCTGAGATTTTGAATTTAGGTAATTAGGAGAAGGGCTGGTTAGACATTAAGCAATATAAGGAATGTTAAAGACCGTGTGCTAGGGAACTTGCCATCGCTGCAAATGCATTTTTTTCATCACATTAGGCCATGAGTGGCCGCCATATGCAGCACTCTTCAAAGAGCAATCCTTGGGACTATTCTTGAATATTATCTGGCAAGCACTTGATGTAAAAGGCAACAGAGCCGTCTCTTTGAACATATAACGTAATCTAAATGCATTCTGTAGTTGGAATTGGCTATTACTGGCTATATTTCAGAATGTTTGGGCTTATTTAAAAGGGTTTATTTGTTTGCCAAAATTGCTTGAGAAATCTCTTCTATTTAACATCAGCCCTACAGTCCTATTTATTGTTTCCAGGCTTGGATCTGGACAAATTGGAGACTGAACTCAACAAGTAGTCCCAGGTCTCTAGAACTATTTTTGAGTAGACTGGGTTTTTTTTTAATGTCCGTTTTGATAATAGAGGTAGACCTTTTATGCTTTTAGTCCAAATTGCACTTGAAAATTTGACATCCCCTAACTTTTTTATTCCATTTTTTTCCAAAATAAAAAATTCTTATTTCACTCAAGTTTAGCAAGACTTGAACTTCCGTTTTTTGGTTTTTGTTTTTTAATACAATTTTAGGGGGCTTTGAAAGCACTTATTTCTGTCTGTTCCTGGTACTTGTTAGCACCTTATTTCAGAATCAATAATAATGAGATGTTATTTAATGGTGCGCTATATTAAATCCTTTACATACATTTTCTTTCCCACTGATTATCACAGCACAGCACTTTTCAGTCATGAAGAAATTCAGAATTCTTTTCATCAGATTCCTAGGATAGTACCTTGCCCAAAGTAGATACCCAGCAAAGATTCTATAGATTGATTCCAAAGTGAGGACAGGAATTCACTGGGACCAGTCACGGAAGCTAGTGACAGAAAGAAAGCAAATCTACCCCATGTGTTTCTTCTACTGATCGAGATAGAGAGGTGTGCTTTGCACCCGGAACACTCTCAGGCTTTCTGCTGCTTGTTTTATGGGAATGACTGGCATTTGCAGAGCTACTCATTTGCAAAATTTCTTCTAGCATCAGAGATGTGAGTGAATAAACAGCTGTGTGCACATGCTACAAGAGACATTCTACTTTCTAGTAAAGTAGCTCTTTTCTTTCTCGTAGATCTGTTCCCAGTTGAGTACCAGACTCGAGAAACAGCAAGCAGCCAGCAAGGAGGAGCTGGAAGTGGTAAAGGTGAGGAAGAATGAAACAGTTCTGTGATACAATTTCTTCCAAATTCATGTAGTCTTGAGTGAGTACCTGATAGGAGGATCCCAATATATGGTGATGCACCACAGGCAGGACAGCCTGTAGACACGTCTCCACCCCACCTTTGTTTTAAAGGAGTTAGGAATTATGATGAATAGGGTCCCTCTTCTGACCGGCGTGTGGGCCAGATGAAAGGTTATGTTCCCAGAAAACTTTTGGGCTGTCAGAGACAGGTAACAGGAAAGGAGGTAGGATTTCAGCATTGTCACAAGAGGCCCCTGAGCTTTCTTGGTTGTTGGAAACCTGGAAACCCGAACCGTCAGCAGCCCGCATCCCAGCTGTGCCTGAATTGATGTGACTTCATTGTGCAACCCAGTAGGATCATCCCATTAATCTCTTAAACAGTGGACACCATGGGCAGCATAGAACTCAGCTGGCGGAAACACGTTGGGTAACTGATTTTTCCACCAAAAGTAGAGATTTGTTTTTTAAAGAAAACGTGCAGCATTTATTTCTATGCTGCCCCCTGGTGGTAAAACTCCTTACATTGATTACCTACTTGAAAAAAGTGATTGTTTATTGTATAGAAACAGCAGTAAACCAAATGGATTGGTATTCCTAAGAAGCAGTGTTGGTACAGCCAGCTCTTGGGGCCAGTGTTACAGAAACCTGATATAATTCTATTTGAATATATTCAGCTTTATACTAGTAAATAAATGCATTCTAGGCACTTTCGTATATCACTTAACAACTTGACAAGTTATTTAACCTCTCTCAGATTTGTTTTGTGTTCTGTAAAATAGAGATAATATTACCTACCTCATAAGGTCATTTTGAAGATTAAATAAGATCCTGTTAATAAAGTGCTTAGTCTAGTACCTGGCACACAATAAATGCTCAGTAAATACATATTTTAAAAGTTGTAACCTGAAAATCTGAGACATGAGAACTGAAAATAGGAACTTTGTTCTGAGAAGGTGACTTTTTGGGATTCAGGCCTGGGAGACATGCTTGGACATATCAAGAGGAAGAATTTTATGACCAGCTGAATATGGAGTGAAGGAGAAGCTAATGGAAAGATGACACCAAATTCTTTAGGCCTAAATGGTGGGGTAATGCACAGTGACACAGAAGTGTGGGCAGAGTTGCTTTGTGTGTGTGTGAAGAGAGGGGTATAGTTACAGTTATGGACATGCTGAGCTTGTAACAGTAGGACATCAAAATAGATCAAGATTCTGTAGTATCTCTTATCTCTAAACTTTTTGAAGATATTTTAAGAAAACAGTAGCACTGTTGTCTTGAAAAGAGTTGCCATTGTTCAGTGCTCTGTGCTTGATTGGCAATCCAGGCATGTGGCAGAGTTGCTTTTATCACCTTGAACAATAATGATCATCTTCACTTAAAGTTGAACAAAAGGACGTGTACTTCACTTGTTGCAGGGGTAGACTTAGGTTAGTCATAATGACCTTCCTCAGTCTACCACAGGGAAGTTACTTAAACTCTTAAATTTCTTCATTTATAAAATGGGGGTGATAATACCTAATCATAACTAAATGAGGTGATGCATGTAGCATATATGCCATGGGGCTTGGCATCTAGTAAGGATAATGGTAGTACAAAGTTTCTAGAAAACATTTCAAAGAAATGCTATAATACTTTCTATCCCCAGAGTCTCTCTAGAGATACTGTAAGAAAAAGTAGCACCTGTCTTGGATAGTTGGGTTTTGTGCCGACTATAACCATTTTGGTCACAGCACAAGAAAAATGTCTACTTTTATAAATGGGCCTGTATTTGATGACCACAAGCAGTGTCTAAAGAAAAATCATATTGCATTGTTTCAGGACATGATTTATGCTATGAAATGCAGTTTGATGTTGGTTATCTCTTTTGGATATTTCAGGGTAAAATGATGGCATGTAAACACTGCAGTGACATTTTCAGCAAGGAGGGTGCTTTGAAAGTAGCAGCCATAAGCAGAGAGGACCAGGGAATTGAATCGGATGATGAGAAGGACTCTCTTAAGAAGCAACTGAGGGAGATGGAGCTGGAATTGGCACAAACCAAACTGCAGCTGGTGGAGGCCAAGTGTAAAATCCAGGTTGGTGATTTGATAAAAGATCAATTTAAAAAAATAAACAGTTAGTGGTCTAGGATAGTCTAGTACTGAAGAGTCGGCCTATTGAGCTCAAAATCATACAGCGTTACCATATAAGATGAATACATTTTCTGCCCACAAATGAGTTGCATTTTACATCATTTTTAAGCACTGATATAACCACATAGTTTTAAATAAATTTTTAATAACTAAAATTATATATATCTTGTGAGAACTTAAGCATATGCCTTTTTATTTTCCCTGATATTTTTTGGCCATGGTCCTTTCCCATTGAACTTGGTCACTTAGCTGATCCTGAAAGTTGAAAGGCCAAACCCCTCCTGTTATCCTTCCCCTGACAGTTAAACATTGGCTGACAGCCATTCTTTTCTTTGGAGCTTCTTTTCATCTTTACCTGATTTTGCCAAATCCCTTTCCCCATAATCTCTTTCCATATTGGAGGATATCAGAATTAGAAAAGCAGTCCTGGCTTCTGATGGACTGTTCCCACTTCTTTCTTACCAGTGACCCTCACCCTTGCCGTGTCCTGCCATGGCACCTGCTGCGCCACACTAACGATCCTGAACTCTTTCTGCTTCGGACCTTGTACGTCCTCAGGGGCACAGGCCATGCGTTTGGAACTAGAATTTATTCATGCTTACACTATCAGTAAAAATACATTCCATCTGTATGTTTACCTTTACCTGTGGTTTTAAACATCTTCTCTTGGGCTGCAGCCTAAACCTAGATTTGGACCTAAATTGCAGAGGGAAAAAAGGGTAAAATGAGCTTTCATTTCACTGATCAGAGAAAGCACAGATTCTGGTTTTTAATGGTAACTCTTTCAGCTCTAATTTTTTTTCTTGCATTCAGAAGCCAAGTAAATCTCACCTGGGTTTTGTAGGAAGAAAAATGCGGCTATGTAGACCTGCAGATTCCAAAAAGCTATACTCTAATTTTTTTGGCAGAGAGAAGATATTTATATAACTCAGATGATTTTCTTTCTTGAATTAGGAACTTGAACATCAGAGGGGAGCCCTTATGAATGAAATCCAAGCTGCAAAAAACTCTTGGTTTAGCAAAACCCTTAACTCTATCAAAACGGCCACGGGAACGCAGCCACTGCAGCCGCCACAGGCCACCCAGCCCCCCAAGGAGAGCACATAGGTCCAGCCTCACCCAAGTACAAGAGCACAACGATCAAAGCAACGGAAACCCAGGATGATTCCTGGTGTCCCTTTAAAAGGAAGGAAAGGAGGCCAGAAAGCAAGCCAGGATCTTTCAGTAGCTCTTACTCTTTCTTGTTATGACACTTTTAAAAAAGGGATGTTATTTAAACTAACCTGATTTATGTTGAATACCTGTTTTTGTGCTTCCTCATGGAAGACTGTGTTCCGATCCATCGTAGTATTACACATTATTTTACATGCCTGATGTTTGGTTGGAAATAAGTAATTCAGAACTAAATGCTTTTTATTTAGAAATAATTATTCATATTATTTTTATCTTACATAAAAATGGAGATGTCTTTTATTCCAAGGTTGAAGTGATAGGCAGGTATTTGTCACAGCAAAAAAAAAAAAAAAAGATTGCAACCTAAACCTCTTAACTTTTCAGGATTTATTCAGATAAAGCACATTGTGGGGCCAGTCATGACCACTGTCAGGTTTCCTCCTGAAAGTGATGCCCAGGATAGCGATAATCCTATCCAAAGGAAAGAACAGACCTGGGATTGAACAGTTCCCAAAGACAACTAGTTTATTTTTATTTTCTGTTGGGTACATATGGAAATGAAGTGCCAAGAACCATGGAATAAGATAGGCTATTGAAAACACACACTAGATAAAAAGAACTGAGATTTTGATAAATGCAGGATAAAATAAATCATTTTGGTCCTGGTCTTCTACCAGGTCCTTTTAAGAACTTCACATGGGAATTGCGAGTTCCTAAGTAAGAACACAGTTGTGACTTCTGGCAAATGTAAAGTCAGAGTGGATATTATGAGTTGCATCTTTAGGAAACCTTCACCAGAGAAGCCTAGAAAGGCCCAGGAACAGCTCTTGTGCTTAGAATGGAATGAAGAACCAGGGACAGAGTATTCATTTAATGTTGACATATACTTTCTAAGGAAACACTAATATACTGTAACTTTGTTAAAGTTACGAAATGGGAAATAGAAGTCAGCTTCATATCATCTTAGTTTAATATTAGGCAACTTTTTCTGATTTCTGTAGCTTCCTAAAAATGTGCCCTTGGTACCCCTAGATGAAGAGATGCAAATGCATTTGTAACATTTTTGATTGCATATAAAACCTTTATAGAAATGCTTATCTCATGGAAAGGTAAAGCTATTGTTTAAAAGTTGATGGAAATATTTTTTTCAATTATATTTAACATGTCTTTATAAATAGTCCTTGCAGGAAATCCTTTGGTAAGGGAAAAACTAATTTTCCCATTTTTTAAGCTATTTTGGAGGGCTTTGGTCCTTTACAGCAACCAAACTACTGTCAGCTATGTATAGTAACATTTATTGATACTCATGCTTGGCTTCACTGTTGAACATATTCTTTGCAAAGTATCTCAAACTCTGTAGTGCCAGAGTGACTCTCATCTGTGCCATATGTTGCAGTTAAAAGTAACACACTCTTGGAAGTAAAAAACCATCTAAGAGCCATCTCAACTCCAGGAGCATGTACTACAAGTTGCTCATGATGGATCCTTTCCTCTAAAATAATCATTAAACTCTAAAAAGTGAAATCCCCTTCATCGGTAAGTGTTCGTATCATCTACAACCCATAAAACTGATGTGGTTGTTTGTTACCCTTCTTTACACTCATCAAATAATACTTTTCTTACAGAATTCTTTTTTTTTTTTTTTTTGTCCTGTGACATCTCTCATCATAGTTTTCATTTCCTTTCACCCAAAAGGAAAATAGCATTCTGAGTATCTGTGTTGACTTTAACATTCCCAACATGGTGGTTTAGAAAAATTAATATTTTTTCCTTTTTTTTTTTGCAAAATATAATGGCTAGAAAATTGCATCTTGGTACTTGTTTCTGTAAATCATTTAATATAATTTGTCAGCTTTACTGGTACTTTATGCTTTGATCCCAAGAAGCCTTGTACAAGTTGCCTTATCAGATGGCTAGCTAAATTAAAGATGTTCTTTTGTGTTTTGTGAACCTCATAATTCTACTGTACAGAGCTCTTTTTACATTTCACAGAATGCCTAAATTGCATAATTTTCCTTAAATGGTAGTTGAGAGAGAAATAGCTCTAGGTCCAGTTCTTATCTGTAGACCTGGCTCAATTTCATAGCCCGTTACATTTTTTTCTTTAAACAAAATAACTAGGTACATGTATTCCAAACATTTAATAAATCTGTCTTTTTCATTTTCTTTTAACTCTTTTAAAAGATTATAATGGCCATCCATAGATTTTTTTTTTCCTTCTCCAGTTCCATATCATACTTGGGTATGTGTATTGGTACCATAGTCTAAACTGTCCCTCACTGCAATGTCTTTGGGTAAGTAGCAATAGCAAATACAGAAGGAAAGAAAATTCAAAAGTTGGTGTATGATATTATTCATACAATATTATAATAGCACTATCCCAGACCCCATGCCCTTTACCATGTGTTGTTTGAAAACTCATGCATTCCATCATTAAATAACTGCTAGTTTTAATTTCTCTTCTTTTGAAGTATATTTGAGAATTGCTACTCTTCTCTTGATTTCTTTTAGAAAGAGATTGACCAGCTCAAATATCCAGGAAATTTTCAGATATTCTAGAGTGTTTTTCATCTTTTCCTAGCATACATAATATAAAACATTCCTCCAAAAATCCAACATTTGCAACATTCTGAGAAGTGACGATTTCTCCTTTCATTAAATTCTGCAGAATAAATTAAGAGAATGAAATTCAATTGGATAATTCAGTCATTAGCTTTTATATCTTGAGAATCTTAACACATTTCCTTAAAGCTGAAAGAAACCAAGCTGAATTTTGCAGTGCATATGTTTGCTAGCTTCCCACATCCTGAGCCATGGCACAATTTGGTTATATTTAGTTACATACAATTTAATGCAAATAAATTCTCAGTTACCTAATGGTCTGTATATGAGTACCTATCAGAAACATTAGAAGGAATGTCACATAGGCTTATGACCCTATCTTTCCATGAAACCAATGATTCTCTTCCTCTCTCCGAACTATTAAGTTAGTAATTTGTTCTTCATTGGCTTTCTTAAATTTCCATAATAAAGTAGAAAAGTAATATTTGTACTGATGTTGGGGTATTTAATAGTATTTATCTTGTTTCATTGTTTTCAAAAATTTCATTCTCTTATACTATGTATTAATATTCATTTTTCTCAAACCCTTACTCCATTTTCTTAAAATACTTTCTAGTTAATAACTAGTAGCTTCATTTCCTACCTAAAGTAAAAAAAACAAGAGAATACACAGTTTAGGGCACAAGAGATGAGAGTTAGATCCTTAAAGGAATTGATTAGTTACTGAGGATGAGAATCACATATGTAACTAATGTAAGGGATTGAGTTTTCTTTTTCTTGAGCTGAAATCAGTCTACTCATTATTCTGCTAAGGTGGTTGTCTGATTTCAAGACCCTTTTAGAGAAAAAGAAGCTTTCAAAAAATTAAATACCCTGTTTGTTTTATCTTTCTGGAAAAGAACACTTTAAATTACTTAGTAAGATTATTCTGTTGTATAAGTTACTCTTAAAAAAAAACCACTCTAAAGTAGCTCCGATTCTCTTGCTTCAATTACAGGTAAATGAGAGCATGGACAAACTCTGTTGTTTGATTTGAATGCTGTGAGATTTGTGTGTGTGTGTGTGTGATCGGTAGAATTTTATATGGAGTATCCCTGCCTCTTTGGTATACCCAGGTACCATGCAACTGAATATGTACATGGCGATCAGATACAGAAGGCCAGGCACAGCTCAGTGGCCTGTGTTTCCTACTACCAGATATATAAAACTCTTTCTGTCTAGTTGCCATGCTGATTGTCACATTGAACTGGAACTGCTCCAAAACATCCTTCCTCTCTCATAGTGGCTTCCATATAATACAGACAAAGCCCTTAGGGATTTCCTTATCTTTCAAGAGCTACCAAAATGAATACTTCAGTGCAGGCTGCACCTCAATAGGAGATGATGATCTTGAGTTGTAAGGAGAAAAGTGGATGTTTATGAGTAGCTTAGTGACTACAGTCAACTGTCAGAAGTCCCTTTCTTAGCTTCCATCTAAAAGACTACACATCAAGCTTATCTCCGAATGTATTTGCTACCTGCTATAAAAACATGTTCATCAACACGTCCTACTCTCACCACCTCCACCCCTGGTTTATCATTAGTGGTATTCTGAAAACGTTAAGAAAAAAGAATCATTGAGTAGCAGGTGAATATTTTGAGTTACTTTCCTTTTTCATTGGCAGTAAGTTAACATGTAAAATCTTTTCTGTTAAAATGTAACTTTTAATAACTATATATTATATATGGAATAAAATATAGGAAACTGAATGATAAGGACATAAACACATCAAGACTCTGGTGTCATGAAAGCACAAGAATAAAGCCTGGAAATGGCCCCAGAATCCAAGATCCCAATAGCCTTTACATCAGTTTCTCTATTTTTGGTATTTTGCATAATGTATGAATCCTTAGTTCAAATAAGGAAGAAAGTTTCTCAGTCAGCCCCACGTCATTTCTTTCAACTCCTACCTTTCCCTTGCTGAGGAGGTAGTAGAAATTCTGTGCCATCTATTTTTATGAATTCTATGATTTTGCCCATGGCTTCTCCAGTGAAAACAGGTTCCAGAATAAAGGAGTTGATTAGCTCAAACAGTGCTAATTGACTACAAAAGAAATTAGTGAGCAGCCTCTCTCGTCTATCAACACTGACCAATTAGATGTTTCCATAATTCCATGTATTATGTATAGTACACTCTATAAATGTAAATGTAATGCTTGTTTAAAAAAGTGCAATTTATTGTACATTGTCCCAACAAATGTTTACTTTTATAATTGTTATGAACTTGGATTAGTATCTTGTTTTCATGTGTGAATGAAGCCTTGTGAAATAAACAAATGCAACCGATAAGGTAGCAAGATGACTGTTTTTGTGAGCCAGTGATGTTTTCAATGCTCTGTGTTGCTCCTTTGGCCCCATTAAGCAGTAATAAACATTTGTTCTGAAATCCATATGGCTTTTTAATTTTTTTCTAGTTGATTTTATTCTGAATCATCTGAACCCAATGTTTGTGAAAAACTTATCTGACACTAGACTCTAGTCAATTTAGCAAGAAGAAATATACAGGAGTTTGCTCCAGGTTATACCCTGCAAAATGATATCCTGTACAGCAGGTACAGTCAAGTGCCCTGTATTCCTCTCTATAGTGATTCCTTGGTTGCAAGTAACAAACTCTCTTAAGCTAGCTTAATAATAATAAGGCAATTAATTAAAAGGAAGAAAGTATATTTAGCTCATAGCTACCAAAGGCCAAACCATTGGGCCTGAAGAGGCACGGGGACAAGGGGGGAATGCCATCAGGAACCTAAGCAATTGTTCTTATAATCGCTCTTCTGCTTGTCTTGCCAGGTGATGCTTGCTGCTGCTTCTGTCTCTGAAAAGAGGCATCCCCTGCTTCTAAGTGCACAGCTTCCAAGTTTACATGTCCTCTCTTCAAGTGACCAGCAGAGATGGGCTGGCATCTCAGTGTCCCAGTTTCAAAATCTTGCAAAGATCTGATTGGCTAATCCTGGATTGGGTGGCCGCTGCTCATCTTTCAGAGTACAGCACAGTGGGTGACATCAGATAATTCAAACAGAACTCCAGAGGCTCTCTTGAAGTGGACGCACAGAATCCCGATTTGCATTTTGTTCTAATTTGCATTTTGTTTTGGGTGTCCGTGGAACCGAATGAATGCCAGATTAGTCAGCTCCTCTTAGAATTCAGCATGTATTAAAAAATAGTAATCAGAGAGTGTAAAATTAGTTTGCGGTCCAAATCCAGCCACAGACATCTTTTTGTTTGGCCTATGCAGTATTTTAAAAAATGAGAAGTTTTACATAAAAAGTGAAACAGTCAAATTATTCAGAAAATATCTACTGAACTTGGCAGTGAGGAGGTCATGAGTGGTCTTGACATGAACAGTAAGTGGAACTCACTGTTCATTATTGATTAAAGGCCCTACACTTAGTGAAGTTACCTGTTAACCTGTAGATTTTTGTCCAGTAGGGATGCAAATCCCTATTTTCTTTCCAGTGGAATAGATGACTCGAAAGGTTATGTATAGTTTTCTACCCTGTAGGACATTACCTAGTTTGTGTCTAACTTTGCAACCTTACACTAATATTCCATTGTTAAATTGCCTAAAGTACCCACCTGTGCAAATGTACTTTTTGATAGTTTTAAGAACTTGTTGCTACCCTCATGGTTTATGCAATGAATTGCATAAAATATTTGTTAATATTCGTTTTATATTTGCATGAGAATCTTGATTTCACCTTTTTGAAATTATACTTTAACAACACGTTTCAGTACTGTCAAAGGGACACTCAGAGCAAAATCTTTTGAAAGCTTACTTGCAAAGAAAGTTTGCAAGGAAGTTCAGGCTTTAGAAGAACAAGCTCGCCAAACAGAAATTACAACTATTTATAGGGAAAAACTACACAGTTTCCAAGTATAGAGTCTATAATTACTTTGTTCATGGTGGGAAAACAGCAATTCTCACACTACTATCCATATTTTTAGACATCAGCGTTGCAAAAGTCAGAGATAAAGTGTTTGATTTTTAGGGAGTCCAACTTTACAGGAAAGGCTCAGGTTCAGAATTTCATTTATTTGGGGGATTAGAACTAGACACAATGACCCTGATGTGTGTATGTCTTGTTGATGATGTTTTGTTTTTGACTTATCTCAGGATGCAAAGTTCTTAATTTTTTTTCTTGACTTTGGGATCTGATGTACCCAGTTACTCCTAACGGTAGCAGGGCAAGGAGTCAGTTTGCTTCTACATGATGGATGTAAGGACAATTATAGGATACAGCTGGAGAGAAGCAGCATTGAATTTGTTGACCCTCAAGAATGGGAATTATGAGGTGTTTTAAATGCTGACACAAAAGGAAGATAGAAAAAGGTTTGTGATGATCTGGAGGAAAACCATTCCAGACAGAAAGGAAGCCCAGAGTGCAGGCCTGGAGGTGAGAACAAACTCAGTGGATTCAAGGAGTAACAAAAATGCCACTGTTTAAACCTGGGAGAGGGGAAACTGGTGAGAGATGAGTTCCGTGAGATAAAGGAACTCATAAAGGTGAGATATAAGATCATGCAAAACATTCCAGGTTATGTAAGGAGTTTGGACTTTATTCTAAGCCTAACAGAAAGTTACTGGAGGTTTTTAAGCAAAGGGATATAATCATTTGAAAAGATTACTGTGCCTACCCCGTGGAAAACTAATCGTAAAGGCACAGTGGGGAAGCAGAGAAACCAGCTAAGAGGCTAAAAATCCAGACAAAATAATGATGTCTTGGTCTCGGGTGGTAGCAGTGGAGATTGTGAGAAGTGGTTTTATTTATGTATTTTTTAAAATTTAATCATTTAATGAGGTAATTAAAATTTTGAGTCTGATATCTTTTTAATGTTTTCAGGGTTTTTAAACTTAATTTCACTTCTATACTCACTAGAAATTAAAAAAGAATTTGTCCAGAGTAGCAACCACCTTTCTTTATAGTATGATGTAGAAAGGGAGAAATTTATCTTTTTTAAATTTTTTAATTGGAGTATAGTTGCTTTACAATGTGTTAGTTTCTACTGTACGGCAAAGTGAATCAACTATACGTATACATATATGCCTTCTTTTTTGGATTTCCTTCCCATTTAGGTCACCGCAAAGCACTTAGTAGAGTTCCCTGTGCTCTACAGTAGGTTCTCATTAGTTATCTACTTTATACATAGTATCAATAGTGTATATATGTCAATCCCCATCTCCCAATTCATCCCACCCCCCCTTCCCCGTTGGTATCCATACGTTTGTTCTCTACATGTGTCTCTATTTCTGCTTTGCAAATAAGATTATCTATACCATTTTTCCACATATGTGCGTTAGTATACGATACTTGTTTTTCTGACTTACTTCACTCCAAATGACAGTCTCTAAGTCCATCCACATCTCTACAAATTCCCCAATTTCATTCCTTTTAATGGCTGAGTAATATTCCATTGTATATATGTACCACATCTTCCTTATCCATTCCTCTGTTGTTGGGCATATAGGTTGCTTCCATGTCCTGGCTATTGTAAATAGTGCTGCAGTGAACATTGGGGTGCATGTGTGTTTTTTGAATTATGGTTTTCTCAGGGTATATGCCCAGTAGTGGGATTGCTGGGTCATATGGTAGTTCTACTTTTAGTTCTTTAAGGAACCTCCATATTGTTCTCCATAGTGGTTGTATCAATTTACATTCCCACCAACAGTACAAGAGGGTTCCCTTTTCTCCACACCCTCTCCAGCATTTATTGTT
Organism: Balaenoptera borealis; assembly: GCF_965194805.1. Lineage (NCBI taxonomy): Eukaryota > Metazoa > Chordata > Mammalia > Artiodactyla > Balaenopteridae > Balaenoptera > Balaenoptera borealis. The sequence continues at coordinate 55,951,776 of NC_138860.1, read as the reverse complement.
TGTAGATTTTTTTTTAAACATCTTTTTTTTTTAAATTTATTTTGTTTATTTTTGGCTGCGTTGGGTCTTCGTTGCTGCGCGTGGGCTTTCTCTAGTTGCGGTGAGCAGGGGCTACTCTTCATTGCAGTGCGCAGGCTTCTCATTGTCGTGGCTTCTCTTGTTGCGGAGCACAGGCTCTAGGCTCGTGGGCTTCAGTAGTTGTGGCACGTGGGCTTCAGTAGTTGTGGCTCGCGGGCTCTAGAGCGCACGGGCTTAGTTGCTCCGTGGCATGTGGGATCTTCCTGGACCAGGGCTCAAACCTGTGTCCCCTGCATTGGCAGGCGGATTCTTAACCACTGTACCACCAGGGAAGTCCCATTTGTAGATTTTTTGATGATGGCCATTCTGACTGGTGTGAGGTGATACCTCATTGTAGTTTTGATTTGCATTTCTCTAATAATTAGTGATGTTGAGCATCTGTGTTTTTTGGCCATCTGTATGTCTTCTTTGGAGAAATGTCTGTTTAGGTCTTCCACCCATTTTTTGATTGGGTTGTTTGTTTTTTGATTTTGAGCTGCATGAGCTGTTTGTATATTTTGGAGATTAATCCTTTGTCAGTTGCTTTGTTTGCAAATGTTTTCTCCCATTCTGAGGATTGTCTTTTTGTCTTGTTTATGGTTTCCTTTGCTGTGCAAGAGCTTTTAAGTTTAATTGGGTCCCATTTGTTTATTTTTGTTTTTATTTCCATTACTCTAGGAGGTGGATCAAAAAAGATCTTGCTGCGATTTATGTCAATGAGTGTTCTGCCTATGTTTTCCTCTAAGAGTTTTATAGTGTCTGGCCTTACATTTAGGACTTTAATCCATTTTGAGTTTATTTTTGTGTATGGTGTTAAGGAGTGTTCTAACTTCATTCTTTTACATGTAGCTGTCCAGTTTTCCCAGCACCACTTATTGAAGAGGCTGTCTTTTCTCTGTTGTATATTCTTGCCTCCTTTGTCACAGATTAGGTGAGAGAAGTGATTTTATTCTCATTATATTTTGAAGATAAAACCAGCAAGACTTGCCAGAGAATAGGATGTAGGACCTGAAATTGAAGGCTCAAGTATGACTTGAGAGCTCAAGTATGCTTGGCCTGAGCAATTAAGAAAATGAGGTGACCATTCACAGAGCTGGAGAATAACTGGAAGAACTGATTTGGTGTGCGAGGATGAGAAATCAGGAGGTTTTTTTGGTTGTTTTGTTTTTCAGACAAGCTGAATTTGATGTGCTTATCAGACATTGAAGCAAAGGCAGAGTCTGGAGCTCAGAGATATGGTAGAACTGAAGGTATAGATTTGGGAGTCACTGGTAACAGGTGGTACTTAAAACCTGTGGCTTTAGGATATCTGGCGGAGAAGTTGCCCAAGGTGCATAATCAAGCAAATTTAAAAATCACTGCATTAGGTCAAGTTCTCACGCAGTGGACTGGGATATTTGTTCCTATTTAATTAAGTACCTAAATAATTCCAGGCTTCCAGTTAGACACTCTTTTTTTTAAGTGGAGTATTTTATTTTATTATTATTATTTTGGCTGTGCTGTGCTGCTTGTGGGATCTTAGTTCCCCGACCAGCGATTGAACCCTGGCCTCGGCAGTGAAAGTGCCGGGAGTCCTAACTACTGGACCACCAGGGAACTCCCTAGACACTTTTTTAAAAACTTGAGGTATAACTAAACAAAATGCACAGATCTTAGGAGTTCATTCTATGAATTCTTTTTTTTTAAATTTACAGACAGTATACATTTAAAAAACTATTTTCTTGGCCTCTTTTTTTAATCTTTTTTATTTTCTTTTTTTGGTCTCAGTTGCGGCATGTGGGATATTTCATTGCAGCGCAGGCTCTTCGTTGTGGTGTGAGGGTTTCTCTCTAGCTGTGGCATGCGGATGGATTTTCTCTCTCTAGTTGTGGCGTGGCCTCTGTAGTTTGCAGCACCATAGGCTCTAGCTGAGGCTCGCGGGCTCAGTTGCCCCGCAGCATGTGGGATCTTAGTTCTCCGACCAGGGATCAAACCTGCGTCCCCTGCATTGAAAGGCAGATTCTTTATCACTAGACTACCAGAAAGTCCCCGTTCTGTGAATTCTGACAATAGCATGTATCAGTGTAACACTTCTATCATCTCTGGAAAATTCCCTCCGGGGCCTACTTAAATATAACTTTTAGTTAACTATAACATACAAAAGAAACGACACAAATTACAGCTCAATGAAATTTCTACAAAGTGAACACATCTGTAACCAGCATCCAAAGAAAGGAAACAGAACGTTATCTGAACCTCAAAAGTCCCCTCGTGGCTCCTTTCTGTCATTGTCCTCCCCACTTAAGGAAAGACTAACCCGATTTTGAATGTCTCGCAGTTTTAGACTTCATTTAAATGGAACCAAAAGGGAAGAACTTCTCTGTCTGGCTTCTTTCCCTTTAATGTCACGTTTGAGATTCATGCACGTTGTACGTAGCTGTAATTTGTTTTTGCGCTGTACTTCAGATTCTTTACTACAATAATGGTCAGCCTGCCTTTTTCTAGTCCTTTTTTCCTCCTCTGACGTGCTGATTCTAATCGCTACCGCGGGCGATATATTAAGCTGAGTGTGGGCTATTTGACTTCTCCGGGGTTACTGTTTATGTTCTCAACGGGGCTGCAGACGTTTTCAGTCGGCCAGAGGCTAAAATAGTCTGAAAAGGGGGGTTCTCAAGGGCCTTACACAGCGGGATTGCGGGAGCCAGACCAGGAGCAGAAGGCAGCCCCAGGAAAGCTCAGCCCACATTTTCTTTGGCGAATAGGCTCACTTAAACCGAATCCAAACCTGGGTGACAACTAGAGACTCGCACAATGGTCGGTGAAGGTACTAGGAAAGTCCTTCAACAGTCTAGGAGGGGAAAGCGGGACCCCAAATGCGATGACACATGGAGGTGCCCGCTATATTAGCACGCTTACTCCCCCGCGGGGCTACTGGGTCCCATCACATGGCCAACGCAACCCCACCTCCTCCCGCAATCCATGATGACGTCACCACGTCGTACAGCCTAAATCATGACGTCTCCAGAGCGCCAGAAGTCACTGAAAATAAAACTGTTCCCTTCAGGACCCGGCGGACTTAACGTTCTCATTCTGTCCCATCTTAGCATAAACAGGCTTCCTTTTCTCCCCTTTTTTGTCCTTTTCTCGCACTTCACAGATCAACTTTACACAACATGGCCGGCTCGATGGTACTGGGTCCTAGAGAGCACGGAAACAGCCGACTCTCTAGTCAACTTCCGGCTTGGACCCTCGAAGATCAGTGCATAATTTCCGGGGTTGGGTTATGGTACGGGAAAGCAGCGGTTCTGAGCTGCGACTGCGCAGCCGGGACCTACGGGGTCAAAGTATACTACGTACAGTTGCCCGGGCGTGGAGGTAGAGGCGTTTCTCTTCTCGAACCTCCGGTTTGATCGCGAGAGTTGAGCGTTGCTAAGAGGCGAGGTGGGCGGGGCCAGGCGAGGTGGGGCGGGGCCGAGCCCTGAAGGCGGTGCTTGGGCTCGGGGGGCGGCCTCGACGGACTCGCGAAGGTTCCAGAGGCGTCGCGTGCCGGAGGCGGGCCGATATCTCGCGCAGGGTCGGGTGTGCCTGCAGGCCGCGGCCACTGTGACTGGTGCCGGTGCGGTCTGCGCTCGGGGTGAGCGCGGTCGGTGCGGCGCTTCCTGTTCTCGCCCCTGCGCCGCTGCAGCTGGGGCCTTCCCTGACGCGGCCCGACCATGGCTTCAGCTGTGGAGGAGGTAAGGGGTCCGGCCTCATCTTCCTCGCTCGGCCTTGCTGGAGCTTTCCGCTCCGTCTCCCGCCCCACCGCCGTTTCCCGTGCGGAGCTGCCCAGCGGCCGCACGCGGCACCTGCCTGTCGGACCGCCTTCCTGCGTACTCGGGTTCCCGCGCTTCCCCTCGGCCTCCCACCCGCCCAGCTGCAGCCGCCCCGTTGCCGAGCCGGCCACTGCGGGCCTCGGGGCCTCCGCTTTCCCCGGAAAGTTGCCGATCGACGCCCCCGGCTCAGCCTTGGTCGGCGGCGTAGGTGAGCGGGGGCGGGTGTCGTGGTTCCCGGCGGCAGGTAGGTCCGATGGTGGACCTGAGGGCTGGACACCTTCACGTATTCTCAGGCCCTTTCCGCCCGCGTTACACTAGCCTGAGGACGTGAAGCGTTGTTAAATTAAAGCTGATTACAAAACCTGAGTGTCGTTCTATGGTAGAGGGCAGTTGGAAGGTGAGAAGTCTTCAGTCCCAGCACTTAAACTCTCTTAGTCATCTTTTCTCTACACAGACTTTGGGCAAGTTATGGTGCTTCTCTGGGCCACATTATCCTTTTCATAGGGTTGTAAAGACCAAGTAGTAGTTCTAAATGTTCAGAGGAGTGCTTGACAAAACAATCTGCTATAGGCGTTTTTAAAAATAAATAAATTGGAAAGTTAGTTGTAACTAGTGGTGGGAAATAGCCTTTTCTCTTTTAAGCTCTTTAAACTCTAAACAGAGGCAGCTTTACTTTTTTGGAGACTTAGTTTGCACAGTTACAGCTTGGGAATAATGAACTTGGATTGCTCTTTTTTTGACTTAAGATGACAGTACTGTTATTCACAGTAAAGTGTTGGGTATCCATTGACTAGATTTGTTCTCCGGAAATCTTTTTGCTTAATATGAACAAGAGTGGGAAATCTCACATTTGACTTTTTAAGTCTGAGAATTTGCATTAAATGAAGAAAAAGTATGTGTGTGTGTGTAAGTATTATTCTGGATAACTTGCCACAAGTTTGTTAGGTGTTAAAGATTGGCCTTGTGGTACCATGTGCCCTGAGGAAAGAATCTCTGAAGTGACTTTACAGTCCTACATTTGGTGTGTTCAGTATTAATCCTCTTCAAAGTAAGGGGCTTTCTAATTGTGGTGTATACATTTAGGTACACTGTTTTTAGTTTGTTTGAGATGAAATTCAGTTTTTAACCATTTTAAAGTGTACAGTGCAGTGCTTTTTAGTATATTCACAGTGTTGTGCAATCATCACCACTATATAATTTGAGAACATTTTCATCAACCCCAAAAGAAACCCATTAAGTGGCCATTAAGCAGTCACTTCCCATTACTCCTCCCCACCCAGCAGCCACCAGTCTACTTTATGTCTCTAGGGATTTGCCTGTTCTGAGCATTTCATACAAATGGAGATTTACAATGTGTGGCCTTTTACTTTTTGGCTTCTTTTACTTAGCATAATGTTTTCAAGTTCATCCATGGTGAAACATGTATTTCTTTTTATGGCAGAATAATCCTTTTTATGGATATACCACATTTTTATTCATAAATTGATAGACATTTGGATGATTTCCACTTTTTGGCTGTTATGAACAGTGTTGCTGTGAATACTTGTGTACAGCTTTTTATGTGGATATACGTTTTCAAATCTCTGCGTATATATCTAGGAGTGGAATTGCAGGGTCATATGGTAACTAACTTCGAGAAACTGCTAAACTCCTTTCCAAAGTGCAGCATTTTACATTCCCACAAGCAGTGTATGAAGCTTCCGATTTCTGCACATCCTCATCAACACTTGTTATTTGCTGGAGTTTGTTGTTGTTGTTAGTCATCCTAGTGGATGTGAAGTGGTGTATCATTGTGGATTAACTGTGCATTTCCTTAATGCCTGATGATGTTGAGCATCTTTTCATGCGCTTGAGGACCATTTGTCTATCTTTGGAGAAATGTCTGCACAAGGTCTTTGCCTATTTTGAGGCACTTTGGTCTTACTGCTTCCTAGTGAGGAATTTGGAAATAGAAGAGAAAGCTTTAATGTGTTTATGGATAGGGATAAAAGGGAGGTGTGATTTTGCTTAAGGAAAACAAGTGAATGCCTAGATAAATTAGGTAAGAAATGCTGTATCTAAGGCATCTTAAATATGTGTACAGGAAAAGCACCAAAGGGGTCAATTTTACTGGTTTCAGATCTGCAAATAACAGAGAAGAACTGAGGAATTACCTTAAACAGGCCTGCTGTAAATTGCTTCAGACCTACAGTGGATATCTTATTTTTGTAGTACTGTAGAGCCAGACTGGCTGTAAAGAGGGCCTGGGGATCTCTTGCTTAATTCTCAGAGTTCTCTTCTGAGTCTCCTAGAAAAAGGATTCCTATTCCAGTCAAGAAGTAAAACCTTTTGTTTAGACTTTATACGTTTACTTTCTTTCTTTCTTTTTTTTTTAACTAAATCCTTACTCTGAAAACAAAATATACTCATTTTAATTTTTTTTCATCTTGTTGTTAGAATGAATGTGAATTTTGAAAGCCATTATAACAAAAAAGATTGCTTTGAACTAAAAGCATCTTGGTTCTATGCTTGAAAGATGAGTTTGCATTTTTTTTTCTTAGTAATACGAGTTTTGGGAGGTGGGGATAGAATTTGGGCAGGAGACTGGGCACAGCTGGACTTTTTATACCAAGTTAGCAGTTACAGATAGGTGAAACAAGGGCATCTGAGTTAAATGAGATAAAAGACTTGGGATAAAAGAAAAGTATTTGTTTTTCTGTTTTGCATTTTCTAAGACTCAAGAAATCTAAAGACTTTCAAGCTGTACTTTGGATATTATACTAAGTTATCAAGCATTTAAAGATTTTTATATTGAGCCTTACATGATCTCAGGCTATAATGCCAAAGTATTCCTGTCAGATTGCTAGCTAGTATCAAGCCAGAATGTAAAGTCATTTTAAGAGAAATGAATCCCTTGTTTATAAAGATCTCATGCATTTGCAGTAAGTCAGAGGGTAACTGGGAAAAAGTTTTTAAGCCCATTAATTTTCTAACAGTGTCTTTAACTCTTAAACTTAATACAATGTTGACTCTGTCTCTAGAAGATTATAGAAATAGACTTGGGTAGGCAATGTATTGGCGTAGGTTGCTTTTTCAATGATCCAGGAGTGCATTGCATGTTGGATTGTTTGTCCAGGTTTTTATCCTCTACTGTGCAACCAAGTCCCAGACTTGACAGTAAAATTAACCAGGAGCTTTAGAACTAAGAAGTTGTCTAACTTCTTAGAAGAAGAAATATGTCTTTATTTTTTTACCTTTTGTCTTAAAAATTTAAACTTTCTTATGTGTATTATTACTTGGGGTAGGAAGGTCAGTGAGGACCGATCACTGAGGGAAAGTAGAGTATTACCTTAGTCAAGTTGCTGTAGCATTTCACCGCACTTACTATGTACTCATCTCTTTTATTTTAATATTTAAAAAATTCCTAATATCTGATGACTAGGACTGGATGTTACAAGGAAATCCACGATTCCCTTTTGTTGGATTTCTTCATGTTACAATCAGAAAATGTTTATAAATCACACTTGTAAATAAAATGTTTTAAAACAAAGGCAGATAACAGTCTACCAAACTGGAAAAATTTGGTTTGATTACCTACAGTTACTTCAAGATTAAGTTTTCCTTTTTAAAAGAAAGGAATCTTGAGTTATTTACAATTCAATAGGCTGGAGGAAAGAATCCTTGTTGCTACCCAACCCTAGGAAATTTAAATGAACCTCCTATTCTTAGCTCTTATTCAGTAAATTGAAATGACCAATATGCACAATATCCAACTATTGTCTTATTTATCATAGCTAACTTAGCTTTTATTTTAACACAGCTACAGAAAGATCTAGAAGAGGTGAAGGTTCTGCTGGAAAAAGCCACTAGAAAAAGAGTACGTGATGCCCTGACAGCTGAAAAATCCAAGATTGAGACAGAAATCAAGAACAAGATGCAGCAGAAATCACAGAGGAAAGCAGAACTTATGGAAAATGAAAAGCCAGCCGCTGTGGTTGCTCCTATTACGACAGGATATACAGTGAAAATCAGTAATTATGGTATGACTCGCCCCTACATACACCTTTATACAGTTCTTTCTGCCTCTGAGCAACGTATTCCTTAGTAGTGACCCACTAACAAAATCAATTTTTTAACAGTTTTGAGTGTTTGTTTTTGGTGATTTGAAAGAGAAGACCCATTAGTTCTTATTTAATAGGATGCTTTTTAAGAGATTAAAAAGAAAATGCTGCATTCTAAAAGCTAATTAATTAATAAGAGAGCAAGATGATTAGTACAATGACGAGTAGCAGCAAGAAGGAACCTATTCTGAAATATATTCAGTATATATGGACACAGCTTTTTGTTTTGTTTTTCTTCCTGTTTTGCATTTCTGTTTGCCAAACAACCACCGATATTAACTGAGGAGGAGAATCCAGTTATATTCAAAAAACATTTTTGAGCACCTAGTATGTGCCTTTATTGTACTTGGACTTGTGGATACACAACAGTGAGCAAGACCCAATCCCTGCTCACGGTGTGGTTGGGACATAGACATACAACTAATACCATAACAATGTCATAATACCATTTTCCCTAAATTGATTATAGACTTTTTTATTTTGGAAGCAATGCAACTTGAAGTCTGAGTAATCAGCTCTCACGAGGGCAGGGACAGTCTTATTTTTCTTTGTGCTCACAATATCCAGCACACAGTAAGTACTTAATAAATATTTCATTAACTGAATAGAGATTTATAAAGTATTATGAGAATATAGCTGATAAAGTAATTCTGCTGGAGGGGAGGAACAGGCAGGGAGAATTAGAAGAGACATCTGAGTTTAAAAGGTGAGTTCAGCAAGTATGACGAAAAGAAGGGAGTTGCATGAGCAAAGGACATGAGTAGAGACGTGAAAGGCATCATGCATTTTGGGTATTGTCATAGCAAAAAGCAGTGTGTGTGTTGTGTTTAAGTGATGTATTGCAGTACTATAGGAGATACGCTGTGTACTTCGTTGACTATAGGAAGCTGGTCTGAAGGTGGTAGGATTCTGGCATAGTAACGAGGAACCTAGGTTTGTGTTTAGGGAAAAGCAGTTATCAATGTGGAGGATGGGTTGAATGGATGGGAAGAAACTAAATGAAGTACAGAACCCTCTAGAACATCTTTTTTTTTTAATTAACACTAGATTTCTATAGGACTAAGTAAGAAAAAGTCATACAGTACAATACATAAATATATATTTTATTATATGATGTGCTTTTTATGTGACATTTGTGTATTTTCTGTTAGCAGAATTCATCTAGGTTAGAGACTAGCTTGATAATAAAAAAATGAAATAACTTCTAGATATTGGTAGGTTAATTAAATTGGCAGATTTGGATGAATTTGACTCTCTAAGTTTATATTCTGCTTTGTCAGGGAAAGGAATTGAGGAAGCTAGGATTGCATTTGTTGAACTGCTTAGAGAAGTAGAAATGTTTATGGAATTAGATAATACTGATTAGACAAAGCTGATGTTTAGCCATCCAGCTTGGTGGAGATTATCAATATTTAGGAATAGGACAAAATTATTTCCATAAAAAGGGGAAATGAGCTACAATTAAGGAGGTATTTAACGATCATATTGCTTACTCTAAGGAATAAAAAGAACGTGGGCTTTGTGTTCAGTAAACCTGGATTTGAATCTAGGTTGTTTCACTAGCTAGATGCCTAACTTTGGGTAGATTACTTAACTGCTTTGAAGCTCAATTTTTCCATCTAAAAAGTTTCTTATATCTTTATTTCTTTCATGTTTCTATTGCTAGATTTTTATCTTAGTGAGTATTATTATGAGCTGTGTGCATTTGCTATTCCAGAGATAGTATCAGACTTTATTCATGGTCCATTTTTTGTTGTTGTTGTTACCAGGATGGGATCAGTCAGATAAGTTTGTGAAAATCTACATTACCTTAACTGGAGTTCATCAAGTCCCTGCTGAGAATGTGCAGGTGCATTTCACAGAGAGGTGAGTTCTCATAATGGGGAAGACAGTGCCTTATTATGGGTTCTTTTCTTTTCAGTTTCTAAAATTCTGCTTAAATTTAAAATTATCCTTTATATCTGCTTTAAAGGTTGAGTCTTATCATCTGGGATGGCCAGGTGCACATCCTAAAGTAAGACTGGCTTTATTTCCACAACGACTGAAGAGCACCTTTCATAGAACCAGAAAGATAAAGTGTTCACTATTGTGTTGTAGGTCATTTGATCTTTTGGTAAAGAATCTAAATGGGAAGAGTTACTCCATGATTGTGAACAATCTCTTGAAACCCATCTCTGTGGAAGGCAGTTCAAAAAAGGTAGGTTTACTTTTTTTGTCGTAATATTGTCATAATTGTCATAATATTTTTTGTCATAATATTGTGAAACCTCATGAAATTACCTGGCCAGTTTAGAATTAAGATGAACTAGAATTAATTTATCCTGTTGCCTGTTTTGTAAATAAAGTTTTATTTGAACATATCAGTGCTCATTTGTGTATGTGTTGTCTGTGGCTACTTTTGTGTTTCAGTGACAGAGTTAAGTAGCTACAACAGACCATGTGGCCCACAAAGCCTAAAATACTAATTATCTAGCTCTTTACAGAAAAAGTTTGCCAGCTCCTGCTCTAGAAAATAGATTATAAAAATATTGCATTAGAATTAGGAGGGTGTTGAATAAACTGAAAATGGTTAAGAATGAGACTTGAGTTTTAATGCCATTTTTATCACGTATTAGTTGTGACCTTTGGCAGCTCACTTAATCACTTTATACCTCAGTTTTCTCATTTGTACAATGGGAATAATAATTTGTTTTACAAAATTGAAATAAACTGTCTTTGAAACAGTATTATTCATATTTTTCACTAATTCAGATAATCCTTCTGTTCCTACCTAATTTAAATAAATGAAGTTTAATGCCTCTGGTCCACAGATGTGCCATTCTGCTGTCTGGGTTTACATAGTTGTGTAGCAGCTTAAAGGTAATATTAGAATATAATTTAATGATTAACTTGTGACTCCCTGCTCCCTTCTTCGTCCACTAATCACATGTTGAAGTATTACTCAAGTCCTAGAGTTATGTGGATCATTGTTGAAAGGGTTGTATATTCTTGCTGTTTCTGCTTACTCACCTCCAAACTCCCTAACCAATACTGCCTTACATGATTTTCTGCCTGTCTCTGACCCCTCTTACTGTTTTATTCTCTCCTTCAATCATCAAAATCCAGCCATTCTTCCTCCTTGTTTTCAAAGATACCAGAATCATCTCTTCCTATGTCAACTGCCTGGAAGACCCTCTTTCCTGAAGCTTGGGCCACAGCTCACATTTCACCTCAGGCTTTCCTAGTGACGTTCCTGCCCCAATACTCATTAACATCTTCTTTGTCTTGATAGCACCTAGTATTTGAAGGAATTACAGTTTGTGTATGATTTTCCAGCCTATTCATAAAAGTATTACTAGCACCTAAAACGGGTCCTGTACGTAACAGTAACTCGAGTAATTGAGTAAATAATTATTTTCTAAATATTCATGCTTATCTCCATGTGTTCTAAGTTGTACCTGTTTTCCACTTTTCTTCCAGATCAAGACAGATACAGTTCTTATCTTATGTAGGAAGAAAGCGGAAAACACACGGTGGGACTACCTGACTCAGGTTGAAAAAGAATGCAAAGAGAAAGAGTGAGTCTACTTTCATTTATTTAAGAATTATAATGTATTCTTTGCTAGGGTTGTAGATGTTCATCGATAATGGAGGTGTATAGTCTGCAATTTGACCATTTACCTTCTAATGTCCTCTGACTAACCCAGTTATATCTGCTTTCACTTGTCAGAGGGCACCCGAAGAGGGCATGTATCTAGCAAGTTGCTTTTTAAGGAGGCCTTTGTACTTGTGGTTGGTTCTTTTGTGCTGGTTCTTAACCCTGGGCCAGTGGTGCTGCTATTTAGGTACTGTGCTCATTCCAAGAGATTCCATTTCAGTAGTTCCATAGTAGCCCAGATACCCATATATGGTTTTTTAATTCCCCAGAAGTTTCTGATATATAGTTAGAATTTTACTATCACTGGTACAGAGTGGAAAAGAGAATATTTTTATCCTACTTAATAATGGCTATTTTGAAAAATGTTTATTCAAAGATACTTCCATCCTAGCTAAAACATTCCTCTGCTTTCCTGCAGTGGTAATGTACTACGTTGAGTCAATTAGCCATCCACATTTCTCTCACTCCTCCCTCCCATAGCCAGTGCGCATTTGGGATGTGGTTGGCTAAGGTGTTTGTTAGGCATTATGTGTGGAATTGCTTTTAAATCTAGAATGGATTACCTGAGTATAGGAACCTGTTTTACTGTTACTGTATCCCCAGGATCCAGTACAGAATCTGGCATTTAATAAATGAGGTAAGTGAAAAATGAAGTATAAAGTTAATGAGCCCAGTTCACACACGGATTGAACTAGAAGTGTTGACTACATTGAGGACTGTGCTTTTATACCACCAGGCCCAAAACTCATGTATCTCAGGCTTGAGAGAAGGCTTTTCTAATTAAAAAAAATATGAGCTTCAGTATGTGTCCATATAGAACATACGTTTGTTTTTTTCTCAATGAAATTGTTTTTCATATTATATGAGGAAACATGCTTTAAAAAAAATTAAAACAGTTTAGAAAAGTAAAAGCTTATTTCCTTACTTTTCCTGCTAAAAATTAACCTAAAATCCCATAGTCCCAAGATAACCCCTTACTGTTTTTAAAATAATTAATTAATTAATTAAGTTAATTAATTAATTTTTGGCTGTGTTGGGTCTTTGTTGCTGCACCCAGGCTTTCTCTAGTGTGGCAAGCGCGGGCTGCTCTTCATTGCAGTGCGTGGGCTTCTCACTGCAGTGGCTTCTCTTGTGGAGCATGGGCTCTAGGGTGCGTGGGCTTCAGTAGTTGTGGCATGTGGGCTCAGTAGTTGTGGCTCATGGGCCACGTGGGCTAAGTAGTTGTGGCTCGCAGGCTCTAGAGCGCAGGCTCAGTAGTTGTGGCGCACAGGCTTAGCTGCATGTGGGATCTTCTTGGACCAGGGCTCAAACCTGTGTCCCCTGCATTGGCAGGTGGATTCTTAACCACTGTGTCACCAGGGAAGTCCCCCTTACCATTTTTGATGCCCATTCTTTGATGCACTAAGTGCAGTTATATATTGTTTAAGATGAATTTGTGCATGTTTTGATTGTCAGAGTATGTTTAGATCCTGTCTTCCTCTTACCTCCACTCATGTACTTCCTACATCCTAATTTGTCTCTTTTCATACTTAGTAATCAATCAATCATACCTATAAAATGTTAGTAAATGGATTTATGTATGTTTCTATATTCCATATATTATTATTACTATATGTTTCATATACATTATATATATTCCTCCATTATTGATTGCGTGTGTTTTCTTTTTTAACAGAAAGCCCTCCTATGACACTGAAACAGATCCTAGTGAGGGATTAATGAATGTTCTAAAGAAAATTTATGAAGATGGAGATGATGATATGAAGCGAACCATTAATAAAGCCTGGGTGGAATCAAGAGAGAAGCAAGCCAAAGGAGATACAGAATTCTGAGACTTTACAGTCTTTTTGGGAACTGTGATGCGGAAATATTGATGTTTCCAATAAGGAAATGTTGGTGAGCTGCACAGATAAATTTGACATATAACTAACTACTTACACAGTCTAAGTAAAGGCAATGAATTCTCCATTTCCTGCTGGAGGATTTATTTAAATAAAATATGCTTATTAAACAAACACTCCCTCCAAAGATGGTTTCCTTAGTAACCGGGTCATTTTATTCAAGAAAAGGGTAATGTTGTATTCTAGTGTGAAACGTGAAGAAGCAAGTCTTGCCTAATGAAAATGCCACATTGTGTGTATTATTGTTCAGCTAAGAGGTAGAAACAAAAGTTACTGCTTGCCTTTTAGTTCCTGACATCAGCTCCCACCAATGTAAGAATAAAAAAATAAAACGTGAATTTTTGCATAAAATGAAAATTCATACCTGTGTTTCAAGGTTGTTATAGAGAGCTTGCTCTCTTCTATTCACAGCTTAAGTGATGTATATACCATGAAGTACCATGCCCTAATAATCTAATCACAAATATTTTTCTCTAGATTTAAATATATTTATTTATGAATAAATTGGAACTAAATCGAAACTTGAGAATACACAAACATATTTATATAGTACCAGTAAGTGGGTTTTGCCATGGTTCAGCTGGCTTGTAAAAACAATAACCGTAAAGTAAAAGTAAATATGAAAATCCATCTATGCTGCTGAATAAAAACCTATCATCATCTAGCAGATGTCCAGATGTATGTCAGAAAAGTCAGGCTTTCAGGGGAATTGTTTATTTCAGAGGGTATTACTCTCCCTAAAATCAGAAGTAAGAGCAAGAAAGATGCCTGTGGTTTCCATAACTATGTTGTATTGGAGCTATTTGCCACTGTAATTAGAAAAGAGAAAGCAAATTAAATGTGTAGAGGAGAAATCCAAAACTACTACAGTTAATGAGAATTTGGTAAAAGTACTAGGGTAAAGTTTGGTGGGGTTTAAAATTAACATAAAAAAACAGCCAATATGTAGGATAACTATTAATAAATATTGAACACATTATAAAACCTCTATAATTAAAGCTGTGATGTTGGCACATGAATAAACAGACCAATGGAACAGAATAAAAAAGACCCAAGGTGTATGGAAGTTTTAGAATACAGTAAATAGCATTTCAAAACTATGGGGAAGAGATGGGCTCTTATTGAGATAACTAAAAATAGCCATATGGGTACATTCCAAACAGATCAGAAGATCTAAATGTAAAAGTGAAGCTGCGTGAGTACTGAAAGACATAGACTCCATTGTAACCTCAGTGAGGGAAAACTATACTATGTGACTTACTTAAAATCTAAATGTAACAAAGCTAAATATTGATAATTTTAACTACATAATGAACGTTTACATGGCAAAAAACCCCCACAATTACCAAAAACATGACACATTGAGAGAATTCAAAAATTATTAATACTTTGTTAGAAAAAGGAATGTAAGTGACTTTTTTTCGTTTGTTTTTAACCTTTTTGGCTGTGTTGGGTCTTCGTTGCTGTGCATGGGCTTTCTGTAGTCACAGCGAGCGGGGTCTACTCTTCGTTGCGGTGTGTGGGCTTCTCATTGTGGTGGCTTCTCGTTGCAGAGCACAGGCTCTAGGCGCACGGGCTTCAGTAGTTGTGGCGTGTGGGCTCAGTAGTTGTGGCTCACGGGCTCTAGAGCACAGGCTCAATAGTTGTGGTGCATGGGCTTAGTTGCTCTGCAGTGTGTGGGATCTTCCTGCACCAGGGCTCGAACCCGTGTCCCCTGCATTGGCAGGTGAATTCTTAACCACTGTGCCACCAGGGAAGCCCTAAGTGACCATTTAACATATAAAAAGAATTTAACATATAAAAACATACTGTATTTTAACTTTTATTGGAAAAACTCTAAAACATACGGACTATTCAGGGTATGGGGAAATACATACATGGTAATGGAATGAAAAGGTTGAGAAGCTTAAAACTTGTATAGAAGAGTAGTTGTTGGTAGTATTTACCAGAATTATATGTGCATTTATCCTCTAATTCACAATTCTACTTCTAGGCTCTTTCCCAAAAATAACACTGGTAAAAATTTGGACTGATATATACAAAAGATTGGAAACACCCAAATGTCAACTCATAGGGGACTAGCTGAGTAAACTAGTACTTTGGGACATCCACACAGAAGTACTAATAGTCACCAAAAAATGAAGATTATTTCCAGATACTGATACACAGTGATCAATCAGGATACAGTAAGTGGAAAAGCAACATGCAGAACATTGTTTATGCTACACTTAACTACCTTAGTGTCAGAAAGAGTGAGAAATGTGAATATACAATACATGTATCTGTATAAAATTCAAAAAGAAATTGGAAGAGTAAACCCAAATAAAAATGGTTACCAATAGGGGAAGGAAAGAGATGGGATGGAAGCAATACTGTGATGACTCTATCTTTTTCTATAGTTTTGACCATCTAAAATTTAAGCATTTAAAAGCTAAATAAAAACTTAGGGAATGAGATCAAGATGGCAGAATAAAAGGATGTGGAGCTCACTTCTTCATACAAATACATCAAAAATACACCTACATGTGGAATAATTCTCAGAATGACCACTGGATTCTGGCAGAAGATCTCATACAACCAAAGCAGCAAGAAATACACCATGTAACTGGGTAGGATGACACCTGTGCCCTTGGGAGGGAGCTATGAAAGGTTTCCTCACCCTGGGATCCTCCTACACCAGCTGAGAGGTCAGCTAGGAAAGATAGCCTGAGACTTGGAGGATAGTGCAACACCTAACTTGTGGCAAGCAGGACAGAGACCAGCGCAGAGGGTCCTTGCTACCTTGCTGCACTTCCCAGCCTGAGAGAAGCACCTGCTTGGTGTGCACAGCAAGTCGGTGCTGAAACTTGGATTTCAGCTGACAGACTGGGGGAGAGGACTGTTTGGAGACAGCCTGAAGGGCCTGGAATGTGCTCAGGGCCACAAGTGGGGGTGTGCAGGATGGAGCCTGGGTCCGCCATGGGAGCCCAATTATTAACACACACATGAGAGAGGGGCATGGCCCCGCCATAGCAGCCTCATTCTCGGCTTGCTCACAGTGGGCACAGGTCAGCCACTATGAGTTCTAGGAGCACACAAAACACCAGTGGGTTGCCCACACGTGGAGGCAGGGCTAAGGGTAGTGACAACAACAGTGTACTTTGTGAGCACACACAGTGAGTGACAAATGACATCAGAGAGTGCAGGTCCTGGTGGACAGCTCCTGGGGAGGAATACGCAGTGGCTCCTTTCCCAGATGGAGCACTCCAGCCCCACCTACCTCACACCACAGCTTATAATCAGATCTGGGGGCTTCTAAACAACTGGGGAGCAGACCCTGCCCAAAAAGGGCTATGACAGCCACAGAGGAGAGAGGAAGCCCCACTCAACATCCAGTGCAGCCTCTGGTCACAACACCAAACACACCCTCTAGTGGGAAAACGGCCAGCACACACTGAGGAAAGATGTGGTAGGCATCCATAACAAAAAGAGCCCTACGACCAAAAATACTGGACTCACACAAGCTACACAGGGATGCTTGCACATAAAAACAGCCCTTCAAGACCACAGTAGATAACTGTTTTCCCTAAATTCATAATAGATACAGAGAAATATAAAGAAGAAAAAGCAGAGGAGCTATTCCCAACTAAAAGAACAGTGAAACAGACCTCTCCGGTCTACCAGACCCTGAGTCCAAAAAGGAGGTAATAAAAATGCTGAAGGGATTAAGAAAGAAATATTGATAGAAATGCAGATCACTGTAACAAACTATAAAGAGGAGCCAATTAAAATTAGACAATTCAATTGCCAAGATGAAAACCTATCTAAAGGCAATAAATAGCAAAATAAATAATGTAGAAGAACGAATAAGTGATCTAGAAAATAGAATAATGGAAACCACCCAATCAGAACAGCAGACAGACAAATGAAAAAGAATGAAAGCAACATACGAGACTTATGGGATAATATAAAGCATGCCAATCTACGCATAACAGAGATCTCAGAATGAGAAGAAAGAGAAAAGGGGATCGAAAATGTATTTGAAGAAATCATAGCTGAAAACTTCCCAAACCCAAAGAAAGAAACATATCTAGGTAAAGGAAGCACAGAGGGTCCCAAACAAGATGAATCTAAACAGACCTACACCAAGACATATCAAAATTAAAATGGCAAAAGCTAAACATAGAGGATTCTAAAGGAAGCAAGAGAAAATAAGGAGTCAGTTACAAGGGAACCTCTATAAGGCTATCAGCTGATTTCTCTACAGAAACTTTGCAGGCCAGAAGGGAGTGGCAAGATATATTCAAAGTCGTGAAAGGGAAAAGCCTACTATCTAGCATACTCTACCCAGTAAGATTATCATTTAGAATAGAAGGCGAGAGAAAGAATTTCACAGACAAGCAAAAACTAAAAGAATACAGCAATACTAAACCTATCCTAAAAGAAATATTGAAAGGTCTGCTTTAAATAAAAAAGAAGGAAGAATCTATAGGAAAGGGAAAATCACAGTAGGAAAGGCAAATATATAAAAGAACTGTACATCACTTAAATAAGCCAGTACATAGGTTAAAAGAATATCAAAAAAAACTTTGTGAAAGTGATTGTAACTACAATGAACACCAAAAGGATAAATAGTAAGATATAAAATAGGACATGAAAATCACAAAATGTGGGGGAGGGGAGTAAGAAAATGTAGATTTTTAAAAGAATGTGTTTGAGATTATATGACTACCAGTCTAAAGCACGTAGATATAGTAATGGGTTAACATACTTGAAAACCAGGGTAACCACAAATCAAAAACATATAATAGATTCACAAAAACCAAAAAGAAAACTCAAGCATAATAGAAAAGAAACCAACAAAACACAAAAGGGAAAACAAAAAGAACAAGAAGGGAACACAGAAGAAGTACAAAATCAACTGGAAAACAAGGTTTACAATGGCAATAAATACATACCTATCAATAATTACCTTAAATGTCAATGGGTTAAGTAGAAATGACAAGAAAGCAGGGCGTAGCAATACTCGTATCAGACAAAATAGATTTTAAAACACAGGCCATATAAAAAGCTAAAGGACACTATATAATGATAAAAGGATCAATACAAGAAGATATTACACTCATTAACATATATGTAAGGAATACAGAAGCATCTAAATATGTAAAATAAATACTAACAGACATAAAAGGAGAAATTGACAGGAATACAATAATAGTAGGAGACGTTAACACCCTAATGACATCAATGGACAGATCTTCCAGACAGAAAATAAAGCCACAGAGACCCTACATGACACAACAGTTAGACTTAATTGATATTTTTAGGATATTACATCCAAAAAACCCCCAGAATAGACAGACATTCTTTTCAAGTGCACATGGGACATGCTGTAGGACATACCACATACTAGGACACAAAATAAGCCTCAACAAATTTAAGAGGAAAGAATTTCAAGCATCTTTTCTGACCACAGTGGCATAAAACTAGAAATCAACCACATAAAGAGAAACGAGGAAAAAAAAAACAATGATTACCGGGAGACTAAACAACATGCTACTAAAAATCCAATGGGTCAATGATGAAATCAAAGAGGAAATTAAAAAATACCTTGAGACAAATGACAATGAAAACACAACAATACAAAATCTATGGGGTGTGGCAGAAGCAGTCGTAAGAGGAAAGTTCATAGCAATACAAGCCTTTCCCAAAAAAACAAGAAAAATCTCAAACAACTTAACTTACCACCTACAAGAATTAGAAAAAGAAGTACAAACAAAACCTAAAGTCAGCAGAAGAAAGGAAATAATAAAGATCAGAGAAGAAATAAATAAAATAGAGGTTAAAAAAACAATAGAAAAATCAATCAAACCAAGAGCTGGTTTTCTGAAAGGATAAACAAAATTGCCAGGCCTCTGGCCAGGCTCACCAAGAAGAAAAGAGACAGGACCCAAATAAACTAAATAAGAAATGAAAGAGTAGAAATAACAACTGATACCACAGAATTACCAACAACCCATAAGAGAATAACTATGAACAATTATATGCCAACAAATTGGACAAACTAGAAAAAATGAGCAAGTTTCTAGAAACATACAGCCCCAAAACTGAATCAAGAAAAAATAGATAATTTGAACAAAATGATCACTAGAAGTGAAATAGAATCTGTAATAATAATTAAAAACAAACAAAAACAACCCCCCCCCCCCCAAAACTCTCTGCAAACAGAAGTCCAGGACCAGATGGCTTCACTGGGGAATTCTACCAAATATACAGAGAAGAACTTATACCTATCCTTCTCAAACTCTTCCAAAAGACCAAACAGGAGGGAACACTCCCAAAGTCATTCTATGAAGCTGTGATCATGCTGGTACCAAAATCAGATAAAGATACCACCAAAAAAGAGAATCACAGGTGAATGTCGCTGATGAATATAGATGCAAAAATCTTAAAGAAAATATTAGCAAACCGTATCCAACAACACATAAAAAGGATTATACACCATGACCAAGCTGAATTTATTGCAGTGTGACAAGGGTGGTTCAACATAGGCAAATCAATCAAAGTGATACACCACATTGACAAAAGAAAAGACAAAAACTGCATGACCACTGCATTAGGCATGGGAAAAGCATTTGATAAAATTCAAAATCCATTCATGATAAAAACTCTCACTCAAGTGGGTATAGAGGGAACATATCGCAACATGATAAAAGCCATTTATGCCAAACCCACAGCCAACACAATACTCAACAGTAAATACTAAAAGTCTTCCTGCTAAATTTAGGAAGAAGACAAGGATAACCACTCCACGACTTCTATTCAACATAGTATTGGAAGTCCTAGTACTCACAGAAGAAAAAGAAATAAAAGGTATCCAAATGGGAAGGCAAGAGGTAAAACTGTAATTATATGCAGATGACATGATACTCTATATAGAAAACCCTAAACACATAAAAATTATTAGAACTAATAAATTCAACAAGGTAGCAGGATACAAGATTAACATACAGGAATCTGTTGCATTTCTTTACACTAACAATGAAATATCACAGAGAAAAAAACAATCCCCTTTAAAACTGTTACAAGGACAAGATGTCAGAGTAGAAGAAGCTTGAGCTCACTTCCCCTCATGAGCACACCAAAATTACAACTAACTGCTGAACAACCATTGATAAAAAAGACTGGAACCTAACAAAAAAGATATTCTATATCCAAAGACATAAAGAAGAAACTCAGTGAGACTGTAAAAGGGGCACACCTGCAATATAATCAAATCCCATACCCCTGGGACAGGTGACCCACAAACTGGAGAAAACTTACATTACAGAAGTTCTCTAATAGGAGAGTTCTAAGCCTCACGTCAGGCTCCCCCATATGGGGGTCTGAAATAGGGAGGAGCCTCCAGAGCATCTGGCTTTGAAGGTCAGCGGGGTTCAAATGCAGGAACTCCACAGGAATGGGGAAAAAAGAGACTCCACACTTGGAGGGCACACACAAGGTCTTGTGCTCACTGGGATCCAGGGCAAAAACAGTGACTTCATAGGAGGCTGGGCCAGACCTACCCGCTGGTCTTGCAAGGTCTCCAGGGGAGGTAGGGACAGCTGGGGCTCACTGTGGGGACAAGGACACTGGTGGCGGAAGTACTGGGGAATATTCATCAGCGTGAGCTCTTCTGGAGGCCACCATTTGGCACCAAGACCTGGCCCCACCCAACAGCCTGTAGGATCCTGGAAGGGCTCAGGCCGAACAACCAACAGGGCAGGAACACAGCCCCACCTATCAGCACAGGCTGCCTAAAGACTTCCAGAGCCCACAGCCACCTCTAAACATGCCCCTTGACATGGCCATGCCTACCAGAGGGCCAAGATCCAGCTCCACCCACCAGTGGGTAGATACCAGAAACAAGAAAACTACTATCCAGCAACCTGTAGAACTGAGTCTGCAAAAGCAGTTCAGAAGCTACCCTGGGAACAGCTGGTCTCTGGCCCTTGGGTGGGAGGGCTAGAGAAGGGAGTGTACTACTGGGACGCATAGGACATCCCCTATAGAGGACCACCTCTCCAAGGTCAAGAAACATAAATAACATTCCATATACATTAAAATACAAATAGAAATTTAGACAATGAGATGGCAGAGGAATATGTTCCAGACGAAGGAACAAGACAAAACCCCACAAGAACAACTAAGTGACGTGGAGATAGGCAACCTACCCAAGACAGAGTTCAGAGTAATGATTATAAAGATGATCCAGGAACTCAGGAAAAGAATGAATATCCAGAGCAAGAAGTTACAAGAAGTTTTTAACAAAGAGAAAATATAAAGGACAGCCAAAGAGTTCAAGAACACAATAAGTTAAATGAAAAAAACACCAGAAAGACTCAATAGCAGAATAAATAAGGCAGAATAATGGATAAGTGATCTGGAAGACAGAGTGGTGGAAATCATTGCCATAGAACAGAATAAAGTAAAAAAAGAATGAAAAGAAATCAGGAAAGTTTGAGACCTCTGGGACAAGGTCAAACACACCAACATTTGCATTATAGGGGTCCCAGAAGGAGAAGAGAGAGAGAAAGGGCCTGAGAAGATATTTGAAGAGATAATAGGTGAAAATGTCTCTAACATGGGAAACGAAACAGCCACCCAAGTCCAGGAAGCGCAGAGAGTCCCACACAGGATTAACACAAGGAGGAACAAGCTGAGACACATAATAATCATTGACAAAAATGAAAGATAAAGAAAAAATATTAAAAGCAACAAGGGAAAGCAACAAATAACATACATGGGAATTCCCATACGGTTATCAGCTTATGTTTCATAAGAAACTCTGCAGGCCAGAAGGGAGTGACACAATATATTTAAAGTAATGAAAGGGAAAAACTTACAACCAAGAATACTCTACCCAGCAAGGCTCTCATTCAGATTTGATGGAGAAACTAAAAGCTTTACAGAGAAGCAAAAGCTAAGAGAATTCGGCACCACAAAACCAGCTCCATAACAAATACTAAAGGAGAGATTTCCATACAAGATGTCAGAGTAGAAGGACGTGCTATCACTCCCTCTTGCGAGAACACCAGAATCACAACTAACTGCTGGACAATCATTGACAGGAGGACACTGGAACTCACCAAAAAAGATACCCCACATCCAAAGACAAAGGAGAAGCCACAGTGAGACGGTAGGAGGGATGCAATCACAGTAAAATCAAATCCCATAACTGCTGGGTGGATGACTCACAGAAGGGAGAACACTTATACCACAGAAGTCCACCCACTGGAGTGAAGGTTCTGAGCCCCACGTCAGGCTTCCCAACCAGGGGGTCTGGCAACGGGAGGAGGAATACCTAGAGAATAAGACTTTGAAGGCTAGTGGGATTTGATTGCAGGACTTTGACAGGACTGGGAGAAACAGAGACTCCACTCTTGGAGGGTACACACAAAGTAGTGTGTGCATCCTGACCCAGGGGAAGGAGCAGTGACCCCAGGGGAGACTGAACCAGACATACCTGCTAGTGTTGGAGGATACCCTGCAGAGGCGGGGGGTGGCTGTGGCTCACCGTGGGAACAACGACACCGGCAGCAGAAGTTCCGGGAAGTACTCCTTGGCGTGAGCCCTCCCAGAGTCCGCCATTAGCCCCACCAAAGAGCCCAGGTAGGCTCTAGTGTTGGGTTGCCTCAGGCCAAACAACCAACAGGGAGGGAACCCAGCCCCACCCATCAGCAGTCAAGCAGATTACAGTTTTACTGAGCTCTGTCCACCAGAGCAACAGCCAGCTCTACCCACCACCAGTCCCTCCCATCAGGAAACTTCCACAAGCCTCTTAGATAGCCTCACCCACCAGAGGGCAGACAGCACAAGCAAGAAGGACTACAATCCTGCACCCTGTGGAACAAAAACCACATTCACAGAAAGAGAGACAAGATGAAAAGGCAGAGGGCTGTGTACCAGATGAAGGAACAAGCTAAAACCCCAGAAAAACAACTAAATGAAGTGGAGATAGGCAACCTTCCAGAAAAAGAATTCAGAATAATGATAGTGAAGATGATCCAGGACCTTGGAAAAAGAATGGAGGCAAAGATCGAGAACATGCAAGAACTGTTTAACAAAGACCTAGAAGATTAAAGAACAAACAAACAGAGATGAAGAATACAATAACTGAAATAAAAACTACACTACAAGGAATCAATAGCAGAATAATTGAGGCAGAAGAACGGATAAGTGACCTGGAAGACAGAATGGTGGAATTCACTGCTGCGGAACAGACTAAAGGAAAAAGAATGAAACGAAATGAAGACAGCCTAAGAGACCTCTGGGACGACATTAAACGCAACAACATTCGCATTATAGGGGTCCCAGAATGAGAAGAGGGAGAGAAAGTACCAGAGAAAATATTTAAAGAGATTAGAGTCAAAAACTTCCCTAACATGGGAAAGGATATAGCCACCCAAGTCCAGGAAGTGCAGAGAGTCCCATACAGGATAAACCTAAGGAGAAACACGCCAAGACACATAGTAATCAAATTGGCAAAAATTAAAGACAAAGAAAACTTACTGAAAGCAGCAAGGGAAAAACGACAAATAACATATAAGGGAACTCCCATAAGGTTAACAGCTGATTTCTCAGCAGAAACTCTACAAGCCAGAAGGGAGTGGCATGATATACTTAAAGTGATGAAAGGGAAGAACCTACAACCAAGATTACTCTACCTGGCAAGGATCTCATTCAGATTCGATGGAGAAATCAAAAGCTTTACAGACAAGCAAAAGCTAAGAGAATTCAGCAACACCAAACCAGCTCTACAACAAATGCTAAAGGAACATCTCTAAGTGGGAAACAAAAGAAAAGGACCTACAAAAACAAACCCAAAGCAATTAAGAAAATGGTCATAGGAACATACATATCGATAATTACCTTAAACGTGAATGGATTAAATGCTCCAACCAAAAGACACAGGCTTGCTGAATGGATACAAAAACAAGACCCATATATATCCTGTCTACAAGAGACCCACTTCAGACCTAGGGACACATACAGACTGAAAGTGAGGGGATGGAAAAAGATATTCCATGCAAATGGAAACCAAAAGAAAGCTGGAGTAGCAAAACTCATATCAGATAAAATAGACTTTAAAATAAAGAATGTTACAAGAGACAAGGAAGGACACTACATAATGATCAAGGGATCAATCCCAGAAGAAGATATAACAATTATAAATATATATGCATCCAACACAGGAGCACCTCAATAAATAAGGCAACTGCTAACACCTATAAAAGAGGAAATCGACAGTGACACAATAATAGTGGGGGACTTTAACAGCTCACTTACACCAATGGACAGATCATCCAAAATGAAAATAAATAAGGAAACAGAAGCTTTAAATGACACAATGGAGCAGATAGATTTAACTGATATTTATAGGACATTCCATCCAAAAACAGCAGATTACACTTTCTTCTGAAGTGCACACAGAACATTCTCCAGGATAGATCACATCTTGGGTCACAAATCAAGCCTCAGTAAATTTAAGAAAATTGAAATCATATCAAGCATCTTTTCTGACCACAACACTATGAGATTAGAAATGAATTACAGGGAAAAAAACATAAAAAACACAAACACATGGAGGCTAAACAATACGTTACTAAATAACCAAGAGATCACTGAAGAAATCAGAGGAAATCAAAAAATACCTAGAGAAAAATGACAATGAAAACACGACGATCCAAAACCTATGGGATGCAGTAAAAGCAATTCTAAGAGGGAAGTTTATAGCTATACAAGCCTACCTCAAGAAACAAGAAAAATCTCAAATAAACAGTCTAGCCTTACACCTGAAGGAACTAGAGAAAGAACAAACAGAAACCAAAGTTAGCAGAAGGAAAGAAATCATAAAGATCAGAGCAGAAATAAATGAAATAGAAACAAAGAAAACAATAGCAAAGATCAATAAAACTAAAAGCTGGTTCTTTGAGAAGATAAACAAAATTGATAAACCATTAGCCAGACTCATCAAGAAAAAGAGGGAGAGGACTCAAATCAATAAAATTAGAAATGAAAAAAGGAGAAGTTACAACAGACACCGCAGAAATACAAAGCATCCTAAGAGACTACTAAAAGCAACTCTATGCCAATAAAATGGACAACCTAGAAGAAATCGACAAATTCTTAGAAAGGTATAACCTTCCAAGACTGAATCAGGAAGAAACAGAAAATATGAACAGACCAATCACAAGTAATGAAATTGAAACTGTGATTAAAAATCTTCCAACAAACAAAAGTCCAGGACCAGCTGGCTTCACAGGTGAATTCTATCAAACATTTAGAGAAGAGCTAACACCCATTCTTCTCAAACTCTTCCAAAAAATTGCAGAGGAAGGAACACTCCCAAACTCATTCTATGAGGCCACCATCATCCTGATACCAACACCAGACAAAGATACTACAAAAAAAGAAAACTACAGACTGGTATCACTGATGTATATAGATGCAAAAATCCTCAACAAAATACTAGCAAACAGAATCCAACAGCACATTAAAAGGATCATACACCACGATCAAGTGGGATTTATTCCAGGGATGCAAGGATTCTTCAATATACGCAAATCAATCAATGTGATAAACCATATTAACAAATTGAAGAATAAAAACCATATGATCATCTCAATAGATGCAGAAAAAGCTTTTGACAAAATTCAACACCCATTTAGGATAAAAACTCTCCAGAAAGTGGGCATAGAGGGAACCTACCTCAACATTATAAAGGCCATATACGACAAACCAACAGCAAACATCATTCTTAATGGTGAAAAACTGAAAGCATTTCCTCTAAGATCAGGAACAAGACAAGGATGTCCACTCTCACCACTATTATTCAACATAGTTTTGGAAGTCCTAGCCAGGGCAATCAGAGAAGAAAAAGAAATAAAAGGAATACAAATTGGAAAAGAAGTAAAACTGTCACTGTTTGCAGATGACATGATACTATACATAGAGAATCCTAAAGATGCCACCAGAAAACTACTAGAGCTAATCAATGAATTTGGTAAAGTTGCAGGATACAAAATTAATGCACAGAAATCTCTTGCATTCCTATACACTAATGATGAAAAATCTGAAAGAGAAATTAAGGAAACACTCCCATTTACCACAGCAACAAAAAGAATAAAATACCTAGGAATAAACCTACCTAGGGAGACAAAAGACCTGTATGCAGAAAACTATAAAACACTGATGAAAGAAATTAAAGATGATACCAACAGATGGAGAGATATACCATGTTCTTGGACTGGAAGAATCAATATTGTGAAAATGACTATACTACCCAAAGCAATCTACAGATTCAATGCAATCCCTACCAAATTACCAATGGCATTTTTTACAGAACTAGAACAAAAAATCTTAAAATTTGTATGGAGACACAAAAGACCCCAAACAGTCAAAGCAGTCTTGAGGGAAAAAAACGGAGCTGGAGGAATCAGACTCCCTGACTTCAGACTATACTACAAAGCTACAGTAACCAAGACAATATGGTACTGGCATAAAAACAGAAACATAGATCGATGGAACAAGACAGAAAGCCCAGAGATAAACCCATGCACCTATGGTCAACTAATCTATGACAAAGGAGGCAAGGATATACAATGGAGAAAAGACAGTCTCTTCAATAAGTGGTGCTGGGAAAACTGGACAGCTACATGTAAAATAACGAAATTAGAATGCTCCCTAACACCATACACAAAAATAAACTCAAAATGGATTCGAGACCTAAATGTAAGACTGGACACTATAAAACTCTTAGAGGAAAACATAGGAAGAACACTCTTTGACATAAATCACAGCAAGATCTTTTTTGATCCACCTCCTAGAGTAATGGAAATAAAAACAAAAATAAACAAATGGGACCTAATGAAACTTCAAAGCTTTTGCACAGCAAAGGAAAACATAAACAACATGAAAAGACAACCCTCAGAATGGGAGAAAATATTTGCAAACGAATCAACGGACAAAGGATTAATCTCCAAAATATATAAACAGCTCATGCAGCTCAATATTAAAAAAACAAACAACCCAATCCAAAAATGGGCAGAAGACCTAAATAGACATTTCTCCAAAGAAGACATACAGATGGCCAAGAAGCACATGAAAAGCTGCTCAACATCACTAATTATTAGAGAAATGCAAATGAAAAGTACAATGAGGTACCACCTCACACCAGTTAGAATGGGCGTCATCAGAAAATCTAGAAACAACAAATGCTGGAGAGGGTGTGGAGAAAAGGGAACACTCTTGCACTGTTGGTGGGAATGTAAATTGATACAGCCACTATGGAGGACAGTATGGAGGTTCCTTAAAAAACTAAAAATAGAATTAGCATATGACTCAGCAATCCCATTACTGGGCATATACCCAGAGAATACCATAATTCAAAAAGACACATGCACCCCAATGTTCATTGCAGCACTATTTACAATAGCCAGGTCATGGAAGCAACCTAAATGCCGATCGACAGACGAATGGATAAAGAAGATGTGGTACATATATACAATGGAATATTACTCAGCCATAAAAAGGAACGAAATTGAGTCATTTGTTGAGACGTGGATGGATCTAGAGACTGTCATACAGAGTGAAGTAAGTCAGAAAGAGAAAAACAAATATCGTATATTAACGCATATATGTGGAACCTAGAAAAATGGTACAGATGAACCGGTTTGCAGGGCAGAAATTGAGACATAGATGTAGAGAACAAACGTATGGACACCAGGGGGGGAAAGTGGCGGGGTGGGGGTGGGGGTGGTGGTGTGATGAATTGGGCGATTGGGATTGACATGTATACACTGATGTGTATAAAATTGATGACTAATAAGAACCTGCTGTGTAAAAAAAATAAATAAAAAATTTAAAAAAAAATACCCAAGACAGACTTGATAACTGGCTGAACACTAAATGAACACCCCAACCCATATCCAACCAGACCCACCACCAGAGGGTAAAAGACTTACCAGATTTGAGGTGTCTGAGCAAAATCTGTCATTAAGCTATGTAAACACTGACATGACCTCTAGGACATCAGTCTATAAAAAACAAAAACAAATGCTAAAGGAACTTCTCTAGGTGGAAAAGAAAAGGCCACAAGTAGAAACAAGAAAATTATGAAATGGAAAAGCTCACCAGTAAAGGCAAACATACAGTAAAGGTAGGAAATTATCCACACAAAAATATATCAACAGGTAATCATGAGAGGAGCAGAGTACAAATGTAGGTTATTTGAAATGCATTTGAAATTAAGAAATCAGCAACTTAAAACAATCATGTATGTATATAGACCATTATATCAAAACCTCATGGTAACTGAAAACCAAAAATCTATAATAGATATACATACAAGAAAAAAAACCCAAACAAAAAAGGAATCCAAACACAACACTAAAGATAGTCATCAAATCACAAGTGAAGAGAACAAAAGAGAAAAGGAAGAAAAAAGACCTACAAAAACAAATCCAAAACAATTAACAAAATGGCAGTAAGAACATACTTATCGATAATCACCTTAAATGTAAAGGGATTAAATGCTCCAACCAAAAGACACAGACTGGCTGAATGGATACAAAATGAAAACACGTATATATGCTGTTTACAGGAGACCCACTTCAGATCTCGAGACACATGCAGAATGAAAGTGAGGGGATGGAAAATGTATTCCATGCAAATGAAAATCAATTAAAACCTGGAAGAGCAATACTCATATCAGACAACATAGACTTTATTATTATATTTGATTCTTTTTTACAATGCAATTGTCTGTCTCTGAAGTCTCCTTTTAATATATATTAATTAATTTATTTATTATTTTTGGCTGCACCAGGTCTTAGTTGCAGCACGTGGGATCTTTGTTGTGGCATGCAGGATCTTTCGTTGAGGTGTGCAGTCTCTCCGTTGTGGAGCATGGGCTTCTCTCTAGTTGTGGCATGTGGGTTTTCTCTCTCTAGTTGTGCCATGTGGGCTCTGTAGTTGTGCCATGTGGGCTTAGCTGCCCTGCACTATGTGGGATCTTAGTTTCCTGACCAGAGATCGAACCCGTGTCCCCTGCATTGGAAGGCAGATTCTTTACCACTGGACCACCAGGGAAGTCTCCAAAATAGACTTTAAAATAAAGGTTATAAGAGACAAAGAAGGACACTACATAATGATCAAAGGATCAATCTAAGAAGATATAACAACTGTAAATATATGTGACCCAATATAGGAGCACCTCGATATATAAGCCAAATGTTAACAGACATAAAATGAGAAACTGACTAATACAATAATAGTGGGGGACTTTAACACCCCACTTACATCAATGGACAGCTCACCTAGACAGAAAATCAATAAGGAAACACAGGCCTTAAATGACACATTAGACCAGATGGACTTAATTAATATTTATATAGCATTCCGTCTGAAAGCAGCAGGATACACATTCTTTTTAATTGCACATGGAGCATTCTCCAGGGTAGATCACATTTTTGGCCTCGGTAAATTTAAGAAAATTGAAATCATATCAAGTATCTTTTCCAACCACAACGTTATGAGATTAGAAATCAACTACAAGAAAAACACTGTAAAAACACAAACACGTGGAGGCTAAAGACTATGCTACTGAAAAACCAATGGATCACTGAAGAATTCAAAGAGACGAAGAATTCAGAAAATACCTAGAGACAAATGAAAATGGAAACATGATGATCCAAAGCCCATGAGAGGCAGTAAAAGCAGTTCTAAGAGGGAAGTTTATAGTGATACAAGCTTACCTCAGGAAACAAGAAAAATCTCGAACAGCCTAACCTTACACCTGAAGCAACTAGAGAAAGAAGAACGAGCAAAACCCAAAGTCAGTAGAAGGAAAGAAATCATAAAGATCATAGCAGAAAAAATGAAATAGAGACGAAGAAAACAATAGAAGAGCTCAATGAAACTAAAAGCTGGTTCTTTGAAAAGATAAACAAAATTGATAAATCCTTAGCTAGACTCATCAAGGAAAAAGAGGGCCCAAATAAATGAAATTCGAAATGAAAAAGGAGAAATTACAACCAACCCCACAGAAATACAAAGGACCATAAGAGACTGCTATAAGCAACTATAAAACGGACACTGCCAGCTATAAAATGCCAATAAAAAGGACAGCCTAGAAGAAAAGGACAAATTTTTAGAAAAGTACAATCTCCCAAGACCAAACCAGGTAGATACAGAAAATATGAGTAGTCATATTACTAGCACTGAAATTGAATCAATTATTTAAAAACTCCCAATAAGCAGAGGTCCAGGACCAGAAGGCTTCACAGGTGAATTCTACCAAACATTTAGAGAATAGTTAACATCTATCTTTCTGAAACTATTCCAAATAATTTCAGAGGAAGGAACACTTCTGAACTCATTGTATGAGGCCACCATCACCCTGATACCAAAACTAGACAAAGAAACCACACAAAAAAAGAAAATTACAGGCCAATGTCACTGATGAACTTAGATTCAAAAATCCTCAACTAAATATTAGCAAACCAAATCCAACGATAGGTTAAAAGGATCATATACCATGATCAAGTGGGATTTATCCCACGGATGCAAGGATTTTTCAATATCTGCAAATCAATCAGTGTGATGCACCACATTAACACATTGAAGAATAAAAACCATATGATCAGCTCAATAGATGCAGAAAAAGCTTTTGATAAAATTCAACATCCATTTATGATAAAAACTCTCCAGAAAGTGGGCATAGAGGGAACCAACCTCAACATAATAAAGGCCATATATGACAAAACCACAGCTAATAGCATACTCAATGATGAAGAGCTGAAAGCATTTCCTCTAAGATCAGGAACAAGACAAAGATGTCCACTCTCACCACTTTTATTCAACATAGTTCTAGAAGTCCTAGCCATGGCAATCAGAAGAAAAAGAAATAAAAGGAATTCAAATTGGAATAGAAGAAATAAAACTGTCACTATTTGCAGAAGACATGATACCATAGACAGAAAATCCTAAAGATGCCACCAGAAAACTACTAGAACTCATCAATGAAACTGGTAAAGTCACAGGATACAAAATTAATACACATAAATATGTTGCATTTCTATACACTAACAATGAAACATCAAAAAGAGAAATTAAGGAAACAATCCCATCACCGTCACATCAAAAAGAATAAAATACCTAGGAATAAACCTACCTAAGGAGGCAAAAGACCTGTACCCCAAAACCTGTAAGACACTGATGAAAGAAACTGAGGATGACACAAGCAGATGGAAACACTGTGTCTTGGGTTGGAAGAATCAATATTGTCAAAATGACTATACTACCCAAGGCAACCTTCAGATTCAATGCAATCCCTATCAAATTATGAACAGCATTCTTCACAGAACTAGACCAAAAAGTTTTTAAATTTGTATGGAAACAGAAAAGGCCCCGAATAGACAAAACAATCTTGCAAATGAAGAACTGAGATGGAGGAATCAGGCTCCCTGGCTTCAGACTATACTACAAAGTTACAGTCATCCAAACAGTATTGTACTGGCACAAAAACAGAAATATAGATCAATGGAACAGGATAGAAAGCCCAGAAATAAACCCATGCACCTATGGTCAATTAATCTATGACAAAGGAGGCAAGAATATACAATGGAAAAACGACAGTCTCTTCAATACATGGTGCTGTGAAAACCGGACAGCTACATGTAAAAGAATGAAATTAGAACATTCTCTTAACACCACACACAAAAATAAACTCAAAATGGACTAAAGACCTAAATGTGAGACTGGATACTATAAAACTTCTAGAGGAAAACATAGGAAGAACACTCGGACATAAATCGCAGCAGTATCTTTTTGTATCTCTCTGCTACAGTAATAGAAATAAAAACAAAAATAAATAAATGGGACCTAATTAAACTTAAAATCCTTTGCATGGCAAAGGAAACCATAAACAAACGAAAAGACAACCTATAGAATGGGAGAAAATATTTGCAAATGATGCCACTGACAAAGGTTTAACCTCCAAAAAATACAAACAGCTCACACAACTCAATAGTAAAATAACAAACAACCCAATCAAAAAATGGGCACAAGATCTAGACATTTCTCTAAAGAAGACATACAGATGGCCACAAGGCACATGAAAAGATGCTCAACATTGCTAATTATAGAGAAATGCAAATCAAAACTACCATGAGGTATCACCTCACACCAGTCAGAATGGCCATCATCAAAAAGTCTACAAATAATAAGTGCTAGAGAGGGTGTGGAGAAAAAGGAACCCTCTCACACTGTTGGTGGCAAAGTAAACTGGTACAGCCACTATGGAGAACAGTATGGAGTTTCCTTAAAAACTAAAAATAGTGTTACCATATGATCCTGCAAGCCCACTCCTGGGAATATATCCAGAGAAAACCATAATTCAAAGAGATACATGCACCCCTATGTTTATAGTAGCACTGTTTACAATAGCCAAGACATGGAAGCAACCTAAATGTTCACCAAGAGATGAATGGATAAAGAAGATGTGATACACACACACACACACACACACACACACACACACAAACGGAATACTACTCAGCCATAAAAAAAAATGAATAATACCATTTGCAGCAACACGGATGGACTTACGCTTTATCATACTAAGTGAAGTCAGAGAAAGACAAATATCATATGATATCATTTATATGTGGAATCTCAAAAAGAAAAGATACAAATGAAATTATATACGAAACAGAAATAGACCCACAGACATAGAAAACCACTTACAGTTACCAAAGGGGAAAGGGGGGAGAGAGGGATAAATTAGGAGTTTGGAATTAACATACACACACTACTATATATAAAATAGATAACCAAAAAGGATTTATTGTATAGCACAGGGAATTATACTCACTTTATAATAACTTATAAGGGAAAAGAATCTGAAAAAAAAATACATATATATGTATGTATAGCTGAATCACATTGATGTACACCTGAAACTAACACAACACTGTAAATCAACTATACTTCAATAAAACATTTAATTATAATAAAAATAAAATAAAATCATGACAAAAAAATAACTTAGGAATAAACCTAACCAAGGAGGTGAAATACTTATATGCTGAGAACAATAAAACATTGATAAAGGATATTGAAGATGATTCAAAGAAACAGAAAGATATGCCACATTGTTGGATTGGAAGAATTAATATAGTTAAAATGACCATACTACCGAAAGCAATCTATGGATTTAATGTGATCAATATACCCATGACATTTTTCACAGAAGTAGAACAAATAATCCTAAAATTTTATATGAAACAACAAAAGACCCAGAATTGCCAATGCAATCCTGAGGGAAAAAAACAAAGCTGGAGGCATAACCCTCCCAGAATTCAGACAATACTACAAAGTTACACTAAGTAAAATAGCATGGTACTGGCACAAAAACAGACATATGGATCAACGGAACAGAATAGAGAGCCCAGAAATAAGCCCACACACCTGCAGTCAATTAATTTCCGACAAAGGAGGCAAGACTATACAGTGGAGAAAAAACAGTCTCTTCAGCAAGTGGTGTTGGGAAAGCTGGACAGTCGTATATAAATCCATGAAGTTAGAACACTCCCTCACACCATACACAAAAATACACTGAAAATACAAGATATGACAAGATAAACACAAGATATGGCACCGTAAAACTCCTAGAAGAGAATACAGGCAAAAACATTCTCTGACATAAATTGTAGCAATGTTTTCTTAGGTCAGTCTCCCAAGGTAACAGAAATAAAAGCAAAAATAAACAAATGGGACCCAGTCAAGCTTATATGCTTTTGGACAGCAAAGGGAACCATAAACAAAACAAAAAGACAACCTATGGACTAGGAGAAAATATTCACAAACGATGCAACTGACAAGGGCTTAACTTCCAAAATATACCAACAGCTCATACAACTCAATAGTAAAATGAAAGACAATGCAATTAAAAATGGACAGAAGGCCTGAATAGACATCTTTCCAAAGAAGACATACAGATGGCCAACAGGCACACGAAAAGATGCTCAACATTGCTAATAATTAGAGAAATGCAAGTCAAAACTACAATGAGGTATCACCTCACACATGTCAGAATGGCCATCATCAAAAAGTCTACAAATAAATGCTGGAGAGGGTGTGGAGAAAAGAGAACCCTCCTATATTGCTGGCGGGAATGTAAATTGGTGCAGCCACTATGGACAACAGTATGGAGGTTCCTTTAAAAACTAAAAATAGAGTTGCCATATGATCCCACTCCTGGGCATATATCCAGAAAAGACAAAAATTCGAAAAGATACATGCACCACAATGTTCACAGTAGCACTATTTACAACATCCAGATGTGGTCTCTACCATCTCCTACTAAAGGAGGGACCCTTGAAAAAAATGTCTGAGGCAGGAAATATACAAGGTAAGCCTGGGTTATCTTATGCTAGAAAGCAAGGAACTATCAAAAAATCCTGTATGAAGTCAAAGTGTATCAAGTCAACAAGATACAGGACCCAAGAGTAGAAGGATTAATTTGAGCATCAAAATAATGTCTGGAGTAGACTGAAACATTAAATACACAGGAAATCTACAAGCTCATGATAGTGAAAAGTCATTTGTTTCCTTTGGAAGTTGCTAGAGCACCAACTCACTCTAAAAATCATGCATTTATCTGGTCTTTAAGAAATGTATTTCAGGAAGATAAATTGTTAAGTTCCTTACAGAAAAATTCCAGCTAATGCAGAAAAAGTGATGGAATTTAGAAAATCACCATTAATTGAAATAGAGGTCAGGGTAACATACACCAGTGAAATGCTAAAATCATTAGGTGACAGGTTAATAAATGGTGAACTTCAAATGCAGGGATCAGGCTGACCCCACCTGATTCCACTGATAAATCATCACTAAAAGTTGGACAACCAGATATGTGCCTTCTGATGTGAAGGGACAGAGTACACAGCCCACTTGAGAAAATGCATTCCTAAAATACTGAACCTGAATCTAGTCAAGCCTCTGGATCTAACTTTCACTTTATAGGGATAGAGGACTAAGTTAAAGGACACATAAAAAAGCAAACAGCCAAATGTTGACCTTATACAGGACAAATGACCTGGCTCCTTCAACAAATGAATGATATGAAGAAAAAAGGGAGGAGTAGGAGATGGCAATCAAAACAAATATGTGGATAATGCTTGGACCCTGATTCAAACAAAGGAAAAGGTAGGTTATCAGTGATATGCCAGAAATCAGCAACTTTCATGTTCTAGCTATGATTTGATTAATACTGGTTACTAGTTGAGATATTAGCTAGAGCATTTCAGTTAGTAAGTTGTAATATAAATTTAGGAAATACGAATCCAAGGTATATCATAATTCCCTCTCATGACCTCACCTGACTTCCAGACTTGACTTTCCCATCAGGATGACACTTGCATCTCAAACATTGTACAACTGCAATCTGAACTCAGGTACATATCTTGTTTCTCCTAAACCCATTCTTTTATCCCCCAAATTTTCTATTTCGGAATTGCCTTCTACTATCTACATAGCGCCTCTTACCAGGAACCCAGAGAAAGTTCTTTACCAATGAAATATAATCAGTTTCTAAGTGTTGCCCAATTTTCCTTCCTAAACAACACTTTTAAAATTTGTCCTCTTGTCTACTTTGCTAATACCACTACCTTAGATCAGGCCCTAGTCTTCCTGAACAATTAAGACATCCTCCTAGCTGCTTATCTTGCTTGTAGGCTTTTCCTCTCATGGCCGTCTACCACACAGCTGTCATTTGTCTGTAGAGCAAACTATCATGTCGTTCCTTTGCTTAAAACTCTCCCACAGCTGGTATTTACGGCCTTTGTCGTGTGCTGCTTAGTTCTGCTACGCTGAAGTGACTGCAGTTTCACTGTTTGATGCCTTAGTGCCTTTGCTTCCACCGTTCCCTTTGCAAACCACCTCAACCCTTGCCTCCTGATTTAAATTCAGGTGTCAGCTCCAGGAGTACCTTCCAGATGGACGTTAGGTAGGTGCATCCATACCACCCCGTGTACACGTTATCACTGGGCTGAGGACACTATTGAGTTACCGCATGAGACGACACTTTGCTACCTTTACTCATTTCTGTTACAGATGAAATAAATATGAATATAGAGAATATATACCATTCTAGCAAAACTCATCCTCTTTGGACAGATTTTCAGGGCTTCAAGAGACATATTTTGTTCTAAGGGCCCTTGAAGATGGAAAAAGAAAACAATTAGTGGTTCTGTTTTTGTTCAGCCATCACACAAAGAAGTTGAGCATTAGTTAGCTAATCCAGAGCATCAGCTTTACCTTCCAATGTACTGTCTGTGTAACGATCAACTAAAAGTAAAGTGAGCTGTGCAGGTCAGGGTAGCCATCCCAGGATTAAAAACTGCCATAGATGAGCACTGACATGTACGTCAATGAGTTGAATTAACAAGAAGATAATACTGCTGTATGAAATAATGCTCTTAAAGTACAGGAACACTTACATGTTGCCAAAAGATTAAACATGAAGGAAAAGACAACTATACAGACCATATTTCCACAGAAGTATTTTTTATTACTCTGCTCTTCACACTATGCTTGGGAACAGTAATTTATTAAGTCCAAGAGAAAAGATAATTCACTGACAGAATGAAACTTCCAAACTTTTTCATTTGAAATTTAAAAGTAATTTAACTATAGACAGCATCAGGTAGAGAAGACCTTTATTCTGGACCCCCATAAAAACTAGGTTTTTGTCTATTAGAGAAGTCTCTTCTTGCCAGAACTGGTTTTCCTGTAAGCTCAGTAGGTTCTGGAGCTGATTATTACCACATTGCTCGCTGCACCCCAGACAGTTGCCCATGGTCGGCTAAGTGACGGAAGACGATACGACTAAGCCTCCAGCGCCGCTTTACACCTCGTGGACGGGATGTCATAACACACCGATTTCTGATTCTAACGGGACAGCTATCCCGGGGAAGGGCAGCAATTTCTTCATCAGCCACTTCCTAAGGGAAGTCACAACATTATTTACACAGATCACATGCATTTATTTATTCTAGATGATTAGTCAATGCTCAGAGGAAGAGAACAAAGGGCTAGATTCATTAATGTAGCCAAGTTTGGCAAAAGAACCCTGGACACCATAGTGAACTTTAACCTCTGAGTAGAAACAAACAGATCAGAAAAATGACAGAAATGTTTGACATACTCACAATGTAATTTTTCAAAACTTAATTGAAACAACATAGATACACAAGAATCCACAAACCATAAGTGTAAAGCTCAACAAGTTTTCACAAACAGAACATAGCTGTGTAACCAGCAGCTAGATTAAAAAAAATTATCCGCACCCCAAGCCTTCCCTCTGCCTCCTTTCAGTCACTGACCTCCTGGCTAAGAGCTAACCTGGTTACTAACACCACAGATGAACTTTTCTTGTTTTGATTTTATATAAATGTAACCATGGAGTATAATAAAAACCATTCTTTTTTATTCATTTCTGTTTGGCTTCTTTCACTCAATAAAATGCTTGTGAGAGTCTTCATACTGGTGCATGTGTTGTAATTTGTTCATTCTCATTGGTGCTGATTTTTGTTGTGTGAATATGCCATAATTCATTTATCCATTGTACAGATGATGGACATCCGGGTAGTTTCCAGTTTTGAGCTATTACAAATAGAGCTGCTATAGACATTCTCATTTCTCTTTTGGAAAATATATGAATGCGTTTCTGTTGTCTCCCCAAACGATTTTTTCCCAGCTTTACTGAGATATAATTGACATATAACACTGTATAAGTTGAAGGTGTACAATGTGATGTTTTGATGCATGTATATACTGTGAAAAATAATTACCACAATAAGGTTAGTTAACACCTCCATCGCCCCACATAATTACTTTTGTGTGTGCGCGAGAATACTTAAGATTTACTCTTTTATCAACTTTCAAGTATATAATATGGTATTGTTAACTGTAGTCACCATGTTGTACTTATTCAACCCCAGGACTTATTCACCTTAAAACTGGAAGTCTGTACCCTTTGGCCAACATCTCCCCATTTTCCCCAGTCCCCAGCCTCTGGTAACCACCATTCTACTGTTGTTTCTATGAATTTGGTATTTTAGATTCCACATATAAGTGAGATCATACAGTATTTGTCTTTTTTCTGACTTACTTCACTTAGCATAATACCCTCAAGGTATAGCCACGTTATTGCAAAGGGCAGGATTTCCTTCTATTTTATGGCTAAATAGTATCGTACTCTGTGTCTGTGTATGAATCACATTAAGTGCCACATTCATCTGTTGATGGACATTCAAGTGGTTTCCATGTCTTGGCTATTGTGAATAATGCTAGAGTGAACATAGGGGTGCAGATATCACTTCTATTTCTATCTAGTGATTTCATTTCCTTCAGATTTATACTGAGAAATGGAATTCCTGGATCATACATGGTAGTTCTATTTTTAATTTTTTGAGGAACCTCCATACTGTTTTCCATAGTGGCTGCACCAACTTATATTGCCACGAACAGTGCACAAGGGTTCTCTTTTCCACATCCTCGCCAAAACTTATCTCTTGTCTTTTGGATAGTAGCCATTCTGACAGGTGTGAGGTGATAGTTCTTTGTGTTTTCATTTGCATTTCCCTGATAAGTGATGTTGAGCATCTTTTCATGTACCTGTTGGCTATTTTTATGTCTTTTTTAGAAAAACGTCTATTCAGGTTCTCTGACCATTTTTTCCAATTTTTAAAAAATTAATTAATTAATTTTTATTTTTGGCTGTGTTGGGTCTTCATTTCTGTGCGAGGGCTTTCTCTAGTTGCGGCGAGTGGGGGCCACTCTTCATCGCGGTGCGCGGGCCTCTCACTATTGCGGCCTCTCTTGTTGCGGAGCACAGGCTCCAGACGCGCAGGCTCAGTAGTTGTGGCTCACGGGCCTAGTTGCTCTGTGGCATGTGGGATCTTCCCAGACCAGGGCTCGAACCCGTGTCCCCTGCATTGGCAGGCAGATTCTCAACCACTGCGCCACCAGGGAAGCTGACCAATTTTTAATCAAAAAAAATTTGGGGGCTATTGAGTTGTATGACTTCCTTACATTTTCAGGGTATTAACCCCTTATCAAGTACATGACTTGCAAATATTTTCTCCCATTTTGTAGGGTGCCTTTTCATGTTGTTGTTTCTTTTAGTGTGATGTAGTCTACTTGCTTATTTTTGCTTTTGTTGCTCGCACCTTTGGTGTCATATCTAAAACATCACTGCAAAGACAAATGGCAAAGAACTTTTTTACCCTTTGTCTTCTTCTAGCAGTTTTACACTTTCAGGTATGTCCTTTAAGTCTTTAACCCATTTCAAGTTAATTTTTGTGAGTGGGGTAAGACAGGGGTCCAATTTCATTCTTTCGCGTGTGAATATCCAGTCTCCCCAACACCATTTATGGAGAAACTATCCAATACCCACTGAGTATTTTTGGCTCCCTTGTCAAATATTTGTTGACTACGTATCTGTGGCTTTATTTCTGGGTTCTTGAGTCTGTTCCATTGGTCTATGTGTCTGTTTTTATGCCAGTACCATACAATTTTGAATATTATAGCTTTTAAATCAGGAAATGTGATACCTCCAGCTTTGTTTTTCTTTCTTGGGATTGCTTTGTGACTATTTGAGGGTCTTTTGTAGTTCCATACAAATTTTAGGATTATTTTTTCTATTTCTGCTTCAATTTCTTTCATCAGTGCATATAGTTTTCAGTGTACAAATCTTTCACCGTCTTAAATTTATTTCTAGGTTTATTATTAGTTTTGACGCTATTGTAAATGTGATTGTTTTATTTCTTTTTCAGATAGTTTATCAGTGTATAGAAAAGAACCAAATTTTGTAGGTTGATTTGGTAACCTGCAACTTTACTCAATTTATGGATTAGTTCTAACAGTCTTTTGGTGGAGTCTTTAGGGTTTTCTATATATAATATCATGTTGTCTGCAAATAGAGTTTTACTTCTTCCTTCCTGATTAGATGCCTTCTATCTCTTTTTCTTGCCTGATAGCTCTGGCTAGGCCTTCTAGTACTCTGTTGAACAGAAGTGGCAAGAGTAGGCATCCTTGTCTTGTTCCTGATCTTAGAGGAAAAGCTGTTGAATTTGGTTTGCTAGTATTTTGTTGAGAATTTTTACATCTCTATTCATCAGGGATACTGACCTGTGGTTTTCTTCTTGTAGTGTCCTAATCTGGCTTTGGTATCGGCAATGCTGGGCTCATAAAATGACTTTGGGAATGTTTCCCTCTTCTTCAATTTTTTGGAAGAGTTTGAGAAGGATTGGCACTAATTCCCCTTTAAACGTTTGGTAGAATTCACTCATGAAGGCACATGGTCCTGGGCTTTTCTTAGTAGAAACCTACTGATTCAATCTCCTTACTCATTATTGGTCACTTCAGTTTTAGTTCTAGTTTCTAGTTTCTAGTTCTTCATGATTCAGTCTTGATAGGTTATATGTTTCTAGAATTTATCCATTTCTTCTAGGCTAGCCAATTTGTTGGCATACAATTGCTCTCATCAGTCTCTTATGATTCTCTGTATTTATTTGGTATCAGCTGTAATGTTTCCTCTTTCATTGCTGATTTTATTGGAGTCTTCTCTCTTTTTTACTATGTTAGTCTAGCTAAAGGCTCAACAATTTTATCTTTTCAAAAAACCAGCCCTTAGTTTCACAGATCTTTACTGTTTTTCCGGTTTCTATTTTCATTTATTTCCGCTCTGATCTTTGTTTCTGCTAACTTTGGGCTTACCTGTTCTTTTTCTAGTTCCTTGAGGTGTAAATTAGGTTATTTCCCATAAGATTTTTGAATCATACAAGTCTGAAACCTCTGGACTGAAGATCAAGTAGGAGGAAAATGTGGTTTGAGGTGAAGTTGAAGAAGAAGGAAGGGCAGAAGCCCACAGAACCTTGACACCTATGGTAAATACTCTGATGGCTGGAGATGCAAAGATGAGTGATCAAGTGAGATTTACATTTTTAAAAGATCATTTGCAATGTAGGGAAATAAATATGGTAAGGGCAAAAATGGTTCAGGGGAGAAAAACAGAGATTACTGCAGTAGTTAGCACTAAGGTTGTGTCAGTACAGATTTATTCTTATGTATGTGGTTAAAGTATGTGTATTACTGTGTGTGTGTGTGCATATGTGTGATTGACCCTGTACTAGACTATGATGGAAGCAAAATAATTACTCTAACATATTAGAAGTACATAAATGAGAAAATGTATATGAAAGCCACTAAATTTATATCCTATTAAGCATTAAGAGTCGTTCCTGATCTCCAAAAGCTTATGCATGTGCTGCTATTAAGAAATACTGAGAGAATTATATAAAACAACATGATTAAGTCAATGAATGGTAGACAGTAAATGCTATAGAGACAGGAGAAATGATTGGGCTGGCAGAATGAAGTAAAGTTTCATGGAGACAGAACTTGAAGAATACCTACAAATTGTTTACATATGTGTGAATGTAAAGATTTAAGGCAGTGTACAAATGAGGAAACTGGGCAAAGAGAAAATGAAACAAAAGAGCATTCTGTGAGAGCCTGTAAGTTTGTTAGCACTGGGGCATAAATTTGACTTGTAAGCTAGTTGGCAGGCAACATAGCGCCATGATCAGTTCCCATAGAGTCTCTGCACAGCTACTGCTGGTTCTCATACCACAGACTCTTCTGGGGATCTTCATACATTTGTCCTCCACAACATCTTAAACTGAGTTTCTCAGGAGCCACTTCTTATTACTCCCTAAATATAGGCAAGTAGCTTAATGTCATTACAGTAAAAGCCATAACAGAATGGTCCAGGGCACTCAGTGTTCTGCTTATCTGGCTTAATTCAGACAAGATTTAAAAAGAATCCACAGTAATGAAGGGCCTGTATATTATTCTCCAAATTTATATAAATGAAATATTATTTACTCTGAGCTTTTGATAAGTTTAATGGCCTTGAGTTTGAGTTATACTCTCTGATAAGACTCTTGAATGCAGGTATTTTATGTCACCAGTTAGGCAGGACTTATGATTCAGGGAGTCAAACAGAGTTGACATTCTCTTATTCAAGTTAAAGAGTGTGACAAGAAAGTAAATCTAAATGGAAGGCCACCTCATGGGCAGAGGAATTCAGAGAGGCAGGCTTAGGGATGGCCCTGGATAAGAAACGGTGTAGGCCATGTGCTGGGCACCTGGCCCCATGCATTGGCAAAGACTCCCAGTGCCTTGAGAGTTGAATGATTGGGATGACTGGAGAAATAACTATCCAATTTCTGTGTGGTTACCATGCATCAGTACTTTCTAAGCACCACCTAATGAAATGGTTAAAGAGCTAGTTAAGAATGAATAGTTCCTTTTTAATTTGAAACTCATCAAAATCAGTTACAAGGGTATTTGTTTATGTTGACTGAAAATATCTGATTATATTCTCCAAAAAGTATATTGATACTAAGTTACAACAAACAGTATTAAAAGTGATCCGGGGCTTCCCTGGTGGCGCAGTGGTTGAGAGTCTGCCTGCCAACGCGGGGGACACGCGTTCGGGCCCTGCTCTGGGAGGATCCCACATGCCGCAGAGCGGCTGGGCCCGTGAGCCACAGCTGCTGAGCCTGCGTGTCTGGAGCCTGTGCTCCGCAACAAGAGAGGCTGTGATGGTGGGAGGCCCGCACATCGCGA
This sequence comes from Balaenoptera borealis, assembly GCF_965194805.1. NCBI lineage: Eukaryota > Metazoa > Chordata > Mammalia > Artiodactyla > Balaenopteridae > Balaenoptera > Balaenoptera borealis. Next base: position 55,908,569 of record NC_138860.1, on the reverse strand, counting down.
TGAGGAGTGGCCCCCACTTGCCGCGGCTGGAGAAGGCCCTCACACAGGAACGAAGACCCAACACAGCCAAAAATAAATTAAAAAAAAAAAAAAAAAAAAAAAGAAAAAGGGCTTCCCTGGTGGTGCAGTGGTTGAGAGTCTGCCTGCCAATGCAGGGGACGCGGGTTCGGGCCCTGGTCTGGGAGGATCCCACATGCCGCGGAGCGGCTGGGCCCGTGAGCCACAATTACTGAGCCTGCGCGTCTGGAGCCTGTGCTCTGCAACAAGAGAGGTCGCGATAGTGAGAGGCCCGCACACCGCGATGAGGAGTGGCCCCCGCTTGCCGCAGCTAGAGAAAGCCCTCGCACAGAAACGAAGACCCAACACAGCCAAAATAAATAAATTAGTTAATATTTAAAAAAAAAAAAAAGTGATCTGATTTGAGTTAATGATTTTATGGTAGATACTCATCTTACTTAGCTAACCTGAAGGTCTTTTGGCAGAATGGTATTCTTCCTGAGAGAATTGATCCGAAGCCTCTCATCTGCATACTCATAGGCCATTTTTCTTCTCTTCACATCACGCAACATTTTCCAATCTACATAGTAACTTCGAACTTGGCCTGAAGCTGATGAAGGAACCACCTAAGAGACAGAGACAAGGAACAAGTGAAGGACAGTCAGACCCAGACTCTGCCAGTTTCTCCATCCTGTGATCCTCTTTTAGTCACTATTTATGACCTTTTATCCCCCAAGTAATTATGGATAACTTTAATAATTTAAAATAATAGACTTAATTCAGAACAAATAACTTTTACGGACATACATTAAGGCAAAATGGTGGTAATTAATACAATGCCAATAATGTGGGTTGGAAAGTGAAAAATTTTCTGAGATTTTTTTATATAATTCTGTTTTACCTTTACTTAGGTTAATAAATATATGGTTCAAAAGTCAAAAAAGTATAGAAAGGGGGGGAGATCAAGATGGTGGAGTAGAGAGACATGGAGCTCACCTGCTCCCACAAATATATCAAAGATACATCTACATGTGGAACAATCCATACATGATACCTACTGAAAGCTTGTGGAAGATCTCAGACAACCAAAGCTGCAAGAAAGATTTCCGCAAAACCACGTAGGATGAGGGGAAAAGGGAGAAGTGGAATTGGGATGGGACCTGCACCCTTGGGCGGGAGCTATGAAAGACGAAAGGTTCCCTCACCCTGGAGACCTCCTTCACTGGCTGGGAGGTCTACTGGGACAGACAGGGAGCTTCAGAGGCTCAAAAGCAGAGTGCAGGAGCTGGTCTGCTGCCCCACAGGGTAGAGAGACCAGCACAGACGGTCTCTGCCACATTGCCACACTTTCCAGTCCGAGGCGCGCCTGCTGGCGTGCATAGCGATTGGGTGTTGAAACTCAGGCTTCAGCAGACAGACCTGGGGAGATGACTCGGTTTGGCTGTGTGAAGACAGCTCAAAGGGCCTGGAGCGTGGCCTGAGCTACAACTGGGGGTGTGCACAGGATGGAGCATGGGGCTGCCGTAGAAGCCCCACTGTCAACATGGGAAGGGAGGGGCATGGGTCCACTATAGCAGCCTCACTATCAGCATGCTCACAGCAGGGCACAGCTCCAACTGCAGCGGGTTTTGCAAACTTTGTGGGCATGCACACATGGAGGTGGCACTGAATACTGAGGTGATCACTGGCCCTCCCACTTTAGGTGTGGGGCTGCAGCTCCAGAGGACTTTCTCGCCCATGGTTTTGTGAGGGTTTCTCACCCATACCTAATCTCCAAGCCGATTCCAAGCACTCCTGCAGCAGCTGCAGCCCCTGAGGGCAGTGCCAGCAAGAGTGATCTCTGTGGGTGTGCACACCAGGTGGCAGGCAGTGTCACAGAGTCACACATCACAGCAAACAGCTCCTGGGGAGGAACACAGGGGCTCCTTTCCCAGAGGGAGTGCTCTAGTCCTGCCTACCTCACATTGAAGCTTAGAATCGGATCTAGGGGTTTCCACTCCAACAAATGGGGAGCAGACTCTACCCCTGACAGGGTTGTAACAATCGCAGAGAAAAGAGGAGGCCCTGCCCAACATCCAGGGCAGGCTCCAGTCAACACAATGTCAAACACACCACCTATATCAAGGAGACAAGGGCCAGTACACCCTGAGGAAAGACACAGCAAGCCAAAAACAGCCCTCACACCAAAAGTACTGGACTCATACAGTCTACACAGGGTCACTCCCACATAAAAACAGCCCTTCAAAACCACAGTAGACAACTGTTTTCCCTAAATTCAGAGTAAGAGGGACTTCCCTGGTGGCAGAGTGGTTAACAATATGCCTGCCAATGCAGGGGATACAGGTTCGAGCCCTGGTCCAGGAAGATCCCACATGCCGCGGAGCAACTAAGCCCGTGTGCCACAACTACTGAGACTGTGCTCTAGAGCCCGTGAGCCACAACTACTGAGCCTGTGTGCCACAACTACTGAAGCCTGCGCACCTAGAGCCCACGCTCTGCAACAAGAGAAGCCACTGCAATGAGAAGCCCGTGCATTGCAATGAAGAGTAGCCCCGCTTGCTGCAACTAAGAAAGCCCACGTGCAACGAAGACCCAATCAGCCAAAAATAGAATATAAATAAACAAATTTAATATTAAAAAAAATAAATTCAGAATAAGAGAAATATAAGTAAAATGAAAAAGCAGAAGAATTACTCCCAATTAAAAGAACAGGTGAAATCCCCTGAAAGAATAAGCAATGAAACAGACCTCTCCAGTCTACATGACCCCAAGTCCAAAAAGGAAGTAATAAAAATGCTGAAGGGAGAGCAGCCAAGATGGCAGAGAAAGACCCTAAGCACACCTACTCTCACGAGCACACGAAAATCAGGACAATCTGCAGAACAACCATTGTTGAAAAGGACTGAAACTTAGCAGAAAAGATTCTCTACATCTAAATACATAAAGATGGAACCACAATGAGATGGGTATGAGGGGCACACTCATGATATAATCAAATCCCACACCCCCAGGTGTGCAACCCACAAACTAGAGAATAATTATATTGCAGAAGTTCCCCCAAAGAAGTGAGAGTTCTGAGCCTGTCAAACTCCACCCCCAGCCCAGGGGTCTGGCATGGGGAAGAGGAGCCCCCAGAGCATTTGGCTTTGAAGGCCAGTGGGGCTTGATTGCAAGAGTTGCACAGGAATGGGGGAAATAGAGACTTCACTCTCAAAGTGTGCACACAAAATCTCACATGCACTGGACCAAGGGCAAAAGCAGTAATCTGATAGAAGCCTGGGCCAGACCTACCTGCTGGTCTTGGAGGGTGTCCTGGGGAGGTGGCTGTGGCCCACCCTGGGGACACAGACTCTGGTGCCTGATATATCAGGGAGCATTTATCTGCATGTGTGAGCTCTTGTGGAGGCTGACATTTTGGCACCAAGACCTGGCCCCACCCAGCAGTCCATAGGCTCAAGTGCTGAGAGGCATTGAGGCAAACAACACAATGGGCAGGGACACAGTCAAACCTATCAGCAGACAGGCTACCTAAAGACTTCCTGAGCTCACAGCCTCCTCTAGATACGCCCCTAGACATGGTCCTGTCCATCAGAGGACCAACACCCAGTTCTATCCACCAGGGGACAGGCACCAGCCCCTCCCACCAAGAAGCCTGCACAAGCCTCTACACCAGGCTCACCTACCAGGGGGCAGTCACTAGAAGCAAGAAAACTACAGTTCCGCAGCCCGCACACTGAGTCCACAAACACAGGCCAGACACTATCCTGGGACCAGCTGGCCCCTGGTCCTTGAGAGATGAGAGGGGAGTGCACTGCTGGGACACAAAAGACGTTTCCTACAGAGGGCCAGTTTTCCAAGGTGGAGGAACGAAACCAACCTACCACATACATAAAAACACAAATAGCAATTTACATAAAATGAGGCAACAGAGGAATATGTTTCACACGAATAAACAAGATAAAACCCCAGAAGAACAACTAAGTCACGTGGAGATAGGCAATCCACCCAAGAAAGAGTTCAGAGTAATGATCGTAAAGATGATCAAAGAACTTGGGAGGAGAATAGATGCACAGAGCAAGAAATCAGAAGTTTTTAAAAAAGAATTAGAAAATATAAAGGATATAAAGAACTAAAGAAAACAATAACTGATATGAAAAATACACTAAAAGGAATCTATAGTAGACTTAATGATTCAGAAGGACGGATCAGTGAGCTGGAAGACAGAGGTAGTGGAAATCACTGCCATTAAACAGAAAGAAGAAAAAAGAATGAAATGAAATGAGGACAGCTTAAGAAACCTCTGGGCTAACATCAAGCACACTAATATTGGCATTTTAGGGATCCCAGAAGGAGGAGAGAGAAAGGGTCTGGGAAAATAATTGAACAGATAATAGCTGTAGACTGCCCTAACCTGGGGAAGGAAACAGTCACCCAAGTACAGGAAGTGCAGAGAGTCCCATACAGGATTAACCCACAGAGGAATACACCACAATGCATTGTAAGAAAGATGACAAAAGTTAAATATAAAGAGAGACTATTAAAAGCAACAAGGGAAAAGCAACAAATAACACACAAGGGAACTCCGATAAGGCTATCAGCTGATTTTTCAGCAGAAACTACAGGCTAAAAGGGAGTGGCATGATATACTTAAAGTGATGAAAGAGAAAAACCTACAACCAAGAATACTCTACCCAGCAAGGCTCTCATTCAGATTTCATGGAGAAATCAAAAGCTTTACACACAAGCAAGAGCTAAAAGAATTCAGAACCACCAAACCAGCTTTACAGCACCTGCTAAAGGAACTTCATTAGGCAGAAATGAAAAGGCCACAACTAGAAACAAGCAAATTACAAAATGGAAAAGCTCATTGATAAAGGCAAACATACAATAAAGGTAGAAAATCATCCATGCACAAAGCTAGTAGGGAGGTTAAAAGACTAAAGTAGTAAAAATCATTTGTAACCACAGTAAGCAGTTAAGGGATACACAAAACAGTCAGACATAAAATGTAAAATCAAAAACAGTAATAGTGAGGAAAGGAGACTACAAATGCAGTGTATCTGAAATGCATTAGAAATTGAGATGAGCAACTTGAAACAAGCATGTATAAATATAGACTCCTATACAAAAACCTCATGGTAACTGCAAAACAAAAAATCTATGATAGATACAGACACAAAAAGAAAAAGGAATCCAAACATACCACTAAAAATAGTCATCAAATCACAACACAGGAGAACAGGAGGAAAAAGGGGGGAAAAAGACCTACAAAAACAAATCCAAAGCAATTAACAAAATAGTAATAGGAACATACATATTGATAATTACCTTAAATGTAAACAGACCAAATGCTCCAACCAAAAGACAAAGACTGACTGAATGGATACAAAAACAGGACCAGTATATTTGCTGCCTATAAGAGACACACTTCAGATCTAAAGACGCATACAGACTGAAAGTGAGGGAATGAAAAAAGGTACTCCATGCAAATGCAAATCAAAAGAAAGCCAGAACAGCTATATTTATATCAGACAAAATAGACTTAAAAAAAAAAAAAAAAAAGACGGTTACAAGAGACAAAGAAGGATACTATATAATGATCAAAGGGTCAATACAAGAATATATAATAATTTTAGTGGGGGACTTTAACACCCCACTTACATCAATGGACAGATCATCCAGACAGAAAATCAATAAGGAAACACAGGCCTTAAATGACACATTAGACCAGATGGACTTAATTGATATTTATAGAGCATTCCATCTGAAAGCAGCAGAATACACATTCTTTTCAAGTGCACATGGAACATTCTCCAGGATAGATCACATGCTGCGCAACAAAGCAAACCCTGGTAAATTTAAGAAAACTGAAATCATATCAAGCATCTTTTCTGACCACAACACTATGAGGATAGAATTCGACTAAAAGAAAAAGACTGCAAAAACACAAACACATGGAGGTTAAACAATATGCTACTAAACAATCAATGGATTACTGAAGTCAAAGAGGAAATCAAAAAATACCTGGAGACAAATGAAAATGAAAACACAACAATCCAAAATCTATGGGACACAGCAAAAGCAGTTCTTAGAGAGAAGTTTATAGAGATGCAAGGAAACAAGAAAAATCTCAAATAAACAGCCTAATCTTACACCTAAAGCAACTAGAGAAAGAAGAACAAAGAAAACCCAAAGTTAGTAGAAGGAAAGAAATCATAAAGATCAGAGCAGAAATGAAATAGAGACTAAAAAAATAGGAATGACGATGAAACTAAAAGCTAGTTCTTTGGAAAGATAAACAAAATTGATAAACCTTTACCAGACTCATCAAGAAAAAAAGGGAGCAGTCCCAAATCAATAAAATAGAAATAAAAAAAGAGAAGTTACAACTGCCACCACAGAAATTCAAAGAATCATGAGAAACTACTTTGAGCAACTATATGCCAATAAAATGGACAACCTAGAAGAAATGGACAAATTCTTAGAAAGGTACAATCTTGCAAGACCGAACCAGGAAGAAATAGAAAATATGAACAGACCAATTTTAAGTAGTGAAATTGGGTTGGTAATTTAAAAACTCCCAACAAGCCAAAGTCCAAGGCCAGATGGCTTCACAGGTGAATTCTACCAAACATTTAGAGAAGAGTTAACAACTATCCTTGTGAAACTATTCCCAAAAATGGCAGAGGAAGGAACACTTCTGAACTCATTCTATGATACCACCATCACCCTGATACCAAAACTAGACAAAGAACCCACACAAAAAAAGAAAAGTACAAGCCAATATCACTGATGAACATAGACTCAAAAATCCTCAACTAAATATTAGCAAACCAAATCCAACGATAGGTTAAAAGAATCATATACCATGATCAAGTGGGATTTATTCCAGGGATGCAAGGATTTTTCAATATCTGCAAATCAATCAGTGTGATACACCACATTAACACATTGAAGAATAAAAAGCATATGATCATCTCAATAGTTGCAGAAAAAGCTTTTGATAAAATTCAACATCCATTTACGATAAAAACTCTCCAGAAAGTCGGCACAGAGGAAACCTACCTTAACATAATAAAGGCCATATATTACAAACCCACAGCTAACATCATACTCAATGGTGAAAAGCTGAAAGCATTTCCTCTAAGATCAGGAACAAGACAAGGATGGCCACTCGTGACACTTTTATTCAACATAGTTCTGGAAGTCCTAGCCACAGCAATCAGAGACAAAAAGAAATTAAAGGAATCCAAAATGGAAAAGAAGAAATAAAACTGTTGCTATTTGCAGATGACACTATACACAGAAAATCCTAAAGATGCCATAAGAAAGCTACTAGAGCTCATCAACGAATTTGATAAAGTTGCAGGATACAAAATTAATACACAGAAATCTGTTGCATTTCTATACACAAACAATGGAATATCAGAATGAGAAATTGAGGAAACAATTTATATTGTTATATTAACAATATGAACAATTTATATTATTAACAATAATATAAACAATTTTCTTTTTATTTAGAGAATACTTTATTAGTTTCTGTAATCAAACCCATGTAGATAAGACCTTACATATTTAATACAGTGTGTTACCCCTGTACAAATGGAAAAAATTATGTTTAACGTTTTGAGACCAATATGGCTGTTGATTTCTGTACAATGCCAACCCAACATGGTACAACTGGGATACTTCTCCAAAGTTGACAGCACAGCTAAAGTTTCCCATCAAAAGAATAAACTACCTATGAATAAACCTACCTAAGGAGGCAAAAAACCTATACTGCAAAAACTGTAAGACACTGATGAGAGACACTGAACATGGTACAAACAGATGGAAAGATATACCATGTTCTTGGATTGGAAGAATCAATATTGTTAAAATGACCACACTACCCGAGGCAATCTACAGATTCAGTGCAATCCAATGGCAATAGGTTAGATAGAAATCAACCACAAGAAAAAGACAAGTGTAATCCAATGGCATATCAAATTACCAATGGCATTTTTCACAGAACTAGAACAAACAATGTTTAAATTTATATGGAAACAGAAAAGACCCCAAAAAGCCAAAACAATCTTGAGAAAGAAGAATGGTACTGGAGGAATCACCTTTCTTGACTTCAGACAATACTACAAAGTTACAGAAATCAACACAGTATGGTAGTGGAACAAAAATAGACACATAGATTAATGAAACAGGATAGAAAGCCTAGAAATAAACCCACACACTTATGGTCAATTAATCTATGACAAAGGAGGCAAGAATATACAATGGAGAAAAGACAGTCTCTTCATTAAAAGGTCCTGGAAGAAATGTACAGTTAAGTGCAAAAGAATGAAATTAGAACACAATAGATAAAAATAAACTCAAAATGGATTAAAGACCTAAATGTAAGACTAGATACTATAAAACTCCTAGAAGAAAACATAGGCAGAACACTCTTTGACATAAATTGCAACAATATGTTTTTGGATCCACCTCCTAGAGTAATGGAAATAAAAACAAAAATAAACAAATGGGACCCAGTTAAACCAAGCTGTTGCACAGTAAAGGAAATCATGAAGAAAACAAAAAGAAAACCAACCAACTAGGAGAAAATATTTGCAAACAATACTTCTGACAAGGGATTAATTTCCAAAATATACAAACAGCTCACACAGCTTAACATAAAAAAAAAAACCCAATCAAAAAATGGACAGAAGACCTAAATAGTCCTAAACAGACATTTCTCCAAAGAAGACATACAGATGGCCAACAGGCATATGAAAAGATGCTCAATATTGCTAAGTATTAGAGAAATGCAAATCAAAACTACAGTGAGGTATCACTTCACACAGGTCAAAATGGACACCATCAAAAAGTCTACAAATAACAAATGCTGGCGAGGTTGTGAGAAAAGGGAACCCTCCTACGCTTTGGTGGGAATGTAAATTGGTGCAGCCACTATGGGAAACAGTATGGAGGTTCCTCAAGAAACTGAAAATAGAGTTACCATATGATCCTGCAATCCCACTCCTGGGCATATATCTGGAAAAAAACTCTAATTAGAAAAGATGTATGCACACCAATGCTCATAGCAGCACTATTTACAATAGCCAAGACATGGAAGCAACCTAAGTGTCCATCAATAGATGAATGGATAAAGAAGATGAAATATTACTCAGCCATAAAAAAGAAAGAAAGAATGCCATTTGCAGCAACATGGATGGACCCAGAGATTATCATACTAAGTGAGGTAAGTCAGACAGAGAAAGACAAATATAACTTACAAGTGGAATCTAAAAAATAGTACAAATGAACTTATTTACAAATCAGAAACAGACTCACAGACACAGAAAACAAACTTATGGTTACCAAAAGGGATAACAGGGCAGGAGGAAGGAGAGGTAGATAAATAAGGAATATAGGATTAACAGATACACATTAGCATATATAAAACAGATAAGCAAGGATTTACAGTATAGCACAGGGAAATATATTCAAGATCTTGTAATAACCTATAATGGAAAAGAATTGGAAAAAAATATATATATATATAAAACACACCAAATATAACCAAATCACTTTGCTGAAATCAACTATAGTTCAATAAAAAAATAAAATTTTAAAGAAGTATAGACATACAGTGGATTCACCCTCCCACCTCGTCCCTCACCAGCCAAGTGACCACACCCCCACCTCCAGAGGTAGCCAGTTACTAGTTTCTTGTGCAGCCTTCCAGAGATTTTTGTCTATAAAATACATGTACACACGCCCATTCCCATGTTTCTTCCCCTACCCCCTTTTTTCACATTTAACAATACATCTTGGAGATCTTTCCATATCCATATGCCAAAAAGCTTCCACGTTGTTTTAGGTCACATAATATTCCACTATATGGATGTGACCAGGTTCAGGAGACACCTCAAAATATGGCTCCTTTGGCATACTGACTATTTCAAGCAAATGGAATTTGAGAAACAGCAGGTGCAAGAAGGACTTTCTGACCTTCCCCTGAAACAGGTCATAAGACCCTTATGTGAGAGGTGCCCTCCCTATAGCCAGGGCATGAAAGAAGCATCTTTATCTCTGAAGCCTGAGGGACACTGAGAAGAATCTGAATAACAGGCCTTGCTAAGTTTCCCTTAGTTTTCTACACTTAGCCCATACCTTTCATCTTATCACATTTCCCCATGACTTTCCAGGCTTCATCAAACCTAGCACAAAACCACTCAGGTTTAACTTCTTTGGGTCTTCATTTCCCTATGAAACTTCCCGTGTTGGGTAAAACTTACAAATTTGTATGCTATTCTCTTGTTACAAGGGTCCCAGTTGAGAATTTAGAAGAAGATAAAGCAGTTACTTTTTCCTCCCCACAGATGCATCATGATTTATTATCCTGTGACCTACTGGTGGACAGCTAGACCATACCTCACCAGTTATCATTATAAACAATGCTGCAATGAATAATGTCTTATGTAAATCATTTCATATATATTTCTATGTATCAGTAGGATAAATTCTTGGAAGCAGAACTGCTGGGTCAAAGCATTATTTCAAAATGATAATTTGAAATTATCATTGACCTAATATTTCTTAGCATGAGTTGGCCAGTAATAAAATAGTAGGCTCCTCATTGTCACATGTTTACATGGTGAGAGTTTACAATTCTTACTGACAGTACAGGCACAGAGAGTATAGGCCACTAGAAACTCTAGTCTCTCCCAAACCAGAGCAAATATTATATGTTCGTTAAATTGCAGCTATAGAGACAGTTACAGAAAGATAGAGAAGATGAAAAGGCAGAGGGCTATGTACCAGATGAAGGAACAAGAAAAAACCCCAGAAAAACAACTAAATGAAGTGGAGATAGGCAACCTTCCAGAAAAAGAATTCAGAATAATGATAGTGAAGATGATCCAGGACCTCGGAATAAGAATGGAGGCAAAGATTGAGAAGATGCAAGAAATGATTAACAAAGACCTAGAAGAATTAAAGAACAAACAAACAGAGATGACCAATACAATAACTGAAATGAAAACTACACTAGAAGGAATCAATAGCAGAATAACTGAGGCAGAAGAACGGATAAGTGACCTGGAAGACAGAATGGTGGAATTCACTGCTGCGGAACAGACTAAAGAAAAAAGAATGAAAAGAAATGAAGACAGCCTAAGAGACCTCTGGGACGACATTAAACGCAACAACATTCGCATTATAGGGGTCCCAGAAGGAGAAGAGAGAAAGGACCAGAGAAAATATTTGAAGAGATTACAGTCGAAAACTTCCCTAAAATGGGAAAGGAAATAGCCACCCAAGTCCAGGAAGCGCAGAGAGTCACATACAGAATAAACCCAAGGAGAAACACACCGAGACACATAGTAATCAAAGTGGCAAAAATTAAAGACAAAGAAAAATTATTGAAAGCAGCAAGGGAAAAACGACAAATAACATACAAGGGAACTCCCATAAGGTTAACAGCTGATTTCTCAGCAGAAACTCTGCAAGCCAGAAGGGAGTGGCATGATATACTTAAAGTGATGAAAGGGAAGAACCTACAACCAAGATTACTCTACCCGGCAAGGATCTCATTTAGATTTGATGGAGAAATCAAAAGCTTTACAGACAAGCAAAAGCTAAGAGAATTCAGCACCACCAAACCAGCTCTACAACAAATGCTAAAGGAACTTCTCTAAGTGGGAAACACAAGAGAAGAAACGGACCTACAAAAACAAACCCAAAACAATTAAGAAAATGTTCATAGGAACACACATATTGATAATTACCTTAAACGTGAATGGATTAAATGCCCCAACCAAAAGACACAGACTGGCTGAATGGATACAAAAACAAGACCCATATATATGCTGTCTACAAGAGACCCACTTTAGACCTAGGGACACATACAGACTGAAAGTGAGGGGATGGAAAAAGATATTCCATGCAAATGGAAATCAAAAGAAAGCTGGAGTAGCTATACTCATATCAGATAAAATAGACTTTAAAATAAAGAATGTTACAAGAGACAAGGAAGGACACTACATAATGATCCAGGGATCAATCCAAGAAGAAGATATAACAATTATAAATATATATGCACCCAACATAGGAGCACCTCAATACATAAGGCAACTGCTTACAGCTATAAAAGAGGAAATCGACAGTAACACAATAATAGTGGGGGACTTTAACACTTCACTTACACCAATGGACAGATCATCCAAAATGAAAATAAATAAGGAAACAGAAGCTTTAAATGACACAATAGACCAGATAGATTTAATTGATATATATAGGACATTCCATCCAAAAACAGCAGATTACACGTTCTTCTCAAGTGCGCACGGAACATTCTCCAGGATAGATCACATCTTGGGTCACAAATCAAGCCTCAGTAAATTTAAGAAAATTGAAATCATATCAAGCATCTTTTCTGACCACGACGCTATGAGATTAGAAATGAATTACAGGGAAAAAAACGTAAAAAAGACAAACACATGGAGGCTAAACAATACGTTACTAAATAACCAAGAGATCACTGAAGAAATCAAAGAGGAAATAAAAAAAATACCTAGAGACAAATGACAATGAAAACACGACCACCCAAAACCTATGGGATGCAGCAAAAGCGGTTCTAAGAGGGAAGTTTATAGCTATACAAGCCTACCTAAAGAAACAAGAAAAATCTCAAGTAAACAATCTAACCTTACACCTAAAGAAACTAGAGAAAGAAGAACAAACAAAACCCAAAGTTAGCAGAAGGAAAGAAATCATAAAGATCAGAGCAGAAATAAATGAAATAGAAACAAAGAAAACAATAGCAAAGATCAATAAAACTAAAAGTTGGTTCTTTGAGAAGATAAACAAAATTGATAAGCCATTAGCCAGACTCGTCAAGAAAAAGAGGGAGAGGACTCAAATCAATAAAATCAGAAATGAAAAAGGAGAAGTTACAACAGACACCGCAGAAATACAAAGCATCCTAAGAGACTACTAAAAGCAACTCTATGCCAATAAAATGGACAACCTGGAAGAAATGGACACATTCTTAGAAAGGTATAACCTTCCAAGACTGAATCAGGAAGAAACAGAAAATATGAACAGACCAATCACAAGTAATGAAATTGAAACTGTGATTAAAAATCTTCCAACAAACAAAAGTCCAGGACCAGATGGCTTCACAGGTGAATTCTATCAAACATTTAGAGAAGAGCTAACACCTATCCTTCTCAAACTCTTCCAAAAAATTGCAGAGGAAGGAACACTCCCAAACTCATTCTATGAGGCCACCATCACCCTGATACCAAAACCAGACAAAGACACTACAAAAAAAGAAAATTACAGACCAATATCACTGATGAATATAGATGCAAAAATCCTCAACAAAATACTAGCAAACAGAATCCAACAACACATTAAAAGGATCATACACCACGATCAAGTGGGATTTATCCCAGGGATGCAAGGATTCTTCAATATACGCAAATCAATCAATGTGATACACCATATTAACAAATTGAAGAATAAAAACCATATGATCATCTCAATAGATGCAGAAAAAGCTTTTGACAAAATTCAACACCCATTTCTGATAAAAACTCTCCAGAAAGTGGGCATAGAGGGAACCTACCTCAACATAATAAAGGCCATATACTACAAACCCACAGCAAACATCATTCTCAATGGTGAAAAACTGAAAGCATTTCCTCTAAGATCAGGAACGAGACAAGGATGTCCACTCTCACCACTATTATTCAACATAGTTCTGGAAGTCCTAGCCACGGCAATCAGAGAAGAAAAAGAAATAAAAGGAATACAAATTGGAAAAGAAGAAGTAAAACTGTCACTGTTTGCGGATGACATGATACTATACATAGAGAATCCTAAAACTGCCACCAGAAAACTGCTAGAGCTAATTAATGAATATGGTAAAGTTGCAGGATACAAAATTAATGCACAGAAATCTCTTGCATTCCTATACACTAATGATGAAAAATCTGAAAGAGAAATTATGGAAACACTCCCATTTACCATTGCAACAAAAAGAATAAAATACCTAGGAATAAACCTACCTAGGGAGACAAAAGACCTGTATGCAGAAAACTATAAGACACTGATGAAAGAAATTAAAGATGATACCAACAGATGGAGAGATATACCATGTTCTTGGATTGGAAGAATCAACGTTGTGAAAATGAGTATACTACCCAAAGCAATCTACAGATTCAATGCAATCCCTATCAAATTACCAATGGCATTTTTTACGGAGCTAGAACAAATCATCTTAAAATTTGTATGGAGACACAAAAGACCCCGAATAGCCAAAGCAGTCTTGAGGCAAAAAAATGGAGCTGGAGGAATCAGACTCCCTGACTTCAGACTATACTACAAATCTACAGTAATCAAGACAATATGGTACTGGCACAAAAACAGAAACATAGATCAATGGAACAAGATAGAAAGCCCAGAGATAAACCCAGGCACCTATGGTCAACTAATCTATGACAAAGGAGGCAAAGATATACAGTGGAGAAAAGACAGTCTCTTCAATAAGTGGTGCTGGGAAAACTGGACAGCTACATGTAAAAGAATGAAATTAGAATACTCCCTAACACCATACACAAAAATAAACTCAAAATGGATTAGAGACCTAAATATAAGACTGGACACTATAAAACTCTTAGAGGAAAACATAGGAAGAACACTCTTTGACATAAATCACAGCAAGATCTTTTTTGATCCACCTCCTAGAGTAATGGAAATAAAAACAAAAATAAACAAGTGGGACCTAATGAAACTTCAAAGCTTTTGCACAGCAAAGGAAAACATAAACAAGACGAAAAGACAACCCTCAGAATGGGAGAAAATATTTGCAAATGAATCAACGGACAAAGGATTAATCTCCAAAATATATAAACAGCTCATTCAGCTCAATATCAAAGAAACAAACACCCCAATCCAAAAATGGGCAGAAGACCTAAATAGACATTTCTCCAAAGAAGACATACAGACGGCCACGAAGCACATGAAAAGATGCTCAACATCACTAATTATTAGAGAAATGCAAATCAAAACTACAATGAGGTATCACCTCACTCCTGTTAGAAGGGGCATCATCAGAAAATCTACAAACAACAAATGCTGGAGAGGGTGTGGAGAAAAGGGAACCCTCTTGCACTGTTGGTGCGAATGTAAATTGATACAGCCACTATGGAGGACAGTATGGAGGTTCCTTAAAAAACTAAAAATAGAATTATCATATGACCCAGCAATCCCACTACTGGGCATATACCCAGAGAAAACCGTAATTCAAAAAGACACATGCACCCGAATGTTCATTGCAGCACTATTTACAATAGCCAGGTCATGGAAGCAACTTAAATGCCCATCAACAGATGAATGGATAAAGAAGTTGTGGTACATATATACAATGGAATATTACTCAGCCATAAAAAGGAACGAAATTGAGTCATTTGTTGAGACGTGGATGGATCTAGAGACTATCATACAGAGTGAAGTAAGTCAGAAAGAGAAAAACAAATATCGTATATTAATGCATGTATGTGGAACCTAGAAAAATGGTACAGATGAGCCAGTTTGCAGGGCAGAAGTTGAGACACAGATGTAGAGAATGGACATATGGACACCAAGGGGGGAAAACTGCGGTGAGGTGGGGACGGTGGTGTGCTGAATCGGGCGATTGGGATTGACATGTATACACTGATGTGTATAAAATTGATGCCTAATAAGAACCTGCAGTATAAAAAAAACAAACAAAACAACTAATACTAAACTTTCATTGGGTTATTTGTATGGAAATATGTTAATATAAATGTTTCAGACATTACATGAAATTTCTAAAAATCTTATATTTGTATTTGTATGGAAATATGTATGGAAATATGTTAATATAAATGTTTCAGACATTACATGAAATTTCTAAAAATCTTATATTTGTATTTGTATGGAAATATGTATGGAAATATGTTAATATAAATGTTTCAGACATTACATGAAATTTCTAAAAATCTTATATTTGTATTTGTATGGAAATATGTATGGAAATATGTTAATATAAATGTTTCAGACATTACATGAAATTTCTAAAAATCTTACATGTTCTGGTATAATGTTATAAGTAATAATCCTAGTTATTACTTTAAAATGTATATCTCAGAAATAACTAATTTTCTTGTCAACTGCATTATTATGAACTTTCATCAAATCTTTAACCGTGGTCATTTTTAAGTCTTTTGTCATTTACAGACAGTTCTGGGTGTACTCTGATGATTTTGCAAATATGTCCCTATAAAAGGGTTTCATCTTCAAGAAATTCATGGAAAAGACTCTGACAAGTACAGGTTTCTGGTAACTGACTGTACTGCTGAACTGAATGAATAAGCATTTTCAGAACTCTAATGAAAAACTGATGAACTCATAAAAGTGCTAACAAAATATCAAGATGAAAAAAAAATTAATTACATGGGACTGAGTGAACTGATGAGGATGAGTATAATTTCTGTGACTTTCTGTCTGAATTAAAAAAAAAAAAAATCCCACAAGGACTCAGAGGCAAAGAATATACAAATCAATTTTCACTGCAAAGTAAAGGAGCTGTTACAGTGGAGGATTACTGGACTGAATGTCAATATTATGACATAGTATGAGTGTGTTTCATGTTTGGTAATTGCAATCATTGTTGCTTTTGTTGTGGTCATCTATGTACAATGCCTGGTGTCAGTCTATTTATCTCTTGTAAAAATAAAATACAGTGTGTGTGTGTGAAAAAAAAAAAAAAAAACAAACCATAAGAAGAAATCAAATTTAACAAGCTAGATAAAAACAAGATCACCAGATAAATTCAAATAAGAAACATTAATTTAGTGTAAAAGTGGTAAAATTTTGCTGAAACTAAGTAGCCAATGTTGGATTTAATTACAATTTATACATGTAATTATAAAAGCATAAGATGCTTTTATGTATTTTATGTCTCAATTGTTGACCTAAATATTTGATTTTGAGCATGATGGACAGTCCTTTGATTCACAATCATTATCATTACCATAATTTTTCCTTCCGTCAGGTTACTCAGTTGAAACCATCAGTTGATTATTTTAATTGGTCCAACTCATCTAAAAATGGTTTTCTCCAAGATATAATATTGATAATTATTTTTTTAAAAAGCTCCTAACAAAAGTCCTTCATGGAGAATATTTGCAAGCTGATATGTCATATAAACACACACACACAAACACATCTGTCAATAATCTGAAAAAAGTGACTGCTTTGCCTAGCTTCTTTTGAGTTCAACCTATGATACCAAGAGACCTGTAATGACTCAGTTTTCTCTCTACTTTCCTCTATTTGAACTATTGTAAAGCTTCATTTATACCGGTGCCATGATTCATTTGGCTTTCACTTTGCATGAGTGCATCATTTGTGTATTAAGTCAGCCAGCTCAGTTCTTTTTTCATCAGCCTGTGACAATTAAAGTAGCATGGTTATTTTTATGATGGAAAGTCAAAATTAATTTATTAAATAAAGACATAAATCTCAAAAAAAAAAAAAAAGAAAGTTGGATCATCACAGGCCATTAAGACTTTTGCATTTTAAGTTATATTTCTTTTTGTTTGTTTTCCATGCCTCTAAACCCAATTTGTCTTCTTTTTCCCCTTTGCTGTCATAATTTATTCAACAGTAGATATTAAGTTTCTTACAGCATTTCCTTTACAGTAGGTTGAACTCTTAAGGCTTTTGTCATTTTAAGCCACTATTTAAAAACAAAAAAAGATGTAAAGTCTCTAAAACAGTTTAAGAGGGTTTGTAAATTGATACAGCCACTATGGAGAACAGTATGGAGGTTCCTTAAAAAACTAAAAACAGAACTACCATACGACCCAGCAATCCCACTACTGGGCATATACCCTGAGAAAACCATAATTCAGAAAGAGTCATGTACCACAATGTTCATTGCAGCTCTATTTACAATAGCCAGGCCATGGAAGCAACCTAAGTGTCCATCGACAGATGAATGGATAAAGAAGATGTGGCACATATATACAACGGAATATTACTCAGCCATAAAAAGAAACGAAATTGAGTTATTTGCAGTGAGGTGGATGGACCTAGAGACTGTCATACAGAGTGAAGTAAGTCAGAAAGAGAAAAACAAATACTGTATGCTAACAAATATATATGGAATCTAAAAAAAAAAAGGTTCTGAAGAACCTAGGGGCAGGACAGGAATAAAAACACAGATGTAGAGAATGGACTTGAGGACATGGGGAGGAGGAAGGGTATGTTGGGACGAAGTGAGAGAGTGGCATGGACATATATACACTACCAAATGTAAAATAGATAGCTAGTGGGAAGCAGCCGCATAGCACAGGGAGATCAGCTCGGTGCTTTGTGTCCACCTAGAGGGGTGGGATAGGGAGGGTGGGAGGGAGACGCAAGAGGGAGGAGATATGGGAATATATGTATGCCTATGGCTGATTTACTTTGTTTTACAGCAGCAACTAACACAACATTGTAAAGCAATTATAGTCCAATAAAGATGCTAAAAAATAAATAAATAAATAAAACAGTTTAAGAAAAACACCTTGAAGAATTTGACTTCAGTAGCTTTTACTTTGACAGGATTTTCTTAGCATCTGCTAAAAGAGTTTAACAAACAGTATCTCTATTGTGAGCTAAATTAATTTCTAATAAGGGGGCAGGAAGTGTTTAATGACTGAAATATGAAAGGGATACTTAAAAAATATATATATATATATAAATTGCAGCTATAGAAAATAATGATGGTCTCTTATAACTGCTGTTTTAGAAACAAATATGTACAGCATTATACAGAATATAAAGCTGAAAATGAGAATACTAGATTAGAAAGAAAATGTTTTTTCAATCTATTAACAAAAGATAAACTGAGCATCTTCAATGCTTCGAAGTCTCATGGGGAAATACAACAACTCTAAAATCTGCTTTTTGGAAATAAGACAGCATGAAGGAAATTTCAATATCGATTTGACACAACTGAGTCAAATGAACACGTGGTCACTGTGGCTGGAAATGAGCATCATGGAAAGGAAGGGGGAGAAGGTGAAGTTTTTCCAAACCAAAAGAGGAAATGATTGTATGGAAATATGTTAATATAAATGTTTCAGACATTACATGAAATTTCTAAAAATCTTATATGTTCTGGTATAATGTTATGTCATAATTCTATTATTACTTTAAAATGTATATCTCAGAAATAAAAAAAAAAGAGGAAATGAACAAGATATAGTGGTAAGGTCTGAGGAGATCATTTTGGTTGAAAAAAACAATTCACATTAAGGGTCAATGCAAGGTTTGTTTTTATCTATGCAATTGAAAGTTAAAGAGAATTAGAAAACAAAATTAAACATTTTTCCCCTCAATTCTTTTCCAGACTATTCCTAATCAACATCCTCTCTACCATCTCCTAATAGGTTTCTACTTATTTAAGAAAACAAAATAAAACACCTTTCATTCTTTCTGCACAACTTTTTTTCTGACTATAAAAGCAATACATTTTTAAAATAAACATTTATTGGTCTATTATAGTAATTTCTTCTGTAAATAGTGTATGTCCTTTGCCCACATTTCTATTGTCAGTATTTTCTTACCAGTTTATAACAGTGCTTTATATATTAAGATTGCATTCTGTTCTGTACTTATCCTATCCTGCCCCTCTCTCTCACTCCTCTTCACCTCCTAAAACTCTTCCATTGGGCCCTCTTCAACTCATGGTCTACCATTGTCGAAATTTTCTAAATCCTCAATTCCTTAACATCTCCTTCAGATATTTGCTCTAGAGAATCTTGAATCCCAGATAGTTTCCCCGTAGCTCTTTTTTTCTCCCACGAGTGGGAGAAAGCTTCCTTGCTCTTTGCTGCCGCTTCCAGACTGTCCCTCCTTCCTGAAAGGAAGCTTCGGCTCTCGTGCCATTGGGTAATACTCCCACCACCCGTCACCACTGCCCCCACCATTCCCTTTCGTTTTTCACTCACTGTAAATGCTGGCTCACTGTCGCTCTCTCCAATACTCTTCCTGTCTTAACTCCTGGTGACCTCAACACACATGAAATTACACTGTGATCTCTCCATTCCTTGAACTCTTTTCCTCCAGTGATTTTTGTCCTCCACTCTTCTTTACCTATTCACTTCCACGCCCTAGGTCTTTTATTACCAGTAGGTGCAAGCCCTCCATTGTCTCAGCTGTGTGTATCTCTTTCTCTATCACTTCTTTCTAGCTTTCTCCTTCTAACACCTAATAACAGCTCCTCTGAGACTTTTAATCCATTGTTCCTACCAGCTTTTCACTGTCTCTCAGCTTTTGATTTCCTATCTCCCGCTTACCCAGCCTGAGTAAGCCTGAATTCCGTGGTCCGTAAATACAATGTCGTCTTTCATACACCCTCAACTCCCTGGTCCCTCTCTCACTTCACTGTACTGGCTCTAATTCTTGCCACTATTCTTCCGATCTACTCTTGACTATTTTACACCATCTTGCCTTTCCTCAAATCTCTGACACCTGCTCCCACATCCCCACGTTTAGCTGATGACTTCAATTTCTCTTTAATTATGAAATTAAAAGCACCTGTAATCAGATATAGAGAACAGACTTCTGGTTGCCAAGGGGGAGGGACAGATGGGGGTTTGGGATTAGCAGATGCAAACTATTATATAGAATGGATAAACAAAAAGGTCCTACTGAATAACACAGGGAACTATATTCAATATCCTATAATAAACCATAATGGAAAAGAATATGAAAAAAAATGTATGTATAACTGAATCACTTTGCTGTACAGCAGAAATTGACACAACATTGTAAATCAACTATACTTCAATTAAAATAAATTTTAAAAAAGCATCTGTAATCACATGTACTACACTCCATCCTGTTATTAAAGATCTTCTCTGTCCAATACAGTAGCCACTAACCACACACAGCTAGTGAGCGCTTGAAATGTAACGAAACGTAATTCCTAATTTTATTTAATTTTAATTAATTAAAAAATTTAAACTGAAGCAAGATAAACATTAACTTTAGTGTTTTGGTAGGACTACATTTTCCATTTTTTTAAAAAAATAAATTTATTTTTTAAAATTTATTTTTGGCTGCATTGGGTCTTCATTGCAGTGGCTTCTCTTGTTGCAGAGCATGGGCTCTAGGTGCCCAGGCTTCAGGAGTCGTGGCTTGCGGGCTCTAGAGCACAGGCTCAATAGTTGTGGTGCATAGGCTTAGTTGCTCTGCGGCATGTGGGATCTTCCTGGACCAGGGCTCGAACCCATGTCCCCTGCGTTGGCAGGCAGATTCTTAACCACTGCACCACCAGGGAAGCGCCTACATTTTCCATTTTAATGGTGGAAAATTTAGCATCCAAACTAAGATGTGCTTTAAGTGTAAAATACAAACCTGATTTTGAAGATCTAGTATGAGAAAAGAATGTAAATATCTTACACATCACGTTTATAAGATTACATGTTGAAATATTTTTGACACACCTAGTTAAATAAAATATTTTAATAAAATTAATTTCATCTGCTTTTTACTTTTTTTAATGTGGCCACTTAGAAACTTTTAAGTTACATATGTGGTTGGCATTTTATTTCTACTGGACAACGCTATTACAGATTAACTATGTTCCTAAGACCAAACAATTGAACACGAAACTCATCACCTCTTGCCTACACAGGGGTACAGCTCCAGCAATTCTTCCCTCTCCTACATCATCCATTTTCCCCACTTTACAGAATCTTTCCCTTTAACACAAAAACATGCAGTTACTCCTGTCACGTTAAAAAAAAAAATAACACATAACACCCACTCTTAACCCACCTCCTCTCCAGCTATTGACCCATTTTTCTGCTCCCCTTTGCGGCAAAACGTTTTCAAAGGCTTGTCTATATTCGTAGTCTCCAATTTCTTTCCTCCTATTCCGTCGTGAACGCTATCGCACCCACCACGCCATCGAAACGGCTATGATCGAGGTCCCAACAATTTCCACTCTGCTAAACCCAACAGGCAATTCTCAGCTCTTCTTTTAATTGACTTTGAGGAGAGAGTTGCCCGCTCGCTGCTCCTGGAGCGCTTCCGGGCCACCACGCTCTCCTCCCTCGCTCTGCTTCTTTCAAGTCTCCTTTGCTCGGCTCTCTTAACATTGAAGGCTCTGGGGCCTCATTCCTCGGACACCTTCTCTCCCCACCTACACTCCTTATAAATTGGCGTCAACCTGTAGCTTTCAATGCCAGTCAGCTCTAAGCTTACGAATACCAAATTTACATCTGCAGCTCGGCCCCTCCCTGAAGCAGGCCGGAGAAGGAAAGTGGGCAGAGGGAAAACCCTGAGACGGGTCTGCACTGGGCACTACAGCTGGCAGAATAGTGGGGGACCCGTGGGTTTGGAGGTTCAGAGGAGAGGGGGAGGAGGGTATAAGGGCGTGGCCCAGACCTGCCGGACTGTCCGCAGCAGAGCGCCGAGCGTGGAGGCCGCCATGCTGTCCGCCGCAAATGTCAAACCGCTGCAACTTTATTGACGCTGACGGATACAGCGAGGACACGAGGGGCGGGACCTGGGCCGCAGGGGGCGGGGCGGCAGGCGGGTCTTTAGCGTACAGGAAGTAGGGGGTAGTTAATTGCATGTACGTTCTCGCGGTATTCAACGGAATATGGGCAAATTAACTATGTGGGAGCGGAGCTGTGATACTGATAGTGGAGTCTGACGGTCCTTACCTGTTCCTCGTTTCCTGAGCGCTTTACACGCCTCTTAAATTACCTTTGTCCCCACCCACCTCCTTTTCCGCCCTCCCCTACCTACCAGTTCATTGTTACCAATTTCTCTTTCCCCAAATTCTTCTCGCTCAACCTACTTGTCCTGTATCCTCCATTAGTTTAGGATGCTACTTGCCAGAAACCTACAAGTATGGACAGCTCCTCCTTCTCTGTCCTCCTTCCTGTGGATTTTGCAAATCTCTCCTTCTCTCTGCTATAAAGGTCATAGTGATCATGTTGAGAATGGCAATGCTATAGTTCCGATTTGTATGTCTAGGTTTTAAAAAATATATATTTAAAAATATGTATATTGTGTATTGGAGCTTTAGATGAAAAGCGCTTAAAATATTTTGGGTTTTTTTTCGGGGGCGGGGCTTGGGTGGGGAGCATTGCCATTTAAAAATTGCTGTTTTCAGTCTGTAGTACAGGGTACTTTCAGTTCATCTTCATAGCAAATGTCCTTGGTCTGGAATGAACCCTTTGTGGGGCCCCTTTACTTTGTGTGGATGTAAGGCAAGTACCACCCACCTACCATCCCGGTAGAAGAGTATCAAGGAGTATATATTAGGTTGGCAAAGACCTGTATTTTAGATGTGCTGATTGATGAAGTGAGGAGATGCCCCTGTGTGCCATTTGCATCTACATTATTGGACAGCAGTCTTCTGGGAAGGGAAGCTGAGTGCAGACTCCTTTCTCTAGAGAGAGATTCAAGTTTATTGGAACATGTGTAATGAACTGGGGAGGGACTGATTGAGGCCAGCTGGCAGGAAAGGACAGCATAAGCCCCTGTCATGGTAGAATCAGAAAATTCCTGGACCAGTGTCAGGCAGGCATCTAGTCCTAATTCTAGCCCATGTAATACCTCTGCACAGTTGAGGGTTATCTTCTGCAATTGTATTCTATTACAAGTTAATCACTAAAGAGATGTTACCTATAAGTTTAAATTATACGTAATGGTGCATTTCTAGGAACCCTGCCTCCTAGGTAATGAGCATTAAGCTAAAATACCTTTATTTAACTCATGGGAAACATCCTGACCAGGCCCACCTGTGAATGGCTGCAGGAAGGAAGAAATTAACTCATCCCCTCCGGAGTCTGGCCGGAACCAAGTCTTTACCCCCTCCCCTTTTAGTATAAAAGAAGCCTGAATTCTAACTCTGGGAAGGTGGTTCTTTGGGACACTAGTCCACCATTGTCTCTGTCTGCCGGCTTTCCGAATAAAGTCACTATTCCTTGTCCCAACAACTTGTCTCTTGATTTATTGGCCTGTCGTGTGGTGGGCAGTATGAGCTTAGACTCGGTAACACAATTAGCTCACAAAGTAGGTGAGTCAGCTTTATACACAGCAGCCTTTTGTTTTCTTTCTGTAAAACTAGTTCTGAAAGCATCTTTAAACAGCGTTGTAACTTTAAAAAAATTGTGGTAAAATATACATAACATAAAATTTACCATCTTAACCATTTTTAAGTGTACAGTTCAGTGGCATTACGTACATTCACGCTGTTGTACAACCATCACCACCATCAATCTCCAGAACGTCTTTATCTTCCCAACTGAAACTCTGTACCCATTAATCTGTAAGTTCCCCTTCTGCCTGCGTCCCAGCCCCTGGCAACCACCATTCTGCTTTCTGTCTCTATGAATTTGACTACTCTCTATATATCTTTTATAAGTGGAATCATACACTTGTTCTTCTGTGTCTGGCTTCTTTCACTTAACATAACGTCTTCAAGTTTCATCCTTGTTGTAGCATGCTTCAATACATCCTTACTTTTTATGACTGAATAATACTCCATTGTGTGGATGTACAACATTTTGTTTCTTTATTCATCTGTCGATAGACACTTGTTTTGCTTCTACCTTTTGGCTATTGTGAATAATGCTACTATGAATATGTATGTACAAATATCTTAAACAGTATTAGTATGTTTTTTAGGCTGTTTTTCTTTGAAGAGATTAAAGCAATTTAATGGCTGGTAAGATAGGAAGCTCTGAGATGGTAAGAGAAGACTCCAGGATCTTCTTTAATTAATTGTGTTCGTTTTGTAAAACAGCCCAAGAATTTTCCCCCAATGCACCCTCCTCCATTAGTGTGTGGGGAAGCCTGGCAAAGCGTAAAGAAGAATCACTTTACCTTGTGTTCTCCCAAAAAAGTCTATGATTCTCCCTGGCCATTTGATGGAAAGTGGGGAAGGCTGTTGGCCTTACTGTCCTGGAATTCTAAGATCAGGAGAAACATGAGCATTCATTCATTTATTCATTCAAGAAACATGTATTAAATGCCTGTCATGTACCATGGTGCATGTGTGTGAGGCGCAGTGACAGAAAGAAATCCCTGCCCTTCTGATGCAGTTGGGCATTATTTAGATGTAGGTGGAGATATTCAGCATTGCCAGGTATGTTGCCTTTGGTTTTTCAGATAGTCCTTCCCTTGGAGGCTTAAAGGTTTTTTTTTTGGGTAGACAGATTAAAAGTTAATTGTTAAACATTTTGAGATTTGATTGTGAGAGACTGTTGTAGTTACCATATTGATTCTTGGTATAATAAAATAAGAGGAACCATTGTATAGGTGATGAAATCGAGGCACAGAGAGGTTAGATGACTTGCCAAGCTCACAGAACTAGTCCCAGACCAAGACCTACAGCCTTAATCCCCGCTCAACACTGTCCTCTGGAGAAGCAACAGCTCCAGGACAGCTCCTGACTGCTGTCATGGGATCCTTACTTACAAAACATACCAATTGGCAAAAGTATAGGTTTCTTGCCATTTCAATAAAAACCCTCAATGCAAATTTTCTTAAAATACTACTAAAATGTATATAAAAGATTAAGTGGGATGGGAAAGAGGTAGAAAGCTGTGAAATTTTCAAAGAGGAAAAATAATGAATAGTCTTGCTCTACCAGATTATAAAATGCCATATATTATAAAGCCATAGTGATTGAACTAGTGTGATACTGATGCCAAAATCAACAGACAGGTATATGAACTAGATTAGTTAGGTCAGAAAGAAACCCCAGTGTAATTACAATTTGTTATATCTTAAAGGAAGCATAAGATCACTGAACAAGTGGTACTGGAACAATTGGTTAAAGAACTGGGAAAAACTGTTTTAATTATATCTTTACTTCTTACCATTTATCAAAATAAATTTTAGATAAAGAGTTAAATGCTAACAATGCCTTGAAAAAGAAGAAAAGATAGGTGAACAAATTTTATTTAATTTATTATTATTTTTTTAAATTTTGTTTTATTTTTCTATATATAGCAGGTTCTTATTAGGTGAACATATTTTAAAACTTAAATCCCAGTAGGCAAGTCTCAGAATGTCTAATAACATTACAAGTATCCAACCTCATTAGTTTCCAAGAGAATGCAAATTAAAACAATGACAATTTAACCTAGCAAATTAACAAAGGTTAAAAAAAAAGTTTGGTGTTGTTATGGGTATAGGGAAATGGGAGATTTCATCTAGTGGCAGAAAAATAAATTGGTATAACTTGTCTACAAAGCAATTTGGCAAGGTTCTTTTCAAAGTTTTTATCTATTGACCTAGTTATGGCACTTTTAGGAATCTATACCAAGGAAATACTGGGAAACTCTAAAATTTATATACAAGGACACATACCCTGGGATTATTATTATTATTTATAATAGGAACAAATAAATAACTTAAAAGTCTAACAGTAGGGGGAGAGCTAAATGAATTAAGAAATAACATGTTATAATTCTAGTTTAAAAAATCTGATGGGTTCCAAAATTTAAATATATATATTTAAAGATACAGGTATATTTGTAGGTTAGATAGACAGATAGAAAAAAATGAAGAAGGAAATACACTCAGATACTGAGAGTAATAGGTTGAGTGACCAGATTACTGGTGATATTTATGTTTTAAAATTTTTTTCAATTTCCTTATCACGTATAGATTTTACTTTTAGACTCACAAAAATGTTGAAGTTGATTTAAAAATATTAACTGGAATTTCCCTGGTGGTCCAGTTTTAAAACTCTGTGCTCCCGATGCAGGGGGCCCGGGTTCAATTTCTGGTCAGGGAACTAGATCCCGCATGCCACAACTAAGAGCCCGCATGCCACAACTAAGAGCCCGCATGCCACAACTAAAGATCCTGCATGCCACAACGAAGATCTCACGTGCAGCAACGAAGATCCCGCATGCAGCAACTAAGACCCGGTGCAGCCAAGAAGAAAAAAAAAATTAACCTGTTCTTGTCTTTTTATGCCTCTGTTATTTCACCTAAAATATTTGAAAAATGTGTTTCTCAGAGGGCATGAAGGAAAAGGTCACGACCTGGCCCCAGTCAATAGCCTATGCTAACCCTTGGGGACAGGCACAGTCAGAACCCTGGACAAAGCAGGAAGAAATGAAGAATCCAGGGATGCTTGCTGCCTTCCTATTTAGTACTAGTCATTCACTCTCCCTTTGGGTTTCATGTCTCTGGCTCCTCTGTGTCTACCATCAAATAAGTTGTTCCTTTGGTGTCTAGTCTATACCTAAGACAGGACTGATCATGTCCTTTGCCTCTCTGTTTTGGGGGAGGATTATTTAATTACTCCTTTTTATTGTTTTGTAAATGGTAAATAACAGGGTTAACCTGGCTGCAGCCCTTCAAGTCGCAGAGTAAGAATATTGACTTGGTGATATGCCTGTCTATGCCTGTCCCTAGAGACCTTGTCTGGCCCGGGCTGACTCAGCAACTTCCTAGGACCTGAATACCCTCCCTGCTTTACCCCTGCAGTTCTTCCCATCCACGATGTTCCCCCGGAGGGGCCTCCAGGGCCAGGCCTCCCCCACGTGGAAAGCTGGATATGGTTTGACTCAAAAGAACCAGACTTCTTGGGCTTGTGGTGGTCTGTGTGTGGGGACAGACAAGAGGAAAAACAAAGAGGAGGAAGGTGGGAGAGGAGAAAAAGAACATGTTGGAGGGAGAGAGAAAGGCACAGACACACACAGACACACACGGACACACACACAAGCATTTTCAGCCCTGGCTCTGAAATAGTGTGTATGGATAGTCTGCCTTCATTAAACACCACCAGCTGAAAAGTAATCCTATTGCTGTACAAGCTTGGCCCTGGAGTGTGGTGGCCTTAGCACTTCTTTCTAGAAGCAGCTGCCGTGGCCCCGGCCTGGAAGTCTCCTCCTAGAGCTGTGTGTAGTTCATGGAATTGAACACAACGTGGCAGTAGCGGCACATCTGAGCTCCAACACCTGCCAGCAAGCTGTGCCCCCCACACGCCTGTCCTCCAAGTAAGTTGATGACAGGTTGCCTATCATCAGGTACGACCTGTGTTTGCCACTGAGTTTGCCTCTTTTGTAGGACTCAAGAGCAGGACAGGCTACATGATTTGTAGGGCTCAGTGCAAAATTAAAATGTAGGGCCCTTTGTTCATAAAGCAGGAAAAAGCTGCTGTTAAAGGTAGTAAAATATCAAGTGGAGCTCAGGTGCAGTGAGATAGCCCCTCGGGCTTACTTCAGGCACATCTCACTTCTTGCTCTGGGTCGTCTCTGAGGTTGATGTGGGACACCTGAGGAACCAAGGGGCAGCTCAGCACCCACACATGCACGGCCACCAAGTGCAGGGCTGTGGATGCCCTTGGGAAACCCTGAACCAACCGGCAGTGGAAGCCTACGGATAATGTGCTTCCTGTGACTCCTGGAAGGTCTCAGCGATAGAAACACCTGTCACCAATGCAGTAACACATCCTTGTGTTGCCTTTTCCCCCTTTCTTGGTCACCATCCTCACCCCTCACTCCTGCTCCCTGGGGTTGCTGCCCAGATCAACTACTTGCACGTAAACCTCTGTCACGGAGTCTGCTTCTGCAGGTGGTGGGTGCGTAGGGGAACTCAGGCTAAGACAAAAATATCGCATCCAACAGATCGTCCAAATCTTGCTGATTCTACTTCGAATTGTCTTTTTCGTTTTCCCCTCTCCTACTCCTGCTCCTTTGGTCAGACCCTCTTTATCTCTGCCCGAACTAGTATTAAGTGTATTCCTAATTGCTCTTTTTTCCTCCTTTTTAAAACGTAACCCATCTCCTTCCCCTGCAAGACCTCCACGCTTTTCTGCTGCTAGAGTGAACTTTCTAAAACACTGCAACGACTCACTTTTGGTAGCTCCCTTTCTCCTGCAAAACGAAGTCCAGCCCTCTGCAACTCCCTTTCTATCCCCACAAGAGCCCCTAGCCACACCAGATTACGCCCTTCCAAGGTTCCCCTTGGTGGCTCTTCCTCATGAAGACTTTATTTCAGGCAACCTTTCCATCCAGTTCTGTTTAGTTCACCAAATGCTTAACTGAATGCCAGGCACACAGTAGTTTCTGCCATTCGAGAGGTGAGGAGCCCACGACAAGATGGATGGGTTGGGGGGAGATGCTACACGTTACTGGGGTTAGCACAGGACATGTCACGTGTGGACACAATCCCACGTAAAGGCTTTTAGCTAGTCCACCCCAGTGGAGAGGACTGAAAATACTTTTTCACCAGGCCAGAACCACTGCTGGGGTTTTGGTAAGGAGATAGGAAATTTTGCGTTCGTAGAACTTGAGATCTTGTGGAAAAACAAGGCTCTGAGCTGGGGCAAATATATGAAAAGCCTTTTTATTTTTACATTAATCATAAAGACTGATATCTAAATAAAGGCGATGCGATCACTATCTTGCACATTTTAAGTTAATAGTAGCGGATGTGGTACTCAGTTTCCACTTACCATCCCTGACTCAAAAAAATATGTTACATTTTCTTCCCAGCAGTTCCAAGGAGATGCTTGCATATTTGTTTTGATTTGTTGCAGATAATATGCATACAAAGAGGCTTTTCTTTTCTGAGTCTCATGTTCCATCCCCATATTCGGTATCTTCCTGACTCGAGGACTTCGAATTGTTGATTTTCCACTTCCCTCGTTCTGCCTGCAGGCCGCTGGATACGGTGTGCAGGTTGGCACTGGCTAAGGAGGTGACGGCCCCCTGGTTTTGCCAGGCCTGGCTCCCTGGCTCGTAGCTGCATTGCTTTTCTTTAATTCTGCTATGATTCAGAGATGTCAAGTAAGTTGGTGCTTGAGATAGATATGGTTTAAGGTAATCTTATTTAACCAATGAGACACAGCTCAGCAGGTCATTCCCAACCCTTCCATCCAGGTCCCAGGATTTACAACCTCAGTCATGGCCTTGGTATCTGCATGCAGAAGCACCTACTACCAACTCCTCTTTTGATCTTAGCTTCCTACCTCCTTCCTCTTGGGCTAATTCCCCATTCCAAGGACCTGGTTTACTTTTCTTCATTGTATTCATTTCCTGTGGCTGCCACAACAAATTGCCCCAAACTGGGTGACTTAAAACAATAGAAATTTATTCTCTCACAGGTCTGGAGGCCAGAAGTCCAAAACCAAATGTCAGGAGGGCCACACTCCCTCAAAGGGCTCTAGGGGAGGCTCCTTCCTCCTCTGGCTTCTGGTGACCCCTGGCGCTCCTTGGTTTGCAGCATCATTATTCCAACCTCTGCTCCTTGCTGTCTTTCCTGTGTGGTCTTTGCGCACTCTCTGCCTCTTATGAGAACATTCTCATTTGAATGTAGGTCGTTTGAATGGTCTCATCTCAGCCCTGAACCTTAATTACATCTGCAAAGACCCTATTTTCAAATACAGTCACATTCTGAGGTTTTGGGTCGACATGAATTTTGGGGGGGACACTATTCAACCCACTACACTCATCAGCTTTATCAAGATGGCAGTGCAGCACGTCTACTTCTAATGCTCTTTCCAGTCTCATTTCCAAGTTCCTCTTTTCCTATCTGACTCCGTTAGGAGTGACTCGTAGTTTGTGCACTGCAGATTCAGCCATCCTGACTTTCTAAAGAGATATCCAAAGGTAAGCACCTATTTACTAGAATTTCTCACGGGGAGAAGTCAAGGTTAGGGAGGGTGGGACTGATAGACTCACATATAGCTCTTTCAATACCGTACTTGGTTGACATGTTTTATTAATTTGTATTAATTTCCCCTACTTATTTGAAGTTCCTGAAGGCAACACGTTGTTTTCAACTTAATACCCAAGTTCCTAGCAGAATGTCTAGTAATGTAGTAGGTGTTCATAAATATTTGTTGGATCGAAATTATTCATACTCTTATATTTGACCATGTCCTAACCAGACACTGTCAGTCTGAATGGGAAAGGACTGGACTGGCACAAAATTCTCCCTTCATGGTTCGTGGGATTCCCTTCAAGTTCAGCCTCTATGAATACAACTTGCTGGCCTAGTATTTTAGCAAAAAGTGCCCTTCTGTCTCTCCCTTTCCAGGCATGGCGAAGACCATGCTTGCAGTGCTGATGGGGTAACCTAGACGTTTAGTTTCTTCTGGAGAAGAACCAGAGTTGCCTCAGAGGACGATGGGGGAGTAAAGGGCTCTCATGGCCTTCTCTAAAACACAGTCATAAAGCATGTGCCTTGTCCCCTGGCAAGAAAGTAAAGATGAGCCTTGGCCCCCTTATTCCTAGGATCAAGCATGTTGCCCTGCCTAACACCAGACCCAACAAACCCTGGATAATGATGCCAATGTTTATTCATCTGGCTGAAACCCAAGCACATGTAGTCACTCTGCTATCCCCTGGAATGCCCAAGAGAGCCTGGCCTGCTACCTGGAGAGACAGGACCCCCAGGGTTACCTGGCCTTCGTGGATTCCAGACCTCTTGCCTCAGTGGAATTCCAGGAGGGCTACAACATTCTCTTTCCCTGTGGCCTCCTTGCCCAAGGCCATGGTCCTCTTTTTTTTTTTTTTTTAATTTTTATTGGAGTATAGTGGATTTACAATGTTGTGTTAGTTTCTGCTGTACAGCAAAGTGAATCAGCTATATGTGTACATATACCCACTCTTTTTTATATTCTCTCCCCATATAGGTCATTGCAGAGTATTGAGTAGAGTTCCCTATGCTATAAGTAGGTCCTTATTAGTTATCTATTTTATATATAGTAGAGTATATATGTTAATCCCAATATCCCAATTTATCCCTCCCCCTGCCCTTTCCCCCCGGCGTGGTCCTCTTGATTGTCAAGCTGATTCTCTTGCTCACTCCTGCCTCTCCAGCTGTGTGGGTGCCTCCTTCTCCTCTTACCAGAGGAAAGTCTACACTTACTCTGAGGTTTTGGATCCAACTCAGGGACCTCCAAGGCACTCTCCTCCAGCTGCTTGTGGCCCAGGCTGAAACAAAATGTTTCGTGTGGTTTCAGGGATAAGGTCACACTCATTTTCTTTTGCAGCGTTCTTAATAGATTTTCATTTGGGGGAATAAACAGTTGATAGGAAAGCAACTTCTTTCTTTAGCATTGTTTCCCCTTTTCTTTTTTTTTCTTTCTCTTCTTCCTAAGTTTTCTAAATTTCAAACCCTGATGAAAAGGCAAAATATTAACCGTTTAGCTGAAATGCATTGCTTTTGGTAGCTATAGGGACAAAAATACCAAAGAGTCAGAAGTTAGTGGGATTCAAGGGTAGAAAACCTCTGCAAAGCCACAGGGTGAGTCCTGATGATGCCAGCACAAGGCAGAGGTCCCCTTTTCTGGAGAAGATACATGGTGTGAGTCTGCAGACCACCCAGCAGCCCGGAGCAGAAGTGTGTATCGTGTCCTCATGTCCATGGTCCACGCTGGGGCCTGGGAAGGAGCAAGAGGAGAGCACACTCACTTTACATGTCTGTCCAACAGCCCTCTCCATGGCTTTCTCCCAGAAACCCACAATCCTTAAGTCCTCTGCCATCCCTCACCTCCAGGCTAACATAGTTAGACTAAGAAAAATGTTCCTGGATATACCTTGTCTTCTGCTGAGTTTATCAGTTGTCAGGAAAACTGGGTGAATTTGGATTTTGTCCTGATTTATTTTAGAAAAGGAAATTAAAATTGTGTTTCTACAAAACAGAAACAGACTCACAGACACAGAAAATAAACTTATGGTTACCAAAGGGGAAGGAGGGAGGGCTAAATTAGAAGTTTGGGATTAACAGATACACACTACTATACACAGAATAGATAAAAAACAAGGTCCTGCTGTAGAGCACAGGGAACTATATTCAGTATCTTGTAATAACCTATAAGAGAGAATAATCTGAAAAAGAATATATATATATATATATATATATATATATATATATATATATATATATATATATCTGGATCACTTTGCTGTACACTAGAAACTAACACAACATTGTAAATCAACTACACTTCAATAAAAATTAACAAAACCAAATTACCACCCAAAAATTATATTTCTAGATGTGTTTTTCATTCTCTGCTCTTTGCCATCATAAATAGCTAATACAATCTTTGGTGTTATTCACTACTTGTTTTATGTCTAGTCTCTCTGAGGGTAGGATTCATGTCATAACACTTTCCTGGATTTCTCACAATGCGCAGCATATAATGGGCATTCAGTCCTCAGTAAATACTTTTTCGTCAAGTAATTAAATTACTGGATTGAGTTTGACTTGCTGGACATCTGCTTTCAGGGTTCCACTTGGGGCTTTGTCTTTTTCTTTCTTGGGTGTAATTCATGGTGAGGAAGCACCCTCGATGTCTCTGCTCAGGGAAGAGAAGAGAGAAAAAAAGTACAATGGTAATTACCTAAATTACTACATCTCCATAGGATTCAGGCTGTAGGGTCATTAGTATCCTATACAGCGCTGAGAATGTAGTGTATATTCCCTAAAAGACACATGAAGAACATAAACTGCCATTCATTCATTTACTTCTTTCATAGAACCACAGGGCAGTACTTCACTAATATTGATTCACTTCTACTACAGGGAGAGCTAATCTGTCTTTCTTTCTAGAAATGTAAACTCCAGAGGGCGGTGATGATGATGAATCTAGTTTGTTCAATTCTATATCCCCATCTCCTAGAACAGTCCCTAGTACATATCATGCATTCAATAAATATTTGAATGAATGGAGTTCAGGTTATATTCGGTATACCCTTACAGATTATATTAATCAGCAGAGACTAGACTTGTCCTCTCATACATTTGAGGTCTGACTCAGGCCGAGAGTCTCCCACTCTGATTTGATCTGGGATTCGGTACAAAACCTCAGCCTCATGCTTCCAGCAACCACAAGGGTCTGCTTCTGGAAGAGAAGGAGCATTTGCAGTCATGAAGGGGAGTGGCTGTCCAGTAGGAAAAGTTGATGTAATGAAGATGGAAGAACAGGCCCGCACACGTGGCCACTTCCCTGTAGAATATGATTGTCTGTGTGGGACAGCCGTGGTTACCACAGAAGCCTCTTGCAGGATTCTCTTTCTGCCTTTTGCTTCATTTAGTTATCCTTTACCCCTCAATAGTAATAGGTTGGGTTTTGATTCATGTTGATTCTAATATGGAGGAAGAATCAAAGAGGATTGGCACCAACTAGTCCTTGTTGGTCATATTTGGATTAATTGATCTTGGTGATAATTATTTCCTCTGAGAAGACTCAGACTTCTCAGATACAGACATGAATTTGTTCATCTTGTAATGCTCTAACAAGGCCCGAAAAGCATTAGCTCTATTTTTTTGGATGGTGACACCAAAGCATGGACACTGACCTGAGGCCAGTAAAGCCAGTCCTGCCCTTGTGGTCCTTTATGCCAATCCCCAGGCCCTCCTGAGCTCCTATTGCCAGAAAGCAGTAGGCCCTTGGCTTGCTGCTATTATCTGATGGAGACAGTAATGTGCTCTGTGATTCTAATATTATCTTGTTTTTTTTACGACTTATGTTTCTTACCACTGGAATAAAAGCTGAGGCAAAAGTGATCATCTATAAAGTTCCTTGAATTTAGGATCTGCTCAATTCTACAGGGAAACAGAAGGAAATAGGGAAAATGAACTGATGGATATTATGTAGCTTTAAAAAGTTTAAAAATAATCAGGGGTCTCTGGCCCATACACTGGGGGCAAGCTCAAGATGCTTTGCCCTTAGTCTTCAGTCCTGAGTCAGATTATATTCCATTGTAGGTCATTGCAAGATACTGAATAGTTTCCTGTGCAATACAGTAAATCCTTGCTGCTTATTGATTTTATGTGTAGTAGTTTGTATCTGTTAATCCCATATTCCTAATTTACTTCTCCCCCTCTCCCGTTCCCTTTTGGTAACCGTAGTCTATTTTCTATGTCTAGAGTCTATTTCTGTTTTTTGTTGTTGTTTGTTTTTTAATTGGGGTATAGTTGCTTTACAGTGTTGTGTTAGTTTCTGCTGTGAAGTGAATCAGCTATGAGTGTACATATATCCCCTCCTCTTGGACCCCCCCACCCCATCCCACCCCTCTAGGTCACCACAGAGCACCGAGCTGAGCTCCCTGCACTGTACAGCAGATTCCCACTAGCTATCTGCTTTACACATGGTAAAGTATATATGTCAATTCCAATCTACCAATTCATCCCACCCCTCTCCCCCTGCCCTGTGTCCACACATCCATTCTCTATTCATTTATATTATTTTTAGATTCCACATATAAGTGATATCATATAGTATTTGTCTTTCTCTGTCTGACTTAACTTCACTAAGTATAATATTCTCTAGGTTCATCCGTGTTGCTGCAAATGGCAATATTTCATTCTTTTTTATGACTGAGTAGTATTCTACTATTAGATTCCATAATATTCCATATACATACTACATCTTTTTAAACCAATCATCTGTTGATGGGCACTTGGGTTTTTTCCATGTCTTGGCTATTGTAAATAATATTGCTATGAACATTGGGGTGCATGTAACTTTTTCAATTAGAGTTTTCGCTTTTTTCTGGATATATACCCAGGAGTGGGATTGCTGGGTCATAAGATACCTCTATTTTTAGTTTTTTAAGGAACCTCCACACTGTTTTCCATGGTGGCTACACCAATTGACATTCCCACCAACAGTGTTGGAGGGTTCCCCTTTCTCCACACCCTCTCCAGAATTTATTGTTTGCAGACTTTTTGATGATATTCATTCTGACTGGTGCGAGTTGATATCTCATTGCGGTTTTGAGTTGCATTTCTCTAATGATTATTGATGTTGAGCATCTTTTTAAGTGCCTGTTGGCTCTCTGTATGTCTTCTTTGGAGAAATGTCTGTTTAGGTCTTCTGCCCATTTTTTGATTGGGTTGTTTATTTTTTTGCAATTGAGTTGTATGAGCTGTGTGTATATTTTGGATAATAACCTCTTGTCAGTTGCATCGTTTGCAAATATTTTCTCCCATTTTTATTTTGTTGATGGTTTCTTTTGCTGTGCAAAAGTTTTTAAGTTTGATTTGGCCACATTTGTTTATTTTTGCTTTTATTTCTTTTGCCTCAACAAGGCGCATCCTGAGGACACTTAAAGGGATCAGCCACAGGCTTCTTGTGCTTCAGAGAATCAGCTACTCAGGCTCTGGCTTTTGCATCCCTCAGAGGTGGCCTCTCTCCTTAAAAGACTTCTCTGCCTGTTCACTCACCTTCCCCTAGAAGTGAAACTGGGGACTGGGAAGAGAGTTGACCAAAAGCTTGGAACAAAGAGCCTCCTATTCAACTGGGCTTACCTTGCTCTTTCTTCCCTATTCTCCCCAACCAGACTTTCGAGCACAGAGTTCTCAGGGCCAGCCCACTTCCCAGAGGGCAGCAGAACTGTCCAGCTCATCTCCCAGTCAAGACTCTGCAGCTTCTGGCTTCTGTCAGTGGCTGGAACCTTAGGGCTTTCTGAAAGCAACCGCACAATGTGTGTCTGCAAAGTGTTTATGCCAAGTGCGTCTCATGCAGACATTCACAAACACACTGCCAGTTGCTAACCATCATGGGTACTCTTTCCATTGGTCTGAATTGCTGTTCATTTTTTCCAATCTACACGGAGAGACATATCCTTCTGTGACATGCATGCTCCCTAATATGCGCTGCCCACCAAGACATCTGCTGAGGCGCCTTCCTGGACATTCAGGTTCACAGATGCACCATACACCCTGATGCCTTCTGCAAAGATCCAGCTCACCTTCCTCTCCCTCTGTGGTTATGTTTAGCCAGAC
The DNA here is from genome assembly GCF_965194805.1 of Balaenoptera borealis. Lineage (NCBI taxonomy): Eukaryota > Metazoa > Chordata > Mammalia > Artiodactyla > Balaenopteridae > Balaenoptera > Balaenoptera borealis. Next base: position 55,871,777 of record NC_138860.1, on the reverse strand, counting down.
CCTTAGTCTGTAATTGTTTTTGAAGCCTAGCTTCAAATCTCTCCCCAGGGTTTCCCTGGTGGCGCAGTTGTTGAGAATCTGCCTGCCAATGCAGGGGACACGGGTTCAAGCCCTGGTCTGGGAAGATCCCAAATGCAGCGGAGCAGCTGGGCCGGTGAGCCACAATTACTGAGCCTGCGCGTCTGGAGCCTGTGCTCCACAACAAGAGAGGCCACGATAGTGAGAGGCCCGCGCACCGCGATGAAGAGTGGCCCCCACTTGCCACAACTGGAGAAAGCCCTCGCACAGAAACGAAGACCCAACACAGCCAAAAATAAATAAATAAATAAATAAATTTAAAAAAAACAGGAAGTATGAAGATTTTCAAAAAAAAAAAAAAAACTCTCCCCAAACCACAGTGGTATGGTAGAAGGTACAGCTGCCAGGGTTTAGAAGAGTCATGGTGCCTGTCTTCCCTTGTCTCAGGTCATCTTCTTCTTCTTCTGGAACACTGTAATGGAAAGGAGGACAGACATTTTGTCTGCACTTGTCTGATGGCTCCTTCTGGAACATAAACTAACACATGGCTCATGTGGCGCCAAAGAGGCTATCACGGAGGCTATTGGATGCACTGTGGTTGGTTTTGGAGTTGGCTAGACTGGGAGGATTCCTGGGGCATGGTTTTTGTCCTTTGTCTTTGCTGAGGGTCTGGCTATAAGAACCAACGAAAAATAATGATGGCCTTTGAAAGTCTGGGTTGTACTCTTCAGCTTACTCAAGTCAGTGGTGACTTGGGTTAGATGACATATTGTTTAATAAATATATTCTTAACGGGCCACTCTCCACTTCCTGTCTCCGAGTCTTGACCATGTGGATCAAGATTTTGGACCCTTCACCTACCGATGTTTCTCCATTTCCCTGCAGGGCTGGGAGGCTCAGTCAGGTACAGCCAGAACATATACACGGTCACCACCACTAATCACAAAGGCTCTGGATAAAGAGTCAACTTCTTTGCCTTGCATTCAAGGACCTCCAAAATCTGGCTTCTATTACCACTCCAATGTACTACTCCCTTATTTGAACTCTTGTTTTGATCAAAATGGCACTCCTTGTTTCATGTAATCTGATATTCTTGCTCCTCTGAATCCCTCTCAATCTCCTTTTAGGGCATCTCTTCTTCCATAAATATCAGTTTCTCAAGGGTTTGATGTTGGTATCTTTCTGCCCTTCTCATTTTGTACATGTTCTCATTCACCCGATGGGTTCAACTACCACCACTAAGTCTGCATCTCTGTCTCTGTCCAGAAGTCTCTCATGAATTCTAGACCCTGATAATCTCATTGGATATCTTGGATATCTCAGTGAACACCTCACACTCAACATATCCAAAACTGAATTCATATTTCTCTTCAAGCTTGGTTCACCTTCTGTATTTCCTGCCTAAGAGAATAACTCCCTAGCCCAAGTTGGCAATTTCCCCTATATTTCTCCCCCATCCTTACTTTTCATCCAAAATTGCAACTCTTGGTCCCTCCCCTCCACAAATGCCTTTTCCATCTCAGGAAATTGTATCATGATATATCCAGCTGCTCAAGACCAAAACTTCTGAGGCCTTCTTGGTAGTTCTCTTTCCATCATTCTCACGTTTAATCCATCAGCAAGTCTTATAAGTTCTACCGCCAAAATATTCCCCAAACTGTTGCTTCTTGTTGAATGAATCCAGGAAGAAGTCACTAGGTTCTGCAGATTTGATGCCATAACAACTCCACAGGCTGGTTCCTCCCATTCATTGCTCTGCCCTTTCTTTAGTTTAGTTTGTACAGGCTATCATAATCACCTTCTTACTAATCTGCCTGTCTCCAGTCTTACATCTTTTATAGAGGTAGTTGATCATTCCAACAATATTTATGGAATGACAGATGTACTTGGGAAACAGGTGTGAACAAAGTCAGTATGATGCCTTCCCTATGGGGCTTACATTCTGATGAGAAAGACGGGCATGAAGCCCATACCTGTAAGTACAGCAAGTGGTGGGAGACACTCCCAGGGGCTGAGAGTGTCAAACTTGGACACCTAACCTAGCCTTAGGGGGCAGGCAAGTCTTTTCAGTGAAGGACAGTTTCAACTGAAAATGGAGCAATGACTACGAGACAACAAGGAAGAGGAAGAAAGTGAAAGCAAAGGAAGGGTATCCCTACGAAAAACATCAAATGACAAATGTGTGATGAATTTCTTTCACATTGTTACCAGTTTGATCTTTCATCTTTTTCTTAAAACTTTTTTTTCTGATAAAAAGTTGTACACATATATTGTGGGATATTTGGAAAATACTGAAAGATTTAGAAAAGAAAATAATATTTATTCACAATCTCACCATCCAAAGATGAGCACTGATTACACTGAAGTGCATTTCCTTTCAGTTGTGTCTATGCACATATGCATTTTCATAATCATCTTTTTAGACTAAAAATCTCATCATATTGTTTCCTTTCTTAGAAACTATCAGTGACTCCTCACTGTCTAGAAGCCCAAGTGCCTAGCCCAATGCTTGGCAATAAATATTCACTGAATGGATGACTAAATGCATGAGTCAATGAGTAAATAAATGTATGCCTACTCACTTCCATGTGCTCTTCCTCTTTTTCATTACCTATTTGATGAAGTCTTGCCTTGGGGTTTGACTCTATCCAAAGGCTCCAACTCTCATGCCAATCCTAATATTTTTTCAAGAATTTATTATTTTTTATTGAGTTACAGTTGGTTTACCTCATTACTATATTGGAATATTATATTAGTTTCAGGTGTACAGCATAATGATTCACAATTTTTATAGGTTAAACTCCATTTATAGTTATTATAAAGTATTGGCTAAATTCCCTGTGCTGTACAATAATCCTTGTAGCTTATTTATTTTATACATAGTAGTTTGTCTTAATGACAATGCCTGTCTTTAAGCACAGATTGTGTTGTTTCTCAGGTCCTTAGCACAGGTTAACTGCCTTCTAATGTTGTTTTTCTAAATTTACCTTAGAAGCCTTTCATGCTGAATTGTCTGTTGACAACTCAACATCATTCCACCCCTTCTATACTCCGCCCTTATCTCAGAGGTTGGAAGCCTGGGAACCACACTCCCCAGAATCCTTTACTGCCAGTGTTCCCGGTTGGATTCCAAAAATGAGAAGCATTCGCCTGAGATTTCGACTGAGAAATAGAGGCAGAAGTGTTTTTATTGCTCCTCTGGCTGTGGAAGCACCTGTGTGGCTGGGTGGTCCCCTGAAAATTTCCTACCTTGATGCTGGAGGCAGCTGGGATCATCAGTGGTGATTTCTCGCAGTCCTGGAAGCTCTTGACTTTCTAAAGGGTAGAGGCAAGTGTGAGAGCTGGCCTTTGCTCTTTTGTCCCTTTCTCTTGCCTTCTGTTTTAGGGCTTCTCTTTCTCTGTTCAAAGCCTTGCTGAGCTCTCCCGTGGGCTGGTGTCTGGTGCCTCTTTGGACCCTCTTAACCTGGCTTATTTCCTCACACATACTTGCTGCTGCTGTGAATGACAGTAACACCTGATACTTCATCACTGCAGGCAAAACAACTTACTTAGTGGACACAGCTGCATTTGTTTAGTGATTTAACTTTCTCCTCTACAGCAACATATTGAGGATGTGTGTCCTTACACAAACATGACAGAAAAGTACTTAAGACAGGTGAATACCTGTCAGTGACTCAGCTCACTGAGGCTAACACCGATTTTGCAGCACAATAATTGCTCGAAGTACCCACCAATATTTTTTAACTATCTATTGCGTGTCTAGGGCCTGCATTAGGCCTAACGGGGGCTGGATGTAGGGGAAAATTAAAACAAACTCGTGTCTATTTGTTAAGTGCCTGTATGTACCAGGCATGGTGCTAGAGCAGCAGCTGTCTGCCCTCCCTGAAATTACCGTCTAGTCATCTCATTGCTTGATGGTGTCGATGAAAATAATCAATAAACAGTCAACAGTAAGAATAGAAAAGAGTTTTATTTGAGCCAAACTGAGGACTAGCCCAGGAGCCAGCTTCTCTCTGAGAAGCTGCTCCAGAAAAGCAGGGTTTTCAGCAGTTTTATATCTTGTCAGAGTAAAGAATACTAAACAAGTCAGGGATACATTTCTTCAAGGTGTCAAAAAAACATGCCAGCACATACACATGCAGCATGGACAGTATGACCTTGGCACCTGGGAAGGGAGCCTTATCATCAAAGAAGTACCAGCATTGGCGTCCCAGGAAGAGGGGCATTTAATCTTTTTTTTTTTTTTTTTTAATCTTTATTTTTAACATGGACATTCTTTTTTTTTTTTTTAACATCTTTATTGGAGTATAATTGCTTTACAATGGTGTGTGACTTTCTGCTTTATAACAAAGTGAATCAGTTATACATATACATATGTTCCCATATCTCTTCCCTCTTGCATCTCCCAACATGGACATTCTTTACTTCTAGTCAATGTGCCCTTTGCTTTAATAATTAAAGCAGATGTCCAATGTATGTTTGATAGGCCACAAATAGACTGTTTTATTTAGCATAAAATTCAAGTTAACTCATGTGTAAGCCAGAATGACTTCCCTATATCTCAATATGTGAAATTTTCTTTTATCAATGGGTATTACTGAAAAGAAATGAGGCCCGTCGCTCACTATTCCCACCCCCCGTCCCTGTGACCTTGGCGTGAATGTCATCAAGCTTACCAGGCCTACTGAACCCCCAGCACAGCACTAGACTTTCTAGGAGGTGAGGCTGCAAACCAGGCCATGCCTGGGGTCCCCCCAGCGTGCCAGCATCTCCGTGGTCAGATTCGGCTTGGTCTTTTCAGCATTGCTGGCTTCTAGCTCAGCATTTCATTCATTGTGGAACGCTGGCCTGAAAGCCAGTGGCATTCAACCCTAAATACTAGAAAAAAGGCAAGGAGAGTAGTAATGTGACTGTTACCAGGCAGGGTTGGGTGAACTTTTACAAATGAACTAGAGCGGTATTCTGTGCCAGGCTGCAGGGTGGAATACAGGGGATAGGGTAACACTTAAATACCATATTCTGAGATTTTTAAGGAAAAAGAAAAAGAAAAAGAAAAAAGTAAAAACCCATTAAGTAACTGAATGGTAGTGCAAAGGTGACCATCCCATGGGCTTAGCTAATGTTTATTGTGTGCTTACTATGTGCCAGGCACTGTTCCCAATAAGTTACATCAGTGATTCATTTAATCCCACTCATGAGTAGGTGCTATTATGATCCCCATCTTACAGGTCAGGCAACTGAGGCAGGAGAGAGGAAACACCTTAACCAAGGCCACTTAAGTAAGTGGGGTGTGAACCTGGGTAGTTTGATTAAAATAAGGGGATACATATGTATATGTATAACTGATTCACTTTGTTATAAAGCAGAAATTAACACACCATTGTAAAGCAATTATACTCCAATAAAGATGTTTAAAAAAAGAAAAAGAATATGTAAGAAATGCTATAAAAAATAATAAAAAATAAAGAGATGCTTTATTGGAATGGTAAAAAAGAATAAATAAATAAGGGGACACATCAAGTTCCCATCTTTTGGAATTTCTCCTGGTTCCATCTGAGCTAGTCTGATCTGGATGCCCAGAGAAAAGTGTTTTATATATATATATATATATATATATATTTTAATATTTATTTATTTATTTTGGCTGCACCAGGTTTTAGTTGTGGCACATGGGATCTTCGTTGCAACATGTTTAGTTGCGGCATGCATGTGGGATCTAGTTCCCCGACCAGGGATCAAACCCAGGCCCCCTGCATTGGGAGCATGCAGTCTTACCCACTGGACCACCAGGGTAGTCCCAGAAGTGGTATTTTTAAAAGGAAGCTGTAAAGGGGGTTGTAGATGGTTCCCATTACTGTTGGGATCTGAGAAGATGTTAACACTCAGACCCCAACAGTCACATTTATTCCTTGGGCCTAGATTTTAGTCTTAAAATGTGAATGTGCCATCTGATCGATAATTAGCCATCAGCATCTTGGTGTGAATCATCACATGACTTCACTTTATTTTTAAGACATGGGGCTCAGAACAGATAGGTTGTATTGAAGGAAGAGGAGTGAGAAGGGGCCAGAGAAAGAGGGGGCAGGAGAGGGATTTACTGAGCTTGTGCTGCAGGATGTCAGGTGGCAAAACTCCTTCAGAAAAATGTACAGTATATCCTTGCAACTGCAGAAGCATCACCTTGAAAATCAAGATCAAAACAAGGACACCAGCTTTCAGTGCTTCTATTCAATTATGTCAAAAATTATAAGGATAGGAAATTAAATGGTCATTATTTAGATGATATTAGTCCTTCATAGAAACTTGTGAAAATTTATGGAACAATTGTTGGAATTAAAAGAGAATAAAAACAAAAATATAAAGTACCTTAGAGTAAATCTAACAAAAGATCTATAAGATCCCTATGGAGAAAATTGTAAAACTTTCTTAACAGAAGATCTGGGTAAATGGAGAGATAGCCTATGTTTGTAAGTAGGAAAACTCAGTGTTGTGACTCTGTCAAAGTTCTCTGTACTAGTTTCCTTGGGCTACTATAACAATGTCACAGACTTGGTGGCTTAAACAACAGAAAATTAATTTTTTCATAGTTCTGGAGGCTAGAAGAGGTCAAGCTGTCAACAGGGTTGGTGTCTGCTGAGGCCTCTCTCCTTGGCTTGTAGATGGTCATCTTTTCTCAGTGTCTTCATATGGTCATGCATGTCTGTGCCATAATCTCCTCTTCCTATAAGGCCACCAGTCATACTAGATTAGGGCCCACCCCATGACCTCATTTAACTTTACCTCCTTAAAGATTCTATCTCCAAATACAGTCACATATGAGGTACTGGGTGTAAGCACCTCAACATATAAATTTTGGGGGGATAATATTCAGCCTATAACATTCCCTAAATCAATCTACAAACTGAAGACTACCCCAGTAAAGCCCCAGCAAGGCTTTTCATGGAACTTGACCTTCTGAATCTAAGTTTATATGAAAGAGCAAAGGTCACATATAGACTAAAATTATTTTTGAAGAGAAGAACGGGATGGTAGGGAAGGCCTGATTGGGTATTAAAACTTATTATAAAATTGTAATAATTAAGGCAGAGCATATTGGTATAGGAATAAACAAATAGATCAAGGGAACAGAATAGACAATCGAGAAGCAAACCCACACATATATGAAAACTTGATAATTGAGAGATAACATAGCATATTAGAGGGTCTAACATGGCCTATTCAATAAACGATGCTAAAACAACTAGGTATCTGCATAGAAAACTAGAATAAAATTGGATGCTTTCTTTTATCCTAGGAAAAATATAAATTCCAGGTATACTATAAACCTAAACATGTTAAGAAAAACTTTAAAACCTTTATAGCAAAATATAGGTGACTACCTTTTTGACCTCAGGATAGGAAAATATTTCTTAAATAAGTCATAAAAAGAACAAATCATAAAGGGAAAGACTGATACATCTTACCAAATTAAAATGAAAAACTTCTGCACATAAAAATACCAGAAAAAAAGTAAAAAAGAGAAGCACAGATTAGAAGAAAATATCAGTAGTGCAATAAGGCAGACAAAGAATTAAGAACCAGGATACATAAAGAACTACAAATTGATAAGAAAAATACACAAAATCCAGGACAGTTCCCAGAAGGGGAAACAAACAAAAATATGAAAATATACTCAACCTCAGTATTAATTAGGGAAATAAAAATTAGAACCAGCAGATACTACTTCACACATGCCAGATTACCCATAATATAAAAAAATTAAAGTAATTCTGTCAATTTCAAGGGTAGGAGAGTCATACACTTCTGGGTAGAATGGAAATAGGTATAACTACTCCAGAGACTAACTTAGCCATATCTAGTAAAGTTGAAGACGTGCATACTTCAGGGTCTAGAAACTTTTTCCCATGTATAGAAGAGACCTATAAAAATTATTAAGCACAACATTATTTATAATTGCAAGTAACTGGAATCACCCTAACATAATCATTAACAGCAAAATGGGTAGATTTTTGTGGTATATTCATACAATGCATACAATGTATGTAACAACAGAAATAAATGGACCAGAGTAACATGTATCAACACTGTGTCAGGTAGATCCTAGGCAGACAGATCTCAATAATTCCCATATACTTGTGTTCACACCTTTGTGCAATACCCTCCCCTAGAATGCAGTCAGAACCTGTACCTTGATTCTAATCAATAGAATATGACAAAATTGATGAAATAAATCTTATACGTTATATGACTCCATTTTAGCAGACTAGAGTGAGAGATCCTGCTGGCCTTGCAGAGAAGCAAGCTACTATGATGTGACATGCCTAGGGAGCAGGCCACATGGCAGGGAAGTGGGTGTACCCCAGGATCCAGGGCTCTCAGCCACACAAACTCAAGGAAATGAATTCTGCCAACAACCTGAATGAGCTTGGAAGCAGATTCTTCCCCAGTCAGGCCTCCAGATGAGAATGCAGCCCAGCCAACACCTTGATGGCAGCCTCATGAGACCCCAAGCAGAGGACCCAGTTAAGCCACATCTGAACTCCTGATCCACAGAAACTATGAGATAATAAATGTGTTGTTTTAAGCCACTGTATGTGGGGTAGTTTGTTACACAGCAATAGAAAACTAATACAGGGAGTTCCCTGGTGGTCTGGTGGTTAGGATTTGGTGCTTTCACTGCTGTGGCCCAGGTTCAATTCCTGGTTGGGGAACTGAGATCCCACAAGCTGTGTGGTGTGGCAAAAAAAAAAAAAAAAAAAAAAAAAAGGAAAGAAAAAAGAAAAAAAGCCTAATACAAACATGGATAAAAACATAATATTAATAGATATAAAGCAAGTTTCAGGAAGAGACACACAATATTTATACTATCATTAACATAAAGCTTAAAAACGTACAAACCAATTCTGTATACTGCTTTTAGGCTTACGTATAGATGTATACAGTAAAAGTATATAGACGTGCACTGGAATAATAGTCCCAATTTCAGGAAAGTGTTTCTCTCTTGGAGGGAGGGGAATATGATCAGAGAGGCACATGCAGGGACTTTAACAGTGTTTATAATGTTTTATTTCCTAAGCTGGGTAGAAGTACAAGAGTGTTTATAATACTCTTCTCTATACCTTTTTGTATATCTAAACTATTTCACAATTCAAAAAAAAATTCTGTCTTCAGCTTTAGACTCCAATGGGAATGATGTTGTGTTGACAATGAATTTTGCCCACTTTCCCAAACCTGTAATTGGGAAGAAGGAGTAGGAGAAAGAGGAGACTGTAAGGCCTGGTTGGGGATGGACTTGGGATAATAGAGATGGAAGGAGATGGGAGGAGAGTGGGCCAGAGGGATGGCAGTCTACAGAGGTACCCTCAGTCACCAGGGAGCCACCCATAGACTCATCTCCCAGAGGCCACAGTTGGCTTCAAATGGGTGACCTCAGCAGTTCCACAGTAAACCTTATCATTAGTTGTGGCTTTGCCCTTGCTTGCAATGGAACAGTTATTGCACATCAGCCTTGCTGTAATCCTACACTCTGAGAATACAACAATTAAAAAAAAAAACCTTAAATGAAAATGCTGGCAGTTAGGCCATTAGGCAGAATCAAAGTTGCATTAAAAATAAAAACAAAAACCATAAAACAAAAGCCTGAACAGCCTGGCCTTAGAAGAAAAATTTGAGATAGGAAGTTATGACTCAGTTTGTAAAGAAATTGATTGAATTTTCCTATCGTATATCAGCAGTCAGTCATCTTCAGGGAAGGACAGTGGGGTCTATATTTTCTTTGATTTACAGCCATGAAGTTCAAGAGATGTTACGGTATCTTGGTTGTATAAAGGAACCTCTAATCCCCAGAATGACCAAGAGAGGACTTTCCAGTGGTGTGCTGATAACGTTGAACACCTGGTTCTCCAGAAAGAAAAAGCTCCTTGCTGATTTCCATGCTATAAATATTCTCACTGATTTTTAAGCTACCAATGTGATGTCACTGAGTGTGGAACTGGGAAGAGTTAGGAACCACTTAAAATCCCATACATGCTGGCTTCAACATACAACTGAAATTTCCTTCCTACCATGGTGGTGAGTAGCCCTGGCTGGAGGTCTCAGCTGTAGGTGGGATGACTATTATCAGGGAGGAGACTCCATATGTATGGCTTCTCCTGGCTCTCTCTCATGCCAAAGATGTTGAGATTTCATTGTTCCACTTGGAATGTAAAAGCACTTCCTTCATAGCCAAACATTTTTAGAGTGTAAGAGTATATTAAACACATTAATACCGTAACTATTCCTTTTTTAGAAAAGCCGTAGAGCTGAGCTGTCCTTCCTGAGGAAGCCAGGGACTCAGTGCTGGGATGAAGTTCAACCTAGGTACAATACTTCTGCCATCATCATCATCCTAGAGGGAAGGTCTCCTTGTAGATCTCAGGGAAGCTCATCTGAGGCTAAGTTTGGAAACTCCCCTTGGAGAATGTCAAGTCCCTGGGTCACTGTGCTCAGTTTTACAGTCCCCTTAAAGTTTTGCACTTTGAAGGCATTTTCTGTGAATAGTCAGGAGGTCTGCCTTGGTTAGAACGACTTGAGTACAAGTAACAAAGCACTCTGACCCAATTGGCTTAAAATAATGAAGAAATATATTATCTCAGATAATGAGAAGTCCCAAGGTAGGAAAGCACCAAGATGGGTTAATTCAGGGGTTCAAGAATGTCATTTAGGACCCAGATTCCTCTCATAGTTCTGCTCTGTCATACATTGTCCTTTTTAGCTCCCCTCATGGTTATAAGATGGCTGCCATATCCCAGGCAAGCATGGCAACAGCCCCTGGAAGGAGAAGGACCAATTCTTCTGATACAGGAAAATTTTTTCAGAAACCCCATTTGACAGAAGTGGGTCAAATATTCTTTCCTAAATCAAACCATTTCACAGAGACTGAAATTACTATGATTCGCTTAGAATAAATCAGGATTTAACCAGAGAGAGGTAAACACAGACAATATTGTAGTCCTGCTTGATAGACAACTGTCATCCCAAGGATTCTTTTACTGTTTTTATCCTAAGACTGTTGACTTGTACAGGTCAGTTTGGTCCTTTTGACTGATTGGAGAGAGCCACTTGAATCAGATCAATCAACTTGATAAGAAATGAATTATGCTATGTTTACTTAATTGATTAATCTCAAGATCAGTTTATCAAAAAGTATTTGTTAAGGACCTAGTGGGAACCTGGCACTTAAAAGTCACAACTATCAGGCACTGGACCCACTGATGTGTGGACATGGCCAATTGGACTGAGAGCTCCTAATCAACTGATAGAATAAGTAAACATTTCTTCCAGGTGAGCAGAGGTAAATACTCAAAAAAATACATGCCTGTGATTTTCAAGGTGGGTGCCAGGACAATTTAATTGGGGAAAGAATAGTCTTTCTAACAAATGGTGCTGACACAACTGGATATCTACGTGCAAAAGAATAGAGTCGAACCCTTACCTTACACCATATACCAAAATTAACTCAAAATGGATCATTGACTTAGATGTAAGAGCCTAAACTATAAAAAACTTAGAAGAAAACTTGTAAATCTCACGACCTTAGGTTAGTCAATGGTTTCTTATATATGACACCTAAAGCATAAGCAACAAAATAAAAAATAATAAAAATTTTTTATTTTTAAAAATTAAAAATTTTTGTACTTCAAAGTACACTATCAAGAAAGTGAAAAGACTATCCAAAGAATGGGAGAAAATATTTGCAAATCATATATTTATTGAGTCTCTTGTCCAGAATATATAATGAACTCTTACAACTCAACAATAAAAATATAAATAATTCAATTAAAAAATGGACAAAGGATTTGAATAGACATTTCTCCAAAGAAGATATACAAATGGCCCATAAACACATAAAAAGAAGCTCAACATTATTAATCATTGATGAAGTGCAAATCAAAACCTCAAGATATTACTTCACACACACTAGGATGACTATAATAAAAAAGACAGACAATAACAAGCATTGGAGAGGACATGGAGAAACTGGAACTCTTATACATGGCCAGTGGGAATGTAAAATGGTGTAGCCACTTTGGAAACCATTTGACAGTTCCTTAAAAAGTTAAACATAATAAAGTTACCATATGGCCTAGCAATCAATTTCATTCCTAGGTAAATATGAAGAGAAATGAAAACATACATCCACACAAAAACCTGTGCACAAATGTTCATAGCAGTAACATTCATTATAGGCAAAAAGTGGAAACAACCTAAATTTCCATCAATGGATGAATGGATAAACAAAATGTGATATAGCTATATGATGGAATATCATTTGGCCAGGAAAAGGAATGAACTACTGATCCGTGTTATAGAATGGATGAATTTTAAAAACACTATGTTAAGTGAAAGAAACCACTCACAAAAGGTCATATATTGTATGATTCCATCTATTTGAAATATCTAGAATAGGTAAATTCGTAGAGACTGCAAGCATATTAGGGTTTGTCACGGGCTGGGGGAGGGGGAAATGAGAAGTGACTATTAATGGATATGGGGTTTGTTTTTAGGTTGAAGAAAATGTTCTCAAAGTAAATAATAGTGATGGCTACACAACCTGATGAATATACTAAGAACCACTGAACTGTACACTTTAAAAGGATGAATTCTATAGTATTTGGGTTATATTACAACAAAAATATTTATAGGACTGTCTCAGGCCTTGGTGGGGGGGGCAGGTAGAATTGGACAAAAAAAATCAGTGGGCTAATAAATGTTTAGTTTGCAAAATTTACAGAATTCTTTTATGATTCTGAAATTTACACATTCCATTTTATCTCCTTCTGCCTCTTTGGTCCAAAGAATTATTGTACAGATCAGTGGTTCTCAACCCTGGCTGCACATTTTGGAAATCGCCAAGGGAGCTTTCAGAAAACATAATGCCTTGGCCCGACCCATGGCCAATCAAATCAGAGTCTCTGGTTTCCATCCCCAAAGCCCTGGCATCTTATTTCATTTAAAACTCCCAAGTGATTCCCATGTGTTGCCAAGACAGAAATTAAAAAGTAGACCAAGATCTGGGCAGCACTGGTTCATAGTTTGAGGTGGTTCTTTAGCTAATTCTTTTTTCCCCCTTGAGTTTATTGAGATATAACTTATATACATTAAAATTTACCCTTTTAAAATATACAGTTTAATGAATTTTGACAAATGTATACAGTTCTATGATAACCACCACAATCAAGATAGAGACCATTTCCATTACTCCCCCAAATGCCTTCATTTCCCTTTGTAATCAGTCCTTTCCCCCATGTATTAGATGCATGTACTAGAATACTATGCAACATTAAAAAGCAGGTCCTTGAAAATACATATAAGAAAATGGAGAAAAAAATTTACTATGTAAAGTTAAGAGCAAAGAGCAGAAAAAATATATAATGTAATCTTAATTGTTAATCTTGTTTTACACGTGTGCACAGATATATACATCTCTTCATATAGGTATACATTTGTAGAAAAAAAACCAGTGGTTATCTCGGGTTGTGGGAATTACAGGAAATGTTAATTTTCTTCTTTACATTTTTCTCCATGTTCTAGTTGGTCTATAATAATGTTACTTTTATAATGAAAATAGTAATGATATCTACAAAACAGTGATCTATGGGCAAGTGATACATGAAGAGCTTCTTACAGACCAAACTGCCATCCTCTACACGGTTCCAGGCCCCTAGCTGCAAATCTAGCCCTCTGACCCCATCCACTTCAGATCATTGGCTCATAGCAACTGTTATAGCCAAAAGAGATTAATAAGAAGATATTGACTTCTACTGAGATAGATATCAAAAAATATTGACCCAGAGAAGAAAAAATTGATGGAAGAAGAATCAGGGTCTTCTATTGCCTTGAAGGGAGTAATAAACCTTCCTGTTTGTTGAATGCCGTATTCTGTTTATTTCGCAAACACTTGTGCATTTAAAGTCAAAGATGGTACATCCCTGTAAACGCTATTAGAAGTTTGAATTCAGAAACTACCACGAAGGGAAAGTGTCCCTATGGGTACAGAATAGATATAATTTATAGCAGAGAGAGTGAGCAAGTGAGCTGAGACAAGATCTTGACAGTGGAGGTCTATTCAGGTTTGGTTTCAGTTCCTTTAGATTCAGCAGAATCCTAATTAAAGATACTAAGACATATCTTCCAACCAGCTCAAACCAGACCCAAACCAGCTGAAACCAGCTCCAGGTCTCCAAACTAGACACAATTGATTCAAACTCCCTCAGAGCCAGCACACTGGTCTTCTGGATTTTGGGTGATTTCTTAGGACAAATAAAATTGGATATGACTGCAGTTGGCATGCTTTTTCCAACATTTTTCTAAAATAAAAGAAGATGATATAATAACATGTTGGTTGAACCACCATTTGATCCAGCAACTTTGTTTTTTTCCAGGTTGTTCTGGAATGGGTTACACTTATTTGGGTGAAATAAAGGGGTGAAATTAGTTTCGAGTTAAACTATTCCCCTAGTTTGGGTATAGGCTCTGTATCATTTTTCCACTGTTGCATAGCAAACCTGTCCAAAATACAGAGACTTAAAATAATTACTTATTTGTTCATAATTCTGTGGGTTGGCAGTTTGGGGTAGACTGAACTGGGATGGCTCACATAGTATTGGCTGGGCTCATTCGTGTGTCTGCGGCCTCAGCTAGGATGGTGAGGCCTCTTTCTCCTCATTCTCCTTCATCCTCAGAAGGCACTTGTATTCCAAGAGGGTGAGAGCAGAAGCTGCAAGGCCACTTAAGGCCCAAGCTCAGGTTCATAGTGTCGCTTAGTGTCACATCCTATAGGGCAAAGGAAATCACAAAGGTAGGCCAGGTTCAAGTGGTGGGGAAATAGACCCAACCTCTTGCAGGGAGAAGCTGCAAAGAATCTATGGTCATTTAAAATCCACCATGGACTCTCAAACTGAAGGCAATACAGTATAGCTAGAAGAACAGAAAGCTTTGGAAACTGACTTCCCAGACTCCAAGTTATGGCCTGTCCATGGTTGTAACAATTTCTTCCTGGAGTTCCCTACATCTTTCTCTCTATATTCTCAACAGGATGTCCATAAATCTCTTTGCTACCAAGAAATTAACTGAGCAATGTGGAATCCCTTAGAATGCTTTCAATTCTAAGAAACAAAATCCTAACTCAAGAAAGTTCTGAAGTAGAAAAACTTGAGGGGCAGTGAATTCAGTAGCTCAGTAGTGTCATAAAAAACCCAGATTTCTTCCATCTTTCTGCATGGCCACACTTGATACATTTTCTTCGTCTTTGGCTAGGACCCCTTACACTTGGTTGCAAGGCATCTGACACAGTTTCAGGTGTTATATAAAGATGTAACGATGTCTGTCTCCTCTTTGGGTCATTTATTTATTTTTTGAGTGAAGACCTTTCCTTGAAGCCCCGCCATCAGCCTCTCCCTACAACTCACTGATCCCAAATGCATTGCATGTTCCTGTCTGAATCAGTCAGTGGCAAAGACCATGGGATTACTGGCTGGTTTAGGTCAGTCAGAACTCACTTCCTGGAGCCCAGACTTCCCTGAAGCCCAAGATCAGGAAGAGGTGAGTGGATATCTAAATAAAATTGGGGTTCTCTTGGGAGAGAGGAAAGGCAAGGCTGTTCAATAAGCAGACAAACCAATGCCTTCCACCGTGGATTAGGCCTGATATGTTTGGGGAATGTGCTTTGTCCTTAGGCATCTTGAGGCATAAATGATGAAATTTAAGGGAACATATTATGTACTTTGCAATACCATAGATAGTGAGGGGAAAAGAGGAAAACTAAGTCCTTATTCTCCAGGAGCTCATATTGAAGTTACAGAGCCTCTGCATAAACACATGGAAAAGCCAACCAGCACTACGGGTCTCGATATGAAGGCTACTGAGAAGAAATCCTGTAACTCAGGTTCCAGCTGAAGTCACCTTTCCTAGAGAATTAACTAAAATCAGCTCCAACTTCCCCCTAACAACCTGTGGCAAATCCAAAGCACCCTCTGCCCCTGTTCCCATCACCAGTCTCTGTGAATTCTGTCTTGGACAGGGTGAAGGGGCTTATGGCCTGTGGTCACATCTGGCTCTGGATCCTTGCTTCCTCTGAACTCTATTGCACTGTCTTAATCTTATGGCTGTTTCCTTCTCTTGGTGCAATGCTGACCTGATGAAGGACCCAACTCCTCTCCTTTGATTTTTTTTCTTCCCTTCAGGCCAGTGGGGGGGAAAAATTTCTTTTTTTTTTTTTTTAATTTAAAAAAAATTTTTTTTTTTAAAGATTTATTTATTTAATTGATTGATTGGTTGCTATGTTGGGTCTTCGTTTCTGTGCTAGGGCTTTCTCTAGTTGCGGCAAGCGGGGGCTACTCTTCATCGCGGTGCGCGGGCCTCTCAGTATCGCGGCCTCTCTTGTTGCGGAGCACAGGCTCCAGACGTGCAGGCTCAGTAGTTGTGGCTCACGGGCCCGGTTGCTCCGCGGCATGTGGGATCTTCCCAGACCAGGGCTCGAACCCGTGTCCCCTGCATTGGCAGGCAGATTCTCAACCACTGCGCCACCAGGGAAGCCCATCTTTTCAGGTTCTTTTCCATTATAGGTTATTACAAGATATTAGGGTTTTTTTTGTTTTTGTTTTTGTTTTTTGGCCACACCGCGCGGCACACAGGATCTTTGTTCCCTGACCAGGGATTGAACCCACACCCCCTGCATTGGAGGGGCAGAGTCTTAAACACCAGACCACCAGGGAAGTCCTTATTACAAGATATTGAATAAAGTTCCCTGTGCTGTACAGTAGGTCCTTGTTCTTTATTTTATATACAGTAGTATGTATGTGTTAACCCCAAATTCCTAATTTATCCCTCCCCCCCCAAAACTAACATTTATTGAACCATCATTGTGTCCCTGGGACTAGTCAAAATTCTTTACATGTATCAACTCATTTAATCCTCACCATAACCATATTATTCCTCTTTTAGAAAGACGTAAACGGAGGCAGGAAGGGGTTAAGTCAAAGGTCATTTGCAAGTAGCAGACACAAGCTTCAGACACAAGCAATCTGGCTCTGGAAGCACCCTCACACTTCTGGGGGCAACTCCTTGATCCCCCATCTCTCCTGTCCTCTTCCTTCTCCTTCTCTCCCTCCGACAACATTTGATGTCTATGGAGGTGAATGGAAAACACGTGGGCTCCTTCCATCACGTTGTAGATCTGCGTTCCAGAATCTGCCTCAAGCAGGGCGGGAGAGGGGTGGAGGGTAGGGCTGTGACCTATTGGAATAGCTCTGGTTCATAGAAAGTGTAAAGGCTTGGCCATCTGATGGCGAAAGGGGAAGGGTGTTGTGAAAGGGCACCTCTGTGCTTTCCTGGTGCTGGGGGTCTTCTGTGGCTGGTGTGTGGGAGGCCTCTGGGAAGGGGCAGGGGGCAGAATGGGCTGTGGAATGGACTCCCTGGGTCTGCTACTGCTCTCAAGTGTGCTCAGAACCCCGGCACTCCCAGCTGTGGGCTGATGGAGGGAGGAGGTGGGGCAATCACAGGAGGTTCTGTCTCTGAGGGTCTCTGCTCATTTCTTTCTGTGATGAAGGTCTCTTCCTATTTTAAAAATGGTAGGCAATAAATCCCAGAGTGGCTGAAACAGAAAAAGAGAGAAAGAGACTTTATGAATGCACTTTCAAACCAAGCTCTTGGCCAGGAGACATGCAATCTCTTTCAATAACCTTATTCTGGACCTACTTAAATGGAAACAGCCTCCTGTATTTTTAGCTGCTGTGTAATTGAAGTAAAAATGAAGCGGGAAATGTGTATGCATTTTTTCCTTTCCTAGTTAGAGTAACAAAGAGTTGCTCATTATCTCTTAATTGAATTTTTGCCTGGAAGAGAAGGGAAGACCCAAGAGTCCTTCTTGGCTCCTCCCCTCAACTGGATGGGATTTAAACTCAGAGAGGGAAGCCAAGGAGAGGAGAGAACGAGGGACAGACAAGCACCAAGGTCTGCAGCCCCAGGGGCCTGGCTTCTGGGTGGCAGAATTGTTGGAAGTGGTGCCCAGCAGCCTCCGAGGTAAGAGCACCAATCTCTGAAGATTTTACCTGTGTGAGGGAGGATGGTGGCCAGGTGGGATGAAATTCACGTGCCTCAGTTCCTGAGCCTGAATATCCAGGCAGTGTAACTGGTCTCCTATCACCTCCATAAGGAGTGAAAACCCAATTACGAAATATTTCCCAGGACCTGAGTAATGTGTCCTTAGATAGTAGTATACTTGGTTCCGCGACTGGGCTAAGTACAATATTCTTCTTACTTGGCCAGATGCAGTCTGTGTTGTAGGGAAATTTCTACCTGGAGTAATAGATTTTTACGTTAAACGTTTCTTTTAAGTCTAGCGTGTTCTCATCTCTATTTTTTTTGTTGTTGTTGTTCACTTCTTTACAATGTAAGAGCTCTCTTTTTTTTTTGTAATTTATCTGTTATAGCTCACTTTTTTAATCCTAAAATGGCACTTTTATTTCAGTTGTGATCAGGAAAGTATTATAACTTTTCCTTTTTCTGGATTTTGTATATACCAATTAAGATGATGTTTGTGAATGTACTTGAAGAGCTTTGAAGTTTATTCAAATATTTAATTTTATCAGTTTTCATTCTTATTTGTAAGAGGACAACTTCTCAACATTCTCATGCTATTACCCTCACAATGCCACAAAGAAAACATTTTGAAACATTTCAAGAAATGATATGGTGGGCTAATTTTTGGAGGTCTTTTTATTTATTTATCTATTTATTTATTTTTATGTTTGGGAGAGAGCTGGGGGAAGGAGAGAGAAAGAATGAGTGAGAACAATCAGTTGAAAGTACAAAACTGAGTTGCTTACATAAGCATTAAAAAAAGAACAAGTCCTAACATAAAAATGAGAAACTGCCCACATCTGGACATAGGTTCACCACAGTGCCCAGAGGCCATTGGTTCTTGGAGAAGCCAAAGTATCACTAAAGTATCAGGTGACACCTGCTCAGCCAGGACTATAGATTGGTAGCTGGCAGAACACAGGATCTTCATGGAAAAAAAAAATCAGTGATTTTTGGCCTTTGGGCATTTGTTGGAGACTCAGAGTTAAGGTGTTGGGAGAAGGGACTCAGGAAGGAATAGAGAGTACCAACATCAGTATCATTTTCCCGGGGAGGAGGGAAAAAAACCACCTGACATTCTTTTATGCAATTCTGAATCCTGCTATGTCCCCAAGTATGTGGGCTGCAACTGACTCCTAGAAGACGGAAAATAGGACAGCATGACTTCAAATCATCTTGTGGCTTCTGTTTCCATTCTAGCCCTGTTCTGTGGTTTGAAATGAAGGGTAGACTGAGGTCTGTTCCTGAGAAGATGCCCGAGGAAATCGTGCCCAGACCCAGTGGAAACTCTTGTCCACCCAGCGCTCATTCCAGAGCCTTTGTTCCTATAGGGTCTGGATACAGACATGAGATGATGGTTTAGGTTCTGCAGCAGCATGTGGAGCTGCCAGTCTGGGAGGTGATGGTGCTAAGATCTCAGACCTGACCCCTGGATGGGCAGGAGCTTTGCCGGGTTTCACCGCAGTAGACTCACTGCTAATGCCAACCAGCCACCATCTGAATATGTGCTGTTGGCTTCAGAGAGACCCAGGGAGAGTGGGTGGAGCAGTGCAAGGCCTCGGAAATTAACAAGGAAAAGCCTCTCCTCTTTGATAGAAAGCTGGAACTTTAAAGTTATTTCAATATGTGGAAAACCACACACTAAACTAAAGAAAGGAATTGCAACTTTTTCATCATGTGCCTCTCTTCATTATCAATCAGCTGAAGTAGAGTTTGTCATCAGACGCCCTAAGGACCATGGGGAATCAGGTTAATTGTATATAAGGTAATACTTAGTCATTTTGGATACTGGGTATTTGGTTTGATGTGGTTTGAGGTCCCTGAATTTTTGCCCTTGTGTCCTTTTTATCTCCTCCTTGTGCATGAGCCTGTGCATTCCCATGAAAGCAAAAGGTCTTTTTGTGACCTTCCTGTGGGATAAATGAACATCTTTGCCTGATGTTCAGGAAGAGCTTTTAAAAGTGCTTAGCACAGAGGTTGGCACATGATAAGTGCTTAGAAAATGGTAGCCACCATTCTCATCACCCATTTGAGCCTTTGCAAGGTGGATCAAGATTCAGTTGATAGAACCAAACAATCACACAAGCCTGTGGCCACCTGTGAAAAAGTGATTGAGTGCTGAGGCTGGGTCAGCAAATGCCACCCTTTGTCTTTTACAGCCTATGGCATATGGCAGACTTGATGGAAAGAGTTCTTTGGGAGAAGGGGTATTGCATGGCGGTGTGAGGTCTCCACAAAGATTTTTTGGACATTCATTGGGTGTATTCTACTGAGCTAGAAGAGTGGTCGGGGTGGGGGGGGGGAGAAATGATGCCTGCAATATGACCATATTAAGCCTTATCACGTGAAATCAATTTTTCATTCTCACCCACACCCAGCTGCCTCGTGTCCTATAGGGCAGGGGTCCCCAGCCCCCAGGCCGTGGATTGGTTGAGCCATCCCCCTCATCGCTCGCACTACCGCCTGAACCCTCCTCCACACCCACCCTCCCTGTCCGTGGGAAAACTGTCTTCCATGAAACTGGTCCCTGGTGCCCAAAAGGTTGGGGACCGCTGCTATAGGGAATGCCTGTGTAGAGAGTTCAATGTTGCAGAGACTAGAAATAAAAGTGTTGTATATAATGGGTCTGTCTGGAGTCGGACCCAACAGAAACAGTACGGCCTTGTGCATCATATGTGCTTGCAAACTGAAGGAGAAAGAGACACAGAGCTGAAACCCATTACCTAAGGTCTCCAGTCCAGGATGAGTTGAGCCAGGGCAAGTCCTCAGTTGCACGAGAACTTGCTCTCCTAGACTGAGTATTTGGATCAAAAGACCCTAGATTCACTCAGTGTCCAGGCTGTAGATCACTGGTAGGATACGCCCAAGGGAGTTTGGGGAAGGAGTAAATTTTCCAGGGGACTTTTGTGACATCGATGCATCCCTAGCTACCCACCTCCCTCATTTTTCCTTCATAGTTCAATGATGTCCACCCTGTCATTTGGGGATAGAATATCTTCTTTTTAAGTGATTCCACTAGAAACCCAAGATAATACAGTTTTTCTAAAACCCAAAGTAGTGCTCTTATTTGCTTGTGGTTAACTGTAAGGGCAAGATGAAGTCATAAGGGAACCAGAGAAAGTCCCAAATTTAAGTAGAAAGATCTGTAACGGTGGCTAAGGAATTGGCTGCCACTCTCTTTGGTGTAAGTAGTATATTTTATTCCTGCCCTTCTTTGGAGAAAATGAGGTCACACGAAGATCATCAGCCCTAAGATTGGAGAGGACCATCTGGGATCAGAGCCCATCCTTCTCCTCTGGCCAAAGGCTTGGTTGGTAACTGCCGCTACAGACAGAAGTCTTCGTCTGCTTTGTGTTTCCTAGGAAGGGAATTTTCCAGCCTCTCATGAGAAGTGACTAGAATTTAACCTCTCTATGGGACAAACACTAATTTATCTTTCCAGGGGATCATCCTTGGTACTGCGCAGAGAAAAGTACAGGCAAAGGATTTAGTTACTGAGCAGCTTATGTTTAACTGAGCATTCAGTATGCCTTGGGTATCCTTTATTTCCAGGAGAACCCCTCTCTTAAATATCCAGGAAGGAGGACATTTGGTCTCTTTTTCACATGTAGTAATCTTCTCATTGGATTTTTTTTTCATTTGAGACAGTATATACAGCAAAGAGATAAAGAACACAGATATGGGGAAGGGACTGACCTGGTGTTGATCCCAGCTTTGCTGCTTATTAGCTGTGCGTCCTTAGTCAACTTAACCTCTCTGAGCACCTGTAACAAAGAATGACATCAATTGACTCCCAGGATTTTGAGGATTAAATGAGAATAATGTCTATAAACTGTCCGGCATAGTACCTGTCATCTAATAAAGACACATGCAGAAAACCCAGTGGCTATTATCATTTACACAAAATATTACTTTGGCCGGGACTGTGCTGTGAGGCTGTGAATATGGAGGGGATCTACACAGTCATGGCCGCTGTCACCCCTGAGCTTATGGGGATGTCTGGGCTAGGAACTCACACACAGATTTGGGAGCTGTCAGTGTGTGGCTGGAAGTTACAGCCACAGGGGTAGATGTGGCCGCCAAGAGAGAATGAATAGGGCATAGATGTAGAGGCCAGTGACATCAGTGTGCCTTCAGGGCCGAACCAGGAGGAACGTCCACCCTTTTCACGGTGTTTCCAGTTCATCGTCAGCAGGGCACACCTCAAAGATCCTTTCTCAAAATAGCAGTAGCAGGCAGCATTTGTCCTGAGTCTTAATGTGCCCCGGCTCCCATTTCCCCACGTCACCTACCACCCGTCCTGCAGTCAGAATTAAAGACACGTTCAGTCAATGAGACTGATTCTTGTGGACGTCTGGTTTCCTGCGTGCACGTTCCCAGCATGCCAACGCCCTTTGGTCCATTCCTTTAGCAGTTACCTCTCTTTCCGTGGGAAACTATTCCTCAACAGAATAATCATTCCCGTTCAGAAACTTATTATCCCGCATTTCTCGGAGTGACAATAGCTGCCCTCACCACCCCCTCCCCATCCTTGTAGAGCTCGGTCTGTGGTCACTGCATGGAAGAGTCGGTGAGGTCATCCCTTCCTTGTGCTGACCCTCCTGCCACGTGTGGAAGGGAGAGAGCCAGAAGGCTTCTCCCCCTGCTCATTACCCTTGACAGAAGTGCTAGGTTGAGGACTTCCCTGCTCTCATCTTCTTTCGAGCAATCACCCTGCCCAGGAAAATCTGAGCTCAATGTGTGGTATCCGAGAGGCTGTAATTAACAAGAACATCTTGCTATAACTCAGGACGGGTGACAGTGAACGCTCCTACAAGGGCTTCTGGGGTTACTCCTATTCCAGGCTTCAAACGCAAACACTGTGAGACGGCTATGCGCAGCCCTGCTGCGGCTTATGGCAAGAGTCCATGGCTTTTTTGCATTCGTTCAGAACTGCTGAAAACCATCTGCACTCCATTTATATCTTGGAGAAGGGTGAGCCACAGGCTGGGGTTGGGGGGTTGGATGCCAACAGTGGACAGAGAGGTCTGAAGCCTGCCTTTTTAGCTCTATCCTTGCCTGGGAAGGGGAGTTTTGACAGTGCAAACTCGCGTGCAGCCCATCTGTAGTAGGTGCTTTTCAGATCCATCGGTGTGGTTATTGGTGATGGCAGAGCGCTCAGGTGTTAACAGCTCAGTTAGCGGACACCATGTGTCTGGGTTCCAATCTGCGATCTTGCACTCTCATTGCATAATCAGGGGCACATTGCTTGTTGCCTCTGAGCCTCAGTTTCCATCCTAGGGAGTAAGCAGAGAATGAGTGTGTGTGACTGATTTATCACTGGGCTGAACTCTTGAAGATAGCAATGGTGAAAAAATATCATAATTTTTATCCTATACCTGCCTTCCAATCACTCTACTGGTGCACTTCACCTCCCCCACCCTCTGACAAAAGTCTCAAGCAGATTGCAGAGCCTTTCTGGTCATTTTGGGGGTTGGAAGAGAGCCCTTTTGTGAAAGCCAGGTCCATTCCCCGTATCAGAGCCTCAGTGTCCCATCCAGACCACGTCTTTTCTTTTCACCCAGTTTAGGCCGATGCTGGAATCCACAGATGAGCGGGAGGGCAGGGGACCGTGGTTGGCCCGGTGCTTTCTTTGCTGCATCCCCCCTGTCCAACTGGCACGTTGCTGACTGAGGCAGGGATGGACGTTAGAAGAGAAGGGACAAGGTATCTTTATTTAGCGGGGGCTGGCGCAGTTCCCTCTGGTTGTCAGAAGCCCTTGTTATGGCAGCTGCCCAGTGCTGGCTCCACCTGCCCCCTCTTTTATTCAGACAGTCCGCATTCTACCTTCTGTCACCTCCTCTGGTAGTTTGCCCACCGGGGTGAGCTGTGGGGCTGCACTGTAACTCTGGCCCCAGCGGCATTGTTTGTGTGGCACGGACTTGACCTATGGCAGGACTTAGACATCCTTGTCTCCCCACACTCTGGGGTGCAAGCCCCTCCCACTGTGGCCTCCCTCCAATGTCTGCTATTCAGCCTGTTTCAGGCAAAATCCCATCTCTGAATTCCTCCAGGCACAGGGCAGGCACTGGTCTCTTACCCTCCACCTCCTGTTTACCTCAACCTCCCAGCCCCAGAAAAACCTTCGGTAGAGCAGCTTTCTTTAAACTGTGTGGGCACTTATTACCCACTGTCCAAATCACCTGACAACAAGTAATGTCTCACTGACCATTCCATTACCTCTGCAAGGTGTTGCATCCAGTTTCTGGGATGTAGTAAGTGCTCAGAAAAGGTGAGCTATTACTATTATCAATCATACATGCTTCAGATAATAGAAAGAGCCAAGAAGGAGCGTGGGGCAAAGGGGTAACATGAAGAAGAACTTTGTTTTGGAGTCATTCTGTTTAGTTCGCAGTGGTGGCATGAACTTTGGGTACAACATACAGGACATTTTTCCAAAGGAGGGGATTGCACAGAAATGGTATACACTGAACTCATTTGTTCTTTGTATCAGAATGTCAGTCGTATCGATGCAGAACAAGCACAGGCTTGCAATCAAATCACTTAAATTAGAATCCTGACTGTGCCGCTTACTAGTTGAGCAGCTCCTGGTAAGTGAGTTTACTTTCAACACCTGATTCCTCATCCAGGGTAAGGAGAGTAGCACCAATCTTCCATGAGGATTAAGTATGAGGCTTAACGCACGTAGCCAGTGTCTGGCACGTAGCAGCAACTTGACACATAACATTTAATATTATTGTAATGTTATTATTATTTTTTTACATAACAATTCTGCCAGGGTCCTTCAGCCTCTATTTCCTCCACTTTCTGATACTGAATAAATGATGACTCTTAAGAATTAAAGATTTTACACAGTATTAGAAATTGGTTTCATGACTAGGAAGTTTTCTTCCTTTTCTGAAGTTATCTGCCCAGGTCAATTCTTTTGATGGTGTTTTGCTGACTTCAACTACGTATTTGGAGAAGAGGCAGCATCATATGAGGGCATGTGGGGGACTTCTAGGAGCTAGCAATATTCTAGTTCTTTTTAAAAAATTTTTAACTGAAGTGTAGTTGACTTACTACATTATATTACTTTCAGGTGTACAACATAGTAATTTGATATTTTCATAAGTCACAAGCCATACAAAGTTATAAAATATTGACTATATTCCCTCTGCTGTACGTTATATCCTTGTAACTTATTTATTTTATACCTAGTAGTGTGTACCTCTTAATCCACTTCACCTCTTTTGTCCCTCTCCTCACCCCACACCCTCTGGTAACCACTAGTTTGTTCTCTGTATCTGTGAGTCTGTTTCTGTTTTCTTATATTTATTCGTTTTGTTTTTTAGATTCCACATATAAGTGAAAACATACAGTATTTGTTTTTCTCTGTCTGACTTATTTCACTAAGTATGACACCTTCCAGGTCCACAATATTCTAGTTCTTAACTTGGGTGGCGGTTCCACGGCTGTTGCCTTTATAACAATCCATTAAAACTATACAATTTATGTTTTATGTTCTTTTCAATATTGATATCACCCTTCCCAATAAAAAAAGATAACAGAGAAAAGGAAGTCATACTCAGTAGTTGATTAAAAACCAAACAAACCTCAAAACATTTATTGGGCCCTTACTATGTGCTTGGCATGACGCTAAGTGCTTTCCACATACAACGCAGTCAAGCAGGCACTGTCATTCCCACTTAATGGCTGAGGAGACTAAAGCTTAGGATAAGATAGCCTTCGCAAGGCTAGACACCTAGGACCTGTCCGATTTGCCCTTTCAGTACATCACAGTTGCCTTGCACAATGGGGAAGGAGAGCCTGGGTTTGCATGGGACACCAGGAAAGGACTAGGCTTCCTGACTTCTTCAATCTCTGGTCCAAATGCTTACGAGTCTCGAGTTGGTCACAGAAGTCCACTGTCAAGAGGCAGCTCTGCAGATTGGTTTCTGGATGACAGCCTGACTGCGAGATGTCCTGGTGACTGAGTGCCTGTAAGTCAACGGGAGGCACAAACCCAGTCCCTGTGGTCTGCCCTGACTCGGCTTGCTAGTGGTCAAGAATGTGCCATCCCAGAGGGGGGCCGGGGGCACCAGGGGAGAGGGGTCCTCTTACACACTGATGGTGCTGGAGGCCCTCACCTCCTGCTGGCGGTAGAGGTGGCACAACCTAACAGCCAGCTCTGGTCCGGGTGGTCTGACTTACTAACCACCTGAGTGCTGCAGGAGTGGAGGCTGACTGAACCCCTCAGCACACGGGTCTCTCTGCTCTTGCCTCAGGACCTCTCCGAGGTCCCCGAGAGGAATTGGCCTTGGGTCTTGTCCTTAAGAGGCTTACAGCCTCGCATGGACACGAGCTGCATACAAGAGTGATTACAACATAAGAATAACCGCCAAGAGATGCACAGAGGGACCAATACATTTTTCTGAATGCTTAGCAGAAGGAGAGCTAGTTTCCACCTGGGGTGAGGCAGGGGGCGTGAGAGAAGACTTCGTGCAGAAGGTATTTTTATTAGAAATTCTCTTCTTTTGCTGGCTTGTGGGCAGAGGTGGTGAGCAGCACACTGGCCCGGGGGCTGAGTACAGGCTCTGCCCTTTCCTACTGTGGTACCCAGGTCAACGTGCTCTATCCCTTGAGCCTTTGCCTCCTCATCTGTGTGAGGCAGTATGATGTTATCGTGACCAGAACAGACTCTGGAGCCAGATTTCCTGGGTTCAAATTCTGCCACTCTCGGTCGTGTGCCTGCGGGCAAGTCATTTGAGGTAGCTATGCCTCAGTTTCCCTATCTCTAAAATGGGGGTAACAGTATATTCCATGAAGGGTTGTTGTGACGATTGAATGAACTTATAAATGTAGAATATTTAGAACAGTGTGGCACACAGCTTGTGCTCTATGTGCAGCTATGATTGTTGGTGTTTTTAGTGTGGGGATGGTATTAGGGTCAATGTATACATCAGGGATTAGGGCGAGCAAAGCCTGGCACACAGTATGCCCTGACTACAAGACGTTGTTCTTGTTATAACTGAAGTGCAGGTGAAATACAGAATTAGAAATGAAGAGGAGGGCCTCAAGGGAGTAGGAACAGTGTCAGCAAAGACAGGAGGCAAGAATGCGCAATGTGTGAAGAAGGAACAAAAAAAAATCTAGCTCAGGTCCTCCATACAGGAGGAAATCTCTCTTCTGGTTTCTCAGCTTCCTGTGGACTCTTAGAATCCGTTCAAAAGGCCGATTTCCATCAGCTAATCTCCATGGCTTGCTTTTGCATGTTTTTCTGGATGCAGGCCTCCTGGAGCATCTGCTCCCCGTCACTCCAAGGATGGGTCTCCAGGGGATGTTCTGCTTCCCCCTGGGGCTCCTGTTTGGCTCTGTGCTCTTGGTGGCCTCAGCCCCGGCCACTCTCGAGTCTTCTGGCTGCAGCGAGAAGGAGCAACAGGTCACCGTCAGCCACACCTACAAGATTGATGTGCCCAAGTCCGCCCTGGTCCAGGTGGGGGCTGACCCTCAGCCCCTCCGTGATGATGGAGCCTCACTCCTGGCCCCAGGGGAGGCTGAGGAACAGAATATCATCTTCAGGCACAACATCCGCCTGCAGACGCCCCAGAAGGACTGCGAGTTAGCAGGCAGCATCCAGGACCTCCTGGCTCGGGTGAAGAAGCTGGAGGAAGAGATGGCGGAGGTGAAGGAGCGGTGTCGTGCCCAGCTCTGCTGCCCGGGAGCTGCTGGTGAGCTCACCACCTGGCATCCATTCAACAAACACTGAATGAGCACCTTCATGTGTTCCGTCAGCCTCATGAGCACCCCGCCTCTCACTCTGGGTTTTCTCTATGGGGTGCCACTATTGGCCCTTAGCTCCGGGGGTTATCTTCAAGCCTGAGCAGGGAGGGACCAGCAACTCTTAAAGTGAGTCTGGACTCTTGGGTCAGTGCTTCCGGATGAGAACGCTTTTGGGTGCAGCTTTACCTGGGGATCCAGTCTCTATGGTAAGGGAAAGCAACGGGTTAGAGAGGAAAGCTCAATGGCCTTGGAGCTAGACAGGATTGCGTACAAATCCCAGTTCTGCCATTCTTTAGCTGTGTGACTTTGGGCAAATTCCTTAAGTTTCCTCAACTGTCCATTGAGGAGAATTCTATCAGCTAGTCTAGTTCTGAGAACTACAGGTGATGTACAGAAGATTCCCGGCCATTAGCCAGAAACCTGTGAACTCTTTTATCAGTAATAAAGTACTACAATTTGATTTTACAAATAGTGAGCCCTCCCATCACCACATTTTTTTTTCAGCATAAACTGCCAGGCTGATCCAAATGATAATAACCAGTGATACTTTGGCATATATTTTAATGCCTGAAGAAATCGCTACCGTTAAGAGCGCCTCTTATAAGCCAGACACAGAACTAGGCACGGAGGAGGCTGTCATGGATAAAACAGCATGGAACTGCCCCTGAGGGACCTCGATGTCAAATGTTTTTAGGAAGGAAAGAGGGTGTTCTGAGACAGGAGCTGGGGCTGGTGAAGAGACAGGGCTGACTGGCCCGCCCTCCAACTGCCTCTTGCTGTCTGGGGTTAGAGAGGGGAGCCTGGTTAATCCTTCTCCCATCTGTCACCCCCATAATGAGACTGGGCTATTTTATAGCTTCTGCAGGTCCACTTTTCCAGGCTTCAATTTGGGATCATTTCCCAAGGACCCAGCCTTGCTAGGTCCAGCCCCCTCCAACCAAGGCAAGCTCCCACGCAGCCTGGAGCCCTCCTGCCTGGCCCAGGAGCCCTGTCCCTTAACGTAAGCTGGCCCGCTGACATCCAGGTTGGAGCATTTAAGGCGCCTTCATAGAAAGGTACTAAATAATTAGCACCATTCACAGGGGAGGGAACCAAGAGAAGTCAAAGGAGCGCTCGGGATGAAAAGGGAAAGGCGAGTGTGGTCCCTGTGGCTATTCAGGCGTAAAATATATCAATAGATTTCGCGGGTCCTCCTCTGGCCCAGGTTGGAAAGGGCAGACTCCTTGTCTTCCCCCATAGGCCCTACCCTCCTCCACAGAAAGAGCCGTGCAGGACCCTGGAATCACCAGCCTGCTGTTAGGGTCCCCAGGGAAGGAGATTCCCCGCTCACGAGCCCTCAAGTCCCAGCTGACTGTTTTCCTCTCTCGGGCAGGTCTGAGCCGCCATTGCAGCGGCCACGGGACCTTCTCCCCGGACACCTGCAGCTGCCACTGCGAGCAGGGCTGGGAGGGCGCCGACTGCGAGCGGCCCGCCTGCCCCGGCGCGTGCGGCGGCCACGGGCGCTGCGTGGACGGCCGCTGCCTGTGCGAGCAGCCCTACGTGGGCGCCGACTGCGCCTACCCCGCCTGCGCGGAGAACTGCAGCGGGCACGGCGTGTGCGTGCGCGGCGTCTGCCAGTGCCACGAGGACTTCACGTCTGAGGACTGCAGCGAGCGGCGCTGCCCCGGCGACTGCAGCGGCCACGGCTTCTGCGACACGGGCGAGTGCTACTGCGAGGAGGGCTTCACCGGCCTCGACTGCGCCCAGGGTGAGAGCAGAGAAGCGCCTTGGCCCGCCTCTCTTCTTAACTTGGCCCGGCGGTCCCCACGGCACCGTTTAACCATCAATTACATTTTGTCCTAAGAAGGGCACCCCCCCCCCACCTTTCGCCTACATCAGAATCCCCTGGAGGGCCTGTTAAAACACAGATTCCTGGGCCCCTCCCGGAGGTTCTGGTTCAGCAGGTCTGAGGGACGGCCCGAGAACTTGCATTTCTAACAAGTTCCAAGGTGATGCTGATACTGCTGGTTTGAGGGCCATAGTCTTACCTGATGGTGTGTGCCTGTGTTAGGTGTTACTGAATGAAGTCTTATGGCCCCTGCTCGGGCCCTAGCCCTGCTGAGGCTCTCTGCCTGGTTAGGGGAGGGTTCTGGTTCTAGCAGCCGGTAACAAAACTTGAGCTGAAATCCACAAAGCACAAGCTTTATTCAGTGGCCAAAGAATGGAGAAGTGGGAACTAAGTTCACAGATCAACTTCTCGCACACCTGGCAAGAGAGATTTAATCCTAATGAGTAAAGACAAAGGGAGTAGGAGTGAGGCCAATGGTGGGGAGGCATATGCTTTAGTCTACCTGAGAAGGGGCAGTGCTTTTTCGAGGGAGTCGGGAGCCACTCTCTTTTCATCCTTTTTTGGTCCTTAAAGTCCCAGTCATGGCTGCTGGTAGGTGTGTCATTTAATACGCTAATGTAGTAAAATCAGCGTAGAGTGAAAATCAGGGTCTGTCAGAGGTCAGATTCACCATCTTGGTCCAAGCTGGTTCCATCTTTTTTGTTTGTTTGTTTGTTTGTAGCCTCCTGTCTCATCCCTGGACCATTTAATTTAAAGATTTATGTTAACTCCTGCTAAAGGTGGAGGTTGGAGGGTTTTGAACAAAGACTTGGAGCAGCTCTGGCAACATAGGGGGTCAATATTAACTCCTAACCAGATAATAACTTTTGGGGGCCCACAATGGTGCCTTACACAGGCTCTGTATCCTCCACACCCACCGTCATAGTGTTAAGTATAAAGTAGGTGGTCAATGAATACGTATTGGCTATGGATTCCCACCCTTCTTTCCTCACCGTCTGCATGCTTGTTCCTGTTGTGTGTGCAGTGGTCTCCCCCCAGGGCCTGCAGCTGCTCAGAAGCACAGAGGATTCGCTGCTGGTGAGCTGGGAGCCCTCCAGCCAGGTGGACCACTACCTCCTCAGCTACTACCCACTGGGGAAGGAGCTCTCTATCAAGCAGATCCAAGTGCCCAAGGAGCAGCACAGCTATGAGATCCTTGGTTTGCTGCCTGGAACCAAGTACATAGTCACCCTGCGCAACGTGATGAAAGAGATTTCCAGCAGCCCACAGCATCTACTCGCCACCACAGGTGAGGAAGCAGCCAGATGCCCCAGGTTTCCCAGTAGAGGCTCTGTTTTAAGCATTTTCTTCCATTGTCCTCACAAGGACCCTTCTACTACCCGAGGCCATTGCCCTGATTTGGGGTTTGGAAAACATAGCCGCTGCAATCCTAGGTTCTGAAGAAAAGTCTCCATTCTTGTTCCTCTCTGTCTCCTCCATGACTATTGGGTCCTCCAAGCCAGTGATGGAGCCTGCTGGTTTGGGGCTCGCAGCATCTTCTCCATCCCTGAGATTAGTAAGGTCTGATTGCCCTGCACCCACACACAGGCAGCCGTGGAGTACTCCTGCATCCGCAGGCCCTCACTGAGCCACTGCGACCATTCGGCAAGATCAAGCTGGTATGGATGGGGGTCTGCTGAAGTCACCTGTATCAATTAGATTCATCTCAGCAGAAAAGAGAGGGTACAAACAGGGTAGCTGAAGAAAGTTTAATGAAGAGGTTATTGATAGAGGTATAGGTAGGGTTTGGATGATGAAACACTCTAGGACTAGCATCAGTGGGGATCCACCCCAGTCTGAAGGGGCAGGGGATGGAAGTTGGTACTGGGACCCAGAAAGGGCTTTAGGAGAGGGCTGCCTGATGGTAGAGGGATGCAGGCAGTCTACTGTGTCCCCACCAGGAGGGAGTGAAGGAGATCAGTTGCCCTCTTCTGGTGACTCTCAATGGCTGAACATGACCAGAAACCAGAGGTCCGGGGAACCAGGCTAATGCATTTCGTAGAGGTCATAATCTGGGATACAGAGCAGGAAGGAGGATGGATCTGGAGGGATGGAGTCTCCAGGGCACCACTAAATGCCATCAAAATGCTTGGAAGGACAAGCATCATTGCTTATTCTTTAGAAATTCTTATTTTCTCATGAAAGTACTTGAGGCAGCCTAGATCTTCAAGGGTTTGGAGAAACCTAGTTGTTTGAGTGATTCGGATTCATTCCTTTTCTCAGCATACTTTATTGAACATTTACTATGTGCCAGGCACTGTTCTAGATGCTGATAAAAATGAGCTGCCTCCATCTTGCCCTAAACTCTTGAGGAAAATCCAGGGGCATCCAGGTGGATGGGCCTTTGACATGCAGTGTCTTTGGAGAATCATCAGACTGCCTGTGCTTTTTGGTGGTAAGGGTAGAATAGGGTAGGGATAGCTCAGTGTTGGAAAGAGCCACGAAGGACTTGTCATGCTTGGGAGGGCAATTTGTGATTGCCTTTGTCAACGCCCTCCAGCCAAAGACCCCCCAGGGCACCCCTGTAGTTGAACAAGTTGGGTTTATTGATGGTTGCGGCATCGGAGCACACACACCATGGGGGACCATGGGTGTCTCAGGAAGACAGTGTAAGAGGGGACTGGTGTAGAAGTTGGGCTTGTGTTAGGTGATTTGGGAGAAGAGTTAAGGAAGCAGGGATTTGC
This sequence comes from Balaenoptera borealis, assembly GCF_965194805.1. Lineage (NCBI taxonomy): Eukaryota > Metazoa > Chordata > Mammalia > Artiodactyla > Balaenopteridae > Balaenoptera > Balaenoptera borealis. The sequence continues at coordinate 55,839,326 of NC_138860.1, read as the reverse complement.
TTTGGATTGCATGCTGTCAGGAACTGGGGGTAATCCTTTGATTGGTATCTTAGTGAATCTTATCTAGAAAGAGGGCAGACTAGATGGAGACTAAAGCTGTCATTGGTAAAAAAGGAACAGTCACTCATACCAGTCAGGAGGGAGGATGTTTACTCATTTTTGTGAATTGGACAATGTTTCGTTCATGTTTTGCCTGGGTGCAGACGTGATCTTGGAATCGTCTTGTTTGGTCTTAATTTGGCATGGCCACAGAGCACCTTGTCTGCTGTTGATGTCCTGTGGAATTGTTTAGGTTCAACAGGAGAACACCAAGGCCCACCTGTGAGAGCCAGGCCAGCTCCCAGCTGTCGGGCTCCTTTTCTCTTTCCCCATTTTTGTCTGTGGCTGCCTCTGCATTTAGACAGGACGGTGCTCACAGCCTCTCAATGAAGAGCCGAGACACCTGTTCTGAAAGTCTTAGCAACCCCTCTAGGCTTGTTGCTCTAGGGACTTGTGAAACCCTGTGACTGTGAAGTCGTCTTTCTAATCTGATTCAAGTGAAACCCATTCTGGTTTGCTCCTCCGGGGAGCCTCAGCCGGAGAGACACTTATCCCCATAATCATCTTGAACATTTTCATTAAGATCCTGCTTTTTCACTTGTGAGCCATGTAGGGCCCCTTCTGTAATCCTTGAGTCACTTTCATTACTCGCCCCTTGACCTGTTCCCTCAAGGAATTCCCATCTTTGAGGGAAGAACCTGGAGGCGGGCAGGTAGAAGGCAGAGCTTGGGCAGGAGTGCTTCAGAGAAAACGCTCTGTGAGTTTCTTTATCCATAACAGAGGGAATCAGAAACATTCAGAGCCATGGGACCTTGAGAGCGTAGAGTTCACCCCTTGACTGATGCACAAATTCTGTCCTGCGTCCTTGACAAGGGGTCAGTCAGTCTGGTGGGAACAGCTTCAGAACCAAGGCACTGGAGGTGAGGAAGGGGGCGAGGCTGAAAGTCTGGGGGCTTGTCTTTCCTGTTCCAAACTTCAGGCCAGGTGACATCGGCCTGGGATATGGACATTGGAACTCAAAGTGTTCCCAGAGACCCCAGACCCCTCTTCAACACCACCCAACGGTTCTTGCCACAGAGCCACATCAGCGATCCATTCCTTTGTAATAAACATTATATTTTCATCTTTTTCTGAGTGGAGGGGTGAACATTTAGCCATTAATACTTTACTATGGGAGTTCCCTGGTCCTAGTGGTTAGGATCGCAGAGGCCTGGGTTTGATCCCTGGGTTTGGCTCAGCGTGGCCAAAGTACAAATAAAATAAAATAAAACACTGCACTCTCTTAAAAAAATACTTTACTATGAATAAATGTGCACAGTAAGTCTCTTCCTTCACAGGATGGACCAGTGGGGCAGCTGAGGACACCAGGTTCCTGGTGGAGGTGCTAAAATTTGGTAGAAGGTGCAGGAAGAATACTCAGAAGGACCAACTTAAAATTCTCCTACTTTATAGTTTTGCCTATGTTTAATCCTTATAGGAGAATTTGAGAGAAGGGGAAGGAGCTGTAATTTGGGAGACTGAGGAAAGAGCTGGTTGTATTACCAGTGTTATACTCCAGAAAATTTGAAATGCATTTCCCAAACTCTCCATGGAGGGGCCTTGAGCTTCTCATCCTGAGGTTGAGCCTCTGTGGGCAGGGGCTCTGCAGCTGAAGGGTGAGTGTTTAGTTCAGAGCAGTGTGAACCCTGACCGAGTGGGTTGGATGGCTGGCCTAGGAGGCGAGGTTCAGGGCTTGGCCACAGCAGTGGGGACGGGGAAGACTGCATGGCCTCTGATGGGGTGGGATGGGGAAGAGGCTTTCCCGAAGGACAGTCTATCCTCCATGGACAATGTGAAAACCAACAATTACTTGCTACTTTGGTAGTTCTCGGACACCTTCTAAGGACTGTGTCCTGGGGCTGCAGCCTGCTTTCAGTGTGTCAAGAAAGGGAGCTGACCTGGTAGCCAGTGTCTTGTTCCAGACCTGCGGGCCCCTGCTGTTCACTGCTTTCTCTTGCCCTCCCTGACCCCTGCCCTAGATCTTGCCGTGCTTGGCACTGCCTGGGTGACAGATGAGACTGAGAACTCCCTCGATGTGGAGTGGGAGAACCCCCCTACCAGGGTAGACTACTACAAGCTGCAGTATGGCCCCCTGACAGGGCAAGAGGTGGCCGAGGTCAGCGTGCCCAAGAGCAGTGACCACAAGAGCCGGTACGACATCACGGGTAAGAGCCAACACTGGGGATGTGAGATGTTTGCTGGTGGATGCTGAGGCGGGGACAGTGTGTGCAGAGGGGACCAGCATCTGTAGCGCTCAGGTGTGCACAGAAGGTCCTGGGGCCTTGGGAATCACCTGAACCCTGACCCGGGAACTCCCAGAGGTGAGCCCACTCTGGGGGCCCGGGGTCTCTGCTCCAGCATTCTGGCACTGCCTCTGGGAAGCTCGGAGCACCTGGGTAACAGATTACACATCCGAAATGTTCTCCCAAGTCAGCTAACCCTCTGGAAGCCCCTGTCTGTGTCTTGGGGTGGATTTGATGGGACACAGACATTCCTTTTGGAAGAACTGTGTGTGTGTGTGTGTGTGTGTGTGTGTGTGTGTGTGTGTGTGTGTGTGTGTGAGAGAGAGAGACAGAGAGAGAGAGAGAGAGAGAGAGAGAGAGAGGGAGAGAGAGGGAGAGAAATTGGTTGACTGAGGTTGGTTTGTTCGGCGCCATATGTGGAAGGAGTTGAGCTAGGCGGCCTGGGGTAGGGCGCTCCTATCCCAGTGACTGAGCTAACTCTGGGAGAGCTGGAAATCAGACGGCTGCAAACAGAACGGGGCCACATAGGACTGGGTAATGTTTTGTGACACCTGAAGTTTGTACAATTTTCAGTGTCCTCTTTAAGAATAGTAATACACAAGCATGAATACCCAATTCAGCACATGGCCTTGGAAGGGGCTGGTGCAGGTGAGGGGCCCTGAGGCTTTTTAGCTCCACGGTGAGTCCTCCTCTGGGGCCTTGTCCTGCCATCTACTCCCTGCATCCTGTCTTGAGAGGTCATCTTGGGGTTCTCAATGTTTTGTGGGGTGGCAAATTGCGTGTGTGCCTCATACATGCTGCTGTTTGCCTGCGGTTCACCACCAGAGTCTGAATATTTGTGTCATGAGGAACAATCATTCAAGTTGCCGCTACAGAGAAACAACAAACAAAGAGAAAAAAAGAAAAAGAAAGGGCAAATTAAAGCAAAGAAAATAAAGAGGGAAAAATTAAGCTAATTATTACAATGGGGAGGAAAGAAACTTTTGAGGGAAAAGGATTGTTGGGAGCAGAAAAACATTTGGGCTGTAAATACAATTGGGAAATAAGTTCTCAGTGGTCCAAGGAACGAACTGGAACTCCATTAACTTCATCTCATCCACTCTGGCCCGCGCTTCCTGACTGATAAGCTCCGCAATGATGCCTCGTATTCCACTGGTCCTGCGGCTCTTTAGCTGCCTTAGGTAGATTGTAGTCTTGAGGAGAGAAGCATAGCCCTCTCCACACCCTCACTGGAGAAATCCTGGGGAAGAGCAGTGCTGGGGCTCGAGGGTCTGGAGCCTGTACTCACACCCAGCACTGGCTGCTTGTTTCTAGGTCTGCAGCCGGGGACAGAATATAAGATCGCAGTCGTCCCCATGAGGGGAGACCTCGAGGGCAAGCCGATTCTCCTGAATGGCAGGACAGGTAAGAACGATGGGGAGACACTATGAATGCATCTCATGTTTGTGTTCTGATATTTTCTGGGCTGACTCCTCTTTGGATAAAAACTCTGGGATCTGTGTGTAGAGACAGTCTGTCTCTTTGTGTACTGACATCTTTTGGGGGGCAGGAGAGGGGAAGCAAACTTCTTCTATTTCAAATATTTTTTGCCATTGAAAATCTCCAGGATCCTGGAGTCAAGGGGAAAGGCCATTTCCAGCACCTTTCTGCTTATTTTAATAGCTTCAATCACTGGGTTATTTTTAAGGCATTTATTATCTTGGACCTAGGCACACAGCTCCACATTACTTAAGACAGGTGATTTGTAATTTTTTTCATGTCATTCCTGTGGTGTTTTCATGACAAACACACTCAGGGAGTTTGCTTTAAAATGTCAAAAGATATTAAAGACTTTCACATGGGAGTAGCAATAGATTTAGCATCTGCAGATTGAGAAAATATACAGTGACAAACGTTGCTATAAATCAGTAACATTCGACAGTAAGTTTGTAATTTATTAATCAGAAAAGAATTTGAAATCCTTGTAGTTATATATGCAAGATATCCTATGTAAGTTTTAGTTTTTAGGCAGTGCTTGAGTCTGTATTGAATTGTGAGCCTCCTGCGGTCACCCTGTGCTCCTGCCAAGTCGAGTCGGGAGGTGGTGATCTAGAGCCTACAGCCACCCGCTAGAGGCTAATCCTTGGAGCTGGCAAAGAAGAGATCTTTGAATTTTGAGACTTCCTTGAAAAGTTTCGTAGTTCTTTTCAGTTCAGTCCTGGCAGTAGCTGGTTGGGGTGGTGAGAATAAGGGTGAGATGGTGCAAGAATTGAATTCACTATTTCAGCTGCCTAGTAGGTTGCATATCTGGAGTGTGAAAGAGTTATAGAGTTGGGCAATTATAAAGGATAAAATATACTTTAATTTTCAACCATACAGTATAGACTGTGCAGCCTGCCTGAATGGTGGACTAGTGAAACACATTGGTGAGTTGGAAAATGGCAAGTCTTTCCTTAGTTCTAGTGCCTTTCTCTTTAGCTGTGAATTAATTGAGAGCCTACCATGCACCAGGCATTATACCACTAAGCACTTCTCATAAATTATCTCATTTGGTTCGCATCATAATCCTGTGTGGTAGGTCCTATTATTATTTCCAAGTCACATATAAGACAACTGAGGCTTGGAGAAATTAAGCTCAAGGTCGCCCAGCTGGGAAATGATAGGGCTGGGATTTGAACCCAGGATGTCCACTTTGGTGGACCCAAAACTAAAATGCCACCTACTTTTACTTCTCTGTCCATTATTTCTGGTTAATTTTCATACTGTTTACTCCCTAACTAAAAAAAAAAAAAAATTCTGTGACACCTCATTGTCTTTGGATAACATAGACTTCTTTTATCTTGGCCGCTGTGGGCCCCTCCAACCTGGGCCATTGTTCTCAAAACTTCCCAACAGGAAGCCTTCCTGCAGCTGGACTGTTCTTGGGGCTCCCTAACACAGAAGGCTTATCTCTACCTCGTGGGTTTGGTCGTGTTGTTACCCTTGCCTAGAAAATTCTCCACTGTTATCTCTAGCTATCAATTAATTCAGTTCAGCAAACATTAATTGCAGAGTACCACTGGGTCCTAGGGACACAAGCCCTTTAGATACTTCCAAAGATGATGAGCCCTGGTCCCTGCCCTTCACGGGCTCACAGCAGTAATATCACTCATCCTTCTGGGTCACCTCCAACGTTGGCTGCTCCACTGAGGCCTTCTAGGACAATATTAAATGGCAGCCATCTTTGCCTTTGAATTTCTAGAGCATTTAATTACATATGGCCTTGAATTGCTAGTTAACCTTTCAAGCATATTATCCCAACTAGAAGATGAGCATTCAAGAAATGTTTTTTTATTGTCAATTCTATTCTAAAAGCAGGAGGGGATATTTTATTGGATTGCAAATAAATTTGTGTTATATGTCTTACCAACATGAAAATAAAAGACACAATAATTTCTAAGGTCAGGAAACACTCTCAAACCTGGCTAGACAATTAATGTAAGGGGAAAAAAAAAGAATCCCTCTTTTCCCCAGGTGTTTTGCATTCCATGAGATGGAAAAACATACTGGAATATAAGAATGGCATAAGCACGTGCAGGGAGGAAATGGCACAGTTCAAGTATTTTCCATTTAACGAGTCACTCAGTGGAACTAATACCACGAAAGTGAAAGGGTCGATTGAAAATGCTTACCCTGTTAACATACTCGGAGTGCACTGAAAGGCACTTCTAGACAGGCAAGCCTTTAGAAACAGATCAGTTTCCGGAGAAGCAAGCACCGGCCAGGCCAGTGTCTCCAGGGAGAAATGTCCCCGAACTCCTCCATCAGACCGTCACAGCCACTTCACATCAAATGACAAGAGAGGCAGGCCCCTAACTAAGAGGTGATGCTATCCCTTTATTCTTCATTTCTCCATCTGTAAAATGAAAGGTTGGACTAAATGCGTTTCAAGTCCCTTCTCTTATTTTTTTTATGATTATGATTTTTTAATCATGTCTATGATTCATGCCTTTCCATGGTGAGTCTAAAACAAAGGACCGCTTGCTTTGTTATAATCTCCCACGCTCCCACGCACAGCAGAGCATACAGCCTAGCATATTCACTTGTTAACAATTTTCTCAGAACTTTTCCCCTTAGACTATGTTATGAAATAGAAGTTTTGACGACTCTTATTATCCTTTTCGCTTTTTATTGCTTCCCAAACACAATGCTTCATTTTGAAATGGCCCAGCCCCCAAAACTTTCCTTCTCAAACTCCTTCATGTTTCAAGATGAGCTCCTGTCAACACTCAGAACTCCTGTCTCTCACAGCCTCCCCACACATACATCCAATAGCTGAAAAACAATGAGCATCTCTAGCATTTGTGTGTTCTAGGTACCGTGGGGCTTCATAAACATTATCTTCCGTCCTTCTAATAGCATTGTAAGCATTATTATTCCCATTTCACAGGTGAGAAAATTGAAGCCTACAAAGTTTAGGAGATTCAGAGTGAACTAGTGAATGGCATTTGAATTTAGGTTTGCTTTCCAGAAGCAAAGCTAGAGGATAGCAGGAAGGTGGGTTGATCTCTCTGCGTACATTCTCTACAAATGGTGCCTTTTGAGTAATTTTATTGCCACAATGAAAAGCAGTAGAGGAGACCTGAGAAAGCATAGCTACTATAGTCCAGAGGCACCTCTTCCGTGAACTCACCTTCAAACCAGTAGCATAGGCCCTGTCCCCCATCTCTGCCTCCAAACCCATAATATCCTCATGGATTTCAGACCTTGGTTGTTCCGTTTTCCACTACGCCAAGTGGCCATTGCGAATGGAGAAGGCTGTTCCTAATGCCTGTGGCCATGGGCTGGAGTGTGGACCCGTGCTGTTGGGTTTGCCAGCATAGACTGAGGACAGCCGTGTCCTACCCAATCCTGTGGTGAATCTTGTTATAAAGTGGAATAATCTTTCCTGATGTGTCTAGAGCTCTTAATTAGCCTTTTCTGTACCCTCAGTTTTGTAAATTAAATCTCTGACATGGGGCTTACCTTTATTCCAATACATGCACTCAAAAGTGAATCCTACCTATCAAGCATCTTAAATCTCGTTTTAAATCTCCCTAACCTCAGTGGCCCTGAGAAAGGTCCCACCAGGGCAGCTAGTGTCCAGCAGGTGGGAAGTTGCAGCCTGAGGAGGAAGCTGGGGCCAGGGCGGCAGGGCCTGTCTCCCAGTTGAGGCTGCTGCTGGGACTCCTCTAGGATCTGGCCAGCTGCTGCAGCTACAGGAAGACTTTGTTCCACGGCAAAAACTGTTTATGATCCTCACATTCCTTCTTGGCAGAGAGGGAGGTTTTGGTCCTGCTAAGCTGGCTTCTTCCAATGATGTGGCGTATTGTGCGGGGTCACAGTATCACTGAGGCTTTCCTTCTACATCTGTATCTTGGTGTCTGATTCCCATCCTGAAATTTATCAAGGAGAAGAGCAGCTCTTTGAAGAGCCTCCTATTGACTTAAGTTGTCGTTGTTGTTAGGGAGTTGAGAGAAAAGGGGCAGGGAGTCCTGAGTTCCAGGCTGGCCCAGCCTCTCACTGGCTTTATGGGTTTGGAGAAGTCACATCTCCTCTCTGGGCTTGGTTTCTGTAACCCTGACATGGTATGATTCTATTTTTCCTTCCTACCTTCTCACTCTTCATAGCCAAGATGCCTTTTCCTGGTTCTCCTCCATTCCTGGGGGTTCTGGGACTGTTGGCGGGGGAAGGAGCTTCAGGGCTATGTGTCAGAAATCAGGCCTTGTGTCAGAAAGCTATACTCTCCTGAATCGGTTCCCGTAATCACTGGTGGCAGCTTATCCCTGTTCAGCCAAGTGGGAAGGACTGGCCTCAATCCATAGAAAGTGATGGAAAGACAACATTCAGTTTCTTCTTTGAGGGTCATTCTCTCATCTTTCTGATCTCTGCTTTCCCAGATGTTATATATTATAGTGGCTGCCACAGAGCTAAATTGTGTAATCCCCAGAGGTAGCCCCTCATCTCACGTTCATTCCTGTGTGCTTTTTATCTCTAAGAAAAGGTGTGTTACATAAGCTCACTTCTTGCAAATAACCTACAAAACTCTAATGTGTCTAAAAAAAACCAACTGCCATTGATTGACCACATACTATGTGCCAGGAGCTTTTCATACATTACTCTATCAAACCTCCTAATAATAACATAATATTTCCTCCATCCACCCAGGTGGATGTGATGGATCTTGAGAGGGCTGCACACACAGGCAGTCCTGACCCTTCAAAGCCGTGGGCCTGTGCTGAGCGTCCTGGCAGCCGTGGTGGCACGCACTGATCTGGGGCAGGGAGAGGTGGTGGGAGGCACTTCTGGGACTGCGGGTTGTACAGATGCGGGAGAGGATGAGGGCCAGGGACTTCAAGAGGCAGGACTCTCTGGGTGTTCCCCATCTTCACTTTTCCAGTCCAAATGTCCCCACTCCTGATTTGGCACCAGTTTCCCCCTATTGACATATCACCATTGGAGGCTCTCTTCGTTACCTCCCTGTCATGTGCAGAATCATGCTATGCACGGAAAGGGGCAACGGGATGAGGTGGGAGTCCTCTCCCCTGCTGTGTACACTTTCTCCTGAGCATCCTCTTAGAGCCTGCTCGAGCCCCCAGAGGCCCAGGACATGGCCCTGTTGGTGTCTGTGTTCTGACTGCACTGCCCTTTCATCCTAAGAGGCCCACTCTACCAAGTGGGTATGAGGTATGCCCAGCCCCTGTCTCCCAGAGGCAACAGTCTGGGACCATTTCCTCTTTCTAGTTGCCACTCCAAGTTCCAATCCACTAGTGCTTCTGGGTTTCAGGTCGAAAGAAATTTTCAGATCATACTTTATCTATTTTATTTGTAGTTTAGTATTATCATTCTTAGTAGTGGTCATAGTTCCATAAGAAGAGGCCGATGGTAGTGCCTCTTAGCCTATAGTGGTATAAGGTGGAAATGTGTAGTCTTTGGTAGATAGGACTGGGTTCAGATCTTGGCTCTACCAGTTAATATGTCCCATTCCTCTCCCATTGGTCTCATTCCTCTCCCTAGCTTCTACTGCAAACCCTGCCCTCCCTCAGATCTCCCCATCTCTGTAAATGGTCACCCCTTTCTGCAAATTGCTAAAGACCCAAACCAACAAGTCATTATAGCCCACATCAAATTCATGAGCAGATTCTGGCAGCTCTATCTTTGAAATCTCCCCAGCCCACTTTCATCTGCCACAGTTGTCCACGTTCCTGTCATCTCATACATAAACTGTGGTAGCAGCTTCCTAGGTGACCTCCCCTCTTGACCTGCAATAGTCTGTACTGTCTGCAGCAGCCAGAGGGGTCCTTTTATAAAACAAGTCAGATCATGTCATTCTCCTGTGAAAACCCCCCAGAAGCTTCTCATCTCATTCAGTGCTAAAGCCAAGTTGTTACAATGACTTTCAAAGGCATCCACTTGCCTCCTCACCTCATTGGCCTCACCTCCAGCCACTCGACCTCCTCACTTACTCTGTCCGGATGCACTGGCCTCCTGCTGTTCCCCAAATACATGGAGCAGGATCTTTGAACTTGCTGCTCCCTCTGCCTGGAATGAGGTTCCCCAGATTGCACATGGCCCAATGCCTCATTTCATTTCAGTCTTTGCTCAGCTGTTACCTTCTCGCTGACCTTTCTTCTAAAATCACAAATATCTTTTGTTCCTCGCTTTCTAATTCCTTTACCTTGCCCTATTGAGCTTCCCAATACTATCCCTGCTTGTTTATTGTCTGGCTCTTGCAGGAGAACGTAAGCTCCCTGGTAGAGCGTCTTTATTCTCTTCATTGCTTATATTAGTTTCCTAGGGCTGCTATAACCAAGTACCAAAAACTGGGTGGCTTAAAACAGACATTGAATGTCTCATGGTTATGGAGGCTAGAAGTCTGAAATCAAGGTGTCAGCAGGGCCACGCTCTCTCTGACAGCTCAAGGTGTTCCTTCTTTGTCTCTTCCAGCCTCTGGTGTTCATTGGCAATCCTTGCGTTCTTTGACTTGTAGATGAAGCACTGCAATCACATGACTGTCTTCTTCCTGCGTCTCTTCATCTTGTCTTTCCTTGTATGTGTCTGCCTCTGTGTCCAAATTTCCCCCTTTTATAAGCACAGCAGGCATATTGGATCAGGCCCACCCTAATGACCTTATTTTAACTTGATTATCTCTAGAAAGACCCTATTTCTAAATGAGGTCACATGTTGATGTACTGCGGTTTAGCACTTAGATATACCTTTGCAAAGGGCGGGGGACACAACTCATAACACTGCTGAGTCCCCAGCTCCATGTAGGCACTCAGTGATTGTTTAAAGAATGAGTCAGGAACTACCATTTACTATCTGTGTGACCTTGGGCAAATTATCTAATCTCTCTGAGTCTTGCATATAATTAGTGATCTAAAAATGGTAACCGTTATTAATTTCCCAAATTAGTACATGGAGAATCTGATAAATGCCTTATGTTGTTGCTATGAAGTCTGCTAAAGTAATATATGAAAAGCACCTGGCACTTAATATGTGGTCAGTAAATGGCAGTTGATTTATTAAATAAAATATGCACTGTCTCTGGTGATGGAATGTATTTCATTTCCTTGCACACAAATAAAACATGGCCACTGTGCTTAAGAAAGGTGCATTGTAGCTGATGTTAAAGAATGTAGCTATGTAAAGTTGTAACATCTCTGCTGGAAAATTCTTGGCCAAGAGAACTACAAGATGGGGAAGAAGAAAAATGCTTAGGTTTCTGAGAGTAAGAGACTTTTTTTTTTTAAATTTTATTTTTATTTTTGGCTGTGTTGGGTCTTCATTGCTACGTGTGGTCTTTTCTCTAGTTGCGGCAAGCAGGGGCTACTCTTTGTTGCGGTGCACCATCTTCTCATTGCGGTGGCTTCTCTTGTTGCGGAGCACGGGCTCTAGGCCCGTGGGCTTCAGTAGTTGTGGCACGTAAGCTCAGTAGTTGTGGCTTGTGGGCTCTAGAGCGCAGGCTCAGTAGTTGTGGCCCACAGGCTTAGTTGCTCCTCGGCACGTGGGATCTTCCCGGACCAGGGCTCGAACCCATGTCCCCCGCATTGGCAGGCGGATTCTTAACCACTGCGCCACCAGGGAAGTCCAGTAAGAGACTTTTTTGTGAGTCTTTACCCAAAAGGATCCCGATCTATTTGTAAGTAGGGTTCTCAGGGCAAGCATCTTTATTAGTGACCTTGATGGCTGCACTCAGATGGTTTGCAAATGATAAGAAGCTGGAAAGGAAAGTGGCCATGTTGGATGAAAGACTAAATTATAAATGGAATCCATAAGATAAAATATAACAAGGATAATTGGTGGATCCAGGACATGTATTATATGCAAAAAATGGGGGAGATGTGGCTTAATGTGAAGGTTCTCAACCTCTGAGGTACATCAGAATCACCTGTAGAGTTTTGCTTACTTGTTTTTAAAATAGAGATATCAGGGCGTATTTCAGACATGCTGAAGTAGACCCTCTGGTGGTGGTACTTAGTAGGTGTCCAATGTTGGCAAAGGTTGAGAGCCCCTGGGGTAACTGGGACAAGTATGAAAAACTTAGGGATTTTTCTGAGACTGTGGGATGAGGCTATGTTATTGGGGGGTAAAGTGTCCGGGACATGGAGGGCATTTTGTTCTGGGTTGGTGCTTCTAGAATATAAAGTCTGCATGAGCAGGGATTTCTGACTGTTTTGTTAATTGGTGATTCCTGAGTGCCATCACATGGCCATGGCATGGGATGGATGCTCAGTGAATTGTTGAATGAATGAACTGAGTTTGGGGAATTTTTCTCTGAAAAGGGAAAGACAAGAGCATGTTTAGATGTAAGTGCCAGGTCTAGAAACTCTAAGTTGGAAGTTGGGAAGTTGATAGTATAAATTTATAACATAGTATAGTATGATATGATATAATATAATTGTTTTTATAAGTTGGAAGTTGGGAAGTTGATAATATAAGTTTATAATATAATATATATAATTAATATAATATAATATAATAGTTTTTAACTTATAAGTGCATAAATTAGCGAGGTGAAGCTGTTTGATTAAAGGAGAATTAGGAAGGAGAATGAGAATTATTCTTGAATACTTGCTGGATGGTGTCCAGGAAGAGGAATTAGGTGTATTCTATATGCCCACCGAGGGTAGACATACTCGAAGGAGAAATACTTTAAGTGGCCACACTTGGAGGAGTTTTCTCTAACGTGCTCAGTGATTATAAAATGGAAGTCCCTCAGGAAGACCTTTCTCAGCTTAGGGTTCAAGCAGAGGCCAGTTGTCCACCTGTCACAGATGATGGAGAGGGCCTCTTGCATTGCATAGACTATGGAATCAGGTCACCCAGATGCACTCGATCTTGAAACATTTGTGATCTTGATCAGCCAGATGCCTTCTCTACTTTTTCTTTCTCATATATTTTTATGAAGAAATTGATAGTCCAACCAATGTGGTCACTGATCGAGTGACAGAAGACACAGCGATGGTCTCCTGGAACCCAGTCCAGGCTGTCATTGATAAGTATGTGGTGCGCTACATCTCCACTGACGGGGAGACGAAGGACACAGCTGTGCACAGGGAGCAGAGCAGCACCGTCCTGACGGGCCTGAAGCCGGGAGAGGTGTACAAAGTCTACGTGTGGGCTGAGAGGGGCAACCAGGAGAGCAAGAAGGCCGACACCAAGGCCCTCACAGGTAACAGAAGGATGGGAGTCTTCTCTCATTCTTACTGTCTCCCATCTCTGAATAAACAGGTTTCCTCATGGCAAGGAGAAGATTGATTTTTGAATCAGGAGGCTGATGCCCACCTAGCATCAACTTTTTTGTTTGCAGGTGTGGGGGTGTGGGGTTGCAAAAGCAATTTCAAATTTCATAATTATGAATTTTTTCCTTTTTAACCTCAAGCAAAAGAGACCATCCTTTTTATTTGATACAGAAGGTCATACTTATTTGGGTTGGAATTCCATATGCAACTCCCTTGGAGTAGAGGAACATTGTCTAATTTTCATGTTTTGGACGTTAAAACTCAAAACATTTGGCTGACAGTGAATTTGAATGCTCATCTCAGTTTGCAGTGACTGTACAGGCATGTTGCCTGTAACCTGGAGCTCTCTTTCAGACCATGGAAATGGTTTCCCTCTTGAGTCAACATTTACCAAATGTACCAATTCTGACTTGAAGCTTTCAGAAACTGTGAGGGCTCCCTTACTCCATCCAGTTGTGTTCTGCTCGGCTGGGGCCTGCGGGTGTCCTGAGGCTGCATGGGGGCGTATCCCAGACATTCCTTCTGCTTAAAACCTCCTCTGGCGCTGTCCTTGAGTTCAGAGAAGCCTAATTCTGGAGTCCACTTGAGGTTCCAAACAGTTGGCAGGAATCATAGAAAACAATTCACTTATTGATTGGCCTTTGTTGTGGACACTTAGTGTAGAGACTCTCAGAGAAGCTGATAATTGGTTAGGAATATCGTTTCAGAAGCTTGACTTTCCAAGTTTTAATCTCAGCTCTACCATTTACTAGCTGAGTGATTTGGGGCAAGTTGCTTCGCCTCTGTTCCTCAGATTCTTGTCTGTAAAATGGGGCATATGAATGTCTACATCACTGGGTTAGTGTGAGAGTTACATGAGTTAATTCATGTAAGTGCCTGACATAGAGAGTGCTACATAAATGATAGTCATGCTTATTTCTTAAAATGTGTCTTAGTCTGTTTGGGCTGCTATAGCAAAATACCATAGACTGGGTGGCTTAAATAACAGAAATTTATTTCCAGCAGTTCTGGAGCCTGGAAAGTCCCATGATCTGGGTGCCAGTTGGTTCATTTATTGGTGAGAGCTCTCTTCTTGGCTTACAGATGGCCACCTTCTTCCTTACATGGTGGAGAGAGGAAGTTCTGGTCTCCTCTTCTTCTTAGGAAGGCACTAATCCCATCGTGGGGGCCCCCATCCTCGTGACCTCTTCTAAACCTAATTACCTCCCAAAGGTTCCACCTCTAAATACCATCAAATTGGAGGTTAGGGCTTCAACATATAAATTTTTGTGGAGGGACACAAACGTTCAGTGCACAGAAATGTTAATCTGCATTTGGCCTTGAAGCACTTTGTGTTGCATAGCCTCCTGGGGCCAGATGGGCCTTGTCTCCTCCAGGGGAAGGAGAAGTTAACAGTAAGGATGGTGAGACCTAGATTTGTTTAAAGTCGAGGTCAGGAAACCTTCTGTAAAAGGCCAGATAGTAAATATTTTCAGCTTTGGGGACCATACAGTCTCTGTTGCAACGGCTCAACTCTGCCATTGAAATGAGAAAACAGCCATAGATAGTATGGAAATGAACTAGCATGACTGTGTTCCAATAAAACTTGATTTATAAAAATAGGCAGTGGGTCAGATTTGGCCCATGGGCTCTAGATTACCAGCTCCTGGTTTATATTACACACGGCCCTCCATTCACTAGGATTTTGAGTGCTGTGAAAAGAAAGAGCATGTGGGTCAGCCTTTTTAAGACAGTGGAAGTTGGAATGGAGAAGAGGCTTCCCCTTTCACAGGTGGGCGTGGTGCAAGTAAAGCACCCCAGATCACGGGGAGCCACTGGGGTGTGGTATTGCTGGGGGTGTCAGGCACAGAGCTAGGCTTTGGGGGTACAAAGGTAAAAGCACAGTTTGTGCTCATATGGCATTCACAATCCTCTGGGTAGAGGAGACAAGTGAAAAAGACAAAGTGCAGTGAGTTATGTTCCAGAGCAAACAAATAACCCTGGAAGTATGGGAACCTGAAAAAAAGTGGGGGTAAGAGGGGTCACGGCAGCCTATAGGAATAGGTGACCCCTGAACGGAATCTAGAAGGATGTGCGGCTGTTAGCAGTGAGAGCAGCATATGCAGAGACCTAAGGTGTGGGAATATGACAGGTTGGTTTTCTGTCATGTCTTAATATGCACTTATGTTAATAATGTCATCTTTAGTGGTGTTTATGGTGGGTAGGTCTGTGAGGGGGTGGAGTAGGGAAGATGAGGCTGGGGCGTTGAAGCCAGCATAGAATCCCAGGATAAATTGTTTGTCCTTTCATGTCAGCTGTCTGTGTGTCTTTCATGTCAGGTGTCCTGTGCTCCTTCTGGCAAGTCCTCCCTTGGCTGTGTATCCCACTGAGCTGGCCTGGCCGAGCTGGCAAGTGATGGTGCACGGGTTTGAAATGCAGCTGCTATCAGAGAAAGCTCAGTTTTTCAAGGAGGTGGTTTTTGAAACAGGATCATAAAGGCATGCTAATCATTGCACCCAATTCTTTGTTTTTTTGACTTTTTAAGAGTTTTTATTTTTGAGGAGAAAGTGATATTTCATACCTCAGGTGACATTAGTAATAAAAAAGAGCTCATATTTCAGCACTTACTATGCAATATCTCATGTACTATTCACCATAACCCAGAAGTAGGTACTGATAGTTCCTTCTTTGTAGAGATGAGGAGACCAAGACTTAAGTTATACAGTTTGTCCAAAGTTAGCAACCAGGAAATAGTGTAGCCCACGTTTCAACCCAGTTTAACTGCATAGAAACCCAGACAGATTCTACAAGTCGGATTATTTTTATCAGCCTAGACCTCAAATACCTTCACTTTAAAAGTCTCCCATTTCTATGGCCTCAGACATAATGTTTTATATGGAAAGAACTGACAGGTCCTACTTCTGGGATATTTTTCTTCCAAAAGAAAATGTTAGAGCGGTTGCACAGATTTATTGAAGTATAATTGCTTTCAGGTACAAGGAGCCAGGAACTAAAAAGAGTGTATTATGTAAACCCAGGGTAAAGGAGAAATTTGTATATGAAGACGAATTCTTTTTATCCAAAGGCAACTTGTGGAAAAAGTTTATAGAGTTGAGACTGAATATTGGCTTTGTCTGAATGCAAATAACTCATTCTTGGAAATTTCAGACCGCTTGCTTAATTAAACCCTTAAGTTATCCCAACCATTGGCATATAACAGACTCTGAAATTTGTTGAGGTCATCATTTTGGTTGTTTGTGTGCTGGCCTTTCACGAATTACAGAGTTGGCAAATGATACACTCTTTCATCTTTCTTAAAGAAATTGACAGCCCCCAAAACCTGGTGACCAACGGGGTGACAGAGAACACGGTCACCGTCTCCTGGGACCCAGTGCAGGCCGTGATTGACAGGTACCTGGTGCGCTACACCTCTGCTGATGGAGACTCCGGGGAGATTCCGGTGGGGAAGGAGCAGAGCAGCACCGTCTTGACGGGCCTGAGGCCGGGCGTGGAGTACACGGTCCACGTGTGGGCCCAGAAGGGGGACCAGGAGAGCAGGGAGGCCGACACCAAGGCCCCGACAGGTAATGGATCATGCATCATCACTGTGTCACTGCTAAGCTGATGTCCGTCTAGGTTGGTTTTCCTTCTCTGACCTTGGCTGAAAGGGAGGCTCAAGGATGAGCAGGCTGGTATCCTTGCATAGTAAACTGTGTACCCCTTTCTTCCATTGAATGGCTTCTCTTAGAATGCATAGCTTGTCCTGTTTGGTTAAAGACCAAAGTTTGGTCTTTAAACATTGACATTATTGCTCATTGTCCTTTGTTCTCTGCCTGTGCACCTGCTTTGTTATTAATGCCTAAAGGCTTCACCTTCATAAAGAATAAATATGAAGAAAGCACAAGTAACTATCATGCTGAGGGATGGTTGATCCAAAACCAAATTTTCTTTACTCCTCACCGGTTTAAAGCCTTTCTGTGAAAGACCTACAATAACAAACCCAAAACAATTAAGAAAATGGTAATAGGAACATACATATCGATAACTGCCTTAAATGTAAATGGATTAAATGCTCCAACCAAAAGACATAGATGGGCTGAATGGATGCAAAAACAAGACCCATATATATGCTGTCTACAAGAAACCCACTTCAGACCTAGGGACACATACAGGCTGAAAGTGAGGGGATGGAAAAAGATATTCCATGCAAATGGAAATCAGGAGAAAGCTGGAGTAGCAATTCTCATATCAGACAAAATAGACTTTAAAGTAAAGACTATTCCAAGAGACAAAGAAGGACACTACGTAATGATCAAGGGATCAATCCAAGAAGACAATATAACAATTGTAAATATTTATGCACCCAACATAGGAGCACCTCAATACATAAGGCAAATGCTAATAAGAGGGGAATCGACAGTAACACAATAATAGTAGAGGACTTTAACACCCCACTTACACCAATGGATAGATCACCCAAGCAGAAAATAAATAAGGAAACACAGCCATAAAAGGGGAAATGGACAACCTGGAAGAAATGGACAAATTCTTAGAAAAGCACAACCTTTCAAGACTGAACCAGGAAGAAATAGAAAATATAAACAGACCAATCACAAGCACTGAAATTGAGACTGTGATTAAAAATCTTCCAACAAACAAAAACCCAGGACCAGATGGCTTCACAGGTAAATTCTATGAAATATTTAGAGAAGAGCTAACACCTATCCTTGTCAAACTCTTCCAAAATATAGCAGGAACACTCCCAAACTCATTCTATGAGGCCACCACCACCCTGATAACAAAACCAGACAAAGATGTCACAAAGAAAGAAAACTACAGGCCAGTATCACTGATGAACATAGATGCAAAAATCCTCAATAGAATACTAGCAAACAGAATCCAACAGCACACTAAAAGGATCATACACCATGATCAAGTGGGGTTTATCCCAGGAATGCAAGGTTTCTTTAATATATGCAAATCAATCAATGTGATAAACCATATTAACAAATTGAAGGAGAAAAACCATATGATCATCTCAATAGATGCAGAAAAAGCTTTCGACAAAATTCAACACCCATTTATGATAAAAACCCTCCAGAAAGTAGGCATAGGGGGAACTTACCTCAACATAATAAAGGCCATATATGACAAACCCATAGCCAACATCATTTCAGTGGTGAAAAACTTAAACCATTTCCTCTAAGATCAGGAACAAGACAAGGTTGTCCACTCTCACCACTAGTATTCAACATAGTTTTGGAAGTTTTAGCCACAGCAATCATAGAAGAAAAAGAAATAAAAGGAATCCAAATTGGAAAAGAAGAAGTAAAGCTGTCACTGTTTGCAGATGACATGATACTATACATAGAGAATCCTAAAGAGGCTACCAGAAAACTACTGGAGCTAATCAATGAATTTGGTAAAGTAGCAGGATACAAAATTAATGCACAGAAATCTCTTGCATTCCTATACACTAATGATGAAAAATCTGAAAGAGAAATTAAGGAAACACTCCCATTTACCAATGCAACAAAAAGAATAAAATACCTAGGAATAAACCTACCTAAGGAGACAAAAGACCTGTATTCAGAAAACTATAAGACACTGGTGAAAGAAATTAAAGATGATACCAACAGATGGAGAGATATACCATGTTCTTGGATTGGAAGAATAAACATTGTGAAAATGACTCTACTACCCAAAGCAATCTCCAGATTCAATGCAATCCCTATCAAACTACCAATGGCATTTTTCACAGAACTAGAACAAAAAATTTCAAAATATATATGGAAACACAAAAGACCCTGAATAGCCAAAGCAATCTTGAGAAAGAAAAACAGAGCTGGAGGAATCAGACTCCCTGACTTCAGACTATACTACAGAGCTACAGTAATCAAGACAGTATGGTACTGGCACAAAAACAGAAACATAGATCAATGGAACAGGATAGAAAGCCCAGAGAAAAACCCACGCACATATGGTCACCTTATCTTTGATAAAGGAGGCAAGAATATACAATGGAGAAAAGACAGCCTCTTCAATAAGTGGTGCTGGGAAAACTGGACAGCTACATGGAAAAGAATGAAATTAGAACATTCCCCAACACCATGCACAAAAATAAACTCAAAATGGATTAAAGACCTAAATGTAAGGCCAGACACTATCAAACTCTTAGAGGAAAACATAGGCAGAACACTCTATGACATAAATCACAGCAAGATCCTTTTGGACCCACCTCCTAGAGAAATGGAAATAAAAACAAAAACAAATGGGACCTAATGAAACTTAAAAGCTTTTGCACAGCAAAGGAAACCATAAGACGAAAAGACAACCTTCAGAATGGAAGAAAATATTTGCAAACGAAGCAATGGACAAAGGATTAATCTCCAAAATATACAAGCAGCTCATGCAGCTCAAATCAAAAAAACAAACAACCGAATTCAAAAATGGGCAGAAGACCTAAATAGACATTTCTCCAAAGAAGATATACAGATTGCCAATAAACACATGAAAAGATGCTCAACATCACTAATCATTAGAGAAATGCAAATCAGTAGTACAATGAGGTATCATCTCACACTGGTCAGAATGGCCATCATCAAAAATCTACAAACAATAAATGCTGGTGAGGGTGTGGAGAAAAGGGAACCTTCTTGCACAGTTGGTGGGAATGTAAATTGATACAGCCACTATGGAGAACAGTATAGAGGTTCCTTAAAAAACTAAAAATAGAACTACCATACAACTCAGCAATCCCACTACTAGGCATATACCCTGAGAAAACCATGATTCAAAAAGAGTCATGTACCACAGTGTTCATTGCAGCTCTATTTACTATAGCCAAGACATGGAAGCAACCTAAGTGTCCATTGACAGATGAATGGATAAAGAAGATGTGGTACATATATACAATGGAATATTACTCAGCCGTAAAAAGAAACAAAATTGAGTTATTTGTAGTGAGGTGGATGGATCTAGAGACTGTCATACAGAATGAAGTAAGTCAGAAAGAGAAAAACAAATACCATATGCTAACACATATATATGAAATCTAAAAAAAAAAAAAGGTTCTGAAGAACCTAGGGGCAGGACAGGAATAAAGACGCAGACACAGATAATGGACTTGAGGACATGGGGAGGGGGAAGGGTAAACTGGGACGAAGTGAGAGAGTGGCATTGATATATATATACACTACCAAATGTAAAACCGATAGCTAGTGGGAAGCAGCCGAATAGCACAGGGAGATCAGCTCGGTGCTTTGTGTCCACCTAGAGGGATGGGAAAGGGAGGGTGGGAGGGAGATGCAAGAGGGAAGAGATATGGAGATATATGTATATGTATAGCTGATTCAATTTGCTATACAGCAGGAACTAACACACCATTGTAAAGCAATTGTACTCCAATAAAGATGTTAGTTAAATAAATAAATAAATAAATAAAGCCTTTCTGTGGTGCTTATTTTTGTTTCTGCTCTTTGGATGAGCGTTTTATGCAGAAATAATAACGTTTTATTAGCTCAAACTAAGCAAATGTCTATCACTTCTAGCCTCCAATATGTATCATTTTAGTAATTAAGATGTCTACGTTCATGCAATTGTACGTACTTTATGTAACTTTAAACCTGCTCCTCTCCATCAGCTTGGGCCTTTTGTGGGCTAACTGCCTGCCGTTGAAGGGGGCATGCTCGGCTTCTCTTGTATTTCCAGTCCATTCTTTAAGCACTGTCCTTCCAGAGTGCAAACTCGAGTTCCTGGCCCATTTATGTTTGGTACGTGGGAGGTAAGGGGTGTCGGGAGGAGGAGAGGTGAGGGATCTTGCTTGACAGTAATAATCACGGCTGGCTTGGGTCTGTCATGGGGCCTAACAAGGGTTAAAACTAACTTTCCCTTCATGGAACACTTCCTTGTGTTCTTCAGAGACACCTCATCTGTCCTCTTTCACTGTAGTGTTTCTGTAGATACATGCATGTCTCCTACTGGTCTCCTACTCCCCTCTGCCCATACATCTGGGGGTGCCCTCCAGTGCCCTTCTCTGGTGAGGGGTGAGGTGACCCCACCTCACCCCTCTGGGTGATCCTCTTGGACAGCTTCTAAAACAGTCCCAGGTGGGCTCTCCTTTCTTTGCCCCACATCTGGTCCATGGGGGACACACATGCATCCTTTGTCCGTGCAACCAGATGTATGGGTCTGTTGCAATGCTGCAGCCTCTTGTTGCTCTGCAGCAGCACAACCAGCTATTTTCTCACCTCTCAGATATTTTAGGCACGTGTCAGACACCAGCCCACGGTGTTCCCCAAGCTTTGGGCAGGGTTTCTCAGCCTTGGCACTGTTGATGATTCTTTGTTGCAGGGGTCTGTCTTGTGCATTGTAGGATGTTTAGCAACCTCCCTGACCTCTACCCATTTGATGCCATGAGCCTCCCCATTCCACACTGAACTGAAAGAACCAAAAATATCTTCAGACATTGCTGATCACCCCTGGTTGAGAACTTTTGCTCTGGAGTATACATAAGCAGCTCCGTAAGGGATCCCATTGCAACTGCTTATTCGAGGCTTGGCTGTCACCCATGGGACTCATGGTGTAACTCTCTCCAAAGAAATCCACTCTTTTAAGTCCCACCTGTTTGTACTCTCCAGCCTCTGTTGTAGTCTGGAGTTGGTTGGTCAATCAAAGGCCACAAAACTTGTCGGTCCTGCCTTGGCTGTGGGCCCTCAGGTTGGAAAGTAAATACCAATTTTCTTGGGGGTCACAGCCTAAACCAAGATAAGAATAGTCCCACTTGAACATACCGTTGCATATATGTGATAGGACCTTAGGGTAATGGCTTTTGCAATGAACTATAGGCATACCTCAGAGATGTTGTGAGTTCGGTTCCAGACGACCACAATAAAGTGAACATCACAATATAGAAAGTCACATGAATTTTTTTGTTTCCCAGTGCATATAAAAGTGGTGTTTACATTGCACTGTATCTATTAAGTGTGCCATAGCGTTATGTCTAAAAAAGTATATAGCTTAATTTAAAAATATTTTATTGCTAAAAACTGTTAATCATCATGTAAGCCTTCAGCAAATTGTAGTAACATCAAAGATCACTGACCACAGATTACCATAACAAATAAAATAATAATGAAAAAGTTTGAAATATTATGAGAATTACCAAAATGTGACACAGAGACACAAAGTGAGCAAATGCTATTGGCACATGCAGAATGATGCCAGTAGACTTGCTGGATGCAGGGTTGCCACAAACTCTCAATTTGTAAAAAGTGCAATATCTTTGATGCATAATAAAGAGAAGCACAATAAAATGAGATATGCCCGTATGTGGAACAAAGAAACGCTATTATTTTCTTGGTGAATACATATTCGAACACCTTCCCTGTGTGTAGTATGGAGGAACATAATCCTGTACATTCATAAAATATCAACAAACTGATATCATTTAAAATAGCTTATGATCATTGGACATCCACTCTCTGCCAAGAGCTGTCCTAAGGGGCATGTTATTAACTCACATAATACCCATCTCTACAGGGTATACACTAATATTATCTCTGCCTACTTTTTTTTCCTATAAGCACTGTGATACTTTAATATTTTCAAGGCCCCTTTCTTCTTATTTATTTGTTTATTTATTTATCTTTGGCTGCGTTGGGTCTTCATTGCTGCGCGCGGGCTTTCTCCAGTTGCGGCGAGCAGGGGCTACTCTTCGTTGCAGTGCGCAGGCTTCTCATTGCGGTGGCTTCTCTTGTTGTGGAGCACAGGCTCTAGGTGCACAGGCTTCAGTAGTTGTGGCATGCGGGCTCAGTAGTTGTGGCGCCCGGGCTTAGTTGCTCCACGGCATGTGGGATCTTCCCGGACCAGGGCTCGAACCCGTGTTCCCTGCATTGGCAGGCGGATTCTTAACCACCGCACCACCAGGGAAGCCCTCAAGGCCCCTTTCTACATGACATTTTTTGTCTTGGTTTTCAGAACTACTCAGAGAGATACGTACAATAACTATTAACAACTCAATGTTACTAATGCGGAGAAGTGAAGTGCCTTGCCCAAGTTCACAAAACAAGTTAGTAATTTATGAAATGAGAGGCATGCATGGAACATTAGTTCTCGAAGGAACCTTGGAGTCCATCCAACTGGAAGTCCAGATTGACAGATCAAGAAGCTGAAGCCCAGCCAGAGGCAGCAGAGTTGTCCAGGGCCACAGCTCTTCTGACTCTGGGCCCTACTGCTCACTCTGCTGTCCTGTTCTGCCTCCTTGAAAACCCACAAGTCCAGATGTAGAAAGAGGTCTACATCCATGAAACAACTGAAAACTGACATGTGAGATAGGAAGATTCTAAGAAAAGGAAGCTGCCCCAGCCCAAACAGCATGGCCACAAGATCTCACTCTAGTAATAGTGTTTATTGATCCTCATTTTCCTTTCAGACATTGACAGCCCCAAAAACCTGGTGACCGACCAAGTGACAGAGAACACGGCCACCATCTCCTGGGACCCGGTGCAGGCCGTGATTGACAGGTACTTGGTGCGCTACACCTCTGCTGACGGAGACTCCGGGGAGGTTCCGGTGGGGAAGGAGGAGAGCAGCACCGTCCTGACGGGCCTGAGGCCGGGCGTGGAGTACACGGTCCACGTGTGGGCCCAGAAGGGGGACCGGGAGAGCAGGAAGGCCGACACCACGGCCCCGACAGGTAATAAGAAAAAGATGGTCAATTAGAATTGAATTTTGAGGGTGTGAATTTGGGTGCACATGGTGCCAAAAGATGCGGCTTGAGTTGAGAGACTTTGCAAAGAGAATCTTAAAGATCAAAAAAGACAGTGAATTCTAGTGGTGATCTCAAGTGCTGCTCTTCCCTGACAATGACAGCTGCCAATGGGGAACCACTCAACCAACCAGAAGACAGAAGTAAAGTTGTGCAGTGGCCGTGTTTTTAGCAGACCCAGCAAAGACACTGATAGGCTCTGGTCATTGCAATGCTCGTGATAATACTTTCAGAATGATTGCTTGGGAAGTAACCCCTGATAAAATGATAAATTAGATACCCTGAAGTCATGGCAGATGTTTAATTGATTGTTTTGATGTGCCATAATGTTGCTAAGAAGACATTGTTCCTCCCACATTTTAGGGAGCTGAAAGCCAGGAAAGCATGTCAAGTTTATAATGAGCAGTCCTTTGAGATTGAGAACCAGGGGTTACTTTCTTCCTCGACTCCCACCAGGCTCTCTGGATGGGAATACCATTGCCTTGTGTTAGGAAGGCTCTAGGAGATAAAAATCGCAGTGATGGGGTGGTGGGTATCTTTTACATGGCTTCAAAGCTTAGGTTTTCCCAAACATTTTCTTAAAGAAATTGACAGCCCTAAAAACCTGATGACCGACCAGGTGACAGAGAACACGGCCACCGTCTCCTGGGACCCGGTGCAGGCCGTGATTGACAGGTACCTGGTGTGCTACACCTCTGCTGACGGAGACTCTGGGGAGGTTCCGGTGGGGAAGGAGCAGAGCAGCACCGTCCTGACGGGCCTGAGGCCGGGCGTGGAGTACACGGTCCACGTGTGGGCCCAGAAGGGGGACCGGGAGAGCAGGAAGGCTGACACCACGGCCCCAACAGGTAATGGAGCATCGTTCTTTGAAAATGTAAGCCCTGTCATACTGTCTATGGCAGGTCAAGTTTTGTTTTTCTGTTCTAAAACTGGCAGAATTGATGATTTATGGAAGAGCAGGATGGTAGACTTCTGTCAAACCACACACCAACCCTCACTCCGTTTTTACACATTATATCATAATGAAGAGCTCATATTTGGCCTCGTACTTTGATCTTGTGAAGGTAAATGGTGATTGGTTTTATCCACCCACTGTTCCTCCAACTGTGTATTTCCTTTGTGATCAATCATTAAATATTTCTTCTTGGAAGGGAAGAAATAAAAAGAAACCACATGTTAGGATCTGTGAGCTAAGTACTTTAGGGAAATGGCTTTTGCTATAATCTCTTTGGAACAGGGAAGTGTTATTCCTTTCTTAGTGGATAAATCCTCTTTTGAGTACTGTGTGCTCCATTCTGAGGATCCTAAGCTTGCATTTTTATATAGTAACGGTTCCTACTTTTTAAAGTTCTTTCATCTCTGTTTCCTCATTTTTTAAGAACAGACTTATTGAGTTATAATTTACATACTATAAAATCCACCCTTTTAAAGTGTGTAATTCAGTGGTTTTTAGTATGTGCAGAGTAGTGCAACCATCACCACTGTCTAATTCAGAATATTTTCATCACCCCAAAAGCAACCCCCATACCATTAGCAGTCTTTCCCATCCCTACTTCCCCCAGCCTTAGGAAACTACTACTTTCTGTCTCTAGAGATTTCCTTATTCTGGACATTTCATATAAATAGATTCATATAATATGTGGCCTTTTGTGACTGGCTTCATTCACTAAGCATAATATTTTCAAGGTTCATCCATGTTGTGGCTTGTGTCAATGTTTCACTTGATTGCTGAATAATATTCCATTATATGGATATAATACATTTTGTTTATCCATTTGTCAGTTTATGAGCATTTGGGTTGTTTCCATTTTTTGGCTATTATAAATAATGATGCTACGAGTTTTTGTGTACAAATTTTTGTATGGGCATATGTTTTCAATTCTTTTGGCTATATACTTCGGAGTGGTATTCCTGGGTCATATGGTAATTCTATGTTTAACTTTTTGGGGAGCTGCCAAATTGTTTCCAGAGCGGTGGCACTATTTCACGTTCCTACCAGCAAGGAATGAGAATTATATTCCTCATTTAGTTGGTACTCAGAGGACTTTGCTGAGACGGGTAGAGCAGGAATCAATATGCCCATTTTACAGTTGAGAAACCTCAGATACAGAGAAGTGAATGATTTCTACAATTCACAAAGTTAGCTGATGATTCATGGAGTCTGATTTGTGGAATATTCATGGAATATTACGGTACCTTAAAATCTGTTTGGCAAGGCCCACATTTTACAAATGAGGAATGGAGACCCAGCCAGAGGCAGCAGAGTTGTCAGGGCCACTGCTGGCTGATGGCAGAGCTGGGCCTAGTTCCCTGTCCCCAGCCCAAGGCTGCTCCTGCACCTCCACTCTGCGTCTCAGGCTGGGACTGGAATGTAGCTCTTGTGACTCTGATCCAGTGCTCATTCTGCTGTCCTGTGCTGCCTCCTTGAGGATCAAAGAGTCCAGCTGTGGTGAGATCTACGTCCATGAAACAACTGAAAACCCACAAAGGAGATGGGAAAACCATTAGAACGGAGGCTACCTCACCCAAGAGACATCGTCTCACTCTTTGGTGCTTATTAATGGTGCACTTTTCCTTTCAGACATTGACAGCCCCCAA
Source organism: Balaenoptera borealis (assembly GCF_965194805.1). NCBI lineage: Eukaryota > Metazoa > Chordata > Mammalia > Artiodactyla > Balaenopteridae > Balaenoptera > Balaenoptera borealis. The sequence goes on along the minus strand of NC_138860.1, from coordinate 55,812,918 downwards.
AACCTGGTGACCGACCAGGTGACAGAGAACACGGCCACCATCTCCTGGGACCCGGTACAGGCCGTGATTGACAGGTACTTGGTGCGCTACACCTCTGCTGACGGAGACTCCGGGGAGGTTCCGGTGGGGAAGGAGGAGAGCAGCACCGTCCTGACGGGCCTGAGGCCGGGTGTGGAGTACACGGTCCACGTGTGGGCCCAGAAGGGGGACCGGGAGAGCAGGAAGGCCGACACCAAGGCCCCAACAGGTAACGAGAGAAGAGAAAAGCAAACTAGGGTTTTTACTGTGGGCTGATCTACTACTGTTGAATTATGGCACTGCTGCTTTTGTGGCCCATGACCTCAAGGACTGTGGACTATTTTAGGAGAGTTTGCTGTAAAAAAACTCTGTTCACCTAAAGAAAGAACAAAGCACAGTAATGGGCTCAGTACTGAGCAGTTCCATGAATGCCTGAAAACTGTTTTCCAAAGGCTGTGTTTTTAATCAGTTATAGGAAATCATAGGGAATAAGGTAAAGCCAATATAAAATTCTTAAAAACACTGGGTTAAAGTACTTTTTTGCAGCAAGCTATTTTATTTATTTTTTACTCACTATATAGTGCTTAGTTTAAAGGAACAAGTGTTACCCTTGGCAGCTGGAGCTCTGTGTTCATTTCAACATGTAGCTAAATTTTAATGAACATTTCTAAGTGCCAGGCCTGGGCTACAGCAGTGAACAAAATAAATATGCTTCCTACTCTCTTGAAGTCCAGTGGGAAAGACAATCAACAAGCAAACACATTTATAAGTATAAATTATAATAAGTTCTATGAACAAGGTAAACATGGTGTAGGTGTAGAGAATAACAGGGCAAGGATGGATTGGGGGAGTAATAGTTAAGATACACATCGACAGAAACACCCAAATAACAGTGGCTTAAAGAAGAAAGAAGTTTATTTCTGTCTTGTGGAATGGTCAGAGTGTAAGGGACCAAGGCTGACAGGGGAGCTCCGTGGTACAGGAGGCCTGTGCTCCTTCCGTACTGTTGCTCAGCCATTCCTAGGGAGTTGCCTGCATCTACATGGGCATCACCTATCCTCACTCCAGCCAGTGGAAAGGGGTAATGGAAAGGGAAGAGCGTGACGGCACCGCACACATCACTTCTCACATTCCGCTGGCCAGATCCAAGACACAGCGCCAGACCTCAGTACAAGGGGGGGCTGGGAAATGAAGTCTTTAGCTGGAGGGCCGTGTGCCCGGCTTACAGTTCTGTTCTACTATCCCACCCAACACAGTGGCCACTAGCTACATGTGGCTCTTTAAATTTTAATTAATTAACAAAAATTTAAAAATTATTTCCTCAGTCATACTAGCCACATTTCCAACTGTCAGTAGCCACATGTGACTAATTGCTACTGGATTGGGCAGTGCAGGTTATGGACTATTCCCATCGTTGCGGAGAGGTGTGTTGGACAGTGTGCTTGCAGAGGAAGGGGAGAATGTGTATTGGGGAAAAGTAGCCATTTTGGGCAGAGGGAAGAATATGTGTGATGGCCCTGAGCTGGAACAGCATGAGATGGTTGAAGAACTGAAAGGAGGCTGGTGTCGCTGGAGCATAGAGGATGGGAGAGAAAGTGGCATGAGATGATGGGGGAAGGAGGAAGGGTCAGATCATACAAGACCACACGGTGCTTCAAAGAGGGAGCGTGCTACATTTATCAGAAGAAGAGTGGCATGATGCGATATTCATTGTTAAACAGTTATTCACGCCAGAGTGAGGAGAATAAATGGAAGAGATGATAAGGGTAGGAGGGGGAAGTTTAATAAAGTCGGGGGAGAGGTGGTGATGATTTGGACAAGTGTGATGGCAGTAGGGATGAGAAAAGGGGATATCTGGGCACATATTTTGGAGGCGTAAATGACAGTATTTGTTGATGGATGAGGTGTGGGACAGGAAGAAAGTGAGGGGCCAAGTATGACCTGTGTTTCTGACTTGAGTAACATGGAAGATTGGGGCATCATCTTCTGAGCAATAAATAGGTTTGAGGAGGAACGTTAAGACTTCTAGATATTTGAGTTTGAGATACTCATGAGATTCCTTGGTTAATTGAGTGACTTATTTATTGATTCCACAAATATTTATTGAGTGTCTAATACATGCTAGGCACTGTGGTGGATATGCTGTTGTAGATACAAGTCAAGGGCTCAGAGTTGATACAGATTGGGGAGCTATGAGCATCTGGCTGGTATTGAAAGCTGTGGACATGGGTGAGATCACCTGTAGAGAGAGAGGAAGAGAGGAAACCTTGAGCACCCTGACATTTTCAGGTTGCTGATGAAGGAGACTGAAGAGGGGGAGTTAGGGGTTAGGAGAAACCCAGGGGAGTGTGTAGTCATGAAAGCCAAGAGCCGAGAGTGTTTCAAGACAGAGGGAGTGGCTCAGCTCTGACAAATGCTGCTCAAAGGTCGAGCAACGTGAGGATGGCAAGTGTCCATAGGATTTGGCAACATGAAGTTGTTGGTGACCTAGACTAGCAGTTGTAGTGGTGTGCTGTAGAAAATGCCAAACTTCATTGAGCTGAGGAGTGAATGGGAGGTGAGGAGTGAAACTGAGATATGCAGACGGTTCTCCTGAGAAGTCTGTCAGTTATGGGGAGCAGGGGGATGAGAGATCTAGAGCTTGTTTGTGTGGGAATAATGGTAGAGGAGGAGAGACTGATGATGCAGGTAAGAGAGGGTAGATGAAAGGGAACAAAGGTCTTGAGAAGGTGGGAGGGCTGAAAATTCAGAGGGAACAGGTGTAGGTTTTAACACAAGAAAACAGTTGGATCTCGGAGTCTTTTCATTTCGCTGGGTCTCCCTTCTCCTCCCCTTTTATACAAGAGAAGAAGCTTGAAAGATGTAACTTCTCAGCTCTCAAATTCTGTGAAACAAAATAGCTAGATACCATGGAGATAACAAAAGAGGTTGTTTCAGTCGCCATTTGGGTGGCTTATCTTGTTGCTCAGGAGATTTTTATTTTCGTGGGAACTAGAAGGACAGAAAGTTTCCATGTTGATACATGTGGAGAAGATCTAATTCCTTCCAGTTTTAGTATCCAGTGGCTTGTTTCCCTGGAAAATGTTTTCAATGGAATTGTATTGTTAATAAAGATAACGTGAATGATGATGGGGTGGTGGGATGTCCCCGCTTGGCTCTAAAATTCAGCCTTTTCTTTTTAAAAAGAAATTGACAGCCCCCAAAACCTGGTGACCGACCAGGTGACGGAGAACACGGCCACTGTCTCCTGGGATCCTGTGCAGGCCGTGATCGACAAGTACCTGGTGCGCTACACCTCTGCTGACGGAGACTCCGGGGAGTTTCCGGTGGGGAAGGAGCAGAGCAGCACCGTCCTGACGGGCCTGAGGCCAGGCGTGGAGTACACGGTCCACGTGTGGGCCCAGAAGGGGGACCGGGAGAGTAGGAAGGCTGACACCACGGCCCTGACAGGTAATGGAACATCTTTCTTCGGGAATGTAAGCCCTGTCCTGTTAAGCCTATGGCTGGTCATGTTTTGCTTTCCTGAACTCACACTGGCAGAGTTGATGATTTATTGAAGAGCATGATGGCGTTCCTTCATAATAGACTACAAGCCATCTCTTATTTCCCTTTAACTGGTTTCTTTACAAGTCAGGTCCACCTGGCAGTCTCCAAGCTACACGCCTGCCATGACTTCATGGTATGTCCAGCCACTGTTCCTCTGAGTGTGTGAATGTTTTGTTCAGTATTGCGGGTCTCCTGTTGAGTTTGTGATTGGAAACAGGAAATGAAATGTCATTCATGTTAATCATAATATGTTCAAAATTCAACTTCAAAAAGTAGACTTTATATCCACCAGAGTGAGTAGTTGTATGTGGTTTATTTACTGTAAATGAGTCATACGATAATTCTAGTTTGGAGGATAAGGGTAATTTCTATGTTATGCTCTTTTTTTTTAATCGAAGTATAGTTGATTTACAATATTGTGTTATTTTCAGGTATAATTTCTAGGTTATATTCTCATTTTATTGTGAAAGACATGTATGAATATATTTCTGTACCATGATTTAGCCAGCAAACCAGCATTGCAAGTGAATCTATATATGCTAAAGGATATTAAAACTCGATTTTAAGTTTGCTGATTCGGTTAACAACATATATTGAGCATTTTCCATGGGCCCTTTTCTTTACTAGGCAGTAGGAACCCCGAGGGAGTAGAATACAGCCCTCTTCCTCTGGGAGCTTACATTTGCATCTAGCTGGTAGAATCTTCTTGTATGAAATGGGAGGTCTTCGTTGACATGATGCTAGAAACAAAATTATCAATATTAGCTGCTTGTGAGCAGAGACCATGTCTTCTTGAACTGGACCCTGCACACTGCCTGGTCCCATGGCTTACATATAGTGGGCGTTTTGACATATGCTTATTAAACGAAAAAAGAAATTTGTTTTGCTAAACTCTTGGTAGAGGTAATAGTAGAGATGCTTCGATTTTGGTCTACTGTGCTTTCTCCTTGAGGAGTCAAAGTCTTTCTGGGGAGAGAAGACATATGTCCATGATGAAGTTAGAGCATGCAAGATGGAAAAACCACAAAACCTGAAAGGGTGTCACCCCAAGAAAAATGGCTGTGAGCTTCTGCACTCTGTGGCCCATAAATAGTGCATATTGATCAGCATTTTTCCTTTCAGACATTGACAGCCCCAAAAACCTGGTGACCGACCAGGTGACAGAGAACACGGCCACCGTCTCCTGGGACCCGGTGAAGGCCGTAATTGATAGGTACCTGGTGCGCTACACCTCTGCTGACGGAGACTCCGGGGAGGTTCCGGTGGGGAAGGAGGAGAGCAGCACCGTCCTGACGGGCCTGAGGCCGGGTGTGGAGTACACGGTCCACGTGTGGGCCCAGAAGGGGGACCGGGAGAGCAGGAAGGCCGACACCAAGGCCCCAACAGGTAACGAGAGAAGAGAAAAGCAAACTAGGGTTTTTACTGTGGGCTGATCTACTACTGTTGAATTATGGCACTGCTGCTTTTGTGGCCCATGACCTCAAGGACTGTGGACTATTTTAGGAGAGTTTGCTGTAAAAAAACTCTGTTCACCTAAAGAAAGAACAAAGCACAGTAATGGGCTCAGTACTGAGCAGTTCCATGAATGCCTGAAAACTGTTTTCCAAAGGCTGTGTTTTTAATCAGTTATAGGAAATCATAGGGAATAAGGTAAAGCCAATATAAAATTCTTAAAAACACTGGGTTAAAGTACTTTTTTGCAGCAAGCTATTTTATTTTATTTTTTACTTAATATATGGTGCTTAGTTTAAAGGAACGAGTGTTACCCTTGGCAGCTGGAGCTCTGTGTTCATTTCAACATGTAGCTAAATTTTGATGAACATTTCTAAGTGCCAGGCCTGGGCTACAGCAGTGAACAAAATAAATACGCTTCCTACTCTCTTGAAGTCCAGTGGGAAAGACAATCAACAAGCAAACACATTTATATGTATAAATTATAATAAGTTCTATGAACAAGATAAACATGGTGTAGGTGTAGAGAATAACAGGACAAGGATGGAATGGGGGAGTAATAGTTAAGATACACATCGACAGAAACACCCAAATAACAGTGGCTTAAAGAAGAAAGAAGTTTATTTCTGTCTTGTGGAATGGTCAGAGTGTAAGGGACCAAGGCTGACAGGGGAGCTCCGTGGTACAGGAGGCCTGTGCTCCTTCCGTACTGTTGCTCAGACCTTCCTAGGGAGTTGCCTGCATCTACATGGGCATCACCTATCCTCACTCCAGCCAGTGGAAAGGGGTAATGGAAAGGGAAGAGTGTGACGGCACCGCACACATCACTTCTCACATTCCGCTGGCCAGATCCAAGACACAGCGCCAGACCTCAGTACAAGGGGGGCTGGGAAATGAAGTCTTTAGCTGGAGGGCCGTGTGCCCGGCTTACAGTTCTGTTCTACTATCCCACCCAATACAGTGGCCACTAGCTACATGTGGCTCTTTAAATTTTAATTAATTAACAAAAATTTAAAAATTATTTCCTCAGTCATACTAGCCACATTTCCAACAGTCTGTAGCCACATGTGACTGATTGCTACTGGATTGGGCAGTGCAGATTATGGACTATTCCCATCGTTGCGGAGAGGTGTGTTGGACAGTGTGCTTGCAGAGGAAGGGGAGAATGTGTATTGGGGAAAAGTAGCCATTTTGGGCAGAGGGAAGAATATGTGTGATGGCCCTGAGCTGGAACAGGATGAGAAGGTTGAAGAACTGAAAGGAGGCTGGTGTCGCTGGAGCATAGAGGATGGGAGAGAAAGTGGCATGAGACGATGGGGGAAGGAGGAAGGGTCAGATCATACAAGACCACACGGTGCTTCAAAGAGGGAGCGTGCTACATTTATTAGAAGAAGAGTGGCATGATGCGATATTCATTGTTAAACAGTTATTCACGCCAGAGTGAGGAGAATAAATGGAAGAGATGATAAGGGTAGGAGGGGGAAGTTTAATAAAGTCGGGGGAGAGGTGGTGATGATTTGGACAAGTGTGATGGCAGTAGGGATGAGAAAAGGGGATATCTGGGCACGTATTTTGGAGGCATAAATGACAGTTTTTGTTGATGGATGAGGTGTGGGACAGGAAGAAAGTGAGGGGCCAAGTATGACCTGTGTTTCTGACTTGAGTAACATGGAAGATTGGGGCATCATCTTCTGAGCAATAAATAGGTTTGAGGAGGAACGTTAAGACTTCTAGATATTTGAGTTTGAGATACTCATGAGATTCCTTGGTTAATTGAGTGACTTATTTATTGATTCCACAAATATTTATTGAGTGTCTAATACATGCTAGGCACTGTGGTGGATATGCTGTTGTAGATACAAGTCAAGGGCTCAGAGTTGATACAGATTGGGGAGCTATGAGCATCTGGCTGGTATTGAAAGCTGTGGACATGGGTGAGATCACCTGTAGAGAGAGAGGAAGAGAGGAAACCTTGAGCACCCTGACATTTTCAGGTTGCTGATGAAGGAGACTGAAGAGGGGGAGTTAGGGGTTAGGAGAAACCCAGGGGAGTGTGTAGTCATGAAAGCCAAGAGCCGAGAGTGTTTCAAGACAGAGGGAGTGGCTCAGCTCTGACAAATGCTGCTCAAAGGTCGAGCAATGCGAAGATGGCAAGTGTCCATAGGATCTGGCAACATGAAGTTGTTGGTGACCTAGACTAGCAGTTGTAGTGGTGTGCTGTAGAAAATGCCAAACTTCATTGAGCTGAGGAGTGAATGGGAGGTGAGGAGTGAAACTGAGATATGCAGACGGTTCTCCTGAGAAGTCTGTCAGTTATGGGGAGCAGGGGGATGAGAGATCTAGAGCTTGTTTGTGTGGGAATAATGGTAGAGGAGGAGAGACTGATGATGCAGGTAAGAGAGGGTAGATGAAAGGGAACAAAGGTCTTGAGAAGGTGGGAGGGCTGAAAATTCAGAGGGAACAGGTGTAGGTTTTAACACAAGAAAACAGTTGGATCTCGGAGTCTTTTCATTTCGCTGGGTCTCCCTTCTCCTCCCCTTTTATACAAGAGAAGAAGCTTGAAAGATGTAACTTCTCAGCTCTCAAATTCTGTGAAACAAAATAGCTAGATACCATGGAGATAACAAAAGAGGTTGTTTCAGTCGCCATTTGGGTGGCTTATCTTGTTGCTCAGGGGATTTTTATTTTCGTGGGAACTAGAAGGACAGAAAGTTTCCATGTTGATACATGTGGAGAAGATCTAATTCCTTCCAGTTTTAGTATCCAGTGGCTTGTTTCCCTGGAAAATGTTTTCAATGGAATTGTATTGTTAATAAAGATAACGTGAATGATGATGGGGTGGTGGGATGTCCCCGCTTGGCTCTAAAATTCAGCCTTTTCTTTTTAAAAAGAAATTGACAGCCCCCAAAACCTGGTGACCGACCAGGTGACGGAGAACACGGCCACTGTCTCCTGGGATCCTGTGCAGGCCGTGATCGACAAGTACCTGGTGCGCTACACCTCTGCTGACGGAGACTCCGGGGAGTTTCCGGTGGGGAAGGAGCAGAGCAGCACCGTCCTGACGGGCCTGAGGCCAGGCGTGGAGTACACGGTCCACGTGTGGGCCCAGAAGGGGGACCGGGAGAGTAGGAAGGCTGACACCACGGCCCTGACAGGTAATGGAACATCTTTCTTCGGGAATGTAAGCCCTGTCCTGTTAAGCCTATGGCTGGTCATGTTTTGCTTTCCTGAACTCACACTGGCAGAGTTGATGATTTATTGAAGAGCATGATGGCGTTCCTTCATAATAGACTACAAGCCATCTCTTATTTCCCTTTAACTGGTTTCTTTACAAGTCAGGTCCACCTGGCAGTCTCCAAGCTACACGCCTGCCATGACTTCATGGTATGTCCAGCCACTGTTCCTCTGAGTGTGTGAATGTTTTGTTCAGTATTGCGGGTCTCCTGTTGAGTTTGTGATTGGAAACAGGAAATGAAATGAAATGTCATTCATGTTAATCATAATATGTTCAAAATTCAACTTCAAAAAAGTAGACTTTATATCCACCAGAGTGAGTAGTTGTATGTGGTTTATTTACTGTAAATGAATCATATGATAATTCTAGTTTGGAGGATAAGGGTAATTTCTATGTTATGCTCTTTTTTTTAATCGAAGTATAGTTGATTTACAATATTGTGTTATTTTCAGGTATAATTTCTAGGTTATATTCTCATTTTATTGTGAAGGAGATGTATGATTATATTTCTGTGCCATGATTTAGCCAGCAAACCAGCATTGCAAGTGAATCTATATATGCGAAAGGATATTAAAACTCGATTTCAATTTTGCTGAGTCGTTGAACAACATATATTGAGCATTTTCCATGGGCCCTTTTCCTTACTAGGCAGTGGGAACCCCGAGGGAGTAAAATACAGCCCTCTTCCTCTGGGAGCTTACATTTGCATCTGGCTGGTAGAATCTTCTTGTATGAAATGGGAGGTCTTCGTTGACATGATGCTAGAAACAAAATTATCAATATTAGCTGCTTGTGAGCAGAGACCATGTCTTCTTGAATTGGACCCTACACACTGCCTGGTCCCATGCCTTACATATAGTGGGCGTTTTGACATATGCTTATTAAACGAAAAAAGAAATTTGTTTTGCTAAACTCTTGGTAGAGGTAATAGTAGAGATGCTTAGATTTTGGTCTACTGTGCCTTCTCCTTGAGGAGTCAAAGTCTTTCTGGGGAGAGAAGACATATGTCCATGATGAAGTTAGAGCATGCAAGATGGAAAAACCACAAAACCTGAAAGGGTGTCACCCCAAGAATAATGGCTGTGAGCTTCTGCACTCTGTGGCCTATAAATAGTGCATATTGATCAGCATTTTTCCTTTCAGACATTGACAGCCCCAAAAACCTGGTGACCGACCAGGTGACAGAGAACACGGCCACCGTCTCCTGGGACCCGGTGCAGGCCGTGATTGACAGGTACCTGGTGCGCTACACCTCTGCTGATGGAGACTCCGGGGAGGTTCCAGTGGGGAAGGAGGAGAGCAGCACCGTCCTGATGGGCCTGAGGCCGGGCGTGGAGTACACGGTCCACGTGTGGGCCCAGAAGGGGGACCGGGAGAGCAGGAAGGCCGACACCACGGCCCCCACAGGTACTGTCAGGGACGATGGGGACATCAAACTCTTCACACCTATCAGGAAACAGTCTTCCTCCACATCGGCTGGGGAGGGGAGCCGGGAACACAGTGTTTCACCTGTGGGCATTCTTCAAAGTGCTTCCCTTTTCACCTTTTTAAGGTAATATATGTTGACAGGACAGTTCAGATTAAGATGAAAGAGTGTAGAAGAAGTGGTGTGAAAGTAAGACTGTGTGATTCTTCAAGATGGCTGTGCCAAAGGTAGCCTCCCTTCCTACCCCCCTCACCCAGCCCAGCTCCCAGGCTCTCTGCCCTGGCTGTGAGAACCTGGCTGGGCCTCAGTTTAGGGAGGAGGGAGGCTAGGAGCCTCTTCTGCTTCCATCTCCAGACTGGGGGCAGTGGTGGAGCATCTTCTTCCCCTTACTACAGTTGGTGACCAAAGGGGCCTGGACTGCTTGTCTTTTCTCTGTGTGATGAGGCCCCGGGTGTCGCCGAGCATCACGGCGATCAGGCCTCAGAGGGACCTGACGGGATCGCTGAGCCCACCCTGACGTCCGTGGGCCTCTTTAGACAGTCTGGGCAAGGCCTGGGCTGTCCCCTGTGTGGCCGAGTACGCCATGCGTGGCCGCTGGCATTAGAGGTGCCTTGATTCCTTTATTATTTTTGTTAGTTGCAATGAACAGAAGTTTTTAATCAAAGAAGTAATACATGCTTATAGTAAAATTTCTCAAACTAAACAAAGGTATGTAGAAAGAAAACTCTTTTCCACAACCCAGTGCTGCTCTCCCGAGGCAACCAGCACCTTCCTCCTTCCTTCTCCCCTACCCTTCCCTCCCTTCCTCCTTCCCCTCTCTCTCTGTCTTCCTGTCTCTTCTTCTTTCCTTTATTCCTTCCTTCCACTCTTCCTTCTTTATCTTCTCTTTGCTTCACTTTCCCCATTTTTAAAGACAAAAATACTTCCTCTTTCTACTTAGTAGAAATGTGGAAATAACTAAGACGACATCTGAAGTTCATGACCCAGGGATGGGTGGGCAGTCAAAGAGGAGGCAGAAGCCAACTTGAGATATTTAAATAGTTAAGGTTTTGCTTTGATTTTGAAAGCAGGAAATTCAGTTTTTCCGTGTGATGGATGGAAGAAAATCCATACCAGATATTATGTTTTAGAAAGTCACACTAAGCTGATGTTACAGAAACTCAAAATTTGTCAAAACATCCTAATTCAAAGCAACAACTGCCTGATTTCTATTAAAATACTGCAATTCAGTTCTCAGCTGAAATGCTACTGGGTAGAAAATAGCTTGGAGACATCTTTTTTGGACACTTCTAAATTAAAATCACCTCCTATGATAATGATTTTTCAAAATGGAAATTTCCATTCATATCTTGTTTGGTTAAAAAAATGAGTCGTCTGACCAATTATTGTGGTGTTGACTAGAATTTTTGCTGAGATTTAGTTTTCCTGGTCTACAGTGCACACACGCACCCACACTTTCCCTCTGGTGTTTGAGTGGGAAAGTGCACAGGAACCAGAAGAAATCTCTGCTTTTCCTACATCTCTACTACCCTTTCTTCCTTTCTCTCCTCCTTTATACAGGTACCTCCCCTGCTTCCCCATTCTGTACAGGGTATGCATCTTAGACTGCATACTTAGTTATATAAGACATAGAACTTTATATTTCTTTTTTCTTTTTTTTTTTTTGGCTATGTCACCATGGGGCTTGTGGGATCTTAGTTCCCCGACCAGGGATCAAACCTGGGACCCCTGCTATGGAAGCGTGGAGTTTGGACTGCCAGGGAATTCCCCAAACTTTATATTTCTATACCAACTTAATTTCCATCATAAGCTCCCATTCTGCTTGTTAGTTGGAAATCTCAGGAAATTTAGGGTCACGCTCCTTCCCCAGGGCTGTCTGTAAGGTCTTGGGTGGTTTTCCAAGGCCAGGGAGTCTCATCCAGTATTTCGGTCATCCTTCTGGGTAGCTGTTTGCTGAGTGCCTCTGGTTTTTGTGTGCAGGGACCTTCCAGATCTGCCTTCCCTCATCCTTCCTTGCCACTTTGGGAGCCCTGCCATCTCAGGGAATCTCTCTGCTGATCGAGATTGCTCATACCCACTGCTCTCTGGAGATCTGCTGGGGAAGTGGGAGCCGAGGTTCACTCCCTCTGGGACTCACCCAACTCTCTGTTCCTTAATCCTCTTGTCCTCGATGGGTTTATACTTTTAGAAACACGGATCCTAAAGGCCTTGTGGCAAGGAAGAATGGAACCTGCTACCTGCTTGATGGGAGGAAGAAAAATGGGAGGATATATAGGGAGAAAACATAAGCCAACACCTCAAAAATTACCTTTTCTCATTACCTTAGTAATAATAACTACTTGGTGTTTTATATACAGACATTGACCCTCCCCAAAACCTTCATCCGTCTGCTGTAACACAGTCTGGTGGGGTATTGACCTGGACACCCCCCTCTGCTCAGATCGATGGCTATATTCTGACCTACCGATTCCCAGATGGCACTGTCAAGGTACTGGATGTTCCTTGTCTTTTCTCTTCTGCCCCTGCCCAGCCTCCCTATGAAGCAACTCTTGGGCCAACCAGCTGGATAGTTGGTCCCATGGCAACCTGCTGATGAATGCGTTGATCCTTATTGATCACCATCTATGTGCAAGGGACAATGCTAAACTTGGTCATTTGTGAACAATTTATGTGTGGTCTCATTTTTTTTTTAATAAATTTATTTATTTATTTATTTATTTATTTATTTATTTTTTGCTGCGTTGGGTCTTCATTGCTGCGCGCGGGCTTTCTCTAGTTGTGGTGAGTGGGGGCTACTCTTTGTTGCGATGCACGGGCTTCTCATTGCAGTGTCTTCTCTTGTGGAGCACGGGCTCTAGGTGTGCGGTCTTCAGTAGTTGTGGCTTGCGGGCTCTAGAGCGCAGGCTCAGTAGTTGTGACGCATGCGCTTAGTCGCTCCGCGGCATGTGGGATCTTCGTGAACCAGGGCTCGAACCCGCATTGGCAGGTGGATTCTGAACCACTGCGCCACCAGGGAAGTCCCGTGTGGTCTCATTTTATAGGGCTAAGCTTTGTGCCTGCTCCTTCCTAGCTGACCATCATATATCTGCTGGCCACACAATCTGCTCCATGTTATTTTGTTTAATGTCTGTCTTCCCCAATAAATGTTAGCACCCTGAGGACAGGGAATTTTTGTCTGTTTTGACTATCCTTGTATCTAAAGTGCTTGGAACTTAGCACATGGTTGGTGTTCAATGAATATTTATTGAATGAATTGATTAACCCTTATTTCAAGAATTTTACCTCCCGTCTGGAATCTGAAGGCCAGCGCATTTTCATAACTTGTCCAAGTGGAAAGTTATTATTCTCTCTCCTTCACAAGGAAAAAAGAAGGGAGGAAGGAGAAAAGGAAGGACCCTTTGATTTATTCATTATCTCAGTTAATGCTTATGACAGTCCTGACAGGAAAGTTCACCCTATGTTTATGGAGGGAGTAAGGCAGTTTCAGAAGAAAGGTTATTGAAAAACCAACCATCTCCCTGCCTCACAGATAACCATAGCCAGCTTCACCTTCCCCATTAACTTCTCAGCCTGGTGTTGCCAGCCTGTTGCTTCCAGTGGTGGCTGAGGTTGGTGCCCCAGCATGTATTTGGGGGGCAGAGGTCGCCAGGACACCTAGCGGGTGCTCCCCCAGTGGCAGTGCCAGGTGCTGGTTCCCAGCTAGAGCTCCCAGAAGTGCTGAATCTCCATGGCACAGCCCTTCAGAGAAGCAGCTGGAACCTACTTGGATTCTGGGTTGCCAATGAGCCCTCAAAGAGACAAAAACTCTACCCTCCCAGGGAGCTTCTGTCATTAGCACCAGGCAATGCTGTTGACACCTAGGGTGCTGGGGGTGATAAATGAATGTCTACTGTCTCCTTTGTTTGGTAGGAGGTGCAGCTTGGAAGAGGGGACCAGAGGTTTGAGTTGCAAGGCCTTGAGCAGGGTGTCACCCTCCCTGTCTCCTTGGTTGCCTTTAAGGGTGATCGCCGGAGCAGGAGTGTATCCACCACCCTTTCTACAGGTAACGTGAGCTCGTGCACTCTGAATAAGAATGCAGTGGAGGACAAGCATTGGAGAGGCCAGAAAAGGTGTCCAAGGAAGAGCAAGTGGCTACAGGATTCTGGATTTCTCTAGACAGGGGGAAATGGAAGTGGGTCATGAGTTCAGAAGAAATCCATCCCATGGTAGAGAGACGAAGGAGGGGAGTGAAATAGAGTGTTATTTGGTGAGAGGGGAGTTGGATCGGAGGAGGAGGAAATGATGTGAACTTGACCTTATTTCTAATACATTTGGAGGGTTTGATGAGAGCAGAATGAGTGAGAAAAAAAAAATGTGAGTGAAGAGTTGGAAGAAGCAAAGTAGTAGGAGGTTCCAAAATAATTTCTAAACATAATAATGTTAAAATAGGGGACAAGCCCCACTCCCCTCCTCCCTTTCCCTTCTCCTAACGACACTGACCCTCTGCTTGGCTCCCAGTTGGTGCCCGTTTTCCACACCCTTCGGACTGCAGTCAAGTTCAGCAGAATAGCAACGTCGCCAGTGGTCTCTACACCATCTACCTGCGTGGAGATGCCAGTCGGCCCCTGCAGGTGTACTGTGACATGGACACGGATGGAGGCGGCTGGATCGTGAGTCACACAGAGCCCTGGGCAGTGTCTCGTTTCTCGGGCCAGGAAGCTCTATTTCTTCTTCATACATGGGAGGGAGGAGCTTTGGTGGCTTGCCGCTGTTTTTAAAGAGATCCCACCCCACTGGAAGAATAGAGCCCGAAGTACTTCACTCCTGGGATAGAGCAGGCTTCGTAAACTAAGGCTGATGATTGGGAAGGCTTGTGGGTTTATCACTGTCTACTAATGCCCTTTACACATGTGTTACCTACATTTTACTCTGTGCAAAGCACTCTCGTAAACATGACCCTCACACATAAGCTACAGAGTAAGTGAGAGAGATTATTGTTCATATTTTATAGATAGGTAAATTGAAGCCCAAAAGGAGAAGTGCCTTGGCTAAGTCACATGAGTTAATAACAAAGTTGGGACCAGATTTTAGGACTCCAGCCTCCTGGGTCATTGGTCTTCCCAATGGGTCATCTCAGGCCATCCAAGATGGAAACACATGTCCTCTTTGCAGGCTCAGTCCTCTGAATTGGAGCCGTTGTCCAAGTTCTGTATCCTGGCTCCACAGTACAGAAGCAAGGCCTTTGGAACTTTGATACGAAAGGCTAAAACCTGAGAGAAGGAAACTTGGCAATGTTCTGACTGTCCCTCTTCCGTGTGGAGGTTTTACTCTCTGTGGGCCATTAAACCAAATGGTACCTTCTTTGATTGCATCTGCCTGATCCAATTATATGATGGCTGCTTTTGAGAGTTTCAATCTGATCTTTCCATCTCCCCCGCCCCCTTCTTCCTGTACCCGAATAGAGAGAGGCTCTCACTGCTCCAAACCAGCCTGCAGTCTTACCCACTGTGCTTCCACCACTCACTGTGGGGAGGAGAAAGCATGATCTCACAGAGCTCCAACTATGTTCATTTACACATTTGCTCAGGGGCCTGCAAAACCAAAGACACTTGAGCAGCCACGGATAAAATGATACCATCTAATAAGCAGCAAAGAAGAAAACTTATTATCCACACAGCTGCATCTGATGGCTGAAAGACAGTAATGGGATTGGATGGGGGAAATTCCTGATTGATTTATAAAAATAATGGAACAGAATGTAACATGGGAGGCCTTCCACCTGACCAGACTCACAAAGCTGTACCTGCTGCTTCTCATCAGCACCATTGTAATTCTAAGCATTCTGTCCCTTCAGGCTTGAAGCCAGTTCCCTGCCTTTGTGCCCATAGATGCCCATTGGCAGGATGTTTGTACTGTCCAGTGTGACCTTTTTGAAAGCCAGCCTCACACAGGGCAGGACATGTGTGTCTAGGGCAACCTTTTGAAAGAGACCTGCTAGTCTGTCTGCCTGGGAGTACCCATGATTTTTCCACAAATATTTATTGAGTGCTTACTATGTGTCAAGTACTGTTTTACATACTCAAGAACCAGCAGTGAACCAAACAGACAAAAATCCCTGACCTCTAGGATCTTGCCTTCTACATCTTGCCCATGCAAGTGACCTTTACCGGAACACAGACGTCAGTTCCAGAAATAACAAAATCACTCTGGGTTCTAACCAATGCCAGTCCCCCACCCCCTCCCAAGTCTTGTTTTCTCACCCAGACTCCTGAAGATAATACATGAACTGAAATTCTATCAGGTTCTCCTCAAAGCTACCGCACTCCAGAAAATATATGGAGTCCTGAAAACTTCTCTACCAAATCTTTTACTGACGGTTTCCATGTTTTGGGGGGTTCAGGAGTCTGCTGTCATTGAAAGATGATCATCATATGAATACATTGCTCTTATAAATTGAGCTTCTCAAATCCCTTTAAGGAGATTCTTCTCCATCCCAGGCAGCAGAAACCCAGTTTGATTAACAGGCCAGGACTCTGCCGTGAGGTAACTGAGGCTATGGGTGGGAGGCTGGAATGAAGACCATCAGGGAACACTTAAGCGTCTCAAATATTTCCATCTTTGTTTTCCATCTTGCAAGTCCTAAGGACTACATGAGAGGCTCTTTCCACAGGCATTTAAATGAGAGTTTCAGTTTTTCCTTTTGGTTTAGTCATTCAGGACTGTGAGTAAGTTCTAGAGTGCAGTGAAGCTCTGTTGTGTAGAACCAGACAGAAAGAGATTTTTTTCTCCTTTGAGACTTACTTGCTAAGGGGCTTTTGTTACCCCAGATAGTTCATTGCAAGGTATTTTCACCTCATAGAAGGGAATAGACTAGATTCTGATTGAGTCAGTTAAGGCTGACTGATCAAGATGTACAAATGATCCCCTGGGTCAGTTCATTTGGAATCTGATATCGTAAAATGCAAGCTAACATTTATTGAGATATAATAATCACTTATTATATCTGTATGTGCCAGACTCTGGCCTCTATACTTTATGATTTATCATGATTGATGACCTTGCTGAAGCCTTGATTTAAGAGAATGGCAAATGGGCTATTAACATCTTGATCTAATAGTTTAGAGAAGTGAGGCCTGTCAAGGTTAACTAACTTGCCCAAGGACACCGCTAGTAAGTATAGAGCTGGGTCTAAATAGTGACGCCAAGAGCATCAGAACCATTTTTTTGGAGTTTGCCTAGCCAAGCTGAAGCATTAGTAAAACAAAGAAAAAAACAAGTAAAAAAATGCTTGGGCACTATGTTCATTGATTAGAGATAGAGACCAAATGCCTTTGTAAAGCCTATGTCCTAGGAGGACAGGATCAGATTTGAGCCTGACCTTATAGCGTAACTAATTATATCAGTGGGAACGGAATTTGATGCAAGGTGTGTGGAACCAAACATTGGTGCCCACATCTGCCCTAGGATTCCACTGTCGGTGATACAGGAGTAGTCCCAGGTGCCGTGCTAGGAAATTAACAGTTAGCCTCAGAATCTTACGACATGCTTTTTGAACAACAGGGTCTGTAGAGCTGGTTTTCTCAGACTTTCTCATGGAAAGATGAGGAGGCAGTGTTTTATCTCTGCATCAGCCACTGAACAGTTAGCTGTGTGACTCTGGCTGTTTGCTTTTCTGAACTTTCACATCTGTAAAATGGCATTGTATATTCTTGCCCTGGACTCAGCCCTTAACAAATGCTCAACAAGTGATTGTTACACGAGTGAATAAATGAAAAAAGAAACAAAGGAAGCCAGAAAAGGAAGGGGACGTCTCTAAAAGACGGACACGTGAAAAGATGGGAAAGGGAACAGCAGTGTTAGTGCAGTGGGTCGTTGTTCGCCATGACCATCCCTAAGTTCTGCTCAGAGGCTCCGTATCCTTTTCACGCGTCCTGTCTCATGAGTCCTCCCAGCACCTCTGAGGTAGACACCTCCTTCCCGCTTCTAACCTGTTGGGCAACAAGCTGACTGAGGCTCAGGAATAGAAATGATGGACTCGCCAACCCTCTGCCAGGACTCCCACCCATCGCCGCCTTCGTTCAGTGCCTCCTGGGCCAGCAGACAGGGATTGGTGCTTCAGGAGCTGGTGGTGAGCTCCCACTCGGAGCTCTGGGCATTGTTGTGGGCAAGCTGCTCTCTCCTCCCTCCCCGTCTCTTCCCAGAGAAAAGTGTCAAGAATGCTCAAGTATCAGGAGGTTTACCTCATCAGATTCAAGATAAAGTGCTTGACTTCAAGGCACGTGGTGTGAAGCATGGTGGAGAGGAGGGGGATTGGATTTTGTGCTGGGCGTCTGCTTTTGAATGAACACGAAGGAAAGTAGGCAGAGAGGAAGATGCCACTCCAGCCTTGGGGAGTTCCAGTCTCATTTGTGACGTCAGCTAGGATGGTGTCTAGCGTGGCTCTCAAGGCCAGGAGGACTTAGCATACATAGGTGTGTTTAGCTTTTAGGTACTTTTTAGGTTTACTTCATAGAAAAGAATCCAATGTACTCTGACTGGAACTGCCTCCCTTCCTCAGATCGAGGAAGTTTTGGAAAGAAAGCAGCCTGTACTCTCATGAAACAGTCCCTCCTCCGTTTCCACGTCGTCCCTTCTCACTCACTCTTCAGCCCGGTCCGGTTTGCCTTCCTCTCTTGTCACTCACTAGCACAGCCTTTGCTCAAGTCACTGGCGATTCCGTGTCACCAGATTCTGTGGACAGTTTGGACCTCATGCTCCCTGACTTCTCACCAGCATTTGACACTATTGGGCACACCTTTCTCCAGCGGCCTTTCTGATTCCACATTTGCCCAGTTGTCCTTCACATCACTAGTGGCTCCTGTTTCTCCTTAATGCACTTATCCTGCTGTGTGTGGCTCTTATATCTTGAGGTCTGCAAGGTTTCATTCTAGGCCACTTTCTCTTTTCAGTTCCTGTTTTCTTCCCGGGTGGTCTCATCCTTCCAGTGGCTTCATCTTCCTCTCTATGTCCTGGTGGCTTTCCATGTTCGTTAGGATGGAATGGGCTGTGCTGCAGTAGCAAACCAACCCCAGATTTCGATTATTTAACCCATAAAAGGTTTTTTCTCACGTGTGCAAAGTCACTTCTAAGCGGTGACTCAGGAATTCAGGCTGATTACAGCCTGTGGCCCTGCCCTGTCATCATGTGGCCTTCACCGTGGCACCGTGGCCCAGGGCAATGGAAGAGAGAGTGTGGAGACCCCCAGCCCATAAGCTGTGCTCACGCTTACAGGCCTGTGGCTGGAACAAGTCATATGGTTCCAGCGTAACTGCAAGAAAGGCTGAAAAAGAAAGTCTCCCTGTGTTCCGGGGGTGAGGAGAGTGAAAGGGGGCTTGCTGAGCACCCAGCACCCAGATACACAGTCACCTCCTAAGTCCAGCCTGGCTCTCTCCTGAGAACTCCAGCCCTTATATTCAGTGGTTCCTATGGCATCTTCGTTCACCAGGATACCTCAGAAGTCACTCACACTTACCAGGTCCCCAGATGAGCTCTGCTGCACTCACGGAAGCTGTCCTCTGTCACAGCCCCTTTCCCAGCGATTGGCTGAGTGAATTGCCCTCAGCGCTGCGAGACCAAACCACGAGAGGCGGTCTCGACATCCTCCTGTCTCTCAGCTCCACTTTTAGCCGATCACCACATCTGTCAGTTTTACCTTCTGTCCCCTCTGCCCATCCTCAGGGCAGCCCCCGTCCATGGTGCTGCCCTCTGTCACTCAGCCGCGTCTGTTCAGGTGTGTCAGAGGGAAACGTCCATCTCCCTCTTCAGGTCTTCCAGAGGCGGAACACTGGGCAGCTGGATTTCTTCAAGCGCTGGCGGACCTACGTGGAAGGCTTCGGGGACCCCATGAGGGAGTTCTGGCTTGGTATGACCTTTGAGCATCCATAAAGGCTGAGGTGCAAAGGGGAGAGTCCCCCCTGAAAAGCTGGTCAGGCAGCTTGAGGAAGCTCACCACGTTCAGGCAGAGCTCCAAGCGACAGGGACTCTCTGAGGAACCTGCCGACCAGGGCGTTGGTGTGGCCGTGTCGCTGGGAAGGTTCTCGTGTGCTGTGGGCGTGTGAGAGGGTGGGACTGTCACAGGTGGGTGGGCTTTGTGCTGCATCTAAGGCCCGCACGATCTGCCTGCAGCCTGAACTTTTCAGAAACCACACGAGGAGAAAAATAGTTGATTGATCGGTACTCTGGGCTCTCACTGGGAGGTCCTACGAATCCCTGAAATTCTAGTAATGCCAGTCGTTATGGCATTGTTTTTTCCCTTTTACGTCTGCTCTATTCTGGAGCAGATGTTCGTAGAGAATGAAATAGCCAAAAGCATCAACTGGGAAATGAAGAATTAAAAAATCATAATCTGGATACTCAGCGTCTGATAGAGTAGATGATGTTTGTGGTTTGCTTGGTACAAAAATCCCTTCGGTGACCTTAGAGTCAGTAGGTGATCTCCTCTCCCACTTGGTGAGATAAGTGGATGATAGATAGAACAGCTTCTGCTTGAGAGAGAAGGAGTCAGTGGGGGCAGATTCATCCCACGATTAACCGCTCCGCTCCCTCCCAGAGGATGTGGCTTCCACACTCAGAAGCATGACTGTGCCAAAGACATAATAGGATGAGAAAGTGAGCCCCCAGAAGAGGTGGTGTAGGGAAGGCCCCCATTAGCAGAGGAAGTAAAGGCTAAGGCAGCTTTGCGGGCTGAAAGTCTCCCATGCCACTGGTCGGTGCTCACACACCGGTTGATTGGTTACCGGAATTCCATTCCTGATTCTTAGGACTCGACAAGCTACACAACCTCACCACAGGCACGCCCACCCGCTATGAGGTGAGAGTGGACTTACAGACTGCCAGCGAGTCTGCCTATGCCATATATGACTCCTTCCAAGTAGCCTCCAGCAAGGAGCGGTACAGGCTGACGGTTGGGAAATACAGAGGCACAGCAGGTAAGACAAAACGTGTCCTTCCTGCTGGGGTCTCCTGCTCTGTGTGTCTGAGGGTTGGTCAGCCACCTGCCATGGGTCTCGGGGGGATAGACTATTGTTCTGTGAATTGTCCTTACTGACAAGTGAGGCCCTGCTCCCTGCAGGGGATTAAACAGAATCGTTGAAGCAGTCTTTGACTATCATAAAATTGGAACTTCTGTACATTACACACTGATCCCCCACCAGTAAAATCCCTCCTCTTGTACTCCCCCAATTCGGGCTGTTGTACATTAGCTGATGCACCCACATTCTGAGAGATTTCGTGGTGTCTGCCCACCACTCATTCGGCTTCAGCCGTGTGACTGCCATTCTTGCATAGCAGTATGTGTGCATGTATTATTTAAATATTTTGTGGCACTTTGCCATAAGTAAAGACAGAAGAATGAAAGTGCTGATTCAAACAATAAGAAGTATAGGTCTCATTAACGCCACACAACTGTGACAACACAGAAATGAGCAGTTCAGCTGAAAGTAGGGGAATGTTAGCTGCTCACTGGATTTAAGCCAGTTGATGGTGTGTTCAGTTGTGAAGGAAAAGAACAAAATTAAGCAGCGTGACAGAAATACTGGAATTATATCCCTGAGTATTTTCTTTAAGAGGCAAGGCGTGGTTATTGTTTTACTAGTATACTTTAAACCTGTATTTATGGTCTTTAAACCCTAACAAGTAAGTCTGGTGTTTGACTTAGCATGTTTTTGACTTTGGTGGAACTATGTAGGAATGTGTTACGAGCCAAATCGACTGACTGTGTAACACATGGTCTCTCCCCTTAGACGCACACGTAAATAGATAAATAATAATATAAGGCAACTTCTGCAAAGAGTCAAATAAGTGGTAAGGAGAATAGAGAGCTACAGGAGTGTGGAGAGGTGGGTACCTTGAGGACCGAAGGGATTGCCAGAAGCTCCCTGCGGGACAGTGGGCTGGAGCTGGGTCTGAAAGGCTAGAACTTTCAGATAGGAGGAAAGGGGGCGGGGGGGCTCTCCAGGCCTGGGGGAGTCCAGGAGTGAACAAAGGCTGAGCAGACACAAGGAAATTGGGGTGTACCCTTGAAGCCTGCAGACATTCTCAAAGGTGTCTACTTGAGAACCCCCTGATGGCAGAGGGCTGTGAACAGACACCCCTGAGTGTCCGGGGCCATGACTGGAAGTGGCCAACTACTGATGCAAAATTTCTTTCAGGTCTTGTAATTTAATTTTTAAAAAAAATCACATGAATTTTGCACTTGCTCTTGTTTCCCAGTGCTTAGTGTGGAGCCTGGCACAGAGTAGGTGAGTTTGAAAGATGATCCTGCTAGTACAACCTTTCTAGATAATCTTATGGGTGTTTTATATTGTAAAGAATAGAATCTGAGGCCCAAAATAGCTTTCAGAGGGTCAGTGAAGAGGTGAGTTTGGTGACATGGTAACATGGGAGGAGACAAAGCAGGAGGGGTAGGAACCTACCAGAGTATGAGGAGTTTGGGCGACAGACATGGGGTACATTTCAAGGGTCCCGAGTAGGGGTTGGGGGTGGGAGAAAGTGTGCAAAGAATTGATTCAGGGAAAAACAGTCTTTGGGAGAAAAGCCACTGCAGCTAGAAGAGTCTGCACTGCTTTGGGTGCTGTCCCTTCTTTCCTTGCAGGTCCTGGTCTCCATGGGCTGGAAAAAGGCTGGCAACCGTTTTACATTGTACAAAGTATAATATAAAACACGAAAGTCAGGCATAGAAAAAAGCCAGTTAAAATGCAATTGGGGGGCTTCCCTGGTGGCGCAGTGGTTGAGAGTCTGCCTGCTAATGCAGGGGACACGGGTTCGAGCCCTGGTCTGGGAAGATCCCACATGCCTCGGAGCAACTAGGCCCGTGAGCCACAACTACTGAGCCTGCGCGTCTGGAGCCTGTGCCCCGCAATGGGAGGGGCCGCGATAGTGAGAGGCCCGCGCACCGCGATGAAGAGCGGCCCCCGCACCGCAGTGAAGAGTGGCCCCCGCTTGCTGCAACTCGAGAAAGCCCTCGCACGAAACCAAGACCCAACACAGCCAAAAATAAAATAAATAAATAAATAAAGTAGCTATTAATTTTTAAAAAAATGCAATTGGGAAATACAGATGGACATTCAGATGATTATAAGCATATTAATCGAATGAGGGGGATTTAATTTAAAGATGCCCTCTTGTAGGACTAAGCACGCTGCCTCCCCTCCCCCTCCCCCCAGCTGTAGCTAAGATCAGGTCGCATTGGCTCTCCCAGCCAGTAGGTGGAAGGGGTGTGAATGTTACAATCTCCCTTAGACTTCTCAGTGAAATAAAGTAATCAATAGTTGATCTAAGAAAGAAATGGAAAATTTTATTCAAGCCAACCTGAGGATTTTAAGCAGGGAGGCAGTCTTTCAGAAAGCTCTGAGGACTGTTCTACCTGTTAGAGGTCAAAGCACAGTTATATAAGTTTTTGAGACAAAGGGTTATATGTCAAATGGTGTATTGTTGACAGTTTAGACAATCCAGATCTACATGTACAAAGTAGTGGGTCATGGGTCATGATGGCCCCTTGATGAGATTAAGAGGGAGTGTCACCTCCTAAGGAAGTCTGGTTAACCCAGATGCATGGTACACACTAAAGGGGAGGGAAGAGGCCCAAACGGGCAAAGAAAAATTTTATTTAAAAAATTTTTTGTCTTGCCATAAAATATGAACTTTATTTCATCAGACCCCTCGGGCCTCCTCCTGCTCACATGGCAAATATCTGGTCATCCCTTTTCTTCCCAATACCATTCAGTCTTGACCATCGTGATCAGTCAGCCTTCCTTTCTCAGGCTGAAGAATCCCAGTCTTCAGAGACTCCATTCATGGAACCTTCTGCAGACAAGATATGGGGTTGGGCTGTTTCCCTTTGGCACCTGTGCCCACATCTCTCCCTGAAACCCACCGCCCTCACGGGACTTATGCTGGGGACCTCACTCAGGACTGCCCTCCCAGGCTACCCAATCCCCTTCCCTCTATTATTCGAATGTACCTTTTCTGAGGCCTGTCTTAATCCAGTAAATGAACTGATGCTAATGAGAAAATGAGTGGAAAGGAGTCAACGTATTTGTGAATTACTGTGATTCTCCTCCCAGGGGACTCTATTTGCATTTTAACCGTGATTAGGGTATAATTCCCATTCTAAGGTTGTTCAGGCCAACAGTGCTGGTCAGTGGAGGATGTGTTTTTTAATAGGAAGCCTTGAGAGACTTTGAACTCATGCAGCATTTAGACAACAGTCTAGTCTTCCCCTGTGTACTATCATTCTTATTTTTACATTCGGAATTACAGCGGCGGGGTTAGTGGAGTTTTAGCTTTCCTTATATGTGCTGATTGGTCCCTGAGGAGGATTTGGAAAGTTAGGAAGCTTCTGGGTACTCATGTCCTAGATGATGAGGTACTTTTTAGAGGGCATGGCATTCAAATAGAAAGTGAACATTCTGATATCTCCAGGCATGTGCCAGCTCTCCCCAGCTTTTAACCCTGTTATAGCTCTTTTTGGAACTAGAGGTGTACCGCTCTGGTGGGAAGGTGAGGTTTCAGACTCTTCCCCTACTCAGACTGTCCAGATGGGCCCTCAACTTTTGCTTCCACTGAAGTCAAATCAGAAAGCCCATAATTCCTCCCCAAAGGAAACTCCAGCAAGGTAAGGCCATGTCAATTGACTTTCTGATTCTGAACCTTGGAGTGAGACAGGTAGGACAGTCTATGAACTCTACCTTCAAGAGGCTGCTATTCATCCATTTGGAGATTATAATGAAAACATAAATAGCTAGACATTCGGGGTGGTGCAGAAGGCCTTCTGTGGGCTAACCAGTCATTTGCAGCTGATTTCAAGTCCCACTTGCTGGAGACTCAGAGCTGCTCAAGCAGGGATGGCCCACCCCCTGGGGGCACTTAGAAATATGCTGGTAGACTGAGGAACTCTACCAGCATTCAGTGGGCTGTGGCCA
Source organism: Balaenoptera borealis (assembly GCF_965194805.1). Taxonomy (NCBI): domain Eukaryota; kingdom Metazoa; phylum Chordata; class Mammalia; order Artiodactyla; family Balaenopteridae; genus Balaenoptera; species Balaenoptera borealis. Next base: position 55,788,302 of record NC_138860.1, on the reverse strand, counting down.
GGGATGCCAAATACCCACAGTGAAGGATTGTTCCACCCCAAATGGCAGTGCCTTCCTAGCTTTGAAGTGGATTTTTAAGTACTGGCACTTAGAAAGAAAACATTGTTGAACACATGGACAAAAGAGAAAGCTAGCGACGGTACAAATCACTCTTTCATTGGCCAATTCCTGGTCCCAGGGTAGAAGATGTTTAAGATCCAGACATGTGGTCCTGTGTCTGTGTGTGACTTAAAGGGGAAATGATGTTAACAGCTTTTTCTGGTCTGAGATGGCTCAGCTGCCTGGGTCATCTTTCCTAGTACTAGAGAAGAAGAGTTGGCCCCAGAGTGATACTTTGATGAGATGGGTGCTGACCAGCTCAGCAGCCCCATCCTGGGCTTGGGTTCAGACCTCTTATGGGCCTGCCACCAACTCCTCCCACCCACCACCCGAGAAGAATGAGCTCCCACCCAAAGCCATTAGCCTAGAAGTGGGGCACGTATCTCTCATCAGTGTTTTCTCCTAAAACTCCAGCAGTGGGGAGGGAGTCTAGGAGTCTAACCATCTTTGGCTTTTCTACTTTATCTTTCTTGAGGAGATAAGCTTAATAAATCAGAATACTGTCTTGGCCAGGGCCTGATGACCAAAGAAAAATTAGTTTTTGATTTATGAGAACACTCACTATCTATACTCGGAACATAAGTGTGGCTTCAGTTTCTAGAAGGTAGAAAACCCATCTGCGGGGGAAAAAACTCTCACACTCAGGCCACAACCTGCTTCACCTTTCTTTATCCCAATGCCCAAGGTTAGATAACCACAAAGAGACCTTTAAGACATAGCCTGTGCACAGATTCTTAGAAAACAGCTCTGGGAACTTTATGTGCAGGTCAGGTAATTGTTGCTAAGGGAACCATTGTGTGGTATTTGGAGCTGTAGGGAACTGTCTGCAGGGAATCTGAGGAGAGGGGGAAATGTCTATGAATAGATGTGACAATTTGCCCTTCTTTGATTGGAGAGAATGAATGCGGGCAGAGGTTTTGCTGTGTCTTAGGTGAGGCATGAAGGAGTCACTGTTTGATCTCCCAGATCAGAGGGTCAAACTGGGACCTTCCCTTTACACAATGTGTTGTCAACTGTGTATCTGTCCCCAGCCACCTGCAACTAAGTTCTTGAGAGCAAGGACCACTGTTTGTATTCCCAGAGCCTAGCATGGTGCTGGGCCATAGCAGGCATACCTGATGTTTTCTGAATGAATGAATGAGGTTTCAGGACAAAAGTTCTCGAGCTTTAGCTGGCATCAGAAGGGCTTGCTGTCATCTGAAGGACTTGTTAAAGCACAGACTGCAGGGTATGACCGTGGAGTTTCTGGTTTTGTAGGTCTGGGGTGGACCTGGGACCGTGCATTTCTAACAAGTTCCAGGTGCTGCAGCTGCTGGCGGTCCAGGGTCCCCTTTGAGAACCATTGCTGTAGATGGTCAGAGACAGCTTGTCCTTGTTAGGCATAATCAAAGCCTGCTGTTGAAATAAGGAAGCTTCCTGTGAATTGGTGTCTCAGAAGGAACTCTGGGCTTGGAATCTCAGGTCGGAGATTTGAGTCCTGGCTCTGCTGCTTCTGGACTGTGGGACCGTGACAAATTCCTAGAGTCTAACCTCTGTGAGTTTGTTTCCTTATGGGATTAAGAGCTGCCTGACCCACCCCTCAGGCTTATTGTGGGCATCAAATGAGAATGTATATGTGAAGGTGATGGGTAACTCAGAGATCAGATTAAATGGAAGTATTGTTATTGTAGGAACAGAACTTGATTAAGCTTGGGATTGATATGAGCCCTTATTGCCTTTTATGAGCTGAATTAAAAAGTAAACTTATAAAAGGATGACAAATGTGATGGGGGAAATAGTAGAATACAAGTAAAATAATTAAGGCAGATTTCTAGATAGGATTAACGAAGCGTTTAATTGTACCTATGTGCCCAGAAGGGCTCTAGAAGTTCAGGTGTGTGTGTTAAGAGGGCGTGTGGGAGGATTAATAAGGAGAATCTTCCTCAGGAGTGGGGTTGAGCTGGGCTTTGAGGAATGGTGAGGATTTGGAGTGATGAAGGGCAGAGAGAAACAGGTGAGCAGAGGCATGGAAGATGGATGCGTCCACTTCACACGTGGAGGGCGCCTGTGGGGATAGCGGGCTATGAGATTGTGCAGAGGGTACAGCCAAGTTACAGGCCTGAAAAGCCAGGAGGAGTAATTCACTCCATGTGGGAGGAAGTAGGCCTGAGATGATGAAAATGGATGCTTAAGCTTCGGAAGAGCTAGGAAGGCTGTTGTATTAACACAGGCCTGGAGAGAGATGAGAACAGCCCAGGGTGGCAGCCGTGGGTGCAGGGGTGTAAGGGAGTGGTCTGCAGAAGGAAGGGCTCGATAATGGGGTACACAGGATTGTCAGATGTGGCTCGGGGGTACCCAGTCTGGGTGACTGGGAGGAGGCTCAAGCAGAGACAGCAGCACAGAAAGGGGGTTAGTTGTGTGAGGGTGGTCAGGTACCATGGGGAGTGTCGAGGAGTTTGGTTTTGGGTGTTTGGATATTTTACTGTGAGGCCTCTAAGTGAAAATGCTTTTAAAGCTATTGGAGAAACAGGCCTGAAGTTTGGGTGACAAGCCAGGAAAGAGAATCTGTTCATCCGTATCGTGTTCTCACCTTGGCGATTTTGAGAAAAGAGTGGCTCCTTGTGGCCTAACGGACTGGATCCCTGGCGTTTTCATGCCTGGAGGTTTTCCTGCCCCCAGGCCTCTTTCAGGTCAGAGTTTGATCACGCCCTCAGGGGTGAAACTTGGGCTCTCCCCTCTCATCTCTTCTCTCCTGCAGGGGACGCTCTTAGTTACCACAATGGATGGAAGTTTACAACCTTTGACAGAGACAATGATATCGCCCTCAGCAACTGTGCCCTGACGCATCATGGCGGCTGGTGGTACAAGAACTGCCACTTGGCCAACCCTAATGGCAGATACGGGGAGACCAAGCATAGTGAGGTAGGTGACAGGTGAACATCTTTTTTGTCCCAGGCTTTTCCCACATTGTGTTCCTAGAGTGACACCCTCCAGACTGGTTTGGCTGACCCTCTCCTTCTGATGCCAGCAGTCAGGGCAGTAAGGCTTCTTCTCCAGGCTCCATGGCCTGGAGGTCAAGGCCCTCCCTGCCCATCTGCTGCAGCCCCTCCCCACTCTACATTCCCACCAATGCTGCACCCTTACTCAGTGCAGGGAGGTACTCAGGCTGCCCACTGCTTAATAGAGATGATATGGGTCCCACACCATCTCACTTTACGAGTTCACACATGGCCACTGTCTTGGTCAGCTCAAGCTGCTGTAACAAAATAATATAGCCGGCATGGCTTAGACAACAGACATTTATTTCTCATGGTTCTGGAGGCTGGGAAGTCCAAGATCAAGTTCCCAGCAGATTCAGTTCCTGATGAGAGCTCTTTCTGGCTTGTGGATGGCCACCTTTTCACAGCGTCCTCACATAGTGGAGAGAGAGAGAGAGAGAGAGAGAGAGAGAGCTCTGGTCCTTCTCTTCTTATAAGGGCACTGATCCCACCGTGGTTGAACTACCCTCATGACGTCATCTAACCCTAATTACCTCCCAAAGGCGCCATCTCCAAATACCATCATGTTGTGGGTCAGGGCTTCAACATATGCAATTTGGCGGGGGAGGGACACAAACATTTTATCCATAACAGACACTTCAGAATTCTTTCTAGTCGTTCATCCAGTTAAACCAGAGCTATTTTTCTCAGTCCTTTGATCACGGGGAAAACAAAGTTTTCTGTCTTATGTCAGACCCACCCTTGGATCCACTTCATCCAGAGACACCCAAAGTCTGCCCAGAACGTTGTGCTAAATCGGTTTCTCCACTTCAGGAGTGTGCACACAAGGCCAAGAGTTGGCGAGGCCTCCTCACCCCTCCCTTGCTCTGCAACTTTCCAGTCAGTGATTTCTTGCATCCTCTTGCCCCGTGAACATGGCCTAGATTCCTCCCCAGCTTCCAGGCATCTCCTGCCTGCTCCCTCACAGCTTCTTAAAAATTGCATCTTTGTTCCTACTCATCATTAATCCATCCCCTCCATGAACTCTCCCCTTGCTGGGTTTCTCATTTCCCATCCTGGATCTTGATCCTAGCCTTCAGGAAGCCACCTCTCCCCAGAACTCATACATATTGTACCAATGTGACTGTAAATATGAGTACATCTAAAGTCCAGGTACATTTTGATTGCTTTGGTCCTAACCAGGCAGCAGGGACTCCCAGTCCTTATGTAATTTTTCAAAGGGAAGAAGAAATTTGTCCCCAGGGGAGCCATGGAGGGTGTGCCCGTGAATCATGGTGGCAGCATGTGGGCTGACTCAGGGAAGCCTGTGATCAGAGATCAGATATTTGAAATGAGCAGCCAGCATGCCCTAAACCATCCCCATATTTGCTAATAAAAGACATTCATCTGGTTAATGTGCTTTTCACAGTCTGCAAGGCATTTAGCTTCTTGTTTATTATTTACCTCACAAATTAAAATACATAAAATTGGTCACTTGGGCTCTTTATTGGCCAGCTTGCAAGGTTATTAAGTGAATTAAATATTATTGTGCTCACCAGTCAAAAGTCGTAAAATGAAATTTAGTTTTCAGCAGGCTATTTATTATCCCAGAGCTAATATCTAAACAGTCTAAATTGAAAATGATTTTCCACAATTGGCCAATTAATATGTTTACTGTTGCCTTTAATTTTTTGTAAAGGAAAAGAGTGAAGCAAAGATAATTTGATCATTGCTGGCCAGGTTGACCCCATGTTACCTTTGTTGCTCCTCTGGCCTCGCCCGCCTCCTGGGCTCACACCCCCCATCCTCCAACCGCAGGGGGCTTCCAAATTGTCAGCCTGTCTAACCTCAGCTGCCCAGCAGAGGGAGCACACTTCTAGATTCCTGTCTCACTTCCTTTATATATACCCCAATCTCTCCCCTAAGCAGAGACAGAGTAGTTTCCCTGGCAAAGAAACATTCTTTGGTACCATAATCCACCCCACCCTCTCCCAGGTGCCTCTTCTTGATGTTGGCTTATTTATTTGTTTTATTTAGTTAGTTATTTAATTTGTTTACTTATTTATTTAATGTAGGGGGTGAACTGGGAGCCATGGAAAGGACATGAATTCTCCATTCCTTTTGTGGAGTTGAAGATCCGCCCTCATGGCTACAGCGGGGAGCGTGTCCTGGGCAGAAAGAAGCGAACACTGGGAGAAAATTCGAGAACATTCTGACGGCCCATTTGTGCACTTATCGCACAAGAGGAGACCAGCCCGGGGTTGGGGCCTGTGTAAGCGTGGGGTGGGGTGGGTACTGATGACTGGCTGATGGAAGTTTGAGGGGTGCTCACAGCCCCTGGCTTCTGAGATGGCTGGATAACCTGCAGGACAAAGCCTGTCACCAAGCTTCCAACCATATAGCTCACTTCCTTGTCACCTGCATTTTGCCCACCTGTATTGTGGGCCTGAAAATCAACACAAAAATAGCTGCACAATGTGTATGGGAGAGACAGCCCTGGAACTGCAAGGTTTTCTGCTCTATCTTCAGTGACAAATATACGGGATTAGGGCAAAAAAAAAAAAAAAAGGGATAAAGAATCACCTATAGGACTTCTTCAATTGGAAATCTCTGGAAATTGGTATATATATTCAGGGCTCTGCTAATACAAATCTTCTGTCTAAAAAGAAACACCAAAGAGGGGTTTGACGACAAGGGGCTGAGGTATCCTGAAACTTACCTTCCGTTACCACTGGAAAATTGGTAAAATCTTTTCTGGGGAAAAAGGCATAAATCTTCCCCTTTTAAAAAAAATTGCTGATGTTATGAGGAAGAATAAAGGGAACCAAAAGGGACCAAGAGGGATTTGAATTTTGCTGTGTTCTGACCAGTATCCAGCATGCTGGAAACCCCAGCTTCCATGTCACTGCTATTTTTAAGTGCCCCCTTTCCAGCCATCTGCATTATCACTCTTGTAGATCTGCATATGTTGTGAATAAATTCTCACTTATTTCAACTTTAAATAATTTGACTCTCTTGGTAATTGGTTCCTCCCAAAGACCCTTTTCTGTGACTCCCTTTCGTACTGTCAAGTCCTGAGCCTCTCTCCTCTCTCCCTCCTGCCCCTGCCCTCCCCCTCCCCCACCCCGCTCTGTCAGACCCCTGGGTTTCCTGAAAGTGCTCAGCACCAGAGGCTTATTGTTTGAGTGGACACTTGGCAAGGTCAGATCCTTTTGGCTTATTTTCCTGTCACTTTGGAAGGTTTTTCTGTGGCAAAGTCAGTGACCATTGAAGAAACTTAATTTCCTATTCGAGAAAAAATAAATAAATAAATAAACCACTTGATTAAAAAACATTTGCCTTGTGTTGTTTTCCCCACATAAGTACACTTGAATTCTAAATTTAACCTAAGTGCAAGCAAAGGTACAATCTGTGCATTATAATGGAGTTTGGTTGGCCGTGGCCTCTGACTGGTGTGATAGCAAATAATGGTATTTGGAACCAGGAGAAGTGGGTGAGTGGGGAGGAAGACGCGTGCCCTAAAAGCTGCGGTCCTCCTCGAGGATGCTGGAGTCGTTTATTGCCTCGGGTTCTCCAGGTTTTACCCTCTGGCCGAATGCCAAGCCATACTTCCGAAACAGTGTTTGTCAACCTTTAAAATTTTCAGCATCCCCTTGGTTCCCTATACACTTGTACTGAGCAATGCCCTGGTAACTTCTCGGTCTGATAAAGTGTGGTCTGGATGAAGTACAGTGTCAGTGTTGGGGCTAATGGTTAAAAAACGTGCTTGCACCTCTCTCATCGATTCAAGGAGAATTTAAGTGTCTGCAGGCAGTGTTCTGGGCACTGGGGAGCCAGCGGTGAGCTCACAGAGGTAAGCAAGCCAGACATGGTCCTTGCACTACTGGATTATGTGTGCTGTCATTCATCCACTCATTAACTCATTCATTCAACAAATACTGATTAAGCCCTATTCTGTGCTGGGTTCTACTCTAAGCCCTGCTGCTATGGAAGTGAACCAAAGACAAGATTCCTGCCCTTGTGCTTATATTCTACTGGTGGAGACTGACAATAAAAAACATACACGTACAATTCCCAGAAGTGATGAGTGCCATGGAAGAAAATTATAGTAGGATTAAGAGATGGAGGGGAGATTGGTGGCAGAAGTGGGGGACTCCACGGGCCTCTCTGAGGAGTAGATATGTGCAGAGGCTGGCCAGATGTCTTTAGTTTAATCCAGCTTCCTCAGGGCTGGAGCCTGAGCTAATTTCCTTGTCCGTTTTAAAGCTCCCTTTGCACAGCTTCTCAGTTCCGAGGCCTCTGGTCTCCTGTTTGCACACAGAGTTCTCACCTTGGTGACCCAGGAGCCCTGTGCTCATCCCAGTGGGTGCAGCCTTTTTAGAAAAGAAAAGCCTCCTTTGCAAAGTGGATCAAACCCCGGAAGGATTCGGAGCGGGGGTGGGGTTGGGCGCATCGTGGGTGGTGCTTCCCAAATTTAACTGCGCTTGTCACATGTGCCTGGTGGAGCAGGATTGCTGGGCCGCAGCCCTTCTGACTCAGCAGCTCTGGGCCAGGGCTGCTGCGGGATGGGTGGCCGCTCTCTGAGTAGCTCTGGCGGCGCAGGGGGCACCCTCTGATGGCCTGTTTGCTCAGGAGGCGTCTGTGATGGTGGCAGCAGCACAGCCCCGTCCGTGTTCACCAACCCTGGTGTTTTCCCACCGCTGGCCAAGAAGAGGGCTTGTGGGAAACTGGAGTTGTTTCTTGCATTCTTTTGCCTGTAGGGTCCTTGCTGCCCTGAAGGGACAGGACAGAGAAAACCTCAGTTGACCCATTCAAGGATTCCACTGGGGCAAAGAAGAAAGTGTGGGAGGTGGGAAGCTCATTTTCAAAGGATGTTTGTCTGACTGAGGAGAACATTCCAGACCTCAGTCTCTGTGCCTAACCTCATTTTAACATGACCGGCTCTGGCAACTCCTGCTCTGGTAGCTGAATATAGGCCCCAGAATAGATTTCTGGATAGACCTGCTTCTTCAAGGGTCAGACACATTTCTTAGAGCCAGGTTATGAGCCATCAGGGTTTTGAAGCTTAAGGGACAATTCCTACCGGTTAGGACAAACCAAAGAAAACAAAAGCTGTCATAGAAGGCACAGGTGGCACAGCCAGGCACCGGGGTAAAAGCGAGGACAGAAGTATCACAAGCAGTAGACAAAGTCTCCGAGCCGTTGCCTGTTCCATGCAAGATACTAGCAAAGCCTCGATGAGAAGAACGCAGCCCCTGTTCGCAGTGTGGTGGGGACGGCCACGGGGACAGACCACGACAGTGGGCACTGCGACGGCGAGAATGCTGTGAGCAGAGTGGGGTGCCGTAGAAAGCACTGTGGGTGTGGTGTCAGCATTACGTCCAGAAGGAGGAATCTGCGTTTGCCAGGGGAGAAGCGAGAGGCCTGGGGGAGGCAGGGCACCTTGGGATGAGGACACTTGATGGCAAAGATGAGAAAGGGTGGCGTGTGGTGTGTTTGAGGGAGGAAGACGGTTTCTAGGTGGGGTGAGGAGTGGCTGGTGGGGAGCCTTGCTGGAGAGATGGGCGGGGACTGGCCTCGGCCACGCAAGCACTGTGGTCTCAGGTTGCACTGTTTAGCACAATCAGCTGGAGCTGTTACCAGCCGGATCCTACTTCACCTCCAGAGACGCTGCTTCAGTGGGTCTCAGCTGAGTCCTGTGCCTCTGAGTTTGTTAAGGCTCCAGGGGCTTCTAACGTGCAACTGGGGCTGAGAACCATGGCTAAGATGCAAAAGGGGGGCAGTGGAGAACACTCAGGGGTGCTTAAACCTTGGAGTGACACTTGTAGTGAGGCTTGTATTTTGGAAACATCAGTCTGGTGACAGCATAGAGAATAGGGGGAGGCGTGGAGGGCAGTTTTGGGGAAAGAGTGGAGAGTCACAGACAAGTTAAGGGTTATTGCAATAGGCAATAGGTGCTGACTTCCTTCGCCTGAGGCAGAAATTGTGGGAAAGGGAAGAAGAGCATAGGTTAAATAATATTTCGGAGGAAGGATTAACGGGATTTGAGGGGGGTGGGTGGTAAAGGGAGGGGAGGGGTCCTTTCATGGCAGAGTTTAGAGCTGGTTGTTCTTGACAATAGCTTCCTCTGGGAAGAGGGTCCCGACTTTTATGTTTGTCACATGATGTCAAGAGTTCTACTTTTGGGAGTTCCCTGGTGGTCCCGTGTTTAGGCCTGTGCACTTTCACTGCTGAGGGCTTGGGTTCAATTCCTGGTCGATCCCCCCCGCAAGCCCTGCGGCCAAAAAAAAAAAAAAAAGGAATTCTACTTTTTAACTTGGAATTCTCAGGGATTCAAGGATCCTTAAAGCTAGGAAATGCTGAAGGGAGAAAGAAAAAAACAAATGACCCAAGGAACTGTGATCAAAGGAATGACGTGAAAGAAAAGGACCAGGTGTGGTGTGTGAAGAGAGACAGGCTGTGGACAGAATGGAGTGTCAATAGGGGTACAACATGGCAGTGGAAAAACAATTATAAATAATGAAATGCTCTCGGCGAAACGTAGTCACTTACTGGAGGAAGTCTTCCGCTAAAAGAATTTCCAAGTCGTTCCCTTAAGCCCTTCCCCAGGGCGGTGGAGAGGATCGGGGAAGGTGTTTCTGTCAATAAAGAGCGCGGATCAATCAATAACGTTTGAGGGCAGCCTCCCAGCGCAGCGGGGCGCGCTGTACGCGGCCGGGCCAGCAGATGGCAGTGTGGTCCTGCCGGGAGCCTCTAGCCTCAGCGCCACTTTCCTCTCCTCCAGAAAGGGAAGTTCTGGGGGTCTTCACGTTCCTTCCTTCCTGGGTAGAATGACCTGGAGAGTCAGCCTGTGGGGTACGACTCAGCATCCAGCCGGTGCTTGGTGGTTGCGCAGGCAGTGCTGCTGCACAAAACAGGTAACTGGGAAACACTTTGAAGAGGCTGCCTCGTCAGACGGGGACTCTGTCCCGCGACCTGGTCCACTGGGCTGGTGGTCCGGCAAGGGGAGCGGGGGGCACCCCTGGAAGGAGTTTTAGGCAGTTTCTAAAGTGCAAATGAATCCACTTCCAAAGTCCTTCTGTTGGTTGGATGTTGCTACGGGGGAAATGGGTTGAGTTCCGACGCCAGTGGTATAGAAAGAAGTTAGGTTCTCAGGCTAGCCCAGAAAAGCCTGTTCATTCTATAATGCAGATAAATTGCAGTGCACTTATAATGACAGAAATAGAAAACAAAGGTATTGTAGTAGTGCAATTTAAGTAAAAGAACGGTGGGATGAAACCAGTTCTTTATTTTGGCAAGTGAAGAAAATTAGGTTTGATTAGAGAAGGATAGGAGGCAGATACAGCTGTCTGTGTTCTCAGCTGGTCTCAGCCTATCAATACCCAATGTTTTGGTTGGACTGGCCCTTGAGTTCTTATTATAATTGTAAGATACCCTTCAGCAATAGCCGTCAGGAACCTTTGAAAAATAAAGGTTTATTACTTGCAAGGCCTGGAAATTACACGGCACACAGGAGGCCACATTGTGAGGTTGTGTGTGGGAGGGAGAGAGAGAGAAAATGAGCTCAAGAGAGAGAGAGCATGCCTAGGGTTCTCCTTTTATTGGAGTCTGCAGCGGGGGCCTAGGATTTCGAGGGCTCACTCTTCACTGGTGAATTTAAAACATAGGAGCGGGAATTCCAAGTGCAGGAAGAGAAGAAAAAAAATCAAGAGGCCCAAATGGTTAGTTATTGAAATCGACCAGGATCTCTAAAACAAAGGAGCCGCAGTGTGGGAGGTGGCCTGGGTCCTTGTCCAGCTGTGTGGCTGGCAGTGTGTTTATCCTGCACAGTGGCCTTTGAAGTGGGTGCCTCTTTGAAATGGATGCCTCTGCAATCAAAGCTGAAGTCAGGCACTTGGATTACAAAAAAGAAAAAACAGAACTGTCAGGGCTCATGCTACACGGTGGAACATCTGAAGGAGACAGTTGGGTGTCTGAAGGCTTGTGGGCAGAGCCCGTTACGGGATTCTATAAGTTTCTGACCCAAAGGAGGTGCTCCTGCAAGTTAACAGTCTCTGAGGAGCCCAGATCAGCAGAGTGGCCTGGACCATGATGCCCTGTGTGCACAAGGGGCACTAGGACAGGAGTCTGAAGACTTTGGTCTTCAGGGTTCCAGGTTTGCGTGAGTTGCTTACCTTTCTGGGCCTCACTTTCTTCCTTTCTAAAATGGGGATGACGTCAGTCCCTGATTTACTCACTGCGTGAGTTGCTGCAAGAGTCAAATGAGGTATTGAAAGTGCCCATAATTATGAGGTAGAAGCACTCTGGAATGGTAAGATAGAGGCCTTGCATCTTTAGTCTCCATAACTTCACTCAGAGCTTTTGGATTTTTTTTTTTTTTCCCTTGATAGAGGTGTATCCCTAGCTAGCTCTAAGGTATATTTGCTATGAATAACCACCGATAGGATTATTATGGCTCACAGAAGAAAGAGAAAGGGCAGAGTGAGAAAGAAAGGTTTGTAAAGGTAAAGGAGAATCTCTACATTTCGAAAGGGGTTTCCTTGGGGATGATATGAATTGAGGTGTTAGCAGTAAAAGACGAACAGATGAAGCATGGGGGTACACAAACCCTCCACGGCAGCATTTCCCAGACGGTGTTCCTTGGAACCCTTGCTCCTCCAGAGGTGCTAAAAGAAGAGGTTACGTGGTCAAATAAGCTTGGGAAAGCTGAGTTCAGCGGAGTTACACCATTTCCTTATTCCAGTACCCATTAGAACCTTTAATGTGATACCTGCATTGCACATTCCAAGGAGGAGTGGGAAAGTCATGGTATGCAGTGCTTTACAAACTTATTTGACGATAGAATGCTTTTGGTTTCTGAATATCTAGATAATATCAATATTTGTCAAGGTGTGGTTCAGAGACCACTGTCATTTACCTAGAGTTCTTGTTAGAAGAGCAGCTTGTCTGGTCTCGTCCAAGATGTAATAAATCCAGCAGAAGGGCAGAGAGGGACTGGGTTTCTGCACTTGTGAGAAACACCCAGTGATTCTCTTTCTTTTTTTCCCCTAATCAATGCATTTTTTTAGCATATAGTATGCACCAGGCTCCACGCTAGGAACTGGAGATACAGCGCTGAATAAGACAGTTACAATTCTGGCCTCATAATGGCTAATTCTAATGCAGGTGAGAATGGGCTAGAGTGCTGGGAACACAGGATCATGGTTACCATACAGTCTGATCTTGTTGTGATGGGAAAACTTGTGTAGTTAGGGAAGCTTTCCTAGGCAGTGATGTAAAATCTGGAATACTTCACCAGAAATATGTTTTAACAGCAGCTAAGACTTAGGGTTATGAAAATCCCTTATCTAGCAAATGAGCGTGGCATCATTGACCCTGACAGGTTTGTGACTATCACATAAAACCCAGTGAGTCTTTAGCATATTTAGTTTGAGGACCTGTGACGTAGCTGGATTGATGTTCTAAGGCAAACACTGTTGTAAGGTGAAAAAGATGTTGACTCAAACTCTCTCCTGATCTGGCCACCAGGAGGCACTGTCACCCTAGGGTGGCTTGAGGTGAGGCGGGATAGCTACTTAAGAAGTTCACCTGTCACATACTGTAAATTGGGAGCCCTTAATTCAAAGAGTATTAATAATACTGTGGACAGTGCAGTGTGTGGTGAAATTAAGGAACGTATTACATCAATGGGAGTAGAAGATGTACATTATTTTCAGTCCCTATCTCATTTGGCCTGTCTGCACCATCTGACTCTACAGACTCTGGCTTTCTTCTTGAAAGTTTCTTCTCCTTTGACTTCGAGGACACAACTCTCTCATGATCTTCCTTCTGTCCTTAATAATAATGAACATTTACTGAGCACTTATAGTAAGCCAGGCCCTGTGGTAAATGCTTGTATGCATTATCTCATTTAATCCTCTCATCCCTGTGAGATAGGTACTGTCATTAATTCTGCACGGAGATTAAGTCCTGGGCCTAAATTACACAACAGTGGAAGTTGGAGTTAACCTCAGAGTCTGGACAACTCCAGTCCTAGCCTCCCACACTTACAGTGGTCCTCACCAGGCTGCACTTTCAAGTTGTATGCAGATGCAAATGGTGCCCTCCTTTCCCAGTTGCCTCCTCTGCAGCTCTCTTCTGGGGGACAGCTTCTGAATGACCCCCCCTCCCCCGTCTCCCCACAGCCTGCCCTGACTCCAGCTTTGAAACTTCCCTCTTAGGAAGCAGTGACCATACCGTACTATAATGGTCTCTTTGCTTGTCTGTTCCCACAGCCAGGCTGTGAGCCCCTCCAGATGACTTTATATTGCTGCCACCTGATGTGCTTGGCACATACTAGAATCAAAAATGTTAAAGGGGGGGCTTCCCTGGTGGCGCAGTGGCTGGGAGTCTGCCTGTTAGTGCAGGGGACATGGGTTCGAGCCCTGGTCTGGGAAGATCCCGCATGCCGTGGAGCGACTGGGCCCGTGAGCCACAACTACTGAGCCTGCGCGTCTGGAGCCTGTGCTCCGCAACAAGAGAGGCCACGATAGTGAGAGGCCTGCGCACCCTGATGAAGAGTGGCCCCCGCTTGCCGCAACTAGAGAAAGCCCTCGCACAGAAACGAAGACCCAACACAGCCAAAAAAAAAAAAAAAAAAAAAAAAATGTTAAAGGGGGGACTTTCCTGGTTGTGCAGTGGTTAAGAATCTGCCTGCCAATGCAGGGGACATGGGTTCGATCCCTGGTCCGGGAAGATCCCACATGCCGTGGAGCAACGAAGCCCGTGTGCCACAACTACTGAGCCTGTGCTCTAGAGCCCACGAGCCACAACTACTGAGCCCACGAGCCACAACTACTGAAGCCCGTGTGCCTAGAGCCTGTGCTCTGCAACAAGAGAATCCACTGCAATGAGAAGCCTGCGCACCACAGCGAAGAGAAGCCCCTGCTCTCTGCAACTAGAGAAAGCCCACATGCAGCAGTGAAGATCCAACGCAGCCAAAAATAAATAAATAAATGTATTAAAAAAATGTTAATGGAATAAATAGCCTCAAGAGGGAGTTAGATACCTGCACGCATGGCTGTTCCTGAATGAAGTATCACAGGTATTTGAAAACGTCCCTTTGAACCTATGGCAGAGACTGCAAGCTGTGTTAAAGGGACTCTTCAATATTGTAATCCTGTGACTTTGAATCTGGGAATAATACTAAGGGCAAAGGGCAAGAGGTCAGTGCAGAGTGTTCCGGTGAGTTGAGAATGCTCATAGCGTTGTCCAGATTTACATTCACACCCCCAAGGTCAGGGCTGAGCCTGGGCAGGTGGAGCTGATGGCATTGAGCTCTGGCATCCGCTCAGGCGTGCAGCAGCTGCCTCTACCCCAGATGCTGTCTGGGCAACGTTCCTTCCTCTAGGGTGGAAAGTTTTAGAAGTGCTGGAGGAAGGACCAGAGAGCTGAGTGAAGGGTCTGTGTCCTCAGTTGGTCATGGGATGTGTGGTGATGGGGAAGGGAGCCCAGGGATCAAGTACAGCTACAGGAATAATCAGCCTGCCTCGGAAGAGATGAGGCTCGGGGCTGCCTAGGTGCTTGAAGTGCAGTAAACATGGTGCTTTGCCAGCGTGTTTGACCCCTCCCCCCACAGGCTTCTCGGCCCATGTTCTCCAGGATGGTAGCCACCAGCCGTGTGTGGTTGTTGAGCAAGTGAAATGTGGCTGGTGTAACTCAGCTACTGGACCTTTAACTTTATTTAATTTTAATTAATTTAACTAGCCATATATGGCTAATGGTACCATATCGGACAGGGTAGGAAGATTTCCATCATTCCTAGTTCTGTTGGACAGCACTGCTCTAGATAGTTTCTGCTTTAATGCCAGCTTAGCATCATCAAGGGAGGAATCAGGAGCATCTAACTCATTACATTTCTTAACCAATGCAAAGCTATGGCCGACTTGAAAAAGATATACATTTATACATCCGTACACGTGTGTGTCTGTCTGTCTCTATTTCTATATCGTCCACCTACTCTCCTCTATTTATCTATCTGTCTCCCTTGCAGCTACTATAGAAGCTTTCGGTCTCTCCCCTTTCCAGCACCATATTTAACTCAGAAGTCTGTTTTTACTTAGTCTTTGCTATTTTCCCCTTTGACCTCATTGATGGGAACGTTCTCTAAGTGTTGCCAAGGAACGTCAGTGTGTTTTTCTGCAACTGGCATCTCTGAGGGTGCCTAGTCTTCGAGGTGTCTGCTCTGCAGGTAGTGGTGCGAGAGTTCATCCTTGGTCCTTGGACCTCTGACTCTGCTGGGGAAGGCAGTGCCTGGGGATGGCTGGGCGTTTGGTGTCCCAGAGGAAGTCACTGCATCCATCATTCTGAGTGATGTCTGGGAGACGGTAATCTCCAATGTTAAGAAAATAACCATCTGATTCCATAAGTAAGGAAACCAGGCATGGCTTTTCATTTTCAAAGTATTTTATTTAAATAAGTTCTTCTCTTGGTGTGTTTGAATTTTCCAGAAAAAAAAAATACTGACAAATACTATACAACTTGGACCATTTATATTCTTCCTGAAGAGGTAACTGCCCTTTTTTCTACATCTTCCCCTACCCCCAAGAAACCCAAAGCGAATCCATTAAGCAGTGGGAGAAAGACCTCTTCTGACCATTCAGAAGTGCTGGGCCTGGGGGCTCCTCCCCCAGCCTGGGCTGGTTTAGGAGGCCTCTTCTTTACCATCCTTTTTGCCCTCTGTTAGCTTAACCTCCCCAAGATGGGCCAAGCAGGCTCCAGTCCTGAGGCACCCCTGGCTGCCAGTGGCTGTTCTGGGACAGAGGCTGGGAAGAAGGAGTAAAAATGGAGAGGGATAGAGGAATGGAGCTGGGGTGGTGCCCAGAGAGGAGGGGAATAAGAGAAGAAAACAGGGGAGAGAAAGATGAGAATGAAGTGGGAAGAAAAGGTAGTGGACTCCAATTATTGCTTTGAGCTCCTTTCATGCACCCACGTATTCAACAAAAATTGGTGGGCGTATAACACTCCGGGACTATTCTGGGTACTCCAGTGAAGGTTTTCGGGGAGGTTGGGTGGGAAAAAGATAAGCCTCTTTCAGGGTTTGGGTCTCCAAACCTGGGTACAGAAGCAACTGAGAAGTGTGTTTCTGGGTGTTTCATACCTGGACGTAGAGCAGGTCCATTCTGTGAGGAGATGGTGGGGCACTGCCCCTGGAGACAGAGGCCTTGTCATGGCAGTGACTACCGACTGCTCTCTTAATTCTAACTAGCAGCCGGTTGTCAAGGCAACCATGGCACTTGTGTGGTCCCTGATCCCGGAGATCCTCCCTCCTAGATTATATCTGACACCAGTCTCGGCCATCAGCCTCCACGTCTCCCCCAAGTCATCCGTTTTAGGGGGGCTGAGAGTTGGAGACTGAAAGAGCAACTCACCCTGCTGGGCAGCGGGGTATGTGGGGAGGCACATGCATGTTGTGTGGGGAGAAGACAAGTCATCCTGGGATGTGAAGGGGACAGCCAGCTGCTCTACGACAAGTCTCCATATGACAAGGGGACAGAGCATCAGAGGGTGCTTCTTTCTCTGGTCAAAGAGGTTTATGCATGAGGAGCCTGAGTGCCCAGGGTCACTTAGGGTGAGAGGGTGAACATGACTGGTTTTAAAATATAAGCAGGCCTGAATTATGCTTCACAGGGTCACCTGTGAGAAGACCTTGGTGCAGCAGTTGCTACCAGACACCTCCCATCCATAGGACTAGACCTGGACTTTACCTGGAGGGCAGTTGAGTACCAGCTAGCCCAAGTGAACAAATAGAGTACATTTTTCCATGAACACAGTCTTTCAGAATTTAGCTTTTGCTTCTATAAATATCATAGTTTAGCTACATTTTAAATTAAGTTGCAATTTCACCACCATTTAGAAGAGCTTCCGTGGGAAAATATTTCAAGAGAGCTACCCAGCAGATTTGCAAATGAACTTTTAGAGCCCAACCTGCTCCCAAGTTGGAAATTATCCATCTTTGTGATATGGTCACAATACAATCAAAATACCAACCAGTTCACCCTATGAGTGGATTAATTCGGCCCCCAACCTCAGCCCGGTGGGAAGACACTCTCCTCAACTTACCACGGACCTAACTTACATGTCCTCATGGCTCTCAGGGCACACTTGTCAACCCGACCCTTGGTCCTGCATGCACCCTCCTCCTGCAGAATTCAATACGCAACTTCCATCTGTTGCAGCGATTAGTGGGCTCACTTAGAAGAGAAGGTCACCTGGGGGAATTGGGGAGGTGTTACAAGTTTACCCTTAACATCATCACATATCCGACAGCATCCACAGACAGTTGTGAGTACCGACTGTGTGCAAGGCACTTGCCTGAGCTTCAAGATAAATATTGATCAACCTCTGTATAGCTTCGTCCTACTTTCATTTAAACTCTGTAACTTCTGCATCCCATCTGCAACATACCACGCATCCGTGACAACCTTACGAAATTGTTTCCAGTGTGCCTTCTGTGAGACTGTCCCTGTGATTGTCTTAATTCCTTCCCTGCTGAAAACCTTTGGTTTCATAGGGGATCCCTAGCTCAGGGGTAGCACCCCCTTCCCATCTGTGAAACATACATTGCACAGGTACACAACGGTCGTCCACTGAAGTGGACGGCGTACACCTGGTCTCCATAGCCTCCTAGCGGTCACTACCAGGAGCCGTTTGTCCTCGCTTGGAGAAGGGAGCCTTGCTGAGTGGTTCTGGGGGTAGCGTCTCAAAGAGAGGTCTTGGACTACATTGAACACCCATCAGTGGTGCTGAGGACCTTGTCATGATTTGCAAGACAATAGCTTTCGATGAATTTTGATCCATCACACTTTAAACTTTTCCTCCAGGTGAGAGGTCAGAAGCACAGGAACTTGGTGTGTCTGTATCAATATACAGGAACGGGGACTGTACCGGGTTGCTGGAATGTCCTAAAATGAAGATCTCCAGTAAAAGGCTATGTAGGGATGGGAACAGAAGAGCATACATCTCTAACCTGAGTGGTGTATGGCATTGACAGTGCGTAGGCCTCTTGTCCGGTTATGTAATTGTGCATGTGTGCCCGGGTCTGCCAGGCTTTCCTATGAGATGTTTTTCCAAGAGCAGATAATGTACTGCCTTGTTTAGTGCCTTGTACAAAGTAGACATTCAGTGACCATTTGATGAACAGTATATACTTGCCCAGGTACCTGTTGCCTGAATTTGTGTGTGTGTGTGTGTGTGTTTGTGTGTGTCGTGTGCATGTGTGCATTTGGGAGATATGTCAAGATGTATGGATACATGTTCCTTGTGCTTTTGCATATGGAATGTGCCGGAGGTGGGTGGAAGGCATGCCGGAGTCTGTAGTAAAGAGCATTGCTATTGGACACACAGATGCCGAGACAGCACCCAAGGCTTGTCCACGTGTTCCCCGGGAATGCCCTCCATGGGGATACTCAGTCTGAGGTTTGCTCCTTGGTTGAGCAGCTCCTCTGTGGACGTGAGTGCATCACTTCAGGGATTTCTGCTCCCTACCCTGTGTGTGGTTGGAAGGCAGCTGAGCCCCCAGGGGAGGACACTTCTGCCTCCTGTCTAACTAGACGGGCAGTGATGGCCTCTTTTCCATCTGGAGAAGCTTGGGCTGAGCGGAGATCCAGAGGTCTTCTTCAGCCTTCTTCTTTTTCTTCTTCTTCTTCCCCTTGTTTCGCTCTGGCTGTTGGCCACTTTTGCCTGCCCGGCTCCAGCAGCAATGGCAACAGATGAAGAGGAGGGTGATGATCACCAGTAGGGGCAGCCCCAGCAGGATGCCCAGGCAGATGCTGTTGAAGAGGCCCTCTTGGTGTTTGGCCGAGACGGTGTCCCAGATGGCGCTAAAGAAGGCGCTGATTTTCTCCATGGTGCTTGGCTAGATGGGACCAGAGGAGCCTCTCAGCTCACCAGCAAGGCCTGGGCGTGACAGGTTGCAGAATTGCCCACTTGTAACTTATTCCTCTACCAGCTTTGGGTTTGGGCATGCCACGGATAGCACCTAAAGAGAGAAAAACAGATAATTTAAGAGATACGCAGTGGGAATGGTCTGTAATTTTTAATAACGTCCTTGATTTTAGGCTTAGGAAATGGGAGGAAAGCAAAGGTTTCCAGAGTTCACTGAAATTGTATTGAGACTCTATAAACAAGATAAACACATGCATTTAGTCAATTAAGTATTAACTAATTCTTGCTATGTACAACTGTATGGGGCTTAGGATATAAAAATGAATAGCATATCAGACCTGGCACATAGCAAGTGCTCTGCAATTGTCAGATAAATAAACCAATGTGTGTATTCACAGTGTTCTGGTTAAGGGGTTGGCTCCCTGGACCCTCTACAGGAGTAGTTCTCCACTGCAGCTCACCTGATAGGTGTTGAACACATACTCCCCACAGGACAGCTCCGTATCTGACCTTCTGTGAACTTGCCATTTTCAACACTAATTAAAGCTTAAGCACAAGATCGAATGTCCAAGTCTTTCTGGCTGTCATAGGGGACTTGGACCTCCCCAGGCTAGGAGGTCATCAGTCCTCATCCTGCCTCACTCCTGCCTTCCTTGCTGTCCCTTCATGCTCTCTTCCCTGCTCTGTGTCTCCCCCCTCCTTATACCCGACTCCTGTGCCTGGCAAGGACTCATCGTGCTTTGGGTGGGAAACCAGTTCTCTCTGTTTCTACCTTCCTCTCCCTCATTACCCTTGTCTCTGCTTTCTGTCCCCCAGCCAAAGATTCCCAAGTCTCCTTCCCTGCCTGTTCCCTTTCTTTGCAGTGGAAAGAGTTTTGCAGGCTGATCAGTGATGGTGCTTGGAAACTGGGATGGGGTCCCTGGATGTCCCTCTACTCCTATTCTGAGCTCAGCTTACAGCCGGGACTGTTCTGGTTGCTGGTCCAGAGTGGCCTCTCTTCCTGTGGCACCTTCTCCAACTGTCTTCATATATCTCAGGCCTCAGCTCTCAAGTATAAGGTCTTAGAGGCGCCTTCAGTTCTGGAATCCACAGGTTCTCGGGTCTAAACAAGACTTGGAGGACAGGGATAATTCGAAGAAATTGAAGAGACCTCTTGGCATAAGACATTGCTCAGGAAAATAAAAAAGACATTGCCCAGGCTGCAGACCTTATAAATCATCCTGACCAGCTCTCTCACTTAAAGATGCAGAATCTGAGGCCCATAGTGCTGAGGTGACATGTTTGAGGACACACAGAGCTGTGATGAACACCCAGAGCTCTGAACAATGGGTCCAGCGCTCTCCTGAGGCTGCTGGGCGAGCAGAAAAACTAAGGACGATGACTTTCTATTTGTATTTTATTTGATACTTTTCTAAATCACCTTCATGTGAATGATCTTTTAAGTGAGCAATGGGATGGTGCATTGTGAATGGAGGGAAGCACTGGGGGACCTGGGTCCGGAATCATTTTGAAGTCTGGGCTTCACTGGGTTGTCCTGCGCTGGAGCATAAATGTGTGTGTTACACACCTGGGTGGTGTGTTACACATGGTGTCCCAGCGGTTGTCCTTGGGGGTCTAATTCCTTGGATAACACACTCTATAAGTGTCCTACGTACCCAGTGCCCACGTGTCCATCCAGGCACACCCAGGATCTCCATCCTGGTCTGCAGGCATGTGGACCTATCCCCTCATAACATTATTTATACAGTTTATGCAATTGTATAAATTGGTACCTGTGCCATTTGGCCCATGGAGCCTGACATCATGCTGTAAGCTGGCACTTATTATATGCCAGGCACTGTTCTAGGCACTTTGCACCTATCGACTCATTTAGTCTTCATCACAACCTTATGAAAGAGGTACAGTTATTCCCCCCATCCTACAGCTGAAGAGACGGAGGCACAGGTCACACAGTGAGGGAGTGGCAGAGCTGGCCTTAATGGATTCTGGGAGGTTTGGCTCCCGATCCCCAAGGGGTGAGCCGTTCACAGGTGTTGCTCTGGGCCTCCTATTCTTTCGTGTGGAATTAACCCATTTTTGGCAAGTAGCCCAGAATTTATAGAATCTTACAATCCTTTGCTATCCCTCAGGTTGACTGAAACATTTATCCCCGTCTGTTGCAGAAGAAGACTACAAAGAGATTTATTTCCCATTGTCAGACACCTCACAAATGCATGAAGATACATACAGTAAAAATCCAGTCCCGCCCAAGGGGAGGTTTATAGAAAGCATATGGCACCTGACCTTAAATTCAACGTGCAACAAGGAAGAGCATCCTGAGAAGTTATGTCTCCTTGCTGGAGGCTTTGCCTGAGCCCCTCTGAGTGTCTGGGAACATCTCACGCCATGGACCTACCCACACGCCATCAAACACACTGGCTCTTTATAGAGGAAAACCACCCTTGGTCTCCCCATAGCCCCTCAGCGGGGCCACTTCGCTGCTTGCTCCTTCTCACACCACTTGCCTCTCCTCTGGGTTCTCCTTCTCCCTTTGCTGTAACCTTTGCTTTGACCTCAGCCTTGTATGGCCCAGTATTCTTTGGCCTATCCAGAGGGATTTTTCTGCTCTGTTGTTAGGTGCTTTTCTCTAACCTGACCCTACACATACACTTTCGGGGACCAGATGCTCCTTGCACTGCATTTCTGTGATTCAATTAGACAGCAGCAAACAACACTTGCTGACAAACTTTACTGTGCCAGGGGTCGTGCTGGTCTCTGTGGGGAGCATATGTGAATCAGAGCCCACTCTTGGGTTCAGCCAGGGAGAGAGAAGAAGGGCATCAAGCCCTTGGAGAATATTAGGGCAGTTTCGTAAAAGTAGAGCCACTTGAGAATAGAGCATCTTGAGAGATGAGTAGGATCTTGACAGAAAAACGTGTGAAAAGGATGTTCAAAGATTCCAAACAGTGAAAGTTCTAGAACATCAGCAGGAGAACGAGGGGCCTTCTGGTGAGCCTCGAGCTCAGGGTGGGAGAGGGAAGGACTGTAGGCTGTGGCCAAGGTAGAGAGGGCCTTCATAGGCTGTGTTTATTTGGGGGGCTTTATAACAGGAGGATGTTGTGATCAGAGCTGCCCTTCAGGAAAAGATAACAGGATCTGAAAACCTCTGGTAGGTGTTTTAAGAGAAGATGTTTCATCCATTTAGCAAACTTTTATTGAGCACCTAATATGTGCCACACAGTGTGTTAGGTATTGAGGATTCAGGAATGAACGACAAAGATAAGGTTTCTGGTATCATGGAGCCTTGTACATTCCAGGGATCTTATTATCATTAAGGGCTCATGCCAAAAGGCAAATAGAAGAAGCAAATTCCAACTTAGGATGCTTAGTTGGATGAATTAAAAGCATGCATTTGAATCATGTCTTTATTTCAATGTTCCAGGCCCTCCCACCCATCCCAACCTTTGTCTCAAACTCATCCATCCCATGGCACGTAAAATAGCCTGTGAATAAACAGATTTCTTTTCAAGCTAAAGCTAAGTCAATAATTCACTTCTGGATTCCTAAAGGTACTTATTTGAGTCTACTCTCCATACAACCAAAGAGAGTATACATTAACGGTTGGGAATCCTGTCTGGGGAAAATTCAATTAAAAGGTATTCTTTATATTTTTTAATCTAAGAATTCTCTTCTAGGCCCCCCACGTTACTTGCTGAGCTCTGCTCATCTATAGTGTTTCATTAGTATTTATGAGCTTTGCATTATTAGCATTTCCAGGAAACAATCAAATATCTCCTTGGTGGTATGAATTAAAAGTTAGAGCTTCTATGAACGTTTTTGCAAAAGGAGCCACGCTTTGAGCCTTAGAAATGCTCTTGGGAGACCCCATCCTTTGGTTAGCTCTCAAGTATCACTGAGAGCTGACACTGTTTGAAAAACAATTCATCTATTCTTGTAAAACCAAAAATAGGTGCTAGCCAACCTTGATTGTGGTTGTGGGGGTGGTTATAAGGAGGGAGAAGAGGGGAAAAGGTCCTTTCAGTTTTCTTGAAAGTGAGCAGTATTCATCTCTATATCCTTCGTAGTATCTAGCTGGGAGAGAGTCATTCATCCACTCTTTCTTCCCACAAGCGTCTGTCTGCCTGCATGTGAGGTGTTGATGGAGAACAGAGATCCTGGAGCCAGAAGACCTGGGTTTGAGCCCTGGCTCAACTCTTGTGACCTTGGCCGGTTACCGAACTTCAGCTACAAAATGAAGCTAATAAGCTTCCCTTGTAATGAGGTTGTGAAGATTAAGAGCTCAATATGTTTAATGCATTTCGTAAACTGTAAAATACTATAAAACATAATCTGTAAAATAGCGAGTGATCTCCCCATAACAGCGGACTAATTCTAGCCTTGAGCTTTTCTTCCCCATCCCTCACCTGTAGCCCAGTCTTCATGGCCAGGGAACCATGAACCCCCCCCCCCCCCCAATTCAAATGAAAAGGGCTTCACAGGTGACCTCCCCGCTTAGAACTGGTCTGCAGTTCTGTGGCTGTAATTCTAGACTCCGGCATCCAGCAACAGGAATGGAAAAGGGTCGCTTGGGGAACATCTGATGGTGTCTGGAGGACTGTTGAGCTCATAAAATGAGACCTGGGGAGAGCACCTAGCCCTCTGCAGGCCCCAGCTTCCCTCCAGGCTTTGGAACCCCTGGAAGTGTACTGGGATGGCTCCTGCCACAGGGATGTCTGATCCATCCCTGAGAGCCAAGAGCTGCTCCAGAGTTGTGTCTAGGGCTGGCCCTCAGACTGCTGTTGCTTCTGGAACTCCCCAAGAAGGGGGAAGGGCATTCTCCTTTGCACCGGCCTCTTGTAATTTCTGTCTATTAGGTGAAATAATACGTGTAAATCTGAAGAATAGTGTCTGCTGGATAGCAGATGCTTTCTAGAAATGTTAATGTTAAGGATCATGATGGCACCCAATTGAAATCCCTGAAACCTTCTCCAGAGTGACTTCCAAATGGTTTAAATCTTTGGGCTTCTTGTAGGGGGTGGGGTGAAGCAGGAGGGTCAGGTTTCTCTCAGAGCCTTGGAAGATTCCTCTGCTGCAGCTGCAGACTCCTGGGTATGTGTGGGGGCCACCTCATAATTGTAACTTGGGGGCAAAGACCTTCCCTTGGGCCTTTCCTCAAACGTTCCATTGAGCCCGTACCCTGTGTTGTGGTCATCACTGTGCTTGCTTTATCTCCTCACCCAAAGATCTCAGGTGATGGCAGGATGGCCTTCTGGCCAGGGAAGGGAGTCACCAAGCGTGTCACCAAGGGATTAAAGGATGCAGGTTCCCGAGTTACACTCTTGGAGACCCTGATTCAGTAGGTCTAGGGTACGCCCAGGAATTTATGTTTATAACAAACAACCCAAGTGTTTCTGGACAATTATCAGGTCCAAAAACTGCTGAATGAGGAGGTTGAGCTGATGACCCTTTTCTGTAAGCTCAGAAGCCATGTGCTGAGTGAGAGGATGGATGGATCATGGGCGAGGAGAGTGGGAAAGAGGTTTATTTTCATACACAGCAGCACCAGGGCCTGCTGCAGGGAGCCTCCTTGGGTGTTACTTCTTGCTCTTGTGTAGTCAGGGCATCTGGGCCAGAGCTACTCTCGTGGAGGTCACAGTTCAATGCAATAAACATTCACGGAACCCCCACTCTGTGTCTGGCCCTGTGCATTCAGATCCTGAGCTCCTCCCTGTCTTGTAAGGAGCAGAGACAAAGATAGCAGAAGCACAGTATGATCAAGGGTCCTGTGGTCAAACTCTGTGTAAAGGGCATGGGAGAGGTGCAGGGGAAGGAGTAAGCAAGCTGGCCTGGAGGGGATTAAGAGGTGAAAAGGAAATGACAATCAGGACAGAGTCTGCTCAGTCATTCCTTCAGGGACTACTTATGCGGCACCTAGTACACGCTGGGAACTGTGTTGGGTCCTGGGTATCCAGGAGCAGGCAGATTCAATCCTTGTCCCTTTTTTGCTCAAAATCTGGTGTGGGAAGCAGACACTCATCAAAGAACCCTGCAGACCGGTGTGTGAGTTTATAGTTGCTATGAAGGAGAAGCCCGGGATGCTGTGAAAGTGAGTGATACCCATCAGGGAAGCCAGGGCAGGCTCTGGGTGGGGATGGCTTCACTAAGATCTGAATGACAAAAACAGCAAACATGTGGTCAGGGTGTCTGAAAACTCTTGAGGACATAGACTAAAATTATCTAAAGCACTTTCAAGTAATATGCGTGATGTGTTTTCTTTCAACTCTCCAATACCTTTTCAGATGAAGTGCCTCTAAATTTAAAGCAATGAGTTCAATTGTTAATACATGATAAACTGTCCCCCCACCACGAAGTCTGGAAACACAGGAAATAATGTGTTCACTGTATTTTTTTCAGATGAACATGGACCTGTTGCTTCTCCTGCAAAGGACCTGAAAGGACGGTGTGGCTGGACGCAGCAGCAGTGAGTGGGGGTGACAGTGGGGTGACGTGAAGCCCTCGAGGCAGGTGGCCCTACACCTTCAGGGCCTGCTAAGCCATGTCAATGGCTGGTGTGTACTGTAAGGGCCATGGGATTTCAAGCAAGGAGGGGACAGTATAGATCTGAGTTTCATAAAGAACACTGTCACTGGGGTGAGAGAGAACAGATTGGCAAGGGCAGGAGCGGGAGGAGACGACTGCAGTTGTTCAGGGAAAATGGCACCGGGACGAGGGTGAGGGTGGTGGCGTTGGGTGGGATAAGTGCCTGACTTGGGTGTTCTCCAGCGGATGTGGTGAGAGAACTGTGAGGCGGAGGGACATGAGGACTGTCTCTGGGCTGTGCTCTGCTCTTCTTCTTCTAGCCCTAGTCTCCTCTCTGGTCTCCAACTCTGGTATATTCCTAAAATAGGAATCCCATCCAACAGGCTCTACCTGACTTTCGCCATCTCTCCTGAGGGTTTAAAACCTCTTTTTCAGCCCCAGGCCTCTCCACCCTGCCTGCCCATACCTTGTCCCAGCTCCCAAAACCACCCTGCAGTCCTTGCAAAATCCCTTTGGTTACAATATCACACACTTCGGAAACCAAGGCTCTCTGGCAGCTAGGGCACGGGTGAAACCTCAGTCAGCAGTTATTAACTCTGCTGCTCTGGATATGTATTTTCTTGATGTTTCTCACCTTGCTAACCTGGCATGCTCAGATGCCCTCTAATAGATGTAAGTACTGTTTTGTACAAAAATTGTCAGATCACAGAAAATAATCTGCTAGTGGAATATTACGCTTATAACTTAAAACCTGGCTCAAGGCATGATGAAATAGATGTCTGTATTTCCCCCAATTTAATTAATTGCTTCAAGTAACTAGTCCAAATACAAAATTGGATCCTCTTTTTTTCCCCCCAGAGTATGCATACATGGTGGGGAACTAGATATTGAGTATTAGAAGAAAATAGATAGTATTTTCCCTCAGAATCAATGTTATAATTATGATTGCAATTTTGAACAAAAGCACAAATAGGTCATCAGTACAGAAACGATTAAGGTACCATGGTTATTAAAAATAATAAAATGATGCTTTGTCATGTAGACATTCTGAATTGGAATAATCCAGAGATGGGTCATCTCTTTGGGTTCCCTCACTTTATTGATAAGGAATCTGGGACGAAAAGAAGCTGTGACTTGCTGGAGGCCACACAGTTGACAACTGGTGGATTCAGGGCCAGAACCAATGTCTTCTGACTCCCAACACCCCTCCTGCCAGGTTTCCCCTACAGAAGTCCGTACAGGTAACTACGGAGGCAGCACTAGGCAAGATGCCCACCACGTCCTCATCCTGGGCTCAGGCTAGTCTATGCCTCTCAGCCCCCTGACACCTCTGGAGCTGTGTGACTGAGTTCTGGCCAAAGGAATGTGGGCCTGGCTCCTGAAATCTCCCCCAAGGGCCTCCACATTCTCTCTCTGCTTGCTCACTGGCTGGCCAGATGCAAAGGGCCCAGGGGAGGACTCCAGGGCCCCTGGGACAGCAGAGGTGGAAGATGTTCCTGAATGAGTGCTAGCAGAGCACCTCGCTGACCACAGTGAACAGTGGAACGAATGAGAAAGAAACCTTTGTTGGGGGAAGCCACTGAGATTTAAGGATTATTCGCTATAGCAATTAGCCCATCCTACCTCACACAAATGACAAAAAGCTAACGTTGACAATGATTATAACAAATATGTGATACATTTAACAACTCTTCTGTGGTGCAGCTTTGACCCAAGAGGGGTTTAGCTAAGTGCTTCAGAGTGCTGGTTCCAGGACCAAATATCCTGGGTTCGAATCCTGATGCTGCTACTCACTAAGTCTATCACGCTGGGCAGCTTACTTAACCCAGGGGCTCACTTTCCTCATTCGTGAAATGGAGCTGCTAATAGTAGGCTGTTGTGAAAACTAAATGAGTCAGTAGATGTAGAGCCTCTTGGAGCCACGCCTGGCCGTAGATGTGTGCCCTTATTATTTGACCCCAAAGGAATAGGCTGGCCAAAGAAACACCCTCGACTTCTTAGCTAATGGTGATTTTGTTTGCCTTTTTAGAATTTGGATGGTTCTGGAGTCATGACTGATTCTTTAGGTCTCCTTTAAAAGACATTTTTTTTTCTCCTTTTTCTATAGTTTTCCTGTAGTAAGGAGACTCTTACTACACTCATCATTCTTTTTCAAAGCAACCATTTCAGAATTAAAACATGTACAGGCATCACTCAGAAGCAGCACTATGAGGGTGTGGATACAGCCTTTTCACCCCCCGTGGATCTCATATCACTGGGCAGAGCGGGACATGAGCCTCCATCCTTCCCCCACACCAAACTGTCTTTTTGTTCCTTCCCTCTCTCCCTTCTTTCCTTCTGCCAGTGCATTTAATGAGCTCCTAGTATGTGTCAGTTCCTTCCCAGGCACTGCATACGTAGTCATGAATGATGCAGATATGGGAAAGCTACTTACTTTCCGCAGGGAGAAGGCAGATAGTAAACAGGTGCACAAACAAAGAAGCCAAGATATGCTGTTGGTGCTATAAAGCAAACAGTCGGCATGACCTCTGAGGAGGTGACTTTGAACTGAGGTTGGAGGGATGACAAGGGTCCAGTTGCGCGCAGGTGGCAGGAACAGCAGGGCGAAGGCCCGGCGTGGGAAAGAGCCTGGCATGGTCTAGGAGAGAGCTGGAGCCCGAGAGTGCCGAAGGTGGAACAGGACTCAAGCCAGGCAGCGGTGGTGGCACGAGTATAGAGGGCAGAGGGTGGAGAAGCAGAGAAAGCACCCCGAGGAGCACAGGCACCCTCCCCTTCACCCTCGTCGTTATCGCATTTGTCCAAGCCCTCAGACTACTCTCTCGTTTTCCTTCCTTCAGTTCATCTTCTAAAATCCACATGGGGTCATGCTCCCCCTGCTCAGCCTGTCTCTGGCCCTTCGTCACTTGCACGATCATCGCAACTCCTCGGCTAGGGGGACAAATCGCTTGTGAGCTGTTGGCCTCTGCTCTCACCCTAGCCTCGTCTCCCACCACCACCCTTATTGTCACATTTCTTCAGATTCTCCCGAGCTTCCTGCTCTCTCACACTGCCATTCTTTGGCACGTGCTGTTCCACCTGCCTGGAATGTCTTCTCACCTCTTCCCTTTGGTCCGTTCACAGGGAAACTCCTTGTCCTGCCAGCCTCCTCTGGAGGTCTTCTGTGACTGTCAGTCATCTGCCTGCAGACCTCCCCAAATCCAGTTCTTTCTCTTCTGAGCTCTCATGGAGCCAATAACCTACCATCACAGCCCTTGTTGACTACGTTGTAATTATTTGTTTTCTTTGAAAAAGTAAAAGAATACAGAAAAGCACACAAAGAATCATATATATGTATATATATATATGATATATTTATATGTTACAATCCTAACCCCTATCTCAAAATATGACCTTAGTTGGACACAGCATTTTTGCAGATGTAATTAGTTAAGATGAGGTCATACTGGAGTAAAGTGGGTCCATAATCCAATATGGCTGGTTTCCTTATGAAAAGGGGAAATCTGGACATAGAGGTAGACTTGCACAGAGGGAAGACAATGAAGGGGCATTTAGAGAAGATGGCCGTTGACAAGCCAAGGAGAGCGGCCTGGAACAGATCCTTCCTTCACAGCTTTCAGAAGGAAAGCTGTTGGTTCAGAAGGAACCAACCCTGCCAACACCTTGATTTCAGATTTCTAGCCTCCAGAGCTGTGAGGCAATACATTTCTGTTGTTTAAGCCACCCAGCCTGCGGTACGTTGTCACGGTAGCCCCAGGAGACTCATGTACCCCTCTTGCTTGACACCTCTCCCACCCCTCAGCTGGTCTCATCCATTTCTATCTCCAGAATATATCCCGCATACCACTTCTGTCCATTTCATGGCTAGGTCACCATCACCCCTCACCTGGATTACTGCACAGCTTCCTAACCAGTCTCTCTGGTTCTACTCTTCCCTCTTTATAGCCTCTTTTCCCCACACGAGCACCCCCCCTTCCCCACCCCCACGGCTTCCCAATGCCTGGAAAGTATTGAATAAAAATACCCCACAAGTGCTTCCATCAGCTGGCTCTGCCTCCATCTCTAATCTCATCCTGTAACACCTTCTCCCTCGCTGTGCCCTGGACACACCTACTCCAGAGCTGTCCACCCCTCAGGACCTTGCTTGTCCCTCTGGTACATTTTCTCTCGGATCTTGGCGTGGCCGACTGCCTCCTAACATGCAGAGTTCCACACAAAGGCATTTCCACTCACTTGTAACCACAGATGTTACCTCAACACGAAGCCTTTCTCGACCAAGTCATCTAAGAAGCCCAGCCCCCATCAACCTCTAGCACACCATCCTGTCTTATGGCCTTGGTAGTTCTTCCCACTCTAAAATTTCGGAGTCACACGTGATGCTCTTGTCACTGTAGTGTATGCATTTATGGACTGTCTTCCTGCTCTGGAAAATAAGTTCAGTGAGAACTGGGCCCTTGCCTGTCTTATTCTGTGTAGATGCTCAGAGTCGGGAATGTCCCTGAATGAATGAATGAAGTCATTCTGGTTAACCCAAGGGTCCTAAAAGAAAAGAGATCTTGAAAAAAAAATGTAAATTAGTCAACCGAGGTCACTGGGGAGAGAGCAGGGGCAATGAAAGGCATAGAAAAGAGGCCATCAGTCACATGTGTGGCCAGACTTTGATGACAATTATCCACCATTTAGCCCACCATCCAGACGGATCTTCCAGCCAAGTAACTCATTTAAGGAAGAAATAATGATCAAGAAACTCCCATATCACTGAAAGCAGAAGGGAGTGGGGAGTGTGCTTTATCAGCTCCTAAATAATCATCTACCTTCCTTTTGCTCAGTTACAGAGAGCTCATTGTGGCTGGGACTTTCTGATAACAAGGGATCCTTTCCTAATTACTATATGCTCTATTTCAGGTTCAGCAGAAAGAAAATTAAAAAGCTCCATTTCACTCCAGGTTCAAATGAGTCAATCTTTCAATCAATCAAGTATTAATTAAGCTATGCTAGGAAATACAGAGGAGGAAAACGGCACCTTCTCTCTACTCAAAGATGATGTGAGGAAAATAATTAGAGAATAATTTAAGAACCATGAAAAGAATTTAAAAGGGTTTTCATCTGGGCTTTCTTTGACTTTCTGTTATGGATGGCCTAAAATCTCTAGCCACTTTATTCTCCTTTACTCTTTCTCCCGCCCTCTTCCCTCTCTCTTCTCCATTCTCTTCCCTAATTACATTGTCTCCAAAGGGTCCATGTCATAGACTCTGACAATAATTAGTCGCTTTCAGTCACTCTTAGGATTAAACACTAAAAATCGTGTCTCTCCGATACTCTGAAAATTCCAGCTGTGCTAAATGTGATCGAATGCAGTACCCCCAGCCTGTTAGCAAGTTACAGACTTCCTCATGTTTATGTCCCTAGATCATCATGATAACTTCCTGATTTTTCTCCTAAACCAGAAAACATGCACCAAGAATTTTGCCTCCTTGGGGATATATGTATACATATAGCTGATTCACTTTGTTATAAAGCAGAAACTAACACACCATTGTAAAGCAACTATACTCCATTAAAGATGTTTAAAAAAATGATATAGTAAGATGAAAAAAAAATAAAACATAAAGTTATCCATCAAAAAAAAAAAAAAAAAGAATTTTGCCTCCTTCGCTAACACTGGCGTGGAGTCTGGGCAACATCCACTTAAGTACTTTGAGTTTAGTTTTCTCTTCTGTAAACAGAGATTTGAGCACACTTCTCAGAGGGTGAGGTGTTTTTTCCACCGTGCTACATCATTTTATTCTTTCTCCCCAGAACAGTGCCTGGCAGAAAGTGGGCTGGCAATAAGTATTTGTTGAATGGATGAATGAATGAATGAGTGCGTGAGTGAGTGAATGACGTGTGTAAAGATAATGTGTGTATAGCGTGTAGGCTAAGTACACTTCACACAGTGGGGGCCTTAAAATTGCCTTGAAAACCATATAGCACCCTATTTGTTATTATACTACTCATATTTTGTGAAAGGCAAAAGCGTCCATTCATTACAGAATTCATAAGCAGAGTCTGATCAACTTTTCTGTGAACCGGTGGGAGTGAGTCAGCCAATCCTAGGAATCAGGGCAGACCCATTTGCCTTTCCCCTGCTTTCTTGCTAATTTTATTTCCATTCATTCTCAGCTGCCGCCCCTCTTTCAGCCCTCCTGACCTCCAGGATCTAGTTTCTTAGGGATGCCTTGTTCTGTCCATCACTATCAACTTTCTTCTCTTCATTTCAGCTAGAATGCTCACTTGTTTTCCTTTGACTGGCCTCTTTTGACATAGATACCTCAGGAGGCCAAAGCCTCAAAAACAGAGGCTTGGCATAATGTCTTATCACCTTTCACAGGAACAGGGAATGATCTATTGAATCCAAAAGTCACCATTTGTTGTGTTCTTACTAAGTGCGCAACTCTGCATGTGTAATCAAGGCTCTACAGACATTGCCTCGTTCAGCAACTCAGGAGGTGGGTCTTTTAATCCCCATTATACAGATGAGGAAACCGAGCCTGTCAGAGACTAAGTAATTTGCCCAAGGCCATAGAGCTACTAAAGTGCAAAACACCCTGCTGTAACTGCTGTACTCTAGAGCTGCCATTCTCCAGAAGGACGCTGAGGACTTATCTTTTCTAGGACGAAGGGGTATTCACCAATCATTCATCTGTCAAGCATTTGAAAGCCTGCCACGTGTGCCACACCCTATGGATACACTCTTGATGGACTAAAACACCTTCTGTGACCTCAAGGAGCTCACATTTTAATAGGACCAAAAATACAAGAAGAGAAGGGCAATATGTCACATATGACAGTGGGTGCTGGGGACCCAAAGGCATAAAACTCCTTAGAGTACTCACTGGCAGCCCAGGAGCAATATCCAACCCATAGGCACTTCTATTTTACTTTTTTTTTTTCTCCTCTGATTTCATATAAAATTCTCAATCTTTAGCGAGTCCTAAAATTTGGTCACACTAACCTCCCACATAGCTATAATCTGCTGGAGCTTTAGAAGGACCGATGTTCCCCCAACCTGTACCCCAGTCCCCACCCTGCCGGCTTCACCCAGTCCTGACACCTACCTGGTCCCTGGAGGCATATTAAGCCTGTAGCCCCTGGACTACACCCTCCCTCCGGAATAGGGACGACATTGCCTATTCTTTGTGCTGTCATCCATGAAGGGGAGAAGCACACAGGGGGCTTGAAAAAGAGATGAGGACAAAAGACAAAAGGCAAGCCTTACTTTCCAGTTGTCACCTCCAGTTTAATGGATTGATCCTGGTCTCTGGCTAATTAGACAAATAATAAGGATGCGGGATGTTTGCAAGAGGAATTAATACATATCATAATGTCCCAAGCAGAATGCAAAATGCTGGCGGAGGGGTGCAGTGGAAAGAATATTAAGAGGACCCAGTTCTAGTCCCGGTTCAGTTGTCCTCCAAGCCTCTGACCTTGGGCAAATCAGTTAAGCTTTCTGAGCCCTTTTCTCATCTGAGAAGTGAGGCTATTAGCCATCTCAGATATCTCTCAAGATTGTTGTGAAGAACAGACAAGACCTGTGAAAAAACATCGAGAAGGGAAAATTGCAATCTAAATGCAAGCAGTGGCATATTAGAGGATTGTGTTAAAGCTGAATTATAGCTAAAATTAGAACCCTGACTTCTCTTACCGATGCAGCCCTCTGCCCTAAACCTTCTCTTCCCTCTGACCCACTGCCACCATCCCCACCTCCACCCGCCTCAGGTCCTTTATGAATCATAGTCATTAAGGACTACGTTTTCAATTTGGAAAGTTCGCGGGCACATACTCTGACACCACTCAGGCTTGTGTTTGTCGTCTGTATATATCCAGTCTGACCACATCCTGGTATTAGTGCTAATAAAACCTGTAGCCATGGTTACAGTGACATACCTGGGTTATACTGTTCTTATTTTCACTCTTCGAAACTATTTGGTAAAAGATTTTGGAGCCAATTTTCGTGGGTGTGGTAAAGCACTGAGGCAAGTTTTATTTTTGGAAAGTGTGAGTTGAGGCTCTGAGGTCATCTTCGAGTTAGAAGCAGTTGGGGAGGGGTGGTGCCTTCTCTGGTCCCCAAATAAAGGGGACACTTTGTGGCTGACTCCAGTAACTGATGTTTAAGTCTTCCAATGTCATATCTGCTTAGAAGGAAGGTGTGTTTTTTTAAAAAGCAAAAAGATGACCAAGCACCTGTGTGATTCAGGGTCTCCCACAGGTGGTAATTAAAAAATAGACTCAATTTAAAGGTGCATCATTCTCTTTAATATTAGAGAAGAGAACTGAGAACTTGGCAAACTTTGCAGTGATAACCGAATGACTGACTTACTTTCCTCGGTGGTGGCGGGGGAGAGGTTTATGGGCTGGAATAGCTTAAAACTAATGGGGTGGCAAAAATATACAATTATGCAACTCAAAAGCAATACAGATACGGTTTTATTTTCCTTTCCATTTCCTCCCTTCATTTAATGTTAACAAAAGCTCAGGGCAATTAAAAGCCGCAAGCTACCTTACTGCAATATTAAGGCTTAAAATGTAAAGGCCAAATCATGGAGTGAGCAGAAATATTCTCATTCCAATCATAACTCACCCCTGCGGAATGCACAGTGTGGAATATTTCAGGTTCATCAGACTTCGGGTCACAGGCTCCGTCCAGAGGGCGGGTAGTACAGAGTTGATGTTGCTGGAGAATGAACCTTCACTTTCTGTCTGTATGCGTTTACATCTGTATCCCTAACGTTGCATGTAGATATTTTTTTTTTCACAGTTTTGATAAATAACTGTTGGTGAATGCAGAGGACGTACATGAGTGTGCTAAAATATTTATCGAGCCCCCACTCAGGCAAGAGCACCCCCTTTTTTGCCTCAGTACCCTATTTCTTTGATACAGATGATATTTGCTCAGTCTCATCAAATGCAGCTTTAGGTGCTTCTGTGCAAATAGACTGTTACCCCTAAGCGCCTGTTCTAGAGAAATTCTGCAACTGCCACTGGCTTCACCTCATCCCTGATGCCCTCAACTTGCCTGCCTTTGCCCCCAAATATCTTATCTTCCTCTCCACCCCTGAAATGGCCTTCCCAAAGGAGGCTGCAGGTATTGCCCATGAGTGATTTGGGAGTATGGATGGAGGAAACTTCTGGGGACTGTGGGCTAGGGGAGTTCCTCATAGATACCAAAGTGTACGCACACGCACACACGCACACACACACACACACTCGCTCTTCCCTCAGCCCCACCCCCTCACTCCTCCCCATCCACCACCCCTGCTCCATTATTGCCTGGAGGCCTCAAAGCTTTATGGAAGACTCTCTGGAAAGCACATGGGGCCACTGGGAGGTGGGGGGAAGGTGGGAAAGGCCAGGGAATTCTGATCTTGTCTCCCAGCTCTCTACCTGTGGCCTCAGGCCTGGACCGCCTGCAGGCTCTGCACCAGCCTTAAGTTTTATCTTTCCTTAGCAGCCCAGAATGTGTGTGTGTGTATACATATATATATATATGTATATATGTATACACACACACACACACACACACACATATATATTGTTATCAGACCAACCCTCAAAGTATCAGGGTCTTGAAGAAATAGAACACTGGGTGGGAACACTTTGATAGAGCAAAACGGTCAGGATGCGTGGTCCTGCCCCTGCTAGGTGGAAGGCAGGAGAGAGTCCTGGAGATGGGAGTTGGCTTGGAGCAGCCAGGGAAGGGTCTTGGAGTGCCCTGAGAGGGGTAGGCAGCTCTGCTTCTCCGTGGACAGCCTGTGGAGCTCCAGGCCTCCAGTTCTGGCTTTGACATTCATCTGGGTTTATTTGTTTACATGCTTGTAGATTTTCATGAGCTGAATTCTTGGCTAAAATATAGCCTGGAGTGCAGGGGAAGTTCATAGTGGTGTGAGAAGCCAGTTCAAACTCTCAGCCGTGACTTACTCAGTACGCGTCCTTGGGAAGGTCATTCACTTGCTTTGGGCCTCAGCTTCTTCATCTCCAAAACGGGGGAAATCTGGGAAGAGACACAAGAAAGTGACAGATAACATTCTTGCCTCTATGGAAGGGCAAGGGGGGCAGGGCTGGGAGGGGGTTGGCTTTCCTCTCAGTCCTTTGGTACAGTTCTGAAGGTCTCACTGTATGCAGGCACTTTACAAAGTCAACAACCAACTGGAAGTGAGTACCTGCCTGGCAGGGAGGGTCCTTGTGTCAAAGCAACAGTGCATGTGAATGTGCTCCTAGGCTGTTAGGAACTGTACAAAATTGAGAGTCATAACTGGTATTATTGCAGGTAGATGTAGGGACATGGCAACAAACAACACTCCTCAGTTCTGCCAGGTAGTCACAGTGGCCTGAAATTCTTAGAAAATTGGCTCCCACGCTGGGAGGTCTTCCTACCTCCAACCCAGAATGGATGGATGGACCCCACCCTTACCCCACCCCAACCTTCGAGGCTCTTGCACCTGGCTCTGCAGCGGTTCTGGGCAACCTGGATCCTCCATGTGCCCAAATGACTCCAGATTTCCAAGGGCTAGCCCAGCATGTCAACCCTGCCAGGCAAGTTCTGATAAGCACATTCCATCCTTTGCCAGGAGGCAGTGGGGCCATGCCGCTTGGTGTGAGCAGAACCTGCATGAGTGGCTGCCCTCTGATTGACCCCCGGGGGCAGGGGTGGGGAGATTTGTATAGAACATGTGAGAGCCTCCCTTAGGTTGTTTACTGGGTCACTATAATAAAAATAATGCTGCAAGCATATTGTTCTTTATACGTGAAGAGGCTAATAGTACTAATAGCAATGATGTGCATCAATGAAATATGCCATTCCAATTATATTTCCGGTAGTTGCTTATGGATTTCATTTCAAGAAATGTTAGTTAATAACTATCTGCTGTGTGATCAACATGGTGCTGAGGGGAGAAAAGAAGTTATGATCTGGTTCCCATCCTAGGAGAGTTTCTTAATGAAACTTGGAACATGGTAAGTCCTGACAGGTGACAGTGCAGGTCCCCGAATCTCCAAGCCTCAGGTTCCCCATCTCAGATACTAATCCCACTGACTCCGCTCACCATCCAGTGTTGTTGTAAAAGTCAAATAATATATACATGAGATTCTTTATAGACTGATAATGCTCTTCACAGTTTAATTTTCAAAAATAATACAAGCAATTAAAGGCTAAGGTAAATATCAGGAAGTGCCAAAATCATGCACGGTTAGAAAGGAGAGAGATCAATGTTGGCTTAGGTTTTTTTTTTTTTTTTTAATTTATTTTTTATTTTTATTTATTTTTGGCTGCGTTGGGTCTTTGTTGCTGCACACGGGCTTTCTCTAGTTGCGGTGAGTGGGGGCTACTTTTCGTTGTGGTGCACGGGCTTCTCATTGAGGTGGCTTCTCTTGTTGCGGAGCGTGGGCTTTAGGTGCATGGGCTTCAGTAGTTGTGGCACGTGGCCTCAGTAGTTGTGGCTCGCAGGCTCTAGAGCTCAGGCTCAGTAGTTGTGGTGCACGGGCTTAGTTGCTCCGTGGCATGTGGGATCTTCCTGGACCAGGGCTTGAACCCATGTCCCCTGCTTGGCAGGCAGATTCTTAACCACTGTGCCACCAGGGAAGCCTGGCTTAGGTTTTAAGGGAGAGGCCGCCTGGAGGAGATGGAGGTTGGGTGGGGCCCCTGTGCTGGGTGTTATCACATGGAGGGTTGGACATTTGGGTGGGAGAAGGGAAACTGGGCTGAGCTGCGTAGGATGGGAAAGCAAGAGCAGAGGTCCAGAAGCCAGCACATACAGAGTTTGGGACTGGGAAGGCAGTGAAGAAACCTCCTGAGGAAGAGTGGGAAATGAGGTGGTACCGGCAAGGCTGGTGAGATTTCAGGGGGCTGGGAAGGCTCAACATAGGTTTGGTGTACAGTAATGGGCCCCAGGGAAGCCCTGAAAGTTGGTGAGCAGAAGACACGTAACAGTGTCAGTGTTTCAGAGGCTACACTCTCTTACCTGATCCCGCTTGTAATTCGAAGTATGCCTTGGCCAGAGCAGGATTAAGCCCCACCCTGGGCTCATGGGCAGTCTGCCCTAACTAGCCAGGCTCAGTAATCACAAATATTACAATTAAAAAAAAACCCTTTTATTAATAGCATACTTTCTCCCTTAGACAAAATCGGATTATGAACTGAAATGAAATATCACCAAACCAATCAGAAGGAAACTGCTATTTATCTCCTGATCCCTTGGGAAGGGAGGCAGGGGGAAAAAAACCCTGATGCAATCACTTCTCCAGTCTGAATGGGCTTGCGTTTATTTATGATTGGGGAAAGTCCTAGCAAAGACCCTGCACTTATAACTCGTTTTAATTTTTTAACAGCTTCTGCAAACATTTCTTCATTAAATCCACTGTAGTGTGAGGAGGGAAGGGATTTCTTGCCCTATTTCACAGATGAATAAACTAAAGAACAGAAATGGGTGTTCAAAATTTGTTTAAAATTGCAAAGCTGGTCAGTGGCCAAGGGCAGACTGGGTTCTAGTTTTCCCGTTTCCCAGAGCGATACTCTCCTTACTCCACTAACTCCTAAAAAGCAGCAAGAGAGGAGCAAACAATGGCAACCAGTCACTTTTCCAGTTTACAAAGTCTTCCATTTCTCAGACTGCCTGAGATTTGTGGTCCCTACTGCTTTAGGGCCTCATGCAAGCTTCTTTATCTGAAACCCCCAACTCTCTCCCAATCCCACCCCAACCAGTACCCCCCAGTCTCCTGGTCTCTATGCATTTAGTCTCTGCTGAAATATCATCCCCCTTGGGAAACTTTCTGTGACCTCGTTACGTTTAGAGCCCCTGTCCTCTGCCCCATCACTGTTCCTATACTATTACCATAGCCCTCAACCCACTTTAGGTTCATTTTATTTAATCATCTTTCTTCCACTCTAGACAGAATCGATTCCCACTAGGGCATCCAGGGACCTGTTTTGTTCTTGGAAAGTATTTGCTGAATTAATGAATGACCATATTTATAGACGAGGAAACTGAGGTTCACTGAAGTTAAGTGAGTTGCTCCAGGTCTCACAGCTGATCATGGAAGATGTGACAGTTCTACCCCTAAATATCCAGTGCTCATTCCACTCTGCCACCCTGGTTTCTGGGTTCTCACCCAGCACTGTGGCCAGATGGAAGCTACTCAGGAAAAGAAAAAATTTACCAATTGGAATTTCAGTATTCTGCGTTTGGAGAATCCATTCAGCTTGGGCTCAGAGTGTGCTCAGATGCCAGATATTCTGGGGCATTCCAGACTGCAAGCACACTCTGCAGGCCTCTTTTGGTGACTGGCTACTTTTGAATCTCCAGTGAGGCTGTCAGTGCCAAGAAACAGAGGTGACAGCAGCGAGACCTGACTTCCAAAGATCACTGGCCTCAAATCGATATGGGCCTTTGCCTCACGGGGTGCCATATTGAATATTCTGACTATATCACTTGAAAGTGAGGTTATCGTCACATTTTTGGAAAGCCCCGATTGGCTGTGTTCCTAACATATTTTGGTGTCATGAATTGACATCAT
This sequence comes from Balaenoptera borealis, assembly GCF_965194805.1. Classification (NCBI taxonomy): domain Eukaryota; kingdom Metazoa; phylum Chordata; class Mammalia; order Artiodactyla; family Balaenopteridae; genus Balaenoptera; species Balaenoptera borealis. The sequence goes on along the minus strand of NC_138860.1, from coordinate 55,749,258 downwards.
TCCATCTGGTAATTTTCAGATGTCAAGCCGACTGAGTAGAGTACATGTGTGTAGCACTGTTATTACTGCAAAAAGCTCTCCCTGTTTTTTTTCCAGAGGGAGGAACTCTTTGCTGGCTTTTTTCTTCCTTCCCTGAACCTGGGTTGTTGACACAATTGAGTCCAAGGAGGCCAGGAACCGCCCTCTCCCCTCTCTGCAGCACAGCAGCGCGCAATTCAATTCAGTGCACATTAGTTGAGAACCTGCTGTGTGCACAAGGAACGTCTCTCTTTTCTAGGGCTCTCCCAGCTAATGTTGCCTAACAAGATGTAGAAACCTGCCAACTACCTGGGTAAGGGATTCCAAACTGAACTAAAGATGTAGACTGTGAAGTCAAGGAATTTATTTTTTGTTTGGGAAATGGATGAGCACAGGGGAACTATGAAGCATGACTAGTTAAGTGTCCCAGGGGAAATGCCAACAAATGGTTATGGGAGCAGCACAGAGGAAGCTGTTAATTCCAATGAGGAATCTAGGCAAGGCTTCAAGGATGGTGTGATTTGAGTTGGCACCTGCAGGGAGAATGGAACGATTAAATGCAGAGAGGATGAGAACGAAGAGATTCCAGACTACTCAAGAAAGCACAGCTGGCTCACAGAAAGAATCCAATCAAGGTGGCCTAGGCAGCGGGCCAAGATCTGGGGACTTTGAATCTCCCATTGTTACCATGGCAACAAGCAGCTCACTCCTGCTCGGCCCTCTCCCAGCCAGCTGCTCTAATCCATGGCATTCCAGTGGCCTGAGGAGAAGGGCTGCTACTGGGAGACCTTCTCTCCCTCCTCACCTTCTTACTTATTATGACTTGAATGTTCAAGGACAGGGCAGGGGGTAACTGATGATACGCTGGGCCAAGGACCTTCGGGGGATGTTTTTCATGTTTAACCATGAAAGCAGATTATTGTGTAAGAAAATTTGAGTGGATAGTGAGTTTTCTGCCTCCTTCCCTCTCAACTCCAAACACGCTTTATTCCTTTGTACGTGCTTAAATTTGGTGATAATCCTGAATTCAAATCTGGGGCCACAAGGGTAACCAAAGCCGGTTCCAGTTGGCACAAGTTCAAAGGGATCTCTCTCTCTCTCTCTCTCACACACACACACACACACACACACACACACACACACACAGACACACACACACACACACTTAGCCTACCCATGTAATAATACTGTTAACATTTAGCCCAAGGTTGGTAGAAACCAAATGAGATTTTGTGCAAGAAGGGCAAACCTAGACCACAGGTTGCGAGCTGGAAGCCCCTGAGGTAGATGTGACCAGTGAAGAGAGGTTGTTTGAGCCACAGCTTCCAGCACAGCCGGTCCTGCCCGTATTCCCACACCGCCTGTGTTACTCCTTCAGGCGGATCAGCTTGGGTCAAAGGTTGTCCCTCCTGCATTCACTAGCTGTCTGACCTCGGAAAGTCCCTTTACCCCTCTGTGCCTCAGTTTCCTCAACTATAAAAGAAGAATCAGAAGAGATTCTATGTCATTGAATTGTTATGGAAATCAGGTGAGTTAAATCATCTGTATCATGTCGTTAAAGCAGCACACGGCACAGAGTAAGTGTTCCATAAATGTTAGCTTTATCTGTCAGGCCTCGTGGGTGTTGAGCTTGTGAGCCCTGCTGTGATCCAGCGGTGGGGAGTTCAAGGATGCAGAAGGGACCACAGTGATTGATGACTGCTGTGTGTAGCATGGCAAGACGCTTTGGTTATCTCAGGCAGAGCCCGTGAGGAATGCTCTGGCCTGTAGAACTGCAGCAGAGATTGACCTGTGTACTGTACTGCCCCCACCAGATAGGGTAAGAGAAAGGAAAATTTAGTGGCCTGGGGCTTTTTCTGCAGTCATGGGTTACATAGAGATCATCATGGTTGAACATTTCTGTCCCTCTCTCCTACATTACCTCCTTGACAATGGGTGAAAGATACTGTTGGATACTTGTGTTGTCTTACTATTGTATTCTTATGGTACAGATGCTGTTCATGTCTGCTTTCCCACTTTACTATAGACTGTTTGAGAGTTTTTTCCTCTAGGAATCCCCATGCCTAGTTCATTGTTGGCACATAGTAGATGCTCAATAAATGCTTGTCCATTTGATTAGTGAACTGACTGAATGGTTATGGGATGGAAAAGACCCAGAGTTGAGAGTGCCTTTGTGAGGCTGTATATTACCTCCTGCAGGCCAGGGCACCCACATTTTCATTCCTGGGAGACTGAGCCCTCATATCTCCACAAGCTTTGCATTGGCCTCTGCAGGACCAGGTCACGGGTGCTATAACAGGGTAGGGTTACAGCAGTGGATGGGGACCAGGACTGGGGCCTGTGCAGAACAAGAAGGCCTTGCTTTCACAGTTGGAGTGGGAACCCAAAGCAGCAGCTTATGGCTTAGGTAAGTTGGTCAGAGCCTGGGTAGCTGGCTGAGCAGGGATGAAGCAGGTGTCAGGGATGCTGAGAGTCACACCATACAGAGCCTGGGTGGTGGGTGAAGAGAGGGTGGCACCAGCAAGCAGAGATCCCAGGACAGGCTCTGATCCCAGGGGGGAGGCTGTTTCTTCCACCTCTGGATGAGGGGGCAGGACTACGGCTAAGGGCTGGCAGGTTCCTAGGCATAGGAAGTAGGCCCCTGCAGGTGGGATCTGTGCCTGTTTTTGTTTTTTAAATTCCCCACGGCCTCCAGTATAGTGTCTGGCACACACAAAGACATTTAAGAAATGTGTATGAAAAAAATGCAGCCAGAGCCACGCTGGGACAGCTCCTGCTTTCTAAAGCAAGGCCAGCAGGGCTCCTAAGAGTTTTTACAGTTCTCCTTTTGTAGAGAGGTGCTGAACGTGAACCAGTCTCACTGAAAACCCCTGGGAAAGGGGAGTGAGAATTATCCGCTGGGGAGAGTCTAGACCTTTCTGTGAGGCTACTGATTCTTGTCCCTGCTGGTGAGGTGGATTGCCCCAGATACCGGATAGCCATGAGCTAGGAGTCTTGAAGTAACAACACGACCTTGAGATGAAATGGAGAATGTACAGTTTGGTAAAGTGGTTTAGCAGTTCATTCCAGTTCTGCTTCAGGATCCCAGGCACCTCTGCAGACTTCACAGTCCCCCCCGTCTCCCCACCCCTCTTCCCCCTCTTCTCTTCTCATGTACGCGAGCCTGTTCAGATGTAGAGAGAACAACAGAAGCCCTTCTAGGCTTTTTCTAATTTCCTTCCCCTCGTGCCTGGGCCACAGCTTTTTTGAGAAAGCATATGAGTTGAGTTCCAGGCATTGGAGTTCCGTAACAGTGTGACAGGGGCTGGAAGTTCCATCTGCAGAAGCACACGTGTTTATTAACCTGTGTTTAATGAGCAGCTACTGTGTGCCAGACACTGGGCACTGGGAATGATGAGGTGGTGTTGCCAAAGGGAGGATGGGGGAGGGTCAAGCCTTACCAAGGGGCACAAAGGCTCATTTATTTATAAATGAAATAACAACTTTGACTTAGATTTTGTCTCCTCTGGTAAGTCTGTCACCTAGAGCTGGGCTAAGTGCACTTCCTCCCTGTTGTGACACCTATCATAACATTGATGACACTGTATTATAATTGCCTCTTTATCTATCCATCCACCAAAGTAGACTGTAAGCTCCCAAGATATTGAACAGCTTCTGATTCATCATTGGTGGCAGTTGCAGAATTTCTTTGTAGGAGAGGCTTACAGATAAGAGAGAGCCAGAGGAAGAGAACTCTGGAGCCAGAGGAAGAGAGTCAGAGGAAGAGAGGAAGAGAACTTTGCTCTTGGTAGAAACCTTAGTTTTCCTCTTCTGTAAAATAGGTATCATAGTTGAACTGTCATGAGGGTTAAGTGAGAAGTATGTGACTTTCTTAATGCAGTACCCAGCACACATAAGGTCCTCCACAAATGTTGCTGGTGTTATCTGTTGCTTACTACTCAGCTACACCAAGAAGGATTTATAGTTTACCCAAATATTATCTATCTCAAGCATCCAAATAACTCTGCATCTCTAGGACCGCAAGAAGCCAGCTTTAATATCTTTCCTTAAAGCATAAGATTAAAGGCAACAAATAAGGGACCAGGCATGGGAAAGCATGCCACTTAATATGTACTTTATCCTCAAGAAAGGAAAGTGAATTTATAAATATGTTGATTAAAATGTGGGAGAAGAGAAAACAATTTGGTCATTCCTCAAAAAGTTAAACATAGAGTTACCCTATGATCCAGCAATTCCACTGCTGGGTATCTACCCAAAACAATTCAAAATAGGTACTCAAACAAATCCTTGTACTTGCATGTTCACAGCAGCACTATTCACAATAGCCGAAAGGTAGAAAGAACCCAAGTGTCTATCAACAGATGAACAGGTAAACAAATGGTGATACATACACACAATGGAATATTATTCAGCCATGAAAAAGCACGAAGCACCAATAAATGCTAAAACATGAATGAACCTTGAAAACATTACGCTAAATGAAAGAAGCCAGACACAAAAGGGCATACATTGTATGGTTCCATTTATAAGAAATATCAGAATAGATAAATCCATAAATGCAGATTGGTAGTTGCCACGGGCTGGGAAGAGGGAGCAATAGGAGGTAACTGCTTAATGGGCATGGGGGTTTATTTTGCAATGATGAAAGTATTTTGGAGGTAGATAGAGGTGGTGGTTCTACAGCATCATGAATGTACTAAATGCCACTGAAATGCCAGTAAAATGGTTAATTTTATGTAATGTGAATTTCACCTCAATAAAAAAAGTGGGAGGAGATAACACAAAATTTCTTGAAAGCTGATTGATGGTTAAATGGAAAAGAATGGTGTAGTTTCCATTATTAATGGTTTGAGAAGTATAACGTCACTGACTATCTTTTTAGTGTGTATTTATTCATTCACTCCAATACCAAATGTTGAATGACCACATACCTCAGTGGTTGAAGTATTCCTTATTGAAGGAATAATATTTTTGAAACCACTGAAGACTTATTCCTGGAAAATGTCAGTCAGGAGCATCAGACCTTCTTCCCCGTGTGTCACATGCTCTGTGACTGTATCCCTTCCTCTTGTTCCAGACAGGGAGGGGGAAATGCAGTATCTCTGTCTGGAAATGAGATATTCTTTCCACATCCAGCCGTGGAAACCTATGCCATCCATCCATTGAAAACACAGTAAAAATCAGCTCTTTCCTCAGAGGGGTCAATAATGTCTTCGTGCAAAACTACAAAGAACACGGTAGTTGGAAATCAGCAAGTGTCCTAAGGCACCCGGTGCATCATTGCTTTTTTCCTGAACCAGAGAAGGCTTTGGGCCAGATATCCCACAGGGCAGGGTCTGAGTTTCTAATTTGGAAACCAGGAGAGCTCTGAGCAAGCAGGTCATGTCTGGGTGGTGTGCTGTGCCAGTGTGCTCCCCTCTCCCAGGGGAGGTCTCATTATGGGATAGGGTGGGTCACCCACGTAATGAGTCTGGAGGTTTTAATCTAGGCCATGGCCAGGTTGCACTGGCAACTGCTACTCAGCCGACTGTGGGCCTTGGGCAGGAGCGGGGGGACGTTTCAGGTCAGGAATGGAAGGCGGAGTGAGGGAGGGGAGGGTGGGAGCCATCAGTCACTTACAAGAAAGGAGTTTGACAGATGGGGTAAGTCTGCAGGGCTGGCCCTGAGAGTGGTGTGTTGTCTTCCAGCCTTGCCACTTCTCCCCAGCATGATGTTGAGTAAACCACCGTGATGTGCTCGTAAAGCAACCTGGTGGGTTGCTGGGAGGCAGCAGTGGCTGTCATTTTTGTGTGCCTCAAATTCTTAGCACCACTATTCAGCAAATAGCTCTGGAGAGCCTAGTGTGCACACTACAGATTCACGGGAGCAAGAAAAGTTGGATGGACATTTGTTTGCTCCCGGTCCCTGATCACTGGGAAGGTCACTTTGACCCCAGCATTAGTTCCTGGGTGATTTCGGGCCCATGTGCCTGAGTGGCTCTCTGGAACGTCAGGCTATGGTGGGACTTTTACAGCAGAAGGGCTTTTGAAAGCCGGCACCTTGTCCCATTGGTGGAGCTGCATAGGAACCTAAGATTAGAAACCTAGCAAGGACCCAGCCTCAGGATCTTCCTTGGGTTGGGGTGGGAAAAGCAGACTCCGGACTCGCATGCAGCTTTTCTCTTCTCTTATTTAAGGTGGCCGCGGTCACACCTCATTTAGGTTAAGACCCAGCATGTGCACCGTGTGCCATTCTGTTCCCATTAACAGTAAAGCTAATTGAACGTCCCAGTTTCTCCCGCCTCTTTCTCCGTCCCCAGCCCCCAGCCTCCATACACATCTCTAAACCTGTGTACCCCCAGCTTTTCCTTCTCAGGACAATTTGAAGACTAAAAGAACTATAACATACAACTATCCTTATTGCTATTACACCTTTTCCCCCTTCTCTTCTGCCAGTTTTCTCTTATGACTTGCCTGGAAAATGAAAAGAAATTGCTGATGGGCTTTACTTAAGCCTGTCTGGCTTGAAATTAGGATTGTATCTAAGGAGAGAGAATAAAAGTCTACTGAAAAACATCCTCACAGGAAGGAGTTATAGACAGTTAAGAGCAAGGGCAAGTCTGCAATGACTTACAAACACAATCTTCAATTTTGACTAAGAAGCACGGCTATGATTTGGTTTTCCTTCATTTCTTAGCAACAAATTCCATGGAGCAGTTTGCTTACAGATGTGGGAGGAAGTCTCTTCCCAGGGCCAGGATTTGGTTCGGACACTGCCATAGCCCCTTGGGAGCTGCCCTAAGAAAGGAATCTTGTGTTTGTGTGAAGTTCGTTTTGGAACTCAGCTACCCTTGCCCTGTCTCCACTAAGGGGCCACTGATGTCCCCAGGTGGTGCTCTGTTCAGATGGCTCGGGCTGATGTGGGAGAAATGTCAGAAACCTGAGCTGGTCGGTGGCCCTGGGGATTGCCCATCCAAAAATTTGCTGTAGATTTTCCTTTTGCTGCTTGGAGAGGGAAAGTCTGTCTGTGATGGTTTTATCTCTTACTGTGCCTGTGATGAGTCTCACTAGCTCCTGTGATTCGCTTAGAGCCTTTCTCATCGAATGGTCAGTTGAATATCATATTTGATGTGTAATGCTGACCCACCCACTGGTCTGGAAACAGTCTTCAGGATAAGTTTCATGAAACACTAAACAGGCTTTAGTTCATTAAGGCACCCAATGCCATTTTCCTTCTTGAGGGATCTCTGGGAATTCTTGAGAACAGTTTAAGGATTGACATCGAGGAAACAGAAGGGATGGGTGTGGTATGGAGATTGTTTTAAAGGAGGAGATCTGCCCACATCTCCTGAAGATCTGCTCCTGGTTATCCCCAGAGACCACTCGGGGAAGATTCAGCCTTCAAGTAGAATCTTCTCGCTTTTCCTCTCTGCCAGCACTTGAGTGCCTGTGTGTGTCCCTGTGTGTGAGGCACAGAAGGTCCAGGTGATAGAAAGCCCAGAGAGTGTTCGCTATTCCTGAACTTGGATTCTGGTCCCTCCATTAACCAGCTGTTGACCCGGGCACACACTTCCCTCCCTGAACCTTGGTTTGCTCATCTGTGAAGTGAGGGGGAGGGGCTGGCTCATCTCTAAAGTGTTTTTCCATTTGAAGTCTCTGAGTCTGTGGTTATTTCCTTTTCTTCATTCAACAACCAGCCCCTATAGGAAGTCTGTTTACTTGAAAGTTTGGATGTTGGCATAAAACTTGAGCTTCACTGGGTTGGAATATGTCAGGCTTCTCTGGCTGGGAGAAGACACAGAGACATCTAAGCCATCAAAAGATGCTCAGATTCAGGGCCACTACTGGTTCAACTAGCACGTTGGTGACGATTAGGAAAAAAGTGTCCCCTCTGGGTGGGCTTGGCTGCAAAGGGGGTGGGTCTGTGGCTTAGCAAGTGGAATCCTGACTGCTTTCAGCCCCATGAGCTCCCAGGAGCCCTTGTGCACCGCGCAACCTGCATACGCTTTAGGAGAGCATTTACTTCTTTGGTCTCTGACCACATTAGGTAAGGAGTGAAAAGAGAAGTGGCCAGAATAGATGCATGTCATTGCTCTGATGGAAGGAGACTTTTATAATTACTGCCTTAAAATATTTCATGCAGTTAAAAAGCTGCAAGTCTGGGCCTAAGACGCTGCCCAGATCCTGCACCTACACAGTCCATCTGATTTGGTAGCTTCAAGAGGAAAGACTAGTACTACTAATAAAAACCGCTTACATTTTTATAGAACCTTACAATTTATGTAGCACATTAAATGTACTTTCTTTTTCAATTTGATTCTGATTCTGACTATTGCCCTGGTGAGATATAATTATCTCCATTTTAAATATAAGGGAAATGAACCTGAGAGATTCAAAGACTTGTTCAAGGGCAGCTAGTAAGTGTTCAAGGCAAGAATTAAACCCATGTCTGTCTAGTTCCAAGTTCAAGGTTTTTTTCTTCCACACCAGGACACATAAGATCCTGATTTGGGCATTGGCAGCCAGACCTAAAGGACCACTCTATAGAGGTTTAGAATTAGTCTGAGAAAGTTGTCCTTCTTGTTTTAATGAAGGTAGGACTCTCCCACACAGGTGCCATGACTAGACTTGGGGTATGAGTTCTGGGGATTTACTTGTTTGGTTAAATGCATCTGTACCACCTGTGTGCCATTTTAGGGTTCTCGCCAACATTTTAGGTATCACCGTGCAAGGCATCTGGGGAAAACCTTGGGAGTCTAGAGAGAGTCATCTGGAAGTCACTGTGTGGTATGAAAATAATACCTGTAGGCCATTACTGACAAATCCAAGACTCTTCAGGGTCAAGTGGTCTCATTGACAGTGTGATCAGGCCTCTTTAGCTTCCTTCGACACTGCTTTTCTGTACAGCATCTGGGAGAGTTACGTTGGAGCAGCCTCCGCCTCTCCTTGGGCTCCAGACCTGTGTGCCCACTGCCTCCCATATGTCTTCACCTGGACATCCCCTGAGTACATCCAACTTAAATGTGTCTAAAGTGTTCATCGTTTTCTTCCGAAATCTGCTTCCCAAGCCCACTCCTCCCCTCGTTCATGTGGTTTCCATTGCAAGCGTCACGGTGCATCTCCCCATCCCCAGCTCAACACCTTATAATCCTCTGTCCCGCTCATTCCTCCTTTGCCACATTCACTTGGTCACCAGGTACCTTTGACTCTACTTCCTAAACACCACCAAAGTCCATGCCCTTTTCTCAGTTCCCTCTGCCATTATCTTAGTTGAGGTCTTCCTTATCTCTGTTCCTCATCTCTCCAAGTCAGCCTCCATCTGGCCATCAGTTCTCTCTCCAAACACAAATCTGACCATACTGTTTCCCTGTTTAAAAAATGACTTCCCACTGCTACAGGAAAGAGCTCACCATTCTTTGTACAGCAGTGTAATCCCCATTACTTGCAATTCCCCCAACCTGCCATTGATTTTGCAGATACTCTTTCCTCTGTCTGGAATACCCTTTTCCTGGGAATGCCTAATCATTTTCAAAACCTGCTCAAACATCATTTCTGCAGATAATTCCTGGGGGATTTATTCACTCCTTCCTTTGGATTGTTTTAGTGTCCCGTAGCTATTGCTGTGATGATGTGTATTATTCTGAACTGTAGTTTGTTTCTCTGTCTCATTTACCGGATTTCATGTCCTCAAATGCAGAAACTGTATCATGATAATTGGACTCCAAGGCCCCGGCATACTGCCTGGCACACAGTGGGTCCAGTAACTGTTGAATGAATGGATGGGATGGAGGTACATCCCTGTTTGATGAAATCAGTGACTCCGCTTGTTGAGTGTTCATTACTCTCTTGGGGTTAGTCTTCAGGGAAGAGGACAGAAAAGATCCTTTCTTTACTCCACAGGCTAAATATTAACAAAGTTTGAAGGCTGGAGAAACATTTGTTTTGCAATACATTTCTTTCCTAAAATTGTATCTGGGGTGGGGATGGGGAGCCAGAATTTCAGACGAAATGAAGGACTTGATCAGATTTTTTAATACAGCTGCCTCCCCAGCCCAGCACAGGCGGAAGGAAGGTAGACACATCAGACCAGGAGGTTGATGGTGACATCCTTGCTGAATTCTCTAGGCGGAACTTGCAAACCATTTGTACAGAGGTTAGGAACAACCTAGCGTCAATGCTGTCTTCCAGTCCTGTTCCATATAACTCAAGGCTCTCCCCTTATCCAACAGGACTTCAGAATGAGGGTCCCTTCAGATTAGCTGCAGGTTCTTATGAACTTCAGCTGAGTGAATGAAATGCAACAGCTTTGGAAGGAAAGTGCTTCTCAGATGCTCAAGTGTACCACCCTTCCTCATTCAACAGAATCTGCGGAGCAGTCCTGCAAGGCAGCTAGCATGTGGGCTGCCAGTGTTCTCTAAGAAATTAGGGCAGTGCCTGTCTGCTTCAGTTTCCCTTTCGGTTAGGCAGGACTGGTGTTCCCACTAGCTTATGACCATAGTTTAACTCTAATGTATTCCTGTGAAACTCTTCAAAATACTAGGGAAACAGGTCTCATTGTGTCCTCCATTTTACCTTCATGGGTGGGGTGAGGGACTGGGAGTGGGTCTGTTGAGAGAGGTAAAGAAGTTAGGAAGCAGTCTGTGTCAAGGCAGATCCCCCCAGAGGCTCGGGGAAGAGCAGACAGGTTCCCATTCCAGCCCTGGCTCCAGGCCAGATTTTCGCCGTGGCCAGTTTCTTAGACCCCTTGAAAATTTGGCTTCACCTAGAATAATTTAGAAACCTCTGAGCCTCGGGTGATTTTTGGAGGGTCTCAGGTCTTGAGTTTTTTGTTAGCAAACTGAATGTCCCTCTGTCCCTTTCAAGCCGCTCCTGCCGGCAGCTGTTGTCAACGGGAGTCGGAGAACTCCACCCCAAACCCCACTAGGAACCCATGTGGACTGAGCCCAGAAGCAGAAGTAAGGCTGCCAAGAACCCTCGCAAAGCGGGGGAACACTGGAAGTGAAGTTGCGAAGGGGCAAGAGGCTGTTTGGAAACAATCCTTAAATTTCACTTATCTAGGGGGTAGTCTCAATCTTCTAAAGAAAGGAGGGAGTGGGAAGCCCCCTTGCAAACGGAGGGCAGCTCAAAAAGTGTTTTAAAACACACACACACAACCACCACAAAAAATCTTGAGACTCACCCTTGAGTCCACTGGAGGGCTTCCTGCAGGCGTGGTCGCTCGGGGGTCCGCCGGGTGCTGCCAGTGCACCAGGGATCGGGCGCAGGGGTGCACCAGGGATCGGGCGCAGGGGCGAGGTCCTGGTGTCTCCTTGGAAGCCGCTGTGGGTCCCGCGCGGGCCAGGCCCAGGTGGAGGGTCAGCGGGGGCCGCCCCGCGCTGTGCGTACCTGCCTCCGGCTGCGAGAAAGGCGCCCTCTATGTTCCCTGCCCTCCCGCTGGCCGGCGCCTCCCATTTTTGAGGTTTCACTCCAACTCCGTCCTGCCCCTGATGTCAGAGGCTCGACTTCCTGAATCAGACTCGCTCCTTCTCCCACTCCCTGGGCTCGGCCCAAACTCGCCACCCTGGGGCCCGCGGCGGACGGGTGCCCTTGGACTTGGGCGCACACGGCCCAGACTCGCCCTCCCTCCCACCCCGACTTCCCGCCAGTTACCCCCTCCCTGCCCCGCCCTTAAGTGTCGGTGCCCTGTCGGTCCCGGAACACGCCTCCTGCAGGACACAGCCGCTCAGGAGCCTGCGGAACCAGTCCCAGTCGCTTTCACGGAGGCACCAAAGTTCCCAGGGATCTGAGACCTAATTCGGGAAGAAGTGGGCTTAAGTGAAAATCGCTCAGCCCTTCCTAATGGAGCAGGCTTCTTGGAAAGGGGGTGGGAGGTGTTGGAGAGGGAGGCCGTGGGGCAGATTGGGTGAAGGCTCCAGTGCCTTATCTGGACAAAGGACGTGGTGGGCTCCCCTGGTCAGCACGGTGTGTTTGGTGGGGTGCACGCAGCACCTTGGAAAAGTCTCTGCACTGCTCACCAAAGGCAGTAAGAAACAGTGTGGTCCAGCAGGAGCTGTCAGAAGCAGAGATGGAGGGGAAAACTGCCTTCACTAAGTTCTCAAAGGTGCTTCCCCTCTCATCCTCAGTTGCCCTCTATCCACTTTTTATTCAGAGCTGGTGGGTCTGGAGTCCAGCACCTGGAAAGCTAGGAAATGAAAGAGCTGCACCAGCGTGGGATGGAGGACTCCAGACACAAAGCTTCTGATTACCCATGGCAGGGAGCTCAGTGTCTCCCAGGTACTGTGTGTGTGGGGGGAGGGGGGGTTGATGACAGAACCTGGCCCTGGAGTGTCTAGGGGCCTCCTCAGAGGTCCTTCCATGACGTGGACCTGAGATGCTGCCCTCTTGACTATTTTCGCCAGGTGCCCAGGTGCCAGGTGCTGAGCCGTGTCTTGCCCACCAGCTCCTGTGCTTGAGTGCTGGTGTCCTTTGGCCTCTGCGTGTGGGTGTTAAAATGACTAGTGCAGCCAGCTGTTTCGACTGAGGAATAAGAGATCTGTTTCTGTTAGCGATGGAGAAACCAAATGGCTCTGAGTTGAAAGACCAAAGAGAAAACCCAGCCCTCCAGTCAGAAATGCCAAAGATGATTAAGGAAAGAGAGAAAAGAAAGTTTTCCTCCAATGGAAGGAAATTAGATGAGACCTTCTTCCCAGAAACCCAGGTGGAGAAAACTTAGTCTGGATTTGAACAAGAGGGGGAAGGTGGGTCCCAGAAGCAGGTGGGCTAACAGGTGGTCAGGTAGGGGCAGCAGAGATTGGAAGATGGGCTGAGGAGATTGCTTAGAAGTGTCCAGATGAGGGGCTTCCCTTAGTAGATGTGCTAACCAAGATGGGAGACGCTTATGAACCACATTTTGAGCTTACAACTGTCTACCTACATAGAGTTGGTTCCTCTGACACTCTCGGAGTTTAAAGCCAGAGTCTAACAGAGCCCTGAGCAAGGGATGGGGTAGGGGCAGGGGGCAAAGTGAGGCCTTGAATGCTGACCTGAGGATTTGGGAATGGAGATTTCCTTTCATGCTAAGGACACTTGGCACTGTGCCAGGAGCTTTGCCCATAACGTATCATTCAGCCTTTCACAACACAGTTATGAGACGTAGTATCATCCTCGTTTTACAGATGAGGAAACTGAGGTTCAGAGTAGCTAAGTAACTTCCTCCCAGTCACATAACTCATAAATGGGGGAACCAAGATTGGAGTCTGAGTGTTTCCAACCCCTCAATCCATCCTTTTACTACTATATCATCAAGTAGAGGAGGAAGTCACCTTCTGTTAAGGAATTCCACATGTGAGCAAGGGTCATGTTCAGGCCTGAAATGAGGCCTATTGAGGAAGGGTTACAGAAGATGCTTTCCTGGAAATCTAGAGCAACATTACAGATTGGCTCTGGCCTACATGACGATTCTTAGGGTTGCTTTTAAGAGAGAACGGGAAGAAATTAAACAAGAGAAACTGAGGCAATTGATTTGAGCTTAGGGCTTGATGGACATGCCTGTCAATGGTGGAAAGAAAATCTCGAGCCTATCCATAAGGTGGTATCTCTGTGATGTCTCAGTGAGGAAGGCCAACAGCTTCTGTGGCAGAGAGAGCAGTGGGCAAGATGGCGGATCCGCTCACATTGGTTTGCCAAGGCTGTCAAGTCTGTTGAGGGACTGGCATTACCAGGAAGATGCAATTATGGTAGAAGTAAAGGAGTGGGCGACTGGCCACGATGTTCTCACTCTGGGCGGATGACGCATCCCTTACAAAAAAGCATGTTAGGGCACCCACCTACTATTTTATTCTCTTGGCAGTGAAATCCCAAGTCTGATGACCTCATGGATGGCCCCAGGCCACCATGGTGCTGTTACATTTTGCTTAATCCTCATTATTTTTCATATTTTTAGTAAAGATATTTGAGAGTGGTCAAGAGGTTAGTGGGCTCTAAATGGAGTGAAACAGAACATTAACATCTAATTAAGAAAAAAAAAGAAGCCAAAATAAGCAGATCTGTGAACTGAGACTGGAGATTTGAGTGACTTCCCCCTACTAACTCTAGCACCTGCTAAGCTCTGGTTTCACATCCATATATTGGGGACAAAAGGTGTTGCTTGCCTCTGAGAGGGTTGTGAAAATCAAGGGGGTATTTAGCATAGAACCTTAGCCTGCTATGAAGGTCAGGACTGCCACACTAGCTTTTCTTTCTTGAAAATGCCCCATATCAGACAGGTTGACTTTCACTGTTGGCCTTGTGCTGCCTGAAGACACTGTCCCATCAGTTTGCAAACCCTCTGAGTCCAGAAGCCATGTCGAATATAACGTGTGTGCACCAGGACAGTGCTGCGCCCAAATGGGCCTGTTCTTCAGGGAGGGAAAATATTAAATTGAGAACATTGTCTTACTCTCACCTTAACCGGTGGTATATTCTTGCCTGCGACACTTGGGCGAGGGTCTAAAAGTGTACACGGGTACTTCAGGAAGTACCTGAACAGCAGCCTGGATCCTTAAGGCACCCACTGGACGTCAGAAGGGCTGTTGACAAGAGGCAGGCTGTTAGGAGGAAACGGTCAGCCTATAAATGGTGTGGATGAGATGAGCACAGACTTGTTCACCAGATCCTGAAACGTAGCAGCGCCGCGGAACCACGAGGGAGGCAAGTGCAGGAGAAGTCAGTGGAAATACTACACTGCGCTGCAGGTAGTGAATTTATGGGATGGCTTATCTCCCAGAGGTGGCACAAGCTGGCAACATAAATGGATTCCAGAGGGGTTTGGACAGACAGGTGAATGGCAGAGCTGTAAAGGAGTGCTGCAGGAAGCTGAGATGGACTCCACGTGATCGGGAGTCAGGGTGGCCCGACGGGCCCTTTCACCACGTGTACATGGGGTCTTTGTGGACAAGAGTCCTGGCCTGGTTTTGAGCCAATGGGCATCCCTAATTCTACAGTCTCCATGGCCTTTGCCTCATGAAGGTAGCAAAACCTTGTTCTTTTTACCTTAGCCAAGTATTTTCTGCAGATGCTATCTTTTATTTTTAGTCTCATTCGTGTTCAGTTTTAGCAGGTTATCCAAAAAACAGTGAGTTTTCCAGCTAAATTATAACTATTCTGAGAAAGCATTTCCTCTCCCCACCTCCGCCCACCCCTCACTCCTGCCCACCCCTTACAGCCCTTTTAAAATGCATTGCTTTTTCATTTTGGCTTTGGATTTCTAAACAGATTTTGAGAGGCTGTTTTCATACCAGTTATTATATTTATCTCTTGCAATTAGATCTCTGTTCCCTAAACTGTCTAATTCTGACATAAATTACTCTAATTATGAAAGCTCCTCTAAAAAGAGCAGTGACAATATACATTTCTTGGGAGCTCTTTTCCATGCAGCATCCAAAATGTCTTCAATGCTGCATCCAAGATGCCAGGGAAAATATTACTTTCATAACTGTAGCTCCAAATCTTGACACTGGGGGAAGTTCAGGAAACTTTTAAATGTCTCCTCTGATAATCACCATGTCTCCCCACACACCTGTGCCCCTCTGCTCCACGTGCTTTATGCTTTCTTGAGCGCTCCTGTAAGTTCTAGAGATGGAGCACCCCTTCCAGCAGTGGGGCCGGTGAGGGTGGTGATAGCTCGGAAGGCCCTTTGCTTCTACCTCTGGGGCACGAAGGGGCTCAGTCTTCATTTTCTCTTTCTGCCTCCCAGCCTCCTGGGGCTGTGTCTCGAAAGCTGTTTTTCCAGCACCGTCTCTGGAACTGGCGGCACTGCACACAGCGCTCTTTGTTGGGATTCATCACTGGCTTAGTGCACATGTAAACAAAGGGCCTCAGGATTCCATTTTTCTGGCAGGGGTCTCAGGGTGGGAGGAGGGCTCACAGAACTCTCATTTCGCCTCTCTTTTTGGCTCCCCTTGTCTCCTGCTCTCGGTTTACTGATCAGTTTATTGAGTGAGCCCATTGTGTGGGTTTCATATAGCATTTCCATGGCCTAGGTAAAACACTTCTTGTCACTTTGTCAGAGAGACCTCTGGAAAACCCCAGCTTGCCCTGCCCAAGCGTATTCATTCTGGAAGAAGTTTTTGTGAAGACTGGAATTGTTTATTCCTTTTGCCCTGAGGGCCCACAAAGTAACTGTGCCTTTGAAATTTGCTTCCTTAACTAGTTCAGTGACTCAGAACATCAACCTTGCTGCAAACAACCTTCCTTTCCCTAGGCTGGCTCTTTCATAACAGGTAAAAGGAAGGGCTGACAAAACCATAAAATAATAGTTTAGCCTTCATTTACCAAGTTGCAGAAATACAGTCACCCTCTCCCTTTGTTTTAACTGCCGTTGACTTATTGCTTCCTATGTGCCAGGCAGCTTATGCATTTTTAACACTATGAGATACTATTATACTTCTCTAATAGATAAGGAGACTGGGATTTGGAAAATTTTTGATTTTGCCAAAGATCAGGTACATGATGGAAGGCAGAAATCCCAATAAACAGAAACACATTCATTCAGCATATATATATATATTATATATATATTCTAAATATTATGCAAAACATGAGATATATAAAAATGAATGTGACTCTAGTCTGGTGGAGCTTACACTAGAGTCAGGTTTCCACCTACAACTTTCTGAATTCAGAGCTCCACTGCTGCCCACCTTAGTCAACAGGACAGGTTTGGGAAGTAGCCTCTGTGCCCATGGGACACAATCAAGTTCACTGATTCTGGGATGATAAAGACAGCAATAATAATACCTGAAGCTTGCACATAAATTTCAGTTTACAAAGACATTTCAAATGTATTATTTAATTTAACCCAACGTTTGTTGGGAGGGCAGAGTAGATGAGAGACTGGGGGCTTGAAGAGGCTGGTAGCCCACAGTAGTTGCATAACTGGGCTGGACCCAAGGTGTTCTGGCTCCTAGACCAGTGATCTCTACATTGTTGTAGACCTATTGGCATCTGAAAGTATCTAGAAGCAAAGCCTAAACGGATGAACTCAAGCAGTATCTGGATGTCAGCCTTGGATGGAATTTCTGCACTTGGAAAGGGATGGGCTGCAAAAGTGCTTCTCATACTTTTCCGCCAGAATATTCCCCCAAAGGAGGACATTTTTGCTTTAGGAAGACATTATTTAATATCTTGTGGCTTCATATACACTTGACTTACTTTTCCATATTCCTCCAGGGTTGTGGGCACCCTAGTTTGAGAAGCATAGGATCAGATGACATACAAAACTTACTAGAGCTGTGCTCTGACCATTTGAACTGTGCTCTAACCAACTGAGCTAATAAATACACCCAATGGAATTTCATCCATCCATCTATCCACTAGCAAATATTCATGGAGAATCTACAATAGCCTCTGCCTTGTGCTAGGTAGGCACTATGATATGGTCCTTAAGGAATTTACAGTCTGATGTGGAACTAACCACATCTCATGAGATGATTAACAGATAGTAGAAAACTGCTTATAATAAAGTGCTCAATTTTATACTTTGGATTTAAGGGCAGTAAGGGCTGGAGCACTCAAGGAAACATAGAGGTGGGTTGGCCAGAATCTAGGAGGTGCAGAAGAATTTAAAGACTGGGAAAGAGAGTGAAAGATTTCTAAATTGGGTACAACATGAACGAATAAACACGGTAGGACTTTTTCGTAAATAACATTAATTATTTTATTACCTTTCTTAATCTCTCTCTCTCTGTCTCACAGAAAACTAGGGAAAAACTCAAAAGTATGAAGGAGAAAAACAAAATATCATCCATAAACCTCATGACCAAATATAACCAATGTTATGTTTTGATATGGGCTCTTCTAGTCTTTTAAAAGGAGGTTAGAATTTGTATGTCAGTAGTTGGAGTCACTGCAGATTTTGAACAATGGACTGACCACTTTCAGAGTTAATCTGGTGGCCTTTTGTAGGATTTATTGGAGTGTGGAAAGGCTGGGAGACTGAACTTCAGCTGGGTAGGAGGCCACTACACACTCCAGCTCCTGCTTTTAAAACTAACTATTAATAACTAGTTGCCTTGATCCGTGGAGAGCTCTCCATTACTGGAGCAATTTGAGCAGAGCCTGGGTGACCATCTGGCAGGGATACTGTAGAAGGGATTTTTATATGTGGTGAGAGGATTCAGTAGCCCATATGATCCCTTCCAACCTCAAGGTTCCAGGGCTTACATTGTTAGCTGTCAAAATTCACAGTCAAATAGATTATGATACTGTCTTTTTTCTTGTAATTTGACAGCAATTGGTTTGCTTAGTAGTGTTATGGGGTAAAATGATAAATGTTATTGGGAGGGACTATTTTTGCGGTGCTGGGGTTAAGTTCTCGTATATTTTAGCCCTGCTATGTCCTCTTACCATGTTATTATTTGAGAACTACCCTTTCATAGGGAGTGTTTGAGGAGAAACTCTTGCCCCTACCCAATCTCTACCTGCCTGGGTGCCAGCTCGCCACCATCTTCTTGGAAAAGATCTTGACTCTCCAGGACTGCGGTAGAAGCCAGTCCTCTGTGTTCCCACAGGACTCTGTGCTTACCCATCATAGAGCCTGCCCCATGGTGATGACGTTGTCTGTTTATTTCTTCCCCACACTGGAATGCAAGTGACGGTACAGTGGGTTGCTCGGTAAACGTTTGCCAGTGAATGAAGACCGCCAGCCATAAGGCCACGTCAGGGAAGTTGTAGAGACTCTCTCCCAGCATGGAAGAGCATGGTACCCTTGCTTGGGCACTTATTTCCTTGTAAGCGCCTGAAGCATTGGGTTCTTCCCTTGCTCAGTACTGCTTTGGGGTCTGCAATTCTGTCTGCTCAGAAGGACTGAAAATATAGTTGCGACCATGCATGAAAAGGGCCACAGGAGGGGAAAAGAATGTAATTAAAGATGCCATGGGGTCAGGGTATGGCACAGCCAAAGGTATTTGCACGGCTAAAGAGGTACTTCTGAAATCTGATCAGGTGCATACGTTTCCTAAAACCACTGTGACATAAGGAAAGGTCCCTCCTCTGTGGTGGCCTTGGAACTCCCTTCTCATAATGTCCAATCCTGTTTCAGGCAAACAGAAAGGAGGAACCACAGCTCCTGTTTCTCCCCACCTCCAACATCAGGGTTGTCCTTTCTCAAGATCTTGCTATTGACTGCTATCAGCGAGGGCTGGGCAGGAGAAAAACGCTGCAGGCTTATTGGGAATTCTGGACCCCAGCCGGGTTTAAGCCTGGAAGATGCTGGATCTGAGTTTCTGCGAGATTCACACAGGTTCTCGCTAGAGCCTAAGTTAAGAGTTGAAAGGTCTCTACTCACAAGCTTGTCTTCCACTCCTCTGATGGAGTCACAACAACACGGTTTTCGGTAGCTCTAAAAACCAATTGGGCAAAAGATGATTTATTTCTATATATGGCCAGAGGAGAGCCCAGTCACCGGCTGGCTTCCTGCTTGTTGCTCTCCAGTTTTTCCAGACCTGCAGACTCCACAGACTTCCAGGCTGGACGTGGGTTTCTGGGGCCTGTGTGTAATTAGGTTCAGCAATGGAAAATTTGGCTCCCAGTATGACTGTCCCTAGTTGTCCTCGTCTCCCACCCCCTCCCCGCTTGCCTCTCCTCCCGCAGAATGCTGCAGCTAAAAAGCAAATAATGAAGCTCTCACAGCTGCAGCCCTGCTAAAAATAGAAAGTTTGTTTATTTTTATGTTCATGAAGCCCTTTTCCTGCTGTTGCTGTTGTTATGAGCCTAAGTCCCAGGCAGGAATGGGAAGGACTCTGTGTGCTGGGCACTGGCCAAAGGAATTCTGTCCCATGTTGGGGGCTCAAACTGAAGCCTGTTCGGGGCCAGAGGATTTGGTGATCTGTTTTCTTTTTCGAGCCTCTCCTCTCCTAGGTGACACCTGTTGTCCAGAATTTGGGGTGTGGGTGTCTTGGTTTTTTGACGATCTGCATGATTTTACTTCCCTTTCAGAGACGGCCTCCCCTTTTGTTATGATCTGCTCGTAGGAGAGTTATGGGCAGAGAAAAGGACACTGGACTAAGAAGCAAGAAACCTGGGTTTTCTTTCTTGCTCTGTGACCTTGAGCAAGTCGCAACCTCTCTGACCCTTGGTTTCCTCATCTATAAAACAGGGGTAATGATATATGCCCAGAGCTCAAGATAATAATGGATATAAAACAACTTAGGAAAATTCAAGATATCTGCGAATGGATTGTTTTCCACTTTCTGAACAAACCCAGGTTTCTCAAGTGTGTCCAAAGGATAGATATTCCCTTTGTGTTGAAGGGCTTTTGAGTCCCCTGTCCCAAAAGGAGGAGTGGAAGGGGAACAAGAGAATAGTACCTGAGGAGGTATGTTTTTTATCATATTTCCTTTAAGATCTGTAAAAAAACACACTCATGTTGAAATACCTGAGAGGTAATGCGGCTAGAACAAAGAATTCTGGATTAGGATTTGGGAAATTGAGGAAGGAGATTCTTCAACATTCTGTTAACTTGCCGTGGACATTGGAGCAATGATTATACTGTTATGTGTTTTATGTCCCTTCTCATAAGGTAGAACCGTTATTAATAGCTGACCTTCCCAGCTGGAAGGGACCTCCACTTGCTCAGACATCTAGATCACTTGGTTTATACCACACACATAGGGCTTGTCACATGTTTCACAGACAGCATCCTGGACTGTCACCACTGACACTTTCTCTTCTAAGATCCTAACAGCTGAGGCAGAGCTATGTTGGATACACCTTTGACTCACCTCGGACCACTATGACTGTTGTGTTTGCTTGTTTTC
The DNA here is from genome assembly GCF_965194805.1 of Balaenoptera borealis. Taxonomy (NCBI): domain Eukaryota; kingdom Metazoa; phylum Chordata; class Mammalia; order Artiodactyla; family Balaenopteridae; genus Balaenoptera; species Balaenoptera borealis. The sequence continues at coordinate 55,728,488 of NC_138860.1, read as the reverse complement.
TGGCATACTCAGGACTCGTCCTGGGGCCTGGGTCACATCAGGTACCTGTATCCTACAGGCTTCTCTTTGTAAGCAACAAAATAACAGCTCTGGCTAGTTGAAGCAGAAAAGGAATTTATTTAAATTAAATTTTAATTAATTAAGTCTTACAATTAAATTTTAATCAAAAAATAAGGGCACTGTGACTTGGATGGATCACTTTAAAAAAATCTCTCACTGAATGTAGCATTTCTTTAAGTTATGAATATAGACAACAAATCAGATACCTGTGACCTTATCACCTTTAAAAGTCATAGGGGGTCTTCCCTGGTGACACAGTGGTTAAGAATCCGCCTGCCAATGCAGGGGACACGGCTTCGAGCCCTGGGCCAGGAAGATCGCACATGCTGCAGAGCAACTAAGCCCGTGAGCCACAACAGCTGAGCCCATGTGCCACAACTACTGAAGCCCGTGCTCCGCAACAAGAGAAGCCACTGCAATGAGAAGCCTGCACACTGCAACGAAGAGTAGCCCCCTCTCGCTGCAACTAGAGAAAGCCCATGTGCAGCAACAAAGACCCAATGCAGCCAGAAATAAATAAATAAGTAAATAAAAATAAATATATATTAAAAAAAAATCTTAAAAAAAAAAAGTCGTAGGTATTTTCAAGTCACATTTCAGTTGTTGCAGGCATTCCAAAATACTACTTCTGGGCAACAGCAGTTACTAGACCTGCCACTAGATTTATTTAATGTACTAATAAAAAATCACACATACTATGCTATCATATATTTGTTTAAAAAATTTAACTATATTTTAATATAACTGGCTTCCTATGTATTTCATTTTGTGCATTTCAAAATGTTCCTTATATACTTCATAGGCTTCATCAGACCTCCAAAGGGCTCCAGGGCACACAAAAGGTTAAGAACCCCTTAACCTAAAGTATATTAGCTAGCTCACAGCAGGCTCGGCTACTTAATTTGCAGGGCCCAGTGCAAAATGAAAATGTGAGGCTTCTTGGTGAAAACTTTGAAGGATTGGAAGATGAGCAGCAGACCATTTAACTAAGCACAGGATCATGCTGAGCCTGGGGCCCTGTGTGACCACACAGGTTGCTGACCCGTGAAGTAGGCTCTGGTTCGTAGAATTTCCAGAAAGGTCAAAAGGCCAGGCTCTGGGGCTACTCGGCCAGGGGAAATATCCAAATTGTGCTGGAGAACTGGTCTGGTGAAGACCCAGGGCAGCTCCTGCTAAGCACAGACACTGCAGCTTGTACCCCTGCCACACTGACAGTAAGTGCTGGAAACTGCTCTGAATCTGCCACCACTGCTATGTCAGTAAGATGGATGGAGCCGTCCCCACACCAGAATGGATTCTGGGTGACTCCTGCTCTTTTGTATGACTAGTTTCCAATTTAAAGTCTGAGCTAGGTTCATTTGATTGGTAGAGCCTTGTTCAAGGCTAGCCCATCTGCTGCAAAGGAGGCCAGTAAGCAAATATCTGTCGTTGACAATTCCACAGAGGGAGACCAGCTCTGCTTGACAGGGAGAGGGACTCCCCAAACAAAGGAAGGATTCAGATGCTAAGTGGCCAACAAGCATGAGAAGTGTCCTTGATGGTACCCACACACCTGATGGGTACCCTGACCACTTCTGAAGAAAGCCCAGGGGCTGGCAGAACATGTCACCTTTAGGTAGATGAGGCCGTCAGGGAGAGAATAATACTAAAACATTTTCAGTTTCTGGGACATTTGGGTGGTTTCTAGGATCAATAAGGCAGAATATTTGGAATAGAGATTACTCAGGAAAATTCACAACCTATGGAGATAGGACAAAAAAACTTGGGACTTTCACCAAAATATTCTCTATCCACAAGACTGGACAATGCCGGGAAGAACGAATGGGCTGTACACTGTCGTACAGTGTCAAGGTCTAGTTAATTTAAGAATTTCCTTGAAGCAAAAGACAGTGAGTCAGTGCAACATATTAAAAGCTGGGCCAAGCGAAGGGGAGCAAAGGTTGCTCTAGAAATGACCCACCTTGTGGCTTGCACAGTGCCACTCTGTGGGGCAAGTGCTGAGCCCCCAGCCTCAGCTCATGACTCATTTTTTCCCTTCTCACTCCTACTGAAAAGTAAATCCATTAAGTAAGTGGTAGTTTTTCTGTCTCCCTATCCCCACAGAGTGATGGGTGGGCTGTTCTTTAAAAAGTGGTGTGAGGACAGAGCTGCCCCCAGAGAGTTTGACAAGGAGCCCAGCAGAGTATAAGCTGCTTCTAGAGGTGGGGCTGAGAGACCACAGCTCACTGTCCAGGAGCTAAGACATCCAGCAGGTCCTCTGAGGCCATGAACACGGGGAGCCCTCCTGCCAAGATAGAGGAGCCATCCTTCCACCCAGAGGGACCACCTGTAAGGTTTCCCTGAGGGGCTGACAGGACCCGCCAGTGGGGATGTCCTGAGAAGGAGCAAAGGACAATGCCACTCACCTAGCTCCTGACACAGGTCAAGTGCTCTACCTCTTTTGTGTCCTTGATTCCCCATTGAGACACTTGAGAGAGAGGTCATTATCTCTGTTTTACAGACTGGAGAGCCCACATCCTGGAGCTCCCAGTTCCCTTTAGCTTCCCAACATGTTACCTTGAGGAGAAGTGGAGTTGGCCACCATCTTTTGGTTGATCTCTAGTAAAAAGCTGGAGATTTTTGTCTTTTTAATATGTTTTTCAATGGGGAGAGAGAATAGTAATCCCCACCCCTTTCACTCACCAAAGTCTCTTTGGCAAAGAAATCTTAACTTACTATTTTTTTGCTACTTTAAAAATAAATATTTGAATAAACTCGGGAATAATTTTAGATCTATAGACAAGTTACAAAGAAAATACAGGGATCTTACATAGCTTTCACTCAGTTTCCCCTAGGGTCGACATCTAATGTAACCATGGTGCATTTAGAAATTAGCACTGAGAAATTAGCATTGGTATTATACTAATGATTGAACTATGGACTCTTTGGATTTCACCAATTCATCCACTAATGTCCTTTTCTCTGTTTTAGGATCCAATTTAGGATACCACATTGATTTTGGGAAACCTTGAATTTTAAGAGAAATTTCAGATTGCCAATAGAGGGTTTGACCCAGGATGAAAAATGGTTTTATTTGTATTTTCCCTCATTTTTCAAAATTCAAAAGGGCTTTGAATATTAAGTGCTCTTTAAAATGCTTCAACAAACTCCCGGCTGCTTCCCTGAGATGCTAATATGAGACAAGCAGAAGTGGTTTGAGGATTTTTGTATAAAGATGCTGCAAAAATGCAAAATATTGGAGTCTTTGGTTGGAAATTTGGGATATTCAAATCTGCTTCTTTCCCCCAAGTTCTAAGTACTAAAAAATAGGATACTTTTCACACTTCTACCTCACATCTTCCTGTGGAGTCATATGAATTTGGGTTCAGAGTCCTGCTTTTTGCGGAGGGCAAAAGAGAATAAAAGTAGGTGAGGTATTGTGTGAACTCAACTATGCAGTTGGTTTCCCTGGGTTACTGCATCCATTGTTCATAGCATCAGGCTTGAGCTGGCAACATTCCAAGTCATGGAGTGTCTTATTATTTGTCTGGGCTTCTGCTTATCGATTGGGTGTCCTTGCTAATATAGTTTGTTTTCTCTTGAAATGGAACTAAAAGTGGGATTATAGTTAGGCATTCTTGACTCTATGACAGGTCCCTTTTATAGTCTACTGGCCTGGTCTCTGGCTTTATAATTCATGCTTTGAAACACTGCCTTAAATGCCCTTACAAATATGTAGACAGAGCTCACTGCCCTAGTAGAAGGCTGTGTGACCCAGTGTTGCTGAGCTGGGGGTGGGCTCTTTCTGGGGCAACTCTGTGGTCCTCCTGGCAGGGTGCCCAGTGCAGCTGTATTTCTCATACCTGTTGCCTACTGGCTGCTGGAATCCTTGGGTGCCTCCTCTTTCCTTACCTACCCTGGGGGTTCCTTGAGTCTGGAAAGCACTTTGGAGGGTGGTGCTCTATCTAATTTCATCCAAAGTAGGAAATCCAAAGTGAAGTCCATCGGAATTGTGCTTTCTGCCTGATCCCACGTAAAGAAAAATTCTGTAGTGTTTTAGCGATATCTCACAGCAAAGGAAACCATGCTGAACTCAGAACCTATATCAGAAGTGTTTGTCATCTCAGGCCCCATCTGCAGCACCCAGCTCCATTTCCGGGCAGGAAATGAAACCACAGAAGGCAAGGTAAATACTGATTTTCAAGTCACTGCTTTGGGGGCAGCAATCATTTTCTTGCTGATTTACTTCTAGTGCCCGTTTGCCCAAGGTGTGGGGCGAAAGCACTGATCAGATGGGCCCATGGAGCATTTCAAGTGAACTGTGCTGTTTGGGTCAAAAATTCACACATGTGTCTTCAGGACTAGGGGTTAGACTTCTGCTGCCCCAGGCAATTGGTTGTTAGTACAGATAGTGGCTTGGGATAATTAGATGTGGTAAAAAGGAAAGTCAGAATTGTAAACTGTCAGAATGGGACTTTGGAAGTTATTTGGTCCAGGTCTTCATTTTACAGGAGAGGAATCAGAAGCTTAAAGAAATTATGTGACCTTTGGAAAGGTCACATAACCCTTTCATGGCAGACCTGAGATGCAAAATTGTGTAGATGACATTTTGAAGTGACTATTTTAATGCAACCATAGAGCCATTTCGATGGTGCCTAACAGCACTATTTTTAACAGCACAAGGGATGCTTCCACTCTAGTTTTTGACCTCTCCTTATCCCCTTATCTCAGGTTCAGTGAGAAGACATACTGAGATCATTTAGTGATACCTGTTGTGGACATATCGACTATTTCTGTAGCATAAATAAGATGATCTGTAGTGGCACAAAACCCTAGGGTGCTGTGGGTCTCTCCACAAATTGGCATGTCTTGTCTTTTTTTTTATTTTTTTCTTGGTGGAAAATTTTTAAATTTTTATATTGTGAAATAAGCAACGTAAGTCTTAGGTTTCACAATGTACATAGCTGATTCATGTATTACTCACATTTCTAGAATATTTCTTGACAATTCCGAAATGTTTATCTTTCCAGGATGTTGAGTTATTTTGTTGGGCCATTGAGATGCCCATACTGGGAAGCTGTGTCCCTCTATCCTTCAGTCTCTCTTCCTTCCCATCCCTCCCAGGACCTTCATCACTGTGTGTGCCCTGTCTCATAGAAATTCAGGATCCTATGGGGAGCAAGGCATAGATGACTGAGGGCCATTTAACAACCTATAACCAATAACTCCAGGTGTTTAGTTAAAAAATATTAGGTGAACTGATTAGCTAATGGAATAGGGAGTGTAAGTTCATGGTACATGCATCAACAAAATAGGAATAATTATTTGCTGCCAATTTCACAAGGATAGGAAGCTATGTATATACTGTGCATGTAAGATGCTATGTATACGTACATTATATATGACTTACAAATGCCCCAGTTCTCATGGAACTGCCCACAGTTCCCTGAGTTCACCTCTATATTTAGACTTTGGGCCTTTGTCCTAGGGGTTCCCCTGCCTGGATTGCCTTTACACTCTGTTGGCATGGAAAGCGTCTTATCTTTTAAGGTCTGGCTCAATTGTTACTACCTCTGAGAACTAGTTCCTTAATCCTTCAGGTTAAATGGACCAGTCCTTTCTTTGTGCCTCCACGTGTCCTTATACATGCCCAGTCACTCTCTACTCGCAATTGTTTATTTGTATGTCTACCTCTCCTCTTGAGGGCAGGGATCATGATCCACCCATCTTAGTGTCCCTGAGCCCAGCATGGTACCAAGAACACAGTAAAGCTCAATAAACATTTGTTATGTAAACCGTGTCTTCGAGACGATGATGCTCCAGGAAGTGTTTGAATGGCTGCTTTGGTCATGGGTGTTTAGGTCATGAGTCTGTAGGTCACGGGTGTGTAGGACATCTGGGTCTCCTGCTCCCTGGGTCATGTGGGAGGAGGTGTCCACAGATGTCATGAATACACACACCCCTAAGTACCTGGAACACTCTTGCTTCCAATTTAGCAATTTTGCCAATGAGATGCCAGCATTTTGGGTACTGTGCCTCTAGGTGTTCATATAAACTTGTGGCTGTAAAAGAAAACCTGATTTTTTTCCCCAGTGATTTCCAGTTACCTTTACTGTTGCTTATAAAAATAAAATACTTATTGAAGTGTAATCTTTATCCTGTGCTGATTCCAAATTACCTTTTTATGCTGTTATCTCCTTCCATCTGTGTGATTTTATGATCTGACAGTGCATTTGTCAGTCAACAAGTATTTATTGAGAGCGCTGCAGGGTTTCTAGCATAACATTTTTAACACATATCATACTTTTCTTAGGTATTCTCCTGGTGTTATAACTTTGGCTTCTAATACAGTTTAAATGAGAAAAATATTTCACCTGAAGGTGTTTGGAAGTTCATAATCCAGAGATTGGTGCCTTTGATGGGGAAAGGAACGGTCATAATTTATTGGCCTACTGTGTACCAGGCATTATGCTCCGCAATTTACATACATTATCTTATTTAATTCTCATACCTGTCCCATGTGTAAGTGGTCTGATATTGCACTTTACAGCGAAGGAAACAGATTAAGTGGCAGGCTCCTATAACTAGCAAAGGATCAAGCCGGACTTGAACTCAGGCCTGTTTGAAACTACAGCACATACTCTTTCCCATGCATTATTTCCTTATTACATTAAACTGCTCTAAAGGCAAATGTTTGGAATGATTACAATGGAAAGTAGATTGTAAATTCCTTAAGGCTGGGACTGTGCATAAAACTGAAATGTGCCATGTGATGATTAGACATGTCTTTGTGTCTCTTTTTTCCCTATATGTGAAAAATAGGACTCACACTGGGATTCTTCTCTTAAGTAGCTGGAAATGATGTGATGATTTCTCACCGCCCCTTCTTCCATCAGCCCCAAAGAACAATTCAAAGGACCTAACCCCAAACTTAAAAGCTGTACAGTGATGTTCATGATTCCAACCATGTATTCATTCTTCCCTATCTGTGCTGCTGCTGTGTAGGGCTCTTCCTTGTGAGTTATAGGTATTCTGTGTATTTTTCTGTCCTTCTGTCCCTCTCTTTTTAAAAGGTCCTGGAGTAAAGTTAAAAAATAACCTACATTGTATACTTTACAAGGTATTTCAAGGTCGTTCATTCATTTGTCCACTCAGTTGGTTGAACACCTTGTTTATCAATCAGTGTTGAACTCTTTGATGTGTCTACAGTGTGTCTGAAAAATGCACTCTGCCCATCCTTGAGGAACTCTTAGGCAAGCATGTACACAGCTGACTGTCCTGTGAACAAAAATCTAAGGGACTTTAGGAGAGTAAGGAATGAATTTTTGGGGGGGAAAGGATGAGAAAAAGGTAGGACAAGGAAACCACCAGAAAGTGGGAGTCATGTGAGCTGGATAGTCAGCCGTTGCACAAACATTTTGACCACCTGCTGTGTGTTAGGCACTATATGAAGCACAGGAGCTGCAAAGGTAGAATTACACAGTCCTCATCCTCAAGGCATTCACAGACTAGAAGAGGGAAAGACATGTCAGCAACTGAGTGTTAGGTACCAAGATAGATGTACAAGTTACGGTGCTGCTGCAGATGGATGGTGAATTCTCCTTGGTCTGGGCTCCTAAGGGGAGGAACAGTCAAGAGATCCTAGAAGAAGTGGGTTTAGCAGAGTCTTGAAAGCTGTGAAGGTGTTTAGGCATGAAGCAGCAAGGCACATTAAGGAACTTCAAGTTGTCAAGAGTTGGGGAGAGGAGTGTGCACCAGTGGGCGGGAGTGAAGGGTGAGTCTGGATTGATCGGCAAGTGTCTGGAAGAGGAATGTCTTTGAATGCCAAGCTAAGGAGTTTTTATGCTATGGGCCTTGGAAAGCCATGGAAAGATTTTTAAACAAGGGAATGATGTCATCAGAATGTCATTTGAGTATATTTTCATCAAAGTTATAAATGGAAGTAAATGTTGAAAAGTGAAAATTTGACATTATTTTTCATGTATGTTACTGAAGATATTTTTTCTAAAGCATTTACAATTATATATTAAAATTAAAAGAAAAACAGGGGTGGTGGTGGTGGTGGGATGAATTGGGAGATCAGGATTGACATATATACACTAATATGTATAAAAGAGATAACTAATAAGAACGTGCTGTATAAAAAAGTAAAATGAAATTCAAAAAAAAAGAAAAACAAATTATAACTAATGTATGGAATTTTTAAATTAAATTTTTTATTTTCAGATAATTATAGATTCACATGCAGTTATAAGAAATAATACAGAGAGATCCCATATACCCTTTACCCAGTTTTTTTCAATGATATTATCTTATAAAATTATAGCACAGTTTTGCAACCAGGGTATTGAAATTGATAGTTAAGATAAAGAACATTTCTACCACCACAAGAATCCCTCATGTTGCCCTTTTATAACGACACACTTCTTTCTCTCCCCCACTTTCTTCTTAATCCATGGAAATTTATCATTTTTTCCTTTTTTTGGATGGTGCTTTCAGTGTCAAGTCTAAGAATTCTTTGCCTAGCACTAGATCCTAAAGATTTTCTCCCATTTTTTCTAAAAGTTTATAGTTTTGTGTTTTACATTTAAGTCTATGATCCATTTTAAGTTAAATTTTGTATAAGATGTTGAGATTTAGGTCAATGTTTGTTTTTTTTTTTCCTATGGATATCCAATTGCTCCAGCGTCATTTATTGAAAAGGCTACATTTCCTCTGTTGAATTGCTTTTGCATGTTTGTCAAAAATCAGTGGGCATATTTGTATGGGCCTATATCTCGGCTCTCTGTTCTGTCCATTGATCTGTGTGTCTATCTCTCCACCAGTATCACACAGTCTTAATAACTATAGCTACACAATAAGTCTTGGAATAGGGTAGATTTATTCCTTCTACTTTATTCCTTTATTTCAAAATGGTTTTAGCTATTCAAGTTCCTTTGCCTTTCTATATAAATTTTAGAAGAATCTTGTCCATATCTATGAAAAGTCTTGCCCGGATATTGATAGGAATTGTGTTAAACCTGTATGACAATTTGGGGAAAATTGACATCTTTATTAATTTGAGTCTTCTAATCCATAAACATGATATATCTATTTATTTAGATCTTCTTTGATTTTCTTAATCATCATTGCATAGTTTTCAGCATACAAGCCCAGTACGTGTTTTGTTAGGTTTACACCCATTTACTTTCTATGTGTGATTGTTAATGGTATTTTATTTTTAATTAAGATGTTTATGTATTCAGTGCTAGTCTATATAAAAACAATGGGTTTTTGCATATTTATCTTGACTCCTGTAACCTTTCTAAATTCACTTATTTGTTCTAGGAGTTTTATTATTATTTTTTAAAATAGATTCCTTGGGATAGTCTATGTAGACAATCATGTCATCTGCAAATAGGGACAGTTTTGTTTCATATTTTAATGTTTTCTAGTCTGTATGCCTTTTATTTCCTTTGCATTATTTCACTGGCTAAAACTTCTGGCACTATGTTGATAGGAGTGGTGACAGCAGACATCCTACCTTGTTCCAGATTTTAGAGGAAAAGCAGCTAGTCTTTCACCACTAAGTGTAATGTTAGCTGTAGGTTTTTATAGATTCTTTTTATCAAGTCAGGGTAGTTCCCTCTGTTCCTATTTTTCTGAGAATTTGTATCATGAATGAATATTTAATTTTACCAAAATTTTTTCTGCATTAATTAATATAATCATGTGATTTTCATTATTTGATTTGTTGACTGGTGGATTACAGTTGCTTTTCAAACATTGAACCAGCTTTGCATCCCTGAAATAAACCCCACTTGGTCATGGTGTATAATTCTTTTTTCATATTGCTTAATTCTATTTGCTAATACTTTGTTAAGTATCTTGGTGTCTAAATTCACAAGGGATATTGGTCTGAGTTTTCTTTTTATGTACCGTTTTTGTTCGGTTTTGGTATCAGGTAATACTAGCTGCATAAAATGAATGGGGAAGTGTTCCCTCCTCTTCCATTTTCTGGAGAGATTGTATAGAATTGGTATTAATTCTTCATTAAATGTTTGGTAGAATTCTCCAGTGAAATCACATGGTTCTGGAGATTTCTTTTTTGGGAGCTTTTAAGTTAAAAATTCAACTTCCTTAATAGTTATAGGGCTATTCAAATGATCTATTTCATATTGGGTGAGTTGTGGTAGTTTTTATTTTTCAAGGGATTGGTCCATTTGCCAGATGTAGGTCTGTAGAGTTTTTTGTAGTATTCATTGGTATTCCTTTTAACATCTGCCAAGTCTGTAGCAATACTGTACCCACTGTTTCATTCCTGATATTGGTAATTTGTTTCCTCTCTCTCCTCTCTCTCTCTTTCTCCCCCTTTTTGTCCGTCTCTAGAGTATTGCCAATTTTATTGGTCTTCTCAGAGAATCTACTTTTTATTTCATTGATTTTTCTATGTTATCAATTTCCTTGATTTCTGCTTGTATCATTATTATTTCCTTCTTTTCACTTTGGGTTTATTTTGCTTTTCATTTTCTAGGTTCTTGAGATGGGAGCTTGGATTATTGATTTGAGACTTTTCCTCGTTTCTAACATATGCATTTAGTGTTATAAATTTACCTCTTAATACTGCTTTACCTGTGTCTCACAAATTTTGATATGTTGTGTTTTTATTTTCTTTCATTTTGATATATTTTAAAAATTTCCTTCAGACTTCTTGTTTGACCCATGGATTATTTAGAAGTGTGTTGTTTAGTTTCCAAGCATTTGGAGATTTTCCTATTATCTTTCAGTTATTGATTTTTAGTTTGATTCCATTTTGTTCAGAAAACATACACTGTATAATTTAAATTCTTTTACATTTGTTGAGATTTGTTTTATGGCCCAGGCTATGATCTATCTTGGTATATGTTTTGTGGGCACTTGAAAAGAACATGTATTCTCCTGTTGTTAAGTGGAGTGTTCTATAAATGTTGATTATATTGTTGGTTGATGATGAATTCTTCTATATCCTTGATGACTTTATGTCTAGTTATTATAACAATTGTTGAGGGAAGGGTGTTGAAGTCTCCAACTATAATTGTGAATTTGTCTATTTCTTCTTTCAGTTCTATCTGTTTTTTCTTCACATATTTTACACCCCATTGTTTGGTGCATACACATTTAGGATTGCTATGACTTCTTGGTGGATTGACCCTTTCCTATTTATATAACATCCCCCTCTGGGTCTGGTAATTTCTTTGCTTTGAAGTTTACTTTATCTGATATTACTATAGTCACTCCTTATTCCCTTTGATTAATGTTTGCATTATGTATCTCTCTCCACCCTTTTACTTTCATCTGCTTACACTGTCATGTTTAAAGTGAGTTTCTTTTAGACAGTATACAGTTGGGTCATGTTTTTTAATCTACTCTCCCAATATCTCTCTTTTAATTGGTGTATTTTGATCATTTACATTTAATGTAATTATTGATAAGGTCGGAATATGCCATTTCCTTTTTTTCCTCATTCTTCTCTCATTGTTTTTTCATTTCTGTTTTCTTTTTCCTGTCTTCCTGTGGGTTACTTATTCTTTAGAATTCCATTTTGATTTATCTATAGTGTTTTTGAGTGTATCTCTTTGTATAGCTGTTTAAATGGTGGTTCTAGGAATTACATTTATATATATATATATATATATATATATATATATATATATATATATATATATATATAACTTATCACTGTCTGTTGGTGTTGTCAATTTACCAGTTTGAGTGAAATATAGAAGCTTTGCCTCCCTTGCATCCCTTTACACTTCCCCATTTATTATATAATTGTCTTAAATTTCCCTCTACATACATTTAGAACCATATCAGACAGTAGTATCATTTTTGCTTCAACCATCAAAGATAATTTAGAAACTCAAGAGGAGAAGGAAAGCCTATTGTATTTACTTATTTTTTTGCTTACATTTTTTCTTCCCTTCTTTTATTATTCTTTTTCTGTTTAGAGAACTTCCTTTAGCTGTTCTCTTAAGGTAGGTCTTCTTGGTGACAAATTCTCTTAGTTTTCCTTCGTTTGAGAATATCTTGATTTCTCCTTTATTCCTAGATAACATTTTTGCTGGATAGGATTCTGGGTTTATAACTCTCTTCTTTCAGCACTTGAAAAATATTGTAAAATATTTTTACTTGGAAAAAACTCTTCTGACCTCCATGGTTTGTGATGAGAAACCACTGTCGTTCAAATTATTTTTCCCCTATAGGCAAGGTGTTTTTCTCTGACTTTTTTCAAGGTTTTTTCCTTTGTCTTTAGTTTTCAGGAGTTTAATTATGATATATCTAGGCATGGATTTCTTTGAGTGTATTCTGTTTGGGGTTTGCTAAGCTTCTTTAATCTGTATATTTATGTCTCTTGTCAAATTTGGAAGGTTTTCAGCTGTTATTTCTTTGAGTACTTCTTTAGCCCCACCCTCTTTCTCCTTTACAACTGCATTGATGTGAATATGAAAATTTTATTATGGTCCCACAGGTCTCTGAGACACCATTAATTTTTTTTAAATCTACTTTCTCTTTGTTTAGATTGAGCAGTTCCTGTTGTTCTGTCTTTCAGCTCACTGTTGAGTCCATCCACTGAACTTTTATTTTGGTTATTGTTTTTTAGTTCTACAGTTTCCATTTGGTTCTCCTTTACGTCTTTTATTTCTTTGTTGACACTTTCTCTTTCTTTGCTGAGACTGTCTGTGTTTTTCTTTGTTTCATGCGTGTTCTTAATTGTTCCTTGAAGCATTTTCAACATGGCTCCTTTAAAATCTTTGTCAGATTATTCTAACATCTTTCATCTCAGTGTTGGCATCTATTAATTGTCTTTTTTTCATTCAGTTTGAGATCTTTCTGGTTGTTGATGTGATGAGTGATTTTCAATTGAAAATTAAATATTTTTATACTGGGTTCTGAGGCTCTAGATTTTGTTAAACCTGTTTTTATTGGCTTTTTGGTACCACTCTGTCAGGGGAAGGGGAGGCATCACTTCAGCACTGCAAAGTGGGGGTAGAAGTCCAAGTTCCCCACTTGTTCTCTGTTGACATCTGACCCCGAGGGAGCTGCTCCTTGTTACTGCCAGGTGGAGGTGAGAGTTCCAGCTCCCCGTGTGGTCTCCACTGACTCTGCAGTTAGAGTGACCTTGTTACCAGCAGTGGTGAAAGTCCTGACTCTCCACTAGGCCTCCTCTGACAACACCTGAGAGGGGAGTGAGGGGTGAGGGGCACCTTGTTACTGCTGGATGGAGTGCAAGTCTGGGCTCTCAATGTGTCCTCCACTGACAACACAAGCTGGGGGGAGCTCATTACTGGTGGTGAGGGTGAAAGTCCAGGCACCCTACATGACCTTCTCTGACACCACCTGAGGGTGTTGAGGTGCCTAATTACAGTCTTGTGTGGGGGGATGTCTAGGCTCCCACTTTAACTGCTGGCATGGATGGGAGTGGGGCCGCAGATATTTTCTATGGTGTCTGGCTGGAGTAGAGTTATTATAATATAAAAAGCTTTCTGTCTGCTAGGCTGCCCTTGTCCTATTTCTTTGGCTAGAGAGAGAAGGCTTTTATTGGGGCTTGTTTTGTCTGCCTGTTGGTGTTTCTGAGCTGCTGGGTTGTTTAGCTCTAAGTCTGGGATGCATGAGGCAAAAAGAAAACCCAGGGAACTCATCACTCTGCCATTCCTTGGGTTCTGAAGTCTCTAGTCAGTCTTCCTTCTTCTTTCTAACTTTCAGAGACTTCTTATCTTTATTTTATGTATAATGTCCAAGGTTGTTAATGGAAGAAATAGGTATATCGAAGTATGTCCACTCTATCTTCCTTGAAGAAGTATTGAATATAAGTATTTTAAATAAAACTGAATTTTAATTTGATTTTTCTTGAAATTTAATTAAATATATTTTAAAGTAATTTTACAAGGATAAAACCATTTACAATTTTAGCATTCAATATTCTTCTAGTTACCAATAAAAATATTGATACCATGCTTCAACCATATACACAAATTTAAGGGTGGTATGATTTGTTTAATATTGCATAATGTTCCTCAGCTGCTACCTGCATCTGTTGTAAATACTGTAATCATTTGTGATTACTTCTGGAACCTTAAATTAGGATACAAAGAGATGGAAGAAAACAGACACCTGGCACTTACTAGGAAACAACCATTTGGTATGCAAGAACTATCGCACTTATGCTGAGAGGAGGATTTGACAAGTTAATTTGTCTCTTCTCTTATACCTAAGTGCTTCTGTTGCTCGAATTGTCCCTATGGCTCAATGTCTGCAGGACAAAACCCACAAACCTTCATGGCATCCAGACACAGCTGCCTTCTGTTTTGAGGACATGGGCAGGAGATGTAAAGTATTCTCTTGGGGCCTGAAGGGTGCTAGAAGCAAGAGTGGATCTTTGGGATTGTGTGTTGCTCTGCACCAGCTCTGAGCACCAGATCCCAAGTGACAGAGGTGTTCACATGATCTTCTGTGTGTGTGTGTGTGTGTGTGTGTGTGTGTGTGTGTGTGTGCTGTGAGGTATGGGATCCCCTCTAATAATTAGGTCCAGGCCAGGGACCCTTTTGCCTGGAACTTAAGTGTAATATTGTCTTCCACAGGGCAAGTTCAGCTAAGGCTTTTAAACCATTTTCACATTCTAAAGGCCTTCTTTCTCATCTGTTTTCTGATAATCTAGTGTAAGACTATTAACAATGTAAATGAGGCAAAACTAAATATTTCCACATTCAATTGAGAATGAATATGAGGTAAACACAGATCAGGAGATGGTGAGCATTCTTTCTCTATAATTTATGATATAATTTTAATGGCACTGCACAACTGTGTCTCTGTGTAGAGACACTGTGTGGGGAGACAGGGATGTTTCTCTTTCTGAATGATGGGGGAAAGAGATGAAGGTCAATTTCATTTTTTTCAAACTAGAGTCAAACGCTTGATATAATTAAAAATACATCAAGTCATCCAGAACAGTAGCAGTTGTGTGTTTGGTTAGATGGTAGGATCATTACCAACCCTTATCTTCAATTTTCAGACTTAAAATCTCTTTCCCATTTCACTTTAATTGGCTCTAGGTTTCCATCCATCCTTAACTTTGGGTTCATTTGTTGCAATTGTTTTATCTGAACTAAGTTGTTCTCCAGTGAATACAATAAATATATGTATCTGATTCATCTTTGTTTTTATGGTTAGTTTTTTAAGATTATAAAACCAGACTCTTCAGAATGTTATATATAGGAGTAAATGTCTGCATCTCAGAATCACTTTATCGATGTCTCGGAAAAGGCATTAGCTATTAGGCACTAGCTTATTGAATCACATTTTTAAAAACTCTCTGTAAAAAATAAGAATTTGTATTTTCATTCTCCCTGCTCTTAAATCTTGTTGGTTTTTTACAACTCTCATAGCAGCTATTTTGGAAAAATTACTTTAAAAAAAATAATGATTTCTTCTTTTTCCCAAACTGCCAATTAAATAGTGACCTGGTTTAAGCACCTGAGGCTGCATTGTTGATACAGAGCTCTGTTCTCTGGCTACCTGATAAGTGGTTAAAACCTTTGGGGGGAATATATTATTAAAATTATAACCCCTCTCTTCAGAAAAATGCACATAGTTGCGTACAGTTTTAGGGATGAATGGGCATTCTGTGGTTCTGCCTAGCTTCCCAAGGGGTTCCTAGACCCCAGGTTAAGCCCCTTTATTTAGACCACTCGGTGGCAGAGCCATTTGCAGCAGTTATAACTGGTAAAGTCAAGACATTATTTACAAGAGCCGGAGTGCTGGTGCTGTTTGGGGTGGGGCAATGGGGGGAAATAAAGAGGGGAGAGGCGCACAAGATCCAAGGTAGGGAAGTCCATTTCTTCAGCCATGAATGGAATTGGAAGCTCAGGACCTAAAAAAGAGCAGGCAGTAAATGCTACAAATCATGGAGTGAGCTTATAGAGTGAAATGGAAGAAATTTCCTTCGCTTCCTAATGAATTATAATTAATTAATTTTATTGGTGAAACAGAGGAAAAGGAGCACCATTTAAAGCAAGTGTCTTGGAAAGCTGGCCCTTCTAAAGGAGTCAAATGGTTTTGGTTCCATTGTACACCTAGATTGGCTTTGGCTATGCAAAGCAGGGGAGGGAGCTCCAGTGCTCTGAGCCAGGAGTGGGTGGAATTCCTGGGGGAGTGAGGGAGAGAGGGAGCCTTGCTGCTGCATATTCAGGCATGGTCTGGCCGGTGAGAAATCCCTAGAGAATGTTCAAGAAATGGGACATCTAGTATCAGATGTTAGGTTGTTTGCTATGTGGTGAGAAAATGTAACCCATCCCTCATGACCTACAAACCATCAATAAAAATTCGGCTAACGTACGATGCTTGTAAAAATGATTGCTTTTAGTCAAGAGGATAGGGTTGGGAGAAGAAGGTGCAGAATTATGGAGAGCAGAAAATAAGAATTCAGTAAGGGGAGGAAATTGGAGCCAGAGGTGAGAGAAGGATATAGGTTCCCTTGCAATTTGCAGAAATCTCAAGGCAGGCAGTAGATTTTTCCCTAGGCTATAAAATGGGGGGTTTGAGCCAAACAGATGTATATTTTAAGGAGCATAGTAACCCCGCTGACCTCTGAGTAACATCTGTCTAAAGTGATTACCTTTCTAGAGCGCCTTTACATTCATTCACATTGTTTGTTCCCGATCCTGAGTGTACCCGCGCAGTGGGTGTTCCTGCAGGGCTGGCAGGTGCTGGCCTTCTTTCTTAGTCTTGTGAGACTGGCAGCTGCCCAAGGAGGGAGAGACTGAGGGAAAGTGCAAGGGAGCTTTTCGTAAATCTGGGGAGGGAGGAGATTACTGCAGCTCTGAGAGGCAATGGACAATGTTGGTGGGACCCAATCATTTGAAAAGCATTTGCAAAGCTTCATTTCAAGTTTCTCAGTTCAGTCATATCTAGTTTCCAGGGTGACAATCCTGGCCCAGGGGTATCACTCTACTCTTTTCTGGGAGAGAGGTCCCATAAGAACCTGCTGGCCTGAGCTGACCCCCTGTTCTCTCATAGGCACGTGGGGCCCTGATTTTCGGGTATTGTGGTAGGGTAGGAGTCGGGTAGGGGAATGGGGCTGTGATCATCCCTTTTTTCTTTCAATTGTTGGCTGACACTTTAGATTCTGGGAGAAATTTGATATGCTGACTTGTACTGTCTCAGGGAAAAAAAAAAAGAGTACACCCATCTCCCTTACTTATGAGTGTGCCTTGTGTTATACATGTCTTGACTCTGCACAGAAATTCCTTCCTGAGGAAATCTTCAGTGCTCAGTGAATGGACTCTGTGCGAGGAAGAGAGAGGGGAGGATGCAGGAAGGAGGGAGGGAGGCAGGCTGAGGTGATTCAGAACCATAAAAGTGGAGTCAGGGATGCAGGGCCTGGAGGTACGGTTGACTGGCTGATTTGTTTCATTTGGTCACGGTGACCTACATTCCCAGCCCTTTTCTCCAAGAGTTTCAAATAATTGGTCTCTGGAGATGCATGATGTCCTCCTTTAGGGTGGGTGAGAACACACCTTTGGGTGGTGATAATACTGATGTTGCATCAGGGGTGCTTACAGGCCTGGAACGGGGTGTGGAAGTGCGGGGGAGAGGAAATGGGGGCCCGTGTTGATGACTCAGCACTGGCCCACGTACTGGGACAGCATAAAGAGCTCCCTTCAGAGGCAGTGATTCACTCAACAAGTATTTCATGGATGCAGGTAACATGCCAGGTGTTGGCGAGGCAGAGATGAGAATGTGTAGCCCCTGCTGTAATGGAGCTCATCGCAGTTCTGTTCAGCTGGTGGGCCCTAAGTTCTAACAGCGGCTTACAGGGCCCCACATGACAGGCCCCGTCACCTCTTTACCCTGTGTTCCCTCTGACGGCCCAGCCAGGCTGGCCTCTTGGCTGTTTTTGGAACGCACCGGCCACATTCCCATCTTAGGTCCTTCGCACTGGCTGTTCCCTCTTCCGGAAATGTTCTCCTCTCTCACCTCTTTCGTGTTTCACTCGAATGTCACTGTACTCTGGCCACGGTATTAAAAGTGCAATGGGCCTTCTTCCCAATACTCCTGATCTCCCTTATCTTCTTCTACATTTTCTTTCTAAAGCGTTTGTCTCTCTCCATGATACCATATGACTGATGTATTTTTTATGCTTTTATTATTTATTATCTGTTTTCACCTGCTAGAATATAAGTTCCACATGGACAGGCATCACCGATGCCTCCCGAGCCTATTGAATGAATTAACTGAATAAGTTAGATTATAGTAGGAGTTTTGGAAAGTCATCCTGCCCATCCCCCTTCCTATGCCAGGCCTTTCCAGGCCTTTACGTGAGCCGAGCTCTCCCATCCATATCTTCCATCTCACCCTTGGCGTTGTATCAGGGAAGGTTTATCAGGTCCTCTAAGCAAGCTTGGCCACATGAGGACCCTCCTTCCAGTGATGCCTGAAGGAAGAGCAATATAGCCAAGTAGAAGAGGGGAGACACTGCTTTTCTGATCAGTGCTTTCAGGAACTTAATTGTTGCAGCTTTGAGATAATTTAGCAAAGGAAGTTCTTGAAAGAAGGCTTTGTATTTTGTGTTGGAGAGCCAATTCCATTCTTCCAAATATGATCTAAATCTCAGCCATCTATCCAGTTCTACTTCTCTTTTAAGAGATTTTCCAGCCATCAGCAGTCCCCGCTGTTAATATCCAGCTGTCATGGTCTAAGTGCCCACCCTGCATGTCTCAGGAATCCCATCCCTTCCCCAGGTGTTTCTGAAAATCACCAACGAGTTCCCACACGTCCCTCAAGTCATAGGCTCCTCCCAGCTCCGTCTGACTTCAGTTTGCTCTGCTGATTACCTTGGGCTTGTAACCGCGTCTATAGAGCTACCTGTGGTCTAGTCCCCAAAACAAGAACACAGCCTGGACTTTATCTCCCCAAAACAGCTAATTCAAAGCTATAGCTATTTGATAGAATTTTCCCAAGGACCTGACGCTACCACAAGAAAAGTATAACCCGGAAAAGGGAAGCTTAGTACTCCAGATCAATCATCAGTGCTTCTAGAGTCCATGGCCATGCTTCTTCATATCCAGAGTGTCCCTAATTGGCCACCTCTCTCCTTAGACTCCAGCCTGCTGCATTGTTCCAGGACTCACTTATCTCCTTTGTAAAAGCTTTCCCTCTTGAGGGTCTTTCTTCCCCTGAATTCAAGCCCCTAACCCCAACTCTGAAGTCAGCTCAACAGTCCCACTGGCCTTTTGTCTGTTACTCCTAAAAGTCAAGTGTGTACCCAACTTGAGGTTTTGTACTGGTGTTTCCCTGCCTGGCATGCTCTTCCCATCGATCTCCATGTGCCAGGCTCCTTGTCCTTCAGGCCTCAGCTCACAGGACACCTTCGTGGAGAAACTCCCCTGACCTCTCAATCTCAAGAGTACTCTTACTCTCCCTCCTATCCCCTTGGTATATTTTCATCCCAGTCCTTAGCACTGTCTGAAAGGATGCTGTTTATCCCTGGTCTGCATGTGGTTACTCAGCCTCCCCATGCCTGTTTCTATGTCCCCAACATAGAATAGAATGAAGCTCCCCGGAAACTGGATCCTCATCTGTCTTGTCCAACATTTAAATCATATCTGCAGGATTATTTGTCCTGCCAGCTTCCAGTTTGAGCTCACTGCCTTAAACTCACACAGGTACTATCCTGGGTTTCTTGGAGGGAGGAGTGAGGGGAGCTATGCCCTTCGAGGGGAAAGAGGTGAGAGAGGAGAGAAG
The DNA here is from genome assembly GCF_965194805.1 of Balaenoptera borealis. Taxonomy (NCBI): domain Eukaryota; kingdom Metazoa; phylum Chordata; class Mammalia; order Artiodactyla; family Balaenopteridae; genus Balaenoptera; species Balaenoptera borealis. The sequence continues at coordinate 55,708,691 of NC_138860.1, read as the reverse complement.
GAGAGATTCCTTTTCTCTGGGAAGGGAGGGGTGGGGTGGTCAGAGAGCCTCTCAAAGAGTGAGGACCCCTGCTTCTCTCCCTGACAGTGCCTCTGGGGCTGGGCAAGATTTTGGAGGGGACGGCACTCCTAGGAGGGCGAGACCCAGGCCCCGGGGGAATGGGCTTGCAGCCCCCCAGTCCCCATCTAAGGTTGGGAGAAAGTCACAGCGAGGTTAGATTTCAAGGGGTCATGTGGAGGGTACAGTGCAGTTACCTGTGTGGACTGGAGGGTCCTCACCAATATTTTGGGCTCAGAAGCATCCCTGGGGTCCTTTGCACAGCCCTAAGGTATGGGGAGTGAGGAATGACTGGGCTGGATTTCCCACCAGACTGGAGGGTAAAGGACTCTGAGTCAGATTTAAATTAAAGTCAATAAATCCGCATGACATTCATTTCTTGTACAACCAAGTTTGTGGACCAACATTCCTCCCTATTATTTGACATTTTGTTTTTGCCGAAGCTGGGGAGACACGTGGGAAGGGTTTGGGGGGAAGATGTGACACCAAACCTCACGCCAGCACAAGCCCCTCATCCTAGGGGCCCTTTGGATGTTCTTGTGTGTCTTCTTGTCACCCTCTGACAGCATCCTCCCAGATGTGTGTCTTGGTTTCAGCCCCCGCACTCCCACACAGAGTGAGGGTCCAGCTTGCTCCCAAGCTGTGTTCCCTAGGAGTTTGCAATCACAGCATTTGCCACATATGTTCCAGCAGCAGGGATGAAGTTAAGGCATCAGAGGCCTCTTATGGTCCAGATGAGGGACAATCAGTGCTAAATTTATAGCATCCCTTGTCTGTGTCCTCAACACCACCGGCTTGTGAAGGGGAATTCCTGGGCTCTGCTGGCTCAGTCCTTTTTTGGAAGAGAACAAAACCCTTCCTGAACCTTTTCATGCTCTAAACACCCTTCTCCTGCCCAGTCTCTCCTCCCCCGCCCCAACCCTCCCTAGAGAATGACCTACAGAGAAGGAAACCAGCTGGCTCGGGCTGGCAGACAGGATGAGACTTACTGTGCAAGAATGTTCCACAAAGTGGAGCCAGCAGCTCGAGATGGTATTGCTGTTGCCATCTAGAAAGCAGAGTTTCTTTTCTCTCTGGCCAAGTTTAAAGGGCAGGTGCACCATCCGTCTCACACGCTCTCCATCCTTCTGGCCCCATCCACAGAAATCGTGACTGCCTGGGAATTAAGGCTGCAAAGCTTACCGTGGGTGTGGGATCGCTCTATGCTGGAATGTTGCCTTCTTCCCAAGGGAGGTGAGTGCACGCAGCACAGGGTGAGAGCTCCCAACTCTCTCTCTGAGGACTGGCAAAATATAAAATACATTATCTGCTTGAGCGATGGAGGGAAAGTATCCCCAGGTGGATTCTTGTTTGTGCCTTCCCCCACATCTCACCCTTCTTACCCCACCCCCTCTATTTGGACAACTGAAGGAGAGATGGAGGGAGGGAGGGAGGTTGGGGGGAGAAAGAGGGAGAAAGAGAGGGAGGGGGAGAGAGAGAGAGAGAGAGAGAGAGAGAGAGAGAGAGAGAGAGAGAGAGAGAGAGAGAGAGAGAGAAGGAATCGAGGGGAACCCAGAGGTTGGGTTTGAAAGTGCGTCGGCCGGGAAATCGGAATGAGATCAGGAGGGCCCTCTTTATTGAGGGCACCTGTGTAACTGCTGTAGGGGGACCTGAGGCCTGGTCACGTCAGTCAGGGATTATAATATAGGGTGTACTGTATCCACCCCTGGAATTCAGCCATGTGTGGGCATCTCTGGCAAATTGGTCCAGTGATCCAGCCAGGGACTCAGGAGCCTCCCAGAAGATCCCTTGTCCTCTGGAAGCAGGAACCAAGCACCACCATCTTGGCCTGGTAACAGGGCCTTGGGTTTCTGAGGGGAGGAGTGATGGGGTGAGCCCAGCATCTGTCATGCAAACCTGTCTGAGCCCTGGCGCCTGCCCTAGGGGAGAGGGAACTGGTTGTAAGAGGTTGCAGAGTTCTTGTAAACTCCACAAGACACTGGGCAGGAACATCCTGCTTCAGGAGGCTGAGAAACTTGTAACACCACGTGGGGGGAGGGGAAGTGTGCTCTTCCATATCTTGCCACAGGTAACTAAGTGTCTGGTGAGACGTGGAGGACGCTATGGGAAGTGCTTTGCCGGAGCCACGTGGTAGCTGGTGAGCTGGTGGAGCACATGTAAGACAGCTCCTGAGGATGCCGGGAAACGGTAGAATTTAGTAGGGTGGGCCTCTGGGACCCTACACTAGCAGGATTACAGCAGCTGCAACAATAATTCCACCTCGTATTTACATACTGGGATACGCTTTACAGAAAATTTCACATACGTGTTCTGATTTGCCTCTCAGGTCTTCCCACAGGCAGAAGCAAGTATAATAATCCTCCTCGATACCACGGGGGGTTGGACTCACAACCTCAAGGCCACTCCAGGGCCCTTAGGAGATGTCTGAGGACGCCTAGTCGGCTGTTCCTTAGGTGGACACTTCAGAAGCTGTGAAGTCAAGATATGAGCATTACCTGGGGACCTCTTCTCTGCTGAGGGTTCTGAACAGGAAATAAAACAGTAAAAATGGAGAAAAAAATTTTTTTCTTTATTACTGATAGAGGCTAAGTTGGAAGATGCAGCTTATAATGAGAATCAAATGGCCCTACTAGCTGAGTACAGAGTTAGGCAGACTTGTCTACCCTGCCACGGGTACAGCTGGACGTTTTTCCAGGTAAGACTTAGAGCATGAAAAGGCAAAGGGGAACAGGAAGAAGAGGAAGAGGGTGTGTAACTCATCTAGTTTCTCCATTTAAGTCACCAACTGGGTGAGTGAGGGGTGGAGACGGTCAGGAGTGTCACACTAATGGCTGTCCCTCCATGTGGAAGAAATATAAGGGCTTGGGAAAAAGTGTTCCTATATGAATAATTGTACGGAATTGACATGCAGTATCCACTGGGGCCAGGCCCTCTGTACTGGCAGGAGCTGCTTAGTTTTCCAGCCTGTCCAGAGTTGATTGCTTTATTAGTCAAGGTTCTCTAGGGAAACAACAGATTCAATAGTGTGTATGTGTATGTACATATATATGTATATATCTATATATCTGTGTGTGTGTGTATATGTGTGGCAGGTGCCGGGGGGAGAGATCAATGTGAGTAAATTCACTGAACAAAATTAAATAATAAAGATTTATATCAGGGTATCAATCCTTGGACCGATTAGTACCTCATAACCATCTAGGATCTGTGAACCAATGCCTGAGCCATGATACTTCTTAAATTTTTTTTTTTTGTGTATTGAAAACATAAGAATGACTTGCATCTTGATTCAATAAGTAACAAACAAGTGTCTGCTGTCTGCTAGGACCTGTACTGTGGGGGGACACCAAGGGGAATGACATGTGATGTTTGTTTTCTGGGAGCTCAAGGTTAAGCGGAGGATGGCAAAGCATATGATGAGTGCAATTAAGAAGATATAAGCAAAGTACTGTTATGGTCCAAGGTAGGATTAATTCTGACTCAAGATCTGAAGAAGGCTCTGCGGAAAAGGAGACATTTAAATTGCACCTTGAAGAATAAATAGACTCCTGACAAGCAGAGATTAAGGAAAAGGATCTTCTAGGCTGTGTTGTATTTGAGGAATGTTGATAAGTCTGGTCTTGTCGGAGTGTTCTGGCTGGGGTCAGGGAGGGCGCGGGGGATGGCTGTAGGGGTTTGCTAGGGGCTAGAGGGCAGTAAGAAAAAGATAGGAAAGATAGGTTATATTAGGAAAGGCACCGAATGCCGTGTCAAAGAGTTAAGACTTCATACAGAAGGTCAGAGGAGGCTGTTGAATACTTTCAAGGAGGAGAGGGGATTTTAGAAAAATTCTGGCAGTGCCTCTTGGATTGAACGATGGTCTGAGGCTGGTGTGCGGGTGTTGGTTAGAGCTGGAGAGGGCAGAACCATTGCAGAGGTAGTGGGAATGGATGCCAGGGGACTCATCTGAGAAAAGTGTTGAAGGCAGGACCTGATACCAGAAGTAGTTTTGGCTGGTGTAGGAGGGAGTCAGTTACGAACTGACCTGCTGGTCTCTGTTTTCACAATGCATTCTTCCTGTGTCAGAGCCTTTTCTACGTCTCCGGCTTCCCTCTGGGCTGGAGGTTCTTTGAAGGCAGAGTCGGGGTTTTCATCTTTGTCCCCCTCAGCCTTCAGCTCAGAGCTCTGACCATGTGAAGGTAATATATAAATGTTTGTGGCAACGAAGTGACCCCAGGAGGATAGGCTGTGGCATGCAAATCTCACAAGAGAGGTTCTATTTTTTGCTCTGTGAGTGTGATGCCTGGTACTTGAAGTGAAACTCTCTCTGTAAAGTACACGTGTGGAGCCAGAGAACTTGTATGGGAATCCCCACCTGACATCCCTCAGTGGTCTCCTCGTGGAGCCCCCTGAACAGTTGAGGGAGCCCAGATCAATAACAGGAGGTGGAGGAGGGTCCTGCCACCATCCTGTCCTGGACTGGGGAAACTCACTTTAACTCCGAGGTCAGGCTGGCCAGGATGCCTGCTGAGAGAACAGCAGGCTCTAGCTACTCACTGGCCTAGGAGTCACCACCTCTGACCATCACAGGAGCCAGAAGAGCACCCGGAAGTCATCAGTGGTTATGGGTTCCTGGGGTCACCCACAGGGGCACTTGCTGGCAGGGTGAGGGGTGTGGACTAAAATATTCTCTTCTTTAATTTACTTTTTTTTTCTTTTCTGGAAAAAGTAATGCATGTCCATTGCAGAAAATCTGAAAACAAAAACAAGTAAAAAGATAAATTAAATTACCCATTTCCTTACTAGTAAATGTAGCCAGTGCCACATTTTTATGATATAAGGCAGTCTGTTCTCTCTCTCTATAGAGGTATCTTACCATATATATGGTATACCATACACCATACCATGTATATGTCCATTACCAAATATGTGGTGCTTTTTATCTCCTCAGTTAATCAGTAGGGTCCTCATCTGTCCTCATTTTCGGGAAGTACAGAGCTCATCCGAAGGCCCTTCCTTCTCCCACTGTCCATGAAGACCAGGGGCTCATTCAGTCCAAAGTGATCCAGAGATACGTTCAAACACTGGGAGGTGACAAGGTGGTATCTGATCAATCCTGTGCTGCTTGTTTTTCTTGCTGTCACATGGCTCCACTGTTGGAAGCTGTTTGTAATACTGTGATGTCTTCACAGATCTAGACTCTCATCACTACCATTCCATTGAGGAACCCCATGCTTGGGCTCTGAAATTATGGCTCTCTAAGCCACAGGCCCTGGAACTGCACTGTGAGGCTTTGTGCCTCAACCACTGCTCTCCCAGAACTGGCCCAGCCCCACGAACCTCAGGCTCCTGTGATCGGCTGGTGTCCCCATCATGGCATCCCTTTGCCTTTCCTGCATTTGGGGTCTTTGGAATCTCCTTCTGCCAATGAAACATGGTCAGGGCCACCATTTTTCCCCCTAATTTTAAATCGTGAGCGAAAACATGTAGGGGACCAGGTTACTTCCTTCTTAGAAGATCCTGGGTTCCTCATGCAAACTGGTCCTCCTCTGCCCAGAAACTAGTTCTACCTATTAAGGAATATTAGTCAGGCTTCAAAAAATTTAATTACGTCATTCTCCAAGGAACATGCCACAAAACTCAGATCTCCCTCCTCCAAGATGGCAGATAGGACAAACTCAGTGGATCGTTGTGTGACTGACTGGAAAGTTGTCTGATCTGTCTGCCTAGGCAGGAACCAGCAGGCAGCCCTGGCACATCGTTGCATGGAGCTTTCCTTTGGGACCAAATAAAATCCGCTCATCTCCCCATCCTAGAGCTGTCCTGGTGATTTGGGCATCTCTGCACTCCGGGGGCAGGCTTGGAATGCCAAACACTGCCTCCCGGGCCACTGATGGAGTACCCAGCTCAGCATTTTTCATCATCAGTTTAAAAAGTGAAAATGCTTCCACATCTCAGAGCTTAGGAACTGGATCTGAATAATAATTATGTGTCCGTAATTGAGGCACTCCACCTTCAAAACATCCCCTGTCTTATCACTTCTTACCACTCCAGTTCAGGCCACTATCACTGCTCTTCTAGACAATTGCAGTCTAGACAATGTTCTGCAGGTCCAGTTGGGGATGATATGTTTCATTGGCAAGCCAGAATTATGGGACCTAATGACAGCCCATATCAAGGCGGTGTGTTCTTTTTTTTTTTTTTAAATTCTCATGCTTTTGCATTTATATATCTTTTCACTTCTAAAAAAAAAGTTATTTATTTATTATTTATGGCTGTGTTGGGTCTTCGTTTCTGTGCAAGGGCTTTCTCTAGTTGTGGCAAGCGGGGGCCACTCTTCATCGCGGTGCGCGGGCCTCTCGCTATCGTGGCCTCTCTTGTTGCGGAGCACAGGCTTCAGACGTGCAGGCTCAGTAGTTGTGGCTCACAGGCCTAGTTGCTCCGCGGCATGTGGGATCTTCCCAGACCAGGGCTCGAACCCATGTCCCCTGCATTGGCAGGCAGACTCTCAACCACTGCGCCACCAGGGAAGCCCTTGTGTTCTTTCTGACAATTCATTTTCCTACAGACTACCCCTTCAAACCACCTAAGGTTGCATTTACAACAAGAATTTATCATCCAAATATTAACTATTTCTAAAGTTCTTTTATCCATTTGTTCACTGCTATGTGATCCGAACCCAGATGACCCCCTAGTGCCAGAGATTGCACAGATCTATAAAACAGACAGAGATAAGTACAACAGAATATCTCAGGAATGGACTCAGAAGTATGCCATGTGATGCTACCTTAAAATCAGAATACCCTGCATTATAGCTGGAATAAACTTTAAATTACTGTTAAAAAAAAAAAAAAAACAGCCCGACTTCTCTGCTTCCACTTGGTCCCCTCTAGAGTCTATTTTTCACACAGCAGGCCAGAGTGTGCTGCTCAAAGCCCTCCAACGCCTTCCCACAACACGCTAGAAGAACATCCGCTCTCCCCACTGTGGTGTGAAGGCTCCGCCACGTGACCCCCATGCATCTCCCCAGTCTCCCCACTTCCCCGCCTCCACTCCAGCCACACAGCCCTCTTGCTCCCCAAGAGTAGCCCCAGCCTATTTCTTCCTCAGGGCCTTTACGTGTGCTTTCCCCTCCTCCTGGAATATTCTTCCTCCATTTCTCCACTCAGTTCCCTCCCTGGATTCATTCAAGTCTTTGCTCAAAAGTCACTTTTTCAGAGGGGACTTTAAAACTAGACACTGTTCCCTGCCATACCCCACCTCCCTCCATCATGCTTGAGCCCTAGATCTCACATTGTTTTCTTCATAATTCTTACTATGAACCCCTAATTTTTATATTTTATTGATTTGTTTCCTTATTTCTTGCTTGGTTTCCTAGCTGAAGTTCCTTGAGAGCAGGCAGAGCCATGCCTGCCCTTTTTGTGGTGGAATCCATTGGGCCTAGAATGGCGCCTGCTACACAGAAGCTGCTTTGTGAACATGTTTTACATGAATGAACATAGGAGGCCATTTCTCAGGTTTATGGAGATGCAACACAAGTGGTGAAATTGCTTGCCTGCATAGAGGACGCTAAGCATAAGTGCACACACACACACAAACGCACACATACACTGTAGCAATGAAATGGGTAGACAGAAATATAATTAGATTTCTTTCCTGAAATTCAAAACTATGGTTTGGGTCAGTTCTCAGCCAGAATCTGCTCTACCTTTGGGCGTTTCTTCTGGTCCTACAGGGCTACGTCATTCTTTGCTAACTGTGCAGGCAGATTCTTCAGGAGAAATGAGTCTGTGAGAAAGCAGTTTGGGGCTTCCCTGGTGGCGCAGTGGTTGAGAGTCTATCTGCCAATGCAGGGGACGTGGGTTCGAGCCCTGGTCTGGGAGGATCCCACATGCCGCGGAGCAACTCGGCCCGTGAGCCACAATTACTGAGCCTGCGCGTCTGGAGCCTGTGCTCGGCAGCGAGAGGCCGCGATGGTGAGAGGCCCGCGCACCGCGATGAAGAGTGGCCCGCGCACCGCGATGAAGAGTGGCCCCCGCTTGCCGCAACTGGAGAGGGCCCTCGCACAGAAACGAAGACCCAACACAGCCATACATACATACATACATACATACATACATACATAAAAAGAATGTAAGCAGACAAGAAGAGCATTAAAAAAAAAAAAAAGTTCGTTGATTTAAAAAAAAAAAAAAAAAGAAAGCAGTCTGGTTTCTGAGTGACCTACCTTCCTTAGTGGAGCCTCCTGAAGGCCTCTAACATTTTGGATTTAAAAACAGGAATGGTAAGAAATTTGGGTAGGTTTTGGCCAGATAATTTTGTCCAATGTGACATTGACGGGGGTCGTTCACTTGTCTGTAGTCAGCTGCTGCCTAACATGGGCTGGAAAGTCTTAGAAGGCTTCACTCACATGCCTGGTTTCTTTTTTTTTAAAAATCATTGTTATTCTTTTTTTTTTTTTAATTTATTATTTATTTTTGGCTGTGTTGGGTCTTCGTTGCTGCATGCGGGCTTTCTCTAGTTGTGGCAAGCGGGGGCCACTCTTCATCACGGTGCACGGGCCTCTCACTATCGCAGCCTCTCTTGTTGCGGAGCACAGGCTCTAGACACGCAGGCTCAGTAGTTGTGGCGCACAGGCTTAATTGCTCTGCAGCATGTGGGATCCTCCCAGACCAGGGCTCGAACCCGTGTCCCCTGCACTAGCAGGCAGGTTCTCAACCACTGCGCCACCAGGGAAGCCCCCATGCCTGGTTTCTTGATGCTTCTCTGTGAGGCTTTTTTCTCTCTCCATGTGGCTGATTGGGCTTCCTTACAGCATGGTCTCAAGCTAGCTGGACTCCCAAGAGGGAGCAGCAGTTTACCACTGAGTTCTAATTGTGACTCTGTTACTTATTAGCTTTATGACCCTGGGAAAATTATTTCAATTCTCTCAGCTTAAACTTCCTCATCTGTGAAATGGGGATAATAATACATGTCTTAGAATGTCACTGTGAGGATTTAAAGTGATATATGTATAACAGGAAAATAGAATCCCAGAACCTCAGGACCCAGGCCTTTGCGAGGACAGGGAGAGAATAACTTTTCTATTCCCTCCCTTCCTTTTTCTACTTATGATAGCTACTTATGGGACAGTGATCTCAGACCACACATGTGACCTGGGGCTTGTGCCAGAAAAATTGCTGTTTCAAAGCTCTGATGATTCTTTGTGTTGTTTGGGGTAGAGCCCAGAGTAGAAACTCACATAGAGAGCCCTCTGTAGTTGTTGAAGGTCATGCACAGGGGAGATGAGGCAGTGCACCAAGGGGACCTGGAAATTCCCTGAGTAATAAAGTAAGAGAAAATGTCTGTTTCCTGGCCCTGGAGTACAGAGGAAAGAGAGGATGGTGGAAAGCTCACAATGGCGGGTTGAGATCCCGGGTACATGGAGGATTAGCAAGAGATGCTGCCTGGCCTGATGTGTGATATTCCACTTCAGTCTGCTTTCTGGTCTGCAGTTGCCTCCGTTATCACAGACTTTCAGGGAAGGCTTTCTGTTCGTGCTGTGTGGAGGCCTAAGGAGCAGGGGCCATATCCACTCAACACTGGAAAAGGAGAGAGGACAGCATCTCAGAAGGGAGATGGTGAAAGGGGGTAAGAAAGGCGCTGACAGCAGGAGTTCGAAGAACATTTGTATCCACCTGGGAAATTCTGGAGAAGATAACTGACTTCTCTAACTTAGCATGGTTAGGTAGGGGCTCAGACTATTACACTGGGGGCGGCTGGGCCAGGAAGCTGGTAGAGTTGGGGATATTCTGGTTATGTACGTAAAGAACTTGACCCATAGATGACTTAGCTTAGTTGGTGACTTCTCTTACTCAGAGTTCTGGTAACTTGCTAAGGGAAATAAAGCTTGGCATGGCAACTGCCATTTGACTCTGGTCTGAGTCTAAGGTCTTTACTTTTACACTATTCAACATTTCCTTCAAGTACTCTATATTTGTGCCTAAGCTTTTTTTTTTTTTTTTAGAATATTAGAGCTAAACTAAAGGCGCGGTGGCAGCTTATAGCCAAGTTAAATGGTGACTCACTCTAGGTCACCGGAGGCGAGGCAGGGCATTCTTAGGGCTGGCTGAGGATTCCCCAAGTGCACTTTCTCTCGAGGTCAAGTCTCCAGTGATTAGCAGGCTCTAAAGTCCTTCTCTGTTCCAGCTATTTTAAAATCTTGTTTATATGCTAATCGTACTCCATCCTTAGCTGGCCTTCTATCATCTGTCAAGTAAATAGTCACCATAATGGGAAAAGAACCCAGAAATGTAAATGAAAAAAGACAAAAGAATGTGAGTGAGCAGAAACCAACTTAGCAGAAACATAAACTCCTGCTCAGAGCCACCTTGTCTCATATCTAAGCTCACACCTTTATTTTTTATTTACTCTGGCATAAGAAGGTTTCCTTGCATTACTAATGGTACTGTTAACGTTTTATAGGCTGTAGAAGTCATGGTCACATTGAAATCCTTCCTCATTAGATGGAGGACTCTCAGACTTATTGAAACATCTACTGAGTTTAAGTCAGACTGTTTTCTGCCCCTACCAAGGACCTGAGAATTCTTTGAGGGTGTTGGTGACATTTAGCCCCCTTATCTGCTGTAAACATACACTCTTTCTGCCCCAAAGAGTTTTCAGAAAACTCCTCCGCCTCCTTTCCTTAACTGAGACCTGGATCTCCTCACAGTCTCAACTTCCTCTGCAGTCCTCACCCACAGAGGCTGCTCAGGAAAACGATTGCTGTTCTCCTGACTCTCACCTCATGTCAAGGTTAATCCCTTCACCTGTGCTCTTGATCCTGGTGCTTCCTGCCTTTTCTGGAACTTTGTCACATCGTTCCTCCCCCTCTATCCTGTATCTTCTACTTCTCCCCCTCTATCAGCTTGCTCAAGTTGCCTCTGATGTTAGAAGCTTCCCTTGAATCCACATCTTTTAGCTCTCCACAACCTCTTCCTTTCTCACGCAAACTCTTTAGAGTGGGCTGTACTTTCTGTCTCTACTTCTTCACTTCCCATTTCTTTTGAAGTCTCTTAACTTGGCTTCTGGTGCCATCATTCCATGAAAATGATCAAGTTAAAATGACCAATGATCTCTTAGCTACCATATCCAGTGGGATGTTTAAGACCTTATGTTTTGCTGTACTTCTGTTGCATTTGATGCAGGTGATTGAATCTCTTTCCTATTTTGGCTTTCATGTAGTCTCACTCTTCTGGTTCTTCTTTATGACCCTTCCTCTAGATCTCCTGTGGATGGACACTACTCTCTCTTCTCACCCCTTACATTTTGGTGTTCCTTAAAGGTTACATTGTTAGTTCAGCTCTCTTCTCATTTTACGTATTCTCTCAGGGTCAGTGCACCCACTTTTATGGTTTAAATCATCACCTTGCTGCTGATAACTCCTAAATCTCAGACCTCTTGCAGAGATCTTTCAGATCCTTCTGTTGAATGACTTGCTGGAAATCGACACCAGGTTGCTACTCAGCCCAACAAACCTACCACGGCTATGCTGAATTCATCATCTTTCTTACCAAACTTCCTCCTGTGTTCTCTAGCTAGATTGGTGGCCCCACCATTTACTAATCACTTAAGTAAGACATTTGAGGGCCATCCTGAACATCTCCCTTTCTTCCCTTCTCATTCAATCTACCTCCAAATGTGGCTGGTTTCGCCTCCCGTAGAGCTCTCATTCTATTCCTGTCTCATCCCCACAACCACTTCCCTACTTCAGGCTCCTATCAGCTCTCTCCTAACCACAACAACGACTCCTAATTGCTCTCCCTACCTCCATTGTTTACCTCCTTCAACTCATCTTCCAGACAGCTGGCTGAGGATTGCACTTCATAACTAAGTTTGACTATAATATGCCCCTGATTGAATTCTGTCCATAAAAAGCAGTTCTTATTTGCAGGGTGAAGTGCACATTCCTTAACATGGTATACACTGCTCTTCATGAGCGACCCCTGCTAGCTTCTCCAGGTTTATTTCCTGGCATCCTCCTCTCAGTATATTCTCCAGCAAGAAAGTTTCTTTTGTTCCCCAATGCATGCCATGTTATTCCTCAACACACACACACACACACACACACACACACACACACACACAGAGAGAGGCACGCACGCACACACTCCACTTTCTCTAAGTTGGATGCCATTTCTTTATTCTACCCCAAGACCCTGCCATTTCTACCTCTACAGTTTACCACATCCCATTGTAATTTTAAGTTCTTTGACTGTTGAGAGCAGTGTTTTAATATCTGGGCTGCCAGTGACTAGCCCATAGTAGGCATTCCTGACTCATATTACAGACTACTTAGTATTTGTTGAATGGATGAAGGAATGAATAAACATATTCTCTAGGGAGTTCAGTCTCCTGGATCTGTCTATATAGATTGGGCCTCTCTGTATCTTCAACTCAGAACGTGAAGCGTGAACTAACAACTGTGCCTACAGATACCTCTGAGACCACCTTGTCACTGTTCCCATATTTTACCTCCTATTGTAATTCTCAAATTGTTTGGTCACTTCTTTGGTATTGGAATAATAGGAAGATTTTTCCACAGATCCACATGCTGGAAATAGTAAAAGCAACTTATAATTCTGGGATTACTTGCATAAAATTAACATGTACATAAATAAGCTATTTTTTATTTTCAGGCTACCTCAGAAAATGTTGCTTGCTGCTTTTCTTTTTTTTCTACACCTCCTTATTCTCCTACTCAGTTGCTGGGTGGGAAGAGTTCCCTTGTCAAGAGAAGGAAATTCTTGGAGCTGGAGGAGGCCGAGAGTCACTGCAAACTTTGCTTCTTCCTGAATTTTATAGAGTATTGCATTAGGATGGGTATCTTCCAGTTTACCAAAGTTTGTCTCTCTGTGAGTCCTACTCTCTCCCAAGCATCCTCCTCCCTATGGCCCCCAGTACCCACCTGGAACCCCCTCTACCCTCCTGAACATATGTGAAAAATTCAGAGCAAGGTTAGTCCTGGGCAAACTGAGGGAGACGCGAATTCGGATGCATTGTCTCGTGTCCCTTCCATCCCTGCAACACAGAAAGAGAAGGAGGGCCCTCCCATCAGCAAATTAGTGGCCGAATTTCAGGCCAGAGAGAGGGAAATGTATGAGGTAAGCAGACCTTTTGTTGATTAATGTCTTCAGACCACATTACAGAAGCAATTGCCTGCTTGACCTATTAATCAAGATAGGGAAACATTTGTCTTTGAGCAATAAGTTTTAAGACTCTTCAGACTTCCTGTATATTCCTTAGCTTCTTCCAATCACAAAGATTTCTCAAAGAAAACTGAGGGGCAGGAGTGGTGGTGATAAAATTATAGGTTTTTCTTTGTTACCCAGGAAATTCTAAATGCAGGCTATTCCTGAGGTTATGAGACAATTCTAAACTGGGAAATACAGCATGTGAGGACAAAGACAGCACAGACAGTTGCTAATAAGTGGCAGGCTCTATTCTTTCTCTTGTCATTTGCTGCAGAAACATGAATCATGACCACATCTTTCTAGATCAGGGAGGGCCTCAGAGTCCCCCATAGATGTTCCCATGCCTGCTGACATATGCCTCATCAGATGGCCTGAGTGTGACTGTGAGCTGTCCAAATGTTCCTTCCCTACATTGAGAGCGCTGAAATGGAAAAACCCCAAGAATGTACTGCAATGGAACCTAGGCTCTTAGGCTGAGTTTCTTTAGCTGCTTGATACAGGATAAAAAGTTGGAAGAATGCTAATGGATATGTCATGGGTGGAGGTAATGGGTAGATAAACAGCATTACAGGTACGTGAGACTATCTATTTCAGGGTAGGAGACAGTGAGGGATGGAGTGGGAGGTCTGAGGGGCATATTTCTCCTTCTCCATTCCTCTATCCTTGCCCCAGTCTGCTCAAGAGGTACCAGAAAGATGCAAACATAGAAGTATATTTTATCTAAAAGAATTATTCCGCTTTTGATTTTAGTTAGTTTTGATCCTTCAAATAGGATGACCTTGTAAAAGTGTTCAAAATATAGAGGAGCCACAGAGTATGACCCACAAAATTCTTCATTTAGGAGATCCACAGATTTTTAAGATAATTGATCAAACTCACCAGTTCGTTTTATGAAGCAATCATAATTTTAATCTCAAGATCTTCACCAAGAAATAAACTAAAATAAAAACTTTAGATTATTTTCATTTATAGATGTAGGTATAGGACTTAAATAAAATATTATTAGTTAGAGAGACTAGTTGTAAATCCAGTTGATGGAGTCCTAAAAGGGGGGTGGGAAAGGAAGAGGTGAGTAGAAGGCACTAAAGAGAAGCTCTACTCATGTCATTATTTGGACCAGAGAAAGTCCTGGTGAGTTAATTACTTCAAGGAATGAAAGATAAGAAGGCTTATCATCGTATAGAATACAATGAATCCATGTTATCAAAATAATACATAGTAGTGGGTAAAAGAAGTGAATTTGTAACACAAATACTGGTGTATTTTTATGTCAGTGCCTACTATATGTCAATGCCTACTATCCTATGTGGAAATGAAAGCTGGATAAACTAGCTAAATATAAAAATGAATCAGTGGTATTTAAGAGGTAGTGTGGTACAGTTTTAGTAATCAGAAGACCCGAGATCTACTCCAATTCAGCCACTAATTTTCTGTGAGACCTTAGAGAAGTCACTTGACTTATGGTGAAATGAGGTAGTTGATTTAGATCAACACTTCTCAAACTTTAATATGCATATGAATCACCTGAGGATCTTGTTTAATGTGGATTCTGTTTCAGTCCGTCTGGGGCTGGCCTGAGAGTCTGCATTTCTAATGAGCCTTTAGAAGGTGCCAGTTGCTAATCTGCAGACCACACTGTGAGCAGCGAGGAACTAGATGATCTCTATGTCTCTTCCACTTCAACTGAACATGGTTTTATGATGTGCTCTTTTTTTTTTTAATTTTTAAATTTTTACTTTTTTATAACATCTTTATTGGAGTATAATTGCTTTACAATGTTGTGTTAGTTTCTGCTGTATAACAAAGTGAATCAGCTATACATATACATATATCCCCATATCCACTCCCTCTTGCGTCTCCCTCCCACCCTCCCTTTCCCATCCCTCTAGGTGGTCACAAAGCACCGAGCTGATCTCCCTGTGCTATGTGACTGCTTCTCACTAGCTATCTATTTTACATTTGGTAGTGTATATATGTCAGTGCTACTCTCTCACTTCGTCCCAGATTACCCTTCCCCCTCCCCATGTCCTCAAGTCCATTCTCTATGTCTGCATCTTTATTCCTGTCCTGCCCCTAGGTTCATCAGAACCATTTTTTGTTTTTAGGTTCCATATATATGTGTTAGCATTTGGTATTTGTTTTTCTCTTTCTGACTTACTTCACTCTGTATGACAAACTCTAGGTCCATCCACCTCACTACAAATAACTCAACTTCATTTCTTTTTATGGCTGAGTAATATTCCATTGTATATATGTGCCACATCTTCTTTATCCATTCGTCTGTCGATAGACACTTAGGTTGCTTCCGTATCCTGGCTATTGTAAATAGTGCTGCAGTGAACACTGTGGTACATGTCTCTTTTTGAATTATGGTTTTCTCAGGGTATATGCCCACTAGTGGTATTGCTGTGTCCTATGGTAGTTCTATTTTTAGTTTTTTAAGGAACCTCCATACTGTTCTCCATAGTGGTTGTATCAATTTACATTCCCACCAGTGGTGCAAGAGGGTTCCCTTTTCTCCACACTCTTTCCAGCATTTATTGTTTGTAGATTTTTTGATGATGGCCATTCTGACTGGTGTGAGGTGATACCTCATTGTAGTTTTGATTTGCATTTCTCTAATGATTAGTGACATTGAGCATCCTTTCATGTGTTTGTTGGCAATCTGTATATCTTCCTTGGAAAAATGTCTATTTAGGTCTTCCGCCCATTTTTGGTTTGGGTTTTTTTTTTTTATATTGAGCTGCATGAGCTGCTTGTATATTTTGGAGATTAATCCTTTGACAATCGCTTCATTTGCAAATATTTTCTCCCATTCTGAGGGTTGTCTTTTCATCTTGTTTATGGTTTCCTTTGCTGTGCAAAAGCTTTTAAGTTTCATCAGGTCCCATTTGTTTGTTTTTGTTTTTACTTCCATTTCTCTAGGAGGCAGGTCAAAAAGGATTTTGCTGTGATTTATGTCATAGAGTGTTCTGCCTATGTTTTCCTCTAAGAGTTTTATAGTGGCTGCCCTTACATTTAGGGCTTTAATCCATTTTGAGTTTATTTTTTTTGTATGGTATTAGGAAGTGTTCTAATTTCATTCTTTTACATGTAACTGTCCAGTTTTCCCAGCACCACTTATTGAAGAGACTGTCTTTTCTCCATATATTCTTGCATCCTTTATCAAAGATAAGGTGACCATATGTGTGTGGGACTATCTCTGGGCTTTCTACCCTGTTCCATTGATCTATATTTCTGATTTTGTGCCATACCATACTGTCTTGATTACTGTAGCTTTGTAGTATAGTCTGAAGTCAGGGAGTCTGATTCCTCCAGCTCCATTTTTCTTTCTCAAGATTGCTTTGGTTATTCGGGATATTTTGTGTTTCCATACAAATTGTCAAATTTTTTTTGTTCTAGTTCTGTGAAAAATGCCATTGGTAGTTTGATAGGGATTGCATTGAATCTGTAGATTGCTTTGGGTAGGATAGCCGTTTTCACAATATTGATTCTTCCAATTCAAGAACATGGTATATCTCTCCATCTGTTTGTATCATGTTTAATTTCTTTCATCAGTGTCTTATAGTTTTCTGCATACAGGTCTTTGTCTCCTTAGGTAGGTTTATTCCTAGGTATTTTATTCTTTTATTACAATGGTAAATGGGAGTGTTTCCTCAATTTCTCTTTCAGATTTTTTGTCGTTATTTTATAGGACTGCAAGAGATTTCTGTGCATTAATTTTGTATCCTGCTACTTTACCAAATTCATTGATTAGCTTTAGTAGTTTTCTGATAGGATCTTTAGGATTCTCTATGTATAGTATCGTGTCGTCTGAAAACAGTGACCGTTTTACTTCTTCTTTTCCGATTTGGATTCCTATTATTTCTTTTTCTTCTCTAATTGGCATGGCTAAAACTTCCAAAACTATGTTGAATACTAGTGGTGAGAGTGGCCAACCTTGTCTTGTTCCTGATCTTAGAGGAAATGGTTTCAGTTTCTCACCATTGAGAAAGATGTTGGCTGTGGGTTTGTCATATATGGCCTTTATTATGTTGAGGTAGGTTCCCTCTATGCCTACTTTCTGGAGAGTTTTTATCATAAATGGGTGTTGAATTTTGTTGAAAGCTTTTTCTGCATCTATTGAGATGATCATATGGTTTTTCTCCTTCAGTTTTTTAATATGGTGTATCACATTGATTTGCATATATTGAGGAATCCTTGCATTCCTGGGATAAACCCCACTTGATCATGATGTATGATCCTTTTAATGTGCTGTTGGATTCTGTTTGCTAGTATTTTGTTGAGGATTTTTGCATCTATGTTCATCAGTGATATTGGCCTGTAGTTTTCTTTTTTTGTGACATGTTTGTCTGGTTTGGTATCAGGGTGATTGTGGCCTGGTAGAACGAGTTTGGGAGTGTTCCTCCCTCTGTTATATTTTGGAAGAGTTTGAGAGGGATAGGTGTTATATCTTCTCTAAATGTTTGATAGAATTTGCCTGTGAATCCATCTGTTCCTGGGCTTTTGTTGGAAGATTTTAAATCATAGTTTCAATTTCAGTGCTTGTGATTGGTCTGTTTATATTTTCTATTTCTTTCTGGTTCAGTCTCAGAAGGTTGTGCTTTTCTTAGACTGTGTCCATTTCTTCCAGGTTGTCCATTTTATTGGCATATAGTTACTTGTAGTAATTTCTCATGATCCTTTGTATTTTCTGCAGTGTCAGTTGTTACTTCTTTTTCATTTCTAATTCTGTTAATTTGAGTCTTCTCCCTCTTTTTCTTGATGAGTCTGGCTAATGGTTTATCAATTTTGTTTATCTTTTCAAAGAACCAGCTTTTAGTTTTATTGATCTTCATTATAGTTTTCTTCATTTCTTTTTCATTTATTTCTGCTCTGATCTTTATGATTTCTTTCCTTCTGCTAACTTTGGTGTTTTTTTTGTTGTTGTTCTCCTTTCTCTAATTGCTTTAGGTTTAGGTTTAGGTTTAGGTTGTTTGAGATGTTTCTTGTTTCTTGAGGTAGGATTGTATTGCTATAAACTTCCCTCTTAGAATTGCTTTTGCTGCATCCCATAGGTTCTGGGTCGTCGTGTTTTCTTTGTCATTTGTTTCTAGGTATTTTTTTATTTCCTCTTTGATTTCTTCAGTGATCACTTGGTTATTTAGTAGTGTATTGTTTAGCCTCCATGTGTTTGTATTTTTTACAGTTTTTTTTTTCCTGTAATTGATATCTAGTCTCATAGCCTTCTGGTCAGAAAAGATACTTGATACAATTTCAATTTTCTTAAATTTACCAAGGCTTGATTTGTGACCCAAAATACTATCTATCCTGGAGAATGTTCCATGAGCACTTGAGAAGAAAGTGTATTCTGTTGTTTTTGGATGGAATATCCTATAAATATCAATTAAGTCCATCTTGTCTAATGTGTCATTTAAAGCTTGTGTTTCCTTATTTATTTTCATTTTGGATGATCTGTCCATTGGTGAAAGTGGGGTGTTAAATTCCCCTACTATGATTGTGTTACTGTTGATGTCCCCTTTTATGGCTGTTAGCATTTGCCTTATGTATTGAGGTGCTCCTTTGTTGGATGCATAAATATTTACAATTGTTATATCTTCTTCTTGCATTGATCCCTTGATCATTATGTAGTGTCCTTCTTTGTCTCTTATAATAGTCTTTATTTTAAAGTCTATTTTGTCTGATATGAGAATTACTACTCCAGCTTTCCTTTGATTTCCATTTACATGGAATATCTTTTTCCATGCCCTCACTTTCAGTCTGTATGTGTCCCTAGGTCTGAAGTGGGTCTCTTGTAGATAGCATATATACAGATCTTGTTTTTCTATCCATTCAGCCAGTCTATGTCTTTTGATTGGAGCATTTAATCCATTTACATTTAAGGTAATTATCAATATCTGTGTTCCTATTCCCATTTTCTTAATTGTTTTGGGTTTGTTTTTGTAGGTCTTTTCCTTCTCTTGTGTTTCCTGCTTAGAGAAATTCCTTTAGCATTTGTTGTAAAGCTGGTTTGGTGGTGCTGAAGTCTCTTAACTTTTGCTTGTCTGTAAAGGTTTTAATTTCTCCATCAAATCTGAATGAGATCCTTGCTGGGTAGAGTAATCTTGGTTGTAGGTTTTTCCCTTTGATCACTTTAAATATGTCCTGCCACTCCCTTCTGACTTGCAGAGTTTCTGCTGAAAGATCAGCTGTTTACCTTATGGGGATTCCCTTGTATGTTATTTGTTGCTTTTCCCTTGCTGCTTTTAATATTTTTTGTTTGGATTTATTTTTTGATAGTTTGATTAATATGTGTCTTGGTGTGTTTCTCCTTGGATTTATCCTGTATGGGATTCTCTGCATTTCCTGGACTTGATTGGCTATTTCCTTTCCCATGTTAGGGAAGTTTTCAACTATAATCTCTTCAAATATTTTCTCAGAACCTTTTTCTCTTCTTCTTCTGGAACCCCTATAATTTGAATGTTGGTGCATTTAATTTTGTTCCAGAGGTCTCTGACACTGTCCTTAATTCTTTTCATTCTTTTTTCTTTATTCTGCTCTGCAGCAGTTATTTCCACTATTTTATCTTTAAGGTCACTTATCCATTCTTCTGCCTCAGTTATTCTGCTATTGATTCCTTCTAGAGAATTTTAAATTTCATTTATTGTGTTGTTCATCATTGTTTGTTTGCTCTTTAGTTCTTCTAGGTCCTTGTTAAATGTTTCTTGTATTTTATTCATTCTGTTTCCAAGATTTTGGATCATCTTTACAATCATTATTCTGAATTCTTTTTCAGGTAGACTGCCTATTTCCTCTTCATTTGTTTGGTCTGGTGGGTTTTTACGTTGCTCCTTTATCTGCTGCATATTTCTCTGTCTTCTCATTTTGTTTAACTTACTGTGTTTGGAGTCTCCTTTTTTGCAGGCTGCAGGTTCATAGTTCCCGTTTTTTTTTGGTGTCTGCCCCCAGTGGGTGAGGTTGGTTCAGTGGGTTGTGTAGGCTTCCTGGTCGAGGGGACATGCCTGTGTTCTGGTGGGTGGGGCTGGATCTTGTCTTTCTGGTGGGCAGGGCCGCGTCTGGTGGTGTGTTCTGGGGTGTCTGTGAACTTAGTATGCTTTTAGACAGCCTCTCTGCAAATGGGTGAGGTTGTGTTCATGTCTTGCTAGTTGTTTGGCATGGGGCTTCCAGCACAGGAGCTTGCTGGCCATTGGGTGGAGTTGGGTCTTAGTGTTGAGACAGAGATCTCTGGGAGAGCTCTCACGGATTGATATTACGTGGGGCTGGGAAGTCTCTGGTGGTCTAGTGTCCTAGACTTGGCTCTCCCACCTTGGAGGCTCAGGCCTGACCCCAGGCCAGAGCACCAAGACCCTGTCCGCCACACGGCTCAGAAGAAAAGGAAGAACAAAAAAGGAAGAAAAAATAAATAAATAAAAAAAGAAGAGAGCAACCAAACCAATAAACAAAACCACCACTAATAAGAAGCACTAAAAGCTAAACTAAGATAAACATAAAAATCAGAAACAATTCAGTCACAGACAGCAAACCCCAAGTGTACAGCTGCTCCCAGAGTCTACCACCTCAATTTTGGGAACGTTTGTTGTCTATTCAGGTATTCCACAGATGCAGGGTACATCAAGTTGATTGTGGAGATTTAGTCCCCTGCTCCTGAGCCTGCTCGGAGAAATTTCTCTTTCTCTTCTTTGTTCGCACAGCTCCTGGGGTTCAGCTTTGGTTTTGGCCCCACTCTGTGTGTAGGTCGCCCTCAGGCATCTCTTCCCTGCCCAGACAGGAGGGGGTTAAAGTAGCGGCTGATTAGGGCTCTCTTTCTCTCTCAGGCTGGGGAGAGGGAGGGGTACGGTAGTCGTAATTGGAATGCAGGGTGAGCCAGCGGCGGCAGAGGCCATCATGACATTGCAACAGCCTGAGGTGCACCATGTGTTTTCCTGGGGAATTTGTCCCTGGATCTTGGGACCCTGGCAGTGGCAGGCTGCACAGGCTCCCAGGGTGGGGGGGGGGGTATGGGTAGTGGCCTGTGCTTGCACACAGGATTCTTAGTGGCAGTGGCAGCAGCGTTAGCATTTTATGCCCATCTCTGGGGTCCGAGCTGATAGGTGTGGCTCGTGCCTGTCTCTTCCCTGGAGCTCACTTAGACGGTGCTCTGCCTTCTTTGGGCACACAGGGAAGGAATCCCCTCTCTTTGAGCACTCCAAAACAATGGTCTCTTGCCTCTTAGGCAGGTCCAGACTTTTTCCCTGACTCCCTCCCAGCTACCTGTGGTGCACTAGCCCCCTTCAGGCTGTGTTCTTGCAGCCAACCCCAGTCCTCTCCCTGGGGTCTGACCTCCAAAGCCCAAGCCTCAGCTCCCAGCCCCCACCCTCCCTGGCAGGTGAGCAGACAAGCCTCTCGGGCTGGTGAGTGCTGGTCGGCACCGATCCTCTGTGCGGGAATCTCTCCGCTTTGCCCTCTGCACCCCTGTTGCTGTGCTCTCCTCCGTGGCTCCGAAGCTTCCCCCCGCCCACCCCCCATCTCTGCCAGTGAAGGGGCTCCCTAGTGTGTGGAAACTTTCCTCTTTCACAGCTCCCTCCTGAGGTTCCCGTCCCATCCCTATTCTTTTGTCTCTGTTTTTTCTTTTTTCTTTTTCCCTACCGGTACATGGGGATTTTGCCTTTTGGGAAGTCTGAGGTCTTCTGCCCGTGTTCAGTAGGTGTTCTGTAGGGGTTGTTCCACATGTAGATGTATTTTTTTGATGTATTTGTGAGGAAGAAGGTGATCTCCATGTCTTACTCCTCTGCCATCTCGAAGATCCGCCCCCATGATGTGCTCTTTCACAGGCAATTAGCTAAAAACTTTCTGAATTATAGGAATGAAGGTAAACTAGAACCACTGTAGTAAATAAGAACAAATTGAGTGGTGTGGGCACACTGTTAGGATGACTCTAAGAGTAAAGTTTGACTCAGTGAATAAGAGAGACACAGCCAAGTTGAAATCAGAGAATGAATCTCAGGCTGAAGGGTATGACCAGAGACAGGGAAGAGCAATGGAGAAAGATAGCCAGGAATCTTGTGAGAGATAAAGGTGCGTGATGAAGCATCTCTCACATTGCAAAGAAACAAAAGGGGTCAAAGCACTGATAGTTCCCTGAGTCTCCTCAGCTTCATTGGGATCACTGTGAACCTGGACACCCCCTCCCTTATCACATTGCTTCTCTAAAATGGAAAGACAGACAGTGGGTTCAATGTGTACATTACAGTGATTTCTAAAAACCCACTCAGATGCTGACTGACAGACATCTTAGTCCTTGGTTTAGGGCCAGGCACCAGGAGTGGAGGATTCACAGCACATGTTCCAGGTTTGTCTGAGACCTGAGGAGGAGAAGGAACAGGTGGGGAGGACCCAACAAGAGGAACAGTCAATGTGCCTTCAGAACCAGAACTCTTCCCCTTTGCATTTATTCATTGGAAAATGACTTCAGCTTAGTGACAATAACGATATAGTAAGCCATTTATGTTAAGAAAAATTCTGTGAGGTAGATAGAGGCAGGCATTGTTATTCAATATGAAAAAGGAACAAGTCAAGATTAGGCAGGTTAAGACCATCCATCTAATTAGTAGCTCAGGTCTCTTCATCTCCCGTTAGTGGAGTTCCCTCTACAGTGTTGTGTATCTAGCACTACATGTATTTAATCATATTGGACTTGACTTTTCTCTCACACTCCAAGTATCATTATGGTTATAGAATTACCAGGTGTTTTGTTTCAGTATTTGATAGCAGGATGTTTTAGAAGATAGCCTGGCATGTTGATGGAGTGACAGCCATTGCTGGTAGCCAACCCCAGAGCATTTCTCCATTCTTCTTTGCTGACAAATTTTATTTATCTTCCTCTGAGAATTCATTTTATTCAGCAGTGACTGGTCCCTTTCCCAGCCTTAGAGCATTGAATATTGGTTGGTAAGCTAATCAAGATGATACCACTTGGCAAGTGATTGGCAAGTTGAGATAAAGGCATATGATGAAATTGTGACCAATGAGATGTGAAGGGAAGTTGCCCCTGCTTTCTAAAAAGGGACATGTTATAAAGATAGTCCCTTTTGTCTCTATACTTTGTCTACACAGGTGATGCCTAGGATTGTGGTAGCATCTTGAAACCATGAGGGGAAGACATTTGACACAATAGAGGTAGTAGAGAAGAAAAATGGAAAGAACCTGAGTGCTTGATGATGTCATTGAAGCGCTGAATCAACTGCTCTTTCTTTGGATTTTTAGCTGAGGTTTCTTTTATTTGCAGCCATAAGCATCCTAATGCACGTGGAGAGAATGGGAGCTCTCTCATAACTGGCAACAAACAACCAGGGTTGGAATCTCGGCTGTATCACCAACTATCTTTGTGACCTTGGGCAAGTCACTTTCTCTACAGGAACCTAATTCCATGTAAAAATGGAGATAATAAAATATTTCTCAAGTATTTCACAAGCTCAAATGTAAACTGTGAAAGCACCTGAAACTTGCTACTATTATTATTGCTGTTATCTTTATTAATATTATGTGATATAATGATAACAGCCTCATAATCAGACTCCATCATAAGCAATCTGCAGTGAGAATGCATTAAAGTCTTTCGGTATTTTTAGAAAAATCACTGCATCCTGAGACATTTGGGCCTCATCTTTATCCTAAGGGGAAAAACCCAGTGTGGCTACAGTTTGGGGTGGGGGGTTCCTTAATGGAATAGGAGCACTACATCTCAGGATAAGCAAATGGGGGCTTATCAGACTGCTTTGGGACTAATGTTCCATGAACATGTTTCTAGCAATTTCAATGCATATGTGAGGCTACAACACGCACCAGGTAATTCTCCTATTCACTTTCCTTTGCATTAAGAAGTGGAAAGCTCCACAGATTTCAAGTGAAAGGCCATGTCTCTTATCTATGGAAGAGAAATAAATCTGGGAGTCTGTTTTGTATTATGAAAATACTAGTTCCCCAAGTAGAAGCTTGCCTTCTTCCATTCCATTGTTTCCGTACTGCCCCCAAACCTCTGCCCCCAACAAGACCAGTTTTTTTGATGATTTACTATGTTTATTTATTTTTAATTTTTTTGGCTGCGTTGGGTCTTCGTTGCTGTGTGTGGGCTTTCTCTAGTTGTGGCAAGGAGGGACTACTCTTCGTTGTAGTGCACAGGCTTCTCATTGCGGTGGCTTCTCTTGTTGCAGAGCACGGGCTCTAGGTGCATGGGCTTCAGTAGTTGCAGCACACAGGCTCAGTAGTTGCAGCATGCAGGCACTAGAGCATGCTGGCTTCAGTAGTTGCGGTGTGTGGGCTCTGGGGCGCATGGGCTTCAGTTGTTGTGGTGTGTGGGCTCAATAGTTGTGGCACATGGGCTTAGTTGTTCCATGGCATGTGGGATCTTCCCAGACCAGGGATCAAACTCGTGTCCCCTGCACTGATAGGTGGATTCTTAACCACTGCGCCACCAGGGAAGTCCCTACTATATTTATTTATTTATTTATTTAAATTTAAGACTTGTTGCTGTACAATATTATAAAAGTTACAGGTGTGTACAAAATAGTGATTAACAATTTTTAAAGCTTATAGTCCATTTATAGTTATTATAAAATATTGGCTATATTCCGTGTTGTACAATACATCCTTGTAGCTTATCTTATACCTAATAGTTTGTGCCTCTTAATCCTCTACGCCTTTTTTGCCTCTCCCCTCTTCCCTCTCCCCAGTGATAACCACTAGTTTGTTCTCTATATCTGTGAATCTGCTTCTTTTTTGTTACATTCACTAGTCTGTTGTTTTTTTAGATTCCACAAACATAAGTGATATCATACAGTATTGGTCTTTCCCTGTCTGACTTATTTCACTTAGCATAATGCCCTCCAAGGCCATCCATGTTGCTGTGAATGCCAAAATTTTGTTCTTTTTATGGCTGAGTAGTAGTCTATTGTACATATGTACCACATCTTCTTTATCCATTCATCTGTTGATGGACACTTAGGCTGCTTCCATACCTTGGCAATTGTAAATAATGCTGCTATGAACATTGTGGTGCATGTATCTTTTCGAATTAGTGGGTTTTTTTTTTTTTTCGGATATATACCAAGGGGTGGAATTGCTGGGTCATATGGTAATTCTATTATCAGTTTTTTGAGAAACTTCCATACTGTTTTCCACAGTGGCTGTACCAATTTACATTCCCACTAACAGTGCACAAGTGTCCCCTTTTCTCCACATCCTCACCAACATTTGCTATTTGTGTTCTTTCTGATGATAGCTACTCTGACAGCTGTGAGGTGATATCTCATTTTGGTTTTGATTTGCATTTCCCTGATGCTGAGCATCTTTTCATGTGCCTGTTGGTCATCTGCATTTCCCCTTTGAAAGAATGTCTGTTCAGTTCTTCTGCCCATTTTTTGATTGTTTTTTTTTTTTTTTTGATGTTAAGTTGTATGAGCTGTTTATATATGTTGGCTATTAATCCCTTATCGGTTGGCTATTAATCCCTTATCGGTCATATCACTTGCAAATATTTTCTCCCATTCAGTAGGTTGTCTTCTTGTTTGTCGATGGTTTTCTTTGCTGTGCAAAAGGTTTTAAGTTCAAATAGATCCCATTTGTTTATTTTTTATTTTATTTCCTTTACTTTAGGAGATGATCCAAAAAATTATTGCTGCGACTTATGTCAAAGAGTGTTCTGCCTATGTTTTCCTCTAGAGTTTTGTAGTATCCGGTCTTACATTTAGGTTTTTAATCCATTTTGAGTTTGTTTTTGAATATGGTGTTAGAGAATGTTTTAATTTCATTCTTTTACATGTATGTAGCTGTCCAGTTTTCCCAGCACCACTTATTGAAGAGACTGTCTTTTCTCCATTGTATATTATCACCTCCTTTGTCATATGTTAATTTACCATAAGTGTGTGGGTTTATTTCTGGGCTTTCTATCCTGTTCCATTGATCTATAGTCTTGGTGCCAGTACCATACTGTTTTGATTAATGTAGCTTTTTTTTTTCATTCTTCTCCAATAAATTTTATTCAAGCAACCCTCCCCAATTTTCTCCTAATCCCTAGTAAAAGCTGACCTTCCCTTTGTCTCTTTGGACTTGCCTATGGTTCATCATAGTTTACATTTTTCTTTATTTTTTTCCTCTGATGACCTTGGGTTTGTTTTTTTTTAAACATCTTTATTGGAGTACAGTTGCCCCACAATGGTATGTTAGTTTCTGATTTATAACAAAGTGAATCAGCTATACATATACACGTATCCCCATATCTCCTCCCTCTTGCGTTTCCCTCCCATCCTCCCTATCCCACCCCTCTAGGCGGTAACAAAGCACTGAGCTGATCTCCCTGTACCATGCGGCTGCCCCCCACCAGCCATCTATTATACATTTGGTAGTGTATATGTGTCCATGCCACTCTCTCACTTCGTACCTTTGTAGTATAGTCTGAAGTCAGGGCGCATGATTCCTCCAGCTCCATTCTTCTTTCTCAAGATCATTTTGGCTATTCAGGGTCTTTTGGTTTCCATACAAATTAAAAATTTTTTTCTTCTAGTTCTGTGAAAAATGTCATTGGTATTTTGATCGGGATTGCATTGAATCTGTAGATTGCCTTGGGTAGTACTGTCATTTTAACAATATTGATTCTTCCAATTCAAGAACATGGTATATCTTTCCATCTGTTTGTGTCATCTTCAATTTCTTTCATCAATGTCTTACAGTTTTCCGAGTACAGATCTTTTAACTCCTTAGGTAGGTTTATTCCTAGGTATTTTATTCTTTTTGATGCGATGGTAAATGGGATTATTTCTTTAATTTCTCTTTCTGATACTTTGTTCTTAGTGTATAGAAATGCAACAGATTTCTGTATATTTTGTATCCTGAAACTTTATCAAATTCATTGATGAGCTCTAGTAGCTTTCTGGTGGCCTCTTTAGGATTTTCTATGTATAGTATCATGTCATCTGCAAATAGTGACAGTTTTAATTCTTCCTTTCCAATTTGTATTCCTTTTATTTCTTTTCCTTCTCTGATTGCTGTGGCTATGACTTCCAAAACTATGTTGAATAACAGTGGTGAGCGTGGGCATCCTTATCTTGTTCCTGATCTTAGAAGAAATGCTTTCAGCTTTTCACCATTGAGTATGATATTAGCTGTGGTTTGCCATATATGGCCTTCATTATATTGAAGTATGTTCCCTTCATGCCCACTTTCTGGAAAGTTTTGATCATAAATGGATGTTGAATTTTATCAAAAGCTTTTTTTGCCTCTATTGAGATGATCATATGGTTTTTATTATTCATTTTGTTAATGTGTTATATCACATTGATTGATTTGCAGATATTGAAAAATTCTTGCATCCCTGGGATAAATCCCACTTGATCATGGTATATGATTGTTTTAATGTATTGTTGGATTTGGTTTGCTAATATTTTGTTGAGGATTTTTACATCTATGTTCATTAGTAATATTGGCCTGTAATTTTCTTTTTGTGTGTGATATCTTGTCTGGTGTTGGTATCAGGGTGATGGTGACCTCATAGAATGAGTTAAAAAGTGTTCCTTCCTCTGCAGTTTTTTGGAATAGTTTCAGAAGGGTAGGTGTTAATTCTTCTCTGAATGTTTGGTAGAATTCATCTGTGAAGCCATCTGGTTCTGGACTTCTGGTTGTTGGGAGTTTTAAAATTACTGGTTCAATTTCAGTTCTGGTAATTTGTCTGTTCATATTTTTTATTTCTTCCTGGTAAGTCTTAGGAGATTGTACCTTTCTAAGAAATTGTCCATTTCTCCTAGGCTGTCCATTTTATCGGCATACTAACAAGACACTTTTTAAGCAGTCCTCAGACACTTCAAGAGTTGCTTGATTTATAGTTCTAGCCATTTTATTCCCCCTTTTGTTGCAAGAATAAGGGCCAGAGAATCTCTGCATTTTGTGTATATTTATGTTAGAGATGACCTTTTGTTTCTGATTGAAAATTAGAATGTTGGATTCTGATGGGTATATCACCTGGGAGGACACTTTCAGAAATGTTTGCTGTTGAAACTCTGGAGAGGAGAGGAACTGGGCTCAGATGGCATAATGAGGAGGACAAACCCTTGGGTTGGTTGCTTGGCCCAGGTCCAGCCCAGAGCCCACTATTTTTTATGGAAGGTCAAGAAATTAGGAGCTGGGCCTATGGACATCGGCCTGGAGTGATATTTCCAAATTGGTCTTTCTCCTCTGTAGGTTCAGTTCAAATTTAATTAGCTAGCTAATGATGGTAAATTACCATAATTAATTGATGAGTGCTAAAGTGCTTTGACTAGGGGCTTCCCTGATGGCGCAGTGGTTGAGAAACTGCCTGCCAATGCAGGGCACACGGGTTCGAGCCCTGGTCTGGGAAGATCCCACATGCCGCGGAACAACTGGGCCCGTGAGCCACAATTACTGAGCCTGCGCGTCTGGAGCCTTTGCTCCGCAACAAGAGAGGCCGCAATAATGAGAGGCCCGCGCACCGCAATGAAGAGTGGCCCGCACTTGCCACAACTAGAGAGAGCCCTCGCACAGAAACGAAGACCCAACACAGCCATAAATAAATAAATAAATAAATAAATAAATAAATAAATAAACCAACCAACCCGAAGTTTAAAGTGCTTTGACTAAAAAGCACTATGCGTAATTTTGAGGGCAGTTAATTTTTGGTCTGACTTTGACAAATAATCTAGGAGAGAGACTTTTAATAATAATAATAATAATAATAATTTTCGTTACTTGTACTGAAGCTCTTGGTCAGGAACACTGCCTTAGGGGAGCATATCATATAGTCTCTCATTTCCCACTTAGTTAAAAGAAATTTTCTTTTGCCAGAGGCATCCCGGGAGGAAGAAGGTCTTGTGAGAGACCTGTTAGTGTGTCTTTAAAGTCAGGTGGGTAAGAACAGAAAAGTAAATAAGCACTTATTATCCAGGAGGATAAGTGCTGTGGTGGGCAGATGCCCAGGGAGCTATAGGGTCATAGGAGGGGGTCTGGGAAGTGTCCTGGTGGAGGTGAGAGCTCCTGGTGAAGGATGAACAGGAGTTCCTCGGCAGAGGTGGGGGAAGGGGGAGTAAGAAAGCCAATCTGGCAGAGAGAGTAACATGAAAATGTGTGTGTGTGTATGTGTATGTGAGAGAGAGAGGAAGTAGCACATTTGAAGAACCACAAGTAGAGTGGGTTTGGAAGAGTAGCAAGAGGTATAATTAAAAGGCTAGGGGGGGGCTTCCCTGGTGGCGCAGTGGTTGAGAATCTGCCTGCCAATGCAGGGGACACGGGTTCGAGCCCTGGTCTGGGAAGATCCCACATGCCGCGGAGCAACTAAGCCCGTGAGCCACAACTACTGAGCCTGCGCATCTGGAGCCTGTGCTCTGCAACAAGAGAGGCTGTGATAGTGAGAGGCCCGCGCATCGCGATGAAGAGTGGCCCCCGCTCGCCGCAACTAGAGAAAGCCCTCGCACAGAAACGAAGACCCAACACAGCCAATAAATAAATAAATAAATAAATAAATAAATAAATAAAGTGAAATTCTTAAAAAAAAAAAAAAGGCTAGGGGACTTTTATTTAAAGAAGGTAAATTGAACACATGCATTATATTTCTCCCTGCCAAAACTCTATTAAAGAGATGATAATGGGATTTTTATAAATACATAAACCATAAGAACAAAAAGAACAGGAAAAATGCAAAAGTAACAAAATTTTAGAAGCTAGGCAATAGATGGAAGAGTGATAATTGATTAACGTACTGGAGAAAGTGGAATCCTAATGTTAAGTAAGCAGTGGGGAAAACTAAATAGGAAGGTGAGATGAACCAGAAAATACCCCTCAAAGTCTCAGGAAGCACAGGTAATGGACACTCTGGAAGTAGAAACGAAGGAGAATATAAAACCAGGAGAAGTGGTTCAAATTACTTGAGAGAAAGAGTTGGACCCCCAAATCATTTCCCCATCTGTATAAGAAAATGACTTCCCACTTCTACGCTGACAGAAGAGTAGAGAGTTATTCTCTTGAAGGGATAAAATGGACACCATATAGAGTCGAGTATGTGAATATCATATTGAAAATACAGTGAGTTAGTGAAAGTTTTCATACTGAGATTGAGACACCCCCGTTCTTCAGCTCTTACCAGGCTCTCAGAATTTTGGCAACCACATCTTTATCCTTCAAGAAACAGATGAAAAGAGCCTTCTCTGGAAATATGACAAACCCAAGAAAAATGATCTAAGCGTACTGACATAAAGCCTTCCACAGGGAGCCAGTGAGATATCAACAGTGAAGTCCATCTATAGGCAGTTTCTTTAAGGCAGTAAAATTGACAGGAAGCCTAATACACTAACGATGTTTACACAATTGGAGGAGAGTTTGGAGCTGAATTACTGATGAGTACATGAAAAGAAATTAAGGGTATGTTTATAGAAATCTAAGCAAATAAACAAACAAAAGACAACAATTATCTCCAGGGAAAACAGAAAGTTGTGCAGAAGGGAAAAGTCATTATAGTATATATTACATGGCTCAGTTATGAAATGTATTTACATAGTTATAATAATATAAATGCAGAATATTTGTCCTACAAAAATTCTAAATACAAGTAGGATGAAGGGCTAGAAAGTGTATTGGGAACAAGGGTGTGTGTGTGAGAAAACACCTTATCCTTATCTTCCACAGTAGATAATTAATAGATTATGTCTAAAAATAGAAAAATCAGGAGGTAGTAATATAGTGACAGCCTTCATCAAATTAGGAAACACAGGAGAAGAGGAATTATGAGAGAAGGCAATAGATTTGTTATTGAAGTGTGGCTTTGAGGAATCTGTGAAACAGCCAAGTGGAGCTGTCCCCTAAGCAGTTGGCTCTAGGGATCCAATGCTATCCAGCCCCAGTAAAGGTTCTTGGAGAGAATGAAGCCCTACAGGAAATGATTTGAGTGACTATTTTCCCAGTTCTCCCCCAGGATGGTTGATAGCTACTCCCATTCTAGATACATAGAAGTTAATTAGTTATATACAATGGATGCACTAGGGCTTAATGCCCCTATAGAAGCCAACTGAGAAGGGCTGGGTGGTAGAGTGGGAAGTGGGAATTTGGAGTCCTTGCCAGAGGAGTAGATTGAATTGGCAAAGGGCCAAGGATAATCACTAGAGGACATTAACAGGTTAGGGATGGACAGGGCAAGAGATGACTGCAAGGAGATTAAGAAAGAGCAACTACAATAGAAATAAAAAAACTCAGAAGCTAAAAGAGAAGAAATTTGAAGGAGCAGGTACATGGGAGGTGCTAAAAGTTGCAGAAAGACTAAGTGAAATAAGGATTATAAGGGGACTGTTGATTTTACCTATAAGGAAGTTGTCAGTAACCTTAGTTGGAGCAGTTTTACTGGAGTAGGTGGTATTCAGAAGCCACACTGCAGTGTACTTGGGGCCCAGGAATCAGTCAACTGAAACTAGTGCCCACATCTCTAACCCAAGCTAAAACTCCATTCATACTCCAAGTCACATCCCTTAGGAGGGAGCTGTGTTTTCACCCAGGAGACCACTTAGACACACAACATTGGGTTTCTGCAATGACTTTGTGAGAACATTTCCAGGGATTCATGGACCCTGGCCAATCCTATTACTGCATTCTTCAGATTAGTTATTTTTATGATTTTTAAATGTGAAACCTTAAATGGGATGAAGTGCTGAAACTGACCAGAGGAAGAGTGTGTTGAATTACTTTGTCCTTCAAGTAATTTCCCAGCATGAGCCAAGAACTCTTCACCTGACAAAGTAAAAGCTTCCCTATAATATGAATGGGTTTACCCATATGTCACTGGAATCTCTGGTGGTATAGCATTTCTGCTCCAAATACCTTCCCCTGCCTTCCTCCCTTCCTTTCTTCCTCTCTCCCTCCCTCCCTTACAATATTTACCACTATTCTGGGAGTTACAGAGATAAAAACAGCGAGTGGATAAGGATTGTGCTCTTAAGAAGTTTACAATAGAGGCAAAGGGATGATTTGTTGTGGCCAAACAACACCAGTACAAGGTAAAAAGCGCTAAGGAGCCTTATTCTTATGGAGGGTCTTCTATCCAAATCAGCCATACATGGGAGGACTAAAACGAGGTGGGATCTCCTAGGAAGTGTGTCAACAGTTCTGCCTTGACATTGCCCCTCATCTGATCTGAGTGTGACCCCAGTCTTTCCAGAGCTGCATGGGTTGTGAACTCTCAACCTATAGGGCTACTTCCAGATAGAGTAGCTGGGCCACATATGCAAAGGGAGGGTGAAGAGGAGGTTCCATCTGAAGCTTGTGTTTGGAGTTTGTTACAATGTTCCTTCCCTGTAAAGGGATTATAAATGAGGGTTCATGAGCAAAATGATACTTCTGACCTGTTGGGTACTTAAAGGGGTATCTTACAATTTAAACCAGGAGCCTCAGTCCTTATAACTGGAAGATCCATATCTTATTGTGGCACAACCAGATATGTGGCTATGACATCAAATCAGATTTATAGTAGTACCCCAAACTTCAATACCCAGAGCCCATCCACCCTTGACAGGCAGGAAGTCCTGTTGTTTCCATGAGTTGCTCTCTCCAAGTATTTTTGGACCCTCCCTCATATTTTGTTCATGCATTTCAATTGTTCCCTTGGTCTCCTGGGATTACCCTAACCAGGTTGTATGTGGGGCTAACAGTTTCTCACAGCTCTGCCAGCAGCTCTGATGTCCCTATGCTCTGCTGGCCACAGACGTCAGCCAACCGGTGATGCTGTGTATGCAGCCAGATGGCCTGTTGGCCTCTAGAACTCTTCTCCCTCTGGTCATTTAGGAAATGCTCTTTCTCTTCTGCCCAGCTCTTTCAGAAGTGTTTTGGACAGCAGAGCTCTTGGACCTCGGCAGTATTGTCTCTCTTTGCCCCACAGCCCATGTTTTCCTTGAGTGGACAGCTCGTCTAGGAGGGGTTCAGCTGCCTGGTGTCAAGTTCCACACTGCACCTCTCTGGAACTTTCGCTTCTCCAAATCCCAGGCTCATTCTACCACCAGCCTCGGTTGTCCTTTTGTTTTCCTGTTGGACTCCCAGAATACCAGGGCTATTCCTGGACAGCTCTTTTAGGGTCCCTGAATGTTTCCTGGCAGTTAAGAAGTTCCTTGAACATGCTCAGGGAATCCCAAGAACTTCTTGGCGAAGGTATAGCCTAACTTCACCACACTGACCCAGCCAGCTATGTGTGTTCCCCAGTTAGGGGGAGGGTAGGAAAAGGGGTACATTTTTGTTTCAGTGTTGTGGAAACCAATAGAATTTTCTTTAAAAGTGCAAACTGTACAGAGAAGCCTTGAAGGGCTACTTGGGATTGGGGGTGGTGAAGTGAACATATGAAACACCATGGGAGGTTTTGGTTGGAACTTTCAAACCTGAGTCATGGCCAGCAGTGGCAGTTCCTCCGTAGGTTTGAGTGAGCTTGGCTCTTTAAATAACATGCTATTAGAGCTTGCTGCAGAGTCTCAGCTGTTTGTGGATTAGCCTCTGAAACTCTTCATATTGCTGTAAAATTTGTAACAGAGGAGATGGAATGTGTGTATTGTGAGAAGATGGGAGAATAAAGTTTAATTGAATGTGAAGTAAGAAAGGTGGGGGGAATGGAAAATACTTGGGGAAGAGGGTGTTTGTCATGAATTTTGACTGCCTACCCACCCTCCCTCTCCCCCCTTTATCTTTGCGACATCCTCCACCTGGGCAGAGAGCAGAGTCTTCCTCTCTCTGTAGAACCTAGATACTTACCACTCCAGCTTTCCTTACAGTTAGACCATAGGCATATGACTAATGATTCATGAATCAGATTCACCCAGGGTGGATTTTGACTTAGAAGCTATGAATCCAAATGAGCAGGGGCTGTACAGACACCATCTTGGTGAGGTTAATGGTGCCAATGGAAGCTAGATCCAGTTTCCAGAGTCATGGTGGTAACGGTTCTAGCACCAGGGGCCAGTGTCTAGGATCAGGGTTGTCAGTGGAAGAAACAGTTGGATCTGTGTCCAGTAGAAGCAACAATTATGTCTTTACAGAATCAGTTCCACAAGAGAATTTTGTGTGCTTTTCTTGGACGGGTGACATTTAAGCCTGATTCTGATCCTCCTGGAGCCTCCATGAGCAGCTCAATATCTTTTAATTATTCCCTTTCTGCCTCAATCACCGAGCTTGCAACCATGAACCTTGACTCCAAAACAAACAAACAAGCAAAATTTATATTACAAAAGGTTTGAAAAGACGAAGAAAAGGTGTTCATAATCCTGTCACTTTAGCACAGCAATGATGACACCTAAGTTTTCCTTGAGACACTTTCCCAAAGTGTTTCCACAGAGCACTAGATGTCGTATGGGCGGAAAAAGTGTCCATCAAATGATTTTGGAAGTTTGGAAAATGTTTTGATAATACAGTTTTCTTTACTTCAATACGTAGCTTCTCAAAATTTTTAATATGTAAGTAAACTTTGAGAAGATTCAGGAAAGAGATAGGCAATTACATTTCCCCCGCTGGGAACGTTCCAAGGATTTTGAGGAGCACATGCTGCAAAATGCTGCCTTATGCTCTTTCCTGACACGCAAGCGATCTACACAGTGGTAGTCAGAGGACACTTGTAATTTTATGCCCTGCTTTCTTCAAGATCGTATCATAGGGGCTTTGAGGGCAAAACTTTGCATGGAAGAAGCTTCTCTCTTTTTGTCTCTGGGGTCTCTAAGTATGAACCTGAGATCACCCAGCAGATGAAAAGGTGGGAACCCCGGCCTTGAGTACTTAGTCTCTGCTCATGTGTATTCTGGTAGAAGCAGGTTGTCAGGACTTGAAATTAGGGTCAAGACCTTCTAATCCTGAAATAAACTGAATTTATTTGGGCATTTCCAGCTCACTAAAGAGCATATCCAACTTCCACTCCCTAGACATAAACCTCGCACGGTGATTTGACGCAGACTATAAAGGACAAAAGAAAATCTGATTTTCCTCAAAGGAAGAAACTCCAGGTGCAACAGACTGACTGCAACAGGGTTTGTCATGCAAATGACTCAGTATCCTTGTTGCTCCCAATTATGCCCACTGTGGAAAGGGCAGAGATTGAAGAAAACTTAGAGGAAAGAAAAATAATGGACCGTCTGTGTGCCACTGGCTGTTAAAGGAGAAAAGGAAAAAAAAAACCCTTTTCACTTTATTATTTTTTTACACCTGCTGAGTTGGCCCCAGGAAACATGACACTCGCTGATAGCTCTATCTCAACTGTGCTATATAACTCTGCTGGTTAGAACACGGTGCTGACAAAGGCACAGACATGAATCTCCATTCGAATTTATATTCAATGAGGATAGAAACTTGGTTTTTTCACTGCTGTATCCTCAGGATGTAGATTGGTTGCACTATAAATATTTGTAGAGTTAATGAAATCTGTCTCCTCATAGAAGAGCTAGTTTTGCTGGGCCCACAGACAGAGGTTGAACCTCTAATCCCCACCAGTCTGAAACCTCTAGTTTGGTGTATATTGTGTATAAGGGCAATTACCATCATATTTCTCTAAGTTCCCATTGAAAAACTGTCAAGGCACAGATCTCCACATTGTCCTATTTAGTAGGCATTCACTGTGAATTATCTCCTTGCTATAAACTTGCACATTTAGAAAATGCATAGCTTTGTTTCTGGTAATATAATGGCTAGGTATCTGAAACAATCTTCCTGCTAATAACTATGAAAAATGCTGGTTAATGTGTATTTTAAAAATCTTAAAAGCACTGAAGAACTGGTAAAATATAGCAGCAAGAATTTATCAGTCCAACCTCCAAGGGAAGGCAGGAAGAAAGAGAAGTAAGCGAAGTTTTTACCCTGAGGGCTGTTGCTGAACCTGATGAACTTGAGCTTCAATTTTCATATTTTTTTAGGACAAGTGCCTGTGTGTATGTGTGTGTGTGAGTGACAGTGTGGGGTGGGGAAGAAAGCAAAGTCCAGCAACTGTTTCCAAATCCTAGAACCCCAGTGGGTCACATACTAAGTGTCAGTGTGAACCAGATTGAAACCCGACTGCAGCCCTTCTACACACAGGAAATTTCAAGGCAAGATGCCTAAGCATCAGACAAAACAGGCAATAATAATAATAATAATAATAATAATAAAACTTTTCCTGATGATTAAAAATTTAAGCTGACTTTTATGTGGACATGTAAGTCAAATTCGTGTGACCCAGGTGGTCCAAAAAACTTCAAGTCAGATTTTAAAGTATTGCCAGAATGACAATGCCCCAATCATCTGGTAAAAGCAAGCACAAATCATCTCTGGAGGAATCCACTTCTATCCAAGGCCTCAAAGAATTCTCCCAAAGAAAAAGAAAAGGAGCAGCTAACAATGAATAATTAGTAAATATGTTGACAGAAGAAACAGATCTGCACAGATTTCAGATATTGTAATTATCAATCTCATGATCCAAGATAAAGACAATCGCTGCATTTAAAGAAATAAAAGACAAATTTAAAATGTCTGTAGAAAATACAAAACGAATGAGGATCTAAGCAGATGTTAAAATCTAAATTGAGGCATATTACAAATTTCAAGAGTTTATTTGAGCAAAAATCTATTCAAATCAGGCAGTGCCAAACTGGAAATTGTTAGGAGCACTCCACCAAGAGAAGCAGGAGAAAGACATATATAGAGAAAGTGTGGAAGCAAAGAAAGGAAATTATTTCATTGGCTGCAGCTTAAAGCCTAGCTAGCTGTTTGTGATTGGTTGTCCTTAGTGTTTTGATTTCAGAACCTTGAGGCATTTACAGGCTTAGATTTTGGTTTGTTTCCATAGGCTGCCATGGCATTAGAGCCACCTCAGTTTAATGAGCTCCTTGTTTAATTAATGTAACTCAGATTTGAAGAAGAACCAAATATAATTTATTGAAATGAAAATTATAATAATAAAATTTTAAAACCCAATGGATGAGTTTAATATCAAATTAGATGGAGGTGAAGAGAGAATGGGTGAACTAGAAGATAGGTCAAATAAATTACTTAGAATGTAGTGTAGAGACACACAAAATAGAAAATATGACAGAGATCTCGAGAGACTTAGAGCATGGAATGTAAAGATCTAACAAAAATTTAATTGGAGTTCAGAAGGAGAGATGAGAATGGGATAGGGAAAGTGCTCAGAGGTAAGAATTGAGACTTTTTGATAACTGTTAAAGACTAAAACACACAGATTCAACAATTCTCACAAATCCTAAAAAGATTAAATAAAAATAAATGTACATCTGGGCACATTGCAGTGAGACTTCAGGACATGAACAACAAAGAGAAAACTGAAGAGCAACCAGAAAGTAAAATGTATATTACCTTTAAAGAACAGTAGTCAGACAGCAAGCTGTTTTGCAAAAGAAATAATAGAAGCCCAGAATCAAATCTTCAGTGTGCTGAGGAAGAAAATAACTACTAACCTGGAATTCTGTACCCAGGAAAACTGTATTTCAAGACTAAGAACAAAATCAAAACATTTTCAGAAAACCAAAAACCAAGAGAATTTGCTGCCAGGAGAACCTCTCAAAAGGAAATTCTAAGGGATGAATTGCAAGCAAAAAGAAAGCAATCCCAAATAGAAGCCTTACAATCAAAAAAGGAATGAAGAGTGAGAGGATGGTAAATACATGGGTAAATTTAAATACTCATAAAACAATACCAATAACATCTTGTGTGGCACTTTATTTTTTTAAATGAGATAAAAGTAAACTATTTTAATTGAAATAGTAATTCTGGAGAATGATAAACGGTATTAAGGTGTTACAAAGTCCTTGTATTGTCTAGATGAAGAGTAAAGGTACTGTTTAAATTTAGGCTTTGACGAGAGAGAGAGACAGACAGACAGAGAAAGAGAAAGAGAGAGGGAGAAACATAGTGGAACAAATAGATAGCACAAAATAAAGTGAAGGAATACATATAGAAATATATCAGTAATTTTATTAAATGTAAAAGGAATAAGTGAAAATATATAAAGAACACTTACAATTCAACAATAA
Source organism: Balaenoptera borealis (assembly GCF_965194805.1). NCBI lineage: Eukaryota > Metazoa > Chordata > Mammalia > Artiodactyla > Balaenopteridae > Balaenoptera > Balaenoptera borealis. The sequence continues at coordinate 55,670,416 of NC_138860.1, read as the reverse complement.
GAAAAATAAGTCAATTAAAAATGGGCAAAAGATGTGAATGGACACCTCAACAAAGAAGTTAAACAGACAGCAAATAAGCATATGAAAAAATCCTCAACATTTTTTGTCATTGGTGAATTTGAAATTAAAACAACGAGATACAACCACAAACCAATGAAAATGGCCAAAATCCAAAGAAACTGACAGTATCAAATACTAGCTAAGATGCAGAAGAGCAGGAACTCTCATTCATTGCTGGTGGTAACGCAAAATGGTACAGCCAATTTGGAAGATAGTTGGGTAGCTTCTTAAAAATCTAAATATAGTCTTACCATATTACAGCAGTCATATTCCTATGTATTCACCAACTGAGTTGAAAACTTATGTATGTTACCCAACACTGGAAGCAACTGGGATGTCCCTCAATAGGTGAATGGATAAACAAACTGGTACATCCATGCAATAGAATATTATTTGGTGATAAAGAGAAATGAGCTATTAAACCACAAAAAGACTTAGAAAAATACTAAATGCATATTGCTACATAAAAGAAGGCAGTCTTAAAAGGCTACATACTGTATGATTCCAAGTATATGACTTCTGAGAAAGGTAAAACTCTTGAAACAGTAAAAAGGTCAGTGGTTGCCAGGGAATTGGGAGCTGAGTGAGGGGATAGGTGAAGGCCTGGGGAATTTTTTAGGCAAGTGAAACTATCTGTATGACACTGTAATGGTGGATACATAACTTTATTCATTTATCAAAACCCATAGAACTTTACAACATAAGCACTGAATCTCAATGCATGCAAATTAAAAAAAAATCATTTAGGAGTCTGGGGGATCCCAGGAAATAATCCAAACTATGGCAATAGAATATAACTGTATCACAATGGTATTTAAAAAGATCTCACTGAAGAGGATGGGGGAAAATGTGCTGACCTAAGTCACTTTGGAAATGAATGGAATCTGTAAGACTAAAGGCAAAAGCAACTGAACATAAGCACTGTATTTTAGTTGATAAAGTTGCTTCCCATGGAGGTACAGGTTAGAAATTCTGACACTGCTGGGAGTTCCCTGGTGGTGCAGTGGTTGAGAGTCTGCCTGCCAATGCAAGGGACATGGGTTCGATCCCTGGCCCGGGAAGATCCCACATTTTGCGGAGCAACTGGGCCTGTGTGCCACAACTACTGAGCTTGCGCTCTACAGCCCACGAGCCACAACTACTGAGTCCATGTGCCACAGCTACTGAAGCCCACGCACCTAGAGCCCGTGCTCCGCAACAAGAGAAGCCACCGCAATGAGAAGCCTGCACATCGCAAGGAAGAGGAGCCCCTGCTCGCCGCAACTAGAGGAAGCCCGTGCGCAGCAATGAAGACCCAACTCAGCCAAAAATAAATAAATAAATAAATAAATAAATAAAAAATAAATTCTGATACTGCTATATGTGCATGCTGGAATTGAAGGATTAAGTAAATGATAGCAGATGGTAGGAGCCTGGTTTCTCACTGTTGGGATAGGAGTTTACCAATAAGCATGGGGAGGAGGCTAGAATCATTCACTTGGAAATGGATTAGAGTTGAAGACCTTAGTAAGAATTAATTTCTAACCTAATATAAATACAAATGGTGACATACCATTAGCACTGCTTAAAATACACAGATATACGGTATATTTCTTTGTTTTATCAGCTGAAAGGGCTTAAAAGAAATGACACCCTAGTAGTAGTGAGCATACCTAGTGCCCAGATTTGGTTTGTAATACCTTTAATTCAATAAAAGGAAGCAGACTCCTTGGAGAAATGGTTGATTCTAGGACTGGGGAAGGAAATCTACAAGATGAGCTGGGAGCATCTTACAGTGCCAGAAAGTAAGGAAATGCTCAAAAAACGGACAAGCAAACAAACACCTCATGCTGCTGTACGTAGATCAAAGGGGCACAGGAGTCAACTGAAAGAGCTCCCAGTGGCCAAAGCTGGAGCAATGTGAGCAAGAAATAAAGTAATATTGGTTTATAACCCAAACTATAAACAAATATCCATGAGTCTGTATTGACATAAATAAAGGATAGAATAAATAAATAAATGGGATAGAAGAGAGATTTCTCCTATGCAGGAACATTTTAAATAATTTATGTAGATACTCTACCCTCAAGGAGGTGACACATGAATCTCTACTCCTTAAGCATGGATGGCGCATAGTGACTTCCTTCCAAAGAATACAGTATAGATGGGGGGGTGGGGGGAAGAGTAACTTTATACTGGAGAAATCTGTTTAAATTGTCTCAGTCAAGTGATCAAGGTAAATATCAACAGTAATAAGTCATGTTGATAGTATGTACCCTTGATCTGATGTGATAAGAATGGCACTTTACCTCTGTGGTATTCCTCTCCAAAACAAACTACCCCAGGATAATCATGAGAAAAACATCATACAAATCCCAATTGAGAGACATTCTACAAAACACTAGATCAGTACTTATCAACACTGTCAAGGTCATCAAAACTAGGACAAGTCTGAGAAACCATCACAGCGAAGAGAAGCTGAGAAAAAAATTATAACGAAATGTAATGTGGTATCCTGGATGATATCCTGGAACAGAAAAAAGGTGTTAGGTAAAAACTAAGGAAATCTGACTTTAGTTAATAATAATCTATCAATATTGGTTCATCAATTATAACAAGTGTACCACATGAATGTAAAATGTACCAGTGTTAACAATAGGGGCAACTGGGTGTGGGATATATGAAAACTCTCTGCAGTATCTTTGCAATTTTTCTGTAAATCTAAAACTTTTAAAAAACAAAGTCTATTAATAACGTAAAAAGGAATAAGTGCTACAGTTAAGAGAAAAAGGATGGTCTGATTGGGTGAAATACAGAAACAACTACATTCTATTAATAAAAGAAACATCTAAAATAAAAAGATGTAGAAAGAGTGAACAGAAAAAAAAGAGTGAAAAAAATATACTGGCCAAAATCTAACCAAAAGGAAGCTGGTGCAATTATTTTAAAATCAGAAAATATAGACTTTAAGCCCAAATCCTTACTAATGTTATGGATGATTACTTGACACAAAAAAGTTTAATTCACCAAAAAGATATAATTTAAAATTATGTGTACCTTAATAACAAAACTTCTAAATATTCAAGCAAGTAATAATAACCATAAGGAGAAATAGACAAATCCACAATCATAGTGGGTCATTTTAATTCCCCTTTCTCAGTAATTGATTGAACAAGCAGATAAAAACATCAGTAGGAATATAGAATATTTGAACAACGTGATGAAAAAAATTTGATTTAATGGACACGTATAATTGACTTGACTGGGATATGTATTTTTTCAAAAGATACAGAATATTTACCAAAAAATTGGCTGTATGCTGAGCCATAAAGCAAACCCTAACAAATTTAAAAAGGCTGAATAACGTAGATTGGGTCTTCTCAGTTCAATCCAATTAAGAAGGAATCAATGATAAAATGGTAATTTTAAAAGTATGTTTGGAATTGGAAAACACACTGCTAAATAATTGGTTCAAAGAAGAAACGTTTATAGAAATTAGAGAATATTTTATACTGAATGGTAATAAAAAGTACTGCCAATCAAAATGTGTGAGGTGAAGCTAAAGCAGTACTCGGAGAGTTTATACTTCAAATGCCAACATAAGCAAAAAGAAAGGCTAATAAAATTTAACAGTGTATAAAAATGATAATATATAAAGACAAAGTTTAGTTTATCTCAATAAAGCAAGGTTTTAACATTAGAAAATTAAATTTGTTATAACATTACTAGATGAGTAGAGGGAAATCATGCAATAATTTTAATAGATGCAGAAAATTGTTATCCATTTATTATAAATGCTCAGCAGCCTGGAAATAGAAAGGAATTATTTAATTTAATAAAGGATATTGGCAGAAATAGGGGAAGAGGACTAGAGAGAGCATCACTTATAATGGTAAAACATTAAAAGCTTTGTCTTTGAGATAAAGAATGAGATAAGAGTACCATCATCACTTCTCTCAACATCACTCTAGTTTAGCCAGTGAAACATTTTAGCCAGTGAAATACAGCAGGAAAAAAGAAAAGAATAAAAGATACAAAGTTTGAATCAAAAGAAAACATTTCATTATTCAAACATACTATGATTTTATTTGTAAAAATCCTTTAGAATCCAAGGGTAAGTTATTAGAATTAATGAGTTTAGTAAGATTGTTAGATAGTAAATTAATGTGCAAAATTCAATTATATTTCCCTCTATCAGCCACAGAAGAAAAATGAAATTTTTACAAGGTTATGGGAAATACTGTTGGGAGATCCTCCTCCAGGAGTCTTTCATACTCCTGCATGTTTTGTTGGATATGTCAAGAATGCATTGTCCTAACAACTCTTACATGAACCTGATCTTAAGGTTGTTTTTGCATCGAGAGTTCTTGAGGGATGAAATAATGTCTTCCTTTGGGACAAAGAGCAAGCTTGCTTATTGCTTACAATAAAATAATGGGTTTCTCAAACTCAGTGATCCTTAACCATAAGGCAAACCCACTGCATGGATAGACTCCATCTGGGCTCCTTCATGGGACTTGGATTAAGGAAAACCAATTCACATGCTTCTTGTTGGGAGTAATAAGAGTTTTCATTTCTACAGGGGTCTCCTGTCTTCTACCAGCATTCCTGAAACAATAATAGGCCAACATTAGCTTGTAAATACAGTGAAATCAAATCTCAGAGCCAAAAAGTACCTGGCAGTAAATCCAATGAAAGATGTGTAAAACCTCTTAAGAAGAAAATTATAATCCTTTACTGAGAGACATTAAAGAAGATGTAATAAGTTGAGAGATATTCTGTGCCCACTGGCTAGAGAACTCAACCTGTGAAGAGGCCCATTCTTCCAAATTAATGTGTAGAGTCAATGTAATTCCAAGAAAAATATCGATTTTTTGGTGGAAGTTGACAAACTGATCCTAAAGTTTATTTGGAAGTGCAAAAAGTCAAGAATAACCAAAGTCTATTGAAGAAAAGGAACAAGGTGAGAAGTCTTACCCTACAGATATCAAGTTATTTTAAAGCCATAATAATTGAGATGATGTGGTATTGGGTCTGGGATAGACAAAAAGTCCTATATTAGAAAGGTGGCATTGCAGATCAGTGGGCAAGGATAGACTTTTAAATACATAGTACTGGGAAAATTTTTATTCATATGGAAAAAAATGAAAATATACCCCTGCCTCATATCATATATTGTGTTGAGCCATAGAGAACTATTATTTTGTAGGTGAAAAACAGTCAAACATAGTCAATTTCATATAATTCTACCTAATAAAAAATTCCAGGTAGATTAAAAACCTAAATGTAAAAGATAAAACCACAGATAACACAGGAGAATATATTCATGTCTCAGAAAACAAGACCAACAACCATTAACTATTAAGGGAAAGATTGATAAATCCGATTACATTGAAATCAGAAACTCTCTTTATCAAAGGCACTATAAATGAGTGGAAAAACAAGCAATGGAGTGCAAGAAGATGTTTGAAATGCACGTAACTGACAAATGCTTACTATCTAGAATACATAAAAATAACTTCTAAGATCAATAGGAAAATAACATAATAGAAAACATAAATATAATAGAAAAACCATTCAATGAGTTATGGAGATATTTCAAATTTGACATATTTTATTATACAAAATCAAACAATCACATTTTTAAACATCACCGGTGATCTCATCTGCAATGTTCTTAAGTATTGGGGAGCTGTCAAGCTCAGCATGGTGGATACAGGTTTTTCAAAATTCTAATTTTCTCTTGAGAGCTCAATTTTTATCACTAGCTACAAATACTGTCAATTGTTTTCCTCAAAATGACAGGCTCCCTTGGCTCATTTTTAAGTAAAGTTCTGCCAAAGTCTGAAATTCTGTAGTTGGTCTGTCAGATGTTCTTTCAAGTAAAAATGGCATTCTGTGAAAAAAACTAGTTCAGCTGGCGACTCAAACAATTGCACAAGTTCTTTTCTTTGAGACAGTTATTGTACTTTGGTGTGCTGCAGAAGTGCTTTAAGAATTCTTCCCATTTAGTCACACAGAATTAAAAAGACATGCACTGAGGATCAAGGTGCAATAAAATTAATAATTTTAATTTTTTCTTCAAGGACATTCTTAAGTGAAAGTGACTTTTCTTTTTTTTACTGTGAGGAAAAAATACAGCTATGAGTATAGTTTGTTGCCATTGCCTTGATTTGTGCTAAGGCACCTGCAGTTTAACCACCATTAGTGCAAATGTCAGTGCAGTGAAAAAGGTAAACATTATCTTAGTTTTCTTATAAAAAGAGTTTGGAGTTTTAGGGTCCCCTGAAACGGTCTCATGGACACTTGAGGATCTGTGGACTACAGTTTTTGACAACAGTTGCCCTGGATGGGTGATTTCCCCAATGTCAACAGCAAGGCAATAGTATAAATATCTAGAATTTGTGTCCAGTTGTCTTTCTTTTCTGCTATATGGGGGTCTCTCAGGACCATCTGGATGAGCTGGGAATCCAGGACACTTTGATGCAGGCTATCTGATGGAACTCTTTTGACATTATCCATTTGAGTATACAACTGACATGACTTTGGGGATGGCGGTAGTTGAGGTCAAAGATGGAAAGAGGCAATTTCAACTTTTCTTAATTGTTTTTCAAAACTAGAAGTGATTGTAGGTATTTTTTAGACTGAGTCAAAAATTTGCTGGGGGGCTTCCCTGGTGGCACAGTGGTTAAGAATCCACCTGCCAATGCACAGTACACAGTTCGAGCCCTGGTCTGGGAAGATCCCACATGCCGCAGAGCAACTAAGCCCGTGCGTCACAACTACTGAACCCATGTGCCACAACTGCTGAAGCCCGCGCACCTAAAGCCCATGCTTCGCAACAAGAGAAGCCACTGCAATGAGAAGCCTGCGCACCTCAATGAAGGGTGGCCCCCACTCACCGCAACTAGAGAAAGCCCGTGCACAACAACGAAGACCCAACGCAGCCAAAAATAAATAAATAAAATAAATAAGTTAAAAAAAAACTTGCTGGAGCCTAAATGTCATGAACCTACTTACCATATTTTATAGGTTAAGATTCTTTTAGTATCAAATAACAGAAAACCCAAGTGAAACTGAAAAAAAAAGAGGATGTATTCACAAATCCAGGTCAGACTGGATTCTGCAACTTAACTGTGTAATCAGAACCCAGTTTCTTTCAGTGTCTGTTTAGCCTCATGTGGTGTTAGGTTCATTCTGAGCCTGACTTTTTTCATGGAGAGAAAAAGGATGCACTGGTCCCAAGAATTTCATCCATATACCCCATAATTCAGAGGGAGTGAGAGTTTTATTCCAGGAAGCTGCCAAAAATGTTTGTCCCAGTTTTCTGGAACTGAATTGGGACTGTGTTCACCACGAACCACTAACTGTGGGCCGGGATAGGGTTGTGCCGCTTGGCTTAGGCCTGAACCTCTGTGCCCTGTCCTTAGAGCAGTGATTTTCAAGGGGCAGGGGATGATTTTGCTCCAGGGGACAGTTTTGGTTGTCAAAACTGGGGTGTGTGCGTGCGTGTATGTGCGCAACTGGTACCTAGTGGGTAGAGGCCCGGGCTGGTGCTAAATATCCCAAAATGCTACAATGCACAGGACCGCCTGCTCCCCCTCCTCGCCCTAACAAGTACTGGTGGTTAGGGCTTCAGCATAGGAATCTTGGGGGAATATAATTCAGCCCACAACACAGGTTAAGTATGCCTGATGGAAATTTAGCATCCAAACTGAGATGTGCTATAAGTGTAAAGTATATGCCAGAGTTTGGAGATAAAGAGTAGAAAAAGGAATCGAACATCTTTTTAATAAATTCTTTTAGCTTACGTGTTGAAAAATAGTATTTTGGATATATTGGTTTAAGTAATATATTGTTAAATCTATTTTACCTTCCTAGGCCACTAGAAAGTTGAAAACTATGTATATGGCTCTCATCCTATTTCTCTTGGCCAGGGCTCTTCTCTAAATGGCCTCCCACTGCTGAGCTGATCTCATTTCCTGCTACTCTCCATCAGCCTCACTGGTGCATCTAGAACATGAGCAAAGACCTCAGGGTCTTTGTACTTGCCACTCTTTCTGCTTGGAACACTTTATTTCCAGATATCCTCATGGCTTGCTCCCTCACCTTCTTCATGGGACGTTATTCAAATGTCATTTTCTCATTGAGGCTTTCCCCAGCCTTATATATTTATTTTTTAATAGAAAATAAATTTCTGTTATTTAAGCCACCCAGCCTGTGATATTTTGCTATGGCAGTGTGAGAAGACTAATACATCCCCCTTATTTATTTCTTTATCTTCAGAGGCTTATTACCATTTCACATGCTATGGATTATACTAATTTATCTTATTTGCTGATTTTCTCCATCTACCATGCTATAAACTCCAGGAGGGCAGATATTTTTTGTCTCTTTTGTTCTGTGCTGTATCCCCAGTGCACAGAACAATACCTGGAACACACTGAGTTCTCAATACATATTTGTGCAATGAACAAATGAATCCACGTCTGCAGCTTCAATTACTCTCAGTATCCTTCTTGATATCATGATACATGTTGCAGGACCAGCTCTACAATTTGCTGGACTTTATGCAAAATAAAAATGTGGATCCCCTTGTTCAAAATTTCAAGATGATGACAGCAGAGCATTAGACCAAGAGCGGGGCTCTTCTAAGTGTAGGGCCTTGTGTGACTGCATAGGTCACATGTCCATGAAGCTGGCCCTGAATATGTGATCCCCAAATATCTCTAAATCAGGCCTCTCCTTGAACTGTAGGCCTATACATGCTGCTGCCCTCTTGCTTGGATATCTCAGAGCGCCTCTATCTGACATGCAAAATGGAGTTCCTGCCTTTGGCTCTCACCTGGTGCCTTCTCCCTTCCTGCGTGGCCACTGCCCATCCAATCATGCCATCCAGAATCTTATAGGCCATCTTTGTGACCTCAGTGTCCCTCATCCACATGTTTGAGTTCTGTCAATTTACGCCCTAAACATCTCTTGAATATGTCTATCTCCCCAACTCTGCTAAGGCCACATGAGCCCAAGCTATCCTAATTTCTCATCTGAACCACTCCTGACTTTCCCCCCCCAGATCTTGTGCATCCCCTGTCATTTATATGACAGCCACAGCCAACTCTTTTATTTATTTTTTTGTCTTGAGCTGATTTATTAAGTAGAGAAACAGGCTTCTGAATCAAACAACTTGGTCAAGACACTTTTCTACCTTAAAAGACTTAGGAATTGGCACAATAAAATAGAAAAGGAAGATAAATGATTGGCAAAACAACCAAGTTCAGAAGAAAGCTGAAAGCTGTTTTGCAGGAATGGCTTATAGAATAGACTTGACCATCATTCGGGGACCAGGTAGGTTGTATTTTGGTGGTCACCTATACCCAGCACATAATGAAGGCGCTCTTTTTCTGAAGAACTAGAGCACTTATAGGCTGAACCATTCATTTATTTTATTTTTTTATATAAATTTATTTGTTTTTAGCTGCATGGGGTCTTCATTGCTGCACGTGGGCTTTCTCTAGTTACGGCAAGCGGGGGCTACTCTTCGTTGCAGTGTGCGGGCTTCTCATTGCGGTGGCTTCTCTTGTTGCTGAGCACGGCCTCTAAGTGCACGGGCTTCGGTAGTTGTGGCACACGGGCTCTAGAGCGCAGGCTCAGTAGATGCACGGGCTTAGTTGCTCCGCAGCATCTGGGATACTCACGGACCAGGGATCGAAAGCGTGTCCCCTGCATTGGCAGGCGGATTCTTAACCACTGTGCCACCAGGGAAGTCCCCCATTCATTTATTTATTCAACAAATATCTATTGAGAGCCTTCATTGGGTCAGGTAGTGTTTTTCTTTGCTGTTCAGCACAGCCTCCGATCTCAGAGGATTGTGAAGGAGACTGCGATGAGTTCCATGCCAGGAAAGAAAAGCTGTTGACAGGAAAAGCTTCTGACGGGCAAGGGGCTTTTTCAAGTGTTCTCAAAGGAGACAGTTGCATCAAGCAGGCTGAGGCAGGGATGCCAGGGCTCTGAGAGAGAAGGGGCAGGCTGGCCCGGCTGGAGCGTCTGGGATCCATCCCTGCCTGGCCCCCGAGCTCTGGGAACTGGGTGGGAGGAAAGGGAGAGTTGGGAAGCCCACAGCCAACTCTTTTAAGTGCATGTATGATCATCTCACTCTCCTGTTTAGAATTCCCCCCCACTGTGGCTTCCCACTACTCATAAAATAGATCATAATTCCCGTGTGTCTTGCAAGGCTCTGTCTGGTGAGGTCCTGCCCTCCTTCACAGCTGCATCTGTGTTACCCACTCACCACCCATCTGAGCTCCAGCGGCCCTGGCTTTCCACCAGTTCCTTGCACAGTGAGGGCAGACAGGGGGTGTTCAATGACTCTTTGTTGAATGAGCGAATGAATGAATACACAAACAAGTGAAAGAACGAGTGAATGAATGCTCTAGGTGAGGCATGCTTGGGAGGGCTCAGATGAGAAACTGCATTGAAGGACACGGTCTTCCTGTCTGCCCTGTGGGGTCTCTTGGGCAGCGGGCTCTCTGCCTGGGGAGACGTGCTCTTGCTATCAGCATGCAGTCCCGTGCCTTGACGGGGGAAAACGGCTGCCGAGAGGCTCCAGTGCCTCAGCATATCTGTCACAGTCCATATGACACCACCAGAGTGCAAACAACTGGCTTGATGAACTACAAATGCCTCTGGGTGTAAGTGGAAACTGAGGACTCAGCGTGAACGTGGTAATTTCTGTTCCCCTTCTTTTTTTAAGTCAGGACCTGGGACAGATGAGTGGCTCTGAAGGTGCCTCTGAGCCCTTTGCCCCCTATAGCAGGGGTCCCCAACCCCCGGGGCACGGACCGGTACTGGTCCTCGGCCTGTTAGGAACCGGGCTGTACAGCAGGAGGTGAGCTGCAGGCAAGCGAGCAAAGCTTCATCTGCCGCTCCCCATCGTCTGTGGAAAAGTTATCTTCCATGGAACCGGTCCCTGGTGCCAAAAAGGTTGGGGACCGCTGCCCTATAGCACCAGGCAGAATCAGAGCTGGGTTGTGACAGGCCGTGGTCCCCATTCCATAGCTGGAGGGGGAAGTGGGGGAGAGATGAGTGCCCAGCTCCTGGGGTGGGTGGGAACAGGGGTCAGGCAAGGGCCTGCTCTGAGAGACCAAGCTTCTGTCAGTGGGAAGTTTGGGGTCCATTCTGAGGAGCAGAAACAGATACTCTTTCCTATGTGGGGTTTCTTTCTTTTCTTTTTTTTTTGTGCTGCACCGTGCAGCATGTGGAACTTCCCCGACCAGGGATTGAACCTATGCCCCCTGCATTGGAAGCGCAGAGTCTTAACCACTGGACCACCAGGGAAGTCCTACGTGAGGTTTCTTAGCAAAGTTTGAGGGCAAGGCTGGGTTGAGACGTGGGCATCCAGAATAATGGCCTTTTCAAGTGAATATTCTTCAAGCATGTGTTTCATGTTTATGTAGGAGTGGGGCTAAGGGTCCGACCCCCATGTCGGGGGAACACAGTGGGGCTGACGGCAGTGCTCAGCCTCTCCGTCCCTTGAGTATTTCAGCTCTAGCCCCAGACTCCTCACTCAAAGAAACTGAAGTCCACAGCTCCTCAGAAGCCAGACAGGAGCCCCCCTCCCTAGAAGTCATCATCTGTGCTAGTGAAGCGTGCCCTTTGGGGGGCTAATGCTGGAGCCCAGCAGGTTTCAACCACAGCCAGGTGTGGTCTCCTGGGAGGAGTTTTGATAAATACAGGGTCTCAGTGAGGAGCCCTCACCCACACATCCAAAAGAGTGCTATTAAGCATCTCTGGTGACTGCTGAGTGCCTGCTAGGGTCTCCCTGGTCCTGATTCTATGTCCCAGGGTAGCATCTGGTGGGGGAATGAGATGGAACCAGACTGTCCTTAGGCAGTAGCTCTGGAACATACTGGGTTGGCTTTCAACGTAGCCTGGTCCTCTTCACCTCTCTCCACCCGAAGAGTCAGCGGTGGGGCTGACCTCAGCTGTGGCTGCTTTGTTCCACTCTTGTGTCCTCTGTTCCTTGTTCTCTGGCTTTTCATCTTATTGCCCCCTCCTGTTCTCAGGTGGCCGTCGGCTCACCCATGATAGCAAGCTGATGCTCTTTTTTTTCCCAGGGCATTTTTTTAAGGCAATAAGTTGCTTTAGGGAACTAGGTTAGTGAAAGTTTAGATAATAACGCTGCTGGGAAGATATCTGAGGTTTAAGCATGATTTTCAACATTGTTATACCTTCACCAAGTTATCGCATTTCCAGTAGTGAGGATACCTACTTGAAAGCATTTTCTGCACATTTTAAAGTTTGCCTCTCACAGTAGTCTGTTGAAGTAGGAAGGACAGCTATTCTTGTTCCCATTTTAGAGATAAGGACACTAAGCTTCAGAGAGGCAAAGGGACTTACCCTAGGGCATGTTACCAGTAGGTGGCAGAAATGGTTCGATCACATAGGCCTCTGACCTAATATCCAGCATTCTTTCCTCTGTTCCTCATATGGTCTCAAAGTATGCTATTTTAGGGATCTATCCTGAATTTTAACAAAATTAAAGCTGTTAATTGAGTCTCTTTTATAGACATAAGATAGGATTGATTCGATTCCGTTTACATCAATTCTATGTTGAGTCCATACAGAGGGCTGGGCTAAATTTTGGGAATAGAAATGGAAAACCCAGCCTCTTCCCTCAAGGAGCTCACAGATGAGGGGGATACTCTTCTCACTGGTACTTTCCCAATCTCTTCCCAATCCCCTCCAAGCCTTTGGAAAGAAAATACGCTTTCTACTTCACCAAACTGGAGGGCTGACTCTTCAGAGTGGCTTGGTCTTGGAAGAGAAACAAATGGTCTGGCAATCTGATAAAGCCAGACCCTAGTGGGAGAATCACTTTTTGAGCTGCTTCAGTGGCTCTTGATCTGGAAGAAAACTCTGTGGTGGAAAAAACCATGATGGAGAGCAGCACATCTCCTTTGGTACCAAGATGTGAACCCCACATTTTCCTCCCTTGCTGTGAGCTCTGTGGCTGTGCCCATCCCTGTAGGAAAGGGACCTCATCAGAATCTCTTGAGAGACTGAACCAGACCTGTCCCATTTGACCAAGAGAGCTGTTAGTCACACTTGCATGTTGATACTCTCCTGAGCCCAGATGACCTTTACAAGTAACATAACATTACAGAGATCTACCATGGTGGCTGGTTTTTCTAAGCACAAAACTAGGCCAAGTGGCTCTACAGGCATGGCTGGGACACTAGGAAAGAAAAATCAACACGGTGACTCCTCTGAAAAATCTGGAAGTAAAAATGACATCCCTCCTTGCATCCACCTTCCTGTTCTGGAAGAGCTTGTTTGGGAGGGTGAGCTGGGGAAAGGGTTTAATGGTAGGTGTGCTTCTCTGCCACGTGCTGCAGTAGATTTCTTTCACGGACAGCTATCTATTTTTCCCTTTTGCTCCATTTCTATTCTTGTGACACAATTAAAGTTCTCCCTTGCTGGAGGTCTCAGCCTTTTGCTTTCCCTAACATCACAGAGCACCCTCTTAGGCAAGTGACTTTGATATACACATTCTTCTGGGGAACATAGGCAGTGATACTGTCCTTCCTTGCTTATTTGACCAGAATCCTGGACCTAAGTAGAATTTTGGGACAAAACCTTCCCTCCTCTTGTCTTTGCTGCCCAACTCTCCCTTGATTTCTTTGTTCTTAAGAAACCTTCAGGACATATGAGATTGAGAAGCATCTGGGGATCTTAGACAATCAATACCATTTATTATTGTCCTTCATGTGGAGCAACAGAGCCATAGGTCTAATTTCCTAGTGACCCTAGATTTGAAACTTAATTGAGTCCTGGAGAGCCATGACAAATTGAACCATTTGTAAGTCATACTATCATTTTCAGCAAGCACCATCTTATGAAGTCTACTTGCTGCTTTGGAATCTAATCTTATACCACAAAAATACCCGGAGTAATTACAACAAAATGAAACTAAAACACAGATATATGCTTTTCAAACATTTATAAATTATATAGAAAGAAATTCAATAGAAAATCTACATCAGTGTTCAATTTGGGTGACTCTTTTGTCTTTTGGACTGAAATGGACTGGCTGAAGCTTCTGAAAATGTTGCTTCGACGAAGCTGGGATTGAAGTCATCTTCTTTTGTGATAAATCTCCCTAGACAGTGGCTGTCAACTGAAGGTGATGTTTTGCTCCTGAGGGGGCATTTGGCAATGTCTGCAGTTATTTTTGGAGGGGGTGGTGGTCCTACTGGAGTTCGGTGAGTAGAGACCACGGATACTGCTAAATATTCTACAATGCACAAGACAGTTCCCTGCAACAAAGAATTATCTGACCAAAATGTCAGTCGCACTGCTGTATTGAAAACCTGCCCTATAGCAAGCATGGGCGTTTCAAACTGAGTTAAAATTCAGGTCATTTCTTTGGGGGGAAATAAAAGGGTCAAAGGTAGATTTATATAAATGTCTCTCAGAGTCTCTAAAAGGTACATGCTGGGGCTGGGGGAGGGCAGGTGGTTCCACCTTGACCTCTTCAGTGATCCCTTGCTCATCTAAGTCAGTAAGTCAGCAAGTCAGCTGAGTTGCCTTTAATAGCAATCCAGGTTGTCATTGCTGCTCATTGTTTCAGTGTAGCTTTGGTTGCAAATACAAGTTTTTGTTATTACTCTGTGGGTTTTATTTATGTGGGGGAAAAAGTCATAAAAAGTGAGTGTGGGTCACAAATCACGCCAGGTATTGCCTGCACACAGACATAATTTACACATTCCCTCAGAGTTCTCTCTGTTTTCCTTGGATCTTTAAATTTCCTGTACAGCTAGCGTATTGAATTTTCATAATTGCCACTGCATTTCTTGTAATTTATACTCATTTCCCAGAAACCTCTAAAGGGCTTATTGTTTGTCATGAAGAGCAGACCCAAAGCTTTTACACAAGCTATGAATGAGTGCTTAGTAGTCATTTCTGAGCATAGCAATTCTTACTTAAGGCATTAAAGGGCATCCACATCCGAAAGTACCAGAACATTTTCTGATGCCCTTTTCCCCCTTCCCCTTCCCAAGGAAGATTCTGTAGTAATCAGTCCTTTGAGAAGGTTCTGTTAACTTTTTGGATTCAAGAACTTTCCTTAATTGCCACATTTCTTAGTGTTTGAAATGTGTCTGAGTTAAAAAAAAAATTGTCAGTTTTGAAATGACAACCCTCATCCTAATTGACTGAATTCTATTACTGTACATCTCTTTCCAATTCCTCATGAACACATAAACATAAATTTGGAAAACTTACTCTATTTTATTTTAAAACCTTTGAATCGAGGGTCTTCACTCACGTATGTGTGGAACATTGATTGGGGAGTAGGGAGTTTGGTACCAGTGGACAGAAGCAGAAAGAGGCAAAAAGAGGCGAAATCTCTTCAAGGGAGAGGCGGCCCTTTCATCTCTGCACATGCAGGGCCAGCGTTGGGTCTGGTCTATAGCAGGTGCCCATTGAACGCAGATGGTGAGATGAGGGAAGAGGAATAAGAGATGAAGTTATGTGTAGATTTACGAGTCCAATGCATGTTCCTTGAAAGCCTGGGCAATGGAGACTATTGTACATATCACATGAGAGGAGAGATACAGGCCCCATGGGCTCTTACTCTGCGCATGATGTCTTACTGCTAACTGGCAAAGAAGTCACTGCTGGGAGTGAAGAGAAGGGAGAGAAGACGCTACTGTGTTTAGGTCGGGTGCTTGGTAATCGCACTGATTGTTAATGCTGTTAACATTTCGCTTGCTTAATAATCCACTTTTAATTTTACCCGTGGCAGTTCTTCATTCCTACAACACAGCAATGATTAAATCTGTGTTCAGATGGTTGTAAATTCACCCAAAGGTCTTAAGCAATGGGTGAATTATACTCATTTAAGTTAGAACATAACATTAGCATTCAGGCACCTCAGGAATAAATACTAATTCCTGAAATGCCTTTGAGTTCCATTATATCCCTTTAGTTTCCTTTTCCCAGACACACGCAGGACGAGATTCAGGGGATGGGTTTTATCTGAATATTATAAAGGTCACTCCTCTGGTAACATAATCCTGACATATGGGTTTCCGGGGTGGCTTATTTAAAATAGGACCAGGAAATGTGATTTTTTTAAAAAAAAGGGCCTCTCTTGTCTGATATTACAGAAATCTGCTTTTTAGGAAAAGAGGCACAGGGAAAGGCTAAGAAAAGTGTTCTGCCCCCTTTCGAGTAGGGTGCCTTCTGTGGGAGATTGTCACGTGATTGGCAGCTGGGATTTTTGTCCGTGTTTCTCACACAGCCACAGGATTGAGGAGAGGCCTGCTGGTGCTTAGAAAAGGTTTATTCCTAAGAGGAATAAACCTTTAAAAAATTTATTTCCAAGGCTGGGAATCTGTCCCTTTTTAAAAGTAGGCTCTACGTCTCCCTTTTAATATGGGGATGTGGAGTAAAGTCTCTCCCTGTTGGCTTGGGATTTCACAGTGCTCAGTCTGTCCCTGTGAGCGGCTCTGTCATCAAACTCCCGTTCAGGGCCCCAGGGGGCCAGGCCAACATGAATACTCACCACTCCTGGCCCTGCTGTTTCATGCCCTCTGACTCTCATTCATGCCGTTCCCTCCTCATCTTTCCCTCGGCTAATGCCTATTGTCGTGAGACCCAGCCAGGCTGACCTCCTCAGGTAGTCTCCCCCGTGTCCCTGCCCCAGCCAGCTGGGGAAGAGCCTTTCTGGGTTTATGGCGCCTACCGTGCTCTGTCACGGTCATCTCTGTACTTCCTGGCTCTGCATGCCTGTAGAACTGAACTGCATGGAAGTTTCCCTCATGACCCCCCTCTTGGGGCTATTACCTTGCTGGGTCCCACCTAATGTTACCTGGAGGTTAGAGTTGATCTGACAATGTGCACTGGGACCAGTTTCAAGGGAGAGAAAGAGACAGTGTTATCCCAGGTAACCAAGTCTGAGAGGCGGGTGGTCACAAGGAGCTGGAGACTGACTGAGCCAATGGGAGGCAGGCTCAGCCAGTTGGGCCTGTTAGATGTTCTCCACCGGTGCCCATAGATGGCACTAGAGCCTTGGCGATCTGGCTACCACTGGGCACTGCAGGTTTGAGGGAGCTGGATAATGAGTCAGTCTTTGTGGCTGATCAAGGGCTCAGAATCATAGACAGGACCAGTCCGGGTGATGCTGGAGCATCGAGCAGAGGCTGCCACCCAGCAGTGACATTTCCTGATGATAAATGCAAAGGGTGAGATGGAGACTTCAAAGCGAGTGGGAGATAGGGAAGGAAGAAAGAGAGAGAGACGAAGAAAGGATAGAGGAGGAGGAGGTGGGGAGAAGGAGGTAGAGATAACGAGGCTATAATGAGAGAATAGGAACAGGGGAGGCAAGAAACACAGATGGAGTAGCAAGACATTGGGAATGAGATCAGCCTACCTGTGTTATTGTGATTTATAATAAATACATAGTTGTCTTCATCCACTGTTCCTGGCTCACAGCTCCCAAAACCCTTGGGATTTCCTAAAAGTTGAGAAGTGATAAAGGTGTCTTTCGTTATGTGAATGAGGTGACTTTTGGAAGCACCTAAGGATGGGGGCTGGTTGCCAAGAGAACCAACCACACAATTAGAGGGTTGGAAATTTCAGTCCCACCCCCTGACCTCCAGGGAGGGGAGAGAGAGAGGCTGGAGGTTGGAACAGTCACCAATGGCCAATGATTTAATCAATCATACCTATGTAATAAACAGCTAAAAGGACAGGGTTCGGAGAGCTTCCAGGTTGGTGAACAGATGGAGATTTGGGGAGAGCGGTGTGCCTGGGGAGGGCATGAAAACTCCGTGCCCCTTTCCCCATGCCTTGTCCTATGCATCTCTTCCATCTGGCTGTTTCTGAGTTATATCCTATTATAATAAACCAGTGATCTAGTAAGGAAAATGTTTCTCTGAGTTCTGTGAGCTGCTCTGGCAAATTAATCAAACCCAAGGAGAGGGTCTTGGAACCTCCAATTTGTAGCTGCCAACCAGAGGCACAGGTCACAACCTGGTCTTGAGACTGGTGTCTGAAGCGGAGGGTGGTCTCCCGGGGCTGAACCCTTTACCTGATTCTATTCCAGGTCGATAGTGTTTGAGAATCATTTGTTGGTGTGGGGAAGCCTCCACATACACGATGGGATTGGGTCCAGGAACCCCTTCACTACCCAAGAGGGTGATGCAAAGAAGATACTTTGGCGGAAGTGATGGGTGAATAGTGAGGGGTGGGGGAGGGGCCGGAGCAGAGGAGAAGGCTGGCCTGTCGGGAAGAAAGGTGCACCTCCGAGATTCCCCACAGAACTCAGCAGAAGCACGTCATTCCTTCAGGATCTTTTATTAACGTATAGAAAATGTGTTTAAAAAAGGAACTATACAGAGGCTAAAAGCAACCAGGACTAAAAATACTAGTTAACAATGGTTAACAAGTGGAGATTCCAGTCTTTGAGCTACAGTGCCACGGAAAGATGGGGGAAATGGGTTAGTCCTCTCCCTTCCTCTGTCTGTTTTTAACGTTATTTTAGTTCATTTACGTGTGCATTGCCTGGGGAGTGTGTACTCCATTTCGTCTTGTTTTTTTTCTTCCTTCCAGTCTTTCTTTTAAGGAAATGCTTTTCCAGGCACATTGTAGCTACAAAGTGAGTAAACCGGTCTTTGTTATTTTTACCTGAAAAGGCTTGTTAAAAGTTAAAACGACAAACTCAAATTTGGAGGGACTGGAGGATTTGGTGTTTATGACTTCTCAGAACAACAGTCTAGAGACCATCAGGGTGGGTTCCAGCTGCCGAGCCCCAGGTAACAGCTCCCTCAAAGTCACGGTGACTTGCTTCGGGTACCTGGGAATTCCTGTGGGCCTGGAGTGTCTTTGAGGTTGGAATGATGGGATGGGTGTGTGGAATGAGAGGAAGGGGGAGTCTGTGTGTTAGCAGTAGCTTGTGAACCTTGGTCTGTGGGGCCGTGGTGCGAGTCTAGGCATCAGGGAGGTCATAGGTGGGGACGGAGAGTTGGCAGGGGAGCACTTTCTTGACTGACATGTTTTTGGAACCTGTGGTGTCTGCTGCATCTAACACAGAGGTCGCTGCTGTCCTTGGGAGAGGACCATAAAATGCAGAGATCTCCCCCAGGACATGTATTCCTTTACATATAAATGTTGTTCAAATAAGAGACAGGGGCTCGTTTCTGGAGTTTGGGCCAGGCAGTGAAAAATACAAGTTACCAAGTACCAGTTGCCTTCTAAGTTCCCCAAAGTAGCATCTCAAAGTAGCTGAGATTATAGTTCCTGTCTTCTGAGGCCCCCTGCCCCCTGGGAGGTGGGAGCAGGAAGGGAGAAGGGTAAAGAAACCAGGGAATGAGCAAGATTAATTTGTCTCCTGCCTTCTTCTAGCCTCATTCCTCAAAAGTTTCCACTGACATGTCCCTGCAAAGAACCATGAAGGTCCTAGTACCCCTGAGAGTCTAGAAGGAGGGAGCCCAAGTCAGTCTATAACTTACAGGTTTTAGCCTAAAAATTCTTGGCATTTCTGCATTTGATGCCATCTGCATTGCTTTGAATACATGAATAATATAATCCTTTTCCTCCCAAATTCAAGAGTAAAACTGACACTCCAGGAACACGTGCCATGCTTGTTCTGGGGGTATCCCCCTCCTCAATCCTGGCCATGTCTTCTGCCTCAGTTTGAGAAAATGACTCTGGAATTTCCCACTCTTCTGATGTTGGATGAGACGGAGGCTGCATATTCTCCAAGAAGTGGGGTGGGGGAAATAGTGTTTCTGTTCTGGTCTTTACCTTCCCCTCCCAACCCACTGTGACCCTCTCCTTCACCTCCCAAATTAAAAAAAAAAAAGGAAAAGGAAGAAGTTGCCAGGATGTTTCTTACTTCTGATGGTGAGGTTGAAGGTCCCCTGGAGTATGTGGCAAAAACTATGCAAGAACTGCCTTTTCTTAAAAGACAGAGAGGAGAGAGGATGTGGCGTTAGAAGCCCCTGTGTGAGAATATTAGTAAATCCAAGATGGTGGCCACTTGGCTAAATAAATTTAAAGGGCTGCAGCCTCATGAAGCAGCAAAAGCATGGACTTTAGTTAGACAGAGAGCTTCCAATTATGGCTCTACTTAGCAGCTGTGTGACTTTGGGCATGTTACTTAACCTTCCCGTTCTTCTATTCTCTCATCTGTAAAATGATTAAACTTGAGCCAGGGTGTGGTGAAGATTTAACAGTGTGGTGAAGATTTAACAAAGTAATAGATGTCAAGCTCCTAGCACAGTATCTGGAAAATAGTAGGTATGCAATAAATACCATTTCTCTTAGTCTTCATTTGGGGAGAGAAAAATGAAAAAGCCTATGCCAGATCTGATCTCAGCTCTGTTACTAATTAGCTGGGTGAACTTGGGCAAGTTGCCTAACCTTTCTGGGCCTTGGTTTCCTGGAGAATGAAATGAGGGGGATGGGTTAGATGATTTTCAGAGTCCCTTCCAGCTTTGAAGGTTCCCATATTTGCCTTTTGGAAGCTGTGTTGAGCTTATCAGTGTCAAGGACAAGATGTTAATAAAGAACGCAGGGTCTTCCTGGGGGCTGCCAAACCAGTGATGGGAAGAAAACAATAGTTCTCATCCATGCATTTGCCTCCTGGCCATGCACCTGGGCCCACACCCTCTCTCTGGCTTCAGTGTTCCAGGCCTCCTGAGATGTTTGCAATGCCTCCCATGATCCCCTGATGCCAACGAGCCAGTGCCAGTACCTGGGAGAGCTGAGCCCGTGAGACCAGAAGGCTTAAACGAACTGGAAATTTAGCATCAGCCCAGCTTCACAGTCGACAATGAGTAGCTGTTTTATGAAGTTAACAGCGGACAGGGGTTTTCTGAGGAACAAGAGCTGTGTTATTTGGATGCTCTGCAATAGCCTTATTAAGCTTGGGGAAGGAGGGAGGATTTCCGGTGGGGAGAAAATGCAACACTGTCCAAACACTGCAAGGTTTGCCGAGGACATTTGGACAATGAAGTGCTGCAGGTGCAGTGAAGTCATGCTTCAGGCAAGGGGTGACCTTGAAAAAGGAATCAGAAATGCTGGAGATGGCAAGTCGGGCTTGTGGCTGCTGTGAAGGAAAAGCGAGGTCCGGGCAGACTGGTTGAGCAAGCAAAGAAAGCCCTTCTGCTTCTCACTTCTGTGCTGTGAAGGCCTCTGGTGCCTTCGTTTGGTGAAGTGGGTGAACTGACAGGAGGTCTGTGGGGAGGTTGGGGGCTAGAACTCAAGGAACTAATGCTGGTCCCTTTACCAGGGCTCCTCACGCCTGGTCTCTGTTTTTTTTTTTTTTTTTTTTTTTACTGTGGGACCATCTGTAGAAAGCTTGCTTTTTGTCTCCAATGACCCATCAGCTTCTTTTTTATGTTATTTTGTATTTTACATTTAATTTTTTTCTTCCCAGCTGTTTCTCAAAGCTTGAAGAGCCCAGAATGGACATAAGTAAATCCAGTGTGGATACCATTAGGATGCACCAGACCCATTCTTTCAAATTGGACCTGAATCTACACCAACACATTCTTTATCCTAGAGTTTTTCCCTTACTTGTTTTTAGAGCTTTCCATTTGGCCTGTGAGTACTCCTTTGGCCTGGTAGTGCCAGAATGCTCCAGTATTGCTGAGGGAAACCGTATCCCATCTGTGTAGGGTTGGGTTATGGAAGAAACAAAGGTTTAGGGAAGCATTTAGTCAAAGATCTTCAGGGTCTTGGCCAAGGGACCCTAAGGTAGAGCCAGGAGGCTATAGGTACAGTGCAGAAGCCAGCCCCGCGACTCACCTTTCCTCAGAGCAAAGAACCTCTCTGTTATTGTTGCTGGGAGGAAAACAGACCACCCAGGGAGGCTAAGCAGAGCTGAGTCAGCAGCTCTTGGTATCTGGAGCTTTGTGCAAGAGGCAGGCTCCTAAACTTCACAGATTCACTCCAGTCCTCTGCAGTCCCAAGGCCCTTCTTGCAGCCATGGCAAGTTTGAGGCAAGTGAAAACAGATTACCCCACCCTCTTGGGATTATTGAAACTGAAGTGCGAATCTTTCTGAGGTTCCTTATCAAAGTTTTAAGAATGGACAGTGAGATGCAAGTATAGGGCCCCCTTTGGAGGGAAAGAAATGGAAGTAAGGGATTAGATTGAGTAGGAGTCTGGTGATAAGAAAGCAAGTGTAGAAAATCACATATCTTGAGTTAAGTGGCTCCACCTTTCCTGAAATTCTGGGTGGAGGTTAAAGAAGAAAAAGAAAAATGTTTTCATGCCCAAAGGGTATTTGCAAATCCAGGCTACCAGCTAGTCTATTTCAACCCCCTCAGCTTGGGCCCCCACTGTTCTCACAGGTTCTATTTATCTTCTAGAGGAGAGGACAAAGGGGAACTCATAAACCCTCTCTCAACTGATGCTTTTAAAAGGGCTCTTTGAAAAAATTCCATAATGACCTTTTGTCCCTTAATCTACAGCTCAGTTCTGGGACTGGATTTTGAAGGTATAAATGTGATTAAGGATTGTTTGGTTTGGCATTGAGCTCGTTGGCAACCTTGGTTCTTCAGGTTTGTCTTTGAAATAACAGCTTCACTGTGCAGAGAGCTGGTTGCTTCCCAGGTGGGAGGGCACAGGTGTTGGGTATCTTGCTACTCCATGAGTAGTGGAGTGGGAGCTGGTAGGTGAAGGGTAGGGTGGATTTAACTATTTCTGGAAGTTTGCTTTGCATTTCCTTGCTGCCATTTTTGTTGTTGTTTCTTTTACAAATCAGTTGGCCAGTTTTCCTGGGTCCTGGTTTGGTATGAGTTCTCCTGAAAACCTGGAGGCACTGGGTATCCTCAACCCTACTGTCAGTAGGTGACTGGGGGTTGTAAATGCCCCAGTGGTCACACTTACCAAGTCTCCCTCCTCCAGTTAAATCTGTCTAAAGGCCAGCAGGAATTTTCCACAGATTTGTCGTCTCCCCCCTACCCCCACCCCTTCACCTTCCAGATATAAGCCTGGAGAATGTGAGTTTACTGGGTTGGAAATTATCTGATGGGGAAATGCAAAAAGAAGAAACTGTCTGGATCTTAGGTCTAGGCAGTGAGTGTATCACAGTCATTGGTGGTAGGGTTTTTTTTTTTTTTCTAAATACACATCCTGATGTGTCTGCAGTTTAACTGCCTCTGACCAGGGTCCACTTCTATTCCCTCTAAGTCCCTTGAGGGAAACTTTGGTGTGTGAGGGTGAGTGCTTTGTGAGTATTGCTTACTGGATCCACCCTTGGGAAGAGCATGGGTACTTGGAGGAACAGGATAAGAAGGAATGCATGAGTCTAGTTATGAAGCTTTGAGTCAAGTTGACCATGAGCCTTGGGGAGGTAATGGGCACAGTGTCTCTTAAAAATGGTGAAAATTTGTGAGAAAATCACTCTACTTAATAAAAGGAATCTATAAATCCTTTTATAGAATGTTGGGTGAGCTAATCTTTGAAGTTCCTTTCTAGCCTTTAACATGAATCTAGGCAATGCTGCTGATACTATTTATAAAAATGTTCCATAGGGTAAAATGATTCCAGTAAAAGACAGATTTTGGTGTCCACTGATGTTTCTTGGCTTTCACCTGAATTGACAACATGGAGACTCATAATCTTTTTCTGTTTCAGTTCCCTTGATGAGGTGGACTGTACTGGCACTAGGTCCCTGGGTTCTGCTTTTATGGACAAAATGAGTTCAGCCACTTATTTGGCACAATCTTTTCTGCAATGTTTTCGTGTGTGTGTGTGTGTGTGTGTGTGTGTGTGCGCGCGCACCGCACACTTGTGTGTATATTTGACTGATGACTTCTGATTCTTCCTTTCTTTCTTTCTTGCTTTCTTTCTTGCTTTCTTTCTTTCTTCCTTTCCTCCTTTCCTTTCTTTCTTTCTTTCCTTCCTTCCTTCCTTCCTTCCTTTCTTTCTTTCCTCCCTTCCTTCCTTCCTTCCTTCCTTCCTTCCTTCCTTCCTTCCTTCCTTCCTTTCTTTCTTTTCCTCCCTCCCTCCCTCCCTTTCTCCCTCCCTCCCTTCCTTCCTTCTCTCTGTCTCTCTGTTTCTGTCTTTCATAAAGCAGGGCTTCTGGTGAATTTTCATTCACCAGAATGAAAAGCAGGGCTTAATTGTCCTCTCTCACCGATGCCAATTTCCATTTTCAGATCAAAGACTAGCCTTACTGACTGTCAAAACTAAAAGGGAAACCATTCTAGTCTAAACTTTCTTTCAACAGATGAGGAAACTGAGGCCCTGAGAGGTGAAACAACTGTCCTGATGTCATGGTGCCAACAAAGTGGCAGAGCTGGGCCTATTCCTGAGACGCCAGTTTCCTCCTTCAACATGCTTCCTACTGTTCATTGGTGTCCCACTCCCTATCTAAATCTTATTTAATTAACGGGTTTCTTGAAAGAATTGTTTCTGTCTCTTCTTCCTTCCCCTAGTTTTTTGAAGCCCATGGTGAACTGAGAAATGGAACCTCCGTTTCCAGCACTGGTCCGGCAGTCACATCCACACCATGGCAGTGAACAAGGCCTTGAGGGTCTGCTAAAGGGAGAGTGCAAGTGGCAGCTGACTCCATCCTCATAACCTCAGAAGTGTGGTTGTCAGTCTGAGGGACTCTCCTTTCCTGGTTAAGAGAGTTTGGTTAGATTGTGGATGTTTCCATTAGAAAATTTCCAACTCTCAGGCTCATCCCGTGATTGGTTGGGAAAGGCCCAGGATGCCCCAGTTTGACTAAATGTGGGCATTACAAAAAACAGAACTGGGGCCTTAAGGAAAAGGCAGCTGGGAGACTGGGCATGGATTTTGGCAGATGCTGCAGGGATGCTTGCGGATGGCATTTGATTGGAGAAGTTGAAGGGTCATGGCGTTTAGAGCCTCCAGCTCTCTTGGGTTTAAAAATCAAATCATGCCAGTGAAGAGAGCACATCTCATAAAATGGGAGGTAGGCCCGCACTCCTCCCCTCTTCACCTTTGGATTTCTAGATGTTATTTCCGCTGGCACTTTTCATTTTTACTCTCAAAGGCAGAATAATAAAAGAAGATGGAGAAAGGCTTCTCATGAGCTCACCTCATTAAGGAGGTCATTCCTGTTTCTCACAGGACCAAAAAAGAGGAGAAAACTGAAACCAAAACCCTAAAATTCCACCTCTTCCCAAGGATTATCAGTCAGGGGAATGGCTGGCTGGTCATATAACTTCTTCTGACTCTTATTAAGCCCCCCCCACCCCGCCCCCCAAGGAGAGCCTGGCTGAAGACAGGAATGAGGCCTTTCGTTTGCAATTCAGGGAAAAAAAAAAAAAAAAACCCATGACAAATAGGACCAGAAACAGAGAAAATGGAGCTAAGTGCGATCTGTGTTCCCCGTGGAACTGGTCATCTCAATGGCGGGGGCCCTGATTTCTATTTCTTCTGTCCTTTCCTCCATGCCTGACCCCAAATTGCTACAAACCACAACTGTCTCCCCCTCCCATCTTCAAAGAAAGTTGCTGTCTGTGACCCGAGGGAGGGGCAGGGACTTATGACCCCTAGGTACACCGCTGCTATGCAGCCCAGGCTAGGGGCAGGCAACACCTTGGGAGCTAGAATCCAAAACAGTGGTTGCACTTGTGGGGCTGTAGGGGGTCTAAGGGTTAGGGTGGAAGTGGGCAAAGGATGGGTTGGCTGGAAAAAAGGCCACTACTCTTGAAAGGTGACAGAGGACACTTGGCTGGTAAGAGTAAGAGTGTCAGATGATAATCTTTGGCCCGTTAGAAAGGCCTTGGGTTATTGGGACGGGGTGAGGTTAATCTGTTTCCTTTTAAGGGGACTTGTTGGCAAAGCTTTCTTGCTGAGGCCTCTTCTCTGGGCTGGGGTGAGAACCTGGCCATCCAAGGCAGTGACCAGAGCACAATACCTGGAAGTGAAGGGCATCTCAGAAGGAGGGCAGCAAAGAAGGCGCGTGCCTGTCACCGTCACAGAGTCTGACTCCAGGATTTGCCTTTGAATTGGTCTTTTAAGAAGACGTCTCACTTTTCCTCCTTGGTGGGAAAAGAGGGGCAGGTTAAGGATGACTGGGTAGGAGGGAGCATGGAGACAGAGGGTCAGGCCCGGGGGCAGCAGAAACCATGAGCTGCTGATTCTCAGCTGATTCCTGCTACATCCTGCTTCCTTCAAACGCTCTTAATATGTTGCAAAGCATTACTATGTCCCCCACCCCTTGTTTCATATTATAAAATACAAACAAATGACAGAAAAGGTCAGTTGGCTCGCAGCCGCCCACTGCTTAGAACTGCAAGGACCGCCGTTTCCTCCCCGCCATGAGACGGTGGCTGTAGGGGCGCATCTTCATTTCCACGAAGGGGATGGAGAACTCGTGGCCTTTCCAGTGGTACCAGTTGATCCCCTGGGAAGGAGAAAGATAAGCATGTCAGATCACCCCTACCCCCTCAACGGAAGTGCCAGCTTGAAAAGATAGGGGATGATGAGAGTGGAGAATCCAAGGTGTGCATTTAGTCATTTCCCATTAACGTGAAGCTTGTGGCTGAGTTCCCAAAAAGGGCAAAAGAGCAGAGATTTGTTTCTAGCTTTTCTCTTTAGACATTGCCAGTGGCCTGGGTCTATAATGGGAATGTGTTGCAGGTCATTCCTTATTGCTGGCTTTCTGGTTTTGGCTTTCAGGATTTGCACGCATCTGCAGTATCTAGTGTTGAATTTCAAATTCCCAACAGTATAGAAGCATTTCGAAGAGCATAACTGTGTTTGACTGCTCACTCCCGATGGGAGAGTCAGGTGGTTTCCACCTATCAGGTGACCAACCATCTGGGTTTGCCCAGGACTGAGGGGTGCCCTGGCTGCTAGCCTTTCAGTGCTAAAATTGGAGAGGTCCCAGTTGGCCCAGTTGGTCACCCTATCACCCAACCCAGCCTATGGACTTGTGGTCTCTAATGGGGAAAGACAGTCCCATTTACACTGCTATTTCTGATCTCTCCCTTCCTAGGACACTTCTTTGGATGAAGCTGAGCCTCTGAAGCTGTCCCTGAACTTGATAAGCTTTTCATGGGATATGCTAGATGAGGAAGTGAAATGGGACTTGACTGGTTGTCAAGGGCTTCTCTGGGGTGAGTTCCAGCTCCTGAGTCCAGGTGCCTCCCTTTTCTTCCTCTGGCTTCGACTCTGTCCTGCTCTTATCCCAGTGTCTGCATTACTTTCCTCTTTATGAGAGTCCTTTCTCAACACTCTGAGTGTATCTTTTTAAAAGGGAAATATAAGACCCACCTGTGTATTTAGAACATAAAGCCAAGGGACGTGGGCTGCACGGCTCTGGGTCATTCATGCAGCGGCAGAGCTTCACCCACCTGGCTGTGCCTGGACTCCCCGTATTTCCCATTGAGGTTGGTCCGGTGGCAGTTCTTATACCACCAAGCCCCCTTGTATGACATGGCACAGTTGGTAACTGCAACATCATTGTCTCTGTCCTCTGTGGAGAAAGGGCGGCCCTGATGATAGCTGAGGGAGTCCCCTGGAAAAAAGACACATTCATGAGGCCGTCCAGCCTGTTGTTCTTTTGTCAGGATGTTCTGGACATTTGACCCATGCCCAACAAACCTGGCGTCCGCTTAAGAGACCTTCCACTCACCTCTCTGTTCCTATCTGGCTCCTCAGCCTGGCT
The DNA here is from genome assembly GCF_965194805.1 of Balaenoptera borealis. Lineage (NCBI taxonomy): Eukaryota > Metazoa > Chordata > Mammalia > Artiodactyla > Balaenopteridae > Balaenoptera > Balaenoptera borealis. The sequence goes on along the minus strand of NC_138860.1, from coordinate 55,642,714 downwards.
GCACTGAGCTCTTACTCCACCTACCCCTTGGGTCCACTACTTCCGGGCTGCTCTCCCCAGCTCGTTACAGCAAGTCCCCTACATATGAACCTTCAAGTTGCAGACTTTCAAAGATGCGAACGTGTGTTTGCACGTCCAATCACGTAAGTTAGTTCACATGCCTGGCGTACATTGTCACGTGCGTGCATCCTCTCCAAGTAGTTGTGCTTTTGTGTACTTTACTGCACAGTACTGTATAGAGTACAGTAGTACAGTATCTTTATTTCTTGCCTGTTCACTCGATGCCAGCCCCTGTATGCCAGTTGTTGTACTGTACTACTGTATTTTTCAAGGTACTGTACTATAAAATTAAAAATGTTTATTTTTGTGTGTGTTTGTTTTTTATGTATTATTTGCGTGAAAAGTATTATAAACCTGTTATAGTAGAGTACTATATAGCCGATTGTGTTAGTTGGGCACCTAGGCTAACTTTATTGGACTTAACGAACAAATGGGAGTTACGAATGCGCTCTCGGAATGGAACTCGTTTGTATGTAGGGGACTTACTGTGCCTCATTCCCCTGGCCTTCTGCTCAGAACTCTGTCCACTCAGCTCCACTCCACCATCCCCGTCTTTTTCTTTCAGGCCAGCACTGGGACACAGACATTCACGGCTCCTTTTGTCTCAGAGGAGACAGAGATGAGCCATGGCGACCTGGGCCAGTCCGGGTCACCACCGTACAGCCTGGCTTTCTCCATGGCTCATCAGGCCCAGTCAGCTCACACCCAATATCCCCCTGTTCAGAACTTGGGGCCACATGTGAAGAGGGACATTAGCTAACTAGAGTTCCTGTCCATAGGAAACAGGATGGTAAGAAAATCCTAACCATGTCGGAGGAGAAGTGGTTGGGGAAACCAAGGCTGTAACTTGGGGAAGAGCAGGCTTGAAGGGGGAGACAGTGTCCATTATCACTGACTCCAAATATTTGATGGACTATTGAGTAAACAAACAAACAATCCCCCCCAAAACAAAAACTCTTTGGGAAAGTATGAGGATCAGTAGGCAGAGACTGCAAGGTGGCATATTTGGGCTAAATATATGAGGAGAAATTAGCTAAATATTAGAGCTGTTTATAAATGGTATATACTATTTGGAGATATGGAGAGATCTCTATTCTTAGAGGCTGGGTGTTCTCTTGTTGGGATGTTATGCAGGGGACTCATATGAATTGAGTATTTGAGGTGAGGTATCAAACTGTAATTAATTTATACCTACTGGCCAAACTTTTGGCAGGATTTGTGGTTAGAAATGTTGTGAAGGGGCTCACGCTATTGAATGAGTGTTGTCTTAGATGCTTCTGAGGTCACTTTAAGCCAGGATAGGTCATAGTTCTGATCTTGTGGCTTCCAAGTCCACACTCACAGTGGCCACTCAATGCCTCCAAGTGCTTCTGGCCACAACTTAACTCTTAGGAAGATGATCTTTGTTTTATGGGGAAGCCTGATTCCTTCAGGCCAGTTGGGTCCCTAAGTCCATATGTCATTATTTCTATCCCATCTTTTTCATTTCCCCCTCCCAGTCTCTAAAAAACCAGGCTTTGTGTCCACCCAGAGCTAATCCCACTACCTGCAACTCATTCTTTCCCATGTCTTCCAGGTCCTGGAGAAGGTAGAAAATATTTATTTTTTCCTTTTTTCATATATATATATATATATATATATATATATATATATATATATACACACATACATACATACACACACACACACATACATATATATATATATATTAGGGTTTTCATCTCCTCTCACCCTAACTCATACTCATATCCTTTGCCTTAAAAAATCTTGAATTAATCCTACTCTCTAAAGACCCTTTCTTTACCATCAATTCCCTATGTTGTCTCTACCCACATTCCTACCTTCTCATCTCCTGCTTGTCTCCCTGTAATCTAGAAGCTGCCCTCATTACTCCCTTGGAACAGTTCTCTCCCACTTCCACTCTGTTGTGCTTTCTGCACATCAGTACATTATCTAAGTCTTGGTTTTTCTCTCTCAAACTGCTATTCAGATTTGTACTATTCTCTTAATTTCTAACATCAGTCAAGTCTCCTATGATCTCCTACCAGGATTAATGCAGCAGCTCCAGCTGTTCTCTGTTCTTCACTCAGATTTACTTTATCCTATTTATGGCTGTCACTTTGATCTTCCTAAAACCCCACATCCATTGTGTCACTCAGGACCCACCGTGGCTCTCCGCTGCCCACCATATTAAGACAGAACTCCTCTGCCCCCTCGGTTTTAAGGCTCTCCAGGGCCTGGCTCCACCCACTTTCTTTTTTATTCTTTCTGAACTCACACCCTGTCCTGGACAGCCAGGCCCTTTGCACTTTCCCTCCCTCCACAGTAACTGCTCCTTTTGTGATTTTTCTCCCAGGATTTTCCTTCCCTGGAATGTTTCCTTTACCATCAGGATCCCAGTCAAACGCCACTGCCTTCATGAAGCCTTTTTCAACCACCCAGAGCCCCCTTCTCTGAATGCCTGGTAAACTGGGAGTGAGTACCATTCATTTTGTGATGAGTTGCTTCTTAATGGTCTGTTTTTGTAAATGGATGTTTAGTTCTTGCAGAGGTCATGTCTTATGCCTCTTCTGAGTCCTCACAATTCACACAATGAACTTTTAGAGGTTGCTCAACAACCTTTTATTGATAACTTGACTTGGAATTTTCGGTTCTAATCCAATTAGAGTCCTGGTTAGAGACTTGGATTTTTGTAGCCTTGAGAACAACGGAGATGGGAGAAGGGGCTGAACTTGGAATTGGAGGCCATGGGGATGGATTGTTGCCAGAAGGGCCAGTAAAAATGAGCAACATATAAGATAAAGGCCAGGGAACTTGGGCAGTAGTAAATGCCAGAGAGAGGATGGGCTTTTCCTCCCTGGAGACCTTCCAGTCTGGAAAGAACAACCGTTGTGTGACATTGCCCAGAGAAGGGGGCAGCCTACATAAGCCTAGTTTCTCATCTTTTGAAGAAGATGAACTGAATATATGACATAAGAGGTCAGACTGCAATTACTTTATGATGATTGGCCAAATTGTTGGTGGGACTTGCTTCTGAGACATGACAGTAGAACGCAGTCCAACAGTTATGACCTCCATGGGGCCCGGTAGCGAGATAGAGCTGCAACAGAGGCTGCAGCAGCTGGGCCCAAGTTAGACAGGTAAGAGCATAGGCCTGGAGCAAGTGAGGTGGAGGGAGGGAGGGAGACCATATAAGGAAGTGGGAGGGCTTGCTTCTCTTTCTGTGGGAGAAATAAGAACTACTTTTCTGCAGGCACGATTCTAATCTTAGGGAGTGGTTGGTATCAGGTTATTTTTGCAATGATTTAGTCTGATATTTTGTTTAATACACTCCATTTCAATGGCTATTTTATGCCCAAAGTGTGGTAAATTGGATCTTTTGTTGGGGCACTTCGGGCAGGTCTGATTGCCATTGGGAATGATCTCGCATATGAAAAACAACAAGGGAAAGTGTGTTTTCTCTTTGGAGTAACAGTACCTGGCTGAGCAGAGAAATAACTGAGCAAATGCAGTCGTTGGAGAGGCAACACTTGGACGATCTTCTGAATTCCAAGAGTTATAAAAATGTTGCTAAATTTATATCCTAGCATTTAGCCCTATAATTGGAGTTAATGAAAGGACCAGTAACTCCATGTACCAAATAGTGGAATATTTGGCAAAACAGGTTTTAGGAAATGTGCTCTAAGAGAACCCTGGAAATAGATTGGCAAAGCCTAAGAAGCAGACTGGATATTATGTTCTGATAAAACTATTAATGCAACAGAGCTTATAGAGATGGTTTTGGTGTACTTAGTGGAAGTGCCATAAAAATCTATACAGAAAACATGACCATGTATGGGGTTCTCGTGGAGGAATGAAAAGGAATGTGGCCCATGGGGAACATTTAGAGCTGTTGTGTGCTCCTTGATGGAGGAGTTATGGTGACTGCTGATGGAGGGGAGTAGAGCTCAGAATGGGGGGAATCTGTCTTATTTTTATTAGTTCAAAGGTCGTTTTCCTAGATGTCATTACAGGGGAGATTTCTACCAGACAATAGATGATTATGCTGTCACTGGATAAGAGCCTATATTGATTAATCTAGACAAGAAAAATAATCCTTCACCCTCACATTGTACTTTTTTTGGTTAACTTTAAAAGCACGTTCGCTCTATTTATCACATTTTTTTCCTGACTGCTCTGTGAACTAGGACAGGCATCATTATTAAGATTTTCCAGATGAGGAAACTGAAGTCCTGAGAAATTGATTTCAGGTCACCTGAGTGGTGAGGGGCAGTGTGGACCAGAGGCAATGCGCCAACCCTCCGCCCTCCTCCTTGGCTAGCGGGGAATTCTGCAGCTCAGGACTAGAACATGGGGGCCCGGTCCTGCTGCAGGCCCACTGCCCTCGGGGGCTGCTCGGGGCCAAGGTACCTGCGGTGCCGTTGTAGCCTCCTATGTGGAGTTTGTACAGGCTTCTGCTGCCCTCGACAGAGAACTTGTCATAGTAGGCGAAGGCGGCGTCCTGGCCGTCACGCATGTCCACGCGCAGCTCGTAGCGGCCCTGGGACGTGATCCAGTGTATGTTGTCCAGCCCTGTGGAGAAGCGCAGAGAACGCAGTCAGCCTGGCCTCAGTGGCTTTGGAAATGGGACGCAAAATGTGACTATGACCTCAAAACAGATGTTCTGGGAAAGAGGAGGGGTACTGGGATTGCTTTTGCCTTCAGTCCTTCCCAGGTTGTTATCAAACAGACCCTACCAGACTGAATTTCCTCCTGCAAAAAGACCAGACCAGTTCTGCTGATGAGTTCCCACCGCAGGTCAGCTCAGGGGTCCTACCATCTAGTCATGACCCAGTACTGGACAAGCCCTGAGCCTCAGGATTCCGGGCCCTGTCCCCTGCCACCTCCCACTGCACACCATGGTGTTAGTTGAAGATGACAAGATGCATCACATAGGTGTGAATTCTTTGGTGTGAGTGATAGGAAGCAAGAGGTAGAAACACTGATCAGAGTAATTCACAGTAGGCCCTCGGGGTCCAGGATATCCTACCATCTCCTAGTAGCCTGGGAGGGGGTTCCGTCCACCTTTAATTACACTGCCCCTTGTTCTCTCAGCCTCCAGACCTCCTGAGGCTCCCATAACTGGGTCAGAGAATATTGTCACCTGTCTCCTAACTCCAGTTCTTTTCTCTCTAGTCTACTTGCTATATCTTGCACTGCTACGTCTTCACTTGTCTTTCTGGGCAGTTACTCTCCCTCACCCACTCTCTCCTTGGCCTCTAAGCTTCCCAGGCCTTGGTCTAATAGATTCTTGTAAGATGCAGACCCCGTGAGTCCAGAGTTAGGCAGATCCCAGATCTTCCTTGGTGATATTTTCTCATATGTATTTTCTTGTCTCTTTGCCCTGGATGGCTGTGCTCTGGGACTTTCTGATTTTGACTACCTGCCCAGACTTTGAACCACTCCCTTTGCATTGCTGGTGATCTTTGAGTCCTCCTGATTTCTACCTGTTTACTGAACTTGGGTCCTCTTGCTTTACTGTGACATTTGATATCTATCAGAGTATACCATGACTTAGAATAAAAAAATTTGCAGAGATGGAAAGGAATCTAGAGATTACTTAGGCTAGTCTCTTTGTGTTGTGGAAAAGGAGGCTGAAGTCCAGAGAAGTGAAATGACTGGCTGAGGGTCACCTCGATCTTTCTGTTTCCCTGTCCTGTTTGAGAGTTCAAGCTTTATGTTAAGTTATATGTTGAAAGCTGTTTGCTATTTGCTGTGTGCCGGGTTGTTGTTACCCTAGACTTGTGCTTGTGTGGATATGGTGGATCCTGGTGGTGCCCTGCCCGGATGCCCTTTATTTTTTTATTTTGTACTGTTTTTATTTTGAAGAAGGGAGATGTTACAGCATGTTTTCTAGTATAAGATGTATAGGGGAAAATTCAATGAAGAAGTAGAGAGAAGAGAGAATTGTCAGAGGGGGAAAAATGGTCCTTCAAAGGCAAGTGGAAATAGGAGCCAACACACATCTGGAGAGTTTGGTTAGATCACAGACAGTCCAGATGCCCTTTAATTGGACAGTGGACGTAGCCCCCAGCTGCTAACAACTCACAGCTGCCTCCTTCTTGGATCATTGCCCTTGACCAAACAGGAGTTGCTCTACTCTGGAAGTTACCTGCTCCCTCCCCCATGCCTTGGGGCAGACCTCCATCAATACCTGATGTGGAGGTGCCAAATCCCAGCCCCCTTGCCCCACTGGAGACCAACTCTGAGGAGCAATTCATGCTCCAGAGCTTCCCTGAGGATCAGGCTGAAGCTAATCTCCCACCAAGATCCCACTGTTGAACATTTCCCCCTGCTCTATGCTACTTCCCTCATTCCCCGTCTGAGAGCACGCCCCTGATAAATCACTTGAACAAGAATCCATGTCTCGTGGATGGATCTCGAGACTGTCATACAGAGTGAAGTAAGTCAGAAAGAGAAAAACAAATATCGTATATTAACGCATGTATGTGGAACCTAGAAAAATGGTACAGATGAACCGGGTTGCAGGGCAGAAGTTGAGACACAGATGTAGAGAACAAATGTATGGACACCAAGGGGGGAAAACTGCGGTGGGGTGGGGATGGTGGTGTGAGCAAGTGGGCGATTGGGATTGACATGTATACAGTGATGTGTATAAAATTGATGACTGAAAAAAAAAAAAAAAAAAAGAATCCCTGTCTCAGGCTTTGCTTCTAGGGAACCCAACTTACAACATAAACCATGGGTCAGAGTGTTACCCCTAACCTGAGTATTGTCACTGAACTACACATCACCAGGCTGTGCTTCTATTTAAGAGCCCTCCCCGGCTCCCTATTACCTATGGCGTTGAGTCAAACCTTCTCTTCCCCACTTTAGGTACCACAACATGCCTTTGTTCAACCCACCTTACCTCATTTTCTTCTTTCCCTGAGCTGCATCTTTGCTCTGGTTGGATGGTTTTTCCATTGTCCCGTTTGCACATGTCAAAAGGATCCCTGCCTTCCCTCTTTTCTTGTGTGCTTCCCTCCTGCATTCTTCTTACTCATCCCTCAATGTCTTCTCCAGGAAGCTGACTCTTCCTTCTCTGAATATCTGCAGACTTCTTGTCAGTAGCTCATAGATTAGTACAGTGTTTCCCAATGTGGGAGGGCATCTCTGATGATATGAGAAGTAGTTGGGGAATAAGGACTAAATAACTTTGAACATGTAGGGAGAAAGATATTTCCAAACTCTCTCTTTTTCTTAATAGATTAAGGGGAAACTTTAACCCTGATCCTAACGGTAACTCTCAGTCTCAGTTTGGATCTTGTACTTTGTGGTTTACACCCAACACTTTCTAATCTCCATTTTTAGTACCACCAACACAGCAACAACTGGCATTTAATAATATATATACTGTTTTCTTTTCATTGCATTTATTTTTGAGACTCCCTTTTATTTATGGCACATGATGACTAGCTTTCCATTTTTGGCACTGCTGTAAAGTTTCTTTCACAAAACAGTAGATTTCTTTAAAAAAACAAGCAAGATACAGAAAATTCAAGTGCGTGATAGTTCAGATATTTCCCAGATATGGTAAAAATTGTGAACGTGGTGTACCGTAGCTGAGGTTTGGGAAACATGAGCACTGTCTCTATGGGTGCATTGATTCCTGTGCTTTATACTTATCTCCCAAGCTGTTCGTAAACTCTTAGAAGGTAAGGATATTTTCTGATTTACTTGACTTCTCTTTCAATGTTTTTATGTGATTTTTACCTTATATTTTTTATTATGTTCAACAGCAAATACAGATCTGGGCATCTAATAGGCACTCAATAAATTCTTATCAATTGATTGATTGATTGATTGTTATCTACTCTTTAGGTACCTACTATCCCCAGCCACTGTGATAGGTAATGAGGTTAAAAATGAATATGGTTTGGTCCCAGCCCTGAAAGAAGTTTACATCGTATAGTCAAGAGAGACAGAAAGGAAAATGGACGCTGATTTGGACCACAAAAGAGAAAGTAGCTAATTCTCCCACAGGCAAAGGGTGAGAAAAATGGGTAGGATAGGTCCTATGGAGGAAGAAGAGGTTAGCTGGGCCTTTGAATATGCACAGAGCACAGCAAGGTGTATGGGGGAGGGGGAGAGTTGGATGGCAGCACGTTCCTTGCAGAGGAAACATTAGTGATTGTAAGGGTTTGGAGTTTGGGGTGGGGAGGGATAAATTGGGAATTTGGGATTAACAGATACACACTACTATATATAAATAGATAAACAACAGGACCTACTTATAGCACAGGGAACTACATTCAATATCTTGTAATAACCTATAATGGAAAAGAATCTTAAAAAGTATGTGTGTGTGTGTGTGTGTGTGTGTGTATGTGTGTGTATGTATATATATGTATAACTGAGTCACTTTGCTCTACACCTGAAACATTGTAAATCAACTATACTTACATAAAAAAAGCGTTTGGAGTTTGGTGTTGGTTGGGAGGTGTAGGGAAGAGGAGCAGGGCTCTTGGTGGTGGGGAGCAGGCCCAAGAGGAGGGCCTTGTGCCATAGCTAAGGTGTTTAGTCTTCACGTGCTGGTGATGGGGAGTGGTTTAAAAGTTCTACAAATGGGGTTAGCCATTGCTCAGATTTTGGCGTGAGGGAGATGATTCTCCTGGCCATGTGGACAATGGGTGGTCCAGGAGGCAGGAAGGCCAGTTAGGGGTTGTTATATGAGCGTCCAGGAGAAAGACGTTGAGGCTAAGTGGGATAGTGACAGGGGAGAGAGAGAGGAGACCACGAATACAGAACACAATTACCTGCCTTTCCCCTGCCTCCCTTTATAATCACTGTGAAAATCCAACCAAGAGGGAGATGCAGGGAAAAATAAATTTACTACTTTCTGGGATTGGCTCCACTGCCATCTGCCTGGGTCAGGTGTGTGTTTATCTTCTCACACCAGTTCAGTTCTCAATCTACACCTCCTGCTTGTGTCAGACCTCTAGGAAATTGCTGGTCACCTCTAATGTCATTTTCATTTTTTCCCTTCCCGTCCCAAGTCAGTAATGACATTCTTCCAAGGAACTAGAGCCGAGTGACTGCCTCATTTCTCTTCTGACCTGCAGGCTGGTACCTGGCTTCTGAGAGATGACCAGACATCCTGTTGCTCCCTCTGCCCCCTTCCCTCACCAGGCAGCTCTCTCCCTTTGTAAAAGTTGCCTCATGTCAAGACCCATCAGCATAAGAGACTATTAATGAGGATGGGAAGAGACAGAGCAAAGAGGAAAACACCACACCAAGATAGAAACAGATCAATAGTGGAGCCTAACGGAGCAAGAGGTACTGAAAGCAATTCACGAGCTGTCAGCTTCTCAACGGACACAGGGTTTCTGATAATCCCAGGTGGACACAGAAAGGAGAGAGATGGACAAAGAGCCCGAGCTGCATTCCAAGGGAAACAAAAAGGAGGCGTTACCCAGCCAAAACTCATCCTCCAGGTTCCCGAAGCCAACGCGGTACTCAGCCCATTTCCGGAAAAAATCAGTTTGGCCATTCTGCCGCCTCTGGAATACCTGTGAAGAGAAAGAGGGGAAATGAAGAAAATGCTAAGGAAAATAAACTCTAACGAATGAAACTGCTATAACTGGGTTTTATATCTGCAGTGATAAAGATTCTCAGATAAGCGCCACTGCAGTACGGAGCTCGGTATTTGCACAGCAGTCATAGGAGATGCTCAGAGCCCTTCTGTGAAGCGCAGGGGCGCTTGATGAATAGGCCAGGGTGTAATGTTGACACTTATTTGCACCCCTGCAATGTTGAAAGGATATGAAGCCCCCAACTAGTCAAGGGAAATAGGCTTGGCTCTCAAATTAATCTTTTTCCGCCACAGAATGCAGTAGAAAGCATTTCTCACCAAAAGAATGGGACCAACTTCAGATCAGCTAGGAACTGTCATCATCCTATTTCAGGCAAAGCAATTGCATATCATTCACTTTCCGAGCTGTTTAAGTGCTAATTTCATTTACCCTCCAACACATCAGCCTCGACTTCAATCTCCAGTTATGCTTTAAGAAGAAGGCACAAATATGTCAGAAACATAAAGGAAAATGCTTCCCAAGAGTGGCTGTTATGAGCACAGCCACCATTTAACTCCATTCAACAACTATCCATTTTGCACTGTGAAAAACCCAGCGCTGTGTGTTGGTGCTAGAGGAGGGATCTGCAGGAGGAGGGTGGGTGGAGGGGCTGGGTTTCCATCTGCACTGCCTGAGCTAATGCTGCTCTGCTTGCAGGCCAGGCTGCCGGAACTCGCCCATCTGCGTAGTGGCCTGTACTGATGTGTGAGGCCATTCGCCAGGCTGCCCTTCCTCTTCTTTCGGTACTGCCCTATCAGACATGGGAGGAGGGTGGTGACAGGAAACGGTGTCTCTCTTTTCCCCACCGCTTCTCCTCCCTGAAAGCTATGACAGCTCTGGGGAAGAACCAGAGAGGCCAGGGAAGGATGGGGACAGGGGTGGCCTTTGTAACTAGAGGGGGCTATCCGGGTTCTGCCCCTCATCTGCTCCGCCATATGTAATTCTCCAATAGAAAGATCCTAATCATCTCTGCATAGAGACTCACCTCCTCCTGCAGGGGACTCATCTCCTCTATTTCTTTATTATTTCCGCAGTCTTCCATCAGGCAAGACCCCTGGGCCTCTCTGAGCCACTACTCCCTTTCCCTCCTGCATGAACTATCCCCACAGAAGGAGCAGTTTTCCTGGGGCTTCCTCACTGGGCTGGGCCACTGCAGCCTCGATATTCTTATTCCTTCCTCTGCCTCACCAAACCTTTGGGCTGCTGAGCAAGGCCCTGAGGACAATGCAAAGCCCCAGGTTGGGCATGAGGGGAGTGGGTGAAAGGATGGCCAGAGGATGGTGAAGTGTGGATGGGATGGGTGCTGAGCCAGGTGGACTGAAGCATCAATGATGCTGGTGGGCATGGAGAACAGCCGCAGGTACTTACAATCCAGCCACCCCCATCGGTCGTCATATCGCAGTACACCTGTAACTTCCGGCTTAGCTCTCCATTGAGGAAGATGGTGTAAACCCCGCTCAGAGTGTCTCCGTTCATCAAATGCTGGGCACAGTCTTGAGGATGAGGGAAGACCCGGCCCCCTGCACAAGAAAAGAGGCAATTTCCAGAAAGGGTCCTTCCTCCCACTATGCATAAGAGCCCCTTGGATCAGAGAACAGTTTAGAAGGTCTCGCGGTACTTCATCAAGAGCTGTAAGGAATCCTCACTGAATCTGTGTATGAATCCTGCATCATCTTGCATTCCCTCTTTTCAACTGATGTTGGGTTTATCAGACAGTACACAGTTTTATGGGATCTGAGGACCAAAGAGCTGGGTTCGCTGTGCGGCTCCGCCATTCACCTACTTGTTTAGCTTTGGCAAATAGCCTGACTTCCTGGCATCATCTTTTTATCAGAAAGATGGGGATAATAAAAATATTCCTCCACCAAGGGTGAAGGTATGTTAATGTACCTAGTAATTGGTTACTTAGGTGATGATTACAGAAGCATGGAGAACAATAAAACACCACGGAGTCCACCTTTCAAAAGAACAAGAGGGATTAAGCACAACTGTCAGCCGTCTTCACAGCAGCCAGTAAGGAATGCCCGAACAAGCTTAGAGTTAGCAAGAAGATGGCTATCTGTTCCTCCTGCAGAATAATCTCCTGATTGCACTAAACAATCAAATGGCCATGTTTTACAGTTCAGTTTAAGTTTAAGGAGAGGGCAGAGGAAATAAATTGCTGCTCATCTTTCAGAGAGAACAGCCCTATTTGTAGAACAATATCTAATTACCTGAAAGAAAAACTTAAATCATGTGTCTTGAAGAGCTTAGCTTCAGGGCAGATTTTAATGTTTAACAGGCAAGCCAGAAAAGCAGAGGTCCCATGGGAGGAGCTGTACTGGACTGCAGGAGCTGATGGAGCAAGTTAAAGGCAGAGCTTGGCACGGGAGGAAAAGTGGTTTGGGTGCTCTATAAATATATGATCTCTGGGTCAATGGAAAGTGTGGTGCGGTTGATGTGGTTCTGCATCCTTGAAGGGTAGCTAGGAAGAGAGGTGGGGTAGGGACTTCATGGGACCTACAGTGCCCCCTAGTGGCAGAACTCGTGCACTGCAGGTGTGACAGAGAGCCCCTTGGAGAGTCAGCCGGTGGGCCAGAGCAAGTGGCAGCATAATGCCACACAAGGGAGATAACGTAGCAACCTCACTGAAGCATCCTGTGTTAGGGAGAGGTTGTAGGGGTTCAGTAGACTTTATGCAAGGCCCCTCTTGGAGATGTGTTAACTCCTCTGGCACAACGACTGTCCAGCTTGCTTCCACACCACGGTCAAGGGTCGCTCGCATTTAAGGTAGTTTAGAACAAGGCACCGCCTGCTTCAGGCATACACCAGGGAATAACAATATATTCCTATAGAACTAGTATTTTACCAAGTGTGCTTTTATTTCCATTTAATTTTTGCAAGAAATGCTAGAGGAAGGCAGATTGTTATAGATTGAAGTCTTATTTTACAGGGAAGGAAACTGTACTCAGAAAGATCGCATGACTTCCTCCATTCACTTGAACTCAAGTTTTCAGACCCCGAGTCAAGTGCTCCTTGAACTCTACTAAAACAGGGGATATAACATATGATACAGTTTACTGGATCTATATCTGTCCAGATAGCAAATGATTAACTAAAATCTATATTTATCTTATAAGCATATAAAGCCCCAGAGGTTAAAGTTACCTCAAAAAGTTCTATGTTCACATTAAATATCTTAACCCTCTCAAAATGTATTTCCTTAATAGCTGCAGAAAAGCTCTCAGCTTTCATCTCCAGCCTGTCCTAGAGCTCGGTAGAGTTCCTGATCCCACCTATTCCTAGAGGGTCCAATTATGTTTCAGGGGTAGGTGTGGGTGAGTGCCTTTTCTCTCCCTGTTGCTTTGGGAGCACAGTGATTATTTCATGGCTTCCAGGCCATTCTCTAGCAGATCTTTGGAGCAACCATCCTGTCTGCCTTCCTTTCTCCCCTCTTTTCTCACTGCCTGAGTTTCTCATTTTAGATCAATACAAAACATGCTTGGTCTTCAGCTCACTCCTACCTTATGCGCTAATAGCCCTTTCTCCTGAATCAACTCAGTGCCTTAAAGGGGCCAGAATCCCAAATTTCTTCCCAATATCCAACATGTCCCCCACAGAACATCTTCTCCCAAACCTCAAAACGACAGCCTCATCCAAATACACATATAAAACCAAATGAAACTTTAGAACAGACAAATAAATAATCTTATACAGGCTTCTTCACATTGATAAGATCAATTATTTAATTTTTCTATTACAGATACTTTCAAAAGGCTCAAACGTATTAGTTGCTTTAAAGGTAGAACTACCAAAAACAAATATAGGAAAATGAGATGATTTGCTCTGGAGGAGAGAAGTTGTTAAATATCTGAAGGGTGGTCATATGCCATGTGTAAAATAGGTAGCCAGTGGGAACCTGCTGTATAGCGCAGGGAGCTCAGCTCTGTGCTCTGTGGTGACCGAGATGGGTGGGATGGCTGGGGAGGGAGGTCCAAGAGCGAGGGGATATATGTACACATATAGCTGATTCACTTCACTGTACAGCAGAAACTAACACAACATTGTAAAGCAACTGTACCTCAATAAAACAAATTTTTTTTTAAAAAGTGATCCATTTTTATAAAGTCAGAAAACGGGAATAAAATCAACCTAAGAAGAAAGTGTGACCTAAGGAGTGTCAAAAGTTCTGATGGGATGAAGGTCTCAGACTGCACCTTGGGAGAGGAGGGGTCGTGTTTTCTTCCTTCTGGGCCTTCACGTTGGACTGGTCGGTGGGGGCGCTCACCAGATGTATGTGGGACTGATGCATAGTTGCTGGGTGTGCTTGCCTTACCTTTGACCAATGGCAAGGCCACCTGGTGGTTTAGAGATTCCACTTATCATAGCTTAGTCTGTGGCAGAATATCCGCAGCGGCAATATTCACATCTTGGGAACTTGGAGACGACATTTACCGTGAAACCACTCTTCTCCACCCGCCTCCGACCCTCAAGACTGTAAAAGTTTTACCTCATACCACCAGTCCATGATCAAATTATTATTCCTTTTCACCTGATGAGAGGAAGTAGGCTCACTAATAGTTCCCAAGCCAGGGACTATTAAAATTCAGGTTCCTGGGTTCTGCAGCAGACCTACTGAATCAGAATGCTGGGGGGTAAGTGTCAGGAATCAGTGTTTCACCAGAGCTCTTCAGATGAGCCTGAAGACCAGCTGGACTTGAACTCCACTCTTTCTCCAGTATGTTTCCCTCTCCTCAGAGAGTGCAGAGGTGGAACTGGTTAGCTAGACTGTGCCCCAAGGGGTGTGATGGTCTGCTTTCTCTGCTGAGATCCATATGGCAGGGTAGATAAATAGACCGAGTGTCTGTCCGTCTCTCACCCTCCTTCCCCTCTTCCCTTATTTTCTTTCCCTTTCTCCCTTTCCTTCTCTCTCCCTTTCCTTCCCTCTCTCTTTCCCAGTAAGCATGTCTTGAGTGGGCTGGTCCCAAGATGTAAATTGAGTGAGAGGGGATATGAGACTCTGTCCTTGAGTTTAAGCCTTGTGTTCCAGTTTTTAACATTAGGTTCTCCTCTGGGGTGGACTCAGGCTTAGCTAATAATAAAGAATACACTGATTCCCAATCTGCTTTGTTCATTGCGTGTATACTGTGGCTTCATACATTTTTAAGAGATAGGGCAGTTTTCAGGCATCCCTAGCTCTCTGGATGTTATACCATCTAATATCATCAAAAACTCACCTTTAATCCTAACATAGATCATCCCAGTAATTTTTCCCAAGGCAGAAATTTTAGGTCGAAGAGAAAAACTGGAAGGCTTTTCTTCCCTTCCCCTTTGATACAATTACTAGGGTCTGGCCTGACAAAGAGGCTTCTTTCCCCCTGCCCCCCGCTTTTTTTTTTTTTTTTTTTAAATGCAGGCTGTGGTGATTACCAAGTTAACAGGAAAGCAATGCCAAGTGATCGGTACACTGAAATGTCTCATGGTTAAGCATCTCTAGATGTAATTGGGAGCGCAACAGGGCCAGGGCACTCACTGGAAGAATTGCTCAGAAATTGGTTTGGGTTGGGCATCCGGAGGCTGAATGCTGAGTAGAGGGAAGTGAGCTATATGACACACAGTGCAAATAGAGAGCCCCCAGCCAGCTGGGAGTGAAGGGAGAGGCTCTTTCTGTCCCTTACTTGCTTTGTGTTCTTGAATGTGGTCTTTAAAGTGGTCAGAGTTAATGGCTTTGGAAAGTGTCTGCCCACTCTTAATGGCCTTAGCATCAGGACTGAAACCATGATATCAGTGTTTCTCTCTGAGAACAACCTCAGCAGGTCTCTCTGCAACTACAGAGAAAAGGGTGCTGCTCCATACTAGCACAGGTGAGACCACCTCTGGCCACCCACACTTACATTTTTTTCACAGAAGTGGGGTTGTGGGTAGCAGGGCTTTGGGAGTCAGTCTGAGGCTGTGGACAGGGAAAAGTTATCTGTTTAGTCCACATGGGCTGTCAGACCTACCACCTTAGCCTCCTTCACAGCATCTTCCAGTTCATTTACCTGTTCATTCTTTTGTGTATTTATTCAACAAACATATAGGAAGTGTCTGTTGGGGGTCTAAATACTGGGCTAACAGATTGGAATACAAGGAAGAAAAAGACACAGTTCCATCTTTCAGGTTGCTCACACTCTGGTGGAAGAAATAGAACAATATAATCCCAAGTTCTAAGTACTCTGGAAAAGAGATAAACATAGGGAGCTATCAAAACATGGAAGTGGGCATGCAATGAATTCTGGGGCTGGTGAGGGTAGGGTGAGTGGCGGAGCCTGGTATGGGGCAGAGATGAGCAAATACTAATCAGAAAGTGCTTCTTAATTTAGGAACTGATGTAGAAGTTAACCACAACTTGGTGGAAGAGAGGTGTTCTAGGTCTGTGCAAAAAATGGCCTATGTAGGAAACTGCAGGTTTAGCCAGGAAACAAGAGGAAGAGCTGGGTTGGATGGATAAGGGAGAGTTTTGGGGAGATAAGAGGGACTGGATCATGCCATTTAAGGAGGTGGACCTTCTCCTGAAGGAAACAGGATGAAGAGTCCTGATGGACTTTAAGCTCAAGTTTTTAGAAAGATCGTTCTCACTGTAGTGTAGAGAACGAATTAGATGAGGGTGAGAGTGGAGGTAAGACCCCATTCAGGAGGTAGCAGTGGGAATCAAGGTAGATAGGTAACAACAGTCTTTAAGGAGTCAATGGAAACATAGAATTAACTGAGCAGTAGACAGCTTGAGTGTCTCTATCTTAAGCAGAGTTGCTGAGGAAGGTCCTAAGCACGGCAGACCACCTGCCTTCTACCCACAAAGGACAAATGCAACAGGCTTCCAAATCTTTCCTTCGAATTTACTTGACTATTCCTTGGATTTACTTATATCAGGAGACCCAACTGCATGGCAGATTAATTGATCACAGACTGGTAGCTTCCAGCCTGGCCCCTCTCTGTGGCTCTTGATTTAATATGGCAAGGAGAGGGTTGGGTTATGGTAAAGCCTCTTACTTGGTCTCTTCTTGCTATTCTGGCTCCACTTGCATCTATTCTCCATATTTTAACCAGAGTAATCTTTTAATAATGTACATGTGATACTATCTCATCCTTTTTCTCACTTGATGAAAACCCTCCAATATCTTCTCCAGTGCAACAGCTCTGATTGCAATGGCCTCCTGCAATTAGAATAAAAACTAAAGTCCTGAACACATCCTATAACTTCCTGCATGCTCTGACTCTGCCTTGTACTCCTCCCACTTTCTCACTGGCTTTCTTTTATTTCTTAAATTTATTTTTTATTTTTTATTTTTTTTGGGTAATTTTGCCAATATTTTTTTAAATTTTATTTTATTATTTTTTTTATACGGCAGGTTCTTATTAGTTATCTATTTTATACATATTAGTGTATATATGTCAGTCCCAATCTCCCAATTCATCCCACCACCACCACCACCACCCCCTGCCCTGCTTTTCCCCCATGGTGTCCGTACGTTTGTTCTCTACAACTGTGTCTCTATTTCTGCCTTGCAAACCGGTTCATCTGTACCATTTTTCTAGATTCCACATATATGCGTTAATATACGATATTTGTTTTTCTCTTTCTGACTTACTTCACTCTGTATGACAGTCTCTAGGTCCATCCACCTCACTACAAATGACCCAATTTTGTTCCTTTATATGGCGGAGTAATATTCCATTCTATATATGTACCACATCTTCTTTATCCATTTGACTGTCTGTCGATGGGCATTTTGGTTGCTTCCATGACCTGGCTATTGTAAATAGTGCTGCAATGAACCTTGGGGTGCATGTGTCTTTTGGAATTATGGTTTTCTCTGGGTATATGCCCAGTAGTGGGATTGCTGGGTCATATGGTAATTCTATTTTTAGTTTTTTAAGGAACCTCCATACTGTTCTCCATAGTGGCTGTATCAATTTACATTCCCACCAACAGTGCAGGAGGGTTCCCTTTTCTCCACACCCTCTCCAACATTTGTTGTTTGTAGATTTTCTGATGATGCCCATTCTAACTGGTGTGAGGTGATACCTCATTGTAGTTTTGATCTGCATTTCTCTAATAATTGGTGATGTTGAGCAGCTTTTCTTGTACCTCTTGGCCATCTGTATGTCTTCCTTAGAGAAATGTCTATTTAGTTCTTCTGCCCATTTTTTGATTGGGTTGTTTGTTTTTTTAATATTGCACTGCATGAGCTGCTTGTATATTTTGGAGATTAATCCTTTGTTGATTTGTTTGCAAATATTTTCTCCCATTCTGAGAGTTGTCTTTTCGTCTTGTTTATAGTTTCCTTTGCTGTGCAAAAGCTTTTGTTTCATTAAGTCCCATTTGTTTATTTTTGTTTTTATTTCCATTACTCTAGGAGGTGGGTCAAAAAAGATCTTGCTGTGATTTATGTCAAAGAGTGTTCTTCCTATGTTTTCCTCTAAGAGTTTTATAATGTCTGGGCTTACATTTAGGTCTTTAATCCATTTTGAGTTTATATTTGTGTATGGTGTTAGGGAGTGTTCTAATTTAATCCTTTTACATGTAGCTGTCCAGTTTTCCCAGCACCACTTATGGAAGAGACTGTCTTTTCTCCATTGTATATCCTTGCCTCCTTTGTCATAGATTAGTTGACCATAGGTGCGTGGGTTTATCTCTGAGCTTTCTATCCTGTACAATTGATCCATATTTCTGTTTTTGTGCCAGTACCATATTGTCTTGATTACTGTAGCTTTGTAGTATAGTTTGAAGCCAGGGAGTCTGATTCCTCCAGCTCTGTTTTTTTCCCTGAAGATTGCTTTGGCTATTCGGGGTCTTTTGTGTCTCTATACAAATTTTAAGATTTTTTGTTCTAGTTCTGTAAAAAATGCCGTTGGTAATTTGATAGGGATTGCATTGAATATGTAGATTGCTTTGGGTAGTATAGTCATTTTCACAATATTGATTCTTCCAGTCCAAGAATAAGGTATATCTCTCCATCTGTTTGTGTCATCTTTGATTTCTTTCATCAGTGTCTTATAGTTTTCTGAGTACAGGTCTCTTACCTCCTTAGGTAGGTTTATTCCTAGGTATTTTATTCTTTTTGTTACAATGGTGAGTGGGATTGTTTCCTTAGTTTCTCTTTCTGATCTTTCATTGTTAGTGTATAGGAATGCAAGAGATTTCTGTGCATTAATTTTGTATCCTGCAACTTTACCAAATTCATTGATTAGCTCTAGTAGTTTTCTGGTGGCATCTTTAGGGTTATCTATGTATCTGCAAACAGTGATAGTTTGACTTCTTCTTTTCCAATTTGTATTCTTTTTATTTTTTTTTCTTCTCTGATTGCTGTGGCTAGGACTTCCAGAACTATGTTGAATAATAGTGGCTAGAGTGGATATCCTTGTCTTGTTCCTGATCTTAGAGGAAATGCTTTCAGTTTTTCACCTTTGAGAATGATGTTTGCTGTGGGTTTATCATATATGGCCTTTATTATGTTGAGGTAGCTTCCCTCTATGCCCACTTTCTGGAGAGTTTTTATCATAAATGAGTGTTGAAGTTTGTCAAAAGTTTTTTCTGCATTTATGGAGATGATCATATGGTTTTTTTTCTTCAATTTGTTAATATGGTGTATCACATTGATTGATTTGTGTATATTGAAGAAGGCTTGCATCCCTGGGATAAATCCCACTTGATCATGGTGTATGATCCTTTTAATGTGTTATTGGATTTGGTTTGCTAGTATTTTGTTGAGGATTTTTGTATCTATATTCATCAGTGATATTGGTCTGTAATTTTCTTTTTTTGTAGTATCTCTGTCTGGTTTTGGTATCAGGGTGATGGTGGCCTCGTAGAATGAGTTTAGGAGTGTTCCTTCCTCTGCATTTTTTTGGAAGAGTTTGAGAAGGATGAGTGTGTTAGCTCTTCTCTAAATGTTTGATAGAATTCACCTGTGAAGGCATCTGGTCCTGGACTTTTCTTTGTTGGAAGATTTTTTTTTAAATTTATTCATTTTTATTTGTTTTTGGCTGCATTGGGTCTTTGTTGCTGTGCGTGGGCTTCTCATTGCCGTGGCTTCTCTTGTGGCAGAGCACGGGCTCTAGGCGCACGGGCTCAGTAGTTGTGCCTCACAGGCTCTAGAGCGCAGGCTCAGTAGTTGTGGTGCACGGGCTTAGTTGCTCCGTGGCATGTGGGATCTTCCCAGACCAGGGCTCGAACCCGTGTCCCCTGCATTGGCAGGCAGATTCTTAACCACTGTGCCACCAGGGAAGCCCATGTTAGAAGATTTTTAATCACAGTTTCAATTTCATTACTTGTGTTTGGTCTGTTCATATTTTCTATTTCTTCCTGGTTCAGTCTTGGAAGGTTATACCTTTCTAAGAATTGGTCCATTTCTTCCAGGTGTCCATTTTATTGGCATAGAGTTGTTTGTAGTAGTCTCTTCTGATGCTTTGTATTTCTGTGGTGTCCGTTGTAACTTCTCCTTTTTCATTTCTAATTTTATTGATTTGAGTCCTCTCCTTCTTTTTCTTGATGAGTCTGGCTAAAGGTTTATCAGTTTTGTTTATCTTCTCAAAGAACCAGCTTTTAGTTATATTGATCTTTACTATTGTTTTCTTTGTTTCTATTTCATTTATTTCTGCTCTGATCTTTATGATTTCTTTCCTTCTACTAACTTTGGGTTTTGTTTGTTCTTCTTTCCCTAGTTTCTTAGGTGTAAGGTTAGATTGTTTATTTGAGATGTTTCTTGTTTCTTGAGGTAGGATTGTATTGCTATAAACTTCCCCTTTGAACTGCTTTTGCTGCATCCCATAGGTTTTTGGATCATTGTGTTTTCATTGTCATTTGTCTCAGGTATGTTTTGATTTCCTCTTTGATTTCTTCAGTGATCTCTTGGTTATTTAGTAACGTATTGTTTAGCCTCCATGTGTTTGTGTTTTTTACGTTTTTTTCCCTGTAATTTATTTCTAATGTCATAGCATTGTGGTTGGAAAAGATCCTTGATATGATTTCAAGTTTCTTAATTTTACCAAGGCTTGATTCGTGATCCAAGATGTGATCTATCCTGGAGAATGCTACGTGTGCACTTGAGAAGAAAGTGTAATCTGCTGTTTTTGGATGGAATGTCCTATAAATATCAATTAAATCTATCTGGTCTATTGTGTCATTTAAAGCTTGTGTTTCCTTATTAATTTTCTGTCTGGATGATCTGTCCATTGGTGTAAGTGAGGTGTTAAAGTCTCCTACGATTATTGTGTTACTGTAGATATCCTCTTTTATATGTTAGCATCTGCCTTATGTATTGAGGTGCTCCTAATTTGGGTGTATATATATATATTTATAATTATTATATCTTCTTGGATTGATCCCTTGATCATTATGTAGTATCCTTCCTTGTCTCTTGTAATAGTATTTTAAAGTCTATTTTATCTGATATGAGTATTGCTGCTCTAGCTTTCTTTTGATTTCCATTTGCATGGAATATCTTTTTCCATCCCCTCACTTTCAGTCTGTATGTGTCCCTAGGTCTGAAGTGGGTCTCTTGTAGACAACATATGTATGGGTCTTGTTTTTGTATCCATTCTGAGAGCCTTTGTCTTTTGGTTGGAGCATTTAATGCATTCACATTTAAGGTAATTATCAATATGTATGTCCCTATTACCATTTTCTTAATTGTTTTGGGTTTGTTTTTGTAGGTCCTTTTCTTCTCTTGTGTTCCCCACTTAGAGAAGTTCCTTTACCATTTGTCATAGAGCTGGTTTGGTGGTGCTGAGTTCTCTTAGCTTTTGCTTGTCTGTAAAGCTTTTGATTTCTCCATCAAATCTAAATGAGATCCTTGCCAGGTAGAGTAATTTTGGTTGTAGCTTCTTCCCTTTCATCACTTTAAATGTATCATGCCACTCCCTTCTGTCTTGGAGAGTTTCTGCTGAGAAATCAGCCGTCATCATTATGGGAGTTCCCTTGTATGTTATTTGTCGCTTTTCCCTTGTTGCTTTTAATAATTTTTCTTTGTCTTTAATTTTGTTCAATTTGATTACTATGTGTCTCGGCATGTTTCTCCTTGGGTTTTCCCGCCTGGGACTCTCTGTGCTTCCTGGACTTGGGTGGCTATTTCCTTTCCCACGTTAGGGAAGTTTTCAACTATAATCTCTTCAGATATTTTCTTGGGTCCTTTCTCTCTCTCTTTTCCTTCTGGGACACCTATAATGTGAATGTTGGTGCATTTAATGTTGTCCCAGAGGTCTCTTATGCTGTCTTCACTTCTTTTCATTCCCTTTTCTTTATTTTGTTCTGCTGCAGTGAATTCTGCCATTCTGTCTTCCAGGTCACTTATCTGTTCTTCTGCCTCAGTTATTCTGCTATTGATTCCTTCTAGTGTATTTTTCATTTCATTTATTGTATTGTTCATCTCTGTTTGTTTGTTGTTTAATTCTTCTAGGTGTTTCTTCTTTAATTCTTCTAGGTCTTTGTTAAACATTTCTTGCATCTTCTCGATCTTTGCGTCCATTCTTTTTCCGAGGTCCTGGATCATCTTCACTATCATTATTCTGAATTCGTTTTCTGGAAGGCTGCCTACCTCCACTTCATTTAGTTCTTTTCTTCTGGGGTTTTATCTTGTTCCTTCATCTAGTACATAGTCCTCTGCCTTTTCATTTTGTCTATATTTCTGTGAATGTGGTTTTCATTCCACAGACTGCAGGATTGTAGTTCTTCTTGCTTCTGCTGTCTGCCCTTTGGTGGATGAGGCTATTTAAGAGGCTTATGCAAGCTTCCTGATGGGAGGTACTGGTGGTGGGTAGAGCTGGGTGTTGCTCTGGTAGACAGAGCTCAGTAAAACTTTAATCTGCTTGTCTGCTTATGGGTGGGGCTGGGTTCCCTCCCTGTTGGTTGTTTGGCCTGAGGCGACCCAGCACTGGAGGCTACAGGCTGTTTGGTGGGACTAATGGCAGACTCCAGGAGGGCTCATGCCAAGGAGTACTTCCCAGAGCTTCTGCTGCCAGTGTCCTTGTCCTCACGGTGAGCCACAGCCAACCCCTGCTTCTGCAGGAGACCCTCCAACACAAGCTGGTAGATCTGGTTCAGTCTCCTATGGGGTCACTGCTCCTTCCCCCTTGGTCCTGATGTGCACACTACTTTGAGTGTGCCCTCCAAGAGTGGAGTCTCTGTTTCCCCAAGTCCTGCAAGCAAATCCCGCTAGCCTTCAAAGTCTGATTCTCTGGGAATTCCTCCTCCCATTGCCAGAACCCAAGATTGGGAAGCCTGACGTGGGGCTCAGAACCTTCAATCCAGTGGGTGGGCTTCTGTGGTAAAATTGTTCTCCAGTTTGTGAGTCACCCACCCAGCAGTTATGGGATTTGATTTTATTGTGATTGCGCCCCTCCTACCATCTCATTGTGGCTTCTCCTTTGTCTTTGGATGTGGGGTATCTTTTGTGGTGAGTTCCAGTGTCTTCCTGTAGATGATTGTTCAGCAGTTAGTTGTGATTCCGCTGCTCTCAAGAGGGACTGAGAGCACGTCCTTCTACTCCGCCATCTTGAACCAATTTCCTGGCTTTCTTTTAATCTGTTGAACATGGCAAAGTTATTCCTCCCTCGAGTTGTAGTAATTACTCTTCTCTAGGCTTGGAATGCTTTTCTTGTGTGATTCACTCTCATCTTGCAACTCCTGGCTGAAATGTCTCAGCTCAAAGAGAGGCCTTTCCTGACCATCCTAGTTGAGGCCAGGGTCTAGGATGGGGGGAGATAGTGGCAAGTGAGTCCCAGTGCAGAGGCAGGAATTTGAATGAAGCCTGGATCAGACCCACTTGCTTATCTTGGAGAGCCTCCCAAAGAGGCAGGAGGCAACTGGGATGCCCCCTGGGGACATAGATGTTGGTGGCAGGCATTTTGGGGAGCTTGTCCTACAACAAGGACACTGGTGCTGGCAAGTGCCATTTTGGAATCCTCCTTCTAGCCTTAGCGCCAGGGGCTTACCCGCCCACCAGTGGTCTGGCACTAGCCTCGGATCCCCTGGACTACACAGCTAGCCTCGCCAGAACCTGGCCCTGCCCACCATGGGCCAGCAACCACCACATGGGTCAGGGCCAGGCAGCCAACCAGGCCAGAGGCCAGTCCCACCTACAAGCATACCCACAATAGTCAGCCCTGCCACAACAGAAGGGCCCACACAGCCCACGTAGGGAGAGCTTCTAGAGTATATAGCTCTGGTGACCAGAGAGCAGTGTGCTGCTGGGCCCCATAGGACGTCTCCTACATAAGGCTACCAATCCGAGATGGGGAAACATAACTGACCTACTTAATACGTAGAAATAAAAATAGAGAATGAGGCAAAATGAGAAGACATAGGAATATGTTCCAATGAAAGAACAAGACAAAACCTCAAAAGAACTAAACAAAGTGGAGATAAGCAATCTACCCAATAGAGTTCAAGGTAACAATCATAAAGATGGTTGATGAACTCAGGAGAGGAATGAATGAATACAGTGAGGAGTTTGACAAAGAGTTAGAAAATATAAAGAAGACCCAAACAGAACTAGAGAATACAATAACTGAATTAAAAAAAAAATACACTAAAAGGAATCAACAGTAGATTAGATGATACAGAGGAACAGATCAGAGAACTGGAAGACAGAGTAGTGGAAATTACCCAAGCTGAACAGAAAAAAGAAAAATAACTTAAGAAAATGAGGATAGTTTAAGAGACCTCTGGAACGACATTAAGTGTACTAACATTCATGTTATTGGGGTCCCATTAGGAGAAGAGAGAGAAAAGGGGGCAAAGAACTTATTTGAAGAAATAATAGCTGAAAACTTTCCTAACCTGGGAAAGGAAAGAGACATCCAAGTTCAGGAAGGACAGGGTCCCAAACAAGATGAGCCCAAAGGTCCACATCAAGACACTTTATAATTAAAATGGCAAAAATTAAAGAGAAAGAATTTTAAAAGCAGCAAGTGAAAAGCAACTAGTTTCATACAAGGGGACTCCCATGAGACTTTCAGCTGACTTTTCAGTAGAAGCTTTGCAGGCCAGAGGGTGTAGCATGAAATATTCAAAGTGATAGAAGGAAAGAACCTACAACCATAGTCTACCCAGCAGGCCTATCTTACTGATTTGAAGGAGAGATAAAGAATTTTATGGACAAACAAAAGCTAAAAGAGTTCAGCACCACTAAACTGGCATTACAGGACATGTTAAGAGACTTCTTTAAGTGGAAAGGAAAAGACCATTATTAGAAACGTGAAAATTATGAAAGGAAAAATCTCACTGGTAAAGGCAAACATATAGTAAAGGTAGTAGATCAACCACTTATAAAGCTAGTAGGAAGTTTAAAAGACAAAAGTAGTAAAATCACCTATATTCACAATAAGTAGTTAAGGGATACACAAAACAAAAAGATGTAGAATATGATGTCAAAAACATTAAACGAGCTTTGCGCAGTGGCAGTATCGTAGCCAATGAGGTTTATCCGAGGCGCGATTATTGCTAATTGAAAACTTTAAAAAAAAAAAAAAAATTAAACGTTGGGGGAGGTTAAAAAAAACACAATGTAGTGTTGGCAAAAGAACAGATAAATAGAGCATGGAATAGAATAGGAGTTCAGAGTTCAGAGACAGAGCCATGTATATATGGGAATTTAATATACAATACAGCACCACGAATCAATGGAGAATAGATGGACTATTCAGTAAAAGATGCTGGGGAAATTGGCTCACTGTATTCCTACTTAATACTGTGTACAAAATAGACTAGATATAAAAATAAATCCAGTAAGTTAATAGAAGGATGTATAGAAAAATATGTTTGTGTCCTACAGGCAAGGGAAAGATTTTTTTAAGAAAGACTTCAAAAGTTCAAATAATAATAGCTAATCCTTATCTAGCACAGGAACCCTGATGGACAAAGGAGAAGGTGGGCCTCTCCTTTTAGGGGTTTGCTTGTCTCAGTGAAGTTTACTCAGCTCTACTCAGCTGTTTCTAAGTAGTGGAGTGGAGAGAAGCCCCTTCAGTTCCCTACTCTGGTGTGGGAAAGTGTGGCATACATAGGAGTAGATTGCGATGAATAGTGGTCATCAGGCTTTCCTTGCCCATTGATAACTATGTGGACTTGCATGATCCACCATCTATTGTTCCAGAACCTAGGGTTTGCCCATTTTCCTTAATTTTCACAACCTCAAAAACTGAAACTTGTGTTAGAGTACACTCTCAGAGTTTTCCTGAAAAGCCCCAGAGAGCAGCTCAGCCTGGCTTTGGAAGAGCAGGGACGGAAGCAAAGGCAGTAAAGAAAACTTCTCATTACCCGTCTCTGGGTGCTTCCGAAAATGATTGTCTTCGCTTAACCTCAAGGTCAAGACAACCAGTTTTATTGTGTTCACTGTCTCGGAGGACAAGCTTTAGTGAGCGCCCTGTTTGCTTCTTATAGTATTAAAATAGACAATGAAATTGGCTTCTCAGAAGATCATTTCACAAAGTCCCTGTTGCTCTGTGGGGAATATTTGTTTCCTCATTTATATTCATGTCTCTAAAAGACAAGTAGACCTTGAATGAAATTTCAGGCAACAGTAAATTATAAATAATGTGTCCATATTTTTTTTCCTCTTCCATACTACTTGTATTTAATTCCCCCCAGAGTCTTGTGCAAACACCAGAGACAAGAGGACTGGAAGCTATTAACATGATAGAAAGAATGAAATGGGCTTATGTTATATGGCAGGAATGCAACAAGGGGAGACATCTTGATCAAAGGAGTTTTTTGAGGTTTTGTGGGAGCCAGTTCTTCCCTTTTTTCTCTCTCTGTTTTATTTTTATTTTATTTTTTTTTAACATCTCAACTTTTTTCTAGACCCTTAAGTAGGCATCTGCTTGAAATGAGTCTCTTTACTTGGCCCACCCAGGACAAGATGAGGGCTTGTCAATGGATGGAGGCCACTATGGGGTCCAGCTTTAAGCTCTTTTGTTCCCTAAGACACAATGTAGAAAACGCTTAGAAAGATCAGCTGAGATCAGCCTGTCCTAAGAATAAGATGCTGGTAAGTGGAAAGCTCAGGTACTGTCAGTGAAGTCAGAAAGGATGCCAGTTATTAGAATGAAATTAGCCTCTAAATCCATCAGCCCTGGTTTGCTGTAACATAGGATGCTCTGGTGTTCCTCAGCCCTCTTGCCCAGCAGGAGTGATTCATGGGGTTCAGATCAGCAGGCCTCCAATCTTTCGAGTACGTGAAGATACTCTGCTCTTTGTTTTTGTTTCTTTCTCTTTCTCTCCCTCTCTCTCTCTCTCTCTCTCTTTTAAGCAAGTGACAGGATCCTGCAGATGGAGCTTGCAGGGTGCACCACGTGGCTGCGGGGGTGTGAGGGGAATAAGCACTGGTCCTGATGGAGGGGCAGGAAGAGGATGGTTTGGGATGTGCTGAGTGTCGGGGGTGCTCAGAGAAGAGCAGAATCAGACCTGAGGTGCTGCTGCCCCAACCACTCTTCCCAGAGGAAGCCCACTCTCAGGGCATCTCAGGAGATATACGGGCAGACAGGGGAGTTCTGGGATGAGAAACACCTGGGCGCCCAGGTGCCGGAGGCCTCTCTTTTCCCAGACTCCTTGTAAAGGAGTCTAGCTCATGCCACCTATCAAGTAAACCCCAATCCTTCTCGAGAACATCTCCACACCCATACTTAGGAAGCTGGTACCCTTGTACTCTCTTCTTCTTTAATAAAATTTGCTTTTTTGGTGGGGGAATTGGAGGATGGGGGTAGAAAAGGGGGAGGGCGTGACACAGGCAATGAGGACTCATTAATATTGGCATGCAAATGACTCTGTAGGCTTTGTGTAATTTATTCAGGGAAATTTGCGTGTGGGGTGGCAGAAAGAGCCTGCAATCAGAGGGACGTTGGGCATCATACTCTGCAGGCAGTACCTTTTTGCCTGTGTCTTCCCTTTGAAGGATACTGAGAATCCTCTCCTCCTAGAGCTTTCTTTAACCAGAAACCCCTCTTCTGTGCTCTGCAGCTGGGATTTAACTATTCCACTCAGCCACCATTTATTATGTCTGCTATGTGCCAGGCTTTGTGCAAGGTGATGTCACATGCATTACTTCTGTCCCTGAACTTTTCATTCTGTAACTGGTCATTTCAAGGGGTTCTGATAAATCTCCAAGACAAAGCCAGCAGGGTTTGGTATGCATCAGTGATTGAGATTTGAATTTGAGCTTTCCAGTAAAACTCTGTGAAAACTTCTAAACGTGGACCCATCTTTGCCATGTACCACTGTAGTTGTAGTAGCAAGTCCTTCTCTGATTCCCCAAACTGCTTGGAGCAACTCGGGCAGTAACTTACACTGATGGTACAGGCAAGTGGGCTCTTCAGTGTTCTCCTTTCCGAGGGGTGTTGGTCATGCTGCAGTCGCCCAGTGTCAGTTGAAGTCTCATACAAACAAACGAAGAAATACCTAAATACAGCCTGATGGTCCCCCTGTGCTGTCCTCTGAACAAAGCCACTACCCTGGGCTCTTCCCCAGATTTCCATGAATTGTCAACCCTCTGTTTATTGGATCTTGCTGGGCCCCAGCTGGATTTGGGATTCCAACTATTGCATACCCTCTGGGGGCAGCTTCATCTAAGAGAGGCCAGTGGTGGGCACAGAAGCTGGCATACTTTTACAGCCCAGGCAGACCTGGAGCAAGGCACAGCTGCAAGATACTGCAGAAACCTCAGGCATATTGTCTTCCTGCTCACAACCACTAGCTGTGGCGTTACCAGGATGGGAATTGAAAGCTCATACTACACTGAGCAAGCCTTGAAACCCATGCATTTTTGGAATGAAATGATTAGTTTAGACCTAATAAATATGCAGATCAGGGGCTCTGTTTATGTTTCTGTCATCTGTGTTCTTTTTAGGGGAAGGACAATTTTAATTCAGTGAAGAAGCTCCAATCCATGGGTCTTAGAGTGGTGGCTTGGGAAAGGAAACCCTAGAGGACTCTTTAATTAACCTGTGAATGTGCAGGGAAAAGCTTGACCAAGAAGAGGGTGACGCCTTGGTTCTGAGATAAGATACCCCTAGAAAGGTCATGGAGGGTGAGCGTAACTGACTTCAGCCCATAAAAGAGATCAAGTGTCCTCCAAATTCCACTTGTCAAGGACCCTCTTGGATTCATGTCTTGGTTGTGTGACCAAGGTTTATTTTTATTTTTTAATTAAAAATTGTTTTTCTGATTAATGTGCTCGTTGTCGACACTGCAAGATATTGAAAAGTATAAAACAGAAGGAAAAAGGGGACTCATTCATAATCTCACCACCCTAAAGAATCACTAGCGACATTTTAATGTATTTGGTCCAGTGTCCTGCTTTGTTATTCAGAACAAGTCTAGTGGGGGAGGCACCTGGGTAGGGATGGGGGAATTTCTGTCACCTCTCTCTGGTGATGGGAGGATGGGCTCTGGGGTGTGGACAGCAATCCAATTATCCTGATGCTCTAAGATGGCAGGCAGAAGTGTGTCTAGGGATAAGGAACATGCCTGCACTTACCCCACACTGTGTAGAGCCAACCCCTTCTGAATATGGGAGGGGGAGAGAATTCAAGGTCTGGACTGGGCAGTCCCACATTACAGACTGTAGAGAGGTACCATTGGAAGTGTTAGAAACGGTTGTTAACAGCACAGACCCCAGAGGCAGAACAACTGGGGGTCAATCCCAGCTCTCCTACTTGAGAAATATGGGACCTTGGGTGAGTTACCTCACCTCTCTGTGGCCCAATTTCCTCATCTGTAAATAAGGATACTAGAACATACCTCATAGGCTGTCATGAGAATTAAATAGTACACGTAATGCAGTTAGAACAGCAGTGCCTGTCAGATAGCCCTCAAAGGTCAGGTGTTAGTTTATTTCCTGTTATACACATTAGGACACCCTTATCCCTTAAGGGGATTTCCAGTATCTTCTGCTGATACTTAAATGAGGGAAGGCAGAAAGAATGCTGGATTTAGAAGGAGAAGACCTTGGTTCAAGTTCTGACCCAGCCACTTACTACCATGTAAATTATTTGATCTCCATGCACCTGAGTTTCATCATCTGAGATGAAATGGGGATAATAAGGCCCTTCTCACCAGTTGTTATAAGTATGAGTTGAGACCATAGAAATGCAAAAGTGCTTTGTGTGTGGAGAAGAACCACAGTTTTAATATTGGGGCTTTCCTCCTGTGACTTTTACTAGGTGAATCTGATTACAGGCAGCAGAGGAAGGAAGGAGGGAAGGACAAACCGTGCTGGAAAGACCCTTGCAGAAAATCTAAACAGGAGCCTGCTCTCTTACTTGGTGCATTTGGTTGGTGCAGGTGGACCAGGACTTTGTACTGCCAGTTCCTGTGGTTGCCTTGGTAGTGAGAGGTTCCTGGCAGGGCCTTGGAAGGCAGGAGTGGAGGGAATAATTATTTTCCTCTGCAGGAAGAGGCAGTCGAGTTTCTCTGATGGGCTCCTCCCTGGCCAAGTCTCAGCAGAGGCAGCCGAGGAGCCAGACGCCACGCAGGGGAGGAGAAGGCATCAGAGCGGCAGGAGATCTCTCACCTGTGGTGAAGGCGGTGGAGGTGATGCTGCTCCGCTCAGTGTCCTGGGCCGCCTGCAGGAGCACCGTGTAGTCTGTGCTCTCGGACAGGCCCTCCAGTCGGATCCACGTGTCCTCCGCGTCCACAATCAGCTCCTGCGGGATGAGCGGAGGAGGGAGGTGCAAGGGGCTGAGCAGAGGGGTCACCATGGAGGGCAGTGGGGAAGGGAAGGTCAGACCCCAACGTCAGTATTGCAGTGACCTTTTTTATCCTCTCCATCCCACATTACGTAAGAAGGAAACCGTTCCAATAAGCAGAGAAAACAGCTCCTATGTGAGACTGAGGCCAGCTCCTATCTCACGGATGCACATTGGGAGAAACTTAGGCCCGGGATTATTGAATCCAGCGATTTTTGGATTGCACAGGGCCTCCTGGAGCCCTGAGGATGCAGGAACCTAGGCTTCCTTCTTCCACATCCAACAGACTAGCTCTACTTAAATCTATTCTGTGTATTTGGCTTCTGAATATGATTTCACTTTATTTATTTTTTTTAAAATTATTTATTTATTTATTTATGGCTGTGTTGGGTCTTCGTTTCTGTGCCAGGGCTTTCTCTAGTTGCGGCAAGAGGGGACCACTCTTCATCGCGGTGCGCGGGCCTCTCACTATCACGGCCTCTCTTGTTGCGGAGCACAGGCTCCAGACGCGCAGGCTCAGCAATTGTGGCTCACGGGCCTAGTTGCTCCGCGGCATGTGGGATCTTCCCAGACCAGGGCTCGAACCCGTGTCCCCTGCATTGGCAGGCAGATTCTCAACCACTGTGCCACCAGGGA
Source organism: Balaenoptera borealis (assembly GCF_965194805.1). Lineage (NCBI taxonomy): Eukaryota > Metazoa > Chordata > Mammalia > Artiodactyla > Balaenopteridae > Balaenoptera > Balaenoptera borealis. The sequence goes on along the minus strand of NC_138860.1, from coordinate 55,611,707 downwards.
AACCCCTGATTTCACTTTAAAAAAGGATTACACTGTTAACAAAAATTTGACAACCAGTGCTCTAGGTGAACTGTTTCAACTGACCACCTAAAACCGAAATTTGTCACCTCTACTGTGGGCTATATAGATGTAGCCTTTATAATGCTTATCTAGAGGCATATGAGACTGTCCGATTTGGTATCCAGCTCATGTTTGCTTGGCCCTGTTAGTGAAAAACCATTCCAATACTGTGTACTTATATTGGCTTGGAAGCTGGTGCGTCATCATATTGGTCGCATCACCACAACTGAGTGAAGTTGCAGGGTAGATGCCCCCATTACCTAGAGAAGAAACTGAGGCTCAGAGAGGTTGAGTGCGTTGCCTCAACTTGTATGGAGAGTAATAGTGGAGGCAAGACTAGCACCCAAATCGCTGGCTTGCAGATGAGGGCTCTTTCCTCCACAGCACGCTAGGTATCCATAGTGGCAAACCTAGCTTGTTCCCTGTGGATTGCTTGACAGCAACGGTCTTTCCCCTTTCCAGAAAAATCTCACCTTGCGGCTTCCGTCAGTGGATTTGTAGGTCAAGATGTAATTCTCAGTCTCTGCTCTGGGAGGCTGCCAGGAGATCAGGGCACTTTGTCTGGTGACTTCACTTGCTGTCAGATTTGCAGGAGCGTCCAGGACTGCAGAGAGGAGAAAATGCCAGGAGTGCCTGTCCCTCTATCTCCTTCCTCTTTGATTCCAGGCATGTAGATCAGTCTGTCTATCTATGTGGTCTCTGGGCTGCTCACATGCTAACCCCAGTTCTAGCTTGGCCAGGGGCATAAAGGGCACTCCTGGGTCAGAAGATAATCGTCATGTCATGATCATTCCTGCAGCTATTCCCCCTTCCCTCACCTGACCCTCTGGGCCTAGATGTGACATCTTCCGATCTGACCCTCTAGGTCTGAAATCATGACCTTGTTAAACCTGCATGTCTGTGAGTTCACTCTTGAACATATAACATTCCCACATCTATACCTTTGTCTACTGTCCTCCTGGCCATGACCGTACCCAGCAACTCCCTCCCCAATATTAAGCCCTTTAATATCTATCAGATTTTTCCGGGCCAGATGCATTCTCAGTACTGGCCTCTGTTGGCCTGGTTCTACTGCTGTCAGCCAGACCCAGGAAGAGAGCTGCAACTCACTTTCACTGGCATTTGGGCTGCAGTTAACTAAAATAAGAATAGCTCATAGCTGCATTGTCCAAAACCTAGAGACTATAATTTAGTCCAGCACATGGAAACTGATCATTTTCAGCCTCAGTAAAAGCCTCCCAGGCTACTAGATATGTAGCTGGCCTTGTACTCACGGGTAGAGAAGTTGGTGCTGATGGTGCCACTGGTGAGAGGCCCACTGGCGGCATACATAGTGACGGTATAGTGGGTCCTAGGAAGCAGGTCAACAAGCTGGAATTCCTCACTGTCTCCATCAACAAGGATGGTCTCTCCAGCAACTGAAATCAGATGGTTATGGATGAGGAATGAATAAGGCTCTTCAACTTAGGAAAGACCTATCATATCCAAAGGCATTTCATAAAGATGCAATATTAGAGAATTTTGGAAAAAATCTTTTAGAGGTTATTGAGCTTAGCATTTTATTCCATACAAAGCTCCCCTCTCATCTTGTTTTGCATCTTAATGGAGAAATTATTTGGAGGCCAAATTGTCTTTTGTATAACTTCTACTCGAGTCTCTGGAGTTACAAGAATAAACCAAATCCTTTGTCCACCTGACCTCTTCCTGCCCCCCACCCTTCCTAGTCAAGTCTTCTCTCTTCTAGACTGAGAAAATTCAGCCCCCAATCCCCATTATATGTATGCGATGATTCTAAAACTGTCACAATCCTGGCTACCTTTCTCTAAACGAGTAACAGTCTATCAGTGTCCCTGCTGAAATACAAAACTCAGAGGAGAATTGAAAACGATCATTGAGATTGCTTCATTACAATACATTGTAATGTCAGTACATTGTCAGTTTTCATTGTACTGACAATGAAAGAAACAGGGTCAGTCTCTGCTTCTATTTGTGCCAATTATGTATATTAATCCATAGGTTTAGAGACAGTCATGGGATATTGTTATCACATGCTGAGATTATTATTCATCAAAGATCTTGTTTATAACCCACTCCCCAGCCTTACCTTGTGTAGTTGATTTTAGTTGATTTTTTGCACCCATGGGAAGAGCTTTGCATTCATTTCTACTGCATTTTGCCTTGTTGACTGAGTTTTGGGCCACTGTTTCAGTTTATTAAAATATATGTGAATTTGGATTCTATTGATCACAGTTTTGTCTTTTGGAAGAGCTCACATAAGGGCTCTATTTCTTTAATATCTTCCTTTGCATATGCTGCCAACTGTCAGCTTCCCAGCCACATCAACTACAGCAGTTCCTCAAACTCCCCACTCTCTCTCTCTCCATACAGGGTACTGTTTTTCTTGGAACGCCCCTTCTTCTCCTATTCTCTTTGTCTTTAACTTTATCTAAGATCTGCCTTCTTTCTTCCCCTCAACACCTTCACCCCAAATCACAGTGGCCCATCAGAGGTGGCACACTGGTGTTTTGTGTTTGCCCAAATCATGACACTGCCCACGTTGGGTTGTAACTCTTTACTTGTCTGCATCATCACCAGAAGTGAGTTCTGCAAAGACAAGAACTCATGTTTGGTCTCTGAATCATTATAGCCTTAGAGAGTGCATGGCACATGGGAGGGCAGCAAAAGTAGTTGTTGAATGAATGGAAATTAATGGCTGTGATGGAGCTCTGTGCTTCGTATCTGTGAGCAGGTGTATCTGACTGCCTTAGGGGAATAATGGAGATAGTGTTGAAACTAAGGCTTAAAGGATGGGTTTACTAGGCAGATAAGTAGGGAGAGCGTTTCCTGGTAGAGGAAAGAGCATGTGCATGGTGGTTTGAGAAGGCAGGTGAGAATTAAGAAATGCAGGGTCATAATGTGCAAGGAGGACTGGTAGAGGTTGAAGTGGCTTTTGCATGCACACAGGGAGGTTAGGATGTATCCATAGTAATGATATTCATTCTCTGAGGAGGGTCAATCATTCAATCAGCTATGTAACTCCAAATGCGGTCCACCATGTATTTTTCCATCTAAGTGGTAAGTGGGTCTTTTTAATGCCTTGCTGAGATACTAATGTGCTCTCGGACTTGCCAGTTAAAAAAAAGGACATAAAGTGGTTTTGGTAAAACTCATACTTAGTGAACCTGTGCTGGTATGTAGTAATCACTGATTCCCTTCCAGCTTATTTAATAGTCTGTTTTGGTTTTTACTTTCCCAAGCTTTGACAGTCAGTTTACTTTTCAGCTTACAGAATTGACTTAATCTGTCATTTTTGAAAATTAAGACATCTGCCTGCCTTCTCTCTTCTGGTATCTTTGTTCTCTGGATTCCTGCCTATAACCCACAATATTCTGTGAGCACATGTATAATTTAGGCAGGGAAATAATTTTCCTTGGCTTAGGAACTTGAATTACTCAACACTATTTTGCTTTGGGCTTCTCTGTTCAACTTCAAATAGCGTTAAGGTGAACAAGTATAGTGAAGAAGACGTTGCAACTCAAGATTTCACGTTGGCTCAACCTTTTGGGATGGATATGAGTAGAGAAGATCAAAGCAACAGAAGAGCTTAGTAGTTCTGAATCCTTTGTCACCTGTTACCATGGATGGTCCTTTAGTGCTTTGTTCACTCTGTAAATACCTAGAAAAGTCAGCTTTCTTGCCTGCAGCATTTTGGGGCAAGTTCTGAGTTTTGTCTTCCAAGTGCTATTTCTGTTTTTGTTTTCCTCTTGGTTACATACCCTTCTTATACCTTTTAGATTCAGCTTTCTCAATTCTCATAGTTGATACAGTTCGCAGAGTTTGGGGGCTATCTTGAGGGCTTTATGGTGAAATTAAAGCAGGAAAATTTACAATTTTCTCTCAGATGGATAAAATGTTTTGGTATTTTTTTACTTTCATACTAGTCTTCAGCCCCCATCCCCACCATTCCCCCCTGATGCATAGAACCGCAGATACCCACCTGCAAAGTGTGTGAGAACAATGACGTAGTTCTCCACTTCACTCACTGGTGCCTTCCACTTCAGCAGAGCTTCTGTTGGAGTGATGTTGGTAGCAGTCAGATCCACAGGATTGTCCATGGCTGAAACAGTACAGGAAAATATCAGGTAAAGGTAAGAGGAACTGCAGGATGGAAGAGCAGAGAACCGTCTCCTATAGTTTCACCCAGGATGCATGTCTGCTGCTGCACTATACAAAATAATGAAGTGAGTGAGGACCTCTTTCCTTTCTCCCCTTCTGATTCCATCAGCCCCCTCCCCTTCTCCCATTCCTCCTTCCTCTGAAGCACCCCGTGCTCCCCTAATTGCCCTCAGAAGTTCCTTTTTAATTCATTCATTAACTTCTTATGTGCAGAGCGCTGTCAGGTGTTATGGGGGTGTCCAAGGTATGGATGTTGTGTTTTAGATATTTAAACCTAGATGGAGAAACTAAGAACATGCTATAGAAACTATTATATTTCTAGTTAATGAGCTAATATGCTTCCCAGGCTCTTTGTTCTTTGATAAATACAAGGGGCATGCCTTGTGGAACAATCTCTGTTGATGAACGTCAGGAAGTGTGGTGGGAGTTCCATGAAGTCAGGGAGTAACCCCAGCACCTGGAGCTTAGAAGTTACTCAGTAAATACTTGTGGAATGAAGAATGGGACTCAGGTTGCCTTTAAAGTCAGATCTGATTACTGAATTCTTGCTTTGCTACTTACGAGGCTGACTCTGTACTGAGCCCTGGGGATCCTTTTTGTGGCATAGAGAGTCAAGGGACTTCGTCCAGGCTTAAAGCCAGGAGTGCCCGTTGAGGAACAGAGGTTGCTCATCATAGCACAATGTTCTTATTCTCACTTGCCTATGCTCCATGCATTTGTTTCCTTACTGTGCCTCCCTTCCATAAAGTTGGGATTTATCTTAGAAATGCAGGTTATTACAGTAGTTTAGGCATCAACTCACCCTACGTGTCATGTAATTTACTTTTGGGGACCAAGATATGCTGTTGATCTGGTCCTGTTCTCTAACTGAAGGTTCTTATCGCTTGTCTGTGTCTTTTATTTCAAAGAAACAACCATAAAATATGTTTACAATTTTAACATCTGAATTGTATCCATAATCTGTGCCTTGAACAAGGTCTTCGAATGCAACCTTATTGAAAAGAAACAAAGAAGAAAAGTCTTATGAGACTACAATTAGCTTGACCTTTCTGAGATTGACCATGAGACTCCGAGGAGTACTCATTGCCAAAAGTTATAAAATCATAGACACCATATTAAAACAACAAAATAAGACATCTCTGTGAGTAATATGGTTATTGGGAGTTGCCAAAATAGCTCTGCCTGAACTTGAAGGAGGGCAGTTTGGGTTGGTGCACTACTGAATACCTGCTTTAGAGAGACTTGCTTATGACCAAGAACCCAAGGAATGAGTTTTTGACCTGAATTGTTGTTCTCCTTTACTTCCGGGGTAGGAGGCTCTTGAAGTCCATTTTATTGTCCTCACTGAGAAGAACCCTAATTTCTTTAACATGATTTCTCAGACTTTGAGGAAAGTATGGGGGTGGGGGGGAGCTTCTTTTTACTCATTGGACATCACTTCAGGTCAATATCTGTTGATACTTTAATGGTCATAGATAACTTGATAGAAAGGGTAAGATTGAACCAAAAACATGGCTGCGTTATCTGTAGTCATAGGCATGGAAGGAGATTAGGGAAGATTAGAACATCCTGTGATGTCTTTAGATGAATAATTTTTTGATTTTCTGAAGGAATGTTTCTTTGGCCATGGCCATAGGGATGTTCTTTCTGGGTTAGTGAGTTTATCTACAAAAGCAGTGAGGAATTCCAAGCTGCCCTCGTTCAAAAAATACGATTCTCTGAGGGAAGTAAGCAGCCTCAGGAAATCCAGGCGTTCTCCTCATGAGGCAAGCTGGATGTTTTCCTGTGTGCTACAGGAACGATAGCCTCATGGAGAGTTAGGTCTGGGGTTGCAACAGGAAACTTTGGCTCTTCCCTCTTGTGTCTTCTACGGCAAATCTTTCCTAGTTCTGCATGATGGGCTGGCTGAGGGGTCAGAGAAGGAGAGCAGGGGAGCTGCTGCCAGAGCCCTGTCCTCAGGCCCATCATTTTTCCAGAGAAAAGCACCTCCTTCCTCCTCCCTGGAGCATAAAGCAAGAACAGATGCAGCTACTTGGTGGTTTCTGGTCACATAGGATGACGAGTTTTATGACCCCAAGGGTCATTACTGGAATAACAGCCCCCTTTTGTTTTTTCTCTAAGGTAAAGTTTCCTTGTCTGAGTCTTTTTAACAATTAGACAGGATGAATCAGATGTCTGTTCTGGAATTCACTTCTGTCATGAGTCTTTGGAAGGTTACTTTTCATACTGGAAGTTCCATGAAAATGTCTGACCTAAACCAGTAAGACTCTTAGAAGGTGCCTCTCTAAACTCCTAGTGTTACAGAGGAGGTCAAAGGGGAGAACATTGCAAATTGCTTTGCATAACAATGTGAGTCAGAGGAGCACCCAGGAGAGGAGCCTGGGATCCCAGGATCAGTGTCCTCTGCATTAGCCAGGACTTCACTCTTTCCCTCTTTTGTTGGTCACAGGTCCTCAGCCAGGGTCCCGACTTGGCCCATGATAGGGAGACATGCCCACCTGTGTGCACAAGAGTGCAGATCCGCTCGCTCTCTTCCCTGCCCCGCACGCTGTTGAGGCTGATTTCATATTCGGTAGCTGGGTACAGCTTGGTGATGGTGAATTCTGTCACTGTGTTGGGCACCACTGAGCTGTCCAGTCGTCCCACTAAGGAAGAACAGAAGCCACAGGTCAAGTTCAGTGGATCCTGTATATACACAGCTCATAATACAGGAGCTCCTGGTGGCACTCCTTTTTTCATGAAGCCAATATGGGTGCAAGGCTCAGCACCCAGTTGGGGGACGGGGAGGCTGGGAATGTTGGAACTTGAAGAGACCTTGCATGCTGATCCCACCCCCTCATTATATAGGATCCCAGGAGCAAAGGAAAAAAAAACTATTTATTAGGTGGTTTTCTAACAAACTAGTCTTAAAGCAGTATAGAGGGAATGGCGGAAAAGAGTGGTCCATGCAGCCCAGAGACAGGGTAGTCTGGAAAATTATCCCACCCCCTCACTGGAAGTGATTGTACCCTCTACTTCATTAACAATTCCACATGCACCAGCAAGAACTGTTAGGATGCAGGTGAGGTCTGGGCCAACTTCTTCTGACTCATAACTTGGCTGGAGTGGCTGTAATAGGACCACCGTCACTGTGGTTCCCTCCAAGGCTCCATCTGGCTCTGTGGTGTCTTTAGGCATCCCCTGGGGTGTTTAGCCTTGGACTTTAATTCTCTCAGAAAAGTGCATGTGACCCTGGCTCTTGGTAGATCCTTTTAGAGTTCTTTGTTTCTCACTACACTGTCTGGATAATGGTGACCGATTACCATGGTTCACTCTACTGGTGAAGGGCCTGCTTTTTGAGTGAATGTAATCAAGCCTTTTGTCAGAGGAGTTGGTGAGTTCTGGATTCCTTGGCTGCTCCTCATCAACCCACTCTCATTCTGATGCAGCATGCTGCAGAGAGGAAGGAAATTGCAGGCAGGAGGGTGATATCCCCTGGGATACGCTAGTTCTCCCATAACAATCTTCATCCAGCTCCAAATCCCATTCATCTTTGAGAAACCAAGAAACTTTATTACCTTGTGTTGGCCGATATGATACTCGGTAGTAATCAAAAGATGCAACAGGAGGGCTCCAGGAGACCATAACTGAGTCCTTGGTCACATTGCTGATTGTGATGTCTTTGGGGGGATCAATTCCTACAAGGACCCAGGTGGTTATGGGAAAAAGACAGGAAGCACAGTGTGAAAAACAATTCCTATTTTTGGTTTTATGTGGACCAAGAGCTAATGGTGTCCCAGAGGCAGACAAGACCTTACTTTATACTAGGGCAACCTTAAAACCATGATCAGGCTGAAGTCTCACTTGAAACCTCATAGGAATGGCCAGTGTCATGCTCCTGGAGAATATTTTAACAACATGAAGTCAAGCTGTCAAGGTCTGTGCCTGTGCAGCAACTATTACCTATCTGTAGGGCAATTGGGAAATTTCCTTTAAGTTTGTATGTTTTATTTTGAACTGGGAGTAACGGTCATTCTCTCTGGGGCAGCTTCTCTTGGACAAACCCAACTCTCTCTCTATCTCTGTTAAGCACCCACCTTTTGTTCAATGTGGAAAAATTGCTATTGACTGTAGAGGGATTTCAGAGCACAAGTCCAGAACAAATCCACTTCCCTAAACTGTATTTTATTTATACTATATACTTTGTTTTTTTGACTACTGGAAGACTGCAGGGTCAAAACCAGCTGAGTGTTTAATCCACTTGTTCAGTTTATGAATTCTTGTAAGTATGTAAGAAACCACCCAAACACACATGTCCTCACCCACGTGCACACTCATATTTGTGATTATATATGAGAAGGATGAGATACAAGTGATCCAATTCATCTGAGAGTACCTGTGTTTTCCAAACAACATGCAGATCACCCCATTCTCAGAGTATGAGGTCCCTGTATGGTTGCATGCTAGTCCCATATGATCCTGAGGAAGCATCATTCACATCAGTGAACTTACTGAGCAGTCAAGAGATGGCACTCCAGAATAGGAACAGATGTCTCCTCACTGTAGAAGGGTTTCCTCTTGGAGACTAGCTCTCTCCAGGGTTTTCTCCTAAGTTGGTAGTGGGAAGACCTCTGGACCAATGCGTTAAAGGCCTGGCCTCCTCAAGACATTGAGTCCATCCTACCTTCTAAATGGAAGTTTCCCATCTTATACATTTTGTGCGGTCCTGGAAGAGGTGGCTGTTTCAGAACAACTCATAGACCCTCTCTTGATAAATGAGGTGGTCCCCTACTCCTTGGGTGTTTCTCCTTGTAAATTTCATTGATTTGTTGAAGGCTACTGTGGGAACCCCCCTGACCACCTGCTGTCAAGTCCTCCAGCCTCACCTGTGGTGATGGAGCCCATGATGGGCTCAGAGGTCACTGTGCCATGGACTGCCACCAAGTTCACGATGTACTCGGTGGCTGGCTGCAGGCCCATCAGGACAGCATGCCTCTTGGTGGCATCCAGAGAGACCTCCATCGTCTCTTCCTCTTCATCCCGGGGGCTGTAGTTCAGAATGAGTCTGTCTGCTGGAGGGGATGGGTCACTCCAGGTGATGTTCACACTGGAGGAGGTCACGTGAGAAAAGTGCAAATGGGAGATGGGGCGGAAGCCTGCAAAGCAGAGGACATGGATGGTTCTGAAATCCACATGAGGTGGTGGGGCCACTGGGATAGAAGAGGCATCTGACTGAAGAGATCTCCTTTCCTCGCAGATAAGGACTACACCTTCACCTGTTGACCCAGAGCTTCCACATCCTCACTCTCCTGTCCTGTCTACTCTCCTTTCTCCAAGCCATACACTGAAAAATGAATGCCCTCAGCAGTATTAAACCAGCATTACCTCTGAGTTATTCATAATACTGATCTAGGATTTAAAACCTCTATCCTGGAAGGAATTTAACATGATCCCATGGATCCTCAGAATGCCCACTGATTTCGTGCAGGCAGGGAATTATGAACAGAATCAACCACTATGTGCAGCCTATAGGAAACCAGATACAAAATTTCAGGCGTGCAGGTAGCCTTGTTCGTCACCCCCTTTACCTCCAACCATTCCCTCTTGAGGTATTTATTAGTTTCTCCTCTATCTCTTTCTCCACCTACATTCTTCCTTTCTCTAAAGGATATGGGGCACTGGAAGAGTGGGTTGCCTAGATGACCTTCTCACACTAAGATCCGTTGATCCCTGAACCCAGCCGAGATTTCTGCTGTCCTGGTACCTGTGAAGGCATCCACCGTGGACTCCAAGCTCTGCTGCCGACCCCTCTCAGCTGTGATTGAAATGATGTACTCTGCGCCGGGCTCTAGATCTGTCAGTGTGTACGAGGTCCTGTCCTTGGGCACAGTGATTTCGGAGGCGATCCCAGAGGATGGGGTGAATGTAATTCGGTAGTGGTCAATGGGGCCACTGGCCTTGGTCCAGATGAGGGAGATGGAGGTTTCTGAGGAGGCTGTCACCATGAGGTCTCGAGGACTGTCAAGTTCTGTGGATCAACATAAGTGGCCTATTTTACATAAGTTCCACACGAGGGCCAGTATTTATTGGAATTGGACCCCCTGTGGATTTCTAAGCTATCAGCGGGTCTGCTGACCACGAAAATTGGCTTGTCATTGCTGACACTTATCTCACACTTTGTTAAGTACCATTTCTTTGAAAGATGGCCAGGAGCTTGGCATATAGATGAACAATCTGCAGGAAGGCATTAGTAACTCCGACACCACTGGAATACACCCACCTCTGGGACAAAGCTGGCTGCTGACTTTTAAGCTCTCCGTAATCATTTTCTCCTAGCCTTTCTCAGTAAGCCAACCATGGCAAAACAGGTACCACCATCAAGTATGGATATGCCATTCCTGGAAACCGTAGCTACCTCTGTTCCTGGTGCCATTTTGACTGATCTGGCCATGGGTGTGCAGGCAACAAGATCTGAGGACTCCTGGGGACCCATGTCCATGTGGTTCTCTAGAGAGGTGGTCTATGCTGGACAACCCTGGGACAGGGATTGGTTCAAAATCCCCAGCCCAGCCCAGGCTGCTTGTACTTAAGTTACTGAAGTGACTTTGGAATTTGCCTGGGATTTGGAAGCAAAACTGCTGGATCCAGAATAGCAAGGGTCTCAGTGGACTTCTCCATTGCCCTTAGATTGAATGGGTGGTTTCCATGTCTAGACCTTCAGCCTGTGGCTTTTCTGAGGGCTTCTGTCCTACATGGTGAGGAGTACCACATTCTGCCTGCTGTGGGGTGATCTAGAAGGGAATATGACTTGCTACAACACCCACTTATTCGGGCATTTCCACCTCTGCTCTCCACAGCTGTGGGCAGCCCTTCAGACTGTGGGGAACCACACGCAGATCTGTGGGGAGAGGGTGGGAGTCCATCCTGCATGTCAGATGTCAGAGGGTAGGCACAGGGAATCAAAAAGCTGCCGGTAGATGGTGTTCTTTGGCTGATAATCGTCACCCAGGGACCTGTTCACTACGGGGCATTGCCTTCTGACCAGTCCTTGCTGGGCTAAGCTTCCGTGGCCCCTCAGGCTTGCAGACTGTCCTGGTCTCCTTCCACAGCAATCTTCCTACTCACCAGTCCTGGCATTCATGGTGGCTGGTACGCTTTGCTGTGAGTTCATGATGGCGGATATTCCAATTCCATACTCAGTGCCAGGCACTAGATCTGTTGGTAGATGCAGAAACAAACATTATTCCGTGTGTGTCAGGGGTGGGGAAGGCTGGACGGCGGGAAGCAAATGACCTTAGGTTCTTGTTCAGATCTTCCCGAATCCACTCCTATTTTTACCTATTAGGAAATCCCAATTTCACCACTTAGAAAATCCATACCAAGTCAACAGGACGAACTGATCAGTGCAGAGCTTCCTTCTTGCTGCTGGTCTCCTCGGGAGGGCAGTGAAGCTGCCCTTGTCAGTGACCTTCAGAACTGTGCTCTGCTGTGGAAGGTCTCCCTGAGGTACTTAGAGTCTCAGGTTGGCTACAACTGGTGAAGGGATTTCTTGCTTACATTGTGAATCGGGGGAGTGCGTAATCGAAAAGGATTGTGTGGACCTAAGCCTTTAAAGCATTTCTTGAACATTGTGGGTGAAGACCAAGCTGTACCTTTTATAGACAGGGACTGAGGCCATGTGGGGACGTTTGCATCCTTTCTGGGGAGCACCTGTGGATGGACTGTCTCGCTGAGCACAGGGCTGTCAGGCCTTTAATGTTAGGGCATGCAGAAGCCCTGTTGCTGTGGGCTCCCTACCAAGGGCACTCAAAGCTGTAGATTCAATGTTAGGATGACTTCTGGGGGACCCGAGGAAGCTGGAGAAAATGAAAAAAACTGTCCAACTACAGGGGGAAATTCTTTAGGGTTCAATATAAAGGATCTAGAATTATTTGGGGTGTCTCCCTACCCTCTCCCACATTCATTTTCAGATTAACTGGTTTGACTGGTATATTAATTTCCTATTTCTGTTGCAACAAATTACCACAACCCAGTGGCTCAAAACAACACACATCTATTATTTTATAGTTCAGGAGGTCTGAAGTCTGAAATGGTTCAGCAGAGCTGTGTTCCTTCTGGAGGCTCTAGGAAAGAATTTGTTTCTTTGCCTTTTGTAGCTTCTAGAGGTTGCCTGCATCCCTTGGCTTGTGTCCCCATAACCCATCTTCAAAGTCAGCGGTATAACATTTTCAAATCTGTTTTTCTCTCTGAGCTCTGCTTCCATGGTCCCATCTTCTCCTCCATCTTATAAGGACCCTGGTGATTACATTGGCCCCACCTGGATAGGACAGGCTGTTCTCCCCGTCTTAAGATCCTTAACCTAATTACATCTGTACTTTCCTTTTTGCCACATAAGATGACATAGTCACACGTTCCAGGGAGTACAATGTGGGCATCTTTGGGGGCCTTTATTCTTGTACCAAACCCGCATCAAACTCACCCTCATTTATTAGGACTGGAGCTGCAGGAATATGCAACAAGATCAGATTATCACCTGTACGGCCCCTCATTGTCCGCCTGAGTCCCTCTGGGAGGCTCTTTTTGGGGCCCTTTGTGGGCTCGACAGAACCAAGGCCGATGATCTTGCTGTTCTGCATTTATATAACATTTGTTCTTTTCAAAATACCTGACTGTGTTTTGACTGTCGTTTTCCTCACAACCTTGTGAGGAAAGTGGGTTGGGGAGTCTTTTCACCATCTGCATTAATTTCCTGTGGCTGCCATGACAAAGGACGACAAGCTACGTGGCTTAAAACAACAGAAATGTATTCTGTCACAGTTCTGGAGTCTAGAGGGCCAAAATCAAGGTGTTGGTAAGCCCATGCTCCTTCCAAAGACTTTATGGGGGGAATCTTTCCTTGCTTCTTCCTAGCTCCTGGTAGTTGCTGGCAATCCTTGGTATTTCTTAGCTTACAGCTGCGTCACTCCAGTCTCTGCCTCTCCTCTGTTGGTACGTGGTGTCTTAGTCTGTTTGGGCTGCTATAGGCCAGGCAACTTAAACAATAAATATTTGTTTCCCACAGTTCCGGAGGCTGAGAAGTTCAAGATCAAGGCACCAGCAGATTTGATGTCTGTTGAGCCCCAGCTTCCTGGTTCATAGACCATCTTCTCACTGTGTTCTCATACAGCGAAAGAGCAAGAAAACTCTCTGAGGTCTCTTTTATAAGGTCACTAGTCCCATTTATGAGGGCTCCACCCTCATGAGCTAGTCACCTCCCATAGGCCCCCATTTCACATTGGGAATGAGGATTACAATATACGAATTTGCGGGGAGGGACACAAACATTTAGTCCATAACACATGGCATTCTCCCTGTGTGTCTGTGTCTTCTCCTAATCTTTTGAAGACACTGGTCACATTGTATTGAGGTCCCACCCTCATCTTAACTTGATTTCATCTGTAAAGATCCTCTTTCCGAATAAGGTCACATTCACAGGTTCCAGGTGGAAATGGATATTTTGGGGGGGGGGGTTGGTGGGGGGGGGACACTATTCAAATCAGTAGTTATTTCTTTATGAAAAGAAACTACGGCAGAGAGTAAGTCTGTGACCAGCTGGAGATGATCCTTAGGCTTCTGGCCTCAGGGTTCAGGGCTTTTAGGACTGAATGGCTTACCCTTCCCTTCATTTCATCCCCCGCCCCGGGAGCAGCTGTGACTTCCCCAGGAGCCCTGAGGTAATAGGTACGATTTTGACAGGAAATGCATTGAGCAACCTTTCCTTAACAGCGGCTTGGATTAAGGAAGGTGAATGCTGCCTGGGACCCAGAGAGTTCTGCACTCCCTCCTCTTTGTGGTTTTCAGTACAGCCTGTGCAGTGAATCCCTCGTGCTCCAGTATGGCAGAACCTACCAGGCCTTACTGACCAGGGTCTCTGGACGGCATGTGTTAGAATCAGCCCTCTTTTTCCCTTCTCAAACCAGCTCCATTCATTTCCTAACCTTTAGTTCTTTCTTTCTCTAAAGTGTCAACACTGGTGGAAGTAAACTTTGACTTTGAGGCCTGCCGTACTTACATTAATATTCAGGCTCTGCCACTTTCTACACGTGTAACTGATTACTTCACATATTTGAGCTTCAGTTTCTGTAGAATGGGAAGAATAATAGTATCTATCTCAGAGGGTCATTGTGAGGATTAAATGAACCAACATGTGTGAAGAACAGTGCCTGGCCCATTGTGATAGTAGCCCATAGTATTATTACCTTGCTCAGAGAACTATTCCAGGATTTTGAGTTGTTTTTTGGTGAGCCCCAGGAAGGTACAGGTTCGTCCTCCGCACACCTCTTGTCAGTTTGCTGAAGCTTAGCCTGTTGGCTCTGATGAAACCAGTGATTTAGGGAGTCCTGGGGTCAGCGAGGAGCTGGCCCCTGGCTGGGCCGAGTACCTGTCACTAGAATGAGTTGGGTGATTGCAACGCCCCAGATCCATTCAAAGCACACATTTATCTACGTCAGTATGTTCGGCGAGTCCCAGCTACATCCTTGGTTGGAGAAATTAGATTACCTTTGGGACATAAACTGCTTTTCTCAGACAACTGATTGAGACCTTCAATTGCCTATAATGAAGTAGAAATTCTCTGACGTAGATGAAGGGTGACAGATCGAGGGAGGAAGACAGAAATTACATGTTGCCAAACGGATCTACCATGTAACGTTTTCATCCGAGTTTCTTATTTATGAAGCTTAAATGAAATGTTCAATAATTTACAACGGAATCATCTTCTCCCAGAAAAGTGCAGAGCAGAATTTAAAGTACTCTCTTCCCAGGCTTTCTGTCTAGGTGATTTGGAAGTGAGACTTGCTTATAGGTTCCTGCCTCCCGCTTCCTTTGATTTTCAGCAGCTTTCTTCCTGTGCTACAAGTGAATTGTTGCTCTTTGCCAGCAGGTAAAGTACACCTCTGCTGGAAAAGAAAATGCGTATCTGAGGCATACCCAGTACACTTATATATCAGCACTTGGAGGACTCCTAGGGATTTCTCTCTTTTTAAAGACCCCTTGCTCTCTACCAATGCTCTCTTTATCTTTCCATCCAGCTCCTGCAAGTAGTAGCATATGAATGGCTCTGTTCCCTTTCTTAACAATAGCTCAGAAAATTCATCTCATAGGAAACCACCACTCTGCATCCCTTATAGAACTTCCTTTGTTCAGCTTAGAGGGTGATACTTTCCTCAACTCTTTCACTGCATAACCATTCTTCTTTGAATTCCCAAAACACACAGTTCATTGACTCAACAAACATTACTGAGGGCGTCCTTTGTGCCAGGAACAGGGTTGTATACTGGGGATACCAGGGTGAGCTGAATGGAATCACCCTTGTCCTTAATGAGATAAAAAGAAATCTGTACTGAAGAAGGAAATTAATTACTTACTGAACACCCATAATATGCCAAGCAATGAGCTGCATGCAGTAATCTAGAAGAATAATGAAGAAAAAAGAGAGGGAAGAAAGGAGGGATAAAAATCAAAAGAGAATTTTAAGTGTCTGGTGGCCAGGAGGTCTATTATTAACTATAGTTTCTTAGCGATTCATACCTGTTACCTCGTTTTCCCCTGCAGCTCTGCCAGGAGGGCATTACTCATGGGTAAACAGAGGATCAGAGAAGTCCATTTCTTGATCAAGGTCACAGAGATAATATACAATAAAACTGGGTTTAGAACCCAGGTTCATTGTTCTTTGTGACACATCATAGCATGGTCCCTGTCCCTAGGAGTCTTACAGGCTAGGAGAGGGGAGTGGAGTAAGCACCTTGGAATTTGAAGGTGATTTGGCACTACACCATGGGCTGCTAACTAAGAAAACCAGTTCAGAGTGGGGATGAGATCAGCATGGGCTGGAGTAGCCAGAGAAGGCTTTCTAGAGAAGGGACTTGAACCTTGAAAGCTAGCCAAGATTAGGAAAAGCTGAGGGACGACGGAGACATGGAATTTTCTAATCGGCAGGATGGGACATAGTGAGCAGGAACAGATTAATTAGAGCTAGAGAGCAAGAGGAACTAGCAGATTCTCACCTACACTGCAAGGACTGTGGGTGGGTGATGAAGACAGGATGACTCACTTCCCTCTGTTAGGAAACCTATTCTTCATGCTTCCTGCTGCTAGCAGGAAAACAGTGGGAGAAGGAGGCCCAGGAAACTGAGATTGCTCTGTCTTGCTGGCAGAAACACGAATAAGACACCTGGGGTCTGCGGGCTTGATTAGGTTCAGATGGCCATGCAGAACTATATGGACCCTTTCCGTCTCTGAATCCCTGGACTCATCTCCAGAATATCTGTGAAGTTCAAGTCCACAAAACTGGGGTTGGGGATTTGGTTGTCTCTAGTGCAGGGGTCCCCAACCCCTGGGCTGCAGACCCCTACTGGTCCACGGCCTCTTAGGAACCGGGCCCCATAGCAGGAGGTGAGCGGCGGGCGAGCCAGCGAAGCTTCATCTGCGGCTCCCCGTGCTCGCATTACATCCTGAACCATCGCCAACCCCTGGCCCTGCCCCATCCTTGGAAAAATTGCCTTCCACGAAACTGGTCCCTGGTGCCAACAAGGTTGGGGACCGCTGCTCTAGTGCATTTGAAGGACATCTGCCTTCAAAGGGAGGGGCAAACTGATGACCCTGTCCCCAAGGAGCTTGCGGTCAGTCTCTCAGTTTTTATCACAATCATGCTATTATGTTGTTATTGTTAGTTTTCTTGCTGGTCTCCTCAGTAGACTCTTAGGTCTTTGGGTCAAGGGATTTGATTTTTTTAATATTTTAATTCAGTATGTAGTATAGTGAAAAAAATATATGATGCACAGAAGCAGCATGGCGGGGGCAATGGTGGTGTTGGGAAGACTTCTATGAGAGAATATCTCAGCTGGATTTTGAAGGATCAGGGGACATTTGGTTGGGGAAAGGGCAGGCTGAGGGAATAACATATGCAAAGGTATATCTGGTAAAAGAACTTATGAAAACCAGGGACCTAATGTAGGGCCCCTCATAGGGAAATTTCCAGCAGGGAATTTGGGTGCCAGAGGTTTCATAGATGGGGAGGTATTTGGAGACAGAGGATCTTCTGGGAACCCCTGAAATCATACCAGATAGGCAACAATCTACTTTTCAGTGTACTGAGATCTAAGCTCCCAGGCTCCCCATTCTGATATTCTTGGGGAATGGCAGATGCTTCTCCAGGGTTCCCCGAATGAGTCAGGCTTTGGAGGACATCCATTTGGGTGTGGATGATGTTCAAGCATCAAGAGAAGACTCTCTGCTGACTTTAAGGAAGGGACTGGTCCTACAAACTTATATTTAAAAAGAAAATCGTAACACCAAGGACTGTTCTCAGATGCAACTTTCTTGTTGCCAGTGGGATTAATAAGGAACGTGGGTCTTCACTCCCTGTCCTACAGGAACATCCCATGTCTGGGTCTTTACTGTAAACAAGCATTTGCTGCTGAAGAAGTCAAAGCAGAAACGGAAAAATTCCCACCTGGCTTTACTCTTGGTTCCCTTGCACCAGCCCTTTAATGCAAATAAGGGGACAGATGCCCTTACATGCCAGCTGTGAGGAGGAGGACGTTGTGGAAGCCTCTGCCCTTTATCTCCTCTCTTCTGCTTGGGTCTCTGCAGCCCCTGGAAGGTGGCGCTGTGCTCAGAGGGTGCCTTACCAAAGTGACCACTTGGGGTCACTGTGACTTCGCCCAAAGCAGGATGAGCACCATCTGGCCCAGGCCCCGGGCCCACTGCCCGACTCCTCCTCCTTAGAGGAGCCTGCAGGGCATTGAAGTTCTGGCACTCGGTCTGGGGCTTGTGCCCTGGCACGTCAGGGAGTGCAGACAGGGTGAAGTGAACGTCAAGTGCCTCAGTCGGCGCTGATTTGCCAGCTGGACTCCTCTGGGGGTCTCGGATTTCTTCATGGAAAATCTTCCTGTGGACAAGCACCTCGCGGAGCCCACCTTCTCACCACGAGATCTCCATTTGAGCCCCAAGGAGACAATGAGGGATTTGGTAGAGGCCTTGGTTTCCTGTCCCCAGCAACCAGAGGCCTGGAAGGCGGCAATTCACAGGGCCTGACTGGGGCGTGCTTGCACACGTCAGCCTTGTGCAAGTGTGTGTGTGTGTGAGTGTGTGTGTGGGGGTGTCGTGTGTGGCTGGCTGCAGGTCTGTGTTTTCTCGCGATCCAATGTTGCACCATGAAGTCTGTAGGAATCTTCAAGCCTCTGGGCTTCCTGAGCCCTGTTGATGATTTTTCTGATTAGCACCTTGTTGACTGGAGATCCGGGGAGTCGCAGTGCAGAGAGGCAGCTGGTTGGGAAGCATCATCAAGAGGTGTGGAGGGGGCGCCCCATCGAGTGGGTGAGGGATGTGATGACCGGGCCCCGGAGCGGGGTTAGAGCCCAATGCTCACGTGGCCATACGGGCCAGTTCCTTTTGCCCTTCTCCTGACCACAGGGGTCCTCAAGTGTGGGCCCCTGCTCCTGAGGGAGGACCAGGCAAGAGACTGTAGATGACAGAAGACGAACCCCTTTCCGCTGTTCGCAGAACACCGAAGCCACAGGCTTTTCTGATGACAGCTTAGTGGAGCCCCCTCAGACAGAGACCAGAGCAGTGTTTATAATTTGCATTGGTCACAGGCAGGGTTTTGGGTTTTTGTTTGCGTTTTTTTAATCAAATTCCAGTCAAAGAATGAAAATTTCCTTCCTTTCCTCCTCCCTCCCTTCCTCCCTTCCTCCCTTCCTCCCTTCCTCCCTTCCTCCCTCTCTCCCTCCACTAGGGGTTTTCTGTATGGTTTATGGTTTTTCACTGCTACTCAGAAAACAGTGATGGTGCCAGACCCTGGTACATGCTTCTGGTTCTAACCCAGAGGGACCTTGGTGAGCCTGTAAGGTACATAACACTCGGGGACCCCTTTGGGACTCCAGATATGGTTCACAGGCCAAGCAGACGTGGTCCAGGCTGAGAGGCTGAGCCTAAAAAAAAGACTTATCGTTAAGGACGCAGAAGCCACCAGAGCAGAGAAAAAAAATCATTGCAGACACCGAGTCTGTTGTTGAGAAACAGATTCACACTCCAGAGGGAATTTGCTGGGCATTGCCTAGAGAGAATAATGGAAAAGAAATGTTTGGTATTCTGTGCCCCAGCCTGGTCTCTGTGTTGCAAAGGGGGAGGTATATGATGGAGGATGCAGGGGGGTGCTGTGAGCCCGCCGTGTGACTCTGAGCCCCAGAGTCAGGAAGGGCTTGCATTCCACAGCGAAGGGGTAAGTGGTGGCTGCAGAGACAAGGGCTTCTGCAAGGAGTATCCAGTACAGATGCCGTAGGACTTGAAGGACTTGGAGTCAGCTGGCTGTGAGAATAAAGGGTATGTGAACTTCTGCCTGGGAGAGGCCAGGTTGCCAGAGATCCAGGCTGAGTTTTGTAGGGATTAAAAACAATAAAAGGTCAAATGGCTATTGAAGGTTTTCTATGTACCAGTGCTCAGATATATAAATATATATGAGTTCATTGAATCCTCCCAACAACCTATGAGGTAGACATGATGTCCTTCAGACCAGGAAGCGGAAGCACAGAAATTGAAGAAATTTGCCCAAAGATGCACATCAGTGAAGCTGGTCTCAAGCCTGAGTGGGTGACTTCAGAAACCATGCTCTAAGTGAGTGCTTCTTGACCATTAATGTGCACACAAATCCCCCGAGGGGCTTGTAAAATGCAGGCTCTGATTTCACAGATCTAGGGGGGAGAGGGCTCTGACATCTCCTGGGGTGATGCCCTTGCTGCTGGTCCTCACACCCCACTTTGAGAAGCAGGGTCTCCGCTCTGTGCCACACTTATTACACGGGGTCGTCCCAAACCATCCGTTAGCTCACAGACCTCCTCCTCTGCCTCCTTATTCCTCCTCCTCTCCCCCTCCTCCTCCTCCTCCTCCTCTCCGCCTCCTCCTCCTCCTCCTCCCCCTCCTCCTCTTCCCCCTCCTCCTCTTCCCCCTCCTCCCTGCCCCCCCATCATCATCACCATCATCCATGTATTGAGTACTTTGCTATGTTAGAAGAATGGTCTTAAACTCCTTCAGTACATGATCTCATTAAAGCCCCATCAAACACTATGAGGTAAGTGGCATTATTCCCCTTTTACCAATGATGAAACAGAGGCTTAGAAAGGTCGAGTCAATGGCTCCAAATCACACAGTGAGTAACTGGGCCTAGATACAGAGTCTAGAGTCCCAGCTCTTAACATGTCCCACAGGACCGAGCATTCAAATAAAACTGAGACAAGAGAGAATGGTACCTTCTGCTAGGGTTGCAATTATTTTTGACTGGGGATAAGGAGTGTGGGGACAGCTGAAGTTTCTAGTCCTTCATACTCTTTCTGGCCAGGGAGGAATTGCTTCAGATGAGCCTGGAATGCCCTTCCCACTGAGTCCAGGGTCTTGTTTTATATATACAAGCAAATAACTTGTTTGGAACTAAAAACAAACAAACAAAACCCCCAAAAACAAAACCAAGTCTCGGAAGCTGAAAAAACTCTCCTTTTTAGCCTCCAAGTTGGAGAGTGAGGGAGAAAACACAACTATTTAAAGCTGGGATCAAACTTCTCGCTCTTTTTGCCTTCCTTCCTTCCAGGTCTTTCCTTCTTTTTCCCCAGCTACCACAGTGAGACTGCCAGCAATCCTTGTAATCTGCATCTCAGCAAGTACAGATATACTTGATTTCCTTACATTCCTATAATCCCTTTTTAAATCACATAAGGCTATTTGCCTTTATAAATCTTCCCAGCAGTGAGCTCCCTGGGATAATTATGTGTAATATATATTTATAGTTTTATTTCGTAAGCCCAATTCAAATAAAAAAAAAAAAATCAACCTATCTGAGCTCACTCCTCACTAATAACCTTTCCATTCCTTGTAAGTCTGCAAGATTTGACTGTTCCTTCCATGTTACTTCTTTAGTAGGAGCAGCCATGAAAAGGGATGGGGACTTTTGACTAGGATTCAGAACTGCCTTTGAGTCACGGCCCCCTTGCTAGCTTTGTGAACTCGGGCAAGTTTCCAAAATCCCTGAGTCTCAATTTCCTCATCCGTAAAATGGAGATGCTGACGGGGGCGCCTATAATGTGATGGCTGATGGCTGTGACATCCTTTGTTTACTGATATGGCAGGCAATATTTTAGTTCTCCTGTCCCTCATGAGTTGTTGTTGTGAAGATTAAATAAGCTAAAACTATGTGAAGGTGCCTGGAATAACAGAGATGATCAAATGGATGTAGAATCTTCTTTCCACCACCCCCCCCCCACCAGTAATGAGAAATAATAGGATGATTATTATTAGGATGTGACTGAGTTCTCTATATCTCATGATTTTAAAGTGTGTCCTCCATCCAAACAACTAGCCATCATCTTTGTAAAATTGCTAATTGCCAAAGCAGCCTGCGGCTCTGGGCAGAGATGGGCTGCGCCTAGAACCAGTTCCCTCCTGTATCATGGCAGGTTTTTTTGTTTAGCTGAATTTTTGTGAATGTCTCCAGCTCTCTGTAAAGGCTCTATGCCAGCTGGTCTGTTCCTGTTATGTTTAATTCACCCCCATTAACCTGCTTGGTCAGCATATCTTTCCATCTCCTTGCTGTGTTTCAGGAGTGCGTCTGTTTGGAAAAAACATTTATTATATTTACTTTAACTGGCCTCATTTGGCAAGGTGGTCTGGGATTTCAGTTCAGGAGGAAAACAGATTTGATTATACTGCCCTTGTTTACTGTACGCACTCTCTTGTGTGGACCCCTTGCCTACTAATGCTTTTGCAAGAAGCCGAGACACAGGATAAACAAAGTCTCTGCGAGCACACTGGTGGCCCCTCGTCCATGGCTGCTTTGCACAGTCTCCATCTGAAAACTGTGCCTCACATTTCCAGCCGTCTACCTTTCAGCAAAGTCCAGCAGGTAGGTTTTCCTGGCGGGTGTGTCTAAGGCCCCAGGAGGAGCACTGGTTGGGCGCCACATCCTCATGGGGACAGGGAGTGCTCCCCAGCCAAGCGTCACGGTGACCTGGGTCATCGCCTTAGTTCATGCCACCATTATCTCTCTCTTTGACTCCGTGCAGCCTCCTGACCTCTCCCCTGCCTTTGGCCTTGTCCTGTTCCCGTCTGTTCTCCACACTGTAGCTGCCCAGATCTGGTCATTGCATCATCTTATTTAAGACCTTTCAACCACCCTCCACTCACACTCTTTATAGGGTACATAAGGCATACCCAGGCTCTTGTAGCCTATGCCCCAGTCATAGTGAGCATGTGCAGTTTCTCTCATCATTCACGCATGCGTTTATTCATTCTTTCATCACTTATCCAGGACCTGTAAGTGCTAGATGCTGTGCTGAACGCTGGGGAGTCATGATGAGCGAAGCCAAATATGGTCCCCCTTTCACAGAGTTTAGTCTAAGATGGAGAATGACAATCCAATAATCACACCCACAAGCGTACAGTGATAACTTGAGGAGTGCTGTGAGTGGTAACCAGTAAGATGAGGCTGCCAGACAGGATGACCTGACCTCGCCTGGGAACCAGGCAGGGTTCCAGAGGAGTGACAGGTGAACTGAGAGCTGGAAGGGAAGCAGACGTCACGAGGTAAAGAGGGTGGTGGGAGAGCCTGGCAGGCAGAGGGAACAGCATGCGCCAAGCCCTGTGGCAGGAGGGAGAAGGCGTTTGAGGAACTGAAAAAAGTAGACCTGTGCGCCTGGAGCACAGGGAGCACCAGGGGACGTGGGAGGGAGAGGAGACTGGGGAAGATGGTAAGGAAACCAAGGCCGTGCAAGGGTTTGGAGTTTATCCCAAGAGCAATCGGAGTCCCTGAAATGGCTGCAAAATGGGATGGCATGATCAGAAATGTACTTTGAAAAGATAACTGATGGAGTGAAGAGGAGAGCAGAGGGGAGAGAAAGTGGGGAGGTTATCGCAGTGGCGAAGACAAGATGTGGTAGTCGCTTAGACCAGGTGATGGCAATGCAATGGTGAACAGCAGACGTATGTGATAGGTACTTGAGGGGTTAAGTCAATGGGATTTGGCGATGGTTGGACCAGGGAGAGAGCTGGGTCAGGAACTGCCATGCCCCCAGGAGCTTACTTACCTGTGAGCGTGGCTCTGGTGGTTGGACCGATGCCCTTGGGGACCAACAGCTCATGGTACTGCTCGCCCGCCAAGGTGCTGTACACAATCTTGTACTCCTGAACCTCTGCTTCACTATTGTCCCACTCAAGGTCAAGGCTGGTTGCTGTGCGGGAACCACGCCGCAGGTTCTTGGGGGCGTCAATCTCTAAAAAAATCCAGACATCACCAACATCACACAGGATAATGTGCATTTGTCATGCATCTTGAACTTGAACAGGCTTTGGGGTGAGAGCCCATGACCCTCTGCCTCACATTTGAGTGAACCCAGGGGCTGCCCCTCAGCTTTTGGTCTGTCAGGTTGGCCATGACAGATTACGTGGGCAGGTTGGAGAGTTTTATTCGGGAGTTAGATATCAACACACTTTACACGTCTCCCATTCCCATTCAGGAGTTCTAGTGGCATTCTAGAAATTGAAGAATGAACCAGTTAGTGTCATAAGGTTGAGACTAAACAAGAGAAACCCTAGAAAGTGGAAATCAGAGATGGCATCCAAGTGATGAAGATGAAATAGAGTAATTTCAAATTTGATCACTGAGCAAAAAGCAGAGGATTGACTGCAAGATTTTGAAGTATAAGGTGTCTTCCCCTGGATTTACTTGCATAGACACTGCTGAAAGTTTTGCATATAGAGAGGGGATGTGATGTATTGGAAATCACTCAGCTTTGGAGTCAGGTCTCAGTTTGAGCCCCACCTCTGACTCTTATTGTAATGGGACCGTGGGCAAGTCTTCATCTCACTGGGCCTTGATGGCCACATCTGTAAAATGGGCTAATAATACTGCCTTTTCAGGGAGTTGTACAAATTAGACAATGCATGTAGAAGTGAGTAGCATGGTGCCTGGTACAAAATTAGGTGCCCAAGCCCTGTGCTGGCTTCCTGGTGCCTCCAAAGCTCTCCCTGAGTTCCAACAATCTGGCGCCCCCAATGCTTGCTCCTTGGGGTTCCAAGAATTCCACAACAGTGAAAAGACCATTGGCATTGGGGTCTTTTCTGCAATTGTGGGGGGCTTGTTCTCTCTTCCAGGACTGGTCATCTCTTCAGGCTTATTTGGGCAGAAACAACATAAACAACTTACAGGATAAGAAGTTGCTGTCTTGACAAACTGCCACTTAAAAAGTTCCAAATATGTCTTGACTTTGAGACTTGAATTTAACTTTGGAGTGGACCAGCCATTTGTTCTGGGAAAACCTCAAGTGGACTGTTTTAATTTGCAAATGCCAGGCAAGTCTCCACCGATTGTTCTTTCAGAAGATGGGACTGTTGTGAATCAATCTGAGTGCAGCTGCTGCAGAGTGAGAAGTGTTCTGTTTAGTGATGTAAATTGGGTGAATCTTTTAGCAGATTTATGCCTCTGCAGCTTATTTTTCTGAGAAACGTTTCCTTACTCAGTGTGGGTTTAGCATGCTGGAAACTGTGCATTATCCACGTGCTGTGTGTGGGATTTCTTGAGCAGTTGGATGGAAAGAGGAGCATGAGTAGAGGGGCACGTAGGAGGAATGCTCTGGGCTGCAGATCCCTAAATCTCACATCCCTAAATCTCACGTGGGAGGAGAGGCTGGCAAAGGACTGGGCGGGGCTTGGGGGTGCGTGGCCTGAATGGAACTGGAGCAAAAAGAGATTCACTTAAGGTTCAGGTTGAGTCTTGTATTTACCTACTGCTCTTCACAACTAAAGACCCCAGACCTGGGAAGTGTTTGTTAGACTATGGATTTGTTTTTTGCTTTTTTAGCCTTAGGACCCGTGCCCTGTGGATAGGCGGCAGTGTTTCCTCTGAAGGGACTGGACATTTCCAATGTCAATGATCCCCAAAGAGATCAATCCTGAGAATGAGGGCTGGAGAAGGCAGGAGTCTTAGGACTGGGGTGGAGTGAAATGGTTTGCTCCCCCTAGGTCTTGAAGCCTGACCTCTAGGAGGGGCAGCTGAAGGGCACCCTGGCAAGTGGGAGCTATGCTGGTCTCTGCAACACACCAGCAAGCTAGGGGCAAGGTAAAACCAGGTGTCCAGTGGGGGCCCTGTGGAGAGGCTGGGTCTGTAGACTCTCACCTCTAAAACATAAGTTAAATCAAGCAGTTCTCCTGCTGAAAACTTTCCGCTGCTTCCTATTACGAACTCCTAATTGTGGCCCGCAGGGCTCTACGTGATCTGGCCCTGCCTGCTTCTCAGGTGGCACCTTGGAACATTCTACCCTTACTCACTGTTCTCCAGCTGTACTGCCTTTTTCCTGCTCCTGAATCACAGCAAGCTTATTCTCACCCCAGGGCTTTTGCACTGGCTGCTACTTTTGCCTGGAACGCTCTTCCCCAGACCCTCACATGACTGAGGTCACTTAGGTCTTGGTTAAAACTTTAGCTCCTCAGAGAGGCCTTTCTGACTACTCCCTCTATATCATCCATTTCATTCTTTTAGCATAATCCTCGTGATTGAAATGATCCCATATGTTTCTTTTCTTCTTCCTTATCTCGTTTCCCCCCCTGGAATGTAACTCATGTGAACTGGGATCTTGTCTATCTTGTTTATTCTGCATCCTCACTGCCTAGGACAGTGCTTGGCACCTACTAGGTGTTCATTAAGCACATGTGAAGTGGCTGAATGAATACTGTCAGTTCTCTGTCTTGTCTGCTCCCTCAAAGCCTTTGGAAAAGTCTTGTTAAATATTCCAACTGGGGATTTTGAGGATGCTTGGGGCCAGGTGGTACAGGGAAAAGAACAGCTTTGACTGAGGGCAGCTGGTCTTGGCTGGCTGACAAGGGCCATCCAGGTTGAACTTGTGGAGGCATTTCCAGGAGAATCTCAGAGTACAGTCCCCGCCCAGCAGGTGGGAGCTCCAGCTGTTGTGACTTGGACCTTTGTATGCGTTTCCTGGGGCTGCCGCCACCAAGGGCCACACACTGGGTGGCTTCAACGATAGAAATGTATTGTCTCACAAACTGGAAGTCTGAGACCAGCGTGTTGGCTCCCTTCCAAGGGCTGTGAGGGAGAATCTGTTCCGTGCTTCTCTCCAGTGGTTTGCGGAAGGATCCACCAAAAGAGTCCTGGGAATGCCCCCATGAGGGCAACTGCAACCAGAGCTACGGAGGGCAGGGAGGTTCGGGAGACTGGTCTCCGGGTTTCCCTGGGGTGCCTTCTCTCTAACCATTGGCCTTAGTGGGCTTCCATCGGTGCTTTCCTTTCTCCGAGCGGCTCTAAGACCCAGACAAATACCCTGCTCACCATGCAGGAAGCAAATCCCCGTTTTAATTGCCTGTGCAATTAGTGCGCTCCTAGTGTCGAAGCCATCACCTGGAAAAGCACTTTGGCTAATTTGAATTTAAGCAGAGTTCTGAAATGACTGAGGGCCCTGCCGTGAGGGTGCAGGCATCTTCTCCTCATTCAACCAGCACCTGCCAACCCCAGGCCTTGAGAGCTGGGCTGCAAAGCTGTCCGCGGCAACCCACCCCGCCCCTGTTGCCCCCTCACCCGCTTCGGGCAGAGGGGGGCAGCTTGGAGGTACAGGCTGCTGCTGCCTGCAGAAGGTAGCCACCTAACAGCTGCCCATCCTCCCGGCAACCGGAAACAGAGAATCACGCAACGAGCGGAAACTCAGGGGGAGCTTCTAGGAGGCAGAATGTAATTGTCTTGATTGGAATTTTCCTGGGCCACCAGCCAGTCCTGCTTCCATCTCGTTGACGTAAACATCAAGAATTATGCTTTCCGTCCTGCCGCTGGAGAGCTCTCGTCTCCTTTTCTGCCTCTTCAAACTCCTTATCTGAGTAAAGCACAAAGAAACCACTTTTCACACAAAAACTATGTTGAAATTAAAAAAGAATGCAGGACTCATGGCCCTCAGGAGGTCCCAGCACCGGAGCAGACCGTGTCCTGGGGGTGCAAAGGCTCGGGGGTGGGCAGGGCTGACCTTGAATTCACCAAGAAGGGAGCTTGTGTGTGAGGCCCTGAGCAGTTTTGGTTCACTGAGGGGAAAAGAAGGCAAGAGACATGGGCAGAATGTAGTCCCTTTATTTTAAAGACATATGCACAGTCACTGGAGATCCCAACATGTGTTCAGTAAAACATCTGACCAGCGACCCCTGGCTGGGGTGGAGTCTGGCACAGGGGCTGGAGAGCAAACCTGAGAGGGCCTCTTTCAGAGTCAAGCTGCCTTCTCCGTTTCATCAGTGTCCATGCTTGCTCCCTTGTAACAGGGAATTTTTCTCCCCCTCCCAATGTTTCCTTTGGGGTGGAGGGAAACCCATTATGAGATTCCCGGCCTCCCTCTTTCTTCTGCTGGGGAAGATGGACTTGCTTCAATGGTGAGTTTTGTAGCAGGCCCGGGCACGGCCCTCCTGCTCCCCTCTCTCATGGGAGCCG
The DNA here is from genome assembly GCF_965194805.1 of Balaenoptera borealis. Lineage (NCBI taxonomy): Eukaryota > Metazoa > Chordata > Mammalia > Artiodactyla > Balaenopteridae > Balaenoptera > Balaenoptera borealis. The sequence goes on along the minus strand of NC_138860.1, from coordinate 55,583,995 downwards.
TCTGCACATGGGGGTCGGCCTCTGTTTGTTCCTCTGTGCTGTAAGCCCTAACCTGAGTAGCCCCACAACTTCCGCCAGATGGGGGTCTTGCCCAGGTCCACAGGGTCCATCCGTTGGCAAGACCATCCAACACTAAGCTAGGGGATATTTTGGCCTCCATCTGTCTTACTCTTTGCCTTATTTATCAGCTGATTTTAAACACAGGTGGAGGGTAATGGTGCTGTTTATTGAACCTCCGTGAAGCCCCTTGGCTGGCTTACCCCATCCCGTAACAGACTCTTAGGCCACCACTCAATGTAGGATGCCTGAATTAGTGATTCTCCTACTTTACCCCATCAGGAGATGCCGGTTCTTAGATCTTACAGAAGCCGGCAGTTTCCTTTGATCTCTGCAACAACTGGGGAGTTGGCAGAGACATTCCTTGATGTGTGACCACCCCGCTGCTGCCCCCCAACAGGGCAGAGAGGCCGAGACTGGGTATCTGGGTTAGATGGAGACTCACTGTCGGGTCACAGCCCCCGACCACCCAGTGAGAGTGCCAGGGAGCCTGTCTTTGGATGGTGCCTGACCTACTTGTCCGCTAGCCGGTCGGCCTGATGGGCTCCTGGAGAGCCAGGGAGCAGGTCGTGAGGTCTGGCCTTGCCCGACTATCGGAGCCGTGTCTACATTAGCCTTCTTGCCGGTGCTCACAAACGGCAGGATGAGTCACAGACTCTCAGGTGGAAGGCCTGCTTCCAGGCGTGCAGGCCGGGCTTTGCACAACTCCAAGGGGCGCCGTCGTGCTGGTGTAGTCACTGTGGATTTATGGAATCATTACAGCCATTTCCGGCAAATTGCAATCAAGTGACTCCAGGAAGGGGTACTGAACCCTCACAAAATTGCCCTTTGGGCTAGCGATGGGAACGTCAAGTGACTTCAGGACAGACTTTTCATTTTATAAAGGAGAAACCTGAAACTCGAGGGGAAGAGACTTCTGTCAAGCCACAGATCTGGCTGGTAGCAGAGGCAGGACAGGATCCCAGCTCTCCCGTCCACTGGTGCTGTGCGCTCCTCTGCCCTGAGATGTGACCTCACCGGGATGCCCTGACACCTCTCGCTTCCTTCCTGCAGTGTCTGTGATACGTGGTTGCCCAAGCACACGTCATCTCTCTCCCTGGATGCCCCTCTTGCCATGAGGATACCAGCGGGCTCAGCACCCTCTCCCCTCCTCGGGCTCTGCTCCCCCGCGCCCCACCCCACCTACAGCCTCACCTGTTGTGAACTGGGTGGTGGTGGACTCACTCTCGTTGGTCCCACGGACTGCGCTGACCCACACCTCGTATTGGGAGCCGGGCCGCAGGGCCTGTACCGAGTACTGGCTCAGGGGAGGCTGCAGTCGGAAGGTGGTCTTCCCGCCTTCCCCGCCCACCAAGCCGTACTTCAAGAGAATGAAATCGACTTTGGCTCGAGGTGGGGTCCACTCCACGAAGGCTACAGTGTCGGAGACATCTCGAACCAGGATGTGCGTGGGCCCATCAATGACTGAATGAGAAGGATCCAATAGAAAAAAAAAGTTTGAGAAGTGAGCCTCTGACTTAAGCTCTTTCCTTTCCTTTCCTCCTTACATTAGCCTGGTCGGTCAGAGAGAGAATGGGTATTATTATCCCATTTTACAGATGGGGAAATTGAGACACAGATAAAATCTCTTTCCTGAGGACCCATGGTTTTTCAGTGGGGGAACAGACACTGGATCTTAGGTCACCTGAATCTTGCTGTCACGGGGCTGTGGTTTTTAGGATTGGCACTTCCCAGTTTAGGCAAGGGAAGGGCACTTACTGGCTTGAGAGGGCCAGCACTGTTCTGTCAGGAGGCTATGAGACAACAGAGAACTGTGTTTCTCGGGTGTGCCCAGCTCTCACATTCTGTGAGCCCCAAGGAAAGATCTATGAAATTAGCATCCCTATCTAAACATCTGAGACTTCCAACTTGGTTGCCAATGAGGGCATCACGATTATCCAGAAGATGTCCCTGCTCAGCTGTACTGACAACTCAGTCAACCAGCTGCTAAGACAGTCAAAAACCCAACAGACATTTGTATTTTTGGATATGAAATATGCCTTCTGGGGAAACTTGCTCTTCTGTAAAAACAAGGATCTCAGTTTTGGAACAGCCTCCTGTGGGCTGTTTTTTCCCCACCGGTTCTTGCGTATTCCTGAGCCAGGAGGGCACTGCAGTCACACACAGTCCCTCCAGGTGATTCAGCATGTGTCCCTCGTGAGTCCTGGCCTCTGGCACTGAGCACCTGAAGGGAACACCATTGTGGGATGGTGTTACCTAGGAAAAGCTGGTTGGTTTCCTAGGAGTCCTACCACCCTGGTTCCAGCACCCACTTGGGGTCCTGTTCATATTGAATTAGATGATGGTGGTGGTGGGGCAAGGTGAGAGAATGTAGAAGGGAAATAGAAAGGGCTTAGTGAGTAGAATAGAAAATGGTGTTCTCAACTCCTCATGGTGTGTCTGGATGGCTGACGTGCCCTCCTTTGAATTACTCATTATCTTCTACAAAGAGCTGGCCCGGCTTCCATGTTTGCATTTATTATGGACTACACCCCTCTAGCTGGGGCTGATTAACATTAATATTAATATTCTTCAAGGATTTGGAACTGGAACCACAGACTCTGGCTCTCTGGTTAGCTGGTTTTGGACCATGTAGAGCCAGGGCTGGTCTGGCCATTCTCTACCATATTCACAAATAAATAGAAAACATCTGATCTGGGGAGAGAGCGAGAGAGAGCAAGAGAGAGAGAGAGGGAGAGAGAGAGAGAGAAAGAGAAGAGGAGAAAGGGGAAAAGGTGATTTTTAATAATTACATATTTGGTCTTCCCTTCTTAGCGCAGAGCTCCTAAAACCCTGGGAATTTCCTAAGTGTTGAGAGTGAGCAAGTTGTCTTTTGTTACGTTAATGAAGCGAGGGAGAAAGCTGGTTGCCGAGGGACCCAACCAGGTGATTAGAGGGTTGGAACTTTCAGTCCCACCCCTGACATCTGGTCAGTCCATCAATCATGCCTATGTAATGAAGCCTCCATAAAAACCCAAAAGGACTGCGTTTGGAGAGCTTCCAGGCTGGGGAACCAGAATGCTTCCATGTGCCACTGTGATGGGCCCCAAATTCCACAGGAGCAGACACTCCTTTCTTCAGGACCTCACCTATGTATCTCTTCATCTGGCTGTTGATTTGTATCCTTTAATATCCTTTGTGATAAACCAGTAATTCAGTGAGAAAATGAGTTTCCTCATGAGTTATATGAGCTGCTCTGGCAAATTAATCAAACCCAAGGAGGGGTCGTAGGAACCTCCAATCTGTAGCTGGTCAGTCAGAAGCATGGGTGACAACCTGGACTCGTGATTGGCATCTGAAGTGGAGGGTAGTCTTGTGGGACTGAGCCCTCCAACCTGTGGAATCCGATGCTCTCTCCGGGTAGATGTGTTGGAATTGAGTTGAATGGTAGGACACCCAGCTGGTGTTGCAGAGAATTGCTTGGTGTGGGGAACCCCTCCCCCAGTCACACACATACTGGAACTGGGTGCAGATTTTTAGGATCAAATACACAGAGAGAAGCAGAAATGAGTGACCATGTGGCGCTTCTAGAAAGGTATAGAGAATAACTCGGTTCTTGACTTTCCATTTTTTGGTTCAAGTCTTTTGTGAGACTCAGATGCATTTCTGGCCCTGGGGTTTCATAAGACACTCTGTGTCCTTCCAGTAAATTATCTTTTTTGCTACAGCTAGTTTAAGAAAGCGTTTTCCCCTTGTTACCAGAGAGTCTTGACGAAGACTGTTTTCTGTGTTTTCTAACCAGTCTGCACTGGACCACCTCCTCGTCTGTCTCCAGAATGGAGTGTCTCCCTCAGGACTGTCTCAGCCTGACTTGGAGCCTCTCAGTCTTTCCGAGTTGGGCCTTTCGCTGGGTACCCCACCCTCTTTCTGGGTCTAGCCCAGTCCTGTTCTCTATTAAGCAGCTTAGGATTTTTGGTCTGGCACCAGCCAAAATGAAAATCACCAGACCATTTTGGTTTTGATGCCACCTGATTTGGAGTGAAAGTGAAGTTCTGTTTTTCATATTTGGAGTAATAATGAGATTTAACAGAATATATCCAGATGTTTTCTTTTCTGCACGCTGTATTTAGTGGTTTTAGGTAACTTGGGCCTTTTTAATTTCATTTAATTTAATAATGAGATGGAGGAAATGATCTCCTAACTGCTGAATAAGCATAGTGCTTGAAACATATTAGACACTCAGTAAATGGGTGTTGAGTAAATGAAATAAATAGATGACTCTCTATATGCATAAGAAAGAAAGTGAAGCATTTCAATGAATTGGAGCTTCTTGGAAAAAAAAAAAAAAAAAAGATGTCACCAAAACTCAAATGACCATGTAAGGCTTTTGTCCATCAGCTCTTTAAGTCCCCAAATCCTAATCATAATGATTGATCATATTAAAATGTGACTGTGTAGCACCAAGGGCTCTGGCTGCAGGAGGTCTTGTAATTTGAATTCCCAAAATGGCCTGCCTGGAAGAAGCCAGCCTGCGTGCCTGATGAGGACTCAGAGCTTCGCAGGAGGGGGTTGGTGTGGGTCAGACGTTAGCAGAAGGAAATAATTAAACAATTGTTTCTTAAAAATAGCAGACAGGGCTGGGAGCCAACAATCTTTTCTGCAGCCGTCCTTGGATTCGGCCCTTCAGTTGGCCATTGGGTAGCCATGTCCCATTCCAGTCAAGGAGGTATCAGCTTACTTTCAACTTAGGCCCTAATTTTTAAACAAACACACATCCTACTCAAAAAGTAAACTGGAATAAATATTTTTCTTTCCATTTCTTCGTAATTCTGTACACAATCCCAAAATATGAACTAGGACTTTTTTTTCTTAATTGAAAAAAATTCTGCCTGGCTTTACCACAGATGACTAGATCTGGAACTTTTAATTTTAATCTTAAGGAAATTCCAAACCAAAAAATACTGCAAATTTTGTCAAAATGTGGTTTAAGTAGAAGACTAAAGCAGAGTTGGACTATCTTCTCTAAGTGCTGTCAGTACTTTGGAAGAAAAGCATCCTACATCTGTAATGTTCTTCTCTGCCCTCTTATGAGCCATCTCCTTCTAGCTTTTTTTTTTTTTTTTCCTACTAATACTTTCTTAATATCAAATCACAGAAGTGATCTGGGGACCCTGAAACATTCCGCATCAGAAGAGGAGAATCTACACGTGTTACCAAATCAACTCTTCAGGGTCCAGCATAACCTTGGGAAGCAGAACTGGGGGAAAACTCTGGCCACTGTTGTCTGGAGAGATTCCTCCAGAGTACTTTTAGACTTTATGGCTCTAGAGTTTCTTCTAAAACATATTTGGATAAGCATAGTGGTTTTAAAGCCTTTTGGGGAGGAGGGGGCTAATATTCTTTTTTAAAAGAACAAAATCTTAAATGATTGTACAAAATATAAAACAGACAAAAGTGGCGCTGCCTCGGTTGGAGGGTGTGAGGGGCATGGGAGTGGGAGTAATTAGAAACCTGCATCTCCACTTCCTCCTTGCCTTGAGGCATGGCCATGGAAAACTGGTGCTCTAATGGAGCATAATCTAATGCCACAATACTTTTAAACCGGTGTTTTCTAGACTGAGCATAAGCCTCAGCACCTGATGCTGTTTAGTTTGGACCCAATTAACAAAGTATGAATCACTAATCCATAAACATGGGCTCATTATATAGTGTTGTGATTCCCTTTTATGGCCAACTTGGCCTTTGTCCTGCACTCATGACTGGTTTTCTTAGGTGTCAGTTTCTGTTTATGAAAAATAAAGCTGTACCAATATTCGCCTACCTCAGTCTCTGTTACTAACAGGGAACATTGCTTAACCTTCGAGTTTCAACTCTCCCATCAATAAAATGAGAACGAAAAATGATACCAGAAGCTATTTATAACTTTTGAGAAATTCTTGGTGAGGGCACACACACATGCATCATAATTGTTAATTTACAGCATCCTTTGTTAGCTAAGGAAACAATAAAGCAAAATGCAATACAGTTAATGAATCAAACCTAGAAATATAATGGTCTTGCCTGAGAGGAACTGTGGGGATGAAATAATAATCAACTTAAGTCATCACCTTGAACAGTGACCCAACCCACAATTACTGGTTTTGAACGATGTTTCCCGCTCTCACTTCTAAACGTGTTCTCTGAGTGTATGTATACACACAAGGTATTGAGCACTCACTGTCATTGACACAGTGTTAATCACTTTGTGTGCTTTATCTGATTTAATCCTCATGTCATTTCTATGAAGTTCATCATTGTCAAATGAATCGAGGTTTGGGAAGGTCAGATGACTTTCTGCAAATCTCACAATAAATAAGAGTGAATTAGCTCTTGCTGGTTCCAAAGCTCAAGATACTAGGGGCTGACATACAAGACCTCTTAATGAGTAAGATCAGAAGACATACGCTGGAGATCCTAACAAAGAATTTCCCCATAGAATACTCTTCCAGATTTTTGTGCTTGCAAGAATAAGGAAGATGTTCAGCTAAGCATCTGGTCGAGTAGCTCCATCTCCAGGTACCCAAATTAATCTCAGCTGTGGGAGAAATCCTAGCACCCCTTTGTCTCTCTACTTCCTGGGTGAGTCTTCAGTTTTTCCTGAGTGACCTAATGGGTAGCCATAGGGTGAAAGGTTGGAGGCACTCACCAGTGGAGACGCTGGCCGAGGTAGGGGGGCTCCGGGCTTGCTCTTTCAGGGCCACCACATTGACAGTGTATTCTTCCCCAGGCTTTAATCCCGTCTGGTTGAAGGATGTAACGTCACTGGGGAGCTGGGCAATCACCCCTCCTTCATTGTTCTGGAGGGTGGCGGGGTGGGGAAGGGAGAAGCAGAGAAAGCAAAAGAGGAAATCAATGGGAGGGAAATGTGTGGGACACTGTGAGTTAAAGATGGGGACCACTTCTCTGCCCTCCAGGCTGACAGCTGAGGGTCTGGGGCCAGGAACGACTCCCAGCAGGATCGATCAAGAAGAATGCCACCACTCTATGAGGATTTGGCAAACGGAGAACCAATTTTCAAGAACATTTCTTTGGCTTCTCCTGAGTCTACTGAGTTTGCCAATAAAAATTAGTCATGAGGTGATGTAGATTGGCTCTTGCCAAAAAATGAAATGTCTGATGCTTACCATCTATCAGATTTTTTGGCATTTATCATGGTGAGCATGCCCTTGGCTATTTAGAAGAGTCTAGTTGTGTATGTATGTGTGTAAACATCTTTATGTACATGACAACATGTTTCAAACTAAGACATTTCCAGTTTTTTAATGAGCCGGAGCTATTATTTTGCTGTATCTGGAGTTTCTCATGGTGTTACACTGGCTGCAAATCTGTCAACGTCTTATTACCCAGATGAGTTAGGAATCCATGACATAACCAACTGTGAAGTACAAAGAAGAGAAAAGGGGTAGAACAAAGAATAATACAAAGGAGAGAAGAAAGAGACAAGTTGGTGGAAGAGGAAATGAAAAAGATCAACTTGATGATGTTGGGTCCAGGATTTTGTATCTTTCTACCCGCCTATCTGTCTGTCTGTTTGCCTATTATTATACATTTTCTCTGTGTGCCTCTGGAAATGGAGGTGACAAGAGGGCTCTTTTTTGTGGCACTGCCCTTCTCTACTATTCTTTGGTCTCTGTTCATGTCACCTGGAGTGCCCTATTATGTAATTTATAGCCACACTTTTATAAATCAACGTGACCTCCCACTGGCCTCAACCTACAGATCATACAGTTATTCTCTGTGGCTGTATATTTGACCTTGGCATGCCCTGGCTAGTCCCACTCTTAGAGTTTTACATATTGGATGTAAAACAGGCCAACCTGGCATTGTTCTTTTCCTGCCTGAGCGGCAGAGTGACATGATTCTCTTGGCCCTGTTTTAAATCCAATTGCCCACCCTACTTTACTGGCCATTTTAATGCAGATAAGACATGTAAGAACGTATGTGTATAGAATGTCTGCTTCGATGTATTTAGCTTTCCATGACATGACTATATCCACATAAGAGAAGTGGACAGAGCCCTGGAATAGGAAGTGGAGACCCAATTCTTCTTTTAAGCCTGCCACCAACTAGCTGTCTGATATAATTTAAGTTCACTGAGTCTTAGTCTCTATAAACTAAACAAACTAGATATAAAATGAAGGGTCATCAGTTCCAACAGTCCATGCCTCTAAGAATTTTGAAGTAAAACAATGGTGAAATCATAGTCTCATTGGCCAAAATGTGTCATATGTCATTAAGTCTGATGAATGACTGAAAAAATCTTCTTTGATATTGAAAGATGAAGACAGAGGAAAGGAGTATGATTAAACATTATACCCTTATGAGTGGTATAGTTAGGGAAAACATCAGTGGCATTAATAAATCCTGGAAAACTAGAACTAGTCAGGCGCCTCTAGCAACTTAGAAAAGTAGTTTTAGGGTTAATAAAATAAAATACTGCTTTGATGAATGGAAAGGAATCTTAGGATAATTTTTAATATAATTTGTTTAAGGAAAAATTTTCTCAATGAATAGGTTATGAAAGGTGTTTTTGTGTTACATCTCTGACCTTTAGAGACTGAAGCCATGCAAACTGACTTTTGGGGCATCTGTCTGCACAGAAGGAAGCTGTGGGTTGATTATGAGACCGATTCAGTTTGGCTTTTCTTATGTCCTAAAGAGATGCCCCAACTTTTTGAAGGTCTCAGTTTTCAGACTTGCTAAAATTACAGCTTGCTAAACCCTAGAGCTTTCTGAGCAGAGAGCTAGGGCTGGTGGCTGCTTCCGTATTCTCCTGTCATCCAAGGCCCAGGTGCCAGGCTCAGGGCCATTACTCAGTCCTTACCATGCCTTTGTGAAAGAAATGTTCTGTAGCCCATATACCCACAAAATGCCCCTTTGTGTCCTAATGGCATGGAGAGAGAGATTGAGGGGGGGGGGTGCCTTTTTTGCTGCCCCGATTCCAAGTTAAGGGTATGAATACCCCAAATAAGGCTGTTTGGCAGTCTGACAGGTGAGGGTTACCTTTGGAATGAAGCTGATCTCCCACCCATCGAAGGAGAATGAGAAGGGCTCCCACTGCACCTCCACGGTGGTCTCTGTGATCGTCTTGAATTGTAGCCCTTGAGGAGTGGAGAGATCTGGAACACAGCAATGTGGGTGACCATGTCATGGCTCTCCCTGGCAGGGGCAGAGAGCATTACCTGGTGCTCCCTCCACACCATGGGTGTGGTGGCGTGTGATTGGCAGGCTATCCCAATCTCATTACACAGGTGGTGGGTTCCAGGTAAGGGATCAGCCCATGCCACTGTGGTCTTGGCACTCAGTGTGGGTGAATATATGAATAAAGTTAACAAACATAACCTAATAAATACTTTTTTATGCTTTCTTTTACATAATAGGTTACTATTAAAATAAAAAAAACATACTTTCCTTTCCTTACTAAGGTGGTGAATCTTGGCATTTAACATAATGCCTTTTTCAGAGAAACTGAACACTGTCTTCAGAGGCTTTAAGGGTTCCTGAGAGACAATATAAAGGCTAACATCACTGTTTCCATTTCACACCCAGGAAACCAGGGCACAGAGAGAGTAATGAAATACGTGGAGGAAGCCAACTTCAGAATATAGTCTGGAATGCTTTTCTCGATCATGTGATGTGCCCTAAGAATATCTTGTTTAGCTCAAATCACCACATCTAGGATGGTCTGAAATTTCCATTTCATGTATACAAGCAAAGCAAGGGCATAACCAAGGGACAGTAGCAGATACTGGGGTTTTCACTCTCACTCCACTAGCTCCTTCTTTTCTCCAGCTGTTCCTTCATTCTCTCTCCCTTCTCTCCTTCACTCACCTTTGCCTCATGTATCTCATTTTTAGTTCCTCTGCTTATCTCCCTCTTTTTCCATTCCCTACACCCTCCTCCCCCACCCCCTCCCCAACACACACACACACACACACACACACACACACAGAGGCACAGGTGGAAGTATGCTTGTCCTAATGGAGTTCCAATTACCAGCTCTGAAATAGGACAGCACGACTTTTCTCAGTTCTCCAGTGAGCCTGCCCCCATTTTAGCTGTGCCTCTCCTGGGATATTCCCATTGGAAAATTGACAGATTCTCATCCTTCCTGTTTGGAAGCTTCCTCATGCTTCTTGGTGAAAGGCAGGGCTGATTCTGAACCCACTTGAAGGTGTGTCAGGGGAGTTTACATGATTCTGTCCTTGTCACCTGGGAGCTTGCCTGAGGGGATGCCCTGAATTGGTGTAATAAAGACCATGGGAGCTGGAAACCTCATCATGGCATGTGCACGTAGATCAGAGAAGAGACGCCTGGGAGTCGGGCCAGGCTCTTGCTGAGGTGACCCATCCTGGAGCAAGGTGGGAAAAGCGGCAGATGGTGACCTGCCTCTCTACACAATCATTGCAGATATTTTAAACTAGTTCTCAAGCACGAGAGGAATTGAAGAAAAAGGTCAAATATAAACAGAGATAATTACAGGCATATTAAAAAAAGGCAGCATTCATAGGGGGAGTCCAATATTATAACAGGATCTTTGTCACCTGAAAAGCAAGGGGACAAAATGACTTCTTAAATCCTTTTCCCTCTGCTTGCCCCTATGCTTACATCCTTCAAAGCACAACTCAAGTCCTTGGGCCTCCATGAAGACTTCAAAGCCAACTCTTCCTACTTCAACCTCTTCTTATTCTGAACTTTCATGACATTTGTTACCCAGATACCATCTTGTCATTTAAGAGCTACATAAAATGGGCTCAGATCTCTCATCCCATATTTGGTGATAAGTCCCATTTACCAACCCAGGGGCTTATGTTTCATGGTCACGTCTTGTTCCCGTTTCCTGCTACTGCTAAATTCTCTGCATTATGTAATAAAAAATAAGTATTTGGTCTTTGTTCTGGCACACAGCTCCCAAAACCCTAGGAATTCCCAGAGTGATAAGAGTATCTTTTGTATGATTATGAGATAACTGGTAGCTGGGACCTCCTAGATAGCTGGTCTGCAGAAAAACCGAGGCATGATTTAGAGAGAGGGTTGGAACTTTCAGCCCCACCTCCCAACCTCCAGGGAGGGGAAAGGGGCTGACTTGAGTTAATCACCAATGGCTAGTAGTTTCATCAATCATGCCTGTGTAATGACACCTCCATAAAAAAACCCTAAACAACGGGGTTCAGAGGGCTTCCGGGTTGGTGAACACATGGAGGTACTGAGAAGGGTGCTTGTCCAGAAAGAACGTGGAAACTCCACACCCCATACTTCACCCTATGCATGTCTTCCATTTGGTCGTTCCTGAGTTGTATCCTTTATAAGAAGCTGGTAATAGAGAGTAAAGCTCTGTGAGTTCTAAGGAATTACCAAAAGTAAGCAGGGGTTGTGGGAACTCCTTAAATTTATAGCTGGTCAGTCAGAAGTCCTGGTGACAACCTGGGACTTGTGACTGGCGACTGACGTTGAGGCCCTGTGAGACTGAGGCCTTAGCTTGTGGGATCTGATGCTAACTCCAGGTGGATAGATATTGAACTGAATTGAACTGGATTGTTGGACACCCAGCTGGCATTTGAGAGCTGGACAAGTGGTGTTGGAAAGATAATTGAAGAATTCGGAGGTGTATAAAGAAAACTAAATAACAGCCCCTTCCCATCTCTTTCTTATTCTGCTCTTTGATGTAGTCAATGTTAATATTTGGCATGCAATTTTTAAAAAAATTTTTGTGCTTAAATAAGCATACAAAATATAGATACATACCTATAGCAGTTTCTCTGTTATAAATAGAACACTTCCATTTCTCATGGAGAAGAGTTTAGCTTGCTCTCTGTGTCTGTCTGTCTCTCTTTTGCCCCGTCGTCTTTCTAAACGATGCTTTAGAGCCTCAACATTTATAATCAAAATGGACTATCAGGATATTTTACTAAATAAACGATCATGAAGAAATAATGCTATGAGGGGAGGTGGGTGTTTTCATTTGTGGTTTTAAATAAGATTTTTTTTTCCACTCTGTTATACACTTACCATCTGTAACATACCATTTAGCACCTGCTTATTATACATCCTATTTCATATCTCCTGGTTTCTAGTCTCTAACTAGATTGGAAGTCTATATAAGTCTCATACTTTCCTTGACTTCTAATCAGACTAGCTTATAACAAGTCAGAACTCAATAATTAAAGTACTTTTTGTCCTTTTGGTTCTATAATTGATAGGGGTTGCCTGGATTTGGAAACTCTTTCTTGGAAGTGCCCTTTTAATGATGTACCCTTCCTAAGTGGGTCACGTTGGAAGCCCTTCCCCTCAAGAGCAATGATTATTGCAGGCATCCCTGAAGAATTAAGAAAAGACACTACTATCATGAATGCCCATGATCTCATGTAGGAGAAAAGAAGAATGAAACAGGATGGGGAAATGGTACGTACGGGTGGCCACCTTGGCCGTGATGGGAAGGCTGAGGATGTTGCTAATGACAGCGTAGACGCTGATGTTGTAGGTGAGACCTGGCTCCAGCTCCGAGATGGTGACACCACTCCAATCTCCAGGCACCCGCTGCTGGAGCTGGAGGCCCCCCAGGGCCGTCGGCTGGTAAGAGATCACATATTCCGTCACTGCCATCGGCCCGTCCCATTCCAGCTCAATGGACCTGTCGCTGATACCAGCCACTCGCAAGTCCTCTGGAGGGGCAACTACCAGGAGGCAATACACAGATAGCATGAGCTCAGAGGACTGCCTTCCCCATCCTGGACCCAACTTCCTTCCTCACATCTCACCCCACATGCCCTGTCTGTATATTCTGCTCAGCTCATTGCCTTTGAGTGATGGGTAATTCCCTTTGCAGGCAGGTTCTTATCTTTTCTGTGCTCAGTACTCCCATCCCTATAGGGCCATGAGTTAGTGGTGTGCTGGAGCCGACTTCTACTGGCTCAGGAAAGTTGATTGTCGAATTTTGCAAGACAGTTTTAAATAGTCATTATTGAAGATTAAATTGTATTCAATATTAACTTACAATTAAGTAAATTATCTTAAAAACAAAATTATGAATACTCCAAACTCATCATTGGCAAATTACTTCACTACATTTTACTATTATCTATGCCCTTGAGTCAATTTACATGTATTGTATCTCTGTGATAGAAATACTATGTAATTGTGTGCTAATGCACAGCTGTTTCCAACTCTACATTTAGTGACTTCATGTTGGTAGTTTGAAATTGGCCACGGAGGGAGTATTTACACCATGGAAGTTGGCAAATGCTACAAAGCGGGGCTTTTTATTTTTTCCCTCAGAGAGCTAGTTGTTAGATATTTAACAGCATACATTGGCTAATATTTTTGGTAGTTTAATAAATTATTGTTACCAGATTACCCTGGGAGCCAGTATTTGATTTGGCAAGTGGAAATAAAGGCTTATTCCCGGTTATTTTGCAAAATGCAAGAAGCCAAAACAGTAAATCCTAGATACCATGGACTGATGAAGACATTCAATAACACTTTATTTTCCCTGTTAAAAGGAGACTGTTTAAGTTTTGAAAGAAATGTAACTCGTGTTAAACAAATTTTTATTAGCTTTGATTTTGGGGATGATGAGAAAGGAGCATTCTTGAGGGCTTTGCTTTTCTCTCTTGTTCTACTTTTCAAATGCTATTCAGAGAATCACCAAAAATTAAACCTCACTGAAATAGCCTTTCATGTATGGTTCCCTTGGGAAGTGAAGATTCACCAGTAGTGGGGGTATTAAATAACTGAAACTTTAAGATCAATTAGGAAGTTAACGCCAGTATACCTGTAATTGGACCTGCCCATAGATTAACTCAAAGATCAGGCCAGTATTTAAATAGTCATAATTAACTTATAAATTTATATGCAGTGGAGGCTTTGGTTAGTTTAAAAGTTGTCATTGGTGTTGAATTTCTCCTCTGAGAATTCTCACTCTTTCACCTTTACAAGAGCAGAGGACTGAGACAGCTGCTAGTCACAGGGCCGTGTGAAAAGAAGGTGCCTGTGCTCCCTGTGGTGCTCAGCCTCAAATCCTTGGCAGAGGTGTAAATGAGGACTCATAAGATGGAAATGAGGAACATATATTTACAATGTTGGGCATTTGCTTTGATTGCTTTTGCCCCAAACTGTGAATGGTATAAAACAGTCTAGATAGCAGAGCTTCCTCTAATTAAAGATGGCAAATGTTGACCAAAACAAAAAAATTTTTAATTTATTTTTTTTAAATTTATAAAACTAGATGAATGTAAATGAAATTTAAATAATCAAACTTTCAAACGATAGTTTATAAGCATATATCATTTCTAACTCTGGCATGATGAAAGCTTTGAATTGCACTAAGATCTTTGGGGTAGCCTGTATAATGCATACCAAATGACTCCTGGACCAGAGAAAGAAGAGTTGGTATATAGAACCTATCAGTATTTTGCATGGTTATATAGAGCATTTATTACACACCAAGGACAATGCTAAACATTCTGACATAGATTTTCTTATTTCATCCTCTCACCAACACTATGGAATTGGTATTATTTTTACCCCTGTTTTATAGAGAAGAAAACTGAGTCACAGAGTCCGCAAACACAGAAGCTAGGATTTGAACCCAGGCACAATGATTCTAGAATCTCTAAGCCAGTGTACAATACCACTTTACATTTGCATAGCATTTCAGTCTATAAAACATGTTTAGATAAACAATCTAACTAGATTTTTTTAAAAAAAATCCTTTAATAGCAGCTCTATGAGGTAGATTGGGTAGATATAATTATCCCAACTTTACAAATGGAGAAACTGAGACCCAGGCTAAAGGACTTGCCAAAAGTAAGGGAGTTGGGTCATAGCTGAACTGATTATCAACCAAGATCTATCCTTAGTGTGTTCTTTCCCCTACAGTTTGTAGGATGGGTTACTGATTGTACCAGATGCTTTCCTTCATTTATACACAGCCCTCAAAAATAAACTACATCAGTGAATAATTCAGACTATCGTTTAGGATGCAAATTCCAGACTGGTGCTTATCCTAGAGGTAAGAAACTTCTTTTAAGAAGGATTCTCTAAAATTTCACAATTTGTATGGAAACACAAAAGACCCCAAATAGCTAAAGCAATCTTGGGAAAGAAAAACGGAGCTGGAGGAATCAGGCTCCCTGACTTCAGACTATACTACAAACCTACAGTAATCAAGACAGTATGGTACTGGCACAAAAACAGAAATATAGATCAATGGAACAGGATAGAAAGCCCAGAGATAAACCCACACACATACGGTCACCTTATCTCTGATAAAGGATGCAAGAATATACAATGGAGAAAAGACAGCCTTTTCAATAAGTGGTGCTGGGAAAACTGGACAGCTACATGTAAAAGAATGAAATTAGAACACTCCCTAACACCATACACAAAAATAAACTCAAAATGGATTAAAGACCTAAATGTAAGGGCAGACACTCTAAAACTCTTAGAGGAAAACATAGGAAGAACACTCTATGACATAAATCACAGCAAGATCCTTTTTGATCCACCTCCTAGAGAAATGGAAATAAAAACAAAAATAAACAAATGGGGCCTAATGAAACTTAAAAGCTTTTGCACAGCAAAGGAAACCATAAACAAGATGAAAAGACAACCCTTAGAATGGGAGAAAATATTTGCAAATGAAGCAACTGACAAAGGATTTATCTCCAAAATATACAAGCAGCTCATGCAGCTCAATATCAAAAAAACAAACAACCCAATCCAAAAATGGGCAGAAGACCTAAATAGACATTTCTCCAAAGAAGATATACAGATTGCCAACAAACACATGAAAGGATGCTCAACATCACTAATCATTAGAGAAATGCAAATCAAAACTACAATGAGGTATCACCTCACAGTGGTCAGTATGGCCATCATCAAAAAATCTACAAACAATAAATGCTGGAGAGGGTGTGGAGAAAAGGGAACCCTCTTGCACTGTTGGTGGGAATGTAAATTGATACAGCCACTGTGGAGAACAGTATGGAGGTTCCTTAAAAAACTAAAAATAGAACTGTCATATGACCCAGCAATCCCACTACTGGGCATATACCCTGAGAAAACCATAATTCAAAAAGTCATGTACTACAATGTTCATTGCAGCACTATTTACAATAGCCAGGACATGGAAGCAAGTGTCCATCAACAGATGAATGGATAAAGATGTGACACATGTATACAATGGAATATTACTCAACCATAAAAAGAAACAAAATTGAGTTATTTGTAGTGAGGTGGATGAACCTAGAGTCTGTCATACAGAGTGAAGTAAGTCAGAAAAACAAATACCATTTGCTAACACATATACATGGAATCTAAAAAAAAAAAAAAAAAGGTTCTGAAGAACCTAGGGGCAGGACAGGAATACAGACGCAGACACAGAGAATGGACTTGAGGACACGGGGAGGGGGAAGGGTAAGCTGGGATGAAGTGAGAGAGTGGCATGGACATATATACACTACCAAATGTAAAATAGATAGCTAGTGGGAAGCAGCTGCATAGCACAGGGAGATCAGCTTGGTGCATGTGACCACCTAGAGGGGTGGGATAGGGAGGGTGAGAGGGAGATGCGAGGTGGGGGGATATGGGGATACATGTATACGTATGGCTGATTCACTTTGTTATACAGCAGCAACTAACACAACAATGTAAAGCAATTATACTCTAATAAAGATGTTAAAAAATAAAAAATAAATAAAACAAAAGCACAACAACAAGAAAAAAAAAAAAAAGAAAGAAAGATTCTCTAGGGCCTGGCTTTTGTTATTCAACACGCTGATTCCAAGTTTCCTGTGTGGGACTCCTCCTATCATGGTGACAGAAATGGCCATTCCAAATTTCAAGTCACCAGCAGTTCTTAGGGCATTTGGGACAAGTCAATGTATTCATTTTTAGTCCCTTTCTCCAGAAAATAAAGCTAATCACAACGAAGGAGAATGATCCAAGCAGAGCATTTGGGGATTTTAAAGTAAAAAACAGGTGCAGAAGGATTTTTTCATCTTGACAACTTAACTTGGCAAGTTCTTTATCTTGAGACCTGAGCCTGGTGGCAATGGTGTCGATTGTGGAAGAAGCCTTCTTGAGAGCGGTGGCTCCAAGGAGGAGACCGTCACCTTTCACCCTATAACTTAGCAGCAGCTGTGTACGTTGGGTGTCAGTAATTCTTATAAAATGAAGTGGTATTGAACTAGAAAGCAAACTGTAAAAGAGCCGTATGCCTTGATTCAAGGAATTTAGTGTGTGTGGGGGGCTGTGAATTATTCTTAGTCTTACTTTCTTTGGGGCTCCAACTTGGGAACTTGGGGAAGAGCAGGCAGTTAAAAGGGAGTAAACTGCGGCTTGAGGAATTGGAGTTGCTTATCTGCAAAGATGCCATGCTGTTTACTTTTTAGATCTCGCATCAATTTTGCACGTATGTGGTGAGAGCAGTTGGAATTAGTTCCGTGAAGTGTCTCACTCGGAGGAGCGAGTGATTTCAGGTGCCAAAGGTTGGGCTGGCTGCAGTGCTGGCAGATGCAGAGGCTGATGGTGATGAATCTCTGCAGGTCTGACTGAAGTCCAGGGAACGGCTTTCTGGATTGTTGCAAGCCCCTGCTCTGGTTGTTCTTTTATCCTGTTGCTTTGCAGGGAGTTGTGGCCAGCTCACCAGCCAGCTCCCGCACTAACCTCCTTCCCTGGGGGCAGGTGTGGACAAATGGTTGAAAGTGCTTCCTTACCCCGTCTCCAACACCTAATATTTTTTTATCATTTGACAGAGCTCAGCTTTCATATCAAAAGACTATTTCTTTGTGTATGTGGCTTTCAAAATTTTTATTTTCCGATTCCACTCTACTTAGCATCCCAGGGAGGATTAAAGAGTGCTAGAAGTTGGTAGGAGACCAGGGTTCTTATTCTTGCTCTGCCATTAATTAGCTGTCTGGCTGTGGAAAAATCTTCCTGTCTCTCAGGGCTGCTGCTTTTTCAATTTGTAAAATGAGAAGCCCAGAGTAGCTTCTTTCAAAGCCTGTTTTAAGTGCTCATATTCATGATTTTTTTTGTTCTATTATCTTTACCCGGCCAGAGAACAGAGGCAGAAAGGTTGAGATCTGGTCCCACGGCCCACTATGAGAAAGATCAAGGCTGGGAGTCAAATAGAGTGGCCTTGTCAACTCTATTCAATTGCATTCAAGCTCTAGCGGCCTAAGGAGCCTCAGAATGAAGTCCACACAATGGGCAGCCATTTTCCATGCCCTTGCCAGAGAGAAAAGAATGGCCTGTGGAGAAGTGCATTTTGTGGCTCTCCACGTTTTCACCTTCCCCATTCTCTTCTTTCCTCTCCTCACTGCTGTTGGCGAGGGGAGCAGTAATGCTGGAGTGTGTGCATCTGGCCAGAAAAGTCAAACAGTGGATAAGCAGCCCCTCTCCTAGAGCCTTCTCACAAAGAGCAAGTGAAGTAGCACTTTAGATAATGACCTAGTTACTTCTCTGGAAAAGACCCATGGCATGTGGTTTAAAAGACAAGAAAGCCTTGAGAGCAGCACCTGCTGCAATGAGTGGGGGCTCCATGGTTGCTATAGAAACAGATGGAGATTTTGCAACTGTCCCTCCTCACATGCTTTGGGAACCTGTAAAGTAATTTATCTGGGCGTCCAGAAGTCTTCCTCAAACAGCACAGAGGTAACGTGTTGGAGGTAACATGTGCTCATGGTTTGGGCTCAACCCAGTTGTAGTTATGCTAGCAGCTGCTGAGTCTTCCCTGAGTGACCAGAAGGGCTTATCTCCAGTTCAGTTTGGACCCTGGATCAGATTAAGATTCTGTTTGCAAATGAACCCATCCCCGTGGAAAAGGAGGGTCAAGAACATGAGTAGTATGTACAACCCAACAGAGATCAATTTTATTAAGAAGGATGTGAACTATAGAATAGCCGTACATAGAAAAGGGCCCAAATGGACCCTTAGCATCCTCTGATGGGGCCTCATGGAGCCTCGTCCTGTGGGTGGGAACGAGGATCATGCTTCTGCCTCCTCTCCCCAGCAATTACCTAGTGACTTTGGTTTCAGAAATGGTGAAGCTTAACTTCTGCTTGACTTTTCCTTCTGAACAATTGGTATAACAGCTATTTATATTTTCAGTAAGATATTCAGTAAACAAAATTAGGAGGCTAAATGAAATCATCGACTATGGAAAAAAATGGAAGAAAGTGAAAATATCTTTTTTCCTAAGCAGAGGGTTGTTGTTTATCTTTTAGTTGTTGCCATCGATCTTTTAAAAAATTTTAAGTTGAAGTTGCAGGTGCAGGAGACTTGTCTGACTGGTCTGGTACCTAGGTGGGAATCATTGATGACGCTCAAGAATAAAAGGCTGGTGACGCCGGCCTCCCAGGATTTCCCCCTTAAACCAAGGTCAGAAGGCTGATCAGAAAATTCCTAGAATCAACTCATCAGAAAGCTTAAAAATGTTCGTTTGTTGTTATTTTTTATTTTAAATTTTCCCAATGAGCACTCTGAACCCACTGTTACAGATTGAACTATGAATGGAAAAGATCAAGATCAATCACTCAATCTGTACTGTTTACAACGCAGATTTATCAGTGAGAGTCACTGATTTAGTCAGAAGATGAGCAGTAACAGTGAGATAATGACAATAATCTGATTTTAGGCAAAAGAAAATGATCTCCAGTGAGATACTGGTATTTTCCCACTGATAGATTTAGGTCCTCCTTTTGGGACATCACCTTTGTATTGGTTTCCGTGGTGCAGACACATATGGGGTTGGTTCCAATTTGCTATGTCATCTGGAACAAAGCGACTCGTAACCTTTTAATATTCTGTACTAATAGTTGGAATGTGAGTTGTTGCTCGATGCCTTTAGTAGTTTATTCCTATTTACAAGTAATTCCTTGCCTATAAATACTTTTATCCATGTGGACACTAGATCATTTCAAAAATTAATAACACTTTGCAGTATGTAAGCTCCAAAATAGCCAGAGTGCCAGAGTGCCCTGCTAGCCTGGTTATCACAGACTAACCACCATCCCATGCCCTAGCACTGTGAAAGGACGTGTCCCCAGAATATGGCAACGGGCAAGGGGGATACTTTGGAGCAGGTGGAGCTCTGGGAAGCCCTCTGAGTTAGAGTGGTCCCTTGCCTAAGGTGGTGCCATGGTCTGACTCTCTGCTTTCTTCCATCTCAAGGACAGTGAAATGCTGTCACCATTATTACCATTGACTTTGTTCCAGTCTTGGGGTAAGATTCAGCTTTCATCCTGAACTTGACCTTTTCTGGTTTCCACGCTTCCCCCCTTAAATCTGCCTCGTCAATTGTGATTGACTCAAGAAATCAGCTGTCTTGGAAAGCAAGTGTACGTGACCCAGTTGGGAATTCTTCGGCCTAAAATTCACCTTCCCTCCCATCTCTCTTCCCACCTCCAGCCAGTTTGCTGGACCACCCTTGACAAAGGCCCCGCCGAGCTCCCCTCCCTACCTGCCGAGCAGTCAGGGCCCTGGTAGCCCTCTTCACAGAAGCAGAGCCCCTCCTGGCAGTGTCCTCGCCCACTGCAGGCGTTCAGACACCGCTGCTGGCCGCAGTCCTCACCAGTGTAGCCCTCCTGGCACAGGCAGGTACCGTTGGTACATCTCCCCTTCCCCGAGCAGTCCCCAGGGCACCTCAGCTCGCTGCAGTCCTCGCCAGTGTAGGCCTCTTCGCAGATACACTCCCCGTCCACGCACAGCCCCCGGGAGCTGCAGTCTGTCGGGCACCGGAGCTCCGAGCAGTCGTCGCCGCTGTACTCGCTGTCACAGATGCACTGGCCATCCACACACACGCCCCGACTGGAGCAGCCTAGGGGGCAGTAGGGCTCCGAGCAATTCTTGCCAAACCAGCCTTGATCGCAGATGCAGCCACAGGACTCGAGGCTAAAGTTGCCGTGGCCACTGCAGTGAGGGATATAATCCAGTTGTCCTGGAATGGCCAAGGAGAAGGTCAAAGGGCAGCAGTGGAACCTCCTGTAAACGGGGTATGGAAGGGGTGGGCAGAGACCTCTCCTCACTCTCTGATCAGATTTGTGTTGCAGAGAATTAAGCTCAAGCTAGTTTGGTACATCATCAACTTCATGAATGTTTTCATCTAATAGCGGTTGTGCCTGGCCCAGCGCTGGGGGCGAGGATGAGTGTGATCGGGTCCCTCGTCCTTCAGGGGCTCACCTTCAGTGTGTCTTGGCTTGGGTTCCCTAGAAGCAGACTTTAGATGAGAATTCAGATGAGAGTGACTTACTGCGAAGTGCTCCCGAGAAAAACTGGTCAGGGAAAAGGGGAGACTCAAGGTTGGAGCCCAAGCCAGACACATTATCAGGCAAAGTCCTGGGGGGGTCACTTGGGTTCAGTCCTGCAGGGTCTTCTGGACACAGGGTAAGCCACACCTCAGCTGGGATGAAAGGCTGTCCTTGGAGGGTGTAAATGTCCATTGTCTCCCTGGGGCAGGCCAAAGAGGTTCTTACAGCCCAAGGACAGCCCCTGACCAAGACGCCCAGGTGCTGGCTATGGGGACGGAAGGGGATCTGAGGGCTTGTATGCTGAGTTCCAGGCCTGTGATGCAGGCCAAGGTCACAGGTGCTGCAGGCACATCCCACTCCCTCTCCTTCCCGCCACCTAACTAACTCTGCTCATTCATCACAACTCAGCATTAGGGTCACTTCAAAGGCTTCCCAGAACTTGTCTCATTTGGTGACTGTTTGCTGTGATCTTTTTAGGATTCTATGCATATCTCCTGCCCTGGCCCTTACCATGCTATAACTATAGTGGTTAATTTAAACCATTATAAAAGGTAAAAGCTTGAACCCAAGATAGTAAGGAAGACACAGTCCTCTTGTTAAAGAAAGAATTTCATGGGTTGAAGGTACCTTTTGGGTGAGAGGAGCTGGGCACAGAAAGGGACACACTTTCTGCTCATTGGGGGTCAGCTGATAACAGCTATTGCACGTGAGGTCCCTACTAGAAGCCAGGCTTTCATCTGATTGGAGGCTTTTGTATTTAATAACTCCTTGTTGTTCTAGTCTGTCACCATTTGTCAATGGAGAAAGGAAGTCATGGGTTATGTAACTTGCTTAAGTCACAAGCTAGTAAGTAGCAGAGCTAGGATTCGAAGGCAGGAAGTCTGGCTCTGACTTCTCCCAGAGAGGTCAAGATAGTCATTGGTAAGTGTTACTAGTCAGGGGGTGGGTGAGACTAGAGGTACAAGTCCTGGATACTCAGCCTTTGGAGGGAAGGGGGTTGTAATAAGCTCTGTGAGTGGGTGTGTGCGTGCACGTGCATGCACACCCACGTGCGTTTGTGGAGGGGGCAGGGCCTGGAACTTCCATCTTGCTGGAGAAGATGGGGCCAGGTCCTCTGAGACTATAATGACTATCATTTACTCAGATGGGAGAAAGACTGAGATGGAGTGAACAGAGCGCCTGAATTCTCTAGTCCCCCAGGTTAACATGGATAGACATCAATTCAACAGCCTGTGAAAACCAAAGATGAATGAAGACAGACGTCAAATTCCCTGCTCACCACAGAAGTTGCTGTGCTGAACCGATGTATCATTACCTGACTCATCCCCCCAAAATCAGGTTAATGTATTTCAAACTGACTAAGCGCTGTAGAGAATCCCTATGCCAAATCCCCCGGGAAGGACCACATTTAGATCTTAGAGACGTCTGAACAGAGAGCTACAGACTAGGGCACTTCTTTCCCTCTGTGTGAAGAGGTGCCAGATTTCGAGGGGAGTGGTGGCTCACCCTCCTTCACTCTCCCTCTCTGCTCAGCACCCTCCCTCCCTCCTGAGACCGGCTGCAAACTCCCAGACTCTACCTGTGGCTGCACTTTCCTGGCAGCAGTTGCTGGTGCACTGGTCCCGAAGCACTGACACCTCCCTCTCCAGCATCTCGATTCGGCTCAGCAGCTCCTGCAGCACCTGGGCAGAGCTGGCGCATGGGCAGGCCTTTCTGGGGAGGTTGATCCTGTGGGTGAAGGTGACGTGGCTCTCGTGGTCCGAGGTCTGGCCCGTGTACTCTGTCAGCACCTCGTCTTCGGCACTCACCTCCTGCTCGGCCGAGGCCTCCAGCCCCGAGGAGCAGAGGCTGTCCAGGGGCACGTTAATGTTGTACACGTGGCTGAAGACCACCGGCTGCTCTTTGCCGGATGTATTGTAGCTGGCAGCGCCTCCTTCCTCCTCCACCGCCTGTCTCTGGACCCTTTCCGTGGTGACCTCCAGCTGACACTCTGAGGGCTTGAGCATGGAGCCCAGAAGGATCAGGTTGACGCCAATGAGCATGTTCTTCAAGACCACTGTTTCCCCGTCTGCCCCCATCCTCTTGGCAGAGCGCTGGCTTCAAGACCGGCCTGCAGCAGAAAGCATGGAGTTGTGGAAATTTGCAAGAGAAACCAAGGAACAAACGAGATGGCCTCTGAGACTTGCGCTTGGGCGCCACGCTATGCACAGTCCTACAAAGCTAAAGGATAGCAGTGAGGATTTCAAGGGGAAGGTTGGGAAGAGACTACCAGGGTCATGAAAGCCCGGAGCTTTTTGTTCCCTAGAGGAATGAACCCCTGAAAATGGACACTGCTTCTGCAGAAGGGCATTTTGATTTCCCAAAAGGCTTATCTAGAACACATGAGTCTGGCACCCACAGTGGGCAAGTGGTTCCAACAAAGAGGACATGTGAGGACTCGGGGCAGGGGCACTGTGGCTAGGCTAGTCCTCCAAGGGGAACTCAGAGCGTCCTTTCACTTCTGAGTGAGAATTAGGATGAACGGTACCATGGAGCCTTAGGCATACCCTCATATTTTGCCAGATATTTATGATGAAGGGGCCCCGCCAGCCACTTCAAAATAACTTATTAACTCCTCTAAGCTCATCTGTTCAAATACAAGTTGACTTTAGAATAACCAACCAGGCAGATAATATAGTTCCAGGTAACTGTGGTTGTTAATAATCCTTAGGTACATTTGTGATTATCTGGGAATGTGTGAGCCGAACTTTCTTTTAATCTTCTCATTAGTATAGTCCCAGTGCTTTGTGATCACAGGGTGCCTTTCTTCCGAGGTCCTGTTTAAATTGCTAAAATAATGTATTAGCTCCTCTACTGGCTACCTAGTCACCAAGAACCATGGAGAATGATAAATTTCCCGTAATGCAAATCAGTTTTACAGAAATTATATTTCTTCTATTTTCCCTGTGTAAAAGAGAAAAAGAGGCTTACAAATTTTGGTTCTAAAGGTAATGTTAGAGCTAAGAAGATTAAGGACAAAGGAACAGAGTGAGAGTAAATGTGAATTTGGGAAGAAGGCAATAAGCAACAGCTAACATCAACTGAATGTGTACTGTGTACAGACTGCGCTGTGCACCTCACATGGGATCTTACTTGACTCTTAGAACAAATCTATGATGGGATGTTATGATTATCCCCATCTTGTAATGGAGTGAATTCTGCCTAGAAAGCTTAAAATTTGAATGCAGGTCTGACTCCAAAACCTGTGTTCTTAACTGCTATGCTCCAGTGCTTGTCTTGATAAGCATGTTCAATGTTCTGTTGTCTCTGATGGAAATTGTATTGGTTATAGGATCTTCCCAGGAATATTGAGATTAGAAAATTTTGCTAGGGCCAGATCCAATGTTCCTTCCTCCACGAAGCATTCTGCTCTCATCTTTTTCTTCCGTTCCCTCAGGAAGCTAAGGACATCCCCAGCACAGGCTAAGTTTACCCCTCACTCCTTATAAACCCCCTCTGACAGCATTTGCCACACTAGACTGTGGGTTTCCTTTGTCTGCTCCTGCCCCCCACCAGCTTCGTCCCCTGCCTCCCCCCACTGGCCCCGAAGTGCTAAGTCAATTTAGGTCAGACCACATCTTATCCGCAGTATTTGATGTGTGTCTAGGACAGCAAAAGTGTTCTGTACTGTGGTTGTTGAATGAATAAGTGAGTAGATACATGGAAGGATGGATAAACAGATGAATTAGTGAGTAAATGCCCTGTGAGCAAAAGGTTGAATCATTCTCCAACTCATTTAATCTCTTTCCATTATCCTCAAGTTATTCACTATTTTCTTCAATTTCAGTTCAGCTGGACAATTTCTGAGGGATGATTTTATTAGGAGTAATCTGTATTAGTGACTATTTTGAAAACCATGTCTTATTAACTCAGTCTTTATATTATATATTGGACTAAAATCTTTGTTTCCAATATGAAGGAGAAGCAGAACAGAGTAGAGCTATTAAGATTCTGGACTCTGGAGCCAGACTGCCTGGTTTTCCCCTATCCCAGGACTACCCTGAAATCACTGGAACATATGAGAAACCTCTTCCATCATTTGACAGCCGGAAAGCCCAACCTTAGCGTACCCTTGTTCAAAGAAGGGTGAGAGGTTCTTGGAGTGATGGGAGAAGTGGTGATCCACTGGTTACATGAGATGAGGTAAATCAACCTTGGGGACAGATGGAGTGACATGTCTGAACCAAATTTCTCTCATGACTGTAAGCTCTTCCCAAGCCCCTCTATCTGAGGTATTACTTGCCTTCCCATTTTCAGCTGCTCTAGGCGTTTCATCCTTGGAGTGGCACTCTACCCTTATATCATTGAAAGTTTCCCAGGAATGGCTCTGATATAAATCATTAACACTTACATTTACATTGAAGGCTAAGGAGCCTTAGCCATCTCACTTGCTAAACTGAAGTTGGTTTGTCTGATCCATGTTGATATTGCTGAATAGTTTTTTTTTTTTAATGAGAATCATAAAATTATCATGTAGCACCCATAGCACTTAACAGAACTTTCTGCACAGAGCAGACACTCAATAAATAAGTGAAAGAATAAATGACATTATAAATAAAAAGGAAGACAAGTGACAGGAAAATTAAAAGGGGAAAATGTTAGGTTCCACACCAGTCCAAAGCAACAACTATAAAATTATATGTGGAGAGAAAAGTATTTATGTGTGAAAAACACAAGATTTTAGTCAATAACCAAACTGACTATGAATTTGTCAACAGTGTGATTTTTGTAACCTCCAAAACCTTATTTAGACTCAGGATTTATTGACTGATTGACTGATTGATTGATGGATTGAAGTACAGTTGATTTACAGACTCAGGCTTTATTAATTGAAATTATAGACTAGGGTGAGCAGGGGACTGTTTTGCTCTGTCCTGCACTTGTCATTGATTCCTTCTGGGTGGAGAGGATGCTGAAGGTACTCAGAATCTTGTTGTAGGAGAGGGAGGAACTTAGCATTTTTGTCCAGAGAAGTGACAACCCCAGAGCTATCGTTCCTTTATCATTCATTCCTTTGACTGATTTATTGAGTACCTACTATATGCTGGTCCCTTTATTCACAGAAGTTATATTTAAGTGTGTGTGTTGGGGGGAGAGGGTGGGAGGGGGAGGACATACAATACATAAATACCCACAATAATTCTGTATGTCATATATAATGTATGATATAATGCATATTATATAGTATTTAATATATGACAATGTAACATCATTTGTGTGTGTTGTGTCAGCAAGTGGTAACTGCTGTGGAGGAAAAGAAAAGAAGGGAGCCGAGGAGGTACCAGGACAGGGAAGTCACATGGATATTTTGTAGAGCCCAGCCAGGGAAAGCTTGTCTAATGAGGTGACCACTGAGCAGAGACCTGAAGCAAGTGAGGAGTGAGCTTAGCAGACGGCTGAGGAAGTGCATTCCAGGCACAGGGAACGGCAGGGGTGAGGGCTCTGAGGCAGGAGCCGGCCTGGTGAGTTTGAGTGACAGTGAGACTGGAGGCGAGTGAATGAGGGAGCAGATGTGGGGAGATGAGTTCAGAGAAGGAGTGGGGGACAGGTCAGAGAAGGCCTGTGAACCACTATAAGGACTTGGGCTCTTACTGTGGCTATATAGTCATTGTTCTCAAATGCATCCACATACTAAATGTTTATGACGATCTAGTTCTTGTCATTGAGAAACTCTCAGCCTCATGAAAGAGATGGAAACACAGGTAAATATAATGACAATGCAATGTGATCATTACCGTGACCAAATAACACACAAAATGTCTCTAGAGGGCTGGAGGTGACACAGCAACTTTGCCTGGGGCAACAGGGGAAGCTACGCAGAGAGTGTGGGGTAATCGTCAGTGCTGTTTGCCAAGTATTTCTGGCCTGGCTTTCCAGACATGTGGTAGGACTACATTTTCCAGGGCTGTGTTTTCCGGCCCCCTGTTGGTTAGGTGAGGCCATGTCACTAGTACTGGCCAACGGTTGTGAGAGGAAGTGATGTGGGTCACTTCTGGGAGGGGGCATTCATTGCTGACGGGAGACCTCCCCAGAGCTCTCTCTTTCCCATTGATGGTGACTGGCAATGTTCAAGATGGTGGCTGCTTTCTCAGTCTGGGTCCCCGAGTGACCATGATAAAGGGTGCCCTGGTTGCATACAGTAGGTGTGTAGTGCATGAGAGAGAAATAAACTTTTGGTTTTGAAGCACAGATGTTGGTATTGCTTTTTCCTACAGCATAACCTAGTCTATCAGAAGATAATACTGAACTGGGTTTTAATAGATGACTCTTTAAGTAGAGAAGACAGAAGTTCATTATAGACAAAAGAAATTGCATTTGCTAAAACTCTGACATGTGCACGAATATGGCTTATTCAAGGAATTCAAGTATTTGAAGGGCTGTTAAGTGCTGTGGGATTGGACTTTTATACAGCAAAAGGTCCAAGGGAGGGAATTTCCCCCAAATGGGGGAATCTACAGGGAAACAGATTTTGGCTCCATGTAAAGAACAGCTTTTATAATAGAGCTATTGGGTTGTCATGATAGGTAGTGAGTTCCTGGTCACTGGAGTTGTTCAAGCACAAGCCACAAGACTACTTAGTGAGAATGTTGAAGATGGGCTTTCAAGCATCACGTCAGAGAGTGGACTAAAATGAACATTAAGGTTTTCTCTTTCCTGTTACTTTATGAATTCAGGGTCTTATGTGTCCTTTGAGGAGGTTACCCACTATAATATTGTGTTAGTTTCCTAGGGCTGCCATAACAAGTTACCACACACTGGGTAGCTTAAAACTCTAGAACTCTATTCTCTCACAGTTCTGGAGACTGGAATAGAAGGCCAAAACCAAGATGTCATCAGGGTTAAGCCCTTCTGAGGCTCTGAAGGAAAATCTATTTCATGCCTCTCTCCTAGCTTCTGGTGATGGCAGGCAATGCTTGGCATTCCTTGGCTAGTAGATGCATTACTCCAGTCTCTGCCTCCATCCTCACATTGCACTCTGCCTGTGTCTCTGTGTCTTCACGGGGCCATCTTCCTTCCAGGACATCACTCATATTGGATTAGGGGCCCATCACACCAATATGACCTTGTCTTAACTAATTACATCTACGATGACCCTATTTCCAAATAAGGTCACATTCTGAGGTGCTGGGGGTTAGAACTTCAACATTATCTTCTTTGTGGGACACAATTCAATCCACAATCCATACCAATAGCAAACTGAGTATTTACCAGGTACCAAGCTAAGCATTTTCCTTATAGTACTTCGTTCATTCCTGACAACAACCCTATAAGCTAGGAGGAGTGATATTTAGGAGTCAAGATATTTAGCAACTGGTATGGCTCGGGCAACAACCAATCAGAAGGGGGCATCCATCCATCAGACCTGCTGTAAACAACCAGCAGGGCTCTGTGGTGATTTCACCATGATGGTAGGTCCTCTTTCAAGTTCCGTTATTGGAGACAAGGAAAATGAGCTTCAGGAAAGGCCAAGGAATGTGACCAAGATTCTACAGCTAATGAGCGCAGGAGCCAGGACTGAACCCAGATCTTGCTGACCGTAGTCTGTCCCCTTAACTGCTGTTTTTCAGCCAGCTTTAATTAGCATCCACATAGCACTCTCATGAAAAGACTTAGCGCTCTTACAAATCAACACTCTTCTCCCCCTGGATCAGATTTAGGACTTCCTAACAGCGATGACTTTTCGCTTAATGTTTTCTCCACCGATCCCGGCTACTACCCCAGATATTGCTTTAGCCTCTTACCCTGGAGGGAAGGCTTGTCTGCTGGCTTTTTATTTAAAAGTGCCCAGCCTCCACTGCGTCCCAGAGAGTCAAGAACAACGCTAAGCAAGTAAACCTTGATCCTAGAGGGGTCAGGAGACATTTTTTACACTTGTCCTTTCCTAGGACAGTTCCTCTCCAGCCAGCAGTTACAGAAAACCAGGGCTTGCCCTGGCCCCTTCATTCACTTCTCTGAGCTCCCTTTACCTTGTCCCCAGCAGGCTCAGTCACAAGCCATTGTTAACCACACCGCTGACCTCTCTGCTTCTCTCCATTTGCATATGGCTGAGGATGCTTTCTGAGGGCAGGCAGTGAGAGGGGGTGGGATGGATGGCATGGGAGGCTTCATTTTTCTCATTTCATCTGAAGCCTGCTGGAGAGGGGAGGGGAATGAAACTCATGCTTATTTAATGCCTACTTAATAAACGTGCTCTTAGTTTTGCTAAGCTCATGTCACTTAGTAATTATTTCAAAGTAGCTTTTCTTTCTTGTGTCCCTGAAAGCTTCCCTTTCGGGCTTCATTCTCTACCTCCACCACCTGTTCCTCTGGATCACAAGGAATACCGACTGTTCTGCAGGCGGTCCCTTTCTGTGGCACCCTTCAGCGATGCTGCTGGGCAGATCTTTGCAACTTCCTGTGAGGAAGGCCTGTTCTAATCCTGTGGCCTATCCAAGAACGCTACGTTGATGTGTTTGTCACCTTTAGAGGGGTCTTGCTCTGAGACCCGTGATCTAGCTTTAGTGTGAAGTGGTGCCTGCACCTCTAAGCTAGATGCAAAATCTCTGTCACCAAAAGCAATGCTGGAGGCTGGAGGGGACCAGCAGAGCCCCTCGCCTCCCTCACTCTCTTCCTGTTTCTCAGATGAGTCATCTGACTAGAGCTGTAAGACTACAGGATAGAAGCAAAACAGGCCAGTCAGAGGATGAAGTGGTGGTGAGAGAGGGGAAGAGGAGGAGAAAGCTGGGAAGATGGAGAAGAAAAATATGGCAGAGCGCCAGGCTGGCGAGAGCAACAGACAGGGTTCTACAGGTAGAGGGAGAAAACATAAACCTGAGGAACAGATAATACACTCAGGGTTCGATGATACACTAACAGTTGTAAGCAAGACAGGTAACTAATGACCCTCCAAATGAGGGTGCAAGCAGGTTGCAGCAATTCGATAGATCGATACTCAGGAAATCCGTGCAGTGCCATTGATTCATTTCCTCCACTCCAGCCTCCTTATCAATATAATTATCCTGCGGGCACCACAGGGGTCTCCGGGTCTTGTGTAAGAGGCGAGTGGACAGCTGGATGGGCCTCCAGGCCCAGGTGGTGCCGTGCTGCTGGGGTCTGCGCTCCCCACCTCCCGGGCGGCCTGCGGGGAGAGTGCGGGTCACCCGGGCTCGGCCAAGTCTTGCCCCAGCTAAAGTTGTCCTTCAGGGGCTTTTCTTTCCCTTGCCCTCCTCCACATGCCTTCTCCTGGCTTTGTTTCTTCACGTTGAAGGGCTTTGCTACTGTTACAGAAGAATGTTCTGGGAGCCATCACCTTTACACAGGCTGGGAGGAGGGGAGAAGTGGTCTCAGGAAGGTGGGATGTGGGGTGGGAGGGAGGAGGGGGAGGGGATGACGAGGGACAGAAAGAGCCACAAGTCACTCACGTTGAAGCTCTGCCTTTGTGTTTTCTCCTATTTATTTTCTCTTAGAGCCAGAGAGGGAGTGAAAGAGACAAACACAGGAAGAGGAGCTTCAGAAAAATAAAAGAAAAAGAAAGAAAAAAAAAAATGAGTGTATAGGTTGTTGGGCGGGCAAGGAGAGGTGAGCAGCCAGTGCTTTGCTTAGATTTTCTAGCTTCTGCCAACCTTACACCCCACGCTGTCCCTGGGGGGGATTTATAAACCAGAACCATATCTGTGAAAAAAAATGACACTTTTTTTTGTGCTTTTTTTTTTTTTTTTTTTAGTTAGAATTAGTTTAAAAATAGTTCCCCGCCTGCCGTTGGGATGCTCTGTCACTTGGGGAAAGTGGGTAATTAGGAAAGACGAGGGTGTAATGTGATTACCGCCGGCCCCATTGTGTCAGCGGAGGCAGCGTCAGGGCTGCTGGGAGGGCTCAGGGCCCGCTTGTCTCCATCAGCTCCAGGCCTTTATTGGGCATGTCAGGTTTCTGAAAAGAACCCGAGGGCAGAAAACTCCCTGCAGACAGGACTCGGTGGCTGGCCCAGAGCTGTCAAGAAGGACGCGCGGAGTAGTGTCAGAGGAGATGCAAGGCCAGGCTGGGGAGTCGCCTCCCCCCCAGGACTGGCCGCCTAACCCCCGCTCCGGGACCACATCCCTTGCAGGTGGGATCTGCAGGAAGGGTCTTCGGTTCAGAACGTGATGGAGCCACACTCGTGTTTTGGCACAAGTGGGTCAGCCCAATATATTTGTGTGTGTGTCCCTGCGGGATAGAGAAACCGCATTGGCTGGGTGGAGGAATCTGGCTTCTGGTCTTGTCTTCTGGCTCTGTCTTGTGCTGTCTGCGAGAATGCCAACTGACCTGGCCTCTCAGAGCAGTTCCTTCTTCATCTGAAAAGTGGGGTCCTCAAGATCCATCAAGGGAATAACACCAAAGGAGTAATAGAATCTCCCGATTGGAAGTGAGTGTGAGGCCATCCGGGTTTGAATTCCTGCTTTACAGTCTAAGGGGAGAGGCTGGGCAAGTGTTACTGCTGGGGGCCTCTGCTTCCTTTTGCGGCAGCTAAGGTTGACAGTCTACCTCCAGGTTTCCCCATGATTTTTGGTAAATAGAGATCCCATTTAGGTGAGAATTTATCCAATGTCTATAGATCCCAGAGAATTCTTAACATATGTAGAGCATTTGACTATATACATACATATATATATATACAGATATATATATAACCACGTATATATATATATAGTTATATATGTATGTGTGTGTGTGTATATATATATATATAGAGAGAGAGAGAGAGGGGAGAGAGAGAGAGGGAGTCATATATACAGAGCCCTATTTAATCCTCATAATGGGCAATGGGATTATTCCAATTTTATAGACAAGGCTCAAAGTATGGGAGTGATTTGCCCAGTTACACACAGTGAGTTAGAGCCAAACTAAATCCTGAGTCATATTTCCAGACTCTCAGTTCATTCGTAGATGCCACAACCTCCCTCCATCAGCCACCTTTGTCCTTTGGAAGTAGGTAGGATATAAAAAATGAATTC
Organism: Balaenoptera borealis; assembly: GCF_965194805.1. Lineage (NCBI taxonomy): Eukaryota > Metazoa > Chordata > Mammalia > Artiodactyla > Balaenopteridae > Balaenoptera > Balaenoptera borealis. The sequence continues at coordinate 55,551,663 of NC_138860.1, read as the reverse complement.
CTAATTAATCTCCACAATTTGGGTTCAAAAATTCTTCTAAGAGCCTGACCTTTTCTATCATTAATATCTATTTTTCATCTGTGTTTCTCAAGCTGGGAGAACAGCATGTCACCGTTTGCTGTTCAGTTACTCTTCTTGAACAGTCATCATCCTGCTTTTCATCTTTCTTTTCTTTACGTTTAATAAAACTGCAAAGCAAAGTCTCTTCTAAGAAAGATGACCACTCAGACTGCAGCCCAAATCGATGCTTTTTTTTTTTCCTTGCCCAAGATACTCATTAGAACAGATGGAGAAATTGGTTTAGAATATAAAAAGTGGTCTCTGCCCTCATGGGGCTTATAATCTGGTTGAGAAGACTAGACTCATACATGTCAAACTGAATGACAAGGCAAGGCTGTCCATTTGTATTATTGGTCACTTACTTTAAGTTTAATAGATGCTCCTCACAGTGTGGGACAGGTGACCAGAAGAGGCTTCCTGAAGAGGTGGTGTCCCAGTCCACATGGAGAGGTGGTGTTGGAAAGGTGGGTACGAGTTGTGGGGGGTGGGTGAGGAGGGGGGTAACGGGCACAGCATAAGCAGAGTTGATTGACGCATCAAGGCCAAATGCAAGGAAGTTCTGCCTCTGAAGGGACTATCTTCAGTCTTCACAAAGGTTTAAAATCAATTAACACTATGTTATGAAACTGTATGAAAATAATCCCTACATGCCCTGTGTGTGCCTGAGGTAAGGGAGCTGGTCATGTCTTAGTAGTGCTTCCAGGGCTTTATGTCTAGGAGGCCAACTCGGGGCCAGGCCAATTTATAAACATGGGCTCAGAACTTCTAATTAATTACAACTCTAAATGTAGGAATTGTTTGCTTGATTACTTGGACATTGAAACCCTTTAGAAACAAACAAATCTTGGGAGTAGTTACCTGTAGAAATTATACTCACCCACATCCAGAAGACCAGATAATTCATCTGCTCTAAAAATACCTAATGACAGATTCAAATATCAGATTCATGCTGTTTCCAATTATATGACATAACTACATTGGATTTGGTCCTTCTAGCAGGAACTGAATCATTGCTTTAATATTGGATATCCATTAACTTCTCCAGATAACATGTATGTTGGAGGTGGCAACTTATGAACGTTTAGCTCTAGAGGTCTAGAGGAGTTATTTACTTTATTGTGCAAATTATCAATATGTGTTTTCGAGCATGAAAGAGCACCACTCTGACCCAAAGACTACACACAGATGAATTCTATTTTCTAGTGCATGAAATAACATTTTGAAATTCGAGGAAGCTCCAAGGTACTGGTCTGTGGAGCACAACCTGCTTAATTAAATGCAGATGCACACTGATTCCATGCCAGGAGCTGGGCTAGGTTCCATTCGAGATGTCAGGGGTGAGCTACAGAAATCTCAGGTAACTCCCTGTATAACTAGGAGGAAGGTATTTACATAACAAGAATAAATAGCAGGGGCTTCCCTGGTGGCTCAGTGGTTGAGAATCTGCCTGCCAGTGCAGGGGACATGGGTTCGAGCCCTGGTCTGGGAAGATCCCACGTGCCGTGGAGCAGCTGGGCCCGTGAGCCACGATTACTGAGCCTGCACGTCTGGAGCCTGTGCTCCGCAACGGGAGAGGCGGCGATAGTGAGAGGCCCGCACACCGCGATGAGGAGTGGCCCCCACTTGCTGCAACTAGAGAAAGCCCTCGCACAGAAACGAAGACCCAACGCAGCCATAAATAAATAAATAAATACTTAAAAAAAAAAAAAGAAAAGAATAAATAGCAAACCATGATAAGTAGCATATCCCAGGTATGGAGAAATTCTTCTGGGAGCCCAGCAGAAGGAATCATTTCAACTGCAAGACTCTCTAGAGAAATCTCGATGTTTTCCATCGATGTAGCCTTTGAGCTGGGTCTTGAAGAATTAGAAAGATTTTGAAAGGAGGAGACAGGGGAAAGGGCAGTAAAGTGAGTGAGGAAGAAGGGCACAGTTCCTGGGGTGTTTGTGTGTGTTCAGGGTTGAGGGGACTAAGAAGACGTCAGAGAGCCTTGATTGGCATCTTTAGAAATTTCCTCTGTATTCTGTGGGCTGGTGGAGCCTCAGTGTTTTTTAAGTAGGGCGTGACATGGTTAAAGAAATCCTTTAATATCTGCAGTTGCAGTTGGCCCCAGAGATGAATTCTAATCTGAAAAACTCAAAAGATTTTTTTTTTGCTTGTCGTTTATCTTATTTTGTAGTTATTCAGTCGGTAAGGCCTGGATTAGCCTTGCTCATTACTTTAGAGAGTGGTTTTCCAGGGTACATAATTTCTTAAATTCCTTTTCTCTCACTCTCTGTCTTGACAAAATGCGTTTTGCTCTCCATTAAGTTATACTGCGTCATCTTTGTTCATTGTTGTTAAAAGGGGGCTCCAGTAGGATTCAAATGTTGTTTTTATTAACTGCTAAATCCAGGATATGTATTGTACAATTTTGGGCTTTTTAAATGTTTTCAATCTGAATAAAGATAAGAATTGACCATTTAGCTCCAGGCAGCTGCCTTTCTGACAAATTGAGAATGCAGACAGCACTGAATTGGCTCTGAATGTAACCAGGCTTTGGTGAGCAAAGCACGGTGTTGAGGGTTCCCAAGTCCACGTATGATCCATTTAGGGTACAAAACAGCCCAAAAGAGGATGCAGAATGTCCCCGGTGGGCTGGGGTTGATGCCTGAAATAACTTGTGCATGGCGCCCTCTTCTCTTTGATGGGGGTTCTCCTTCCCCAGAGCAACTCTCCTCCCTCCCCAGCCTCTGTGCGCACTGCCTGGGCTTGCCTTCCTCTCCTGCACACACAGTTGGCGTTCTCCCTTTGCCCCTCCAGACCCTCTCTCTACCCTTTTCTTCTTGGACCTGATCTCTCTTCCTAGAGAGCTTCCCATTCAGCTAAAGGAGATCCGCAGTAGGGGAGCTGCAGCTCCAGCCAGAGGGGAGTGGGGTCCTGACTTCCCTCCTGGGAGGTCACCCGCTGGTTGTGTCCCTCAGCTGAAGGGCGTAGTTTCTCTCAAGGTGACCTTCTCGATAGGAGTGACTCTCTTTCCAGGTTCTGGTAATAACCTCTCTGCCAACTCCCTTCACCTCCTTTGGGGCTTAAGGATGGCGACAACTCAGCTTCTACTAACCCCAGATGGTCTGGGTGCAGTGTCCTCACTGACTGACCCGTGGCTGTCTACTGCTCATCCCTGAAGGTCTCCGCAGGGGCCTGCCTTCCTGGCAAGGGCTGTTTACCCCAGACATTTCCTCCTGGCCCCAACTCTGCTTAAAACGTACTGGTCCTCTGTGCCTCATTCCCTCAGTAGTCAAATGCCAAAGTAATACAAGATACAGTGCTGGCAATAAATTCACACCTTCTGAAAACCTATTTGGAAACAGGTAGGCCTTAAACCATAAATAACAGTCACATTTTCATTTTAACAACAGCCTTCAACTAACCTAACAGTGGACATGGTTCAGTGTGGTTTCATGCTGTAGCAGAGAATAAGATTCATTGCCTGTAAAAGGTTTCAACATTTTTTTCTCACATTGATCTTTCTACCTTTCCCCTGTTGAAACGCACTAAAATGAGTCAGAGGAACAGAACACCTGGCATCTGCAGAGCTCATTATAGTTTTCAAGACGTTTTCATAAACATAATCTCGATTGATCGTTCTATGAATTTTGTAAAGTATGTAAGGTGGGTATACTGCCCCACATTACAGATGAGTAAACTGAGGCTTATTCCTATGAATAACATGCCATAAAGCTGGAAAGAAATCAGATTTTCTGAGGAAAACTTAAGAAATTTATCTCTGAGAACTTTACAGTGTTAAAAGGAATTTGACGCACATCTTCTTGAGTTTGTTTTTCTGACGGGGAAACTGGAAAAGTACAGTGACATTAAAAAATAATAATGATAAAGGCACGGGTTTATTTATTCCTCAGCAAGAATGTGTTTCTCTGAGTTCAAAATAGTTCCAGCCTTATACTTTTGCAACTCTTTGGCCATGTAAAGGGGCTTTAATGAGCACTTGGCTGGGGTAGGGGTTTGGGGGTGCAGCCATTGACTCTTGGCCGCAGGGCTGGGGGTGGGATGGGGTCTGGCAGCCGAGGGTGAGAGGAGAGACAGGGAGGAGCCCAAGCTGGTCAGGGCACAGGGAACCTTTCTGTTTCTCTCTGGATTTACTCTACAACTCTCCTGCTTGAGGGTTGGAGGACTATACCCCAAGGGGCTCTCAGATTCCCCAGTAACAACTCAAGAGTGAATCCTTTCTCTGGAGTTTGTAATGAGAAAACCTATCCCTTTGATCCTAGTTTGCATTTCCAACAGGATTCCTGCCGGGAAATCATTATGAAAGAGTTCCCCCTGCTGAGCAAGACACCAGCCTGATTCACTGAATGAGAAGCCCAACACAGGTGACCTGTTTCCCAAGCCAGCTCTGAGAATTTTCCATGCTTTATCCTGTATTTGAAGATAATTTTGAAGTAGGCAGTGACGTGCCTTCCTACTGTTCTGGAATATTATACCTTCATTAGTCTAGAGCCTAATGTCTAGAATGAAACAAACTTTTGATCGACAAGACGAATCCACATTTTTTTTTAACTTTAAAAGTTTCTTTTATTCTTTTATTTTTTTATACAGCAGGTTCTTATTAGTTATCTATTTTATACATATTAGTGTATAACTGTCAGTCCCAATCTCCCAGTTCATCCCACCACCACCCCGCCCCGCTTTCCCCTCTTGGTGTCCATACGTTTGTTCTCTACATCTGTGTCTCTATTTCTGTCTTGCAAACTGGTTCATCTGTACCATTTTTCTAGATTCCACATAGATGTGTTAATATACGATATTTGTTTTTCTCTTTCTGACTTACTTCACTCTGTATGACAGCCTCTAGGTCCATCCACATCTCTACAAATGACCCAATTTTGTTCCTTTTTATGGTTGAGCAATATTCCATTGTATATATGTACCACATCTTCTTTATCCATTCGTCTGTCGATGGGCATTTAGGTTGCTTCCATGTCCTGGCTATTGTAAATAGAACTGTAATGAACATTGTGGTACATGACTCTTTTTGAATTATGGTTTTCTCAGGGTATATGCCCAGTAGTGGGATTGCTGGGTCATATGGTAATTGTATTTTTAGTTTTTTAAGGAACCTCCATACTGTTCTCCACAGTGGCTGTATCAATTTACATTCCCACCAACAGTGCAAGAGGGCTCCCTTTTCTCCACACCCTCTCCAGCATTTGTTGTTTGTAGATTTTCTGATGATGCCCATTCTAACTGGTGTGAGGTGATACCTCATTGTAGTTTTGATTTGCATTTCTCTAATAATTAGTGATGTTGAGCAGCTTTTCATGTGCCTCTTGGCCATCTGTATGTCTTCTTTGGAGAAATGTCTATTTAGGTCTTCTGCCCATTTTTGGATTGGGTTGTTTGTTTTTTTAATATTGAGCTGCATGAGCTGTTTATATGTTTTGGAGATTAATCCTTTGTCCATTGATTCGTTTACAAATATTTTCTCCCATTCTGAATGTTGTCTTTTTGTAAATCAGCAATGATTATGTATTGCCTTTCTCCAAAATAGCAAGATTGCTGGGCTTTTCTTTGAAGACTGAGCATGTGGGACTGGTGGCTGGGTTTGTCCAAACCAGCTGCTTTTGATTAGGAAGGTAAAATCCCCACCACCTTCACCTTCACCTTCACACATAACTGCATGACCCAGGATTTGTGCAGTTGACCACATTACAATGTACGTGCAGGATTGTTCTATGAAGGAAAGGAATGGCTTTTTCTGACTGATACCTACATATCCCAGGCACACTCCAGGCACTCATCCAAGGGCATTACATATTAACTAAATCCCCACAGAAACCATACAAACTACTATGATTGTCCCCATTTTACAGATGAGGAAACTGAGTCACAGAGAGTTTAAGTGACTTGTCTAAAATCACAAAGCATTTAAGCAAGGGCACCAAGATTCAATTTTTTTTTGTCAAGGGATGCATCCAGTGTGTCTGGAAGCCTCCATATGAGAAAGAATTTGTGGCAATAATCTCCCTCTCGGAGCTCCAGCAGAACTTGTTATTACACTTATCACAATAGTTACCTGCAAAGTTGTTCCCCCCCCCGCCCCCACCAACAGAGAGTCCCTAGAAGGCAGGTGTATAATCTACTTGTCTTTGGTCCCAGCATACAGCACAGATCCTGGAGTCTAGTAGATTCTCTCTCTCTCCAAATACATACATACACAGACATGTGATGTATTTCCAGCCATCCTTACCTACTCAGGTGTCTGCATATCCCCACAAACTGGTTTTTCCTGCCCCCAAAGTTTCTGAAACGTTCCTCAATGCAGTGTTAGCCAGGAGAACTGCTGCTGGGAGTGTGTGAGGTGACCCAGATGGGACCGAGGACCCATTGTGCTGCTGGCCATCAGCACAGTTTATTGTTAGGGTAATAAATGTCCTGCCCACCCCCTTCCAGGCTTCCTTGCTGATAGCTTCAGGATTGCAGTCTTCCCCGCACACTTATTTTGATTACTGCTGCCTGTCACGTTGTTTCTTATTATTGACCTTGGTACCTGTCAGACCGTTCACACCCCCTAATTGTCTTTACCTGCTACCCATCCATCTTCACTGAAAGGCTGGTTTCTCTGACTACTCAGTCCCTGTCAGTTTCTCATGGATTTACTTGATTCTTCTCAGAAGTGAAGGAGTGCTTTGTGGCCTTCTTTGCCCTTGGATTGATGAAGGTTTTTGGCTGTGAGTCAGGTCACAGACGGTCCTCTCCAGAGGGCCACCTCAGGGAGGTTTTAGAGAGGGGTCATTGCCTCGGGGACAGGGCCCTGCCTTGAAGACAACATCTCTCTGGGTCTCCTGCCATTTTCATTTATTCATTTAGTTCATTTATTCAATTTTATTTATTCAAGCTTTCTGAGCTTGAGCAAGTCATGAGACTGCTCTGACTACCTGTGAAGTGGGAATTATTTATAGTGAGAATCAGGTCTGTGTGAAAATACTGCTCTCTCCAAATGAATCTTCTCCTAGGTACTGCTCTCAACCTTTTAGACCCTCAGTGTCAGGAGGAGGTTTAAGAATTGTGTCCTGCATAGAGAACAGACTTGTGGTTGCCAAGGGGGAGGAAGGGTGGGGGAGGGATGGATTGGGAGTTTGGGGTTAGCAGTTGCAAACTATTATATATAGAATGGATAAACAACGAGGTCCTACTGTATAGCACAGGAAACTATATTCAATATCCTGTGGTAAACCATCATGGAAAAGAACATGAAAAAGAATGTATATATATATACTTTGCTACACAGCAGAAATTAACACAACATTGTAAGTCAACTATACTTCAATTAAAAAAAAAAAAAAGAATTATTTCCGGGGGGGCGGAATATTGTATCATCTATGAAGTGGCACATAATCAGTGGGAAGGTCTCAGCATCGCTAACGTATGACAAATAAAGAAGCACATGGTCTCTATTTCTGCATGGATCAGAGTTTCGTTATTTGACATCCAGCCACGGAACTGTATTTCCTTCTCAGTCTTCCCTCAGGCCCAGCATTTAGAGGGGGCACGAGCAGGATGGTGAGTCCTCACTTGTTGCTAAGTTGGTAATTGTTGGATTGAGTAGAACTGAGGATGCTCAGGTGGTGAAGAGTGACAAATCCCACGGTGGCATTTGTGGTGCGTCTTCTTTTTTTTTTTTTTTTTTTAAACAGCTTTATTTCATCTTGTCCTGTGAATCTTTTTTTTTTTTAATTAATTAATTAATTAATTAATTAATTTATTTATTTATGGCTGAGTTGGGTCTTCGTTTCCGTGCAAGGGCTCTCTCCAGTTGCGGCAAGTGGGGGCCACTCCTCATCGCGGTGCGCGGGCCTCTCACCATCGCGGCCTCTCCTGCTGCGGAGCACAGGCTCCAGACGCGCAGGCTCAGCAGCTGTGGCTCACGGGCCCAGTCGCTCCGCGGCACGTGGGATCCTCCCAGACCAGGACTCGAACCCGTGTCCCCTGCACTGGCAGGCAGACTCTCAACCACTGCGCCACCAGGGAAGCCCCTGTGGTGCGTCTTCTTGACCCACAAGTATAGAGAAGGACCATCACTTCATGAAGATGATCAACAACCCCCAGGGAATTGTCTGCTTTCCAGAGTGGGGTTGATTAGAATGTAGAAAGGGAACTCAATCCCCTAAGAATCACAAGGATTTCTGAATTATTCTATGGCTGTTCCTAGGCTGAGTTTGCACCCTGAAACTGGACTCTAAGAAACCAGAGGAACACCAGGGGTCAAAAGCTATTCACCTGATTACAGCAACCAGACATGGGGCCTGGGAGGCCACCTTTGGGGTCCAAGGCCAAGGTGGGGCTGTACTGAGCTGGACAAGACGAGGGTGGACAATGTGGTGTATCCAGGGCACAGCCAGGGTCGACTGAAAGTCACAGAGCTGGATCAAAGCCACCAGAGTCAGAAACTAAAGAAGAGGAGACACAGCAACAGAACCAGGATGCAAATCCCACGTGTCACAGGGGTAAAGCTGGGTGTGTGCCGGCCAACACCATAAGCCTTGGGAGTTACAATACCCACACCAATGGCCTAAAGCAAACCAACAAGTCTCTATGAAAAAAATTTTAATTTCCTGGTGGCGCAGTGGTTAGGAATCTGCCTGCAAATGCAGGGGACACGGGTTCGAGCCCTGGTCCTGAAGGATCCCACATGCTGCGGAGCAACTAAGCCCGTGCGCCACAACTACTGAGCCTGAGCTCTAGAGCCCGCGAGCCACAGCTGCTGAGCCCACGTGCCACAGCTACTGAAGCCCGCGGCGCCTAGAGCCCGTGCTTCACAATACGAGAAGCCACCGCAGTGAGAAGCCCGCGTGCAGCAACGAAGACCCATCGCAGCCAAAAATAAATAAATAAAGTGTTTCTCTAAAGAAAAAAAGAGAGAGAGAAAAAAGAAAGCGATCGGCAGTCCTGAGTTTTCCAACTAGCAGCGAGACCTGTGCCGAATCTCCTTAAAAAAAAAAAAAAAATTTTTTTTCTGATTGGAAGTAAAACATATTCATTATAAACTAATTAGAACATACAGGTTGAATTTTTAATAACTTGACCCAGTGAAAGCCACTAGTGTTTTGGTATATTTTTCCCCAATTTTTTCTCTGTGTTTATTAACATAATTGGGATGGAATACTATTTGAATTGACACTTAAAACAAATAAATTTCTTGGGTAAGCACCACCCAGTGACAGTTCAGGTAGGCTCAGAAGGCAGGTCTCAGGCCAACTCAGGCCCGTATCAGCTGCCAGGCTGCAGGGTTGTACAGGTGAGGCAGGGGCCAGGCCTGGCCAGGGAGTAGGGGGGCGGCTAGGCTGATGTCACTCAGGGAGCAGCTTTTGTATTTTTCCCTCCTCCCCTGGCAACAAGCACATTTGTCTGTTCGTTGGGAGCCTGGGCGAGTGTTGACAGGGTGACTAGCTTCCTCTGCACAGTCCTCCTCATTAAGACGCGTGCAGAATCGTGTCTGAACGCACGGCTCTTGTGGGGGACATTCCGTTTCGGTCCAGATCGGAATAAAGAACGAGGTCTGTTAGGGAGTCCTGAGGGAGAGCAGGGTGACTCCCGACTCTGTGGTTTCTAACCGATCTGAACAGCAGGGCCCTCAGGCAGGTGGACCTGAAGCTCTGGAGAAGAGAGGTTTCAGCAGGGTGGGCGTGCCCGGAGCACAGAGCAGACACGATGGGCGTGGATGAAGTCCCTCGGTTCCCACGCACCACCCTGCACCGCTAGGTTCCATCAGAGGGAGTTAGGAAGGGCCAGCGGCCAAGTTTGCGTGCAAGACAGAAGCGGCTGGCCAAGGTGGAATTGCGCTCAGAAAGAGCTTCAGGAACTTTTTGAAACCTGTGATGTCAGTTCCTGAAGTAGTGTCCTCCTTAGCTATGGAAATGGCCTTTGGTGACAACCACTGGGCAGGATAAAGGGCAGCTGGCAGCAATGGGATGTGTTTGCATCCTTTCTCCTTACACATTGCCTACGGCCACTGAATTTGCAAAGACAAGCCTTTTGTCAGCACCCCCATGGACTGGGGCCTGGGAACACAGGAGCCCTCTGACCCTTCTTCCCAGGGCTGAGACTCCTGGGGCAGAGTTGGGGTTAAGCAGCTGTTGCAGTGCAGGGAGCTGCAGCTTCCATGGCTTCTATGAACTTGCATCACTGGGGTGAGGTCAGGACCAGCCCCGGGGTGGACCTCAGCTTCTGCCACCAGTGAGGTTGTTCAAAGCACAGTTCATCACCTTGCCACTGTGGGGTCTTAAATCAACCTGGAGCTGGCCTTTGACTTCCAGGGAGTGCTGCCTTGGGAACCTGCTGAGATCACTGATGCTCAGTCTCCGGGAAGTGCGGGGAGGCGGGGGTGTTGCATTTTTCTAGTTTAATTACCTGGAGGGAAGAGGTCTTTGAGTTTTTGATTCCCTGACTAGTCTGGAGAGGAAGCTTCTCCGGTCATGCTGGGATAGGCTGAAGGAAAGAGCAGACCTCGATGGATAAACTAGTAACACAAGGTCTAATTTGCCTTTGAGTGGGTATTACTTCCTGCTCCTCGGGGTAGTTGGATGCTGTCTGCCCCCTGCCTTCACGTGCCAGGGCCCCAGGAGCCCTCAGGGAGTCGCAGGGCAGTGCTCAGCTGCTTTCTCCTCAGGCCTCTGTACTTGTATGACTCACAGAGGTGGATTAATGGGCAGTGCAGGTGCCCTTCTTTCCCGCTTTACTGCATCAGGAGAGGCTGCGAGGTTTCCATAAGCAAGAACTTAAAAATTGTAGCATCGACCTGACTCATTGCTGAATCTCCCTAGTCAGATACCAGTCGTATAGCCTTTGTTTTTATGCCAGAACATTCTGATCTAAGGAAGTATTGTCTCATCCTAGATAACTTAGAAAAGGGGTGTTGAAACACTTTTTTTTTACTCTATTGGCAGTGAAAAATATTTCTTACCTTGTAACTCAATACATCATGCATAAATTCTATATACATATAAAATTGAAACCAAATTTCACAAAACAATACTCACTATTTTGACTATGTTTCAATCCAATCTATTACAGAATACATATTCTATTCTCCTTCATTAAGGAAGAATAGGTTGTAACCCACTAAACTGGTTTCATGCTCCACTAATACATGACCCACAATTTAGGAATCATTGCTTTAGAGCAGCACTGTCCAATAAAAGTATAAGGCAAGTCACTAATGCGAGTCACGTATGTAATTTAAAATTTTCTAGTTAGCCGCACTAAAAAGGCAAAGATAAGCAGGTGAAATTAATTTTAGTAATATGTTTTCTATAGCTAAAATATTATGATTTCAACATGTAATCAGTATTAAACATTGTTAACAAGCTATTTTCCTTTTTTTAATACTGTTTTTGAAATCCAGTATGTACTAGATGCTCATAGCACATCTCAATTTGGACTAGCCACATTTCAGCAAGTGCTCAACAGTCACATGGGGCTGGTGACTCCCCTTTTGACCAAGTTTAGAGGATACTTCAGGAAGAAGAATCAAGTGTTTATCCTGGTGTTTACAGGTGTGTGAGGTCCTGGCAACATATATATATATATTTTTTGGAAGCTGCATTTTCCAGGCACCTCTGCTCCAACACCAAGAAATACATTACAACAGAATGGACTTGGGCTTGGTATCTGGATTTATTATTAGAAATCCTATCTTTTGTGTAGTGTGGGGAGACATTCAAGGAGGGTGTTAAGGGGGACACCATTCTATCTCCTAAGTAAACCTTAAGGTGTAAAGTTAGCTGAAGTCAACAAACCGTTATTGAACAGTTACTGTGTATCAAGTGTAAACCAATGTCTCAGCATCTAAGTGTTTTTTGGGGGGCTCTTTTACTCAGAGCCAGAAGGTGATTTGCATAGGGATTGTCCCTGCTTTGTCCCTAGTGGGCTTTCTTTTAACTCTTTCTGTACCAGGGGCTTTCTTCTCCCTGCAAACCTGCCACTATCCAGCGTCCCCTACTCAGGGTGTGACTCAGGTGGAGACCTGGCTGAGAGAGCTGATGTAAACTGGGACGGCTGTGCTTCAGATCCGACTAAGTTTATTATTGTTGATGATGACAGCCCTTGCAGCTGACATTTACATCAGCCTTTAAAATTAACACTCATAAATACATCATCTGATTGAATTTTCACAGCAACCCTGGAAGTTGAAATCCCTATTTTCTTCTCCATTTTACACATGAGCAAACAAAGGCTCAGGAAGGTTAAGAAAATTGTTCAAGATCAAACATTCATTTGAGTCAACATACATTTCTTTTGAGCACCTACCAGACACAATATTATATGTTGAGCTTATAAGAAGGAATAAAGTTTTAGGTATTGGTTGAATTGGGGCTCAAATGAAAATCTCTAGTCCAAATTTCAAGCTTTTTATGCCATCCCACACTATTCTCATTTTATGTAGGTGGAAATGCTCACCATCTATATTAGTTTGTTCTTGGCTTGACTTGACTCACCTGTTTATCATGGATCATCAATTACTTAAAAATTTCATTGGGAATTCAGGGAGGGTGTCCATTCTGTTCTCTACGTTTACCAACTCCCTTTAAACTCATTTAGGACCTGAAAAATTGGATAACTCTCATATGAATTTTTGAGTCATTCGGTTATACTAATGTTGGTCTAATATTGTATACTAATATCACTAACAATGGTAAATTAAGCAGAGAGCGAGTCTAGGATTCAAGATTCTCATCTTTCCTTCACAAAACCCTCAAAAGCATATTTTCTTGGTGCTCTAGAACATTCTATAGCATGAGTTGTTAGTAGAAGCTAAGCAAAGACAGGGGAAAAAAGTGTCTGTCGGGGGCTTCTTGTGTCAAATTAATTTAGAAATCACTTAAACAGAGTTAAATAGATTTCTTTATGGAAGGAATTTTAAGAGCCTTTAACATGCTAATGTGATTTGTGAGTCATGAAGATAGATATAGATGTAGAGGTAAATGTAGATTTATAGTATATATGTAGATAAAGGTACACAGTATAAAGATAGATAAATATAGAAATGGGAGGCAACATGATGTAATGGTTAAAAGAATGGATTCTAGATTTGGATTGCCAGATTGAAACTTGGCTCCAATATTTGCTAGTTGTGTGACCTCTCTTGCCTCAGTTTCCTCATCTGTAAAATGGACATTATGATAGGGTTGTTGTGAGAATTAACTAAAACATGCAAAGCACTTAAATCAAAATTTGTGACATGATGAATGCTCAATAACTCTTAGATGAAAATGTTAGCTATATTTAGCATGTGGCATTTTCCAAATGTCGGATCAAAAGCCCTTCTTTTAATAGCATCTTCTGGGGTTAATATTACAGAAATACTCTTTGTAAAATGCTTCTCAAAGACTTAGAGCACAGGTTGGAACTGGAGAAAAGGGGTAGGAGCTGGGAGCTCTGTTCTGGACGATGGGCGGAGACTGTTGTATGAGGTCACTGGTTGAGGAAAGATGTTGTCACTGGAGGAATGGGGTCCTCACCATTGTAGTTTCATCTCCATGAAGGCACAGGTTGGTCATCCAAGAGCTTGGGGCCCAGGGACAGCAAATAAGTGGCATGTATGTCATGACTTCTGTCTTCTTCCCTCATGGCAGACATTGCCAACTGATCATGATGCACTCTCCTGCCAACCTTCTTAACACGGGACTTCATGCAACTCTACAAGAAGGGTGGAATCTGTGTGAGAGAAAACCTACTTTCTAGCCCTGGGTCAGTCATCATTTGGTGGGGAAGAAAGTAGCAGTGCTTCAACACAGCTGGTTGCTGAAACCCCAATGCATAGGTCAGACAACTAATTCTACTGAGACACCAACTTTTCAGCTAACTTTGTTTAGAGTTGGCTCTCTATAGAGGCTGAGGAAATTAACTAACAACAAAAGTCATGGTAGTCATAATAGTAGCAAAAGTGAGAAAGAAATTGGTGAGCAGGTAGCTGAATGGCAACTTGGACAGCCTTTAGGAAATAACTTCTGAAGAAGGAATTAAGTCAGGGTTCCTGAAGCAAGAATTAGACAAAAGTCTTAGAATGTTCGTAACCTCCTATCTCAGGCTAAAAGGATCATTCTAGTGGCTGAGATTACATCATGTTCTAGAACAGTTTTCTGTACTTCTCACTCCCATCTCCTTGTACTTCCAATGGGTACAGACTCCAAGTGGCATCAGCAGGGTTTAGAGCTCACTTTAGACCTTTCTGTTTGACAGGAGAAGAAGCAACCCGATTCTCAGTGGTAGATCTGAGATTAGAAAGCAGGTCTCCTGACGCCTGGCTCTATGTTCTTTCCACTGTACAATCTTCCTCCTCGATGCAGCCTCAGAGTTTTCCTTTAAACCCAGCAGAGAACCATGTTTTTCATTGGAATCCTTCAAATTTCTTCTCTACTTCCCTTTCACAGTCTTTAGATAAAAGTTGTTTATATCTACTGTATAGAGAAGAAGACCCAGTGAAACATCACTATTTAAAGGGAAATTATGACTGCAATAATGAGTTCTTTCATATTTTAGAGTGAAAAAAACATCATTTTTGATGAGGAGAAGGAAAATTTTGTTTTAGTGCCACTCTAAGTATTTTGGAGTCTCTCTTGGGCCCAATTTGGGCATCCTTATTTTGCAGGTATAGATATGAACTGGGGGAGACATTTGACCTCATCATCTGCTTTTTCCTCATATGAGTACCTATTCCAGGAATTGAATCATTCACAGCTCCCCACAGAGCCCAGGGAGCAGCCTGCATTTTTGCATAATCATCTGTGTGACATTCAGCCTCGGACATCCTCAAAACTGCCTTTTCATTTGGGGACCTCTACCAAATGGGCGTTTAGGGAGGAATGAATCAGTTAGGAGAAAAATCAGAACCTGAACCTTTTCCTAGGAAGTTTTTCATATTAACTTGTTATTTAAAAAAAATTTTAAGGTTTGTGTCTCAGCTATGTGGAGCTGAGAATATAGACATTTTCTCATATATTTATTTAACAGGTATTATCAACTGTCTACCATGTGAGGAGAGCACTGTGTTGGTATTGAGGGTAATATAAAATGTAAGATCTCAGTTTCTGTTCTACAGAACGTTCTACGTTCTAACTATGGTGATACCATAGGCGACATCCTCCCTTCTCCTCTTCCCTTCCTCCCATTGGGGGATGAACTAGCCTCCACCCAGTGCTTTAGGTTCTAGGAAGGTCCAGAATAAAAATAATTTAATCAGCATGGGTGCTTTTCCTCTCGGGTGGCCAGGAGGGCTTCTGCTGTGATGTTTCTCTTGTACTGGGGCCTGGCCTCAGGCAGAGCAGTAAAGAATCAATGCCTCTCAGAACAATCATAGAAGGGGGTCAAGGCCATGATGGTGGTCTTCTATTCCTAAAGGGCAGGGTCAAAAGCTGAGGAAAACCAAAGCTTGCCTCTGTGAAAGGTGATTACTTGATAGGCAACCTAGTAAGGGCATCAGTCAGTCTTCAGCCCTCACTGGGCATCCACATCCCCTTGTCTATGGACCATAATCTGTCTCTCCCTCTGCAGGCTACTGATGGAGGTGAGAATACCAATGCCCTCTGCCAAAGCTTAATGCATTGTTGCCTCAACTGGCAAGATGCAAAGAGGAATGTGGGTGAGCGTCCCCCTGTGTGGAGGGCTGGAGAGGGGCTGGGTGGCTGACTGGGATTCTTGACCCAGGGGCTACATGTCCTGTGTGAAGGAGACAATCACAGAGAACACCATGTTGCAGAGGCCAGTCCAGAAGGGGCTGTTTAAGGTAGCAGCAACTTCCACACTGGAGGTGTGCCTGATCCTATAGGAATGAACCCCGAGTATGTACATTGGGTACCAGGGTGCTTGGTTTGGTGAAAGCTTACGGTCAAGGGCAGCCCAGGAAACCTGGCTGGCCCCATTTCCTAGGCATTGCAGGAGAAGGGGCTGGAACATCTATGGTTACAAGCAGAAGCAACGAGCCCTGCTCCTAGGAAGGCACAGAAGAAGACCCTAGGCTTGCAAAAGAGGAAGCCAAAACTTACCCAGTAATAAAAATCATTCCTAAAAATGGAAACTGGAGGCACCATGAGACACCTGGGTTACATTTTCCTTTTCCTCCTTTCTTTAACCCTCGTTTGTTTCTCCTTCTTTCTGATTTCCAGCTCTCTTTTCTAGTCTCCTTTTTCCCCTTCTTCCTTTCATTTCCATTTCCTTCCCTCCTTGATCATTCTTTCCTTCCTCTCCTCTCAATCCTTCCATTCTTCTTGGACTCATTCCCTTTGCAGAGAATTTGCTGTTATTTTAGGTTCCATGATATCAGGTTAGGGGCTAGGGTCTTCTGCTCCTCATATGATTACAACCCAACTGTAACTGAGACTGCTGGATTCCACCCAGTTTTCACTCTCCTCTTCTCTCTTAGTGGCAAACACATAATATTATATGGGGCCATATTGCATCCAACTAAAAGACTATATTTCCCAATCTTTCTTGCTAGGAGTGGCCAGGTAATCAAGGTAGGGCCAGTGAGATGTAAGCAGAGTGTTGTGTGGAAGTCTGGGAAAGTTGCCCATAGGAAGCTGACCCACTGAGAATTGCATCCTTCTTGCCCTTCCACCTTCCTCCTTCCATTGACTGGAGCATGAACCTGACGGCTGGAGCTCCAGAAGCCATCTTGAACCATGCAATGAACTTGAGGACGGAAACTACACAATAAGAAGTGTAGAGAGAAGATAGAAGGAGTCTAGGTTCATGATGACACTGTGTGTCTGCTATACCAGCCCTGGACTGGATGTCCCTGGACTTTTTATATGTGAGAGAGAAATACATTTTTAAGTTGTTTTAGCCATTGTTATTTCCAGTCTCTATGCCACAGCTGAACTCAGTCCTAAATGATCCACTAACCTCGCCAAAAACTGTTTCCCCTGCTCCATTATCCCCGCCTAGGTCATGGACCCTTCTCTCTTCATTATCAGGTAGGACACGAGGCTTTAAGGGGCAGTCTGGTCATTCTCATATTAGATGGCTCATCACAGACAATGGAGCATCCCTGACTCTGTTCTCCATCCAACAAACCCTTCACAGGCACAATGTAGAACTTTGGGGAG
The DNA here is from genome assembly GCF_965194805.1 of Balaenoptera borealis. Lineage (NCBI taxonomy): Eukaryota > Metazoa > Chordata > Mammalia > Artiodactyla > Balaenopteridae > Balaenoptera > Balaenoptera borealis. The sequence continues at coordinate 55,534,501 of NC_138860.1, read as the reverse complement.
TTTGGAATTGTAGCAGCTGAAGGTTTGAGTCCCTTGTACCCACAGCAGAGTGTCCTAGAGAAATGTCCTATGGGGGAGCAAAGGCAATCTGTCTGAGGCTGTCAGCTGTCCAGGAGCCCGGACAGGGCAACAATTGATGAGGCGCCTTCAGACATTGAATGTAAGAGAGGGCTTCATCAAGCAGATTTTGCTGGCTGTGTTGTATGTACATTCACAAAGTAATTTACAGTTCCCTTGGAAACATGAAATAGTTTGGGTCTAAATTTAGAGTGTTCATTCTGAGCTGTTGTAATGAGCTCAAAGAATATTCAGAGTGAAGGAACAGAAGGAAAGGATGTGGGACAAATTATCCATCAGTCTAAGCACCAACCCATCCATTGGGTCACAGAGCCGGGAGTTGCTCCTGCAGGAGGTCAGTACCCCTCCCAGTCCTACCAGGCAAGGGGCAGAGGGCAGGTGACCACTTCTTTGCCTGCTCTAGGAACTCTGGTCCTAGCGCTTTGGTTCTGGGTTTACTCCTTTGCTTCCTCTGTTGTGTGAGGCCCCACGACATTTGCCATCTGTTTTCTGTTAAATTTTCTTGCAAAGTGTCTCAGTGTGTGGTCCCGGAGAACCAGCATGTGAAATTCTCAGGATGCAGCCAGACTGAATTTTCAAGATTCATCTCCGTGCCAGTTTCCCAGGAAGGTTCTGGCAGCCTGTGAGGTAACATACATCCATTTCCAGAGAGCAGCTGTGAGATGAAGCACTGGAAGAGGAGATTCCAGATAAGCTCTACCTTTTATGATCACAACATACGGGATGTCAACTGTTTCTGAGGACATTGTTCCTTCCCTGGGTTTGATAATTTATCATCTCTTGCCTGAATTGGAATATAAGTCCTCCAGCTGATCTTTCACTCCTTCCTGTGTGTTTCCCTCCCAGCCATCCTCCATGTTGCTGGGGAGGTGATCTGGCTCAGACCGTACGCCGTTCCTCCCTACACTGTAGCTGCTCACTGACATCCCTACTGGACCATAACTGTGACCGCAGTGCCATTTGCCCAGCAGTTGGCACGTTGCCTATATTAATTCAAAAGAAGTTTATTGAGTTCCTGAATGAGTAACACCATCATACCTCTGCATATAACCTTGAAATGCCTCACTGTCATCTACATCCCAAGCTCATTAACTTGACATTGAAGGTGCTCCATGATATGACCCTCTTTCGGTCTACAACCTCATCTCATGCCACTCCTGGCCTCTTGGTTTATGCTTAGGAATATGTTTCTACCTTTTCTGGTTCCTACCATGTTCTGGCATGTAGCACAGAGTTTCGGAATTCTCTGGATTTGCTCCCGCTGACCCTCTGCCTAAAAGCTCTTGACAGTTCTTCCCATTCCTTACTCTCTCTCCACCAATGCATCTCACCTAGCTGACTCCTCCTTAATTTTAATACTCTGATTATCACCTCTTCCAGGATACTTTCTATGATCTTCCCCAATTTGGAGTAGTGTTTGTGTCTCTTTTTTGCTTCCAGAGCTTTCTGTCATTGACTTTCTACATTGCCTTGTGAGTGTATTTTTATATTTCTGTCTGCTCTGCTAGACTATGAGCTCCTTAAGGGCAAGGACTGAGCTTGTAATTCTGTTCACTAATCTGTATTTATTGAGTATCTAGTATGTTTTATGTAATGGGGACACTGCAATGAACAAAGTAGCTTCCAAGGAACTTACACCCCAGGGGTGGAAGAGAGAAAAGAGATATATAAATATAGTATACCAAGTATGATAAGTGCTATAAGGAAAGTTCAAATAGAGTAAACATGGATAGTAAAGTGGTGCTAGGAGGTCTAAGGACACCTCTTATGAGAAATATTTAAGCAGAGACTTGAAGGAAGTGGTGGATCAAGCCATGCAGATATGTAGAGGAGAAGCATTCTAGTCAGAGAGACCAGCAAGTGCAAAGATCCTGAGGTGGGATTATATTTGTGATATTCTGAGAATAGTATGAAGGCAAGTGAGAAGGAGAGTGATAGGAGATAAAGTCAGAAGTGTCTGAAAGCAGTGCCCATTATGTAGAGCCTTGGAAGCCGTAGTTAGGACTGCAGGTTTTCTCTGGGTAGGATGGGGAACCATTGGAGGGTTATGAGCAGAGGAGTGACATGATGTGACTTATGTAACATTTTGAAGGAGGAACTAATAGAGTTTCCTGATGGATTGAATATGGTAGGTGAGAGAAATAAAGAGTGAAAGATAGCACCAAGATTTTTGCCCTATGCAAATAGAAGGATGGCAATGCAATTAACTAGGATGGAAAAGGCCAGGAAGGACCAGGTTTAGAGCATGAGGTTCATTTGGGGATGTATAAAGTTAGTGGTAACTATTAGAACTCCAAGAGGTCATATTGAGGAGGAAGTTGGATATAAGTGTCTATAATTCAAGGAAGATGTTCGACTAGAGATATATATTTGAAAGTTATCAGTGAATATTCATGGAAATGGATGGAGTGAGTGTACGAGGAGAAGCGGATTCCAAGGACGGAAGCGGAGGGTGCACTGACATTTAGAGATGTAATTAATGATGAGGAACCAGCAAGGATGAATGAGAAAGAGCACCTAATGAGGCACAAGGAGAACCAAGAGAGAGTGAACTCATCAATACCAAGGGAAGACAGTGTTTCAAGGAGCAGGGAGGATTCAATTGTCTTAAGAGCTGTGAATCTATCCAATAAGATGAGAACTGAGAATTGACCATTGGATTTGGCAATGTGGAAGTCATAAGTGACTTCAGAGCAGAGGAAAATAGATGATGCAGAATAGAGAGGATGTTCAGTGGACTAGTGTCCTTAAGTGGGCAAGAGAGGATGGGATCCAGCATTCAAACGGAGAGAGCTGGATTTAGATAAGAGCCTGGTCACTGGAGGGAGGGCAGAGTAAAAGCAAGTGGGTTGGTAAATGGGAAGTGGGAGGGGATAGAATTTCTCTTCTGATTGCTTGCATTTCTCAAAGAAGCAGGTCATCAGCTGAGAATGAAGGTAAAGGCATGGATCTTATTCACTTCTGTGTCCCTAGCAATTAACATGGTGCCTAGCACATGGTTGGTATTACCACATGGTAGATGGATTAAGCTCTATCCAATGACTTGGCATTTTCTGCTTATCTGGGAAATGAAACATCACTCCAGTTTTGTGCTGTTTGTGTGGTCAGAACACTTGCTGGCATAGTATAAGATGAGAAGATGGGATACCATGGGAGAAACAAAACGCTTTTTGATAAAAAATTTGTGTGCATGTTCATATACTATAGGTAAATATATTTACTTCTGTATACACATATATGTTACATGTATGTTACATATACATACTTAAAAATTAAACCAATTTAGACATTATCAATTACTATATATTAGATAAACACATCTTAGATCATTGTTCTTCCTTGTAATAGCCATGGGCAACATTCTGCCAGCTGTAGAAATATACTGACTTTCAAAAGACTGTGGGAAGGCAGGTCCATGGGAGGCCAGTGGAGGAGCTATGGTGAGAGAAGGGGACCTCAAGGTAACCCCTTGAGCTACACTAGGGAAATCACTACATCTCGTCCACCAGCCCTAACACTGGCTGGGGGAGGTCCTGGTTACTCTTCCTAGATGATGATTTCCACCCAGCTACTCATCAGTGACTTGATCCAAATACTTCTAATACACTATCATCCTGCCAAAGAAGAATATGAAGAAGGGCTTTTAAAACGAATCGAAAAACCAAGGTGCAGGTTAGATAAGCAAGGAAAGGGAGTGTGAATGACTAAAAAACAGAATTTAAAAGTTATGTCTAAATGTGACATATTTTGCATTTGGAAGTCTTCCTAGTCTGGAACTAGCTGCAGTGGGAACAGAGGGGCAAAGCCTGACATCCTTTGGCTGATGGTGGCTTCTCAGGGATGTTGTAGTTTCAGTCTGCAGAGAGGCGGCATGTTTTTGCTCTCTGAAGTGGGAGCTCTGGAGGAATCCACGAGGTAAAGCAGTGCAGTCAATTTTAGTTTGCCTCACTGACCTACCTTTTTTACATCTTATTTTTCTCTTGTTTTTTTTCCCCTCTCCCTTCTCCTTCTCCTTCTCCAACCAGTTTATAGAATTCACTGTGAATAGCAAGCAGCAGGACATGTAAAGTAGCCTCATAAATTAGGACAAGATGACTCCCATCAGTTTGACTTAGAACCACGAAAGTGATTGGAGACTTAAGCAGAAACAAGATGAAAGTGAATGAAGATAGAGTAGCTCAGGGGTCATGCCTGACGACAGGCTGTAAGACGGGAGAGATCTGGGTTGAAACATTGATGTTGAATCCTAGGCTCTGAAATTATATTGGCTGGATTACTAGGACATTCAAAGTGAGAGGGTGGCCTCAGAGCCGACTACAGAGGTGAAGAGAGATTGCGTTTGGAATCCCTGGACCATAACTAGATGTACTGTCTATCAAGATAGATGCATACAGAACGACCAGAGGGAAGAGGCAAAAGATTTCACCTGCATCCTTCCTGGCATACCTCAGCGATTAGATCTTCTGTTTCCAAGTGTTAAAAAGTACAATAAATACGAAAAGCCCTGTCAGCTGCCCCAAAACACATTTATTCAAATCAGCTGTAAGCGGTTTTTAAAAGTAAATGTCTACATATCAGAAAGATGCAAGGGATCTGGGAAAAAGAAGTCCTAAGAGAAAACTCCCAAATACGTTCTCACACTCTGACAATTGGTGTATTTCCAGGATCTACAAATTTACCCATGCTGTATACTTTGTTGTAAAATACCCATACCTTTCCAAGTACTCAGTGCTAGTTTGGTTTCAGAAAGGTGAAGTCAGTGTGAAATGAGTTGTAAAGATAGTAACATATTCACCATGTATATTTCAAACACATTCCTGCAGGCAACTTGTAGCTCCATGGAACATTTACTCTGTAGCATAATTTTTCAAAAATATTACATGCATTAATAAAGGTAATATAGAAAAAGCCTCATAAATTCATTTGACTTTTTTGCCAATTGCCAGTGTAATAAAACGCCTTTACATTATGCTGCAATAGAAAAGCTGTGCCCTTTTGCTTGATTAAGTTAAGTCCCTTCCACGTTTACAACTGGATATTTGTGTGTCACTTTATTGCCATCTTATTTTAATTTGAACTATGGATTTCCTGTCTCTGGATGGCACTACCCTTATGGTTTTGGAGAAGGGAACTCTTATTCTGCACACCAGGAGGATCAGGGACATGAATGCTAGCCTAGAATGTTCTATCACTACCAAGCGTTCATGATATTTACACTTTACCCCCCCCTCCAGGACTCCCAGGTCAACCAGGTCCTCCAGTCAGTGTTCAGCAAGTCTTTTCTATCACCTACTATGTGCTTGGCATTTTGGAAGAGATGGTGGAGGGTATTGAAGCAAGATCATAAGCTGAGGTGAGAACATTTTAAAAAGGCTTTGCTATGTTGAGCCTGGAGTGGAGTGTGAGACACCCCTAATGCATGTTTCAGCTTCCATAGATAATCACTACTTTTCTCTGCCAGAGCCAAGGAGAATTGTTTTGGTTCCGAGAAAGAGGGGGAAAAGGAGAGGTGGGAACTAAAAGAAGAGAGGACCCTAAGGAAGGATTATGGAGTCTGGATGGATAGTTGGGAAGGATTCGGGTAGAAAGGAATGCAAAAAGATGGGTTCTGAGATTGATTGCTCCAGGAATTGAGATATGATTTATTTCTTTGCGGTTTCCAAAACCTTCAGGAAGTTTTACTGTCCCTATAAATGTTCTGTTTGGGCGTTGATTTTTTTTTTTTTTTTAAATTAAGAGTTTAATTTTTTTTTAATTAATTAATTTATTTTTGGCTGTGTTGGGTCTCCGTTTCTTCGCGAGGGCTTTCTCTAGTTGCGGTGGGTGGGGGCCACTCTTCATCGCGGTGCGCGGGCCTCTCACTGTCGCGGCCTCTCTTGTTGCGGAGCACAGGCTCCAGACGCACAGGCTCAGTAGTTGTGGCTCACGGGCCCAGTTGCTCCGTGGCATGTGGGATCTTCCCAGACCAGGGCTCGAACCCGTGTCCCCTGCATTGGCAGGCAGATTCTCAACCACTGCACCACCAGGGAAACCCTGGGCGTTGATTTTTTGAGGGGAGCTCCTCTTCAAAGGAAACTTTGAAAAAAACTGAATCCCTCATTGACAGGAGCTTGAGGCAGAGGGCTTCGTGAAACCACAAGCCCACGGGAGAGCATTAGGATTCTTCTGGGGCGGGGGAGGTCTGTGTCCACTACAGCTAGAACTCTCAGGATACGGAGGCACCAGAATCAGAGACTCTAATCAAAATGCTTATAATCTGATAGGAAAATCACAACCAGCATGCAAAGCCAAGGTGCCTGTTAGAGACAGAACACAAGTAGTGAATTGAGAGTTAGGGCCATGGTTGTTAGAGGGATAAGAATGAGCCCTGTAACATGAAGAAGGGTGTTAAGGAGTCTCTTGATTTTCTGACTGAGGAACCTAGAACCTTTTTAAAGGAGGAAGTGCGACTTGATAGGGACTTAAAAGAGCTAAGGATTTTGAAGGGCTAAGGGGAATTTGGGTGCATGCCAAAAGAGAGGCCCACATTGACAGATGCAGTGGGGGAGACACAAAGTACAGCTCGTCCACCCCTGGGTGCCTTACCTCTTGGTCTGTGGGCAGAGCTTCCTGGACGCTAATCCCTGTGACTGTGTCATAGGTCCTGACTCAAATCTGCCACTTACACATTACATCCCCAAAATAACAAATAGCAACAAATAGCATGGTTCATCCACCCATCCATCTTATTGCTAGAATTATGGTGGTAAATAATACAGACACAGTCTCTGCCATCCTGTCCCCTGGGAGAGACAGAGGCCTGACGTGTAAACTCACAACTAAACCACTCTAAACTGCAAGCAGTGACCTGGAGGAGATCAACAGGATGCTGAGATGATATTGCTGGGCAGGTAGAAGCCACTTAAGAAACGGCATTCAGGGAAGACCTCGCTGAGGAGGTGATATTTAAACTGGGACTTGAAGAATGAGAAAGAGAAAGTCAGGCAGAGAGTGTGGGAGCGGAGATGAATGGCTCAGGGAGAGGGGAAAGCATGTGCAAAGGCCCTGAGTTGGAAAAGATCTTGACACCTTTGAAGACTCTTGAAGAGGAATATGGCCGATGCAGAGGTCAGGAAGCAATAGACATGACACAGAGTAGGGGGCCAGATCATAGGAGGCCTTATAAACCAAACGAAAGAGTTTACATTCTATTCTGATTATAGTGAGAATTCATCAAAAATTTTTGAGCAGAAATTTTAAACCTGTTCAAGGCTGTTTTCATTTCTTGGTCTCTATAAAAATGTTCAGTAACAAATTCTCAATACTTTACCTGCGTGTACATGCCCCAGCCACTGTGCTACAGAAGGTGGCGTGAACCTGCTAAGGTTTACTCATTACAGGTCCTTGAACAAGCAACAGATGGATAATAACGTTTAGTCATTGCGGACTGGCAATTACAGTATATATTTAAAGAAGAAATAAAAACATTTCCTGCTTCAAGCTCTCTCATATGAAATGGAGAACCAGTATCTGCCAAATTGTGTACCAGAGACTCAATCCATAGTTCTCAGAACTGATAGAAAACTCCCCGAGGTTAATAATTCATGCATGACCTGTGATTGCAATGGTACGTTTTATCTGTTTTCATTAGATGTTCTCCTTTATTGAGTTTTCACAGTGCACATCAGTAGCCTCTGTGTGCCCCTGTTTGAAATAAGCTGCTTGCTTTTAAAATGTTCTGGACAATATAATTTCTTCTGAACCATTATTGGGAGCACATGTCTCCTGTGTGCCTGGCTTTTCCAGTCTTTTCACACGGGTCTCTAAGACTGTGGTGGGATGTTGATCTCAAGCTATTTGGGGGTCTAAAGAGTTGGGGCTCTCACTGTCTTAGGGGTCAGCTTGCCCCCTCCTGCTCCCCAATGCAGATCTCTCTGATCCTGAGAGGAGGGTTTCTAACTCAGGGCATTTTGCAAGAAGGCACCTGCACATACTTGGAAATGAACAAAGTCCTGGGTCTGCAGGCAACAGGGAGAGAATGACATCTCAGCCCCGCTGGGCCTGACACTGGCACCCAGGGCATCCCAACATCAGGACCAGAGCTCAGAGTCTGGCCTGGTCTGCACTGTATCCTTGGGTCAGAAGCTGGGCTCTGTCCCTTCTTTCCCCTGAGGTACATTCTTCCAGCCACAAGGTGGCGATGACTTTTCCTTTATTTTATCTTTATAGGACTATATAGAAATTCCTGAACTAAGGGCAGCCTTGTAATTACTGGTGACATAGTCTAACTTATGGCTCTAGTCCTTCCCAATCTGATTGTAAAACCAGTTGGAAACTGTATTGCTATAAAAATACACCTAATTTGAATAGATCTATAGATAGACATGCACATACACACAAATTATTAATAGTGAGCATCTCTGGATGGCGGGATTTTAATTATTTTTCCTTTTGCTTAACTGTATTTTCTTTTTTGCCATGAAAGTGTTATTCAGGTTATAACATACTGAATTATTTATGCAATAAAAAAGCAAAGAAAGAAAAACACTTGCTCAGTCAGTCTTGGTGCCCATCACAGTGAGCTGGGGGAAGGAGAGAAATGACAGCCCTCAAGACATCCAGCAGGACCAGCCTCCCACCCCCTGGTACTCAGGGTGTGTGGGTGCCCCAGACATTTGCTGTGTGTCTGTGTGTGTTTGTGTGTCTGTGCATGTGTGTGTGTTCCGGAGGCTCAAAACCTCCCTCTGCTGCTCCCTGCAGCATAAACCCAGGAAACACTTCAGCTGGGTTTCTCACATCTTCTGAAAGTAGTGGTGGCGTGGAGAGGGTGCAGGGTGGGTGCGGAGAGAGCCCTGGCTCCTCTCAGAGACCCGCACCAACAGTGAATTTGGTTCCCCTCCTTTCTGGTCTTCTGCCTGCTTCTCTGTAGATTGTCCGCTTCTTCTCCCTCCTCCTCCTCCTCCTCCCACCATCCCTTTTTATTTTATTCCTGCTCCTTTTTTTTTTTTTTTGGTGCCTGAGTGGGAGGAAGGCATCGTTCTTAAACCATTCATCATCCTGCCTTCTTCCCAGTCCCTGTTGTTGGCAGACACTTTCAGCAGCCAGTGCCTCCCGCTCTGCCTCTTCATAATCCAAGTCAAATTTCTGGAATGTAGAAAATATATTCTCTATAAAACATCAAAGCAAAAAGTCCCAGTGCTTTTGTCAATCAAAACCCCTGGGACTTCAAGACGATGGTCTCTGCTATGATTCTTACAATGCCTGTTGGGAGACACGATCAATTTCTGTGTTTTCTCTATTTTTTTATTAGTTGGTTGTTTTTTGTTCTTGATTTTGTATCCTCTGCGCCCACCACCTGTGGGCAAGGCATAGCTTCTGAGACAATGAAGGCTGTGGCTCCACGTAGGGAGGGAGGTGTGTGGCACTCAACAAGGGAAAATTCCTCACTTAATATCATCAAATTTTATTTCGACACATGTAATACGGGACCAATTATGTACCTGTCTCTCTTAAGGTTGTTATGAGGATTTAATGAGCTAATCCATGAGAACCTTCAACACACTGCCTGGTAGTAAGGCGTAGTGAGGGCTCAGTAAATGCCGCTTATTATTATCGTTACTGTTACTATCATGCTGGGCATCACTTTCCATTGGGAAAAGATAACAGATGCCTGATTCGCCTTCCCCAGGTGCGAACGGGGGTGGTTTGGAGCAATGTTGGAGCTCCAGTGAACCACACCTGGCTTCCCCGCCCCAGATGGGCTCTGAGCCCTGGCACGATAGCTCTACCTTTATGTCCCACATCCTGCTTTCAGGGGTTTTGGGGGGTCTTGCTGGCTTGACATTCTGGTGTCAGTGGCCCACTCTGCTATCTTGTGTACCTCTGATCAGTCAACGTGTATGGTCACATGGGACACAGAGACCTGGCTCAGCTCAAGAGGGGCAGAGTCAATTAGAAGCCGCTAGAGGAGGCTGGCCAATCACACACCCTCTTGGGCGGGAAGCAGATGCTTCCAGGTTCAAGGTTCCTGATGTTCACTTTGGTGGCCCCTGCAAGTCCACCAGCAAACCTGCGGTCTAGGATTGAGCCTGGAGCTGTTCCTCCCTCTAAGGCAGGCAGGGGAGCTCGGGGAGGGAGTGGGCTTTGGCTCTGAGCCATCCTACTTTCCTCCATGCCAAGAGCCGCCTGGGTGTGTCCTGTACCCCACACAGAGGGATGGTCCAAGGAAGGCTGAAGCTGCTTGGGCACATTTCAGCCCTTCCTTGGGGCTGGCTCCAATCTAAGAGAATTGGTTTTCTGTAGGGTCTTGTCTTCTGATCCAGCGATCAGCCTGCTGGTATTGCCACCTGCTGACACATTTAAGTGATAGCAGATCATGGGAACTTCTGCAAAGACCCTAGGTTGTTTTTTATCTGAAATAGTAGAGACCGCTTGTAGTAGAAGACACTGTGGAAATTGCTGCCTCCCAAGCAGCCTGACGGGATGACATCCATAGACTGCCACAGAACTGACTGGCAAGACCTCCAATTCCCCAGGGAACCCTGCTACTCCCCTCTCACATACAGGCACACATTCAGTCACACATGCATACATGCACACACACATACACAGGCACCTGGGCACACATACAGAAGCACACACATGCAGACACACGTACACACAAATGCACGCATGCGCACACACATGGACACATACATGCCCACAGCAGTGTCCAGGGCACCCGCACATCAGTACCTCTGGGGTGGGCTGGTCCTGCAGGTTGTCTTAAGGGCATCGTTCCCCTCTCTTTCCCTCCTCTTTTTCCTGCTCCTCTACAAATGCTAGATTCTTGAAAATATTGAGTGGTTGTGCAGACCAGTTAGGAGACATTTATATTTTGTGCTGGGTCGGTTGCTAAATGAATGGCCCTGGAGATCAGATACTCATGGCTGCCATCTGTCCCAAGAAGGCATTTGTGAAGATTAAGGTGAAGAGCAGACAAAAAAGATGGAGCTATAAGGAAATGCTGAGGCTTTGCTAACATGTCAGAGGAGGCAGGGCATCCCATCTGGCTGCGTCCCCACTGATCTGGGCTGGATTTGGGGGGATCCTCTCTCATCTGCTCGTGTAGGAGGGAGAAGCGGCCTTCAAGTTCAGAGGGCCGGGGAAACTCTGCCCTTTTCCTTAGAGATTTGGGAGCTTCCCTCCTCAAGGCTTCCTTCTTTGTAGCCCAGAGAGTCTCCATGTTTCTGCCCGACACAGGTCGGCTTCATCTGCAGCCTCACCGCCTACCTTCAGCATACTCGTGCTTTGCTTCTGCAACACTGGCTCGTCCTCCCACGCTGGCTCACCAGTCCGCCTTGCCTCCGTTTTCTCCTGGGCCCTCTCCCTCTTGGTGCCCCTTCCTTCTCCCTATCTGGCTTAGACCCCAGGCCTGTCACATAAACCACTCTCCTATCAGGAAGGCCAGCTCTCTTGCTCTCCTGTCCACCTACTGCGTCTCCTGGAATAATCTCACAGTCCATCAGTGGAATCCTCCACCTTACCTGGTATGATGGGAAAAAACCTATCCCCCAACCTTGTCATTTAGTGTCCTTAAAGATTTATGACCAAGTGAGGCTTCATAATCCCTCTCTCTGTGCCTCCATCAGACCCTCAACTCCTCTTCCCAAACCCTGGAACCACTATTTCTCCATAGTCCCTTGCAGCTGTGAGCTGATCTTAACCTTTAGCAATGACAAAAATAGAGATATTTAGGTAGAATCTTCTAAGACAAGCTCAGGTGTCACCTCCTCCAGGGAGACCTCCTTGATCGCAGAGTACTCCTCCCAACTCTGGGTTAAGTTCTCTGCTCTGGGTTCCCATAGCAGCCTGTGCTTCTCTTTTCCATAGCACTTATCACACCTGGCTGCTGTGGCCTGATCACTCTGTTTACTTGCCTCTCTGAATGGGGAACTCCTGGAGAACAAGGACTGTATCTTGCATCTCTGTGTCTAGAGTGCCTGGCACAAAGTGAGTGCTTAAGACATTTTTTTTTTTTTAATCTCAGACTTTCGAGTTGGAAATGATTGCTCTTGACACCTTAAAACATTGTTTTTTAAATACTTTTATTATTTTATATTTTTAAAAAAGAAAAATGTTTTTATTATTGTATATTTATATATGTATATGTTACTTTTCTATTTTATATATCATAAAATATATTTAAATTATTTTTTACGATTAGCTCTTATGCAAATTCTTGGTGGTAAAGTTGGTCTGATATAAGTTATTCCATCATAGCCAGAGAGGGAAGTTCTCTGGGCCATTTTTTTTAAAATTACTTATTTATTTATTTATTTTTTATACAGCAGGTTCTTATTAGTTATCCATTTTATACATATTAGTGCATATATGTCAATCCCAATCTCCCAATTCATCACACCACCACATCCCCCCACCCCCGCTTTCTCAAGACATTTTTTTTTTGATGAATGAATAAATGAATGAATGAAGCCCATTCTTCATGGAAACATGGACCCTGACCAGGCAGACTGTATGGGCCAGAGTAGTCAGGGCCAGGGGATCTCCCTAAAGGGACCCGTAGAAATCCAAGGGGGCCCCGAGAATCTGTCTGCAGCACGGTGATCTGGAAGCACAGCCAGTAACATCCTTATAATAATGAGAAAGCTATTTTCGTCAACTGGCATTCTGTAGATTTTTAACTGACCATTTTGAGGGGAGGGGAAATAATTTCTTCTCCTACTTTTCTTTTCCACAAAGATAAATTCGCCCTTGGCTTAGAGTCCTGAAGTGTACTACCCGACTGCGAGCTGGTGCAAGGCAGAACGTGAAGGGGATGAAAGCAGCGTTAGGTCCCCCTCTCTGCCTCACATCTCTCTCTGCACCCTCTTGCTACACCTGGGTTAGAATGTCCAGGCTTTAAGGGGGGCTTGAGAACCATCTGGCTCAATTATTTGCTCTTGCACTTTATGGAATGGAGGCCCAAAGAGGTTAGTTCAAAGACTTGTCGGTGCCACCTGGTTAGTAAAAGGGGTGCACCTGAGCCAGGCCTCCAGGCTTCCAGCCTGCGCCTGTGTCCAGCATGCAGCACCTTTCCAGCAGAAGTCTTGGTTATGTCTCTCCAGTGACGGATGTCATCACTGTGGCCCTAGGATAGGCCATCCAGCTGTAACACCCCCTCTTCCAAGGATGAGAGCCTCTGATAGCTCTTAAGAGCAGCCGTGCGGAACCTGCTGAGCATAGGATGGTGGCTGGCATCCCCTGTACCTTTTACGGAGCTGCCTATCTCAGCAGCAGGTAGAGCTATCTGTTCCCAGCTTGGCAGGACTGTAGCTCTTATTGATGAAAGAGAAATCAAGCCAAGCCTGAAAAATGACTTAACATTTTGAACGTTGAAGAGACACGGACTAATGGGTTCTCTCCTTATATATATTACGTGGTACAGTGACTTGGGGGCATGTCTATAAAGAATTGCTCTGGCTGCACCCAGCCAGGTTTCCCCTGTCACCTCCAAGCTCTCAAAGCCTGACATAGCTGGGAGTGGACATGTGCCTCGGGCTTTATGGTGCCAGGTGTGCCCTTCCATGCCATATGTTCCTCTGCCCAGGGCTCCCACGTGGAGGCGGCCAACGCAGCTGCTGAAGGAAGAGTTCACAGCAGAGGCTGGAGCGTAACAGGAACCAACACTGTGTTCCCCCAGTCAGCTCCTTTTGGAGCCCTGTGACTCCTCTGTCCTGCTACGCTTCCACTCGGCACTGTCAGATCTGACTTTCGGATGTATTCATTCCACAAACACACAGAGCCCCCTGTGTGCCAGGCCCTGTCTGGGCTCTGGGATTCAGCAGTGAGCGAGGCAGCCTGCTCTACAGTCTAGAATGGGGAGAAGGCAGCACCCAACAGGGATTAACATCCCTGTTGTGATGTGATGTCAGGGGTGCAGCTGTTTGGGAACAAACAAACTAGGAGCAGGACCTGGTGACTGGATGGTCGCTTGGGCTTTTGCAGCTCAGATGCACGGGGAAGGCCTGAATGAAAAGGAGCTGGCCACTCTCAAGTCTAGGGGGAAAGCATTCCAGGCAGTGGGGAGAGCATGTGCAAAAGCCCTCAGGAGGACATGCTTGGTGAGTCTGAGAAACGAACAGAAGGCTGGTACGGCTAGAGCCTGGTGAGCTCGGGGGAGAGAGAGAGGCCAGAGAGGGAACCTGTAGAAATTAGTGGACAAGGGAAAGGAGTTTAGATTTTATTTTTACATAAAGCTTTGGAGAGCTTTAAAGGAGTGGAGAGTGACAGGATCTGACTTGTATTTTAAAGGATGACCCTGTATGCCAACCTTCCTAGCAGCATTATTCACAATAGCCGAAAGGGGGAAACAACCCACATGTCCATCAACTGATGAATGGATAAACAAAATGTGGTCTATCCATGCAATGAAATATTATTCAGTGTTAAAGGGAAGTGAATTCTAACATGCTACAGCATGGATGAACCTTGAGGACATTGTGCTGCGGGAAATAAGCCAGACGCAAAAGGACAAACACTTTGTATGTCCTTGAAGTGAAGTGTATGGTTTCACTTATGTGAGGGACCTGGAGAGAGAGATCTATGGTCCCAGGGAGCTCAAATTCAGAGACAGAAAGTAGAATGGTGGTTACCAGGGGCTGGGGTTGGGGGAGTATGGGGAGTCACTGTTTAATGGGTAGAGAGTTTCAGTTTGAGATGATGCAAAAGTTCTGGAGATGCATGGTGGTGATGGTTGCACAACCATGTGAATGTCCTTAATATTAATAATTTGTACACTCAAAAAGAGTTAAAATGGTAAATTTTATATTATGCATGTTTTACAAAACTTAAGAAAAACACAAACAAGAACAAACAAAAACCAAATAAAGACCTCCTGGCTGCTGTGTGGAGCATGTATGGTAAAGAGCAAGCATTGAAGCAGAAAAACAACAAATAATAGTAGAGGCAAATGTAATAACCCAGGTGATGGAGGTTTGGACCAGGGTGGAAAGAAAGGAGAGAGGAAAAAAAAAAAAGGATGGAGATAATTTCAACCTTAGAGAAAAGTTGCAAAAATAGGACAGAAATTCCCAGTAACCCTTTACCCAGGTGACTGTTGAAATATTTTGGAAATAAAGTTGAGCCAGACTTGACGATGGAACAGTGTGAGGGCTGGAAGGAGAGAAATTTATAGCCCAGTTCCTGAACTTCAGGAAGTTAGATGTGATAGTTAGATGTGAAGGGCAGGGATCAAGTCGTAGACCACTAAGTACCAGCCAACAAAGCCAGGGCCCAGAGAGGTGAGATGAGTTCTCCTGGGACACACAGCGAACACATGGCAGGGCTAGGGTGTGAGCTCAGGTCTCTGATTTGCAGTTTTTGATCAAGGGTGAAACTGCTTTCATTTTAGCCACATTTCACCTTTATGAAAAGGTCAGGGAGGAGAGGACAGAGTCAGATTCTCAGAGATGGACCCTGACTTCCTGCTCTCAGGCTCCTGTTATCCTTACAGGGAAAGGAAGGTGAGCTGAAGCCACCAGACAGTTGCACAGTTTCTCCATCTTCTAAATGAGTCTAACAATCTGTCTGCCGGGGCTGGGAATGGAAGTAAAAGAACATTTCTTTCCATTAAAAGGGTTTTAGCAGACAGAGTTCTACCCGAAACATCTCTCCACACCCCCACGTGTATTCCACACCTCTTGCCAGAGTGACTGAACTCTCAGCGATAGAATCATTCCTTAGGGCTGTAAGCAGAGGTCAGAGAATGCTCAGAAGCAGCCAGTCATGCTGCATTCATTCATTCATTCATTCATAATGTGCCCAACTATGCCAAGCACAGCATGATAGAACGGAAACATTCTCTCTTCCCCACAGTGGTCATCTGGTATTGTGGAAAGAACGTGTGCTTTGCAGACAGACAGAGCACTCTGAGTACTGGCTCTATCATGTTTTAGTTGTATGACGTTGAACAAGTATCCCTCACTGTCTGAGCCATGGTTGCTTCATCTGCAACATGGAAACCATGGCAGTTTTAAAGCATGGCTGCAAATTCTTTTATACTCTTCTCATTGAGACATAGGGTCTATGGCACCTGGCACTTAGTAGGCACCCGATAAATATCCAGTGAAAGATTTCCTAAGCAAAAGTGGTTGGCTGGTCTCCTTAATGAAATAGAGTCTAGCAACAGATAGTTCAGGCAGTTCAGGCTAAAGGTACTGAAGAATGTTTTGCATGAGAGATTTTTCTTAAGTTAGTAGCTTTTGAAAATAGCCAAGAGCCACGTCTAAAACAAAATGTATGACCCACGTTCAGCACAATTTTCTGTTATAAACTTTCCCTCTACATCTCTTAGTATCATAAATTATTATAGCTGGGAGAAATCAGCTCTAAAATTCTCTGTTTCTAAGTGAAAAGCTCTATTATATCTTTAAAAAATTGAAATGATATTTTTTTCTGGATAGTAAAGAAAACCAAAGGTCAGGGTATTAAGGGGAAACTGAGGACTTTTGCAATTTATGAGTCAATTTCTTGGGTCGGTAGACCATTGGGATTTCTCCCAGTTGCTGTGAGGGGTATTTCAATCCTGTATCTGGCTGCTGGAATAATTCTTCTTCCATTTCTGTAGCTCCCCACAAAAGTCTGCAGATTCTGGTAGATAAATTGTCAGCAGTCCTTCCCATTTCTGAGGCATTAAGTTTAAATCCTGTTAAGGTTCCTCATATATTAAAAATAAAACTTCTATTAACGTTTCCCCTGTCAGTGCGATCAGAGTTAAATTAATTTTTAACACTTGAGTAAAGCAGCACAAGAGAAATATGCCCCTAGAGCTGCCACATGTGGGCTGCCGGTGGGTCAGGGAGGCCTGGATTGGCTGACTCCCTACAGAAGCTGCCCCATGGCAACAACTGATTGTATTTGGAGGGGCTCCGTCTCCGTTGACAGTGCTCCTGGCAGTATAATAAGATGTGGTGGGATCCCAGGCTGTGGTCGATGGGCCATATGCAGGTGGATGGCTAAACAAGACATTGACTTTGTAGACAGGTGCTAGACCACTGAGACGGCCCACCAAACTGGCCTGCCTGGGTTTTCACTGATTTGATCATGTGGTATCATCACCCCTGGAGATGCCCTGTGACTCACCCTCAGTGCCCAGGGAAAGAGCTCATTTTTGAAGCTGAATATATGATTTGTGAGAGCATGCGCTTATGTATAGTTGATGTATAACCAGATACATAGTTGAACCCCTGTTTTCATCACTTGAAAGCTGTAAGACCTTAAGCAGAAAAATAAAGGAGGGTGGGAAAAGAGCAACTATTTATTGAACACTTACTTTGTTTTGGGCCCTGAGCTAAGGTGTATGTGTATGTGTGTGTGTGTGTGTGTCTGCAAAACTTATTATAATATTATATTAACTACATGTATGTGAATAGTATGTTAACTACGTCATATTAACTACATCTGTTATCACATACATTAAATATATATGACATATATTACAAGAAAAGCCATTTAACTGTTAAATGACAGAGTTCTTATTTGCACCCAGGCCTATCTGATTCCAAAGCTAGTACTTTTAAGGTTTTAGTGTAAATTATTGAAACTCCCTGTCCCTCAGTTTCCCATCTATAAAATGGGGAAATAGTACCTACTTCATAAGCCCATTGTGAAGATCTAAGGAGATAATGTGTGTGGAATGCTTAGCACAGAGCCTGGTGCAGAGCTCAATACATGCTAGCTACTATTGCAGTAGTGATAGTAGTAGTAATTAAATTCCCTCTTTCTTGCAAAGGCGGAGAAGATCCTTATGAACAAATTAATATTTCTTGACTGTTGTGTGCACCATTTTGGGAGAAAATGATAACACCAGAGGTTCATTGATTCATCCATTCATTCATTCATTTGTTCAGTGTATATTTATTTAAAAGGAATAGGATTTAAGGAACACAAGACATGTACCCCATCTTCAAGGAGTTTACAATCTGGTTGAGACTGATGGACATATGCACAAGATCAAATAAATAATAAAGAAGGCAATAAATGAGTTAAGCCAAATAAGTAAGGTTTGAGGAGGGGAGTCACCGTGGGCAAGAAGTGTGGAGCTGACTGGAGCTGGGCTCTAAAGCAAGCCAGCTTTGGCTTTTAGGAGAGAAGATGGTCAGGACCCCTCATCCCAAAGTCAAGAAAGTACCTTGGGCCCCAGCAGGCAGTTGGTCTCTCAGAAATGGAACTTTCATTTTGCAACTTCTACTCTGAGCTACACAGAATTGGACAGGATTCAGAGAAGGAGTTTTATGGAAACTTGAAATAGAAGCAAACCCTTTCAAAAGAAGTGTCCTGTTTCTTAACAAAAATTCTCTTGAATACAAAGATTATATTGTCACACTCCACCATAATCCATAGACCACCACCACTACCTCACCATCACTGTCGTTGTGATCATCTCCGCCTCTACCATCCCTCCACTATCATCATCCTCTCTACTGCCGCCACAATCATCACCTCCATCACATTAACAGACCACCAGACCCTCCCCATCTCCACCGCCACCATCACCACCACCATTATCACCTCCACCGCCACCACCGTCACCTCACCATCACCTCCACCACCACCATTGCTACCATCACCTCCAGCACCATCTTCATTACCTCACTGCTACCACTGTTACCACCACCCCCCCCACCAGGCAAAATGCCTAACTCTGAGCCAAGATGGTTATATAAATGAGTGGACCTCACCTAAAGGTTTACACCAGTCTAAACGGAGTGAGAGATTTATTTCTTCTGTTCCCTCATATGAGATGAAGTGGGAGCTGGTCTTGGCCCCAAACAGACCTATTGGGAATACCTTCCCCACCTTGTGATCATTTGGCAAAGCTGATGTTACGAAGGAAATGCATTTAAATTTACTTGTCTTCGTCTGAGCTAAGGTTCCCACCTCCTTCAGGTGTGCCTGGAGAGCTGAAGAGAGGTCCAGTTGTTCACAGTTCCAGGAGGTGGAGGTGGGTGGCGGCCATGGAGAGGGGACCCTGAGAAAACCTGCAAGACAGGAGCTATTTCCTTCCCACTCGAAGCAGCCCACTCCCTTCAGGCAATAGACAACTCTGACTTCAAACCCTAGCCAGGGATACTGCTGCATGAGTAATGCCCAGAAAGATGCTATATAAATGGTTTCTTTCATCTCCTATTGAAATGAAAGAACAAGAGAGAGCGAGAGTAGAAATGAATTGTATTCCTACTGCAGAGAGCTCATTTGATAAATAATGTATACAGAGTTTGCAGTAATAACTGCTCTTTTCTGATTCAGCATGTGCGGGTGAGTTTTGACATATATTCTCTGTATTTCTAACAGACCGTGAATGACTGGTGTATGGATTGGCATTATGAAAGGCAGGGCAGACTGTTAACATTTGCTGTAGTGTCAGAAAGGTTAATCTGGCTTTTCCCTTGAGCTGGGGGCAGGGTGCCTTCGCCTTTCAGTGGAGATGTAGGAGGAGAGGCAGGAGACAGATGGAGGGTTCTTCTTCTTCCCCTGGGCTCCTAGGAACAGGTGGCAAGAAGATGACACATGCCACCAAGGTGGAGAGACCAGGACCCAGGCGGGCAAGGAAATGTGTATCTTGAGTCTTGCTCTGCTGCCTTCTGCAAGCTTCTTTTCTCTTAGCATGAAAGCAAGTCTAAGAGACCCACTGGGTGCTGGCAAGAGTGTGGAGATATGCACCCAAGCTTTCCAGGTGGACTTCCCTGGAGGCCTGGGGTGGGGTGGGGGTGGGGGGAACGTGCCCCTACCAAGACAGAAGAAGCACCAGGATGTTGGAAAACTTCCCCAATTCTGCCAGCCCTTGGATTTCCAGGAGGCAAACACTGGGCTCAAGTTGAAAAATTAGTACTTTGATCATCATATATAATCTTCCATTTTGCCCCTAAAAGAGTGTTTTTACCATGTGTTTTGCCTTACAAAGTATCCTCACATATCTTATCTCATTTGGTCCTCACAACGACGGGGCAGGAATTGTTACCCCCATTTTATGATGAGGAAACTGAGGCTAGGAAAGGTTTGGGAACTTGCCCATGGTGGCAAAACAGGTAAGAGGAAGAATTTACTCAAAATATGCTCCAAGTTAGGTTTTCTGACTCTAAGCTCAGTGCTTTTACTACTCAGGGTTTCCTCTCTAGAGACATTTCTGCAGAGACTTCATTGTACTTTGTATTTGTGTGTGTCGGGGACAGGAGCAGGCATGTGGGCATGTACGTGCACACGTCCACACACGCTCAGGTGCACACACATGAATGCATGCACACACACATGCACTGTACACACGTGCACAGGACACAGATCACACAGATGCATACTCACGCATGGACCCACATGTGTGCACACGAGGATGCATGTGCACACACAGTGCAGGTGAGCACACACGTGCACACATGCTTCCACAGCTGAAGCCACAGGAGCATTCCCAGTAGGAGAGGGTTTCTGCTATTCAGTTTATTTCCCTTCCCTTCAGTGAGAAATCACTCACAACCTCAAGAATCACTCCTTCTGGCCCCAGATGGATGGGTGGAGCAACCTGGGAACCCCAGGAAATAATTTCCATCCTGCAGGCGTCTGCGATTCTGGAGAATCATGATCCACGGCCTCTTTTAGCGACTGACCTCCGGTTGGGGTTCGTAGCAGTTGGTGGCTGCAATTTGCTGGGAGTAAGATTTATAACGCTTGGTGTTCAAGAAGATGTAATTTACCTCCCCAAGGGGACAACTTTTGCTCCCAAGAAAATGTTTTCCCTCCCCTCGCTCACCTTTAGATTTAAGAAATTGCTCTGAGAGGTGAGAAGTACCTAAAACCTTAAATATTAGATTCCCTTCCCCAAAGATTAGACAACATTAATGTGAGAGCTGACTCATGTTTTTCCTCAAAGGTTTTTTTCTTGATTCTCCACTCAAATAACCTACAAGGAACTTTCCATGAAATAACAGAAAACAAATCCTCTACATCTAATATTTTTCTCCCCATACCCCTTCTTTCTTCTCATCTTTTACTTTGATTTCTTTCTGCAACATCTCTTGGGAAATCTTACTTCTTATTTTCAAGTGTTTACTGCTTCTGCTCATACTTTTTTTTATGTCAATTTTTAGGGTTTTTTTTTTCCTTCCACTCCCATGAATTCTTAATGGTTTCCTTCAGATGGTCCCTTATTTCTGCAGTTCTTTCGCTTTTCCTTTCCTCGTGCCCTGGGTCTTGTCCTCGTCTTTGCCTTACATTTCCTCCTCCATCTTTGCAAGGAGGTGTTCTAAGCAGAGTGAGCCTTTGGGATTGGGATGGACCTAAGTTTGACTCCAGACTCTACCACTTAAATAGCAGCATGACCTTGGTCAGCCACTTTCACTGTTCTCAGAGCCTTTGTTTCTATATTTGAAATGTACGGTATTAACATCTATAATGCAGAGTTGTTTTGAGAATTAAGTGAGATCTTAAGGGAAGCACCTCTCCCAAAACCTGACACGTAATGTATCTCTACAATATCCATCTGCCCTCCGTGCTTTCTCTTTTGACCATAAAATGTGTCCTCTTCCAGTCCTGTTTGATTCTTTAACTTACCTGGATTAAGTTGCATGAGTTAACTGGCCCCATAAAGGTAGAAATATCCTTAACATGGTGAAGGACAAAGAAGATCCCAAATAAGACAGGCTTGATTTGATGCCAATGCAAATGAAAATGCAGAAGCAAATTAGACAATGAAGGAAATTGTGAGGCTGAAATGTGTCGAAGGTTCAGTCCTCTCACACTGTGTGTGTACTGAAAACATTTTGATAAATGGGAGAGAAGAAAAATCAAAATGTGCTCCTTGGTTCAAACAAGCTGTCATGGCTTGCAAGATAAAGATGTACTCGTCCAGGGAAGTCAGTTTCTAGACACACACCATCATTATGCGCAATTTAATAATATACACAGACATTCTTCCGAGGTCTTGTTTGGCAGTGGCCGACACTCCAAGAGCTGATCTTGATAATTTTGTGTGTTTGGATCCTGCGGTAAAACAAGCAGTCTCAATATTTGGGTTCACTGGGAATGGGTTCTGGAATTGTAATGATGATTAAGTGGGGGAACGTCCTGTTGCCTTGAAACTTAGTTAACTCACACTGACAGGGTGAGCTTGATGATTTGCGTAAATAGCACCACGCCTATCAACAATACCAACGCACCACCACCACCTCAAAAAATAGCAACAGCCAGCAAGACGAGGACAACTGGTCAAAGAAAGTGCACAATGGTTGTAAGGGCTGTAGGAGAGGGGCAAAAATTTGCACCCTGGAGAGGTAGGGCTTTTTTGTGGGTGTGTGAATAATCAACTTTGCCAGCAAGATAGTTTTAATTCTTTTGACATAGAGATAGACCATTTTAGAAGCTGTTTCTGTAAAATGTAGAATTGTGTTATTGTACCTTTATTAGAGGAGAAAACAGGCCAACAGTAACTTTCTAGAAGTCAGGGCCTAGAGCAGAAGGGCAGTTTTTCTCTGAATCACATTGGAGAGGCTCTGCCTTAAAAGATTCTATATCTATTTTCATCTTTAAAGAGCCTAGAGTCCAGAGCAAGAGTCCTAGAGGGAGCAGATGACCTTAGGTAGATTCACATATACCACCTGCTTGAAGGTTTCAACAGGAGCTTCTAATTCCTCTATGTTTTCTAAAGATTTCAGCCCTTTCCTGGTTTTATTTCAGAAACTCTATTATGTATGCTTTTGCCAGCACCCTCAGTCTTTCCTCTTTTACCATCCTTTCAATGTATACACTGTCCAAAGCCAAAGCATGGGCAAAAGCAGCTTGCTTAGCTCAATGTATCATCAAGGAATTAGGTTATTTCTGTTTTCTTGCACTGACATTCTCATTATGTTGGCTTTTGTTCTCAGGCTAGACTCCTCTTGATCCCAAAATAGTTGCCTCAGCTCCAGTTATCATATCCTTACCCAGCAATGTCCAAAGTTTGGAAGTGGGGTAAGAGGGACATTCCCATTCTTGTATCTCTTTTTAAAATTGAGAACATCCCCTAAAACTGCCTCACAGCTCATTGGCCAGAATTGTGTATGTGCCCATTTCCATGACAATTCCTTGCAAGGAAGAATAGAGTTACCATCATTGGTTTAGACTGATCAAGACCCACTCATCTCTCCTCCTGTCAGGGGCTAGAGAAGGAGCCATCCTAAACTGATTGCCATTAGACACTTGAACCAAATTGGGATTACGCTACAAAGAGGAAATGAGAGAGGCCATTGGGTAGATACCCACAGAGTATATGCTTCCCAGTGGAGTTGGTAACATAATCAGGAGTATATAAAGCAGAGGGCTGCTGAGGAATGACATTCCCTTCTTCTCTGGTCTGACCTGCCTCAGGATACTTGAATCTGAAGCACAGGTGTGCTGTCAAAAAGGATGTGTAGCTACCGCATAGGCTTGTTCATTCTGAATAATTGGTCCCTTGATGTTCACGTGACTAATCACTTCTACCACAAGAACTAAGCCACAAATCTCTTCTCCCCAACACTTGATAGAAAGCCTTGAACTCAAAGGGGAATAATCAAAGAAAAGAATTACTTGATAACAAGACAACTCCCAGCTGCATTGAACTCAGCACTTTGGAATGAGGGGCAAATCCATTTTGCCCACCAGGTTAAATAGACATGGGTTAACTTTTGTCCTAGGAGCCCTAGGGCTTCAGAAATCCAATATCCAGAATTAAAGTATTTAGCAAAATGCAAACAATCCTGAAGAAGAGCAAGAATCCCATTAATAAAGACTGTGCATTGTACCGAGCTGGAAGACATTGCCAGTCCCAAGGAAAATGAGAAGTTAGCCAAAGGAACTAGATGTGAAGAACCAGGGGTCAGCAATGAGAAGGTCAGGAGTTGCTGGGAAAGCCACACAGTTCAGATGTAATAGCACCCAGAACACAGGCATTCAAGCACCTGGGAAATTTCTGGATTGTACACTGGATCATTCCTTAGCAATGAGCTGAGCAAATGTTGCAAACTGAAAGGATACACGGGAACAACAGTTCACGTGAGCAGAGGTCATTTTCTAGAGCAGAAAAGCAGCCCTTTCGGGACCTTCCACTGTCCTATTGCACTCACATGAGCCAGGAAATGTTCATTAGGATAGATATCATTTGTTTTTCATTGTCTTCTACCCTATCAATTGACTTTATTTAAAAATTTTCCCTGTTCTAATACCATAGACAGGGCACTAAAAATGAAGAAAATTATTCAAATACAGGGCTTGAGAAACCCAGCCACCAGATTGCTGCTGGAGAGTGGGCTTTGCCTCCTGGAGGACTCTGCCTCTCCTGGAATGGGGAGAGGACAGAGGGCTGTTAGCCTTGAAGGCACGCGACTTGCCCTGCTCCTACCGAAGTGGGCCCTGGGTTGGGCCAGGCCTGGAAAGCCAGTATGCAGATTAGGCCATTTGTTTCTGAGCTTTCACAGACTGGTAGGAGAGACATCAGTGCATCCCAGGCCTGTGTGCCAGGTGGCAGCCAGGCGTCCTGGAGGAATGAGGGAGGGCCGTCTTGGCCTTGGACCAGAATTCTATGACACATGGCTGTTCAAAGCTGGGCTGGCCTTGATAGAAATCCCAACTCTACTTCTTACTTATTGTAAGACCCTGTGCAAGTTCCTTTCCTTCTTTTAGCCTCTATTTTCTGATCTATAAAAGAGGGATAATGGGACTTCCCTGGTGGCGCAGTGTTTAAGAATCCGCCTGACAATGCAGGGGACACAGGTTCGAGCCCTGGTCCGGGAAGATCCCACATGCCACGGAACAGCTAAGCCCGTGTGCCACAAGTACTGAGCCTGTGCTCTAGAGCCCACGAGCCACAACCACTGAGCCCATGTGCCACAACTACTGAAGCCCGCACGCTCTAGGGCCCGTGCTCAGCAACAAAGAGAAACCACTGCAGTGAGAAGCCCGCGCACTGCAACAAAGCATAGCCCCCGCTCGCCACAACTAGAGAAAGCCCGCGCGCACCAGCGAAGACCCAACACAGCCAAAAATAAGTAAGTAAATAAATAAATTAATTAATTATAAAAAAAAAAAAGAGGGATAATAATCCTGCTGAAGCTTCTAGATTGGGATGGTTAAAGTAAATAATCCACGTAAAATTTTAGCTCGGTGCCGGGCATGTTGTAAGTACTGGATAAATGCCAGCTGTTATTTAGTATAAGTCAGTGGAATAAAATGGGACTTGATGACAAATGCTTAAGTAGATTTCAAAGCATATTGATAATTTAGCAGCTAAGTGCCCTTATGTGATTTTTTTAATGACCTCTTTTAAAAGTTAGAAGGTGCTTGCTTTTCCCTTGGTGCTGGTGCAGCCTGCTTGCCAGTCTCTGTATCTCCCACAGGTTCAGCTCTGTTCGGGGTCCTAGGCTCAAACCTCCAATGCTTGGCACACGGTAGGGGACCCAGAAATATATGTTGAAAGAAAGAGGTAGGGATGGAGAAAGTAAAGAAGTATCCAAGAACTCCACCTTGTCCTTGCTCTGAAACAGCCCTGCCCATGGCCCAGACTGACCTCTGCAGCCAGCACTGCACCCCTGAACTGCATGCCTAGTGTGGCAATCTGCCCCCCACACCCCCCCACCTCTGGTCCCTTAAGGCCCCCCAATAAGCAGACCTGCTGGTTGACGTAACCAAGGTGGTGTGGGGTGGCTTAAGACAGCTCTTGCTTGGTCCCCACCTTTTCATACTCCAACCCTGTTTTACCAACTTGGACCTTAGCTCTGCCACCTTGACCTCAGCCCTGCCTCTGGTCTCTTGAACGTGCTGTGCAGAAGTGGTCTTTCCACCGTTACACTAACCATAGGGTTTTTATTACTTGAGGCCCTACTTGCCACGTATGGGCATCATATTGGACATTATTATGCCCTTAATCCTCAGAAAAATCCTGGGAGTCAAATTCTGTGAACCCTACGTTATAGATTGGGTAACTGAGGCTCAGAGGGGTGAAGAGCCTGACTCAGGACCACACAGCTAGGAATCAAATACCAGTCTCTGGCTTCAAAGCTCATGTTCTAGTCATTCTTCAGCCTTGGCTTTTCTAGTGGACACCAGCTTGGCTCTCTGAGTCCTGAGGCCTCAGAAAAGACTCCTGCCTCCCCCCGGTTTCTGTGGAACCCGCTTTCCCCAGCTGGTCACTTGGCTGCTGTCTCAGCTAGATTCCTTCCACAGTTCCTCCGTCTCCCAGGAGGTCTGTATGCTCCTGACCCCACCTCTCCAGGCTTGGACTGCAGGGACCCAAGTCCTGTCCTGAATTTCTGTCCAGTTACAGGGCCCTGACACCATGACCATGTCTTCCTGAGCCGGCCAGGGTGTCTACCACCTCCCTGCCTAGGGGTCCCATCATTGATCTGCTATGTCAGGAAATCCTGTTTCTTCTCCCAGACGTTTGATGCACACTGCTTGTTGGAATGACAGTCATTGTCTGGCCCGTGGATAACTCATTCAACCTGACAGATTGTCTAGCTCCTACAACTGCATCTTATGTCACCATCCCACTCAAATGGTCCACATACAGCAGACAAAAACCTGTTTAGGGATCTGAGCTATCTATCCTTCCCTACTAGGCTCCCCAGACATATACAAGCTGCCAAGACCCACATCCGGGACATGGCACAGTCCCCAAACTCCCTGGCCTTTGCTCTCTGGAGTCTGATTAAGTGGTGGCAGAGGTGGGAGAAATAGGTCTTAACCCCTGAATCCTCAGAAGAGGGAGGCTGGGATTCCAGGGCCTGGCAGATGATTAATAGACCTGGCATATTAGATTTGACACATCAGGGCAACATTAAATGTGATTTATGACTTGGTTTTAATCGAGATTTTACAGAATTATTATTCAGTGCAAAGCGCAGACCTGGACCCATATTCCTAAGTGTGCCAGGCGTCCTGTGCTTAGAGCTGGGCGAATATCTTCTGCCCAGGGGTGATGTCCATGCTCTCCCAGCGTGGTGCCAGAGGCAGCTTCTTGCTCTGCCTGCCCCACACCCCTCCCCCTCCCTGCCAGAGAGGGTCACCCTTGGAAGAACAGCACAGGCAGAGGAGTTTGCCTCTGTCACTCCGTTCTCCTTAACCTTTTCAAACCCAAGGTCAAACCACAGATTGACCTGGTTTGCAAAATGAAGCAATGAACTCCATGAAGTGAAGGTATAAATGACTTCATGGAGCATTTCCATTCTAAAAGAGAAGAGAAGAGTTAGGCAGTGTTTTAACTCAGGGGAATGACCTTTCCAGGGGTGGAATTTCAGCCCATTGAGGAGAAGCTTGAGGGGCTTGTCCACAGGCAGACATCAAGAGACAGCCATGAGTTTTGGAGGTGGGAGAGGGAATGACATGGCAGTCTTGAGGCCCCCCTTGACCCATGGTGCTTGGGACTGCAGCTGCCACGCTGGCCAGTTGTGATGGTCATACTGAGGGTACTCATGTCTGCGGGGATGATGGGTGTGAGGGCAGGGAGGAGGACGAGGAAATATGTGGGAACTTTCTCCCCACCTCCACGAGGCTGCCTTCTGACCTACAAGTGGGAAAACTGGGCTTAAACTACATTTATTGAATTTTGAACTGCATTGGGCCAAGAAAATTACTCGTTAATATATAAAGCACTGCGTTTCCCATAATGTGAATGCCAGTGAAAAATGGATTCGTGCTTGCTTCTCTCATAGAGAGAAGCTTGCCTTTAAAGTACTAACGTAAATGTGTCCTTAGGGAGAGAAGGAACGGCAAATTAGATAGAAGCTTGCAATATGATATGGCAGCCAAGAAAGCTCGCGCTCAGCTCTGCGCCTGCAGACACGCAGAGCTGAAGGAGGAGGTTGGCGGAGTAGCAGGAGCAATTGGGGCAGCGAGTCTTGATCTCCAGGAAGTTGGGCCCCCAGCCTTCCTTCCTGGACACCTGCTGAGGGTGAGAGAGCTCGCTGCTGTGGGTCAAGTAAGGGAGGTTGCCCAATGTGGAGGGAAGGGCATGGTCACGGAGGTATAGATATGGGTTTGAATCCCTCCTGGTCATCTCTGGGCAAGTTACTTACCCTCTCTGAGACTTAGTTTCCTCAATGGTATATGGATGGGGACAAAATACTTGCCATGTGGAGTTCATGTGGGACTTCACTGAGGTACTGCATGCAAAGTATCTGGCATCTAACAGTGTTCATTCCCTTTACCTTTAACATTAAACGACAAATTTAACAAAATATGGTAGCACTCTCTAAACAGAAGACCATTTGGAGAGTGCTACCATCCCTTTAACAAAATATGCTCATTTATCCCACATTTGTTGAGTTCCTATCATGCACAACATGGCTCTTGACCCCAAGGAGCATAGGATGTTCCGGTAGGTGCACCAGTAGTGACATTCAGGGGAGATTATAGAAATACAGAGGAGGTGGAATTAAGCCAATGTGAGAACGTGGGGGAAATCTGAGAAAGGTGCCAGGAGGATGAGGAGACACCTACGTTTTAGTCTTAAGTATGAGCAGGAGCAGCCAAGGGAAGGGGCGTTCTGGGCAGAGGGGTGGGCAGGAGCCAAGGCGAGGTGGTAGGAATCGGTGTGGTGTGCTTAGGGCTTCAGTGTGGCCGGGGCATGAGGCAGAGTCAGGAGCAGAAGCAGCTGCGGCCAGCCAGGCCATCAGCAGTCAGACCACGGAGGGTCCATACTGAGCAGGTGGACTTTTCTCTGAGTGGTGACAGGGAGCTGTTGAAGGTGACCGTGGATCTGGCAGTGTGTGGAGGCTGGCCTGGGGAGGCTGGGGCAGAATGGCTGGTGGGGAGGCTCTTGCTGAGGCCAATGAAGGTGACAGTCACTGAAAGTCAGAAATGGAGTGTTGGAGCTGGGGTGGGGTGGAGGGCAGAGACAAGAGACGTGTTTTAGGAAGGAAAATGGGAAGAAAACAGGCCTGAGGAAGGCATCAAAATGGTCTTCAGTTTGGAGAGTGCTACCAACAGACAGAGAATTCGGAAAGAGGAACATTTGGTGAAGAAATCACTGAGCTAGGTTTCAGACTTGTTGAGTCTGATGGACCTACAGGGCTGCTAGCGGGAGATGACCAGTGAGTGCCGGGCCACAGAGAGCAGGATGGCAGATATGCCCTGGCTCTCTGCTAGATGTTCTGGGGCTTCAACAGCAAGGAAGGCATAGCCTCCGCCCTCGAGGAATTCACGGTTCTGCCGGGAGGCCTCGTTGCCATGAGAACACAGCTCAAAGGGCGATTGACTATGTGTGGTTGGGTCAGAGAAGGTTCAGAGAGCAGGACAGTTTTGAGCTGGACCCTAAAGGATGAGTAGAATTGTACCAGGTGGGAAGCTGAGGTTGGCATGGGGGTTGGGGCTTCCTCACTGGTGAGAAAGGTACATAAAGACATAGAGGAGCTGGAACACTGGGTATGAGGAAGGTTGCATGGCCTCTTGCAGCTGGACTGGGGGATGCCCTGGTAATCAGGGGAGCAAGAGATAAGAGAGGAAAGGAGGTCTAGAGTCAGACTGTGAGGGCGTTTGGAAAGCAGGCTCAAGTTCCTCTGGCATGATCCTAGAGGAAGTGGGATCTAACAGTTTTAGGAATGGCAAACCTGGGTTTTGGACAAATTTCTCTGGCATCAGTGTCATGCATAGACTGGAGAGAAGAGATACCGAGGCTGAAAACATGGAAACCAGCCTAGAGACAACTGTAGTGGTCCAGGTAGGAGAAGGCGAGGGCGAACGCAAGAGCCCCTTCAGAGGGAAAATGTGCAGTGACAACCACTAGGCTGGGGGCGGGGGGATGGGGGTGGGCGGGGAAGAGGCAAGGATGCTTGCAAGATCTCTAGCCGGGATGATGGTGTGGTATGATCAACTGTGAAAAGGAATTGTGACAAGAGTAAAATGTGGAGAGGTGGGCGTACAGAGAATGAGTTCAGACTTGGAAAGTTTGCGTTTGAGTTGTCTACGGAGAAATCAAATAAGCGGCTGGTATGTGGATCTCGAGCTCAGGAGAGAGGTTCAGATTTAAGAGTCACCAGTGTAAATGTGATAGTTGTATCCTTGGGAATGGATTGGATCATTCAAAGAAAATGTGCAGAGTGAAAAGAAAAGAAGACGGAAGATGAAGCAGGGAGAACACCAGCATGGAAAGGGCTGGTGGAGGAGAACATTTGTAGAAAGGGCAGAGTCACAGTGATGAAGGACTCAGAAGACTCAGCCTAAAGTAAAGCCCTAACACTCAGAGAGAAAAACATGCCTCCTTTAGGCTCCTCGGTATTCCCAGTCCTCCTTGAACACAGGATGTATCTCTGTGCTATGTAATTGTTTACTCACTTCCTTCCTCATTAGTGCATCAGTGATGTGTCCTGCGTCACTGTTGGCTGAACACTTGGCACAGGGCTGGCACTAGGTGGGAACTCAATGAACGCTTGCCAAATCATTGAGTAAGAGGTCAGTGCTACCAAATGTGGCAGAAAATCAGGTAAAATGAAGAAATGGAGGTAACTAGATGGCACTAGAAACTTGAGCAGTTTCTGTGTGATGGTGGTGGGATGGCTGGACCACTGGGGTGGGGTTATGGGTAGAAGGGAGAAGCCAGTCTGTACTGTCAAGAACAGGAAGCTCACAGCTAATTCACATCTGAATTAGACAACAAAGAGAGAAGAGCAATAAATATACTGCAATTAGTAAAACAGAGGAACTGTCTTATGAGTCATGACAAGATTGAAGTTAATACATCGATCTGAATAATAAACTCACTCATGTCCTTCCCCTCCCGTCGCTGTACTTGTTGTATCCCAGCTTGTCAAAATCTTTATTTTGGGTCCTTGACAGAACCAGTGATCATGTCAGTCTGTACTTGTTGCAATAATTAATAATTTGTGCTGTATGTTGACTTGCAATGATTGGTAGAGCTGTTTAGTTGGGAAGGGATGATATCTGAGAGGAAGGGGGTATCTTATTACCTGGGTCCATTTTGGGTACTTGAATCTCTCTTGAATCTTCTAACATTTACCACCATTGGCTTAGCCAACAATGAGTCAGGCCTGTCATCTGCTCTTCCAAACCAGCACCTGGAGTACACCACTGGGGCCTATGTCACAGACCATATTTGTGCCTGAGGATTAAGGGCCTCTAGATTTTGAGAGTTACACTGAGGTACAAGTTAAGATGGGATATAAGGACAGAAGGGTCTGGAGTACAGGTGGGGAATATAGTAGTGGTGGCTTTTAAAATAAGTGGTGGTCCTGGAAGAAATTATTTTTCTGGCAGGCTTAGCCCTTAGTGCTTAAGCTCC
The DNA here is from genome assembly GCF_965194805.1 of Balaenoptera borealis. Lineage (NCBI taxonomy): Eukaryota > Metazoa > Chordata > Mammalia > Artiodactyla > Balaenopteridae > Balaenoptera > Balaenoptera borealis. Next base: position 55,503,171 of record NC_138860.1, on the reverse strand, counting down.
ACTCACTCTTCTTCAATTGGTATATTTTAGCAGACAGATATCATAGTGAGGATTGTCCAGCTCTCCCAGACAAGTACAGACTCTATCTCAGGATCTAGTAAACCCCAAACACAGGATTTCTTCATAAAACTTCTTTCCCAGCTGCCAAATGCATTTTCGTCCTCTTTCCATTAAACATCTGGTTTCTGTTCTTGTCAATGTGGTAACACAAACATGCACACACACATGTTAATCATTAGCAGACCTCAAAGATGCCCCCGGCCCTTATCTTGAATTACACTGTTCCCTTGATGAAGAAACACAAAAGAGAAACATGATCCTGTGCATGCTTCTAGCTGAACTGTTGTTCCTAAGAAATGGAACATCTCAGACCCTCTCCTGGGGATCAGAAGCTCCAGGTTGGAAACAGAACCCAGTAAACGGGCAGTGACCTCCCATCCATGGGGAAAGGCCAGTTGGGTGGGCAGAGAAGATGGTCAAGTCCCAAAGGTCTAAAAAGCTTTGGAAATGAGATTTGGGTGACTCCTACCCCTTGTCTGATTCTGCCCACTCAACCCCACTGAGTGGCCGTAGTGACGTTGGAAGGATAAGGCTGAAGGACTTTACCTTTGATTCTTGCTTCCCTTTTATGTGTGAGCGGCTAACAGCCTGAGAAAGTACACTCTTTAATGTACAATCTACCCGGAAAGATCAACGGCAGCTTAACATGCATTTCTGTCTAATATTCACTTTGGCAGGTCTTTGTCATAAAAATGCCGGTTTTAATGAAGTGCATTAAAATGAGAAGATTCATGGCTAGCCTGTGGGCTTTTATCACTGTTGGCTCCCCTTGAGCTGTCAGAGCACAAGCCACTCTGTGGGAAGCAGACAGAGGGATGTCATTTTAGGAATCACAAACACAAAAATTGCCCATTTCTGGAAAGATCCATGTTACATGCATATATTTTAATTTAATTCACTTAATTTCCATCACATGATGTCTTTCCAAAGATGTGTCTTTGGGAGAAAGTTGAGCTATGAGCCAGGAAGTTGCAGATGATGGGGAGAAGAGTCCTACTATGGGCTATACTGTGTCTCCACAAAACTCGTGTGTTGAAGTCCTAACCCTCCAGAACTTCAGAATGTGACCATGTTTAGAGATAAGATCTTTAAAGAGGTGATTAAGTTAAAATAAGACTGATATACACCCACTAATCCAATCTGACTAGTGCCCTTGTAAGAAGAGGAGGATTGGGGCACACAGAGACACCAGAGGCATATGTGGCAGAGAAAAGACCGTGTGAAGCAACAGCAAGAGGACGGCTATCTACAAGCCAGGAGAGAGACCTCAGAGGAAACGAACCCTGCTGGCACCTTGATTTTGGGTGTCCAGCCTCTACACCATGAGAAAATAGATTTCTGCTGTTTAATCTGTGGTATTTTGTTACGGCAGCCCTAGCAAACTAATATGAGACCCAAAGCTTGAGACTGGAACAGTGGGTTATGAGCTCATTCTTTGGAAGAAGAAAGTGATCCAGAAGGCATGAGAGTGCAGCCCGCAGCCATGTATTCCCTGGAATGAGGTTGATGGGAACATCTGGAAACTTCTGGAAAACAGAGAATGAAGGTGTTGATAGTAGTGGCAGTCTCTGTCTTTGAATGCCTGGGAGGCTACCGCTGGTAAGAAAGAATACACTTAGAACATGAGGCATAAGGGGACTGCACTTACAACAGCAGGTAAGGAGTTTCATAGGTAGGTAGACAGGTGTTCAACTAATATGTATTGAATGCTACTGAATGAACTGAGAGGGGGCACAGCATAGCTGTTAGAAGCACAGACACTGGGACCCCAGGTCCACCACACACCAGCTACGTGACCCCTCCGTGCTTCAATTTTTCCATCCGTGAAGTGAGAATAACAGCAGTTCCTACCTCATGGGCTGCTGTGAGGATGAAACTGGTTAATATTTTTTACGTGCTTAGAGCGATGCCAGACACATGGAGAGTGTGCTGTCTTTGTTAAGTGAGTGAGTGGTTTGGACTCAGTGTGAGGAGGTCCATCGCAACAGCCGCTCCTGTAATAGCAGAACAGGATGCCCTGGGGTGGTGAGCTCTTTATCTCCAAGTCATCTGCTGGCTCGGTGTCCCCTGATCCCTCCCCTTCTGTTCCCTGGCGCTGCTTTCCTTTAAGTTCTCACTGACTCATCTGGACTCTCCCCAACCTCTTCGATCAAATCTCCTTGCCCCTAACATCTTCTCCCCCCATTTCCCTTCCACCATTCTGTCAAAGCAAAATTTTAAAAAATCGTGGTACATTTCTACCTATATCTGCATATCTCCATTACCTAAGGGCTTGGGGAGGAGGTGCGGGGGTGCTGGTGAGTGGTTAAGGAACTGCAGGAAATGATACACAAGTGCTGAGGATATGCTAGCTTTTCAGGGGTGAGAGGGATAAAATCAAGCTCTTTGGCACAAAAACGGTCTTTTACAATCTGGTCCTTGGTATACTTCTCTGGCTTTATTTCCTATTATTTCCTATTACTCAAAAGTTTATGCTAAACAAATGCAGAATACTAGCAGTGTTAGGAATACGTGGTTCTGGGTCGATGCTACTGTGCCTTGGCATACGCTCTGCCCTGTGTACACTCTTGCGCCCTGGAATACCATTTTCCTTCTTCTTCTTTTTTTTTTTTTTTTAAATCTGGTGAATTTATGTTCATCATCCCAAGTCCAGGTGACATCCTTCAGGAAAGTGCCCCTGATTACTGTCCAAACAGAATTCAGAACTCCCAAATCATCCTGCTCTTATCCTGGATAAGAAAAGAAAACTTGTTTCTTTCCAGTGTACTTACTATAATAAATAAATATCAGAAGGAGAATTCAAGAAGCAATTAGGAATTTGAAATCATCTAAGGACTAAATCTGGCATTTCTTCCACTGTAGCTGGCTGCCCCTCAAAACTTCAACAGTCCTATAATAAAATGGTATTTTAAGAAGCAAGCTAGCTCTGCAGTCAAAGGGGGGGCATTCGAGTCAATGGAGTAAAGAGTATAGCTCTGGGGTGGTAAAAGAGAGCTGGACAGGAAGACCCCATACAGCCCAAGTGGGAGAATCAAAGGAATGTCATGTTGGTTGTCATCCCAAAGGCCATAAATCCATTGGCACACCTATGCATGGTCGCCTGCGGTCCTGTTCTCACTCCACTCCATCTTTGGACATCTGACACGACAGGCGAGAATCCTTGGTGACCATATAACTATCTTCCAGATCTTAGAAGCAAGCTAGCACACACCATGATCACGGGACAGGGAGATCTCAGGAAAACAAGTCTCTATGAGCATCAGTTTGTAAAACCACCCAGAGGACTAAGTAGACGATGAATGACAAAAGTGCTTTTCTTTTTTTTTTTGCATCTTTATTGGAGTATAATTGCTTTACAATGTTGTGTTAGTTTCTGCTATACAACAAAGTGAATCAGCTATATGTATACATATATCACCCTATCCCCTCCCTCTTTTTTTTGAATTTTATTTTATTTTATTCTTTTATACAGCAGGTTCTTATTAGTTATATATTTTATACGTATTAGTGTATATACATCAATCCCAATCTCCCAATTCATCCCACCACCACCCACCCCCAGTTTCCCACCTTGGTGTCCATACATTTTCCCTCTACATCTGTGTCTCTATTTCTGCCTTGCAAACTGGTTCATCTGTACCATTTTTCTAGATTCCACATATATGCATTAATATACGATATTTGTTTTTCTCTTTCTGACTTACTTCACTCTGTATGACAGTCTCTAGGTCCATCGATGTCTCAGCAAATGACCCAATTTTGTTCCTTTTTATAGCTGAGTAATATTCCATTGTATATATGTAGCACATCTTCTTTACCCATTCCTCTGTCTGTCGATGGGCATTTAGGTTGCTTCAATGACCTGGCTATTGTAAATAGTGCTGCAATGAACATTGGGGTGCATGTGTCGTTTTGAATTATGGTTTTCTCTAGGTATATGCCCAATAGTGGGATTGCTGGGTCGTATGGTAGTTCTATTTTTAGTCTTTTAAGGAACCTCCATACTGTTCTCCATAGTGGCTCTATCAATTTACATTCCCACCAACAGTGCAAGAGGGTTCCCTTTTCTCCACACCCTCTCCAGCATTTATTGTTTGTAGAGTTTTTGATGATGGCCATTCTGACCACTGTGAGGTGATACCTCATTGTAGTTTTGATTTGCATTTCTCTAATGATTAGTGATGTTGAGCATCCTTTCATGTGTTTGTTGGTAATCTGTAAATCTTCTTTGGAAAAATGTCTATTTAGATCTTCTGCCCATTTTTGGATTAGGTTGTTTCTTTTTTTGACATTGAACTGCATGAGCTGCTCATATATTTTGGCGATTAATCCTTTGTCAGTTGCTTCGTTTGCAAATATTTTCTCCCATTCTAAGGGTTGTCTTTTCGTCTTGTTTATGGTTTCCTTTGCTGTGCAAAAGCTTTTAAGTTTCATTAGGTCCCATTTGTTTATTTTTGTTTTTATTTCCATTTCTCTAGGAGGTAGGTCAAAAAGGATCTTGCTGTGGTGTATGTCAAAGAGTGTTCTGCCTATGTGTTCCTCTAAGAGTTTTATAGTGTCTGCTCTTACATTTAGGTCTTTGATCCATTTTGAGTATATTTTTGTGTATGGTGTTAGGGAGTGTTCTAATTTCATTCTTTTACATGTAGCTGTCCAGTTTTCCCAGCACCACTTATTGAAGAGGCTGTCTTTTCTCTGCTGTATACTCTTGCCTCCTTTTTCAAAGGTAAGGTGACCATATGTGCGTGGGTTTATCTCTGGGCTTTCTATCCTATTCCATTGATCTATATTTCTGTTTTTGTGCCAATACCATACTGTCGTGATTACTGTAGGTTTGTAGTATAGTCTGAAGTCAGGGAGCCTGATTCCTCCAGCTCCATTTTTCTTTCTCAAGATTGCTTTGGCTATACGGGGTCTTTTGTGTTTCCACACAAATTGTGAAATTTTTTGTTCTAGTTCTGTGAAAAATGCCATTGGTAGTTTGATAGAGATGGCCTTGAACCTGTAGATTGCTTTGGGTCTAATAGTTATTTTCACAATGCTGATTCTTCCAATCCAAGAACATGATATATCTCTCCATCTGTTTGTATCATCTTTAATTTCTTTCATCAGTGTCTTATAGTTTTCTGCATACAGGCCTTTGGTTTTCTTAGGTAGGTTTATTCCTAGGTATTTTATTCTTTTTGTTGCAATGGTAAATGGGAATGTTCCCTTAATTTGTCTTTCAGATTTTTCATGATTAGTGTCATTAGTGTCTAGGAATGCAAGAGATTTCTGTGCATTAATTTTGTATGCTGCTACTTTACCAAATTCATTGATTAGCTCTAGTAGTTTTCCGGTAGAATCTTTAGGGTTCTCTATGTATAGTATCATGTCATCTGCAGACATTGACAGTTTTACTTCTTCTTTTCCGATTTGGATTCCTTTTATTTATTTTTCTTCTCTGATTGCTGTGGCTAAAACTTCCAAAACTATGTTGAATAATAGTGGTGAGAGTGGGCATCCTTGTCTTGTTCCTGATTTTAGAGGAAATGGTTTCAGTTTTTCACCACTGAGAATGATGTTGGCTGTGGGTTTGTCATATATGGCCTTTATTATGTTGAGGTAAGTTCCCTCTGTGCCTCTTACTGGAGAATTTTTAACATAAATGGATGTTGAATTTGTCAAAAGCTTTTTATCATCTATTGAGATGATCATATGGTTTTTATTCATCAATTTGTTAATATGGTGTATCACATTGATTGATTTGCATGTATTGAAGATTCCTTGCGTCCCTGGGAGAAATCCCACTTGATCATGGTTTATGATCCTTTTAATGTGTTGTTGGATTCTGTTTCCTAGTATTTTGTTGAGGATTTTTGCATCTATATTCATCAGTGATATTGGTCTGTATTTTTCTTTTTTTTTTGTATCTCTGTCTGGTTTTGGTATCAGGGTGATGGTGGCCTCATGGAATGAGTTTGGGAGTGTTCCTTCCTCTGCATTTTTTTGTAAGAGTTTGAGAAGGATGGGTGTTAGCTCTTCTCTAAATGTTTGATAGAATTCTCCTGTGAAGCTATCTGGTCCTGCACTTTTGTTTGTTGGAAGATTTTTAATCCCACTTTCAATTTCATTACTTGTGATTGATCTGTTCATATTTTCTATTTCTTCCTGATTCAGTCTTGGAAGGTTATACCTTTCTAAGAATTGGTCCATTGCTTCCAGGTTGTCCATTTTATTGGCATAGAGTTGCTTGTAGTAGTCTCTTATGATGCTTTGTATTTTTGCAGTGTCCGTTGTAACTTCCCCTTTTTGTTTTCTAATTTTATTGATTTGAGTCCTCTCCCTCTTTTTCTTGATGAGTCTGACTAAAAGTTTATCAATTTTGTTTACCTTCTCAAAGAACCAGCTTTTAGTTTTCTTGATCTTTGTAATTGTTTTCTTTGTTTCTATTTCATTTATTTCTGCTCTGATCTTTATGATTTCTGTCCTTCTACTAACTTTGGGTTTTTTTGGTCTTCTTTCTATAGTTCCTTTAGGTGTAAGGTTAGATTGTTTATTTGAGATTTTTCTTGCTTCTTGAGGTAGGATTGTATTGCTATAAACTTCCCTCTTAGAACTGCTTTTGCTGCATCCCATGGGTTTTGGATCATGGTGTTTTCATTGCCATTTTTCTCTAGGCATTTTTAAAATTTCTTCTTTGATTTCTTCAGTGATCTCTTGGTTATTTAGTAACACATTGTTTAGCCTCCATGTGTTTGTGTTTTTTACATTTTTTCCCTGTAATTGATTTCTAATCTCATAGCATTGTTGTCAGAAAAGATGCTTGATATGATTTCAATTTTCTTAAATTTACTGAGGCTTGATTTGTGACCCAAGATGTGATCTGTCCTGGAGAATGTCCCATGTGCACTTGAGAAGAAAGTGTAATCTGCTGTTTTGGGATGGGATGTCCTATAAATATCAATTAAATCTATCTGGTCTATTGTGCCATTTAAAGCTTGTGTTTCTTTATTAATTTTCTGTCTGGATCTGTCCATTGGTATAAGTGAGGTGTTAAAGTCCCCCACTATTGTTGTGTTACTGTTGATTTCCTCTTTTATAGCTGTTAGCAGTTGCCTTATATATTGAGGTGCTCCTATGTTGGGTGCATATATATTTATAATTGTTATATCTTCCTCTTGGATTGATCCCTTGATCATTACGTAGTGTCCTTCCTTGTCTTTTGTAACATTCTTTATTTTAAAGTCTATTTTATCTGATATGAGTATTGCTACTCCAGCTTTCTTTTGATTTCCATTTGCATGGAATATCTTTTTCCATCCCCTCACTTTCAGTCTGTATGTGTCCCTAGGTCTGAAGTGGGTCTCTTGTAGACAGGATATATATGGGTCTTGTTTTTGTATCCATTCAGCAAGCCTGTGCCTTTTGGTTGGAGCATTTAATCCATTCACATTTAAGGTAATTATCAATATGTATGTTCCTATTACCATTTTCTTAATTTTGGGGGGTTTGTTTTTGTAGGTCCTTTTCTTCTCTTGTGTTTCCCACTTAGAGAAGTTCCTTTAGCATTTGTCGTAGAGCTGGTTTGGTGGTGCTGAATTCTCTTAGCTTTTGCTAGTCTGTAAAGCTTTTGATTTCTCCATCAAATCTGAATGAAATCCTTGTCGGGTAGAGTAATCTTGGTTGTTGGTTTTTCCCATCCATCACTTTAAATATATCATGCCATTCCCTTCTGGTTTGTAGAGTTTCTGCTGAAATCTGCTGTTAACCTTACGGGAGTTCCCTTGTATGTTATTTGTCGTTTTTCCTTTGTTGCTTTCAAAAATTTTTCTTTGTCTTTAATTTTTGTCAATTTGATTACTATGTGTCTCGGCACGTTTCTCCTTGAGTTTATCTTGCCTGGGACTCTCTGCACTTCCTAGACTTGGTTGGCTATTTCCTTTCCCATGTTAGGGAAGTTTTCAACTATAATCTGTTCAAATATTTTCTCGGGTCCTTTCTCTCTCCTCTCCTTCTGGACCCCCTATAATGTGAATGTTGCATTTAATGTTGTCCCAGTGGTCTCTTAGGCTGTCTTCATTTCTTTTCATTCTTTTTTCTTTATTCTGTTTCATGGCAGTGAATTCCACCATTCTATCTTCCAGGTCACTTATCTGTTCTTTTGCCTCAGTTATTCTGCTATTGATTCCTTCTAGTGTATTTTTCATTTCAGTTATTGTATTGTTCATCTCTGCTTGTTTGTTCTTTAATTCTTCTACATGTTTGTTCTTTAATTCTTCTAGGTCTTTGTTAAACATTTCTTGCGTCTTCTCGATCTTTGCCTCCATTCTTTTTCCGAGGTCCTGGATCATCTTCACTATCATTATTCTGAATTCTTTTTCTGGAAGGTTGCCTATCTCCACTTCATTTAGTTGTTTCTTGGGGGTTTTATCTTGTTTCTTTATCTGGTACATAGTCCTTTGCCTTTTCATTTTGTCTATCTTTCTGTGAATGTGGTTTTCGTTCTACAGGCTGCAGAATTGTAGTTTTTCTTGCTTCTGCTGTCTGCCCTGTGGTAGATGAGGCTGTCTAAGAGGCTTGTGCAAGCTTCCTGATGGCAGGGACTGGTGGTGGGTTGCTGGCTCTTGCTTTGGTGGGCAGAGCTCAGTAAAACTTTAATCTGCTTGTCTGCTGATGGGTGGGGCTGGGTTCCCTCCCTGTTGGTTGTTTAGCCTGAGGTGACCCAGCACTGGAGACCACAGGCTCTTTGATGGGGCTAATGGCTGACTCTGGGAGGGCTCATGCCAAGGAGTATTTCCCAGAACTTCTACTGGCAGTGTCCTTGTCCTCATGGTGAGACACAGCCACCCCCCACCTCTGCAGGAGACCCTCCAACACTAACAGGTAGATCTGGTTCAGTCTCCTGTGGGGTCACTGCTCCTTCCCCTGGGTCCCGATGCACACACTACTTTGTGTGTGCCTTCCAAGAGTGGAGGCTCTGTTTCCCCGAGTCCTTTCAAAGTCCTGCAATCAAATAGCCTTCAAAGTCTGATTCTCTGGGAATTCCTCCTCCCGTTGCCAGACCCCCAGGTTGGGAAGCCTGACGTGGGGCTCAGAACCTTCACTCCAGTGGGGGGGACTTCTGTGGTATAAGTGTCCTCCAGTTTGTGAGTCACCCACCCAGCAGTTATGGGATTTGATTTTTTTGTGATTGCACCCCTCCTACCATCTCATTGTGGCTTCTCCTTTGTCTTTGGATGTGGGGTATCCTTTTTGGTGAGTTCCAGGGTCTTCCTGTCAATGATTGTTCAGCAGTTAGTTGTGATTCCGGTGTTCTCACAACAGGGAGTGAGCTCACCTCCTCAAAAGTGCTTTTCTAGCTCAGATCACTGTACAGATTTGGTTTTGCTTTGGGCAGAACTGCTTGATAGGTGGCTTGGGTGTTCCTCACTCCCTGGACCACCTGATTGATCCACAGACCCCCTGCCTCAAGGCCTGCCTCTGAAGTGTGCCCCCTGAGCCTCCCCTCTTTGGTGGCGGCTGAAACAATTCACACTCCACACTCCCTCCCTAGTCCCCCAAAGTCACACCTCCCAAGCAAAAAACTAGTGGTCTCTATGCAACAATCCCTTCTGCACTTGCTGGAAAGTGGATTAATTTATCTGCTAAGTAATTTTTGCAAAAGCATTAGCAGGTAATAACAGCTTGGTGTGCAGCTCTGTAAAGTAATAGAGGCATATCACCTGATATTCTCCTTGAACCCCAAATGGTGACCCTTTGGGGAGTTTGAGCTCCATGGAAGCTCAGGATGGGGGTTGGGGGAAGCAAACTCAGGGCTGTTGGTCTTTCAAGACTCATTACAGCACCAGGGAAGCATCTGCTATGTAAGCCTATGAATAAACTGCCAGATCCCATAATGGGATTACCGCTCCTTCCCCTAACTGCATTTCAAGGAGAGTGTAATGGAAAGGTAGGCCTGCATAGGAAAGGAGAGCCAAAAGAATTGACTCTTAAGTGTGTCTGTATTTTGGTAATATGCTAGCAAAATATAAGTGAAAAAAAATCTGCAAGGATAAATGAGATAATAATAACCACGGATCATTTTTAGTTCCTGGGAAGAAAAACACCATATAGATTTGAGGTGTTATTATTATGCATATAATATATATAGACATTGTATATTTATTCACAGCAAAGCTCACATATGTCATTCCCACTAATAACATTTTCTTTTCTAGCTCTGGCATAAAAGGAGATATGCCATTTTCATATGTTCTACACATACTCAGAGGAACCTGCTTAGAATATTTTTGCTGATGAAATTTTCTGGGTTGTAACATTTATCTTTTTGAAGAGCTCAATTTCTATAACCCCACGTGGAGGGTTGTGCTTTTACCTCTCATTGTGATGCCATCTACGTGGGGATTTTTGTGTCAACTGCTTATCTCAGACTTTAACCAATTTCTTGTCTGTTTGTATTGTTTATAAAGTGCCGGACATACACAGTGCTTTGCCGATGCGTGGGGACCCGGCCCACTGCCCTGTGGCAAGCAGCATCTAATGAAAAGAGACAAGCCCAACATACTGGAAATCATACAAATTCGAGACCTGGAAAGATGCTGCTGGCTTGAGAATTGGAAAAGGCCAGTCAGGCCTTTTAGAGGATCTGAAGAAAGAGAGAGAAGTATTTGGAGGAAAATTAGGTGAAGGGTGTAGTAATTGAGGCACACACATACAGCACACACAGTGAGTTCTTACACAAACACTAAAAGGTTGGAAAGAACCTTTAGAAGTTATCCGTCCCCTCCATCTCCTCATGTGTTTCTCTCCCTCCTCCTTTGCATCTCTTGGTCTTGACCATCCCCAGTGGTGGGGATGGGCCATTTAAATGCTGATCTTTGCAGAGCAAGTGTTTAATCTCCAGCTGGCTTCCTCTGCTACCCAGCATGCTTCTGGGTGGCCTGCTCCCTCTGCTGTCACTTGCAGGGTGCTCAAAGAATGCAAATTCACTGGAGTATTAGTGATAGCAAGGCATAATAGAGAAATTAAATGTGCTGCAAACAGAGGGGCACAACTTTCATTCTCACGCTAAAAATAAACCATTTGGGGTTATGTGTAATTGCTCTCTTGGCTTTTTCACTTCATCGGCAATTCTCTTTAGAGTAGATAATTGGAAACTTCCAGTTTAATTTATACACACAGTCCTACACAGCTTCGGGTGAGAAAACTTGCACCAACTTTCAAGAAGTGTGCATACTTGGTTCACATGGAGCGATGTGAGTATGAGTGGAAGAGAAGAAGAGAAAGAGGGGGGAATGGAGCAGGCGGGACTCAGTCATGTGAATTTAGAAAGAAAGCAGAGTGCAACAGAGAGCAGAAATAGGGTCCAATGCAAACACTGATTCGTGGTCTGACCTGGCGCAAGTCACTTAATCTCTCTGTGCTTGTTTCTCCATCTGCTTATGCACTTTGTAAACATTAGATTACCTTTCTGGTGTGGCTCAAGAGGTAGAGTAAAGCCAACCCTGGGGTTCATCTTGGTGTCTGTGAATTAATTCTATCCAGACCAGCATCCTTTATAGGGACACCTATCCACCCTCCGTTAAGAAAATAAAAGAAAACAAAAAAACAACCCACTATGTGCACTTTCCTTCAAGCAGCCACCAGGGTGGATGACTTAAGAAAGGATGGAAGGAGATCAACACCCAGCTCAAAGTACCCTCCCCCACCGGCCAACTGTGGAAAAGGACATCAAAGGACTTTGTTGGTATAGGGTTATGTGACTGCCTCCCTGTAGTAGGACTTGCTCTTGTTTCTCCAGGAATTGTGCTTAAGCCATCAGGATCCTCTTGTTAAATTCTCCTTATGACCGTTGGCAATTAGGCCACTGGGGCTCGTACTGTACAAATGCAGACATTGAAAGGAAATAGGTCTCTATACTATGATTACAGGCTGGTAAATCTTGGGGCATATGGGATATGTTAGCCTTGTACTTTGAGCATTTATCTTGTGCCAATCCTTTTTTTTTTTTTTTTAAATGTATTTATTTATTTATTTTTGGCTGTGTTGGGTCTTTGTTGCTGTGCGCAGGCTTTCTCTAGTTGCGGGGAGTGGGGGCTGCTCTTCATTGTGGTGCGTGGGCTTCTCATGGCGGTGGCTTCTTGTTGCAGAGCATGGGCTCTAGGTGCGCAGGCTTCAGTAGTTGTGGCATGCAGGCTCAGTAGTTGTGGCTCGCGGGCTCTAGAGTGATGCCTCAGTAGCTGTGGTGGACGGGCTTAGTTGCTCCACGGCATGTGGGATCTTCCCAGACCAGGGCTTGAACCCATGTCCCCTGCACTGGCAGGCGAATTCTTAACCACTGTGCCACCAGGGAAATCCCTTGTGCCAATCCTTTTATGAATATTATCTCATTTCATCTTAATTGTAGCTTGACACTATGATCCCCATTTGACAGGTGAGAGAATTAAGGTTCAGAAAAGTTAAAAAAATAGAAAACTTGTTCAAGATTACACACAAGGTAGAGCTGGGATTCAAACTCCAGACAGTCAACCACTGGCAGGAGTTCACCCCATGTTGACTCTCTGATTTCCCAACTGGCTGCCCAACTGCCCCTGTTTGCAATAGAAATGACACCTTCTCCACTGATGGTACAGTGATCCCTCTGTACCCTTGGGGAATTGGTTCCAGGGCACCCTCGGATTCAGAACCCGCAGATATGGAGGGCTGACTGGATAACTCTTTGGTTTTCTTGAAGAATTCGGGGCAAATATTTTCCTAGCACTGGACTGGAATACATTCAGAAGATCCCTCCCAGGGATACCCCCTGAAGAGGTTTCCCCACAACTAACAAGTCAGTACCCCTGGGAGGAGCCCATCTTGCTTCAATCTCTTCTGTGTTAGGCGATTAGGCCACTCAAGTGGGGATTCTTTAAGTGAGTAGAGTGGTCTTCATCTTCTCCCTAAAACTTTTAATCCTGGTGATCTTGTACCTCAAACTCAGCCCACAATTTCTCTAAGCTTTCTGTGGCCCCATCGGCTCCTGTTGTACATTGGTCTGTTGGTTGGACTTGGCAGCTGGAGTCCTGAGGTTGGTATTCAGTTTCGCCCCACATACCACCCTCAATGCCAGGCTAAAATAACAGCACAGCTTAGCTACTCTCTGCTTACTCTGAGCCAGAAGCCCCGGATCTGAGATGTGGATTTTAAAGGACCTCAGGGAGTCCCTCTGTTATGCTTTGTGGCTGGTCGGTTCCTTTGAAAACCCTCCCAGCTGCTGTGGGTAGCTGCATTTTCCGGTTACTTCGGAGCCAAGCTAATGAGGCATGCTAATTTTGGAAGATGCATAACCATGGACAAATCTACTTCAAATCTCCACAAATAGGATTCTGGTGAGATTCTAGAAAAAAGGTTAAGGCCTTTGATACCTCTAGGAAGTAGCTCCTGTGTTCATGTTCCTCAGAAAGGCCAGTGACAAGTGGTAACACTAGCCAAGTAGGAGAAGGGACAGAGGGAGGAGAGGCCAGCACTGGCCACAGGGACCTGTCTGTGCATGTGTGCTAAGCTCTGGTAGAGTCTCCACGAAGTCTTTCCCTCAGCCTCCTCACAGCAGCCGCAGGACAGACAGAACTCTAGGACTCCTTCTGTAGGTCTCTGGGCTGATCCTTGGTCCCCTCTCCAGCTGCAAGGTCAGGTGCTGAGACGTGCCCCGGGGCTGTGCTCATTGAAGGAGCTCTGCCCAGAGAAGGCGATGGGCAGAGGGAAGGACTGGACTTACTCAAAACTCTGAGCAGTAGTTTGTCCCTTCTGCCTCCACAGCCTCCTTCTTCTTCCCCTCTAGTCATGATGATGAATGTTTACTGAACACTTACTCAATGCTTGGCACTGTGCTAAGAACTTTACATGACATATAACTTCATTCCCACAATGCTATATGAGGAATTGGGAGGGAGGTTTAGAGAGGTTAAGAAGCTCACCTGAATTCCAATGCTAGTAAATAAGAGAAGCCGGATTTGAACTGAGAACTCTTCCCTCAAAGGCACTAGTTATACTGCTTTTCTCTGACCTCCCTCTTTTCTCCAGGTGCCTAATGTCCTCAATTCTCTTTTTCTAGCCCTTTCGGTCTCATTTCACTACTCTTTCTAGAGGCATATACTAGACCACTTCTTATCCTTCTATTAATCCATGCTTACGTTCTGTATTTATTCACCCCAAGGATGCCTCTTTCTGATAGAATAAACTAATTTCTGCTAAAGTGTTAAGGACTACCAAGGAGTAATATGTTATCTTAAACTGAAAACCCTCTGCATTGTCACAGTGGACTATGATGCCTAAATACCAAGGAGAGAGAAATTTGCAAATCTCAGGCTTTACATCTGGACCAATGAGAGAGAAAATTCGAGGTTAGGGAAAGGGGAAGGAGGCACTCATTCTTGCACCCTTTGAATCACATTATCTTACTAGCTTGACACATAGTAAATGTTCAATAAATGTTTACTGAAAAATAACTGGATGAATGAATGAGTGAACAAATGAATAAATGAATATTAAAATATCTAGACAAGATTTAAGTATGTGGTAATACTATGTCTGGACAGTAGAGGCCGCTATTAACATTTTCCAACATCTGTGCTGGTACTAATCATTGAAAGGAAAGCCTGGGGCATGGAAAATTCTGTTGTCCTAAAGGTTGATTCTGGGGATAAAAATCTGAGATCAATTTCAGCGTGATCCCTTCCTTCATTAAGCCCTTCATCAGAGGGATTTTCAGGTACAAACAAGGGATTGTTCTGTTTCTTGGAGAGAAGGTAAGACCCTTCCCCAGCTCCAGGATGACCAATGCCATGGGGGTGTCCACCTGAGACACAGCCCCACTAGGATGATCAGAGCAAACACCTACCTTATCAGACTTTGCTCTTGTGGGTGGCTCTGGGGAAGAGGATGATGGTCGGGGGATGGACCATTGGCTAAACGCTGGTTTCTGCTTTTTGGTGCATCTTTCTGACTGGAGCACTACCAGGAGGCAATTTTCCAGATAACGCCCTAATTCAAACCTTCACTCTGGAAACCCAGATAGGAGCCTGAGAATCTAGGTGGACCCAGAACTTTTCTCTAGGAACAGACGTAGTCTTCTGCACACAAAGCCTTGTCCCAATGTGTTGTGTTGGGAATGGTGGTTGGCGTTCCCCTGTACCAGAGCTATTTGAATAATGCCCAGGGGTTACATCCTCCGTGAGGCCTCCCTGATACACTCTGCCCCCCAGGCACAGCCCTGCCCCAGATGTCATCACATTATGTACCAACATCCAATGGTCAGTTCACTGTCATTTTCTGGGTATGTCCCTGTGAATTCTTCAAAGGCAGAGACAGTTTTCTTTTCTTTCATCTTTAGATTCTAAAAGAATGAATGACTGAAGTCCACTAGGCTGCATGTGCTGATCCAAATCAGCTACTAGGATGACCAAATTGACCAGACCTACTGTTGTGTTATTTATGTCACATGGATACAGGAAGGGGGAGCAAATGAAAACAGCTCTTCCGGACTTTGCCTTTGCGGCCCTAACTATGATGACTGCAAGGGATAAAACTTTTCTTGCTGAACATAATGAACCAGAGTTAATTTTATCCATGTTTATTTTCGGTTCTGCATGCGCAACAGGAGACCCTTAATGACCATCCAACTTGTGTCTTATTAAATTTAAAAAGCTAAAATGAATTGCATGAACCATAAGCTTATATGCTACCATAAGCTAATGAGGAAAACGCTGATTAAAGTTTACTCAGCGAAGAACAGTAACACTCTGTACCCCGAGCATATCAAAATAAATGTACGCCGAGAGGATACACTAGAAGGGAAATATCTAGCCCGGTGCTTTATATGAATGAATTAACCAGCTAGGAACAATGCAATAAATGAAGAAGTTAAGATCCCTCTGTTCTCTTCATGATTGATTATAGGAGCCAAATCCACTGAAACTTCTCTAGGATTCTGTAAAATGGGAAGCTAGGATCAAGAGCTGAAATTCAACCCTGCCACTTTCCCTGGGCCCTGTTGGTGCCCTAACACAAGATCTCACCGGATGGAGACCTCATCTAATGGTCTCCCATGGGGAAGCCTACAGTTCTGTTTTGAAGATCAAAATCTGTCTTGTTTCGACTGGGAGGAAAGGTTGATCAGTCATTCCAAAGTGGATTAGACGTTGCCTGCAACTCAACTCACTGGGGGCTCATTTCGAGTCAGCTCCCCAAGCATTTATTAAACACTTTGAGTAAGTAAAGAGCTATGCCAGGCACCAGTGGTAAACAGATGAATGAACAGGCAACCTCCCCTGCCTTATGGTCTACTGAGGGAGGCAGACAAGTCAAGAGATGATTAAAACATTGGGTGTGGTAACTGCCCTGAGAGAATTGCAGTGTGAGCCTAGGGGAGGGGACACCTGGTCACACTGCTTGGAGAGGGACGTTAGAGGGAGAGGGCTCTTTAAGAGGAGGTGGAACCTGGGCTGAGTCTTGGGATGAGTTCAATGTGTAGGCCAAGCACTGGAAGGATGGGATTGGGCAGCTACAGGGAACAAACCCAGTAAAAGGATGCTTATCTGTAAAAGAATGAAGGCCCGTTCATGCACCTTCAAGTACTTCAGTGTGGTTAGAACACCGTGGGAAGAAGGGAGAATGGATAAGGTGGATGGAGGGTAAACACAGGTCAGATGGAGGAAGGCCTGGGTGCTAGGAGTTTGGATTTGATCCTGAAGGGAATAGTGAGCCACTGGAGGATTTCCTGACATATAGCAAAGGAGGCAGCTATTGGATTTGATCCTCTGTACTCAGGTCAGAGATGAGTTGTCAGAATGTTGGAGTTTGAAGGAGACACATCCAAACCCCAGAGGCAGCTGGATACAAGGGGCTGGAAACCAGGAGATCGGGCCTCCATTTCAGGCTCTGTCACTGAACTCCTCTGAAGCTGGAGGCTCTTGGTGGCCAGCCTCCAGGCCTGCAATTACCCTGCCTGGTCTACAGGGCTGTCAGGGCCCTCTTCTGCAGGCTCCCACGGCCCCTGCACCATCGTAACTCTCATCCCACGGGGCCGCCCTTGCCGGGTCACTTGTCCACATGCCCCCACGGACTGTGAGCTCCTTAAGGGCAAGGACCTTGTTTGTTCTGTTTAACACGGTGTCCCTGGTGCCTAGCATGAAGTGGGGCACATAGAAGATGCTCAACAAATACTTGTTCAATGTCCAAATGAGTGAATGAATGCACAGATGGATGGATGAAAGGTCACAAACTCTCTGAGCCTTTATTTACTGTATATACTTATCAGTAAAATGAAAACCATCTCGGGGGAATTCCCTGGTGGCCCGGAAGTTAAGACTCCCCTCTTTCACTGCAGAGGGCCTGGGTTCAATCCTGGTTGGGGAACTAAAATGCCTCAAGTTGTGTGGCCCGGCCAAAAAAAAAAAAAGTAAACCATCTCTGTGCTCCTTTCTAATTATGAAACTCTTCCTTCTAACCATCTCTAATCTCTGAATGCATTGCTTTCCCTCTCTCCCACATCATTCTACCTTATTCTTCTCTTCTTCCTAGAGGCCCACTCTTGCCAGTTTCCCTTCTAGGATTCCTGCCTCGAGGTGCGCGTTGTGTTCTTATGTTCCGTGCTCAGATGTGGTGCTGCAGTTCTTCACTTGACCTTGACTTCTCTGTATGATCCATCCCCTCCCCTCTCCTCCTCACTGTCTCCCTTTGCAGCTCACATTGCCCTTGCCCACGTCTTGCTTCCTGGCTCTCCTAGTTTTCTCTCTCTCTCTCTCTCTCTCGACTCTTCCCCCATTTCTCTCCATGGAGTCCTCCTTCCCTTCCCCAATGGTTCTTGTTCTCATAAAATTTCTACTAACCTAATTTCCTGTTTGGCTTTTGCTCCTGGCACTTGGTTCTAACTGACCTCCAGACTCTTTTCTCCATTTATTCTGAACAGAACAAATTGGTGATGATAATGGCACAGATGCTAGTTCAGCAAAGAAAGGAATAAAGAAGGAGAGGATGTTTTTGAAGGGACTGGCAGGTCGGCTGTGGAAGGAAGGAGGGACACCACTGAGTCCATCACGGAGAATACCCTGTCCTTTGATGGAGCTTCAGAGAATTTGCGAGCATATCATGAGCATCTGGAACTGTTCCTTCCAGAAAATAATATATCAGAAGGCAGAAAAATAATTATGTTTCCCTCAGTGATCCCAGCAAAGATGTTTGCTCTCCTAAAGGACCTCAAGGCACTCATAAAACTAGGAAAACTGAGTTAAGTGTTTTTTATTAAGCCATTAAGAGACTTTATTCATCTAAGATAAATGTCTTCACTGAAGGATACAGAGTTTGGTAGTATAGAAAATACCCAGATGAAAACTTGTCTGAATAAATTAGACTGATGCATTTGGCATTTAGGGCTCCGAGTGACTGATTCCCTTCTTCAGGCCCAATCTGCCAACCAAAGAAATATTCTCTAATGCTGGACTCCCTGAGTCAGAGGAGGGGGTGGGGAGCAGGCATGAGAGATCTTGACAGCACTGGAAGTTTCCCAAACCGTAAATGGCTTTGCGGACTAAGGCGGAGGTAGCAAGGAATCCATTTTCTTTCCTCCATAGCCAAGGACTCCCAGATCTCTGTGGTCTCATCCACTTCGCCAGCCTCAGGGAGGCTGAGTGACAGACCAAGGAGACCAGAACATTGGCAATGAGGAAGAGCAGGCAGAAATGCAAAACTCACATCCAATTTCAGGGCACTCAAATCTCTGGTCTGCCATGAAATACACGAGGATGTAGGCTCAGAGAAGACATATTTAAAGATACTTATACCCAGCTTTCCTGTCACACCTGCCAGATCCTTTGTAATCCTAGAACAGATCCTTCTGGGGACATCACAACTCTTCCCTTAGCTCTTTCCCCACTTTTCCAAAATGGAAAAAGTACTGGCTCTGAGAATCTTCTGTGCCAAGGGATTTAGTATAATAATGTTTATTTATAAAGAATAAAACTGAGCCAGGCACTGTGAGCTTGCAATGACTCAGACTTAATAATATTAATAGCTAACGTTTATTGGGTATTTACCATGTGCTGGGCACCATGACAAGCATTTTACATACAATTTCTTATTTTGTCCTCACAATGGCTCTAGAAGGAACGTGCTGTCATTCCCATCCTTCTGATGAGGTATCCAGGTTTCATAAGGCGATTTAACCTACTCAGGGTCACTCTAAGGCACACCCATTTGAAGATCTTCCCAGCATCCTTTTCCCTGTGGAAGTGACTAGCTTCCTCCTGGGAACTGCTCTTTCTCTTGCCCTCCATCCTACCCATGTGACTACTGAGGGAGCTGCCATGGTTTCTTGTGACTCTCCCCCCTGCCGATCATTCCCTCCCCAAGGCATTTTCAAATCTGGGAAGAGCAAGCACGATCAGTCTGAAGTTCTAATGTGTGATGGTAGCCACATTTCCTGGCACATGACCTGGGAGAGCAAGCAGAGAGTCGTTGCTAGGAGAGAGTTGGGAATGACGCACATGCTCCCAGAGCACACTGACAGCCTTCAAGTCCTTGGCACCAATTGCTCCCGAGGCCCAATTCCTGTTCTTGGGTTCCACCGGCCACCCCAGGGCGCTTATGATAAAGACTCTCCTTTGCTTTAGCTACTTCAAATTGGTCTCAGGAAAGCAGTGCAGTGTAGTGGACACATGCGTGGGCTTTGGAGTCGGACAGCCTAAGCATAACCCCAAATCCATTAATTTCTGGTTGTGTGATCTTGAGCAAGTTGCTCACTGCCTCGTGCCTCAACTTCATCTGAAAAATGGGGATAATAATAGTACCTACTGCTGAAGATTTTCTGACAATTATAATGCAGATAAAGTACTTAGCACTGAGCCTGGTACGGGGTGATCTTAAAAAAAAAAATAGTGATCTTTATTTTTAATACAAATTTTAATTGTGACTTTAGTTATGTTCATTATTTCTCCTGATCATTTGTAGAATCACAGGTTCTAGTTAAGGTTTTCTGATGGCACTTGGGATTTCGAGCTGACCAGCCAAATTTCCAGAAATGCTCTTTGTGGAAAGGGTGGAGTTGGGCGTGTGGATGGCTGTGAATAGTCCCATGAGGGCCTTGGGTGAGGGCATTTAGCTGGTGCTTTCCTGCAGCCCTGGGGGTGTTTCCAAAAAGAAGAGCTAATAATACCTTCAGGAGACTTCTGTGCACAGACCACCATTCTGTGCAAACTGTGAGGTGGGGGTGAGGAAAGTAGAGAGTCAGATTGATTTTTAAAAGGCTGAACTTCCAGGCTGGTGTAAGAAGCAGCCAGCAAATGAGAGATCTATAAACTCTGGGAACATGCAGTGCATCTCTGTGAGTGGTGCTGGGAGATGGATTAGGCATTGAGAAGGAGTACTTTGCAGAACAAAGAAGTATTTATATGATGTCAGAATCTGAAAATTCCCAGAACTGTTTTTTATGGGCAAAGTTGGGTGGGGAGAGAAGGGTGGAGAATGAAATTAAATTTCTTAAATGGATCACCGCTGAGGATTAAATGCTGGTTGGAAGAAAGTGCTAGAAGCCAGATGTGATTTGGGAATGCAGTGAGGGGCAATGGAGGGCAAGAGATTCAATACAATCCTGTCCGGTTTTTCTGCTGGACTGGGAAATTGATTTAAGGGGAGCGGGGCAGGGTATCCTCAGAGACCCTGGAAAGTTAGGCAGATTTGTTACTGGGTCCAGCTTCAAACGCTTTCCAGGCAACTCTCTCCAAGAGAGTCACTTGGGTGAGAGCACTGATTATTGATCCCCAGCTGCCACCAAAGCTTTAGCACGGTCCAGTGCTCATGCCACTCAAGGAAATGCGAGAAGATGAAACCCCCAGAATTCTCCTGCCACCACAGAAAGCTGGCAGATTACATGAGGGATGGGAAATGAGAAGGAAATGTTATTTGCTCGCCCCAAAAGGGTGGATGGGGCAAGGTTTGTAGGGTGGGTGGGGAGGGAAGGGTGCCTGCTCTCTAAGGAAAGGCCAAAAAGGATGGAAATCTGGGGGGTAAAGGAATAGGAATCTGAGCACAAAAGAATGTTGAGAGTTGATGGGATTTGAACCTGCAAGTGAATTTAAAGTCTACCAGGAATGGTAAGATAAAAGTCACCCAATGTAGTACTGAATGTATTACAGCCCTAGAACTTCAACTCCCTGAGGACCTTATTCATTTATTTGTTGGCATCTTCACACACATTTTATTTTTTTATTTATTTTTTCATTGACTATATTCCCTGTGCTGTACATTACGTCCCGGTAACTTATTTATTTTATAACTGGAAGTTTGTACCTCTTAATCCCCTTCACCTATTTCACTCAATCCCCTATCCCCCTTCCCCTCTGGCAAACGCCCGTTTGTCAGGAATGAGATTTTACATACGTGAATTTTCTATGCAATTATATTATTCCTTTGAGTACTGACACTTTTCTTTAATGTTATTCACACACATTTTAGATCCCTGTCAGCACTATGAGGGTGAAGGGAGGTGATAGGATTATCCTGAATATATGGGCAAGTGGAGCCATCCCAGAAAAGTTGAGTGACCCAAGGTTACCCAGGATAAGCCAGAAACAGCCCAGACTCTCCTGAATTCCAGCCCAAAGTCCTTCCCTTCCACCTTCCTCACAAAGGCCAGGTCCACTTCTGAGTAATTCATGTGGTTCCCAGGGACTCTGCCATCCCACACAAAGGATGCCTATTGCACCCCACAGGTGGAGGTCAGGTGGGGTCATAGCTGCCATCCTTGCTGGGGAAAAGCTGGGGATTTCTAGTCCCCTTCAGAGTTTGTGCAGAATGTGCTTGTCCCAACTTCATGTAAATCATGGTTGCTGAGCCAAGCTGAAGTGTTGGCATTTGTTTAGGAGGGGCTAAGATGGGAGTAGAGATGGTGCCTTCTTGGGGAGACCGTGTAACCTCATTCCCTGCCCTGTAGTTGCATCATCCTGGGAGACCCGAATGCATGGAAGCTCAGGGTTACTCGTTAATTATTTGATGTTGTGAACATTCATAAAGGACCGCTGATCATGGGCTAAGTGGCCGCTGTGCTTGACTATGTTTAGTTTTTAATAACACTCACCATTCAGAGTCTGATCATTTTATTTGTCTAAGAACTTTACATCTATCATCACTTGTATTTTTCAAAAAGTTGAAATCATACATATATTCATATATATATAAATGTATATATATATATATATATATATTTCTAACTTCAACCAAAAGAACTATACATTTTCAGTCCTCAATATGAGTTTCTTATAAACATAATACATTCAAATATTAATTTATTTCCTATTCTTTTCATGATATCATTCTAGAATTTCATCTCCTGACTCTGTACCTACCTACCAGTGAGGGAGACTGAACTATGATGATTTACTCCTTTTCACAAATGTGAAAACAGAACCCCAGAGTGGTAAAGTAATTGCTTCAGGATCATACAAGTTAGTGGACCTACCCAGACCTTTTGAGTTTAAATAATACAGTTTCTACCACGGCATAAACATAGATGTAATTATGTCTAAATGTCCAGGTCCAGATTTTAAACCATAAACTTTTTGATAGTTGGTTCCATGAATTATTTAAAAGCTGCATAAAGGAAGGTCACTCATTGTGGGCCAAGGGACATTGTTGGCAATCAGATGAGGGGCCCAAATTCAGGCCTCCCAGTAACCACCTTCAGAACCAAGTTGGTTTTCTTACTCAATGAACAGATTTCATCAGATTGGGGGTGGGGTGTAGGGAGAGCATTATTTGAGGGGTTTTTCTCTCTGGAGAGAGCCCAAGTTTCTTTTATCTGTTGCTTTTGAATATTGCATGTGCTACTCTCATTTACCAGGAGTCATTTGATGATCAGATTGCACGTCTTCCTTGTTTAGGTAGTTCCGCAGATGGATCGGCAGTTGCTCACATACAGCTGTGCGAATCTGGCATGCAGGTGTGTTTTCTGATAGGCGACTTGCTTATAAAATGATTTCTTCTGGGAACAAAAACAAGAAATTGCCTAAAGCCTTAGACAAAACTGTTCATGAGCTGGGGCACTGATTTGTTTCTAACAATGGTTTTCTGAGAAGGACCGTTTGGTCAAGATGATGAGATACCCGTGCTGAAGCACTGAGGGTGGTCACAGAATTTCCATCCCCAAAGGCAGGCATGTGCCAAGGCCTGAGCTGCTTTCTGGGGCTTAAGACAGTCTGCAGGGTGAGTGCTTTAGTCCAACTGCTCCCATGAAGATTTATGGATAAAATAACATGACTGATTGGAATTTCTTAAAAAAAAAAAATCCCATGTGGGTGTGGGGATGTGTGGGGAGTGAGGGTTATGGATGGAACAAGAGAGGTGGAGAGTTGGTGATTTTTATAGCTGAGTGATTGGTACATAGGGCTGTTTATTTTGACAACTCTCTTTATTTTTATGAATTTAAAAAATTTTCTATAATAAAAAGTTAAAAAACAAAATCTGTTCTTACATATGGGCCCTCAGAAGTCCAATTCATATTATGAGGCTTTTTATAAATTCCAGGCAGCGGATGCCTGTTGGAGTGCTGGAATGGACACAGGCAGTAGGAGGGGCAGGAGATGGAGGGATGGTCGCTCCCAGAGCAAGGGGGACAGGAGCATAAGAGAGAGGCCAAGATGGGGAAGAAAAGGGCAAGGGAGGGGGAGAGAGAGAGAAGAAGAATGGATGTGGCATACTTCCCGGGTGACATGTTATTCTCCACTGCTCCCCTCCCCCCATTAGAAAGCAGGATTCTCATTCTCATCACCGTAGCTGGCCCCCGCTTCCCCAGACACTTGCCAATCTCTCCAAGGAAGGGAACTGGGAGTTGCACAGAGCTTATAAATACGACCAGAAAAGGGGCTGGTAGAAATCAAATATCTACTAAAGCCACATTCTGTCAGAGACCAACCCTAATCTCTAAGGTGTGACCCCAGGAAGGGAGAAAGGTGAAAGGGAACAGAGAGGTGACAGAGTAAACACAAAACCAAGGCCGTGTTAGAAGCGTTCCTCTTCCGGGAGAGACTTACCTGGCCCGGCCATCGACCTGCTTATGCAACAGACAGGTGCCAGGAAGACGTGAGCCTGTGTGACTCAGGCATCAGAAGAAGCCTGGCCCCTCTCTGGCTGATACCCCGCTGGGAGCAGCTGGCCCCACTCTCACCCACCAGGCGAAGGCCATGGCTGGCTTTCACAACCTCAATGGAAGAAGTGATGGCTACCTTTCCAGCCAGGACAGCCCCCTTCTGGACCCTTCCCAAACCACCTGAACTAAGCTTGTGAATGACCCTTTTCCCATCGTCAGCTCCCAGGTGGGTCCCAGGGTTAGCCTCCCTCCTTCCTTACTGGAGAAGACATGCTTGGGGTTCAGGCCCTGGTGCCAAACCACGGGGGCCGGGGCGGCCAGTGCCTGGCAGGAGGTGAGAGCATTTGCTGTCCTCCAGGGGTTCCATATGGCTGCGTGGCCACAAATAGCTGTGCCAGCTTGAAGGAGACGCCCACTCCTCTGAAACCTGCTCTACACACTTGAGTCAGATACACACTGTTCCCTCCCTCCATCCTGACAGGATGAGACTCAGCCCAGCCCAGGGGACATACAGCCTCTCTTCTGGGAGGCTTGCCTGCTCATCTCAGTATTTCTTGGTCACCAGCAGATCTCCCTGCCTCTCCCTCCCTCCTTCCTCTGGGTCTGGGCCTCCTCTTCCTAATTCCTTCTCCTCCACCCGCCACCCACCTCCCTCCGCCCCTCCCTCCAGCCTGCCCTCTCCTCCCTCCAGACAGCTGGGCTCTCCAGGGATACAGCTGTTTGGACTGCAGTTCTATGGGCACAGGTGACACTGGCAGATGCAAGTTCTTTCCATTCATGTGGGTAAACAGTAAACTTTATATGAAAATATTTATCACCAGGGCCTCTGCCTGAATGTTAGTTGGGGTGGGAGCTAAGTCCTCGTCCCCGGTGAGCCCAACATGCGACTAGAACTGCGGCATCAGGGTAGTCAGGAAAGGGCAGCCTCAGTGGAAAAGCATGGGTTTTGCATTTGCTTTGGGGGAGGAGAGACGGTGGAGCTTTCTGGCCAGACAGACGGCCTGTGGGCCTGGGGAGGACGGTTTTGATAGGGCGTCACTGCCGCTGAGCACCGGCTGACTGGCTGGGATGCCTGGGCCGACCTCCAGAACAAGCAGGTATCTGATACTGGGCTCCTGGCACCTGTTTATCACCTTTGTATTTATCTGTCTGGCTATGTACTGAATGCTAAAAAGTCCTGGGAATCTTTAAACACCCGCTGGTGATCCATTTGCTCTCTGTTGTAAAGGATTACATGCCATGTATCTGCTCCACCTTTGCCGTTGAAACCAACGTATCCTAATGGGTCTGGACAAAATGCCTCAGGGATATCAGACAGAGGGAAACCTAGCTTCTTTCTAAAGGACAGATGATTGCAGGTCCAGGCACACTGTTCCCAGCGTCTAAACATTTCAGCAAGTTCTTGCCTGTAATGTATCTAAATCCCTCCTCCTTCGGAGGAGTTGAAAACTGGTGGGATGTGGTGCTCCAGGTGCAATCTCTTCCTGGCTTTGACGCTCTTAGGTCACGTTCACTCCTGCAGGCATGGCTACATGCATCCTTCCTTCCTTTCTCACCCTTGCATGCGCTCATTTATTCAATGTGTGTTTGTGGATTGCCTGCTCGGTGACACACACTGGACCAGGCTGGGGGAAGATGAGTCGTGCAGAGAGAGACAAATATATCATGTACTGTGCTAATTAGTCAGGTTAAAGAGCTATCGGAACCCACAGGAGGAAGTGACAACATTGCCTAGAACAGATGACATTCTAAGTGATATTTGAGTAGAAATAAAATTTCATAAGATGAAATACTTATCCAGCACTTACTGAATACAAAGTACTCTTTGGAACACTTTCCAGACATTAATGTAATTTTTGTGCATGGCCACTCTATTTGGTTAGTACTATCATTATCCCCATTTTATAAAGGGAAGAACTGAGGCACAGGATAATGACTTGGCTAAGAATCACACTGGTAAGTGTGAGATTGGATTTGAGGGCAGACAGGCTGGCTTTTAACCATTTTACCATGTACCTCTGAATTAACGTAAGATATTTGGGGAACCCGTGAATGACTCAGTATAGCTGGGGCCTATCAATTATGTGTAAGATGGAGTTGGGCCAGACTGTAAAGGGCCTCACATGTTGAGATCTCATCCTATAGAAAATGGGGAGCCAATGGGAACTATTTTCTATCAAATAACCCTAGTCCCTCCAGACTCAGCATAGTTCTTACTTGTCAACTCTCAGTGGCTCTTGGCTGAATCCTTTGCACACTTTCCACACTCCTCACTGGGGAAGCCCCCTATGATGCATGGCTCTAGACAGTGCTGATCACCCGAGGGTCTACTCTTTTTGATGCACCCAAGAATGGCACTCATCCCTTGCAGCAGTCAGCTTGAGCTGCCAGAACCGAATATCACAGACTGGGTGGCTTAAATGACAGAAGTTTACTTTCTCCCAGTTCTGGAGACTGAAAGTTCAACACCAAGGTGCCAGCCTGGTTGCTTTCGGTGAGAGCTCTCCCTTTGGGTTGTAGATGGCTGCCTTCTCGATGTGTACTCATATGACTCCCTCTTGGTGTGAGCAGGGGAGGGAGAGTGGTACACACAAGCTCTTTATTGTCTCCTCTCATGAGGGCACTAATCTTATCATGAGGACCCCATCCTCATGACCTCATCTAACCCATATCATCTCCCAAAGGCCCCATCTCCTAATGCCATCACATTGGGGGTTGGGGCTTCAACATATGAATTTTGGGGGGCCACATTCAGTGCATAACATCCATGGAGGACCCAGACCGATTACCTGCCTCATCTAGTTGAAGAAAAGCACTAAGTTGCTGAAGCAAAGGCTAGCAAACTCCTGAATGGCCTGCAATTTCCCTGCTTATCAACTGCCCTCCCCCTTCTTCTTCCTCTTCTGCTCCCCCTCCCCCCTCTCCTCCTCCTCCTCCTCCTCTCTCTCTCTCTCTCTCTCTCTCTCCCCCTCCCTCCCTCTCTCACACACATATAAAGACATTTGATTTTCAGTTACGCAGTCATACAAGCAAATGTCCTCTCATCATTCTCTATGCAGGTCAAGGTGATCTCCTCAGTTAGTCCTTCTGAACCTCCTTTCTGTTTAACCCCCTCAGCACCCACAAAATGTTACTGAAGGTTTGTCTGTTGTCTGCCTCCCTGGCTGGACTATGAGCTCCTCAAGTGCAAGGATCCTATCATGTTCATATTTTTAATGGTCGTGCCTGCACAGCACCTGGCTCATCATAAGTGCTGTTTGGATATTTATTGAGTGAATGGGTGAAGGTATTCTTAGGCCACAAAGATGTGAAAGATGATCCCTGCTATCCAGGAGCTTAGACTCATTGGAAGTGGAATTGGGAACACAATACTTCTGAGTCACTAAGGAGGATGTTCCCCAACACTGATTCAGGACCAAGCACTGGGGACCCCAGCCTGCTGCCATCCCCATGACACATTCCATGACCACTATACGCTGGCTAACTGAACTCATATATAGCAACCATGTGATAATCACGACAGCATAGGTGCCATTATGCCTACCGTGACTCAGGACAAACATCGGGTAGTCATGTTAATCCTCACACACCCAAGCTGTGTCTTTTTAAAACTCATTCAGGAAGAAGAGCAGAATTAAGAAATCTTGCTAAAGTCCCTGAATATTACTTTGTGTCACTTCCCCAGATCCTGTCCCTGTGCCACAGAGAGGCACTGGATTATACTTCGGTGGGGAGTGTGCTGGCTGACTGATTCCTGTGGCTGGTGTCCAACATCCTACCCTCCTGAAGGCATTTTGGAATTGATTTTAGGAAGTCTTCATTGTTTTTCTACGTAGAGAAGCTTACCTTCTTGTACATTTTCCTCTTACTAAAATAGAAAGGCTTATCACTCTTATTTTGTGAGTGCCTGACTCTCATGGATTCTTGTGTCTCTATGCTATTTTTTTTTTTTGGCGGTGCCACACGGCATGTGGGATCTTAGTTCCCTGACCAGGGATGGAACCCGAGCCCCCTGCAGTGGAAGCGCCGAATCTTAACCACGGGACCGGCAGGGAAGTCCCTCTCTGTGCTATTTTAATACTCCGGTCTATATGTCACTGAGTCTGCTGGAGCCAGATCCAGCTCACTTATTTAAATACCTTTCACCAGGTATTCCCTCACTTCTCCTTGTTTTCCAACCCTGCCAATCTGTGTGGATGTACTACATATGTCTCTCTAATAACCTGGGTGGGAGCTCAGCACACACATGGCTCCTTATTCTGTGAAATACGTAAAAATTAAAGTGCTGGCTGACACACACTCCTCTTGGTGACTCGGGGCTGCTGTATGCAGGAGCTTCCCTGGCAGTGTTTACTGACGTCTCTCATTTTCTGTCTTGCTGGGATCTGGGAATACTTTAAACACTCAGCTCGAGGTAGCACTTAGCATTTATTAACTGCAAGTTCTGTGCCAGGCACCCGGCAAGCACGTCCACATGCACAGTTTCAGCACATTTCACCACCTGCGCGATGATTCCGTGAGGCCGTAAAAGCAGTCTCATTTTACCAACAAGAAACTGAGACTCAAGAGTTTAAATGAAGGGGCTCAAGGTCTCCTAACTAGTCAAAGGAGGAACAGAGGTTTTAACCCGGCTTTTTAATTTTATTCACATCTGCACAGGGCTTAATGTGTTCTAGGTGCCATTCTAAACATCTTACAAATGTTAATGCATTTAATCCTTACAGTGACCCTTCGGGTAGTTACTATCTGATATTTAAGTGTAAGGAAACTAAGGCACAGAGGGGCTAAGTAACGTGCCTGCATTTATCCGGGTGGTAAAGGGTGCGGCCACAGCATCTGCTGCCTCTTAGAGTTCCTGGGCTTTGGGTCATGCTTGCTCAGGCTCAGGGTTTTATTTATTTAAAAAAAAAATTTTTTTTTAACTTTTAATTTTATATTGGAGTATAGCCAATTAACAATGTTGTGATAGTTTCAGGTGCACAGCAAAGCGACCCAGCCATACAATTACATGTACCCATTCTCCCCCAGACTCCCCTCCCATCCAGACTGCCACATGACATTGAGGCTCAGGGTTTTAGAGGGGAAACTCAAATAGAATAAAGTCCACCAGAAGGACCTCCCTTTCCTAAACTTCTTAATTGTGACCCTAATTACACAGCTGCCTAGACTTTTCTCCTTTTCCTCCTCGGTTCCTTTCAAGAGACCTTCAGGGGGAATAAACAGTGCTTAAAATCTAATTTTCAGGCCGCACGCTTGACAGCCAACCCTTACTTGCCTCTTCCTCCGCCTTGCCTCGGTTTCAGGCCTCTGGGAACGGAAGGTACTAACTTCCGGGAACCATGGGCTCCCCCGCTTGCCTGGTCACCCTCTCCCTCACCGTCAATTTCAGCAAATGTCATTAATTTGAAAGGCAAGGGACCAGGAAGAATGGATTTTGAATTAACTAGTTCGCATAATCTGATGTCTTCACTGGAGCATGACAGGGTATCCGGTTAGCTGGGGAACAATTGCTTCCAATTGTTCATTCTCTTGGATAAACCATATCTGCTTAACAAGGTTTTGCTATAAAGGGCAATCAAATAGGCATTTGTGTTTCACGGAGTGCTGAGCCTGAATCCCGATGCCTGCCTTGGGCAGCTGATAATGTGTGTGTGTGTGTGCGTGTGCGTGTGTGTGTGTGTGTGTGTGCGCACGCGCGCGTGCGTGGGGGCGTCTTACGGAGGAACAGACTTCCACTTTATGTAAGAATACGTGCTCCCGGGGCCCCCTCGTGTGCTCTGTCCTAGTTCCTCCTCAGTACCATTAGCTCATCCCTCCGCATCTTCAGTGCACCAAAAACATGTGCACCCACCTCCACATAGACACCGCTGTGAGGAGCAGCTGCCTTGCTGCGGGCTACGCTTGCCATCACCCTCATTCGTGGCAAGTTCTCGCTGACGGGACATGAGCCTGAGTCATGTGTGTCACTTCCAGGCCGAGCAGGGTATGTAGGATATGTAGTCTTCCCCCCTCTCTTCTCCATCTGGGTCCAGAGAACCCTGAGGACCCAGGGATGATGGAGCCATGAGACGGAGGAGCCTGAGACCTTCAGTCACACGAGGAGGAAAACTTTACGCTGATGAGGAAAACACACACAGGCTGCTAAGAGAGTGTGAAATAGGCTTCTGTAGTGGGGTGTCTGTTTGTTTCAGCAGCTCGTGTTACCCTGACTTCTGTATCCTCTTCAGTCCTTCTATTCTTACGTTTTTCTCCCTCATTAAGGCAGGGAAGCTCCATGCCCTCGTTTAAATCTAAGCAGAGAAGGGATGTGGTCTCAGAGAAACCACCACGAGGGAGTGTAGAGAGGCTGGCAAGCCAGCAGAGAGCGGGAGGAGGGGATGGAAATCCCAAGTACATAAAAGTCATCCTCTGAGTAGTAACCTAAGTGAACTGCCTAGCCGGTGCGGCCAATTACCATGCAGCACATGCAGATATTAGTATCATCATCTATCAATAATATGGGCCGTAAGAACGTGGTTATACCACCTGATGGGTGGTTATAGGTTGCATTTGATTATAGCATTAAACTCTGTGTGCCCAACCTTCTGTTGCTCATATTTGAGCCATACTTTATATAACAAGGCCATTTGATCATAATTAAAAAGAAAAACAACAACAGAGGAAACATAAACCAGGGACAAAAACCTATGAAAGCCAACATTCCGCTAGGCCCATGCCTGGGACTCTGGCTCCTTCGAGGTTGAAACTGTGCAGGATCTCTCTGATCACATGTTTCATTTCTGTATTTTTGTTTTGTTTTTGTGGCTGATTTTTCCTTTCCAAATATATACAGAAGAGGCAGAAAAATATTTCTTTGGAGTAGAAAGGGGTAATGGCACTGTCCTCCCCTCCAATTAAAAATAACAAAGAAAAGCATGTCTCGTGAGTAATAATAATCATTACAGTAACCATAACTGACGTTTCTGAGTACTTAATAGGAGCCTGGCATAGCTCTAAGAGCTACACTTGTCAAATGCAGGATGGTAGAGCCACGCTGTCCCTGCAGAGACGTCCAAACCTGAGGGGTGACGCTGACCATCTTTTCCCTGATCCCTGGCCTGTCACCTTTGTTGCCTCTGTGCCCCCAGCTGACGTTAAGACCTGGGTCTGTTTTGTATTCACTGCCCCAGTTCACCTCCCTTCACACCCTCCCTTCTAGGAGCCCTCAAGCTCTGTGGCCCAGTCTCAGCTGGCGTGGCCTGCTTCCCTCACATCTCCATGGCCCATGCTGTGAGGGGCTTCCTCCATGCTAGGCTATTCTGGGGAGAAATGAGCTAGCCAAGTAAATCACCCCCCATAATTGGTTAATCAAAATGTTTCCCCTTCCATCCATCAGATGCCTTCAGTGTCCTGGTTAATGTGCCCTCAAAGTCCTTTTGGAGTGGGGTGATATAGATGTGGGGTTAAGGTGAAGGAGGAAGCCACAGTTTTTGCGGAGTCTCTTAGCAGGAAGCATGCCTGTCTTCTCTGCCCACCTCCCGCTTCCATCCTCCCATCCTTACTCCCAGTCAATCCATACTCCCAGTCAATCCACTACTCCATAGTAGTGACATAACTCCTATGACCATATTTTTAGAACCAAGGTTGAATTGGTTTGACAAACACAAATTATGGTGCAACACAACAGAACGGTTGAAAGTGAAAGCACTCCAGAAAATAACAATACCTACAGTCACGGTCACCATGAGGATACCAGAGCCTTTTCTACCAGCTGCAGAGAGATTTGACTGCATGAACGACTTGCCATGTGTCTGTCCTGTCCCCCATGTGGTGACGATGCTTGCTCCATGACAGCTTCAACCTTACTGAGACTTGAACCAAATGGGAACAACAGCCCTGGTGGAGCTCAAAGGCTGCCTTCTCATCACCTGGGAGTCATGAAGGAGTCAGTACTTCCTGGAGGATTTGCGTGGAGGGGTGGGGGGTAGTTTAGCTTCTGAGACACACCAGCCACTTGGGTTTCTGGACATTGAATGTTGAGCCCAGGGAGTTGCAGGCAGGCTCTTTACTTGTCAAAGAGAAAGCTGAAAAGTGGAGCTCGGGCCTCGCAAGTCACGTTCTCCTCGGTTTCTATTTTCCTGGGGTGGATGTAGAATTTTTGAGTGGATTTGGGCTTGGGAGGGCCTTTGAAGCCCAGTGGCCCTGACCTAGCTGTAGACTCCATAAGCCCAGGAACCTGTAATAGATACAGGTGAATAGAAGTTGTGTGTTGACAACAAAGGATGCTGGGAGGAGGCAGAAAAGAACCAAGGCTACGCTGTTGCCAGGTGACCTTGGGGACGAGCATGCATTTGACTTCTGTACTTCTCTGCCCAACTCAGCCAGAGTTTGTTTTAAAACCAGAACCAGATGCTGCCTCTGAGATCAGCCTCAGGGCTGAAAATAAATTAGGAAAAGAGGGTTCCATGCAGGGAGGCAGCAGGGCAAGGAAGGCAGCATGCCCTAGAAAAGCCTGATTAAGACCGTGGCACACAAGGGGAGTCGCCCTGTTCAAAGGGGCTGGACAGAAGAATCATGGGGCAGAAGGATGTTTAGCCCTTTGCCTGGCTTTCCCCTTTTAGCAGTTGTGATGCCAGCTAAATGAGGTCTTGGCAAAGAAATAGTTGTCCAGTCCTGATGGGCGAGGAGGAAAAGCAGAGCCAGGCAGGCTGGTGATGGGCTTGTGTTCCAGTGTGCAAGGCAGGATTCCAAGGTGGACTCCAACATTCCTGTCCTCTGGTGCAGTGAACGCTGGGAACCTCTGGGGTAGGGAATTCTGGGGTGCTCTGTTCAGACACCCCTCTTCAGGGCAGACACATTGAACCCCCATGCTGGGAATATTAGCTGCTAAAGGCTCACAGTCGCTCCCTGAGCATTGCCCTGGGCTACAGGGAACTTCCATACCCAAGGCTCCCCTTTCCAGACTTCTGCAGAGATACAAAGGCCTGGCCTCTGACCTCAGTTTGGGACAACTCTCATGGGTCATCCCAGTTCCAGAGTTCCCTGTAGGGTTGACTGAGGTCTCAGTTAAGATCACATTGTGAGTCACCTCCTCCCACTGCTCAACCCTGCCTTCCTCACCCCCTTACAGCTCTACCTCCCAAGAGTTCTCCCCAGTGAACGTTCTGCAAGCAACTCCCTGGCTCAGAGTCTGTTCCTGGAAAGCCAATCTAAAGCCCTTGATAAGAGATAGCAAGACAGGTGCTCAACATCACTGATCATCAGGGAAATGCAAATCAAAACCTTACTGAGGTATCACCTCACACCTCTTAGGATGGCTGGTATCAAAAAGACAAGAGTTAACAAGTGCTGGCAAAGATATGGAGAAGTTGAGGGTGGCAAAGTTCTAAAGATGGGTACAGAAGACATGATCAAATATGCCCTTGATGAAGATGACCAAGGCTGCAGGATGGATTGGACCTACTTGACCTACTGGACGAATCATCCCACCCCAGATCCCCAGGGTGGCCACATGTGAGAGAGCAGGGTACCCCGCCAGAGCTGTGCACGAGTGCACACGGGGTCCTTATGAGCAGGCTCAGTGGCTTTGCTCAGGACGACTGGGAGACCAGAGCCCTGGACAGAGCCACTGGGCTCCTGGCTGAAGAAATGGACGACTCTCTAAGATGAGAAGGCCCAGTTCAAGGGGCATTGGAGGGCTGCCTTCCAAAAGTATAGGCTATAAGGATGGATCCCAGCCAAGTTCAGGGCTTATGCCTCAGCACTCAGCGTGTAAGGAGCTGGCCTGCCCATGCTCTTTCTCTGTAATGGATTGTAATAGCTCTATTCATATGGAAAGAGTCAATATAGTCCTAGAGTATTATATTATCATACATTATCTATAAATTAGGTAATATATATGAGAGTACTTGGTAAACGGGGAAAGAGCTGTACAGATGAAAGGTATTATGTCTTCTTCTGTGGTATTTATGTAAATGAGCCGATGGGGATGACTGTATTCTGGAAACTGTAAATCCCTGTACGAATGAGAAGCCACATGATTAGGTATTTCATAAGGTACCCGCAGGCCCGGGGCAGG
Organism: Balaenoptera borealis; assembly: GCF_965194805.1. Taxonomy (NCBI): domain Eukaryota; kingdom Metazoa; phylum Chordata; class Mammalia; order Artiodactyla; family Balaenopteridae; genus Balaenoptera; species Balaenoptera borealis. Next base: position 55,468,960 of record NC_138860.1, on the reverse strand, counting down.
CGGGTCCTGGCTTCCATCCTGCAAGGGCAGTTCTCCCCCAGCGGAAGGCGCAGTGCTTGCAGAGCGAGTGGGCTGAGATCTCATGAAGCTCCATTCACAGAGCCGCGGAATAACAGTATTCAAGCTGAGCAATTTGCAGAGAGTAAATTAAGGGGAATAAAATTCCTGTAACAGATCCTGGGAGGAGGGAGGAGATGAGGAAGAAGGAGGAGGAGAAAGAGGAGGAGGAGGATGCGGAGGCAGGCAGAAATTTTTAGCGAAGCCTGCCGTTTGCCGTAGCCTGCTGCATGATGAAAAGCAGGCTGGGAATCAGAACCAGGCAAAACTCGGCCCTTGTGGAGTGCCTTTCTGGATGGCGTGTCAGGGTTATACGTTAACAAGGGGCTTCTGGTCTCAAAAGAGCCTTAGCCTAAGGTGTAGCCCTAACGGCAGATGCTGTGATGGGCCAGAAGTTAGGGTGTACTGAGAGGGCTGATGCCCAGGAACTCTTTAAACATTCACACCTGCTTTGCCCAGGATAAGGCTGGTCCTAGAGGATACTGGGCTTTGAAGGGAGTCTCACTTGCTCGAGTGAAAAATCTCCCTTGGATTGGTAGTTCAACAGGTGTCTTTAACGTCTCATATGAGTGTGATTATAGCTGTCATTTTCCGTTTAACCAGTGTTGCGTGACTGGCCCTTTTACAGGCCCTGTGCTAGGCACTGAACGTGCACCATCCCTTTATCTCTTCCATTACTACGAGTAGGTGCTGCTGATACCTGTTTTATAGATGCAGACAGTGAGGCTTCAAGAGAGTAACTCATCCCCCCAAGTGGAAGAGGCAGGTCAGCAGTGAACACAGCTCACTGGAATCAACGCTCTGCGCAGCTGCCACCATCTTGCAGCCCCTGATACTTTGTCCTACCTGCTGACCCCTCCACCGTGACTCAGCTGTTCATTCACCCCTCACTCTGAGTTTGAGCACTGGCTTTGGCTTTGGCTGCTGGTCTGCATCCTGCCCTGACAGCAGACACCCCAGGCCCTGTGGGGTCAGTCCCCACTACCCCCAGCCAGGGCAAGTGAGGCAGGCACAGGGCCTCCCCACCCTCAGAAAGGAGAAGGTTCTGTTAGGAAAGTTTTCCAAGCTTCAGAGACGCTGTCAGGGTTGTGTGCGCTGAGTTGTGTCCTTCCAGGCATTCATATGGGGGGGCTCATTGAAGTCCTGACCCCCAGCACCTCACAATGTGACTGTCATTGGAGATAAGGTCTTCAAAGAGATGACTATACTAAAATGAGATCAGGGGTTGAGCCCGAATCCAATATGACTGGTGTCCTTATAAGAAGAAGAGATCAGGACACAGACATACATGACGAGGGAAGACAATATGAAGACCCACGGAGAAGGTGGCCATCTGTAAGCCAAGGAGAGAGGCCTGGAGCAGACCCTTTCCTCAGAGCCCTCAGAAGGAATCAACCCTGCTGACATCTTGATCTCAGGCTTCCAGCCTGCAGAACAGTGAGAAGATAAATCTCTGTTGTTTAAGCCACCCAGTTTCAGCAGCCCCAGCTGACTAATACAAGTGTCACCTCCAACCCGCCCCAGCCACTCCTGCTGTCCCCACCACGGCTCGCATTCCCTCACTGCTGCTGCCTGGTGATCACCTGGACCTCTGGCCGACAGGGGTTGATCCTTCTCCCTGTTATACAGGAGCCTCCCCCCTCCAGAACTCTTGCCTGTTGTGTTATCTGCAGCATCTCCAGGAGGGAAGAGTGACTGACTGGCTGAGAGGCAGCTGAGCGGTACCAAATGCAAGAGATGTCCAAGCAGGTGGGGAGCAGATCCCACTATGTGTGTGTTCTCACCCCTCCTCCCTTCCTCCTGGGGATGTGCCCAGGGCCATTTCCAGGTTTGGCCGCCCGCCTGGGTCAGGACTTTTGCCTTAGTTTATCAGTGTTGGGGCCGGAGATGTCAGGGCATTCCTGGACTGAAGCAGATGTTTAGATGCAGTAAAGATGACACACACACCTGGACCAGCACCTCAGCGGCAGGCAGCGTGTTGTGGTGAAAATGCCTGAGTTTGAATCTGGCTCTGCCATTAACTGGCTGTGTGAGTTTAGTCGAGTTACTTAAGTTACTGGGTCCAGAGAGTTACAGTTTTTCCCATCTGTAAAATTCCGATTTCTGCCTAATAGGATTGTTGTGGAGAGCATATAAGAAACAACAGATGAAATGTATTCTGTAGATGATGTGTGAGATAATTAGCCTCTGGGTGAGATGGCATGGGGGTAGGGATTGGAGAGTCATCTTACTGAGGCCATGCTTCCCTGGAAGGATGATCCTACAGAGGAATACTGAGTTATAAAACTCTCCTTCTCACTTTCTGAATGAGCCTCAAAACTCCGAACACTTTTTAAAAGGAGCTGCGTCTAGAGTGTCCGTCTCTAATATTGGTTCAGAAACCAACAGTTTGTTTTCTCCATGTTCCTTCCAAACTGCAGGTGGTAATCACGAGCACTTTTGTGACATTATATTCTAGGCAACATTCTAAACACTTATATTAGCTCATTTAATCCTTGTTATGAACTGAATTGTGTCCCCACCCCCAAATCTGTAGGTTGAAGCCCTAACCCCCAGTACCTCAGAATGTGACTGTATTTGGATAAGTGGCCATTAAACAGATAACTAAGTTAAAATGAGGTCATTGGGGTGGATTCTCATCCAATCTGACTGTGCCCTTATAAGAAAAGGAGATGAGGACCCAGAGAGAGACACCAGGAGTACACGTGGACAGGGAAAAGACCATGTGAATAGACAGAAGACGGCCATCTGCAAGTGAAGGAGAGAGGCCTCCAAGGAAACCAAGCCTGCCAACACCTGATCTTGGACCTCCAGCTTCCAGAACTTTGAGAAAATAGATTTCTGGTTTTTAAGCCACCCAAGGTATAGTCACTTGTTATGGCAGCCCTAGCAAACTAATACAATCCTCACAAGAAACAATGAGGTAGGAAATGTTATCAGCCCCATTTTCATTCATTTGCTCATCTGATGCAGATTTTCTAGGTGCCCACTCTGCACAGGACTGGTTCCATGGGTGTAGTGGTGCCACAGGTGTAGTGGTGAATGAGACACAGTCTCTGACCTCGGGGAGCTTAAGGACAGGTGGTGTCTGAGAGGTAGACAGACAAGTAAACAGACCATCCCAGTGCAGCAGGGGTGTATGTGTCCCATGATGGGGAACCTGAAGCCCACAGGACCCTCATGGTGCTAAGGGTAATGGAGCCAAGTGTGAATGGGATAATGGAAAGTCTCCATGTAGGTCCACTGCTCAGTTTCTGCAAAGACCTTGCTGGTGCTCCGTGGACGAGGACAGCCACGCTAGCTGAGCAGCTGTGTCCTCTGCAGTGGCAGGGTTGCCCCACAGGGAGAGGGCAGGGCTGGTGTGTGGGGACACAAGCCAATAAAGATGGACATATGAGGGTGATGCAATCCATGTGTCATACCAGCTTCAGTGGGTTGCCTGGGAATCCTGCTTTCAAGGATTCTGAAAATTAGCTCCCCTGAAGGCCAGATGAACGGTGACCCTCGCTCTTTCTGCTTTCCCAGATATGAAGTCCTCCACATTGCCATCAGATTTTCTAAAATAGAACCACAACTGGTGATAACGGATCACTCCTATGTGCTGGGAATGTTAGGTGGGTTATCTAATATCAGCGCCTGATATGAGTCTGAAAGTCTTCCTATAGTATCTGAGGCCATTGACAGCCTTTCTCTGCCTGTCTGTCCAGCCTCATGTCTGGCCCCTACCTCTTTCCCTTTTGGACCCCTTTATGTCCCCCTACCTTACACGCATCCCATGCCTCAGGCCTGTACAATCTCTACCTAGTCCATGACCTTTCATGTCTTTATACTATTCCTCAGCCTCAAATGCTTTCTCCATCCATCCAGTATAACAAACTTCTACCCATCCTTCAGAGGATGGGTAGAGGACCCAATTCCTCCTCTTTGTTTTCCTGCAGCACTAGGTAGATACTTCTACTAAAATACGTATCACAGTATGTCACCTCTAATGTGTTTACATGTCTCTCCATCACCAGCCTGAGTGATAAGGAGGGACTGTCTATTCATTTTGTATCCCCAGCACCTAGCACATCAGTGATACAAAGTGGGTGCTAAACAAATGTCTGTGTAGGTTATTTATCTATTTCTTGTTTTTCTTTTTCAATGCTGGTGTTTTTTGTTGGATAAACAATTGACTATAGTCTGAGCCTTTTTTTTTTTTTTTTAAAGAGAGCTGCTCTTTTTATTTATTTTTATTTATTTATTTATGGCTGTGTTGGGTCTTCGTTTCTGTGCGAGGGTTTTCTCTAGTTGCGGCAAGTGGGGGCCACTCTTCATCGCGGTGCGCGGGCCTCTCATTATCGCGGCCTCTCTTGTTGCAGAGCACAGGCTCCAGACACGCAGGCTCAGTAATTGTGGCTCACGGGCCTAGTTGCTCCGTGGCATGTGGGATCTTCCCAGACTAGGGCTCGAACCCGTGTCCCCTGCATTAGCAGGCAGATTCTCAACCACTGCGCCACCAGGGAAACCCCCCCCCCCTTTTTTTTAATAGAAGACTCTGTATCGTGAAATAAGAAGAACTAAGACTATATTGTTTTCTCCATTGCCTCAAGGCTAAGTGTTTCTCTCTATAGCTGCTCTTCACGGGAAGGATATGGCTGTGCCCTCTCCTCTGTTCCAGATAGCCCAATCTTATATTCACCCCCAAAGCCATGTCTTTTTCCTTTCTCATCTCTTCTCATGCCATTTCCCCCTACTTGGAAGGCCTTCCACACCTATCCAAGACCTTCTCATCTCTCAAGTTTCATAAGCCTTGCTATTCAAAGTGTGGTCTGTGGTCCAGCAGCATGAGCATCACCTGGGAGCTTGCGAAAATGCAGAACCTCAGGCCCCACTCAGGCCTGTTGAACCAGAAACCACATTTTAACAGGCTCTCTAGGTGGTTCATAGGCACATACCTTTTGAGAAATACTGCTCGAGAGCAGGCCTCAGCAAAACTTGTCTGTAAAGGTTCAGTTAGGGAATCCTTTAAGCTTTCAGACTGTAGGGTCTTTGTCCCAGTGACTCAACTGTGGAGTTGTTGGCACAAAAGCAGCCAGAGACAATAGGTAAACCAATGGGTGTGCTGTGGGCCAATACAGTTTTATTTACCAAAGCCGGTGGCAGGCCCTCTAGCTGTAGTTTGCTGAACCCCTCTAGAGTTCAACACCTTTGCTTACTATAATGGAAAGCCTTTGGGTGGCCCCCCGCCATGACCCCACCTCCTGGTATTCACACCCTTGGGTAATTCCCTCCCCTGGAGTATGTGCTGGATTTCTTGACTCACTTCTAACAAGTAGAATATGGCAGAAGTGATGGGATGTCGCTTCCAAGGTTAAAAAGACTGGCTTTCATCTTGGGGCTCTTTCTCTCTCTCTTGCTCTGTCTCTCAGGTTGCTAGCTCTGGCAGAAGCCAGCTGCCATGTTGTAAAGCACCCCATGGAGAGGCCCACATGACTTCCAATGACCATATGAGTGAGCGTGGAAGCATATCCTCCTCTACTCAGACCTTGAGCTGACTGCAGCCCCAGCAGACAGCTTGATTGAAACCTCACAAGAGACCCTGAACCTGACCCAGCAACCAATCTGATTCTAGATCCCAGACCCTCAGCAACTGTGAGACAAAAAAATGATTATTGTGTTAAGTCCCTAAATTTGGAGTAACCTGTTATCGGCAATAGATAATTAATACTGTTGTGTCTCCAAACTACTCCCTCGTATGTCTTCCTTCTAACTCCTACAGCATTGTTTCAGTGAGTCCTTGACTAGAAACCATCTTACATTGCTTCCTAATCATGTGAGTCAGTCCAGAAGTAGATTACAGATTCTTTAAAGGAAGGGACTATATCTTATAAAGTAAACAGATATTTTTCACAGAGTATTTATTGAATTAACTGCATAAAGTTTTTCTTGTTTTCTGTTGGAAAAGCAGGAGCCATTACTTGCTGGAGCAATTGTTTCTGTTCCCTGACATCTAGTTTTCTCTGAGCCTGCATAGGAACTATGTTTCTTCTTCTACCAGTACAGTTTTTATTTGACAACAGTGAAAAAAAAAAAAATTAACTAAACACCTGAAAGCTTTTTTCAATTACCTGGTGAGGTTACTTAAGCTGCACTTTGCTGTAGAACTGATCCTTTTCACTAATCTTTTTGAATTCCTAGATGGGAGAGAAAATGGTCTTTGGACGATAAAGCCTGTTCCCAGGTTATCTTTGAGAAAAATGTAATCCACTGTATTCTTTTGCTTCCAGTTTTTCTCCTGCCTCTTGATTTTGTTGGCTCTTATCTCCGTTTTGTTATTTCACAGTTGCCTGGGCACATAAAGAACCTCTCTCCCCGTCACTCCCATTTTCAAGAGCTTGTTTATGGTACCTCCACTCTGCCTCACCTCTGATGACCGACTCTGGGAGTGAGAAAATGGTGGGCACAGAGGGCAGGCTTTTAGAAAGGGATCTTTTCCAGTCGACTCAATGACTTGGCCCAACGGTAACCCAAAAGAGCAAAGAATTCATCCTGGCTAATGTTGGTTTGAAAGAACTCTGACCAACAAAGAATGGCTGCTTTGTTAAGTGTAGAGATCCCTGGATCAGGGGCCATCTTGTACTGCATTTTTAAATTTTCTTATTTTTCCTGTGAATGGAACTAATGTTTTCCAAATAGTGCACACAGGCTCTATGGTGTGTGTGTGTATGTGTGTGTGTGTGTGTGTGTGTGTGTGTGAAATTCCTTTTAAAAATGTATTTCATTTTTCTCCCCTAAGTCCAGGTTCTTTTATTTTGTCTATAAATTACATCCTCATCTACAAAGTGCGCTTGATCCTAAGAACTCTGAAGACCTTTGCCCCAAAACTAAAAAGACACAGGTTATCATCCGTATGTGCAAGTCATATATGCAAGTCATGTATTATTTTTGGTCGTGACCACAACCAGTTCACAACATCTGTCCTGTGATGATCATGACCTGCCCATGGTGGTCATGTGCACCACCACTGTTTCAGACCCCACCTTCTGGGACAGAGGTCATTGTGCCAGGTTAGTGGTCACAGAAAGCAAACAATAACTGTAGTCAAATACAGTTTCTATAACTGTAACTGGTGGAAAACTCTTAATTGGATCTACAAATTACTGATCCAGGAAGCTGTGGAAAGAAGAAATTGGTTTAATATCTACGATTCCAAACTAAAACCAATATTATTTGGTCATTCCACGTCGTTTATTCTATAAAACCAGGAGTAGGCACACTTTTTCATCAAGGGCCAGATAGTAACTTCACAAACATATCTGTGACTCAGTTTCCCCCATGAACTGATAGTATTAGCATTCGAGAACTGGCAGACTGTTTTTCTAGAAAACTTGGGAAGGGATGGTATTTACAATGCACTCAAAAAATTGTTCAGCTTAGAATTTATATAGAAGGCATACTGAGACTGATTTAGGATTACTAAAAAATGCCGCCAACATGGAGTTGACTATCTCACCCTTGCCTTACAAGAGTGGATGTAGATGTTTTGTTAAACAACTTCCTGCCCACACCTAGCCAATTTTTAGTGCCAGTGGAACCAGAGTGTGGGCCTGTGGGTCCCTCAGAATTGGGTCCCCTTGGATCTCACAACTTCTGCTTCTTCACCAGCAAGTCTCAGAGTCCAGTGCAGTAGATGTATGATGTGGCAAAGCTCACCTGCTATCCAACCAGCTGAGCATGCACAGAAAATTAATTTAAATAAAGCATGGCAAATATTTGCTTTGGTTTAAATTCATAAAATGCCATTTCATTACACTGTGTTTTCATTTATGTCATGCCAAAGCTATTTTTTAATTATTTTAGAAGTTAAAACATGTAGGAAAATACATTTTTCAAATAAACCACTGTCATGATATAGATATTTGAGCCTTGTAATATTGATTTTATAGTGGAATGTTGGATTGTGAAGTCTAAGGGTTTTTTTAAAACTGCAATTAAAATAAGCATTCATGAGGGGTACCTACACCCCTCCTTCCTGTGATAACCCCATGACAGCGGCCAGTTGGCACTTCTGAGAAGTAACACTTCTCATTCTCATGACTCAAGCACATCTTGGAGTGAAGGGTAGGGACTTGAGCAGACTGACACAGAGCAGGCAGGTCATGTCCTTAGAAAGAAAAGAAGGCTCCCTTCTCCTAAGGGAAAGGAGGCCTGGGCGAGAACTTAATTTGTGAGCTGTGGGGTCACCAGCCCTGACTCCTGGGCCTGCTTCTCACACAGCCAGATCTCTGACAGTTTCCCTTTCCTTCCCCAAGACCCCCCATGATGTGATCATGGACTCTCCTCCCAGAAGAGCACAGCAAACCTGAATTTTGGGACTCTCTCCTGGCATCATTTCCTGGTACATGTTGATATCTCTTTCAGCATGATATTTTTACATCCCTTTTTGAAGAGTGATGACTCTCATTCATTCCTAAAGTCAATAAAGGCATATTGCGTAGTCACTCTGAGCCAGGCACTATAATAGGCACTACAGATACAAGATGAATGAGACAAAATGGTGACACTGAAGACCGTGTGGTCTGGTAGGCAGACGTGTTCATAGAAAATAATTACAACATAAGTGGATGTGGCAGTTACTCCTAGAAAATGTCTTCTTGGAAAAGAACCCTCTTCACACCAGAAGGAAGCTTGAAGAAGATCTCTGAACTGTCTGGGGAAGTGAACTCGCTTGGAAGGAGAAGCATCCTCTCCAGAGGAGTTAAGATCTCTGACCATTTCAAGTAAGCAGGGGAGTCATAATCTCTAGGGTTTCACTAGAACTGATATTTTGGTGACCTTGCTTCTAAGTATGAATTTGAAATATTTTTTAAAATTTTATCAGACTCCCCCAAATCACAAGGTTTTCCTTTTTTTATTTTTGGGTTATTGGGGGTAAGCAATTTAAAAAATAAAGACATGGGATAGCAGCTTCTGATTCTGTTGGGTATCTACCAAACTTGCAGTGACTTCTTTTCTCTGAGAATTGCCCTCCCTCCAAAGTATCCCCACAAAGATGGAGGGATGGGTCCTATGACTTCAAGTCCCTGCACCCGGTGGGGACGGCTGACCTGACTTGAGTCAGTCAGATTCTCTGTCCTAGGGATTTAGCACTGAGACTGAAAGAAAGCTAATCGGTCTGCAGTGTCCAGGGACAAAGCACCTTCAGGAATTACGTAGAGTCTATCTTCTGCTCACCATATACATGAAAACACAGAGAGAAGGTGGTATTGGTCATAGAGAGAAGCAGAAATGAGGGATGGAGAGAGAGAGAGAGAGACACTGCTGGGTGCCTGAAAGTGTCTAGTTCCTGGGCCTTTTGCCCTTGAGGTCTATAAGACACCCATGGCCCAGTGACACATTCCCTCTTTTGGGTAAGCCAGCTCAAGTTGGTTTTTGTAACCCATAACCAGAAGAGTCTTACCTAATACTCATTCTCTCTGGTTTAGGTAAAGTCCTGCCTAAGTGACTGAAGGGCTTTTCTTACTTGTGTGCTGTCAGGATTCCAGGTCTATGATTCCCAAGCCCCACCTTACACCTGCTGAATCTGATCCCCTAGGGTGAGGTCCAGGAATCCACATTTTGTAACAAATCATTAGGACATTCTGATGGGTTGCCAGATTGTAGAACTGCGGGATAACACAATACTCCTTGTAGCTGAACTATGATGTACCAGGTGCTACCACACGTGCTGTATCACTTTCCTCACAACGACTCTGTGACCTAGGCGTTATTTATTAGGGGAAATGCTGAGTCCCTCTTCTAATGTTTCCTTCCGTATGGAGGCAGCTCTACTGGCTGGAACACTTCTGTCATATCTTTAGCCCCTTACTCACCGGTGACCTATCTAGTTGCTGAGTTTGGAAGAAGCCAGGCACGTGTAGCCCAGCTTCTTGCTCTTCCTTCTTTTGGGGAGCTGGCCGGCCTGCAGAGAGCATGTGCTTTCAGATGCCTACTCCTTGCTAAAAATCCTCCTACACAGGCTCTGCCTCTGCCGACAGGGGCTGCGGTGCGGGAGACCCTCCTCAGTCTAGCGCAGCCGTGCTGGGGTGGGAAGAAGTTCTCATTGTGAGATTCAATGCTATATTTGCAGGTAAAGCTACATTACCAGATACCAGTTTACCAAGGTGCTATCTTGGTCCCCATCTGTCCCCACTTCTTTGTCTTATGCCTTTATTTGTTCAGAGCTCTGACAGGGGAGAGGGGGGCTACTGATTTGGCTCCTCAAGATCACTGCATTATTACGTACATGGTTCCAGATAAGACCACTGTCTGTCCACCACCAAGTCCAAGTGCCTTCCCCTGCCCCACGGGGAACCTCTGAGTGGTGATTCTCAATATATATAAGCTATGTATTCCCCTAGAAGTTGATGAAAATGTACATTTTGATTCTGAAGGTCTCGAGTAGGGCTTGCGAGTCTGTATGTCTAAGAAGCTTTCAGGTGACACCAGTGCTCTTGGTAGGAAGTTCACACTGGACCCACAATGATTATATAAAGGATGACTTTCAGAAGTCCAGAGCCATACAAGTGTAGCAGGCAGTATGACAACCTCCCGCCCAGAGATGTCATGTCTTAATCCCTGGAACCTGTGGATATGTTACTTTATATAGCAAAGGGAAATTAAGGTTGCGGATAGAGAGAAGTTTGATAATCAGCTCTCTTTAAAATAGGGATATTATCCTGGACTATCCAGATGGGCCTCATATTATCACAAGGGTCCATAAAAGTGGAAGAGGGAGGCCGAAGAGGAGGTGGCAGAGGGATATGATGTGAGAAGGACTCCAACAGCCATGGCCACCTTTGAAGATTGAGGAAGGGCACGTGAACCAAGGAGTGTGGGCAGCCTCTAAAAGGTGGAAAAGGCAAGTTTTTCAAATTCTCTCCTCGAACCTCCAGAAGGAATACAACGCTGCAGCCTCCTTGATTTTAGTCCAATAAAACCCATGTCAGACTTCTGACCTACAGAACCATAAGACAATAAATATGTACTGTTTTAAGCTTCCAGGTTTGTGGGCATTCATCATGGCATCGATAAGAAACTAATGCACAGACACTTCCTTCACAGCAGTATAATCCCTAAGGCTGGGCTATTTCAACCAGGGAACCAGCCTGAGAGGTTTATGTATAAGAGATGCTTGGTAAAAACATACAGTGTTCCTTGATAAAAAATTTCTAAAGTTTTAAACGCCAAAACTACCAGACTGAGTGAATAGGACTGACTAATGCCCCGAACAGGCTTGATTTTAAGTTAAGTGAGCATGACGAACACGTTGTTAAAAACTCAAAGCTGATTAAATCTCTGATGAAGCACAGCTTGATAAATGCCAGGCGACCACAGCTCTGTGAAAGCAAATGCAGTGTGCGGAGTGGAGGAGATTTCCTGTAGGGTTGGAAGCCTGGGCGCAAGGAAGGCCACGTGGGTCACCACGTGGTTCATCCTAACAGTGGTTTCCTGCCACAGGAGAGCATCCTATCCATGCCACAGGGTCTCTTTTTTTCAGATATTTACTAAAGAGTGGGAGAATGAAGAAGTTGTGATGGTATCACTCGTTGTAGGGAAACTCACTCGTTCTGGGCCAAGTCTTCACTGACTGAATTTCAGATTAGGAAAATAAACTTTTCAAATGCTTCTACCCAGAGTTGGGAAATGGAAGTGTGGCTGTTGGAATTGGCACAAATCATGTCACTGGGTTCATTCATTTACTCGGCCATGATTTCATTTTTTCTGTCACTGGTTCATTCATTCATCAGATATTTACTATGTATCTACCAATATGCCCAGCCTTGAAAATGTAAGATGAAACACTATGGAGTCTTATTCTCAAGATGTCAGTCTAGTTGGAGAGAGAGACTTGTGCTCCAACTATTATGGTGATGCCATGTTCATGAATTGAGCTCTGCCCTCATGTGCTAAGGAAGCATGGGGGTAGGGCACTTAACTCAGTCTGGGACTGGATCAGAGAGGGCTTGAGGAGGAGGACCTGTTCAAGATAAATTTTAAAGGTTGAGAATTAGGTTGGAGTAGGCACTCCAATGGGAGAAATAGCACGGTGTTATGAAAGAGCATAGAACATTCAGAAATGACAAGAATTTGGGTGTGGCTGGAATTCAGGATGTGTTCCTATAGGGAACAATAAGAGAAGAGGCTGGAAAGATAACCAGGGGCCTGGTCATGAAGAGTTTCGTATAACATGCTAAGAAGAGGAAGACCATGCAAATGAGTGGAGAGTGTGAAGCAAATGAGTGGAGGGTGTGAGGCGGGAATGTGATGTGGTCAGATTTGCATTTAGGGAAGATCACCTGGCGGCTGCGAGGAAAGTGTCCTGGAGGGGAGGGAGGCCGGATGCAGGTGGGGCAGGTGGGAGGCCAGAGAAGGTAAGGTTCGAGTCTGAATGGGGCTATGGACAAAGATGCTCTTTTTCTTTTCATTTTTATTTATTTATTTATGTATTTTTATTGGAGCATAATTTCTTTACAATGTTGTATTACTTTCTGCTGTACGACGAAGTGAATCAGCTATATGTGTGCATATATCCCCTCCCTCTTGGAATATAGTTGCTGTACAATATTATATAAGTTACAGGTGTGCAATATAGTGATACACAATTTTTAAAGGTTATACTCCATTTATTATTATTATAAAATATTGGCTATATTCCCCATGTTGTACAATATAACCTTGTAGCTTATTTTCTACCTATTAGTTTGTACCTCTTAATCCCCTACCCCTATATTGCCTTTCCCCCCTTCCCTCTCCCCACTGGCAACTACTGGTTTGTCCTCTATAAAAGATGCTCTTTTTAAGAAAAGATTAGCCTTAGGGATAACCTAAGGCTTATTCTAAATTGGGATGAGAGCATTTCATAAAGTTATAAATTCGGAATTTATTCAGTTCACCTGAAAAAGCGTTAAGGAAATATTAGAAAAGTGGTAAATGCTGAAGGCTGTTGTTGATTGTCACAATATGTTCTTTTGGCTCCAAAAGAGTTTGTGGACCGAGAATAGATGGAAGCTAAGACTGTGTTTAATATGCAGTTTTGTATTGTTGTCATCGGCTGTGATTATAGGCTTGACTCCTGGTTTTTCATCCAGAGCCATTTATTCAGAAAATCTCTTATTCAGAATTTGAGTTCGTTCCTCATTAATTCAATGGCAGCTTTCTGTAGCCCATTGATTGAATTACCTAATAGCACCTGCCTGAAATGATTAACATAAGAGGATGCCGTGGGGTTGTATTTGATATAAATGATTTGTTTCCCGAAGTTGTAATTTTATTAAAGGGGGACCCAGTGAACCACCTTTGCAAATGAAGGCAAGGTCCCAGCTTCCGTGAGGTACCTGGGAGGTTAATGAACGATTAGCAGCTGACAAATGGCAACATGGTCGGGGAAGAAGGTGGTGTTTCTCAGGTGGTGGGTCAGCATCCCTGGGAAAGTGAGGCCTCATTCTGAAAGGGCTGGGGGGGCCCCTTTCTGATAAGCGTGGTGACCATGGAGAGAGGGAGAAGTGTAGAGTCGGCCCACACGGGGCTCAGGAGCTCGCAATCTAGCGCAGCCTCAATCCTACTGCTTGGGTTATTCCCAAGTGGATCAAGTACGGGTGGAGTTCCAGTACTCCCCTAAGGGAATGGGAATGATGCTCTGGGTTTCCGTCCCTCTGAGACAGAGCCAAGCAAGCTGGTGCTAACAGGACCTGAGTTTTTCTTCTGAAGTGACGTGTGGCCTTTGTACTAGAATCTTTCAGTAACTTGCTGGTCTCTTTAAGAGCTGACGGGAACAGGAAGAATTAGAACACAGGCTGCTGTGAAATATTCTTTCATTTTGTTCAGCAACTGGAAAAAAACACGTTTTCTGTGTCATGCATTGTTTAGTCATTATACCCATTTTAGAATTTTGTCGGTTTCGGTGTAAACATAGATATGCACGCCCAACTTATATGCCATTTAAGGACAGAAATAATTTGTACTTCCCCAAACATAAATTGAATATTTCCATGGTATTGATGCTTTTTAATCCCAGAGAATGCTGAAGAACAAAATAGGCCACCGAGGGCTGGGCAGGACAGACCTTCAAAAGACAGTGTGGTGGTGCTAACCTCCATCCCTAGATCCATATTCGTTCCCATAACTAGAGGTACTTGAAACGTCTTGTATGGACATTTTCCTTTCTCCTTCCCACTCTATTTCCTCCTCTGCTCCCCTCACATATACTTCAGTTCCTATATTGCTTTATTCCTTCTATTCTAGAGGAAGTAGGGTCCAGTGGCCCTGTGCTGCCTGTTGCCACGGTGCCATTCTAGGAATCCCTTGCTGGGGCACTGCTTAGGTCAACTGTGTGACTCTTCATTGAGGGAAAGGTATCTGTGCAGGTGGAGGGGCAAGCAGGTGGAGGATAATTTTCTACTGAGAAGGAGAGGCTTCTAAATGCTGCTCAAATCCCACTGTTAGGACAAATCTACTGAAAAGATTGGTTTGGGCCTATACCCATGAAATAGGCTTCCCCTACCTCTTACCTAACCTTCTTATAAGGGCCACAGGCTGACACTTAGACAGTGGTAGGCACACTGGACCACATGAGAACATTTCCAGGGGAGTTTTAAAATGCAGATCCACAGGCCCTGTCCCTAGCCAACAGAATTAGATTCTCCATGAGGTGGGACCTGTGAGTCTGCATTTTTATAAAAGATTTATGAGTGGTTTGGATGTAGTTGATCTGAGAGGTGGCATTTAGGTACCAAAGGCAGAGCACACCTGTGTTTCCTAGAGGTCTCCTTGTACAGACAATGAGTCCATGTGGCTGTCTGTGCTCCCCTCATGGGCTCTACATCTTGCCCATGTCCCCTGATCCCCGATGTACATTTGGGACCATCTGTTTTCAGGTATACAGTGTATGCTCTGTGTACATCTCTAGGCTGCTTGTTGCAGAAATATCAGCAGCATCAGGGGACTTTGTGAATGGCAGTGCCCAGGTTCCTTTGCAGAGCCCACATCAGAGCCTGTCTGGCCAGAACACCAGCACAAGCTGCCCCAGACTCTCTTCCCACTGAAAGGTCTCAGAAGTTAAACAGTGAGCCCAGAGGATTAAGTTCCCACTTCTCCACTTGGAAAGGGCATTCGTGGTGAAAAATATAAAAAAGAAATAAATAATTCTCTGTATACATTCACTTCTGCTGCAAACTCATGCATTTCTCAGACATTTTGTTTACACAACTGCTCACAGAAGTACTATATCTTAGGTAGTGTGTTGTCATGCCTAATTTTAAAACGAAATTTAGATTGTAAGCTGGAACTGCTGCTGCAATCATGTCCGTTCATCCCGAACTTGCTTCATGCACGACAAATGCCTTGTACAAGCAAGAGCAGCTGCACTAAAGCCAAATAACCCCCAGGGACGTGTCTAGTGAACAGCCCTCAGGTACCTCAGTCCCGGGACATACAGGTACATATGTCCATACTGGGCCACCCTCAATGCCACCCCCATTCCTCCTCTGGTCTCTCCCACTATATAGATCGTGGGGTGGTATCTTTAAATGCCACCACCAGGCTCCCGATTTTCCTGGCGGTCATTGTCTTTTCCATTAATGTCATTATCTTAGTCCAGGGTCCATTAGAACTCCTACTGTAATGAGAACTTGGGGTGTAGCTGTTCATTACTTTCCTGGTCACCCACAGCTCCAGCTGTCGTGATGAATGCTCTGCATACAATTCTCACTGGTTTTACACAGTCCCTCTTGCTTCCATTAAGATAATCATCTTTTCCCCCCACCAACTCTGTAGTCGTCACCTCATTATAACTCCATTACCTTTTAGCATCGTCTACATTATAATTCCATTACCTTTCCCATCACCACCATTACCTCCCTTATCACCCCCTCTACATTTCAGTTGCCCTCACCTTCTTTACAGCCACCAGCTTTTCAATTACAGGTCCATTATCTTTATCATTACCTCCGTTACAATCATAATTGTCCCCATAACAATTTCCATGTCTTTCTCCACCCTTCTGCAATGCAAGACCCTGGCCACCTTTGAAAAAGCTACAGGCGTCCCTATTACACACTAGACATGTACTCCAACATCTCCACTAATGTTAGAAGCCCCTTCTTTTCGTCCATCAAATCACCCATGATAATGTTAATCACAGAAGTTCTGCTCCTTTCCATGGTGATTTCCCTATTGCCTTTGTTACTTTTATCTACAACTCACTGCTCCATCCTCATTTCTCTTTCGGTAACTGCCAAACAGTAATAATGCTCCTCTGAAAAAGGCACCAACCTCTCATCTGTTCAGCCCTGTGTTACAGTTGCCTCTCTGACTGCAAGCATCCTAACTACCAGTTTCTTCTTCAAAACAGTTCAAGGCCCTATTAATATAACCAGCGATGCATATTGCATTTCTAATATTCCAGTGTGTGTGTTTGGGGGAGTCAAGTTGCTTACCATTGCCCTGTTTTTTCCATTAGATGGTAAGCTCATGGTGGACTAGACCTCATTTCCTTTCCAGAGCACATAGCAGCTGGTTAAAGTTAGCATTCAGAAAGCGTGGTTGATCGAATGGCTCTTGCTTTATCTTTATACTCGCAGTCTACTGCTGTCGCATTGATCACTATCAAGACCTCATCAGTACACTCTTTACGATTTCATTACCTCAAGCTCCTCCTCTTCGAGGAGAGCTACATCTACTCGTCCATTTCTGGGCCATTATGTCAATAATTATCATGGCTTCAATGGCAGTAGCTCCATTACAACTCCATTACCTCTCCTTGATTAAGGAGAGATAGGCCACTCCACCACGATGCCCTGCTTCCCTTCCAGAACAGCCCTCGGCCTCCACAAGGAATTACCAAGTCTGTGTAGCCTCTCCCTGGCAGTCATCCATCATTGCACAAGTGATACTTACACTCTCGCCCGAATGTGCCGGGGTTCGGATGACAAAAGGCAGCTTTTCCTTCCCGGTGTCTCGCTGTATGATCTCACACGCATCCTTCAGGGTAGTGCGTATGTGGAGGAACTCTGGATTCAAACTGCCTGGGTCCAAATGCCCACTCTGCCACTTACTAACTTGTTTGAACCTTGGCCAAATTATTTAGCTTTTCTGTACCTCCATTTCCTTATCTATAGAATGGAGATAATAACAAGACCTATTATTACTGGTTGTTGGGAGGAGTAAATGAGTGAATGCCTCTAAAGTAATCAAAACAGCACTTAGCAGATAGAAAGCACTACGCAAATCTTAACTCTTCTCAGGGCTCCATGTTCTTCTGGCCAGAAGAAGGAGGGTTGGACTAGAATAATCTCTAAAGTCCTAGACAACATTTGATGGGTCTGAGTTTCTGGTACCAGATTATCAGAGTTCTCACAGAGTTTCGGCATCGGGTTCATCAGGCATTTCCCAGCCTCACTGTAGTCTGCTGACTCAGCTGGGAAGCATGGCACTGCCTTGGCCATGGCCACAGTTGTTCTGCATTCTGAGTGATCTCTAGGCATTTTCTTCTCTGCGCCTAATGAAAGACTTGCTGTGGTTTTGCTGTGGCTGGACTGGACTTAGCTGCACACACATAGGTTCAGCCGCCACCTGCACGGCCTCCCAAGCTGCTAGTCTTTGGCTTTAGTGCAGCTGCTGTTGCTTGTACAAGGCATTTGTCGTGCATGAAGCAAGTTCGGGATGAACAGACATGGCTGCAGCAACAGTTCCAGCTTACAAACTAAATTTCATTTTTAAATTAGGCATGACAACACACTACCTCAGATATAGTACTTCTGTGAGCGGTTGTGTAAACTAGCAGGCCTGCCCTGCTAGTCTTGTCCTCCTTTCTCTCTCCTCTTTGATCTCTTAAGCAATGCTGAGGGTTCGCAGGTGGAACCTGAATATGCCCAACTTTAACGTGGGAGCTCTCCAACCAGCCAGGGCTGCTCCAGGCCACACTATGAAGGAGACAAAGTTTGATTCTGGCTTGCTCCATCTGATTTTCTCTCTCTCTTTCTGGCTCGATTCTCTACCCCTCCTTCTGTTCGTTAACTAGCCAGACCCTCCGCCACTTGCATGGGATACCCACCTCAATCCTGCCTTACCTAGCATGGCCCCATGCTCTAAAATTATTTTTCCCTCTTCTCCCACCATCATTTCTTCTCCTCTTCTCTGCATTTTCCTCCTCCAGTGGCCTTTAGACAGAAGATGATCTAATAAAATAATGGGGATTCTAGGGTGGGTAAATGGGCCTCTCTGGGGACACCTGCCTTTCAGAAGGGACATTTGGGAAAGGCAACGCCTTAATAAGACTATATCTCAAATGGTAGAATTTCAGACACATAGCAGAACTGGGTGTCTTATTTTTTATTTTATTTTCTTAAGATTTGAGAGGGGGTGAAGGCAGGGTCGGTGAGTAATTTTCAGGGCAAGGAGATTTCACTATGCCAATCAAAATATATTTTGTGGGCAATTCCTGCTCTCTCTGTAAAACCCACTTGAAATGCATCCAATAAATTATACATAATTTACCAAGCTCTCCATTTCTCAGAGGCTACTGGAAGCTTCAGCTAATGAAGCCATCTCATCTGTTGTGAAGTTTCTGTGGGTTCTTTACACCCAGTTGTTAGTAATATGAGAATTCAGTTGTCAAGGATCAGTCTGAAGTGTGTGAGGCTTTCAGTGTAAACAGCATACCTCTCGTGCAAACAGGAGGAAAAAGATGCCTCGCTTTGCGATTACAGAGACAACAAAAATTGGCTGGCGCTAGTCCAATTCTACAGAGACATCTGGGACTACAGAAATATTGTCTGCCTCTAAATTGTTGGTCTTTGGCCAAGACAATCCAAAGGTTGGCACAGGTGCCCGGCGGGATGTGAAGCAGCTGTGGTAGCCACTCTGCCATCACCATCATCAGCAACTTTTCCTTCTCCTGTTCTCTTTCTTCCTCTTCTCTTAGTCTGACTTTTTTCCATAGTCCGAGGAGTCACACTCATTTTGCCCTCCTGACTTTGTACCCCCTTTGCTTTTAAGGCTTAGCTCGAATGAGATCTTCTTTGGCCATCTCCCATGAGGTCTTCTTTGGCCATCTCCACTTCCCTGCGCCCTGTGACACTCACTCTGTCTTGGTTCTTAGCAACTAACACAGCCAATGCCAGGGTGTAGGATTTAGTACTTCGTATATTGTGGTGCATTGGTATTTCACTGGTTTTCTGGGTTGAGAATTGTCCTCTTGACTAGATCCTAAGCTCCTTGAGAGTGGGAACCATGATAGGTGCTTTTGTGTGGCCCTTGCACATATTTTTATACTTGACACACAGAAATTACTCAGTAAAGGCTCCCTAACTGGGTCTGCTGCTCCTTTCTCTTATTTTTTCCTTATCTGCCTTGCCTGTCCTTTTAGCCACCGCATTCCATTTTCCCTGTTCTTCCCCACTGCCTAAGTGCCCCGGGCTGGTGGTGCTCTCACCACTGTGTAAGCATGTTGGATGCATCCCGGTTTAGGAGATTTCTGACTCCTAGTTTCCCAGGAGCTAGGGATTGTTTTCAAGAGGGACCACCTGGATACTGTGCTAGATAGGACTAACTCCCGGCCAGTCCGAATCCTTTGGTTTGGCATGAGAGGGCAAGAGAGAGGAGCTAACCTCTAGGTTATAAAAAGCTGCCGCAATAAAAGCTGTTTTGGGGCCAATTGGATCCACACATAAAAATTCAATTTTTTATGTAAAAAATTTTTTATGTAAGTGCTGGTTAACTGCTTACAAATCTGTTAACAGTACTGTTGATACTTTCATTTGGGGAAAAAGCCAAACCATTTAGATGTGCTTTGATGACATACCAAAGGGTAACTTTACATAAGTGTTTTCACTATAAATATGGGTCCTGCTTAGGATCAATTCTCATCAGTATGTTGGAAAGCAATTTCAGTAAGTACTTAGCTTAATCAATTCGAATCTGTTCATTGACCTTCGGGATTCTGTGCAAGTCCCATCATGCAGTGTGCTCTGTAATTCTCTGTCTCCTCAGACAGCGTATTTCTCAATATTTGTACATGGCTTTCATAGTCAATCAATGCAATCACCTCTTCCCTCCTTTCAACCGCTTCCCTTGCCTGGGGAGGTGAGAGCCAAGCAGCGCCTCTGCCACACGTGTGTGTTAGAGAACACTTGTTTACTATTTCCCTAAAATCTGGAGAACTAAGAAGATAGCAAGGCATTCTGGGATAATAAAAATAATGGGAAAAAAGAAAAAAAAATTATCAGCTTGTTTACACAATTATGAAAATGATGAGCACTTATACATGGCTGATTCCTCAATTATTCGTGGTTTGAAGCTCTTAAAAATTCAATTAAACTAAATAACCTTTTCTTCAGCACTTATTCTGAGCAAGGTAGTGTAATTTGAGGAAGGGGAGACAAAGACACAATTTGATAAGGAAAATCAGAGAAATACACAGATGACTATAGGGCACAAGTTGAGTGAGGACAATAAGAAAAGCACAGGAGACGCCCTGAGGGTTTCAAGCAGGAACCACATCTGTTTGGGTGAATCCAAACGGGATTTGTAGAGGATGGAGGAGGTTGGGCTAACGTCTCCTCTTCTCCAACCCCAGGACCACTCTTTGAGTTCAGGCCTCTCTCCCTCTTATCTGGATAATGAGAGCAGCTTTATATCTGACTTCCCTGCTTTAATTGCTGCTTCCAGTGATCTTTATAAATGGCAATCTGATTACTACGTCACTACCTGGCTTTGACCCCTGCATTGTCTGCAAGAAAGAGTTAACGTTTCTCAGGATCTCACATTGAAGACTAAATATCTGTCATGCTCTGTAACCTCAACACAGGGCTCGTCTGGCTGTCGTGTACCTAGTGCTGTCTACCTGTCGCACTGCCTCAGTGACCTTGCCCACAGTAGTCCTTCTACTGGGACTGTCCCCCACTTCTCTCACTTTCTCTCCTCCCTTCCTGGGTTCCTCATTTGTCTAGAGAGCTCCTATGACACGTTCTTTACCGCCCCCCACCCCCAAGATAGGGCTGATCATCCCCATCCTGCCCGACTACGGTACACGGCACCGTCACCCCACTTTCACACGCTTTGTAATTTGGGGAGGGGATAAGCATGCTTGCCTGCCTTGTAAGACTGTGTCCTCCTTGTGGTCAGGATCCAGACTGGGCGTGGCACATAGTATGTGCTCCATGCTCGTTTGCTGAATTCAGTTGAATTTGTTGCGTGGGTGGGTAGGACGCACCATTTTCCGTGGGGTTGAAGAGTGACAATATGGTAAGAAGTGAATGTAGAGCATTCTTTCACAGCGATTGGGATAAAAGAAAAAGATAGGAAGTCAAGGGAAAGCTGCCTCTGTGTGTTTGCTGGTTAGACTGGAGACCAAGTCTTGTTTATAAGCAGAAGGGGAAGGACTCATAGAAAGTTGGAGGAAATAGCGAGAAAAGGGGCAATGGCTAATTGAAGCCTCTGGAGGAGGTGGTGGAGAGGAGACTAAGGACTCCATGGAAGAGTTAGCCTTGGCCAGGAGCAGGAACCTTTCTTTCCAGAGAGACAAGACAAAACAAATCAGGGATGATGAGGAGGCCTTTTGGGAAGAGAGGAGCAAAAGTAAGTGATGCTATTTTTATGTGGTCCCAGGCTTAGCAAAGGGAGAGGTGAGCTGGAGGGTAAACTGCTAGCGGACGCACCCAATACCGGTACATTTTTCCCCTTGTAAACTGCAAGATGTTGTGAGAAAACACAAATATTCAAAACACTTTCATGAGCAGTGCCCTTTTAGATACTATGCTCTTTGTAAAAGTTTATCACCGTTGAATGGGGTGCTTAACTTGCTCTGGGGCAGGGCTGAGCATGGAGGCTCTGCGGAGACCCCTCTGATGCTCCTCTTTCCCCTCCCCCTCTGTGCAGAACAGGACAGGTGCGCTCTGTCCTGGCCGAGGCCGATCCGAGGTTTGGGAGAGTCACTCACACCCTGCCAGTCTGGAGCCCTACTCTGCTTCTCCTCTTCATCTCTGTTTTTATGAGGCAGCTGGGGCAGCCATTCATGTTCTAACTGTAGTTTCTGTTCGAATCCGCTCAAACCAGAGTTTAAACGGATTACCCGTATTTTCCTCCTGAAACTCCCTCAAAGGCCCCTGAAGGCTGAAGGCTGGGTGAGTTTGGGACTCTTAGGGCCAGAGCAGGAGAAGTGGGTGAACCCACAGTTGTGTCCAGGCTCAGGTTGTCCCATTCACTCCTAGCTGGCTCTTTGGAATTTGTTAGCTTCACTTCCAGAAAACATGGCAGATGGTCTTTCCCCACTGGAATGCAAACGCAAGGTTTAAGTTCAAGGTTTGGCTTCTTCTGAAAGGCTGTAGGAGCAGCTGTATTTGGTGAGCGTTCCAAAAGGAAGCTTACATTCAGGGGCACTCCTGCGATGACCATCTCCATCAAAAGGGCAAGCCATGATTTTTAAGAGCCTCCAACTTTTATTCTAAGGACACCCAGTGGTCTGGTTTGGTTGGGGAAAGATGGGGGAGAGAAGACAGCTCAATTGTTGTTTATTTGTTTGTAAAGATACATTTATCTCGACACAGAACCATATGTTCCAGTTCACCTTGGGTTGGTTTCCCACTCCATCCCCTCCCATTTTGTTTATAACCTTTTCTAAAACTTATGAAAGAGTGTTAAATTGGAAGGTGGTCATATCCTTCCCAGCACTGAACCCACCTATGAGAAGTACAGAGGGAGCTGAACAGATGAACCAAGATGGAACATTCATACTTTTGACTATTTTATATTAGTCTCAGCAAAAATCAGGTATTAAAAACATCAATATTGAATTAAATGGCCAAATAGTAGTTGCTCAATAAAGGTTTGTTGCCTGGAACTGAAAGTTATCCCAGAGTGCAGGAGTACAGAGTTTTCCCGTAGATTATCACTCATAGATTATAATTCTGTCCTTTTAATTCTGTGCCCTGTCCCTAACTTACCTTCCCTCGAAAATGCATAATCATGGAGACACATCTGCACACAGAATCCTAGACCTCTAGAGATGAAAGAGATCTTATAGATGCACACAAACCTGGTATCAGGCTGCAGAAAAACATGGGAGAAGGTAGTCCTTCAAAACCTGTCTGCGGCCCAGAGCTCGTCATGAAGCTGGGAGCTCAGCTCCCCAAATATCACATTTATCTCAATTTGGCAAGAAGCTGAAAGCCTATCTGGGGCCATTTAAATTCTAATGTTATTAAGGGCTCATCTAATCAGCTTTTAAAGTAAGCTGCTTTCAAATGCATGGGGAATGAAGGTAGGGCAGCTGCAGGCTGAGTAAGACAGTTCACACCAGCCTGGTGAAGGCATCTGTGTTCCAACTGCCAAAGAGCCAGGAGGTGACCTGCTGGCTTTCCTGTTTGGTAACTTCTGCAGTTCCAACACCAAACCGTGCTGGTGAACAGCTCTTTGTAAGAACAGGGGAGGGGGCTGATCTGGACAAACCACGCTCTCCTGTGATATCAATCGTACACATGTGACAAGGCTTGGCAAAGAAAGACTGGCCTCTGTGCTTTGAGATTTAATCAACAGAGCAGCTGGTGGTCATCTGGATACTGCATCCTATAGACTTCTGAGAAGTCCCACCCTCAGGAGGGCCAGCAGGATCCACCACCCCTGCCTGGACCTACCTGCAGTTTTTAGCTGGCTTCAAGGTAAGCCTCTCATATCCAGCTGCGGCTTGACTCTTCCTGGACCCGGGAACTTGGGTCAGACCGACACTGAAATGGAGCTTAACCCTGCGTGTATATGGCTCTAAAGTGGTTTAGGATTACAATTCTAATTCTGACACCAATTCGGATGTGTGGGTTCCCCCACACACACACCAAGCAATTCTTTGACACCAGGTGGGTGTCCTACCATTCAACTCAGTTCCGACACTATCTACCCGGAGAGCATCAGATTCCACAGTTTGAAGGTGCAGTCCCACAAGACTACCCTCCACTTCAGATGCCAATCACAGATTCAGGTCGTCACCTACTGGCTTCTGACCTACTGGCTGCAAATTGGAGGTTCCCACAACACCCTCCTCCAGTTCTATTAATTTGCTAGAGTGACTCACAAAACTTGGGAAACCACTTGACTCACAAGATTACTGGTTTATTATGAAGGATATTAAAGGATATGAATCAACAGCCATATGAAGAGATGCACAGGGGAGGTCCCAAACAAGGCTTTTCAAAGGAACTTCTGTCCCTGTGGAGTTTGGGGTCCAGCATGGTAGCACGTGGAAGCCTTCTAGTTCACCAACCAGAAGCTCTCAGAACCCCTTTTGGGCTCTTATGGAGGCTTCATTACATAGGCATGATTGATTGAATCATTGGCCATTGGTGATTGAAATCAATCTCCAACTCCTCTCCCCTCCCCAGAGGTCAGGTAGGGGTGGGACTGAAAGTTCCAACTCTCTAATCCTATGATCGGTTCCCCTGGCAACCAGCCCCCATCCTTAGGGGATTTCCCAAAATCACCTCATTTAACAAACTCAGCTGTGCTTGAAAGGGGTTTGTTTCAACCACAAAACACCTATTTCACTCTATTGCTTAGGAAATTTCAAGAGTTTTAGGAGCTCTCTGCCAGAAACAGCATGAAGACCAAATATATATTTCTTATTATAAATCACATGATCACAGGGATCATCCCCAGGCCCTGCTTTAAACTTCAGTCTCATCCTTGATTTTCCTGAGCATTCTCTGATTCGGCCTGCGGATTGATTCTACAGGAGGGACGGGGGCAGGGTCCTCATTGCTGCAGTAAGGCTGCCTCCAGATATGATGTGATGTCGGTCTCCATCCCTCTCCCACCATCCATCTTCTGCACACAGCCTTCTCAGATCCCCCATGGAGTCTCATTCAGGCTGGTGGGGTCCTGGGTCTTTCATCCTTCTAAACCCTCCATCAGATATCATCATCAGATGTCAGGACTAAATGAAAATATGTGGCTTTCTTGCCAAGCTCATAATTTGTCTCACATTTAAACCAATATTCTTTAAATATTTATTCAGCATCAATCTAGAGGATGATAGCACACCAGATCCCATTGAACTCACCTTATTCAGAAGTCAATTCAGAGACCAACTATTTTTATTTAAGCAAGTTTCTTTGAGAGGGTGGGAGAGTTTAAGCTTTCATTGCAAATAGTTTGTCAAATGTTCTTTTAACTATACAAATACTGTTTCTGAGTAGAGAGCTGTTAAGTAAAAATGTCTTCATCTTAATAGTTACCTCTAGTTGCCATCCAGATGGTCCACCCTATTCCAACTCTGCTCAGTTGCAGAGAACTTGATCTCAACCAGCTGTTAGCCTAGGAGCACCAAATTAACGAATTCACTCTTAAGTGTGAATGGCCGATAGCCAACTTAGTGCAATGATGGCTCGTGGGTTTGTACGTACATTCAAAGGTGTTTTCAATGGCCTGGGGTACTTTGTAGTCAAGTGTCCCCAAGTGAGGCAGGGTGTTGCTGAGGATATTCTGGGTTAATTCAAATGTGGGGCTTCATAAAAGACTTGTCTTACTGCTATAGAGTACCATGATAGATAATGAAAGCATGATGAGTCTGAGGAATGAAATGAGTTTTTCCCGAACAAACTTTAGCAATTTTATGAACAAATAGAGAAGGCTGGTGGGTATATTATCATTGTTTTGTACAATAAAAAAAAAGAGCCACAACCTGTTTGAAAAGTTCCCGATTCGGTGTATCAAGTTTGAGTGCCAAGAAAAGTTATTAAAGAAGCAAAATATTCATTGTGCTGTCAACTCTGTGAATCCTCAGAGCCTTCTCCCACGGACCATTTTTTAGAGGTTATTATTTCAACCTGAAAATTCTTTAGATATATATATATATGTGGTATGAAAAAGAAATTAGGAAAACTTCTAAATTAAAAGAAATAAAATGACAGCTTTTTCCTCTGGCCATATAAATAGTTATGGATAGAGATAAAGAGATGGATATTCTTTCATAATACTTTATTAGAGCTTTTGGAACTCGAGAAATTTTAGAGTCAGGTTGGTTAATAGTTTAGCACTGATTCATGCAGGCTCAGAGCAAGCGTGGTTGGGCTAGGTAGCAAGTCTAGCCCCTTGGAGGGGCTGAGTGCAGTAACGCACTTTTATGACCAACTATTTTATGAAATGCTTTCCAAAATGTTTTATGAGAAGCCAAAACCTTGATGTCCAGTTTCTCCAGCATTTTCTGAGCATGAAGCCCAGGGGAGCTAGTGTTCTTGACCACCTCATTGCAGAGAGACTGTCCCCCAGGCTGTTGTTACAGTGACAAGGAACCTCAAATCCTGGGAATATGCGGTCACAAGTGAAAGCCTGAGACTGACCATTGCAATGATGGATGGTAAAAGGTTCACAGAAAATGGTACCTTTAGTGATGGTGTCTTCGATGTTTTCTCTTTCCGCACGTTCTTTGATCCTAACACCAAAAGAGAACTGGTCTCTGCAGTCACGATGATATGGCCACCTGAAACAGGAACAAGGGAGGGAAGAAATTATGTTTATGGTTTCAGAATAAGGAACCTTGGTTTCGCTTTCCATCTCAACTGCCACATCTCCATTTCGAGAAACTTGGAGGTGAACTGTGGATTCCTAAAGAAAACTGTTATTTACTGTTGTTTTTTCCTCTCCAGAGAGTTCTATTTACTTCATTAGTTTTCTTTCATTCATTCTCATAGCTTTGCAATGGAGTGGCAAATATTTAAGCTAAAAATTCTACAGGAGGATTGTAAATCCAGAAAGGTGTCTTACGTAGCAAATCTCTTCTGACATCTTTGAAGGTGGCTGTGGTTACGTGCTTAGATGATCCGATTATGACAAATGCTTGACACTTCCTCCGGGAAGCCTCTCATCCCCCCTAACCCCGAGCCCCTCTCATGTTCTTCATGCCCGTGACACTCAGTGCTTTCTTACCACTCATTGCAAGCTTCTTCATTTGTGCTGTTCTCACTGTGGACTGTCAACTCCTCAAGGGCAGATTCTCTGTCCCAAGCACAATGCCAGCACAGAAAAGTTCAATAAATACTCTTTAAGGAAGTGAATGCATAACAGTCATTTTCTCAGGTTCGAACCACCACCTACAGAAGCAGTGACTTCTCTTGCAAGTGGGGCACTTCTGTGTCAGCAATTTGTCAGTCTCTTTCAACAGGGCAGGAGAATTGCCTGACGGTCCAGTGGTTAGGACTCTGTGCTCTCACTGCTGAGGGCCCGGGTTCAATCCCTGGTCAGGGAACTAAGATCCCACAAGCTGTGTGATGTGGCCAAAAAAATAAAATAAAAATTGAAAAATAAATAAAGAAAATAAAGAGGACCCCTCTGCAAAATTTGGACAAGCCACTCCCCGCCCCCCTACACAATTCCCACGGACCATCCCACAGTCCATAGAAGGATGATTATGCCTTCAAGGGCTTGCTTCCCACAAACCCTTCTGAGCCTTCTCCAAGGGAACCCTGAGCTTCAGGGATCTCATTTATAGGCGCCTAAAGAGGCTACTTAAAAATCAAGCGGCACTGAGGGTGGAAGGAGCAGACTTCTGGCTAAGGTCTAGGCTTGCTCATCTAAGCTGTTCCTGAAGGAATTAACCTTCCCTGGAGGACCCCGTGGAGCCTTAGAATTGGAGGAAAGATCCTTTAGCTCTGGAAGGGCAGATAGGTTTCATCTCTGGAGAAGACTCCAGAATATCATCAGTGCAGTGGCTGCCTGGAGAGTGGGGCTGGGAAGGACTGTGAGGCTATGTCATCGGGAAGAAGAGCGGTCGTCAAGGTGTCGTCAGTGCCCGGGGTGGGGAAGTGTTGGAGGTGACATGAATACCAGGTACTTTCCTCCTCTGATTCTAATCTGGCTGCTCACCAAACAGAAGCACTGCAGATCCTTAGGGACAGTGTAATTTGGACAGCGGCTGCCCCAAATTTGCAGCCTATTTTACCGGCAGAGAGCTCTGATATTAGAAAATCTCTCCTTCCATGGAATTAAAACTCCCTCTCCTTTTTACTTACACCCATTGACCCTTTTACTTCTCATCCTATCTGTGAGGTGGTGACCTCATTCTTAGAAAAATCCAATCTCTTTTGAACCAACTAACTCAAAAGTCATCAAAAGTATTGGCTAAATCCCCTTCAGTTTAGTTCATTCAACACTGATACCTTCAATTCAGCATGCTATTTTATTATTATTTCTCTGACTAGATATAGGCGTGGACATTCATTCATTCAACTCACATATATTTGTTTACTATATTTTAAATATCTTTATTTGCTATTCTTGAAATTATGAAAGTGATAATTGCTCATTGTAATAAGTGGATCCATATGAAGATGTATACCGGAAAAGCTAATAATTTACCCCTAGCCTCAGCCCCTTGATGTAACATTTTATTTCATTAAAAAAAATTTATTTTTATATTGCAAAGCAGAAATACAGACACAGACATAGAGAACAAAGGTACAGATACCAAGGGGGAAGGGGGGAGTGGGATGAATTGGGAGATGGGGATTGACATATATACACTATTGATACTATGTATAAAATAGATAACTAATGAGAACCTACTGTATAGCACTGGGAACTCTACTCAGTGCTCTGCAGTGACCTAAATGGGAGGGAAATCAAAAAAAAAAAGGGGAATAAATGTATACATATAGCTGATTTACTTTGCTGTACAGTAGAAACTAACACAACGTTGTAAAGCAACTATACCCCAATAAAAATATAAAAAATAAATAAAAACACCTACTTTCAAATAAAAATATATATATATATATTTCCATAGAGTTGAAAAAAAATTTTTTTTCATTGAAGTAGAGTTGATTTACAATGTTTCAGGTGTACAGCAAAGTGATTCTTTTATACATACATATGTATATATCTTTTCAGATTCTTTTCCATTATAGGTTTTACTTGGTATAGTTCCCTGTGCTATACAGTAGGTCTTTGTTGTTTATTTTTTATATAAGTAGTGTGTATCTGTTAATCCCAAATTTCCAATTTATCCCTCCCCTCCCTTTTCCCCTTTGGTAACCATAAGTTCATTTTCTAAGGCTGTGAGTCTGTTTCTGTTTTGTAAATAAGGGCATTTGTATCATATTTTTTAGATTCCACATATAAGTCATGTCATATGATATTTGTCTTTCTCTGTCTGACTTACTTCACTTAGTATGATAATCTGGAGTCCATCCATGTTGCTGCAAATGGCATTATTTCTTGATGTAACATTTTAATAGACGAGCATGTATCTTTCCACACTGTCATCAGTCCAGTTCCCAGGAAACAGGCTGAGGCAGGATAAGCACTCTGCAGGCTTATTGAGGCAACTCTTATGGGGCGTACCGGAAGCAGAATCGGCTGGAGGGACCTCTGGAGCTGTCCTGCATTGAGAAGGGACAGGCCTTTGGGCCCCACCCATCTTTGGAGGTGGGCTGCCCCCAGGGAGAGGTCAGGAACAACCTTGGGCAAAGCAGCTCCTTTTGGCTGAGGGTGATGCCTGGAGAGGAACTCAGCTGCGAGCCGCCAGCAGCCAGCAGCTGGGGGGTTGAGTGTCTCAGCTGGGTGATGCCTCACAGCACCCACAATACACATCCTCCCTTGTGCTTATTTAAACCCAATTATGCGTATACATACAGACATATGGGATGCTTTTGTTTATAGTTTGTAAACTGAAATACTCTGCAACTTGTTTTGACTTAACATAAGAACATCGTCAATTTCCCCCTAATTTATTTATGCACACATACGTGTACTTTTACAAGAAGATCATAGTCTACATCTAGGCTTTTTTAGTGAAGTCCCCTTATCTTTTTTCTCAGGTCTTTACCTCTCTCCACCTCCTCTCCTTCCCACACTGTCCATATTACCTTCAACCCCCAGGCTAACAGCATGGAATGTAGACTTTTGTGCTTTCCTTCATGTGCATATAACCGCATGTATACATGTGTGAATAGGGACAGACGTGCTGATTTGGTGTTTTGGTCATTGGCAGCAACTATTTATTAAGAGCCTTCTGAATGCCCGGGCCTGCACCAGGCACTGGAGATACAAGAAGAGGACACAGCCTCTGCCCTTGTGGAGGTCCTGCCCACGGCAGGGAGAGACCCGGAGCTGGTAGTTGTAACGGGGTTCACTTATGGAGGCATGCACCAAACACATAGAGTTATTTGGAGAATTAGAACTAGAAGGCAGGGCTCCTATGTTCTAGTCCTGTGCTCTTTTCCATTTAACTATCGCTTTAAAAAAAAAAAAAAAAGGTTTCAAACTGTGGGCTGAGCCATGGCCACATTGAATTCAAGCCAGTGTGTGCTGATCTTCCTGAAGTCGTGACCACACTTGCTCTGTTAGAGAAGCTCATAGTGAACCTAACGTACTGGCCCCTGTGATAGAATATGCATGACCTCACTAATAGATCCATTTAATTTGATTAGCAAGCTGTATAGGCCTGGAGAGATTGCACAAAGGCCTTATCTTGGAGTAGATTTTCATATAACTGGTGACAAGGCAAAGGATACTTATAATGGAAATAAATGCTGACGTATCACCATGTGGACCATTATTCCTGTGGTTACAAGTTGCAGAAACAAAACTGTGAGCAGAGATGAAACATCCAACACAGGGCTCACGCTCCCAGATCCTTTTAGCCTACACACTTCCAGGAGGGCCCGAGGACAGGAGCCGTGGAACCACAGGAGACGCACGCAAGACGAAAGAGCACGGTGACCTGGCTCCCTGACCGCTCCAGCAAATTGATGCGTTCTTGCTGCCTATTCTCTCAACCCATCATTTACCTGCACTTCCCCTCTTCGTGCCCAGCGTTTCTCCCGCAGCCATTCTCTGGGGTCAACTTGTAACAGCTGATCTTTGAAAAAAAGCAACCACCAGTTTTCCTATGAAATATATCCAGAAAATGTGCATTGTATTTTCTTTCCTCATCAAATGCTGACCCCTCTGATACTGGCTGTGAGTTCAGGAACCCGAGGGGCTGGACTTCGACTTTGTCCCGTGGGCTCCCGGCCCCCAACTGTGCAGTCAAAATCCGAGGGCCAGGCAGTCCAGAGAGAGCATCTAGGAGACCCCGTTGGCCCCAATCACAGATTTTCTCCAAAGCCCCGTGCTTCTCCCCCTTTGGCTGAGGTGAATCATGGGCAGAAGAAAGACGCCACCAGGCCGGGTGAGACAGAGCATCTAAAACCTGCAGAGGTTTCAGACCTCACAGAAACAGTCCATTTTGATATTCAGCATAAACTCCCTTACTTCGATGGTTTTGGTTTGTTTACTGCAAATTGCTGGAGAAGTTTCAGGAATAGCCATGTGATTGCAAGGATGCTGATCAACTCTAGATAAAACTATCCAATATGCTAAAGCATTGTCAGTTCATATTTTTTCCTAACTCTCACAGCGGTCAGTTGCTGCAAATGGATCAGATTGTGAATGGCCGACAAATTGTACTTAGTCATTTTAATGAGAAAATGGGAAATTTAGGCAGCTATTGGTGATCTGACCTATACTCAGCTCCTAAACTCACAAGGTCTCCTAACAGAAGGGACCTTGAATGACTGTTATCTGGGGCTCCTACACGCAAGCACACAAATTTGAATGTCTCATAGAAGGAGGTCTCTGACCCATTGTTATTGGCGAGACGTTGCAATTCAGTGAGATGTGAAAAGTTCATGAATGCTCCATTTATTATCTATTGTTGCATAACATATTACCCCCAAACTCAGTGGCTGAAAACAATAAACATTTATTATCTCTTGGTTTCTGTGGGTCAGGAACTCAGCAGTGATTTATCTGGGCGGTTCTGGCCCAGAGCCTCTCGTGAGGCTTCCTTTAGGATGTCAGCCAGGGCTGTAGTCACCGGAAGACTTGCTAGGGCTGGAGGATTCGATTCTAAGATGGTTCACTTATATGATCTCGTTGTTGCAGAATGCCTCCTCACATGGGTCTCTGCCGGGCTGCTTGAGTATCCTCACAACACGGTGGCTGGCTTCCCCTAGAGCGAGTCATCCAAGAGAAACCCAAGTGGAAGGTACGGGGTCTTTGATGAACTGCCTTGTTAGCATTTCTGCAACATCCTATTCATTACACAGATTAGCTCTATTTAATGTAGGAGGAGACAGCACAAGGGTAAGAATGCTAGAAAGCAAGGATTAATTGGGGGTCATCTTGAAGGTTAGCTACCACAAATGCCCTTTGCCTTTATCAATAATGGTAAAGGCCTGGAAGAAAACATTTCTGTTTCTTTTATCTTCATGGAACAACAAATGAAAGGGCATGAAATCTGGCTAAAACTCTAGCTCTTACCCGCTACACACTTTTGGAAAAGATAGGTATGTAATCCCTCTAAGCACCCCTTTTCTAATCTGTAAAATGGGGATAATAATATTCCCTGCTGTGAGGATTAACTTAGATAACACATGTAAAGGGCTTATTTCAGTGTGTGACAAAAGGTAGGAACTCAAAACTTGTTCATTCTTCTCGCTTTCCCCCTCATCCTCTCCTCCCAGGACTATCGTGTACCACCTGAATGATGTGGATAAATGACCCCAACTCAGAGTCAGCCCTCTCCCCACCTTCCCCCGTCTCCGCTGCTGGCTTCCAAACCAAAGGAGGGGCTCAGCCTTGGCAGCTGAGGTTTCTTTTTCCCTGAGGAAGATTTGCCAAGGCTTCGTAAAGTCAGGATGTGTGAGAGACACTGCAGTTCTTTCATATCTTAATTAGCAATTAATTAAGTAGAGGTGCGGGTGTCTGGGATATCTGACAGACAAGCTCAGTAATTATCTTTTATCATTATTACTAATGGAAAATACGGTCAGGGTGGTTCAAGTTTTCCCAGAATTTCAGGTTTAATTGAATGACCCAGTGGAGAATCAAAATGAGTAAGCTGCCCTTGCCACACTGCTTTATTAAAAACATTTTGAAATTTGGCAGTGCCTTGCACTTCGGAGCTTTGCTGGCCTGTTATCTTGGGCTGCGATCTTTAACTAGGCTTAGAGGTAGCAGGGTGGGCCCCCCTTGAGGTTGCAGGGTCACTCCAGGAAAGCACACAATTGTATTTTGAAGACTACGCCGGCAACATTTCATTAATAACCCTCTCTCCTCCCCAATGGAAGGTCTCTGTTTGGAGGTCAGAAAAGGGCACTGGTCTAAGGTCTGAGCTGGAGGAGAAGAGAGGTGCTTTTCCAATGTTGCTATAGTGATATTGGCCCCAGTGTTCTGGAAGTTCCATCCAGGAGGGGCAGAAAGACCCTATTGGGTGATGCTTTCACAACCTCATGGTCATATACGAGGGTTGGCAAGTCAGGGGTCCAGAAACTGGCCACTGCTTGGAGGGTTCTTGGGGTTGAGTTCTCTGGGCGATCTTAGGGAAAGTAAGCTAGGGCCTGGTCTCCTCTGTGTTCTGAACCCACACGTGGTGGATTCTCCACAGGCGTTGTTTCACAGGGTCTAGACAAGCCATTCCAAGGCTTCAGTCTTCTAGAGTTAACTTGGGACAGCTGGACATATGTCAAACTACCCTTTCACCCCAGAGAGAGCTGTGCAGTGTTGCCACAGGGGATCGTCTGGGGCGACATAAGGATCCTCCTCTGGCCACACATGTGTGTTTGTATGGATTGTATAATACCTCCTAGATTCAGTGCGGCCTCATTATCATTATTTCTAATGGGCTGTTTGAATGAGCCCTCACGCTCTGCCTGTGTGTGTCAGGGATCTGATCTAAACATCTGGCATTTTGAGTAGAGTCAGTTGGTATCCCTCATCAAGTGGGTAATTTCCATTACAATTCACGATTCCGACTTACGATAATTCATCAGGTCTAACAAGAGATTTGAGACCAGTGGGACAGCTCCTATGAGTGGGGCTGGAAGGTTCCGGCATGTCCTCTGGGCTGCTGGGGCCCCCAGCTCTGTTTCTTGACACTTTGCTCTGTCTATGGGTGACTGTGTCACAAAGGTCAAGGGCTCCTTTGCCATCACTGGGCTTCATGTAGTTTCTGGCCTACATCCGTGATGCTTTGGGTTGGTTCTTTACTAACCATTCCCTGTGCCTTGATGTCCTCTAAGTGAAACTGCAATCTCATAACTCTAAGTGGAGCAGATTCAGGGCATGAAAAATGGATTAGCAATGAGCTCCATTGCCTTAAAATTCAAACTACTACACCAAGTGTTAGCAGCAGTACTCTCGGGGTCATATTTTTAAATGTCCTCTGTCTTTTTCCACTGAATCTCTATTTCATAACTTTTCAATTATGTTTATGTTTTTCTTTAGTAATGAGAAAACAAATGTTATTTTAAAACTTTAGAAAGTATGGTTATAACTGATTTGATCAAGTGTTATAGCAATGGTTCTCAGCCTGGGGTCCACAGAGAATCCATGCAACTTAGATAGAAAGAAATTACATCTTTATTTTCACCAACCGCTAACAAAACTTGAGCAAGTCCTCTATTCTTGAACGTAGGCAACAAGTCACAGCAGTATTAGCGGTAGCTGTAATTTTGTCATCCACAGAAATCACGGATATTTTTATATCTCATTACGGTTGTTGCAAATACATTGAAATATTGTTGAAGCTTATTACTACTTCAAAATCACAGTAGTTATTTGACTTGCCACCAGATCTTGTTATTTACTGGGTTTATAAAGAAACACATATATTACCATACAGCAAATTTGTTTTTTTAGTATTTTGATAACTGCCTTTCAATAAAAATGCAGTTTCCTCTGTAATCCTATATATTTTATTTTCTACATTTAGAACATTATTCTGAGAAGGAGTTCATATGCATCACCAGGCTGCCAAAGAGGTCTGTGACAAAAAAAAAAAAAAAAAGGTTAATTAGTCCAGGCTTAGAAGCAGAGCAAGGGAACTGGCATGTGTTGAGACTGCTGTGGTCCAGGCCGTGGGCTTTCTGTGCATTGCCCTGCTCAATCCTCCCTGAAAGCCTATAGGGGAACTACTGCTACTATCCCCATTTTACAGGAAATTGAGACGTAAGAGGTTAAGTAACTTGCTCAAGGTCACTCAGCTTCTAAATGACAGAGCCGATTCTGAACTCAGGCAGGCAGGATGCATCTGACCTCCTTTGTCCTGCCCTAAGCGCCACCGCTGGGTCCATATTGAATGTGCTACGAGCCAGATGGAAATTTGTTGCCTGGAAGGTTGATAGGGTGTGTTTGACCTTCCCAAGTAGAGTGCAAATACCTCAAGGGCAGGGGCAGGGTCATTTTTCTTTATTTATCCCGCCAAAGCCCCCGAGGGAGTGGAATTAAAGAATAATATTCCAAGCACTGGGTTGATTAGCAAATATGATAGAATTTTAGCCTTTGAAGGCACCCCTGCTCCCCAAGTGATGTTCCGGCCTCACTCGGGAGCCCTGGCATGTCCTTGGCCAAGCTGGCTGTTCTTGTTCTGAGGTCCTCTCTCCAGCATCCGCTCTGTCTCTTCCCTGCTCCACCTTCCATTCCCACCTCTTGGTCCACAACCTTTCTGCATCTAAAGGGAGCCGGAATGTTCTAGTGCTCAAAGCCTGACAGAGACAAATGCTTCATAACCCCGAGGCCCTAGGCGCACGGTCATTAAGTGATCACCAAACTCAGAACGCCACACTGGAAGGGCACCCCTTGGAGAACACTTAACTGGGACCTAATTGCATTTGCTAGACATCAATCACCAGGGTAATTTCCTGTCTTAAGATGTGTGCTCTCCTCTGCAAAAGAAGCCAAAAATGAGGTCAAAAAAGGAAAGAGAAAGCTTTGGATCTAAGGTGAGCCCTGGCCCTTTCTTCACCTGATAATCTAGCCCCGCCTTGCCTGGGTGTGGAAAGAGGCGAATATTTCTTCTCTTCTCTAAATGGCTCCTGTGGGGCAGGTAATTGGCTAAGCTGGTGCTTGGCTGGCAAAGGCCTGACCCTTGGGGCCAGAGGCTGAGTATGGTTTTTTCTGATGGCAGCTCTCAGGTCCTCCTCAAAGATCACCAATTTCCTCTCAAAGGACCCGACCCAGAGGGCACATCTTCACAACCGGCCCAGGAATCCATGCCTTCTCTGTACGTGTTCAGTTTTAATTTGGTCGATATCATCATCTCCCTTGGATCTGCCGTTAAGGGGGATCAGTTGCTAGAGTGATAAAAGATCAACTTCCCAGGCATTTGATGAAGGGCTCTCCTCCGGGTGTGGCTGGGCTGTGAGCCAGACCCCAGCGGCCTCCGCATCAGCCAGCACAAGCGCAGAGGGCACAGACTCAGACTCTGAGCAGAAGATACACATAGCACCCAAGTCCCTCTCGCTGGGCAGAGGCTTGGTCAGGCATCTCTGTGGACAAGGGCCTGCTTCTGCAGCCTGTGGGCTGGGCAGGGGAGCCGGTGGGGAATCACCCAGTCAGACAGGAAGTGGATTAAACCAAAGGTCCTGTGTAAATCCGGTGAAGACACCATTGTCATTTTGAGTGGGATAATTGTTTTGGGAGGGGGTAGTGAGACTGTCCAAGGTCACAATCTAGAGAAGTAGAATATTTAAGAAATCTGTGCCGGGGCAAAATAGGGGAGCCAAGCCGGAGGTCAAGAGCTTAGTGCATGTAGGAACAGCCCAGGAAGTTGGGTACAAGGCCAGAACAATGCAAAGGGGACCCATAGGGCCACACCAGGGTTGGGGTGTGCAAATTTGCTCCGCTCAGATGCAGGCCCTGTGGGAAATGGAAAGGGAGGCACAGGATTGGAGCAGAGACAGTGGCCCTATGTGTGACTACTAGGCCACTGTCCCTTGTAGCTTGAGGAGAATCTCAGCCTTAGCATGACCTGTGGAGGTGGAGGGATTTAAGCCAGTGTAGAGGAGTCTTGATGGTGGGTTAACATGGGGCAGGCCCTAGAAAATGAAGGTCTATTTTCTTTAATTGGCATCTGAGTCTTCCAAACTTAAACTTCTATCCAGGTATAACCGAAGGCTGTTGTCTGGTCTTGTGTTTTGTGGAGGGCACTGCTGCCATTTCGGGTGAGTGGATTCTTCTTTGGGCGAGACTGTCCGTGGTATTGCAGGGTGATCATCACCCCCAGCCTCCATGCACCCTGCGCTGGCGTGCCTTCCACCCAGCATTGTGGTCCCCAGACACACAGTTCCGAATATTCCTGGGGCAGGAGGGAAGCGGGGAGGCAGGATCACCTCTGGTTAACCCAGCTTCTCCCGGCCAGCAGGCAGGTTACCGACTTCTCAGATGTTGGGTTTACACTCAAGAACCTGAGGCAGAGTCTAGGGAGGCTCCTCGAACCCTCAAGATTTCAACTTAGTCAGAGCTGGCCCATCCCCAGTGGTGGTTTTTCAGGGCAAGGCCGTTTGCATGGGCCAAGAGGAAAGCATGCTTTTAACATTGGCACCCACTAGCATCTATGTTTAAACTGACATTGTGAGAAACTTGAAGGCACACAGAGTGACTTTTCCATCTCGTCTCCCCAGGGAGGGCCTGGGGAGGAATATGACAATCTAGCTTTGAGAAGGCCGGAGGGATGCTCCCAAACAAAATCCCGCTCAGCTTTCCCCATTGTACTCATCTGCTTGTACCCCACCCCGGGAAAAGAAAAAAAAAAAAATTACTGATCATTTATTATCTGCCAGAGTTCAAAAAATCACTGAATAAGAAATGGTTCCTGCCTTCAAGAAAGAAGCTCACAGTCCGTGGGGGAGACACACTCATGCATATAGAGAGAGATCTCCACATGGCTTCTGTGTCCAGAGTCTAACAGAGGCATGACCAAAGCACCAGGGCACCCCAAGCATGGAGTCGGAGAAGGCTCACAGCCGAGAGAAATCAGTTGAAGATGGGAGTGCCAAGGCTCAGAAATGGGGAAGAGTGTCTCTTTCCGGAAGCAGAGAACCAGTTGTTTGGAGACTTGGTGGCTCCTGAACCTTTACTTGAGATCCATTTCCTCAGAGTGAGGCTGAAGAGAAACACAGGTCCTCTCCGATTTCCACCATTGTAGTTCTAAAGAAACCTCACAGTTCTTTCAGAATGTGTCAGAACCAAGAAGGCCCCATCCTTAAGCCAGGCAGTTGCTTATTGAATATGAATGGAAGGTCTTCACAAAACCCTCCAAAGTCCCTGTTTCCGAAACTCATATTTCCATCATTAGATTGATACCATTGTGTTACTATTTGCCCTTCCCCAGAGATGTCAGCGTTTTAAACGAAAGCATAAGTCACTCACACTATAGCATGAATTAATCTCATCAGCTGTTCGTGCAGGATACCAAGAGAGAAGAGGGACTTAAAGATTTCCATGGAGGACATCAAAAGGATAACAGGATTCTGGTAAGGCCATCAAAAGCAGAGATAAAGAAGACAAATGAAATCTCATACTTTCTGTTCTTTGACAGCAAAGCAGGCACCAGCTGGCCAGTGGATCTCTTATATAGAGTGGAGAGGGAGCTGCAACTGTGTTTGCCTTTTGTTTTTTGCTTTTGTGGTCAGACCACATTATTGCCATGGCAATTCCCTCATCAGCTAGCCCTTCCTCTCATCACACTGACAAGTGCCATCCTGATAACAGAGGTTCCACATGATTTCCCTGCATTCAGGTGTGGGCCCTTCCACAGACAAACTATGGAAGAAATCTCAGGTGGTCTTCACCTCTTCCTGCAGCTGAGCACAGGGATTGCCCTCCTGAGGCATCACTGGTCACATCTCTGTGTTGCAGGAAGGGGGACCCCTTCCAGGGCCCGGAGAGTGGGCTCTTGTCTAACACTTGAAATGAATTGTCCGAGGAGACACATGCGCAGACAAAGCAAAAGTCTCTATTGGGAAGGGGCACCCAGGTGGAGAGCAGCAGGGTAAGGGAACCCAGGAGAGCTGCTCTGCCACGTGGCTCGCAGTCTCAGGTTTTATGGTGATGGGGTTAGTTTCTGGGTTGTCTCTGGCCAATCATTCTGACTCAGGGTCCTTCCTGGTGGTGCATGCATCTCTCAGCCAAGCTAGATTCCAGCGCGAGGGTTTCTGGGATGTTGGCAGGACATATTGTCTCCTCCCTCCTCCCTTTGGCCCCTCCCGAATTCTTCTGGGTTAGTTGTAGAGATACTATGGGCTGGCACGTCCTCCCGCCTTTCGGGACCTCCCAAATTCTCCTGGTTAGTTTTCTGAAGCAGCATCATGTTCTTTATCGGGACCTCCTGCTGTGAGACAACTCAGGCAAGAGGTAATCATCGTGCCTGGCCAAGGTGGGCAGTTTTGGTCAACAGTTCCCTAACACCTGGAAAAAATGAACGGGAAAGGTAACCTTCTAGAATCATTCAGCTCCAGGGGGTTGACTCAAATCTTTGAATGGTGATGCCAGAAATGCCAGAATCTGGGGGTAGCAAGGGGATAGAAAAGATTTTCAATTTCTTTCATTGGTCAGGATCACGGTAAAATTACCCAAAGCGGACTCTACTGGCCTCAAGAGAGCTGATGACTCAGGAAAGAGCCTAGCCCTTAGCCCTCTCTACTGGGGCAGCCGCTCCTGCCTGTGGATAGCCCCAGCCTGGAGCCAGAGTGTTTAATCTCTTTGGATGGCAGGCGAGTGCCTCAGCCTAGCCCTGAAAGAGCAAAACTAGAAATTCATCTTCTGTACCTTTCTTCCTTTACCGCATCTTTGTTCTGGCCCAGCATTCACTTCAAATCCACCAATTCTCCCCATCCCCATAGCTACTCACTTTGCCCAGGGTCCTAGCATCTCTTGCCTATTTTTCTCCCTCCTCCCCCTCCTCCTTCTCCTCCTTCTCCTCCTCCTCCTCCTCATCATCATCATTGGGCTTCCTGCCTCCACTCTCAGCCCCCTTCCAATCCATTCTCCATTCTGCTCTCAGCATATTTCTAAAGTAAATCTACTCAGGTTATTTCCCTTCTTAAACCTCTCAAGGTTTAAGGTGTGCCCAAAGTATTTCATGATCCCATCCTGTTTACCTCCCTGACCTCTGTTCTCACTGCCACCCTCTCCTGCCTGCTGTCTGTCCTCCAACCATGCTCGGCTACTTGCGTTTTCCCCAACTTCCAAGCTCTCACTCTCTGGGCCTTTGCATTTGTTGGTCCATCTGCCCAGAAACTTCTGCCTGGTTAATATTTATCCTCCAAGATCACCTCCTCCAGGAAGACCTCCTGACACTCCAGGGATGGTTTAGGTAACATTCACTCTGTCTCCTCTCCCCTACACCACGAGCTCTCATAATAATCTTTACATATAAGTTGGTGTGTCCTCAGCACCCGGCTTTGTGCTTGGCCAGCAGAAGAGGGTCAATTAGCATCAAACCATAACATGAAACTTCAGAGGCCCCTGCAGCTCCCTGCACCTATAGCTTGGAGAACTCGATTGACTAGGTAAAGGGAAGATGCCCACATTGAATACTGCTGTATGCTGCTAGAAACTGTGTGCAGAGGGAAAACAAACAAGTGATTAAGTAATGGCAGGCAAGTATTTCACTGAGTCCTATCCAAATAAAATAACAGGAAAAGTGCCTTTCAGTACTGATTAACCGCAGCTGAGAATTAAAAGATCATTTGTAACAAATCATTACAGTCAACTGATTAAAAATGAATGAGTTTGTACAGAGAACCATTACTGAATCTGGAGCGAAAATAAAAAAGACAGTTAAAGCTCATTAACTTGAGACTTCCAACCTGTGTATGTGTCGCTGCATGAGGCTGATTTACCATTTACACCAAAGGGGCACCAACCAACCGTGGACGAAGAGCAGGAATCTGAGTATGAGTTCACAAACCCCATGCCTGGCTCTGTGAGGTCGGTGAAGTTTCTCTAAGCTTCTGTATTGGTTACTGAGAAAATGGAGATGATAACACCATTATCATGTTATGTTATGTAAGCTGAACCATATGAAATTGCTGACAGTTGACTGTATTTAACCTTCAGAAATGACAATTTCATATGGTTCAAACTGATATTTTTTTTGTGAGGATCAAAATGAAATAATGTAAATCGGAAGATGCTCTACACATGCAAGGCTTGCTGAAAGTTACCTCCCAGCACTACAGCAAGACTGTGACAACTGGCAGCAGTGTGGTGTTCACCTGGGGCAAATCCCAGGAACGGTGAGCCTCCCTCATTTGCATTAATAACATTAGGTTGGAGAAAGAGGAAAGAAGAAGACTAAAAGAGATAAAAGGATTCCTGCAACTCTCAACCCAAGCCCTCCCTTCCTCCCAGGAGGACACTATGCCACATCCCTTGTGCTATTTTTTTTTTTTTAACATCTTGATTGGAGTATAATTGCTTTACAATGGTGTGTTAGTTTCTGCTTTATAACAAAGTGAATCA
This sequence comes from Balaenoptera borealis, assembly GCF_965194805.1. Classification (NCBI taxonomy): domain Eukaryota; kingdom Metazoa; phylum Chordata; class Mammalia; order Artiodactyla; family Balaenopteridae; genus Balaenoptera; species Balaenoptera borealis. The sequence continues at coordinate 55,427,611 of NC_138860.1, read as the reverse complement.
GTTATATATATACATATGTCCCCATATCTCTTCCCTCTTGCATCTCCCTCCCTCCCACCCTCCCTATCTCAACCCTCTAGGTGGTCACAAAGCACTGAGCTGATCTCCCTGTGCTATGTGGCTGCTTCCCACTAGCTATCTATTTTACGTTTGGTAGTGTATATATGTCCATGCCACTGTCTCACTTTGTCACAGCTTACTCTTCCCCCTCCCCATATCCTCAAGTCCATTCTCTAGTAGGTCTGCATCTTTATTCCCGTCTTGCCCCTAGGTTCTTCTGATCATTTTTTTTCTTTTCTTTTCTTTTTTTTTTAGATTCCATGTATATGTGTTAGCATACGGTATTTGTTTTTCTCTTTCTGACTTACTTCACTATGTATGACAATCTCTAGGTCCATCCACCTCACTACAAATAACTCAGTTTCATTCCTTTTTATGGCTGAGTAATATTCCATTGTATATATGTGCCACATCTTCTTTATCCATTCATCTGTTGATGGACACTTAGGTTGCTTCCATGTCCTGGCTATTGTAAATAGAGCTGCAGTGAACATTTTGGTACATGACTCTTTTTTTTTTTTTTTTTTAAAGTACATTTTTTTTTAAAATTAATTAATTTATTTATATTTATTTTTGACTGTGTTGGGTCTTCACTTCTGTGTGAGGGCTTTCTCTAGTTGTGGCAAGTGGGGGCCACTCTTCATCGCGGTGCGCGGGCCTCTCACTATCGCAGCCTCTCTTGTTGCGGAGCACAGGCTCCAGATGCGCAGGCTCAGTAGTTGTGGCTCACGGGCCTAGTTGCTCCACGGCATGTGGGATCTTCCCAGACCAGGGCTCGAACCCGTGTCCCCTGCATTGGCAGGCGGATTCTCAACCACTGCGCCACCAGGGAAGCCCACATGACTCTTTTTGAATTATGGTTTTCTCAGGGTATATGCCCAGTAGTGGAATTGCTGGGTCGTATGGTAGTTCTATTTTTAGTTTTTTAAGGAACCTCCACACTGTTCTCCATAGTGGCTGTATCAATTTACATTCCCACCAACAGTGCAAGAGGGTTCCCTTTTCTCCACACCCTCTCCAGCATTTATTGTTTGTAGATTTTTTGATGATGGCCATTCTGACCGGTGTGAGATATCTCATTCCCTTGTGCTATTTTATTTGTAAGTGTAAGCTTTATTTCACTGTAAGTTTACAGTGAGTTCAGAGAGGGATGCAATGTAGTATTAGATGCACCTAGCCATCTCTGGCCCCAGGATCAGCCCCCAAAGCGGATCCCTGACTGCCCTTGTTATGAGGAAACTTCTGAATCTAAGTCACGGACATGGAAAGAGTCCTAGTAAATGTTTAGTTGAATAAATGGATGAACAAATGAATGAGTTCTCACAGCCTGGTAGGCCTATTGCCTGTCCTCATCTGGCAGAGGCCTGGTAGATGTGAAATAAACTTCATATTTTATGGCAAGACAAGAAAAATTTCTCTGCCCTTTGGCCTCCTCTCTCCCCTCACTGTGCGTTGAGTATCTGCATGATGCATTGACCAAACCTCCCCCCTCAGCAGGAATACCTGCTCAGCCATAAAGAGCAGCATTCTCCGAGCATTGACAAAACAAGTCCTTAAAGGTAACATTTCTTCTTGATCTTATAAGAGGTCACGTGACCTATCACCATGACCCTTAGATCTGGATCATGTAAACTGTCAGTGATACGTCATTTGATGTACAATCCTCTGTCTCAAAAAAACTTATATAACTGTGCCTTGACTTCTAATGGATAGAACAATTCTCAGAGCTTTCTGAGATGCTCTTCCCGGGTTATAATCCTCAAATTTGGCTCGAATTAAATTTTCCATTTCTTTCTTAGATGGACTGATTAATTTTTTGTCAATGAAGATAAAGTCACTCTGTGCCCATACCCGCAAGCCAAGGAACTAACATCATTCTGAATCTCCTGATTTGATGCAAACAATGGCAAGCAATTTCTTCATAATTACAAAGTGCTTATAATGAGACAGCTTCTTTTTTTTTTTTTAACATCTTTATTGGAGTATAATTGCTTTACAGTGGTGTTAGTTTCTGCTTTAGAGACAACTTATTCTTACCTTTAAAATAACTTCTACATGGCATTGGCCCAAACCCTTTACTTAACCAAATAACCATATATATTAATCATACACACACGCACACACACACACAAATGCATGATTTTTAAAACTCCCTTTTCCAACTGCATTAATTAAAGACCTTATTCAGAATTAACTTAACTCACCAGATTCTTTCTAATGATTTTGTCCTCATAGAAGCAAAAATGCACCCTCTCTTCACATGTACTAACTCATTTTCCTGAAGAATTGATAGATTTCTACCTTGACCCCTGGCATGTGGCTTCTGCTTGGCACTGGGAGGTATTGCTGAAGGCCAGCTTCCTGGGCATGAGAACCGTGTGATCACACAGGGCCCTGTCCTGTGCTTGACTTACTGCTTCGCTGTTGCCATTGTGAACTTCTTAATAGTGTTTGGACAAGGAACCGCACATTTTCATTCTGCACTGGGTCCTGCAAAGTACTTAGCTAGTCTTGGCAGAGATGGTCAGGAAACAGTGAGAAACACCAAAGGCAGCAAGAGTGATGGTGTAATCCAGGTTCAGAGGGCTCCCGGGGAATCTCAGGAGGGCCTAAGCTGGCCGGAGGGGCCGTTAGGAAAGCTGCAGAGTGGGCAGTCCAACTGCAGAGGAGTCTTGTTAGTTGGAGAGACAGGCTCTAGGAAAGGGAGGTTTGCTAAGGAATCCTGTGAGGCTAGAATGATCAGATTTATGCTATCGGGCTGCAGAGAGACCACGTATAACACAAAGGCAAGAAGTTAGTCCTCCAACAAAGGAAGGAGACTATGTCTCCTAAAGACAGCAAGCAGCCAGAGAGTAAAACCAATAACTGGAAAAATCTGCGCATTGTGTTAATGTGCCACAGACAGGATTATGTCATTCGCTCATTTATTTGTTCCCTCAACAAACATTTATGGAGTATCCAATGGGCCCATACTGCGTTTGTTCCTGAGCAATTTTAAAGATGATTCAGTTCCTGCTCTGGAAACTGCTAATCTATATAGAAGAGAAAGACGTGAATGAGATAATATAATGTGATTAATGTTATAAAAAAAGCATGCTGTTACCCATTGTGGAGTAGGGGCAAGGGGAATGGGCAAGGTTTTTGAGGAAGGTCTTATGAAAGGTGTTAAGACTAGATTTTGAAGGGTCAGTAGGAGTTCAGTAAAGAATGATGATGAGAAGAGCATCTAGACAGAGGGAATAGCATGAGTAAACACCTGGGAATGAGAAATATCGTGAGCCATTTTGACACTAACAGTAAGTCTAATACAGCAAAGTAGAGGATGCAAGATGGTGAGTGACAGGACAGGGTGATGAAAAGAACAGTAGGAAAAGCCTTGAATGCCATTGTATGGAGCCTGAATTGTACTGCAGGTTAATGGGAGAGCCTTTGAAGTTTCTTAAGCAGAGAAGATCAGAGTGGAGTGGATCCCACTCTGGAGATCAGAGTGGAGAAGATCAGAGTGGAGGGGACACCTTTTGCTGCAATGCAGGGATGGATTTGAGTGAAGAGTGACAGAAGCAGGCAGGTAGTTAAAGAATCACAAATATTTAAGCAAGAAACAGTAAGGGCCCAAACTCAGGTAATAGCAGAGTAAACAGAGAGTGCGGAAGAGATTAGAGATTTATCTTAAAGGTAGAATGGATTGTAGTTGACTCATTGGATGGGATGAAAAGGGGAGAACAATTAAGCCTTCCCAGTTTTCTGATTTTTTAGACCTTTGGATTGACAACATTGTCATTAACCATGATGGAGAATAAAAGAATAGGAAGGTGAGAAAATGAGCTGAATTTTGGACAGGTTAAATTCAAGGGACTGCTTCCAGTCTGTGTTAGAAATTTGGAAGCAAGTCGTAAGAATATAGGTGCTTGCTGGAGTTAAAGGCATGGATGGAATTACCTATAGAGGATCTGGACGGTTAGAAGCTCTGGAGAGCACCAGTATTTAGGAAGTGGGTGGATTAACACGATCCAGTGAAAGAGGCTGTCAGAACAAGCTATTGGAAAGGTAGAGGGAGAACCAGTGTGGTAGATTGTATTATTGTTCCCTATAATTTTCTGTCTTTCCTGGAAAATCATTGGCCCTGCTCATTGCGAGTGGGAGGAGTGTAGTTCTTTGATCTCTTGATGTCAGGCTTGGACCATGTGACTTGGTTTGGCCAATGGCACATGAGCAAAGGTGATGTACACAACATCCAAGCAGCAGATTTAGGAATCACTGTGTGGTTCTGCCATAAGATCCTCTGTTCCTGACACCTGGATCCCCAGATGAAGAATAGACAAGGGCAGAGCTACATCCGACCCTCAGCTGCTGTGGATTGTGAGCAGAAAGGAGACCTTTATTAGCGTAAACCACTGAGATTTAGGGATTGCTACTTTAGTGTAACATAGCAAAAGCTGACTGTTACAACCAGAAAAGAACAGTGTCTCAAAAAATGAAAGAAACACTTCAAGAAAAAGTGAATGGTCAAGGAGGTCAAAAGTGATAGAGAGGTAATTAGAAGTAGCAAGAGGGAGGTGATGGGTGATCTTGGTGAGACCAGTGTTAGCGGTGTGGTAGGAGCTGAAACCAGATGGCTGTGGATTGATTCCTGAATGGGAGGTGAGGAGGTGGAGATTGTAAGTGTACATTACTCATTTAATGATGTTGACTGAAGAGAGGGAAAGAGAGAGAGAGAAACAGTTTAAGGTGGAGACAGAGTAGGAGGAAAGTTTTATTTAGGTTAGAGGAGATTTGAAACTGTTTGCAGACTGAGGAGGAAGATTTGCTGGAAATGGAGAGATTGAAGATGTAAGTACAGCTGGCCCTCCGTATCCACAGGTTCTGCATCTGTGTATTCAACCAACTGCAGATCAAAATTATTTGGGAAAAAAAATTCCAGAATGTTCCAAAAGCAAAAATTGAATTTGCTGCTCATCAGCAACTACTTACATAGCATTTACACTGTATTAGATATTATAAGTAATCTACAGATGATTTAAAGTACACGGGAGGGTGTGCATAGATTATATGCAAACAGTATGCCATTTTATATAAGAGACTTGAGATCCTGGAACCAATCCCCCACGGATACTGACCATTGACTATATTGAGGCTATATGCCTGAAAATATTTGTATCTGTGACTCCCCCATAATATTACAAATGATAATAACAAAAACTTACATGGTGCTCACCAAGTGCCTGGCACAGCTTTGAATGCTTTGCACGTATTAATTTAATCTTCAAGGCAACTCTATGACGGAGGTACTGTTATTATCATTCCCATTATAGAGATGAGTAAACTGAGGCATAGAGATTTTGATTAACTCATCCTAGTTAACACAGTTAATATGCAGCAGAGCCAGGATTCAAACTAAGGCCATCCACCTCCAGGGGGGTGGATCCTTAACCACCATGCCGTATTGTCTCTCATGGAGGTGCAGATAGATTTTAAGCTGTAAGCTGTGCCTGGGAAGATGATGTGCCAGAGAGGGTCATATGCATCATGAATGAGGGATGTGGCAGAGAAGTGTAAAGGGGGTGCCCGAGACGGAGAAAGTTCCGGTTTCTTGGAGAGCGGAATTGGAAAGTTATGGGCACCAGCCAATTGGGGTACCAGCCTGGTCTTTTTACAGGCTCCCCTCAGCCTCTGTCAGCCTGTCTGGGATTGGGTGGTGAGAAAAGATGAAAAGAGAAGAAGAGGGAAATTCGATAAAAGGAGGGCAGAAGAGTCGAGAGAAGGGGAGGAAGCCAAGCTCATGTTTCTGGTGCAACCATTACTCACTATGTGCCAAGCTTTGTGTTGAGCTGGGGGTTCCAAGAGGTAGACCTAGTCCTTTCTCTGAGGAGCTCCCCAGAATAATGGGAGGGCAGATATAAGAGGCTTCTCTGACTCTGGGGTGAGTCTCAGTGTGATGTGTGCAAAAGGCTAAAGAAAAGCAGGCCACAGAGGGACAGAATCTCCTGGCACAGACTCCACCGAACGGGAAGCAGAATTGCCAGCCATCTCTCATCCTCAGGATGCCCCCTCCTTTCACTGGCTCTTTGTGAAGATCAGGGCACGGCTGGCTAATGGAATGTGGAACTCCCCTCCAACCTGGACTAAAGGCAGAAAGGCCATGAGGGCAGAGTTGCTTTCAGAGTTCAAAGTTGGATAAATCTAAAATGGTACCCGACATCTAAGTACCCCAGCTCAGCATGCCTTTTAGGAGGCATTTCAAAGTGCGAGTGGCTTTTCATCACTATTGAGTCTGCAGGACGTGTTGTGAGTTGTCAGGTCACCCTGTGTCACCTCAGTGTGTGGCAGTTGCTCTGAACTGGAGAGGATTCCTTTGGACTCTTGGGAAGCCTGGAGACTTCCCTCCATAAGTGTGCACAGAGAAGCGAGTGAATTTCCCAAGATGGCAGTGTGAGCAAATGGGCAGAGGCTCACTTCAAGTCAGCCAGAGTCTATTTTGTTCCCAGATAAGACGTGTTGCTGAGCTGGAGTGAAATGAGCAATTGACTCTGCTCTGCAAAGTTTGCCCCTCTCTCCCTTCCTTCCTTTGCACTTTACTTTGTCTTCCTAGCTCATCCCCTGACTCTCTATTTAAGAGCAACTACTGTTCAAACAGACACACCACAAATATTAACTGTCTTATGGGAGCCAGGGGACCTCTGTCTCCCAGGTAAGCCAGGATGCCTCCTACAAATCTGCTTAGCAGAGTCCTGACCCTGGAGCACCAGATAACAGTCCATTTGAGCATTTCTGATACCAGCATCTCCTACCCAGGGTCCTCTTGGTCAGGCTGACACTTCCCACTTGGGTCGCATTCAAGTCACCTGTTCCTGAATTTATTTTGTGTGGGACTCGCCCTCTTTGAGAGAGTCCACAATTCCCAACCCCTTACCTGCAACCTTAAGCCTATATGGTCTGTACTTCTTAATTAATGGCTAGTCCCTTAATTAACTCTGCTGACCCCTGTGTGCCTTGAAGTGGAAAAGAAAAAGTACAAATCAATGGTAAGGAAAGAACTTCAGAGAAAGTGAAATTGGGGCTGGTACTTGAAGGATGATTAGCATGCTTTTGGACATATAGACAAAGAAACAGAGAGTGCTCTAGGTAGAAAGAACAGAGGGTGTACAAAGGCCCCAAAGTGTGACAGGACAGAGTGAGTTCAGGGAAAGGGGCAGTTCAGTGAGGTTAAAGTGCACACCTACGTACAGAGCATGGCAGCTACAAATGACACTGATGAAGCATGTTGTCAAGAGCATTGACTGTCCCACTAAGAAATCTAGCCTTGGGCTTGGCTCTGTAGACAACTGAGGTCCACCAAGGGTTTTTAAGTGGGGAATCTAACATGATTAGATTTGGGTTTTAGAACTCTAAGGGTGGCTGCATGAAAGGTGGATTCGATGGGCAAAGACTAGAGGCAGAGAGACGATCCCACCTGAAGCCACTGAAACCCCTCCAGGTGAGACCACAGCCAGATTCTCAGCATTGATCTCCACAGTGGACCAGGCAGACCATGAAACAGGCACGACCAAGGCAGGCTCTCGCCCAGGGACTCTCAGCCTTTCTGCAGGGAGCCATCTGGTACCCCTCCATGGGTTATAGTCTCAGAACCCTGTCTCTCCACACCTCCTTTTCACAGGAAAGTAGATAATGTAGAATTTTTGAAAAGGAAACCCAGAGAGCCTTGCTAGGAATGAAGGCTGAATGGGCAGAGTGTAAGGTCTGTCCTGCTGCCACTCCATTTATTAGCAGCAAGAGAAGGCACCTCTACAAATTTCTTCCAAATATTGCACACATTTTATTGGTTTGCTGATGCCCAGTTGGCTATAATGAGAAATTCCCCTCAACAGGAAGGTACTGAAATCAGACTCTTTTTCTTCTTGTCAATCTCTCTCCCTATACCTTCCTCCCTGCTTTCTCTCTTCTCTCCCTTTGGTCTGAGACCAAATTGTGTGTGACCTTTTCCTCCCTTTTTTGGGCCCCTCCTTCCTGGTGGTTACCTGCCAGGGGATCTCCCACCAGTTTTACTCTAAGCTAAAATTAAAAAAAAGAAAAGAAAAACAGTGAGATAGACAGGGAGTCTCTCCATGAGGGAGTGCCTGGCAGTGAAGGTTAGGAGACATCAGCTAATGAGCTACAGAATATTGGTTACATCTCATTTGATTACACTCAGAAAATGTAAAGCCATCTTTCAGTCACGACTGGTCATTTATCTGCTGAAATGTTCACAACAACACCCCCACCCACATTTATCTCCCCCTTCAGCTTCTAGTCAAGGTTTCTAGAAATTAGTGATTCATCACTGAACACAACAACTACAGTGGGATCTGCCAAGCCAGGAAAAATCACCTAGTCCCTGTGCCAAGGTGCTGTCTCTTGTTGGTAACATCTTCATGCAGCTGGCTACTCCTGGGACATAACATCTGGGGACCTGCCAGAACAGCATGTTCACCCGAGTGTGTGTATCAGGACCACTGAGGATAGATCAGAACCACAGCTCTCCAGACTGGCCTCCGGGGGATCCTAATAAGCTTGTGATTTGGAGGGGAGTGCAGGAGTCCACCTGGAGTCGGCTTTGGGTTGCTAGGCACCTAAGGCTCACTCATTTGGATGAAAGGAGAGAGGCTCATTCTTCCTGAGCCATAACTCAAGAGAGCACATTTGAAAAGTTAGGGGTCAAGTTTGCTGTTATATCTAGAGCACAGATATTAACCATTATACAGTAACAATGTGTTAATGAGGACATAAAAGACTTCTAATTAAACATACATAATTATTTTTGTCCCCTCCTAAAAGTCTCACCATGGTAGGCAGAATTCTAAGATGGCCCCCAAGATTTCCAGCTCCCTGGTATTGCATGCCCTGCCTGATCTCTGAGACTGTGCATATGAGATTTTACTCCTGTAACTAGGTATGTTATGTGGCACAGTTGATTTTAAGATAGGGAAATTATCTAGGTGAGCCTGTCCTGAGCACATGAGCCCTTTTTTAAAAGCAGAGTTTGCTTTTTTGGGGGGTGGGGCGGTGTGCTGGTTACAGAAAGGGAAGTCAGAGAGATTTGAAACACAAGAGGAATTCAATGCAAGTGAGATTCCCCATTGCTGATTTGGAGGCGGCCACATGGCAAGGACCTGAGACTGGTCAACAGCCAGCAAGACAGTGGGGACCTCAGACCTGTAATTGCAAAAAGATGGATTCTGCCAACAACCTGAAGCCACTTGGAAGTGGGTCTTTACCCAGTCAAGCTTCCAGATGACAATGAAGCTGGCCAACATCGCTATTTCAGCATTATGGGATCCTAGACCAAGGACCCAGCCAAAATGTGCTGAATTCCTGATCCACAGAAACTGAGATAATAAATTTGTGTTGTTTTTAGTGGCTACATTTGTGGTAGTTTGTTGTATAGCAATGGAAAACTAATACACTCCCTAAAAGGAATAAAGATTTGAACCCATAAAAGAAGCACTTACAGCAGAGGAGAAGTGGCAAACAAATTTTGAAAGATGGGAAGCAGGTGGACATAGGTCACCAGTTTAGAAGAGCAGAGAAAGTACCTGCAGAAGGGGAAGCCAAAAAGTAGTAATCTGATTTGGAACTCAGGAAAGACTCGGGAACTAGATATACAGGTGCCTCTGAAGACTGAAGTACAAGTGGCACAACAAACAGGAAGACTGGGTGAAAGTCCACACAAGGAGCTGATAGACAAACCCCAGATTCTCTCTCCTTCCCCACCCAGTCACACAACTTTCCTACCTTCAACTCTACAGAAGGCAAGAGGTTTACTTGCTGGAGACAAGTTGTAGAGCACAGGCTCAGTAGTTGTGGTGCACGGGCTTAGTTGCTCCATGGCATGTGGGATCTTCCCGGACCAGGGCTTGAATCCATGTCCCCTGCATTGGCAGGATTCTTAACCACTTCAGGGAAGCCTGATGAACCATTTCTTAGGAAAGTAGTAAAGGGTGTATGCCACAAAACAAAGGAATAAACCAAAAAAGATGAAGACACTGCATTGGGTGAGGGAAACAGAGGATCTTACAGAGGAAAGAAGAAAAGGGAATTCCTAGTATTTAAGCAAAGGAAGGTCCAGGAGGACCAGTCTGTCAGAGACCTGGAGAGCCACCGGTCAAGAGGTCAGGAAGACTGAAGCTTCTGGAAAGAGTATCTCCTAGGAAAACACAGAAATGACACTTTGTTTGATGGACTTGGCTGTTTTAATGCCTTATGGATCTGTCAAAGAGTTTGCTAAGAATTGTAGTTAGTCACAAAGAGGAAAAGTTGAACTCAAGGGACAACCAAGAGGTATACAAGAGATTAATTGTGATAATTGTACCCTACACAGCTGTATTGTGAATAATATTTACAAAGGCAAAATAATGTAAATACTAAATATTGTTTTAAACAACAGTTTTGATAAACTACATTGGAAGGATGGGTTGGGGAAATGTCTGTGTGCATGTGTGGTAGGTGGAATGAGGCCAGGGTTGTACAAGAGTTAAATCCTTAACTTCCACAGGAGTAAATCAGTGTATGATTTCTAAAATTTCAAATAAGAAAGTAAATTGAAGAAATGGTAGTCTAAATGTGTGATCTAAATTTCTTTAGATAAATACAAAAATAAATGGCTAAAAGTAGTTCCCTCTGAAGAACAGCCCTCAGTGTTGGGAGGAAATAGCCAAGAAATTACTTTTTTTCATGATGAGTCTTATAGTATTGTTTGAGTTTTTAAACTCTGTGTCAGCAATCAGAAGGTCATAAAAAACCTACTTTAATTTACATAGTACCTTGACAGTAAGAATACTCCTTCTTTATCCCTTGGTTGGTGTGAGAGGTGGAAAAGGGATTATTTCTGATAACTTTAACCTGGTTTGAAAACCAAGTTTTTGTATGTGAGCATATACTCCTGGTTCTCTGTACTAACCTGAGTCTTGGATGGCAAAGCCCATGTGCCTAGTGTTGAGACACAACTATAACCTTGCCTATTATGCATACAGTGCTATTGAATCTACAAAGCTGCTGCATGCACATTACCTTGTTCGATCCTAGTAGCAATCTTATGAGGTAATCAGGGCAGAGCGTAGGATACAGAGAGGTTGGGTGACTTATCCATGGTCACACAGCCTAGATTCCAAAGCAACTGTTGCTCTATGGACCTACTGAAGCCATTGATCTAAAACAAGGGGAAATATGGCATAACTTTGGGATAAGTCATTTATCTATCTCTGGTCCATTGTCTATTTTGGGACTCCTAATTTGGGGACATTGAGTCATTCTATTCTTTATTTTCCCTGTCTTTTCACCGTGCCAGTTCTTACATTTTTCCTTCCCATTCCTGAATTGCTCTTATTCCATTGCTTGGATCTCATCCCTGCCCCTTTCCTTATGCCTCCAGACTTAATTCTTGGCTTCAGGAATTGAAACATTTGAAACACTGAGAGTAATCAGATACATCATGATCATGGTGCTACCTTTATGGTTAAAGGTAACCACCACGACCTGTCCCAGCCTTGGAATCTGAATTAGACCTGGAGACCACTTGATCAAAACCACAAGGCACCCAGCCCATCACGTGTTATCTCCTCCACTCTCAGCTCATCTAGAAGTTCAGTCTTCCACAAACACAGTGGTCTTGCGACGTGGAATAGGCCCCAGAAAATGGGCTTCTCACGGTCTTTCGATCTTTTGATTTATTCCTCGAGCACACACGCAGTTTGAGACTAATGGTGGGAAAAAATGAAATGGGGAAAGTGTCGGGGTAGAAGAAAAACTACATTCAAAATATTTGCATGTATGTGCCCGCCATCAATGTCGGCTGAGGGAGAAGGTGGTTGGAGAGGTGCCCGTTTAAGTCACCAATATTTTTCCGCCCTCGGGTTCCTTAGAGATCTCTTGATCCCGTTTTGTGTTTGAGGTAGATAGGATCACAGCATCCAGTGTTATGGCTGCAGGCAAAATTCCAACATCTGAGAATATTTTCCTCCCAGATATTTAATTTCCCCTTCCAGCCGTTTCACCACTGGGGCCCTAAACATACATCACAACTCTATCTACCACATCATCTTAGCCTCTTTTGCAAGTCTTCTAATATCCATAGGAAAATAATGCTGTCTTTGATTCTGAGGCAAATCCCTAGCACTTCTTCCCTTGTTTCTAATTAGCAATATTTCTGTGGTAATTAAGACAAGAGCAGTTCCTCAGTTCTGCAGCATCTTCGATTCAGAGAGAAAGAAAAATACAACAATAACAAAAAGTCGGTCTAAGAATGACTCTGTTAGCTGACTTGACTGTATTTTAAACAATTTCAGCACCTTAGCGCTTGCGTGCACGCACACACACACACACGTCTATACACACATATACACAAGCTTGCGCACACATACACAGTACATGATATGCACGCATCTACACACACCTTGCTCACATGCATACACACACTCATGCACAAACAAGAATATTAACCCATTTCAGAAAGAAGCAGGATCCAAATGCACTAATGGAAATACTGTCATTCTGTGGGCAGAGCAAATGCATCGTCTTAAACCCTGGGCATCCCATAAAATGAACGATCTCAGTGAACTGAGTGCTGATGAAAGATGGTCAGGGAGAGGTGGCTTCCTTCTCTCACTGGATGGCTAGAGATGGGCACATTTCCTCCCTGGTCAAACACCCAGGGACTTGGTATTTTCAAGGCTCTTCAAAGGCCCGTTGCATATGTTTGCCCTGTGTTAGCTTTTGCTCTTGCTTAGTAGGGAGGGAAGTTGAAACTCTGCATTGCCAGACAAAATCTAATGTTGTAGGCTGAGCCCAGAGAGTTAACAGTGCTGTAATTTCCATTTTAGAGATGGTATTCTAAAATGTCTCTAAACTCTGGGTGTGTGCATGTGTCCAAACACACATGCTTCCGTGTACTCCTAAGGGATTAACAGAAAGGTGTTCTACATCTCAAAAAATAAAAAAAGATATCCTCTCTGCATTTATGACTTTTTAAAATCAAGGCATATTTTGAGGCTGGTGCTCATCAGCGTTCAGGCAAAGAGCTCTTGTAGTTGTGTGTGTGTGTGTGTGTATGTGTGTGTGTGTGTTTCAAGGCATTGACACATACCACAGGGCTTTATTTGTTTGGAAATTGTAATTATTTCAGGCCATTTCATAATTATTTCTCCTGTAGCTAGTTACTTTGTGCTCCTTCAAGCTGAGTTGTGCATGCTAAGAGCTGGAGCTGTGCATTGTTTGATGGCTAAGGGTGTGGGCATAGCCCGTGGGGGCTGCTGGCCCTGCTGAGGACAGGCTCCTGGCTCCATATGTCTCCAGCCCCCACCCTGAGCGTGTTCACATCTGGGGAGGCTGAGCTGGTGAGCAGGATACCTCTCTTTGCACTGGCTCTTCTCTTTCATTGTGAAATACAAGATTCTCCCATTCCCATGCCTGTCAAACCATAAAGCCATTGGGAGTTAGCACTGGTTGGGCCTTAACGGTCACCTTATTGAAACTTCTCATTTTATAAATAAAGAATCTGAGGCTTGGAGGGAAAGGTTATCCCAAGGTCATACAGCAGCTGAGCACAGTCAGGGCTAGAACGCAGGTCTCCTTACTCTGAAGCTAGCGCTCCGTCCACCTCCTTATAGTGATTTAATTTCTTTATTAAGCAACTATTTTTGAATTCCTAGTATGAATTAAGCATCACGCTAGATGCTGCAAGTTCAAAGGAGCCACAAAGTAGAGGGCACAGCAGATGTCAAATGCGACAACACACAGAGGGAAGCTCACACAGTGCCTGGCTCAGAGGAGGTATCCCATGGGTCCCAGCTTCCCTTCCCTTTCCCCTCCCTTCCCTACCAATACACCTGGAAAGAGGAAAATCTCAGATTTGAATTAGTCAAGGTTTTGCAGGTCTTGGTTGAGAAGCTGATGGGCAACTCCTGTTACTCCTTCAGAAGCACATTTTCTAGTTCTGTGATAAAACCTCCTAGGCCAGGTCCATGCCTGGAAGAACCTCCTAGGTGTTCTATAAAGGCATCAGTGCCTCCTGCTGCCCCTTTATTCCAGGGTGTTGGGTGAATGCATTGCTCACCCATGCTGGTCTGACTCATAAATACATTAGTGCTGACTCACTGACACCTACAGAGCAGGAAAAGCCATCTCCTTAGGCTTTGGCTGGAGATGGAGACATTCACGAGATGCAGAAATCAGCTCTACTCAGGGAAAGATCACTGAAACATGTTATAGGATGGTTGTCTGGGGAAAATATTGTCAAGGCTGTTCGGCTTGGAACCCAAGTTACTCTGTATGTTTCCTGAACTCATAACAGGACTCTCGTATGCCAGAGATTTAAAAGTCTCCTTGCTTTACTCTTATCCAGAAAACCAGAGACATAAAATCATGAAAAACCTGTAGTAGCTGAGCCAAGTCATCCCTGATTCCAGCCTCGAATGGGAGGATTCAACTAGAAGGTTCCTTCCAACCCTAAGGTTGTGTGACTCTAAGACTATCGCAGCCACCATGCTGCAGGCTTTACATGCATCTATCATGCATTGATTTAACACTTCTCTAGACCCTATTTAAAGTAAGAGCTATAGACTCAGACACTCTGCCCCACCTCTGGACACTCACAAGAGAAGAGTGAAGTAAGAAGATGTCAAAATATATGTATCTAATTAGAGGTTAACCAGTACTGTATCTAGAGTTTCTGGGCCCCTTTGCAAATATATGAGATCCAGGGCCATCCTTCAGGTATGCTCTCTGGCCACTGTGGTGACCATCCTGGGGCTTTATCCTCAGCCCCTCTCCGTTTGATTCTTTTCTGCCTACTCTTCAGAGCGCCAGTGATCTGTGGCACAAAGCCCAACACACCGAGATCGGTGTCAGGCAGCCTTAGTCTCAGATAGCAAAGCACAAAATAACTAATTCCCAAGGAGGATGAAGTGGATGCCAGGGGACAAAGGACTGATATACTGCCTGGTACAGAGCCAAGCTAGATCTTAGCACACAGCTTTTCTCTTTTTCTAAATCTACCATGTAGATTTAGAACACAGAAACTGTCTCTCTATGCTCTGTGAAAACAGGACCTTTTCTGGCAAGACTTCCAGGCACAACCTATCCTCATGCCAAGCAGCCTCCCTTAGCCAAAACATCAGCTCCGTCAGCCTGGGGGGTCCCCACACCACTCCCCTTCCCTGAGTTCTGCTTTGCTGGTTATTTAGACCAACAGCTTCCCTAACTCTCCCCCTCTTGCTCCTTCTTAATCTCACTCGTCCTCTCCTTGTGTTTACACGTCGGTGTCTGCCTCCAGAGGAAGCACTGGTACTCTTGTTTTCTCACTCATTTCCTGCAGATAGACTCCAAAATGGCCCTCAGTTATCCTTGCCTCACAAAGTCACACCCTTGTGTAATCCCCTCACCTTGGGCGTGGGCAGGATCTGTGACTTGCTTCTAACTAACAGAATATGGCAAAAGTGATGGACTGTCACTTCCATGACGATGTTACACAAGATTGTAAAGTCTTCTTGTTGGCAGAGTCCTTCCCTTGCTTGGTCTTGTTGGAGCAAGCAGACGTGTTGGGAAAGCTCGTGTGACAAGGAACTGAGGATGGTCCCCCACCAACAATCCAGGAATTGAGGATGGTTTTCAGCAGGCTGCTAGGGAGAAACTGAGGCCCCCTGTCCAAGGGGCTGAATTCTGCTAACAAGTATGTGAGACTGGAAGCAGATTGAGCCTTGAGAAGAGACCACAGCCTTGGTCAGCATCTTGATTGCACCTTTCAGATCAGACCCTTAGCAGAGGACCCAGCTAAGCATGATGCACAGAAACTGGGAGATGATAAATCTGTGTTGTTCTAAGCCACTAAGCTTATAGTAATACTGCTCACAGTTTTTTCTTAGAAACACCCACCAATATGACTCTCCAGTGTTTGAAACAAAGAATTTTTAGATTCAACAATGTGTGAGAACAATAGGGAACATTTCCTGTAGCCTCCCTTGGATGTGGAAGTCCCCACCTCCAGCACATTGGACAGTTCATCATCCAACCCCCCCCACCCCCCACCCCCCCAACCTGAACTCTGATACCATTGCAAAGCTCAGCGTCTTACCAGATAATCATTCTATCTATGGACAGCTCTTCCTTTATTTTTCATAATTATTTTATATTTATGCAGCACTAATTCTGTGCTTTTTACTATGCTCTCATCTATATACTTCATTTAAATTATTCCTCACAATAATTCTACTGTTGATACTATTATTATCTACTTTATAAATATTAGGAAATAAAAGCTCAGAGAAGTCAAGCAATTTTCCCAGGACTTATAAGCATCAGACAGACTTTAACCCAAGTCTATCTAACTCAAGATCCATATTCTGAGCCACTGTGGTGTACTGCTCCAATCTTCTTAGAAATCTCTTACTTATGTTAAACCAAACACTTCCTTCTAATGTATTTTGGATGTTTTAACAATAGAAATGGGACAAGGATTAAAATAACGTAGACCCATGTACCCAACATCCAGTTTAAAAATGAAACATTATGAATGGAAGTAAAGCTCTTGTTTTTCTACTACATACTGCCTTGCCCTCCCTCTCCATTGAGAAGTAAGCACTATTCTGGATTTGGTAGTCCTCACTTCCATGTATTTCTTTATTGTTTTACTTCATATATATGTATCACTGAACAATAAATAGTATTATTGTGCACGGTTGAAAATGTAAATAAATTGTTCTCATACTAGAGGTATTCTTATTGAACTTCCTTTTCCCATTCTAATTGTTTGTGAGATTTATGAATATACCATATTTTCTTTAGCCATTCTCCTGTTGATGGACAGTTAGGTTATTTCTGTTCTTAGCCATCACAATCAATTCTGCTAGGAAAGTTCTTATATATATGTCTTTTTGTGCACGGGTGCAAGAACTTTCCTAGGTTGTATATCTAGGAATATATTTAGTTCCACCAGCTATCACCAAGTTACTCTCATTATAAGGTTTTGAGATACCTCACCATTGTGTTTGCCCTCCCTGGAGAACTCGGGTTAGTTAGGAACACTTCTCCAGGACAATGAGATGTTTGCCTCCTTTATCTTGGACAGAATACCTCTACCAGCGGTCCGAGATTGCAGGAAATGTTTCAGAAGCTTTATATACTGTAACTTGCTATTGATATTTTAGTTATACAATAATCCCTAAGTATTTTTCCACATGAATTACTCTTAAATCAAGTATCCCCAGTTTGTACCTACACAGCTGAATTTTTTAAGCTTAAGTACAGGATTTTAATTCTATCCCTATTGAATTTCTCTTTGTTAGTTTTAGCCATCCCTAGAGTGTATAGAGATAGTTTGAGTCCTGGTTCAGCTATTCCATCCATACATTTGATAAGCTTGCTTTCTGCATCTTTGTCTAAGTCCTTGATAAAATAGAGATGATAGAGCCAGAGGTGAAACCCTTCAACATACTACAAGATGTTTCCACAGTGTTGATGTAATCCAATACCTGGGCATGGTTGGCCAACTCACCATGATGCTAGCTAAAAGTATTATGCAGTCCTCAATTTCCTATTCAACCCACAAGAATATCAAGGCAAACTTTGTCCAAGACCTTGCCATATCTACAGTATCAGCTGGCTTACATTATCTTTCCATCTGGAGATAGGACTCCACTTAATATGCATTGTTCTCAGTGAACCCATGCTAGCTTCTAGTGATTTCTATCTCCCCTCTAAGACCTCACAGACAATTTGAATAGTAAATAATCTTAGAATTTCTATGGTGATCAGTATCAAATTCACCAGACTGTGCAATCTGGAACCCACTTTCTTCTATGAAAATCCAGATTTTTCTCATCTCTAGTCTTCTGGTTTCTTCCCTCAATCATTTCTAAATTGTGGTTTTTATGAGCATTTATAAAAGTGTCTTCAAAATTCTGACATGAAATATGTCAGGTTTGGAAACTTTTAAAGCCTCCAGGTGACTACTTACTTTTTGTTTGCTTCGTGTGAGTTTCAAGATTATTTTAACAACATTGATTCTATTCTCTTCTGCTGAAAGGTCTTGCCTTTTTGGTAAAGAAACAAAATGCTTCAGTGGTTCTCCTTTCTCTTCGCATCTTTAGTCTTGCACAAAGTTCCGCAAGCAATGTGCCTGTCTTTTTAAATCTGAACATAGCTACTAAAAGCTTTTGTGTTGTCCCTGGCATTTTTCTGAAGCCTCTGCTCATTCTGAGCTTTAGGCGTCCTGGCACTATTCTTACAGGCGTGTGAGACTCTTTTGTATTTGTCCTTGGTTCTGTTTTTCTCCTTTCATCTTTTGTATGTGACCTTTTAATATATAAGTTAATCGAAGAGCTTTCTGAGCAGCCTCACTGTTACTTCAGCGTACCACTTCATTTTCCTCTTCTTTCCTCAGAAACAGTGCTATTGCTTGTCCACTTCTAGAGAGGAAGAAGGGGGTCCACAGACAAACAGGAAGCAGCAAAGTCATCACCTAACAAAAATCTCCTTCCATGCCAGCCCTACTTCCTACAGTTGGTTTTTTCTTCCTCTATTCCCTTCACCCTTGTGGAGACAGAAGATGTCAGAGAATCAGAAGGAAACCGTGGACTCACAGATACAAAGGACTTTCCAGCATCCTATAGCATTTTGGCCCTATGATTTGTAGAGTTTTATGGGACTAAAGATGCTCACTGGATCCCAGAGGGAGAAACCAAAGAAGCTATCAAACTGCTGCATTACAAAATCTGGATTCCAAAATGTGTGTGTGTTGGGGTGTGCTGCATCTAGAGAGAAAAACTGGTTGGAACTGTCTGTTTTCCATTTCCTTCCACATTAAAGCTGAGGTTTTTCTATGATGGCTTGGTATGTAGAATGGCATGATTTAGAGCCCCTCGCTCCGGAGACCCTCGTCCTAAGTGTCTGTTTTCTCTGTTTTTCACTGGCTGTGATCCATTGGCAAGAAAATGAGAATAGACCAGCTGAGCTGCAGGCTACACCCAGCATACTACAAGCATTTCCCCCTTCCTGAACCACTCTTCCAACCCTGAAATATGAGAAAAACCTTACTACTTCCTGCCACCATCAGTGGGAGGGCAGCAAGTGAACTAATGACATAATATTTTGTAAATCTCCTGGATAAGGAAAAGGCTACATTATATTTTGTATGTGAATAACAGTGCCCATATCTGGTAGGCGCTTGGAATTTGCTGGCTGTTCTTTTATTACAAGGCTATATTGTTATTTTTGTTTCTCCAAATAATGTCTCTAGTCCATTTCCCCCAGTACCGAGGAAGCCTGATTGAGATTTTATAACTTCAGTGGCTCCCATGCTCTCACCCAGGTCTGCTGCCTTCACCATCATTAAAAAATGCCCCATTCAGACACATTTATATGCCCAAGCCCCTCATACAGCCAGTGATCCCTAAGTGCTAAACACTGTTGTCCTGGACTTGGAGCCTGAGCCTGTGGCGCGAGGCTCGGATAATTTAAGTGCCTCTTGTAACAGAAGGCAACTGGAATTCGATAGAGATAAATGTAAAATATTGAACTAGGGAGTTGAACCATCAGCAGGGCAGGATTCTAAATGGAAAGGTTATGGCTGAATGACTAAGCAGAGGAGAACACACAATATACCCAAGGATTCTTGCAGAAATACAAGTCCCTGGTGGACCCTGCCGAGAAGAAGAGATAGGATGCTGCAGAACAGTACAGCTAAAGGAGAGTCGCTTGGACTCAGTGGAAGCTGCTGCTGGGAAGTATCCCTCCCAGTGTACACTGGCTGACAGGGGACAGAGGAATTCGGCCGGTGATGTGAATCTGCCAGTTTTTAGTTGCTATTGTGAAGAGTCGATATTGCTTTTTCTCTGCCAGGCCCTAAACACCAGAAGTAAAATGTCTAATGGTAACCTGAGACGTTGGTTTCGTCTACGAGAAAAAACAGCCACTCAGGTTGGTTAATTCAATCAAATGTCTGGCCAAGTTCCATGAAGTGATCGATAGAATCAGTTGTTTGACCAAATGGACAAGCCAAATCAGGGAGCATGATCAGTCCCATTGCCCCACAGAGCTTCAGCCAAACAAGGCACTGTATTAGAGCAGCAAGGGCTCTCCTGGCTGTCTGTGAAGTTTCCTTGCAAAGAGCCCATGGCATTGGCAATGAGCCTCATAGACATCCAACGTGGCTCCCCCTTTCCCTTCCTTTAAGTATGATTTCATAGAATTCGTGAAAGGCCAGGGACTTGCTCTTTAGACTGTCCACACCAGGAAAAGAAAGATGGAATGGGGAAAACCAGTTAAAAGGCATGGAGGAACATAAGCTTAGATTAACCAAGTTTTCAAGTTGGTCCCAAAATTTCTTGGGACACAGAAATTATTTGCACTGTTCTCTGGCCAAGGTCCACCAACTCTTAACAAACCAGCAGACGCCCCTGTAAGTACTTCAGTCCTTACCTAATGTCTATTTAAGGCTCCTCGGTAGCCCACCAAAGGGTATTAAAGACATACCAGTTGTTAACCTCGAAGACAAAAGAGGCTACATGTCACAATTTCTTCCTTTATTAACCTCCTCCAAGCCCACTTTGAGAGTCCCCAGTCCCCAGTGAAGAGAGTATCCATCAGTGAAATGAGGGCAGCTTTACAAAGCTCTATACAGTGTTGACATACATACTAAGCTCTTTTGGCCCAATTTTCAAATTCATTGCTCGGTTTTGGCAGGAAACAACGTGGAGGCTTCTGCTGGGAAGATGCTTTGCTGCCTGAATGCATGAGAAAGAGGATGCATGATGCTGGCATTGTCCACAAGAGCACTCCCCTGCCTAATCACAGGGAGGATCTCTTATTTTCTAATCAACCAAGAGCAAGGGGTCCCTTTCAGACATTTTGGCCAGGCCAGAGAGTGGTTTCTCTTACATCCATGTGTTGCAGCAAAGGGCTTCCTCTAAGGCTCATGTCACCCTCATCCAAGGTCCACAATACCCTCTGAAAGAACTGAGCTCATCTGCTTTCCTCTGTCACTTTAGAGGCTGGTGTGCACGGAATCCTCATTCTTTAGACCAGAATCACAGTAAGCCTTTCCAACTAAAGAACCAGTTTTTGATTTAGACAAAGATTAGCAAAAGCACAGTTGTTACCATTAAAAGTACCCTCAAAGAGGCCTGTAAATAATAAGCCAAATAGCAGGAATCTGACTCTACTCTCCGAGGCCCTGAGTTCCTCAAGGCCCTTGAAATGTACCTGTGTCTTCCCCATCAGAGGCCCTTTGTTCTCCCTTCTTCCCTGTCTCCCTGTTCATGGCTCACCTTCCCACTGCAGGATGGGGTAGGCGGCTGGGAGGTGTGTCCCTGGATTCAGACCCTGGAGACCAGAGGCTTTCCTGTTAGCATTCAGCTGTTATGCTTTCTTGGGCCCTTCTGTGCTTTACAGAACTAAAGAGAAGTGTCATGTCAAGAGCTTTAGAAAATCTCAAAAATCTCGAGAGTAGTGGTTCTTTATTAATTCACTTAATCAGTAAATTACATAATTAATATATTAAATGGTACCTAGAGGTACAGAATATTTAAAAGGAATTTTGTATTGGCTGCATATTTCGATGGTGATTCTAGATACTCCCGGTGACAGCTCCAGAATTTCTGTAGAGGAGGGGCTTAGGGGGTGCAGTTTGGCTTGAAGGAGAGGCTTAGGGAACAAAACTGAGATTGAATGTTTATCTGGGGTGGCTTTTTGAGAGGGGAGGTGGGATGGAGATTGGGGTCACTCCCAAACATTCCTGTGCTCTGAGCCCTCCTACATGCTTGCTGCTCTGAATCACACCTGCAAATCGAGATGGCTTTGCGAGAACACCCAGCTCTACCCTTCTTTCCCTCTGTCCCCTTCCTGCTCTGCTTCCTCTCTTGATTCCTTATGTCGCACTTTGCCCCAGTAGCTCTATTACCTGCACCTTTGCCCTTTCCCTCATCACTAACTTTGTTTCAAAATCTGTCTTCTCTTTATCTCAGTCTAGTAATGACCAGCCTGGAAGGCAGGAATGCCCAGAGGACTGCCGTAAAACCAGAATTATGATGTCAGAGCCAAGGCTAAAAGCTGAGATCACTTTTCTCTTTTGAGAGCCGTTGTTTTGGATGGTTCAGCCCATAAAGAATTCTGGATCTTAAAAGAATCACAAAAGTTTTTATTTCTTTTCCTTTTTACAAGCAGGAAGAAACAGGATGATGTTGCAGAACCAACCATTTTGTTTCTGAGGTCCCTGCCTTTTCAAGAACGAGCTGGGACCTATCGCTTCTTTCTGGAGCTCTTGACTTTTTAGTCTTTCCCTCCCCACTCCTTCACCCTCCGCCCTCAGTAGAGGTGGAAATGGTGAGTCTGCAACCAAGGTCAGACAAACCAGTGGAGGATGAAAACAATAGACTGACCTTTATAAATTCACAGTATTGGATTTGAAAGAGCTTGAACTTGGACACCAGTGGCTGAGGGTAAAGGCATTGAATGATAATGCTGCCCACTGGGAGAAATTCCATGGGAGGAAATTATTTCTCCCTGATATCTGATGCTGGAAAATTTTCTCCTGGGAACCACTGAGTGAGGGTGTGAGGGAATAAAAACTCTCACACGCTGTTTGCACGTTTCTGGAGTGTAATTTGGCAACGTGTGTCAAAAGACACATCCCCTTTGACCCAACCTTTTCCTCCAGGACTTTATCTTCATAAAGCAATTAAGAAAGTGCACAAGGTTTATTTATAAAGCATTGGTAGAGATACTGAAAAATAGAAACAACCTACGTGTCTAGAGTCCGGTTAAATAAATGATGGTGCCTCATACAATGGAATACTATGAAACCATTAAAAGTGAATTGTATTTGTTGACATGAAGAAATATGCATAAGATATTGTTGAGCAGGGTTGGAGGGGCAAGAAGGATATGAATGTAAATTCAACCCTGGCCCTCAAAAAGTGTGCATTTTAATAGGGGATTGATGACAAGTAGAATCTTGAATAGGCTTTGAAAATAAAATAAAATTAGAGCATGGTTGGTTGTTTTGGTTTTTTCTACAAGAATCCTTGTTGTTTTATACAAGTTCCAAATTACTCAGCCTCAAGCAGAGCAGGAAGAAAATAAAGAAGAATACATTAGGTTGGGAACATCTCCCTGAATAATCGAGAGTTCATTACGGGCTCTGAGTACATCAAAATCCAACTAATTCATTAGCTCAGCACTTGCATTTTCCTTCTTTCCCCCTCGGCTGCCAGCCTTTTACCCTATGATGTAGTTTATCAGCAGCCCCAACATGGGGGGTGAGGAGGGGAAATAAAAAAGGATAAAAATGCAAATGAATCCCTTTTGTTACTTGTTAACAACAATAGACTAGGCTGGGTGGTGAAGGCAGGCGGCACTAACCACACGGTGTCTGGATGGCTCAGATTAGAGGAACAGCGTCTGGCACACAGTAGGGCCTCGTGATGGGCATCACATAGATTCTGAATGAGGGAATCTGCTCTTAGGCCTTGGAGCCAAAGGCCCCCAAACCACAAGCTCCACTCTGCAGATTTCCCAAGATTTCCAATAAGAAAGACAGTTCAGCCAGAAGGGGCTCATCCTCTACTGGCCCCCACTCCCAACTTCTCTGCAGAAATATGACTCCTCCTGTCCCTGTGGGGTCTCTGAGTGATATTAAGGCTCCACGTAAACGGCCTGATGCAAGGCCAGGCAGCATTTGAATGAAGCATTCTCATGATCTGATTCCCCAGGTTCATCCAACATTACACCTACTGTCCATGCCATTCCTCTATAATCTTTTCCCCACTGAATATCATAAATCTAAATTTTTTTTGTCCACAAGGAGAACAACTCCAGCAACTGTGGTCTCTAAAACTGTTATTTTTCAAAGTATTCTTTAGGGAATAAAAATACAAAAGGAGACGTCATGCATCATGCCATGAAATCATATTTGCCGCTACTGTCCCTATTTGAAATGTGGTACATCTTGTCTGCCATCAGGGCCAATGGTCTTATTTTCTTTCCCACATAACCATTACATAAGTTTTTATTTCCTGTCCTGTTTCTCTTAGCCAATGCTGCACTCTTTTAAGATCTTTCAAGATCTTTAAGATATATACATATATCCTGCTACTCTGCCTGTGCAAGCAATAGCATGAAAAATTTAAAACCTCAGATCTCCCAGAGATTGTGCGTCTGTAAAATTATGTATAGAACAATATTTAAGTTTAAATTAATTAAGAGGAAAGAAGAGACTGGAATGTGTGTTCTAGAACAGGAAAGGTGTCCTAGGGTGAGAGATTTCTACTGGATAATCCACCAAGTGAGTAACTAAGTGATGACTGTATTTCTGGCTGATGTGTTGGTGCGAACACAACCAAGGTCCCTCCATAGATGAGAATATGCCTCTCAGGAAGTCACAGAGGGCTGTACCCCCCACCCATGAGTTCCCCCTGTAGTTTACCTACAGGGGAAGCTGTGCCATCCCTGAGAGCCGTCGGATCCTGTGCTATTGAGAAAGCACCTCAGAGCCACAGCAAGGAGAAACAATGGTCGAGGCATCCATGGGTCTAAAATAGCTACGTGAAAACATCTCTGTGTGATGTTTAAATCATATCAAGAACCCTTCCATCTAAGGGGTGGAAAAGTGTGGTCTAGTGAAGGAAGTGTGGTTCCTTCACTTCCTTCTAGTGGAAAACAGGGACCTGGGACCTAGACCTCCATATGCTTTGGACAAGCCCCTTAGGCTCAGGAACTCTTTTGCTCCTGGAACTGGGATAAATAGCAATGGAACTAGGGCCCATCCCAGCTGATCATTCTAGGGCTCTTTGATACATTCATCTAAATGGAATGGGATGGGTATTCTTGTTGAGTTTCTTTCAGTCCCATAATTCTTATATTCTTATGGTTTAACTAAAAATAATAATAATTTAAATGAAGTTTGGGTATTTTGTCCTTATGCCCCTAAACCAGGGATGATAAGATGTTTGCAAGTATATTTGCAATAGCATAAGCCTGCCCAAAACTTTCAAGTTTCTTTTGTGAACTTGCTGAAGGTGACCTAAGAACCTGCACCTGACCTGTCCTTTCAAGGCCAAGGCCCTATGGCCCCAGAGCAAAGTCCCACCAAAGTCCAGCTACAGAGAGGTACCTTCTCAAGGACGCTTTACAGGTTCCATTACCCGTACTGTTGCCCGCAGATAGTAACTCTTTATTTAGCCATCTGAAGCATAGTGATGAATCACTGTTGTTTTCTCTGTAAACAAACAAGCCTGACCTCGGGGGTTTTTTTTTTCCTTGTTAATAGCTAGTTTCTACCTATTTCGTGTAATTGTTTAAAGAGCTTTGGGTCCAGGGAACAAGCTTGGTGGACCTTGCTCGGCAATCAAGTCATCCTTTTAATAGCTCCAGCCTCTCGTGCAGAGACAATGCCTTCATATTACAGAAGGTGCTCAGGTTTGAAACGGTCCCTCTCTCTCTCTCTCCATCCATCAGCCTTGTTTATACCCTTTGTCTCTAGAGGCCGGCTCATGTACTTAACATGCCTTCTCTTCCCATTGGCCCTTTGGCTTTAATTTTCACCATCTGAATGTCTGGAGCTGGTTATCTGGTGTATCCAGTCCTCTGCCTCCTGCCCGGTCCTGGATCAATTGCAGGAGCCACTGTAAGTTACTGCATTTCCCATCAGTTTCCACTGCGAAGCACAATGCAGAGAAGAGCAGTGCTCGGGGGCTGGAGTTCACAGCAAAACTCTTGAAGGAAGCCAGAAAGGCTTCTCTGTAACGCAGTGGAGGGAGGGCAATTCCACTTCCCTCAGGGCTGGCCTCATGGAGAAGAAAGAGCTTGCCTTCATTTTGATGCTAGGACTAACTAAAAGTTCCTTTTAAAGGTTCTCTCTCTTGCCCTGGCTGCTCACTTACTTTTTTTTTTTTTTTTTTTTTCAGTAAAAGGCTTTTTTCCCCCTCATCACAGTATATTTCTTCTCATTCCTGGCCAGGGACTGCCAAAGGAAGAGCCCTTAGCTGACCATGAAGGAGAGAAAGCACAGCACTTAGAAGGGGGGAGGAGAGAATTCAGAGCCAGACACTTAGTTCTCACAGGAGATGGCAAAACATTACCCAAAAGGCTGGGAAGAAAATTGCAGCTTAATTTGACTTGCGGCAGACATCCCTTTTTTTTCCCCTTCTTATTTAATTCTATGCAGACTGTATTGATATGAGAGATGAGGGGGTCTGCAGGCACGTGTACAAGAGTACTCTCCAAATAACCCTGCTTCTCCCAACCCTCCGGTCCATCCAGCAGATGGTTGTCCCATGTGTGCACATGCTCCCAGCATCCCAAATCCTGTCCAAGAAAGATCCAAAATTCAAGCTCCCCAGTACTGTCTAGCGTCAACCATCATGCCTTGCTGATGCTGGGCAAAATATGTGTGACTGGATCTCTGCATTCAACTAGCTTACAGTATAATTGCAGGGACAAGACAGAGACAAATGAAACAAAGAAAACCAGTATAAAGCCATATATCACTCAGTGATGAAATTTGTGGGGTTTGCAGTTCTGTTTTGACCAGTACTCATAGACTTGTCATCGATCGATAAAATACTTGCTAGTGATATCAATATGTCATCAAAATTAATAGCACACCATGACTGAGCTCCATTTATTTACTCATTCACCAAGTGCTTACTATGTACTTACTCCAAGCATGCTTTGCATTTGTAAAGAACTTTACAGTTTGCAAAACACTTTCACAAATACCCACTCATTTGATTCTAATTCAGCAGGCAGGTTTATAGGCGATGAAAGGGGCTCCGAAAGGGGAAGTGGTTTTCCTAAGGTCACTAGGTTATTAAATCTGGGACCCAAGATTGTAACTTCCTCTATCATCCATGGGCCATCCACCAGCCCACCCTTTATACAGCCGTAGACAACGAATATGAGTGTGAGTCTGCAGTTAGCCAGTGGCAAGAGGGGTAGTTCTGACCTTTTGCATCCTACCCACCCCTGCCTCCTACTCAGAGATGGATAAAAAAGCTCTTCTGCAAGTACTCAAAACAGGAATCTTAGGAATTCCCTTTCTAAATTTCATATGGGTCTGCACACATACTCCACTGGCCCTTAAACTCAGCTTCTTTCATCTCTGACACTTTTGTGTGGAGAAAACCAAACTGACGATTTGTGATCTTTATGAAAGTCTCCAGAGGCCCGGGATGAACTTTCCAAACTCAGCTCAATTTCAGACTGAGGGTCATGGTTGTTTGCACAACTTTCCTCATCCTCCTCGCCGCTCAAACTCTGATGAAAATGATGATTGAGGGCAGTTGGGATGGGAGGAGAAAGAGGAGGGAGCTGGGCTTCGTACGGGACATTACTGTCTGGGGAGGGTGTGTGTACGTGTAGAGTAGGGTAGACATGCTGCCTTCATTCTGTGTTGTAGCTGGCTGCACTAAAAGGGCTGGGCAACAGGGACTCATACTTAAAGACCCCTCTCCCCACCCCTAAAATCATGGAGTCAAATGTCAGTGTCACTCGAGTTGAATGTCGTCAGAGGCCAAGTTGCAAAGAAAGCATCAAGCAGAAGATGGACCATCAAAGACAATGCTGGCACAACCACCGGAGTCCAAGAGACGGTAGCATGCTGTTCATAATGCCTGCTGGAACATCCTTGCCTTCCACTAAAGAATTCCAATTAAAAACAAACAAACCAGCGTACAAGCGCCCTCAGGTAAACTGAGAATTGGGTGGGAGGCTTTGCTGTGCCTGCAGTCCTAATACGGAAAAAGCCCACACCTTCTGCTGTCTGTGCTGTGTAACACCATCCCCACCCTGACCGGACAAGGGCAGGTCCGTGGCCGCTGCCGCCCATGGCGCTGATGCTGATGAGCTCACACCAGGACAACAAAACGACCTCAGCCTGAACCTACTGCCTCAGTTGGCTTGTTTGAAATGAACAGCAGCCACTGTCACTTCATACAGTCAGTCAACAAACATTTCTTGAGTGCCCTGAGCTAAACATAAGATACCATAAAGAATATGACATTTGGATCAGGAAATCATGAAGTTCTTCAGTAATGGAGATTTCCTTCCTATATTTACTGTCAGAAAATAGAATATGAAACCAGAAGAGGTTCGGGTACTTTTGAGAATGGGTCCAAGGAAAAGAAATGGGCAGATAACATATCTCCTGATCTTCTCTTGGCCCTCGGAGTATACGGGCGAGGGATGAACACCTTTGGTGTTAGTCACGTCAGTCAATCGGTCAATCAAAATGAGCATTATCATCTGTGGTATTTGTGATATTTGTGTTTATTCCAAGTATAAAAACTGCATGCTCATTGTAGGAAATTTAGAAAACAGAGAAAAGTAATTAGGAGATATATACAATATGTACAAATTATATATAATAAGTATAATATATATATAGAATATGTATATATGTGTGTGTGTGTGTCTATATATATATATCCCAACATCTGAATTTCACCTTTTTATCATTTGGTACATTCTCTTCCAGTATGTTTCACTCCATCTTTCTCCAGAACGTAGCAGTTTTTAAAATTCATCCATATATAGATGCCATGTGATCACAGCCTAGATCCTTTCACCATACCTGTACTTCTTCACCATGATTTAGAATTTCCCAAGCTACCTCCTTTTTACCCAGGGAGATGTGCCTTAAGAGCAGGAGACTTAACTTTAATGCTGAAGTAGCTTCAGTTAAAAGCATTGGCTGTAAGATACCATGTGGTTCATCCTGGAGCCAAATGCCTTTATGTATCATTTTGTTTGTTTGCCTTTGTTGGACATTTTCAACTGTCCAGACTATCCTTTGATTAGCATGCCTAAGCCAGAATTGACCACATAGTATTTCATGCACCCTGTACTTGTGTACAAGTGTGTACATTCACCCTCGGGACACACTCCAACCCCCTCCCTCAGTGACACTGAATGAGGACGGAGTAAGTTTGGGTTGCCTGGGACCCGCTCTCTCTTTTGTAGCAGTGAAAGTTTCTGCCCTTGCCAGAACTGTGAGCCCACCCCGCCGTTAGCAACCCCACTGCCTTCCAGAAAGCAAAGAGTTTAGGTACAGAGCTGCCGCTGGAGCAGGGGGCAGCAGGGCGGTAGCTGGGTAATAAAGATCCCTGCTGTTATCTTCTGGAGGGAGAAGGCCCGGCTCCCCTAAGCAAAGTAAGATGGAAAGAAGGGACTGAAGAGTGGCTTGTCACACCCACCCAACCTGACAGCCTGACAGGTGAGTTAGCAAATGCTATGCTGTAAGGAATTGCAAGCTATTTTCTGCAAAGTGGGCAAAGATGCTGGGATTAGCAACTGTACAGTGTGATAGATGTTGCTAAAGAAGGCCATAAGTTACCAACCATAAACCTGGCAAAGCTTAT
Organism: Balaenoptera borealis; assembly: GCF_965194805.1. Taxonomy (NCBI): domain Eukaryota; kingdom Metazoa; phylum Chordata; class Mammalia; order Artiodactyla; family Balaenopteridae; genus Balaenoptera; species Balaenoptera borealis. Next base: position 55,398,173 of record NC_138860.1, on the reverse strand, counting down.
CCGATTGTATGATGCAGTCTGGGGCACTGGCAGATTCCCCAGCTGGGGGCGGGGGTTGATGCGGGAGCTGGCGACGCATACCACTGGCCGGAGGGTACAGATGGTGAGCTTGGCAGGTGACCAGGGCTGGAGGCTGCGGAGGCAGCTGAGCTGCCGGACCGGCTCTGCCTTCTCTGAACCGCAGTCCTTGATCAGAGATGCTGGAAAAGCCCAGATAAGCTTGGATATGATTAGTGGAAGACCTCAGCCTTCTTCCTTTGCCCTGACTGTGGGAGAGGTAGTCAAGGGGGCCTTTCCCTGGACATGAGCTGTGGGATCAGATCGCAGCTGTGTTTCATCTCAGCCCTTGAAGACGAAGATGATGGATGGCGGGGAGAGGGGTGGAGAAGACCTCAAATGATTTCTGCTCCCGACTTTCTCTGCCAGGGCTCCCAAACCTAGTCAAGGATATCGAAAACTGTGACCACGACAGGACATTCAGGGCATGACCTCAGATGCCAGTCAATTTGCAGCCAGACCCCAGTCCTGTTCTCACACTCCTGAGTCGGGCCCTATCTTCTCCCCATCCTTTTTTCTTATCTGCCATTGAGATTTTGGAGAAAGGGGTAAGGCAATCAAAGTAGATGAGAAAACAGAAGAGAGGGGAGGAAAAAGAGGATAAAACAGAAGAGAAGATGGGAGTATGCGCTAACCACAATAGCAAAGCAGACAAAGCTGCCAAAAGAAGGATCACACCCCTCTCTCCCGAGGTCTTCTCTCCCGACCCCCACCTCCGAGTACTGCATCAAACACAAAGTTGATTAACTACTAGTTGGAGATATGCAGCAATAAAATATGGAGCTACTACCTACCTTCTTCCCTTCCAGCGTTACCTGTTATACACACACATACACACACACACACAATCCTTTATACACATACTTTTCAAAAAGTGTCTGCTTACCAATTAACAAGGAACAGTCTCAACAGATGACAATGCCCCTCTTTTCCTGCCTCTCTTATGCTGTTGTCCAAGCAACACTGACCCTCGTCTGTAAGGCCTACAAAGCAGTGAAGGCACCGCTGCCCCCTCCCAAGGCCTTGTGGTCTAGAGGCACGGAAAGCAGGTTCAAGGCCAATAAACACAAAGCTTAGCTCTGGACCAAGAAAAAGGGTCAGAGCCAATGCTCTCTATCAACCTAACTATTTGAGTCTCTATTATGTACCAAGCACTATGCCAGCCACTAGAGATTCGGTGGACAAATCAGACATAGCTCATTCCTCATGGAATTTAGCAGCTAAGCACTTTAGAGAAGCTATTGGTGCTATTCACCAAGTATTTCTAGCTCTCTGCCTTCTGGACTGCCCTTTCTGGCCCCTTTATGTTTGATGGGGCTGTGTGAATTGTGAGTAGAGACGATCTGTGTCACTTCCAGAAGAGAGATTTATTTCATTGCCAAGGTAAGATGCTCCCATGCAATGATCAATATTCAATGTTCAACATGTTCAACGTTCAACAGCGGCTGCTGTATCATTCCGGGTCACTGAGTGACTTCAGTGAGCAGAATCTGCTAGCTGACCACAGTGGGCATGCAGCATAAACAAGAAATAAACATCTGTTGTTTTGACTCACTGAGATTTGGGGGTCCTTTGTTGCTTTAGCGTAACCTAGCCTATCCTGGCTGATACACGCCTCTTAGCAACCAACACGTTGATTGAGAATCTACTTTGTGCTTAAAGTGATGGTTGGTTTCTTCATGCGCATAACTTCACTCCCCAAGCAGATGTGAGCAAGCTGAGGGTAGAGAGTATGACCCCCGAGTGTTCGTGTCCATCCCCAGTACCTGGCACAGGGCCTGGCACACAGGAGATTCCACAGCAGGAGCCAAGCATCACCGTGAGCACATGGTGGATTCTCAGTCAATGTGTTGGTAGCTGGTCGGAGTGTACAAATCAGGATAGGCTGGGTTTCGGGACGGAGGCGAAGGATGAACAAAACTCGAAGGAGGGAGAGGGAGTGCCACAGGCTGGTTGGCGAGGGAAGACTTCATGGAGGTTTTATTATTTTTTTTAAGTGGACAACCCTACACTGATTTCCATTTTTATTTTTTCATTTTTATAATTTATTCATTTTTTTAATTTATTTTTTTGGCCATGCCATGTGGCATGCAGGATCTTAGTTCACCCGACCAGGGATGGAACCCATGCCCCCTGCAGTGGGAGCATGGAGCCTTAACCACTGGACCGCCAGGGAAGTCCCAAGACTTCAAGGAGGTTTTGGACTTGAGTTGAGCCTTGAAGGATAAATTAAATTCAGTGAGGTGAACAGAAGCACACAGAGGGTTCTGGGTGCACAAGGGTCCATGCCACAGTGCACCGGAAGGCTAAGCCATGCTTGGGGGCAGTCGGTATAGAAGATGCTCCCATACAGCAGTGAGAAGGCTTAGCGCTGGAGTCAGTGCTGCTAGTTGGGACCAACTGGGAGATTGCAGATGCTGGTGGAGAAGCTCATGGAAGCCGTGGAGGTGGAGGAAGGAGAGGAGCCAGGCGGGTGACCCTGGCCTGCACAGCTGTAGGCTGTTATTGGAAACACCCTCATTTGAGGACCGGTGTCTCCAAGCCAGAAGCTGTTTTTTTCCCTTCATTCCCCGCCGAAGGCAATAACCTGTCACCAGAGCAAATAAAGTCTGATTTACATGAAATTTAATGCTAAGCATTTTCCTTTATTCCCCGGCACTGCGGTGGCAGAATGGTAGCACTGGCACGGCACGGCCTGCTGTATGCAGAAGCGGGATTTCACTGGAAAGAAGTTTAAAAAGAAATTACTTTTCTGTGACAGGGTCTATCGCTCTGGGCAGGGGGTCCCCGTCAGCCTGGCAACATCCCACCTGTTTTTCCTGAAACAAGATGCAAAGTCAGATGGAGAGAGCTTGAGGAACAGCAGGGGAGGGGAGGAAGTGCAGTGCGAAACGCACTCACTTCCCCAGGCTCTGGGTCCTGACCCTCAGCCTCGCAGTGACAGTGGCTGGAGTCCCATAAACAGCATCAGCATCACCGTGACACACACCATCGCCACTGTCATCACACCACCTGCGATTAGAAACGCTGCTTGAGCACCAGGCATGACCGTGCCGGACACAGAGCTACAAAGACAGGGCCACTGCCCCCACGGGATTTATAGTCAGTGAAGTCACATCCTTACAGAAAAGCATCATTTTTCTCGACCTCCATCACCACCCCCACCTCATCACCCCACGCTTGTAAATACTCCATGGATTTTTCTGCGCTTCGCTAAGGATAATCTTTCCACTTAGAGTGTCTGCATAAACGCCGTATTTCAAGACTCAGCTGCAATGCCACCTTTTCCGCGAAGCCTTCCTCAACCCTCTGTAGCAGGGTGTCTCCTCTTCCTCTGTCCTCCCAATTCACACTAATTACCTTTATTTTAGTGCTCATCACCTCTTTTCTCTGGATACAGTAATCAACAAGCATGGTCCCCACCACTGGACTCTATAAAATCCTCAAGAGCCAGTTATTTAAAAACTTAGTCACTAGCCAAAGAAAGGCCATCCAGGGCTTCCCTGGTGGCGCAGTTGTTGAGAACCTGCCTGCCAATGCAGGGGATATGGGTTCGAGCCCTGGTCTGGGAGGATCCCACATGCCGCAGAGCAACTGGGCCCGTGAGCCACAATTACTGAGCCTGCATGTCTGGAGCCTGTGCTCTGCAACAAGAGAGGCCGCGATAGAGAGAGGCCCGCGCACCACGATGAAGAGTGGCCCCCGCTTGCCGCAACTAGAGAAAACCCTCGCGCAGAAACGAAGACCCAACACAGCCATAAAAATAAATAATAAATAAATAAATTTAAAGACTTTAATATCAGTAGCATTTCTCTTCCAAGGCATTTAAAAAAAAAATTAAAAAGGCCGTCCATCCTTTCTCAAGCATGTCTCCTGGGGGGTCTCAGTTCATTTCTCCACACCAAATGTGGCAGAATGGGGACTTTGTGTTATTCTAATCTGGCAGGGAGGGGAGTTCATGTAAAGAGGTAGATAATGTACAAGTGAAACAGAGCAGGACCCTATGGTCCTTCCCATCCCCATGTCCTCAGCCTGCCTTTCGTCTGTGAAAAAACTTTAACCAAAGAATATGTTTAATCAGAGAAGTGAGAAAATGCAGAAGCAAAGAAAAGCAGGCCAACAAGACTAAATAATAGTAGTTTAGTCATTAAGCATAGTCAAGGGCCTTTAGTTCCTCTCCATGGGCCATAGATAATATCCTGAGTCATATCTTGTGAGCTGTCTTATAGACACTGAAACCCCTGCCAGGTAGAAGAAGTTAACTACTTGGTGACCAGACTGTAGCCATGGCATAAGCTGCCACAATTCTGAGAACTGGCCTCGAGGAAATGGGAACAAACCGATCCTGGAAGTGAAGATTAAAACAGTCAAGATGATGCTGGTCAGACCACCGCATGACCAATTTTAAGATGACTGTCAGAGCTGACCGTGCTGTTTCTGCACGTAGCCCCCTCCCTCCATCTATAAAAGCTCTTGCCCACTGGCTGTCAGTTGGGGGAAGTCGGACTTTGGACCCCAACACCCCACCCTCCGGTTGCCGGCATCCGAAGTAAAGCAAACATTCCTTTTCACAAATCTTGCCTCTTTAATGGCTTTTGAGCAGCTCAGACCTCAAACTCTACTTTCAGTGACACAGAGGTAAGCTAGGGAGTTTGGGTTTGACTCTAGGGGCAAGAGGGACTCAGGAAAGCATTTGAGGCAGCTGCCTTCAAGGAGTTTAATAATGTCCCCTGGAGTTTGCCTGGGGTGGGGATGGGGTGGTCCTGTTAGGTTGTTGCTTTTCTCTGAACTTAGGGCTCCTATTTTAGGACTTCACCAGGCCTGGCAGTGAAGTCATTTCTCTCCTCTTCACCAATGGCTTGAGGATTCACTTGTCTCCATCTTATCCCAAGGTGGCTCTATTTCAGGGACCATCCCGTGGCCTAGCTCTAGGGGACAATCAGATACTCTCTCCTTCGTGCGTCCCAGGTCACACTGCAAGCTGGAGTGGCTTTCCTTTGGTTTCCATGAGACATCTGACCCTGCCCCACACAGCCCTCGGTCAGTGTGGGTGAGCAGGGAGCGGAAATGGCTTACAGGGCAGGGACGAGGAGTTGGGAGTGAGGGTGTGGGGATGATGCTGGCAGCCGTCTCCTTGGCTTTCTCCATCCCAGGAAGCAGTGCTGCGGGTCATTTCTGTGGGGACGCTGGCAGAGCACCGTTCCATATACTGGCCTTTCCTGCGCTGTACTTTGTCTATCAACCACAGCAGAGCAGCATCCGGAGGGAAATCCACCGCCCCGAACACGATATTCCAGAACCGATTAGAAATGAGGTCTACATTTTTCTGCAGGGGGAGATTATCCACGCCATTGCTCATGCAGATAACTAAGAGTGGGTCGTCAATATTTCACATATTCACTGTGTGACCTTGAGCAAGTTGCTTCACCTCCCTGAGCCTCAGCTTCCTCCTCTAATATGAGGGAAAATTGCCTTGAAAAGTTGTAAAAGTAAGCAGGGAATGAAGACCTGTCTCAGGGCCGACATGGGCTGGATGCTTGGTAGACGTTAGCTCTGATGGAGAGGACCTCGCGGGTGCACGGTAATGGGGGCTCTGCAAGTCTGGACCCGTAGGAGAGTTGAATTGGGCTCATTTGTCAAATGCAGGAAGCTGGGGTGGGAGTGGAGCAGGCAGGCCTGCTGGGGCACCTGGAGTGGATGCAGGTGAAAGCTGAGACAGAGAGGGAAGGGCCCAGGCCATTTAACTAAATAGATAACTAGATAACAGCAAGATGAAGGGGCAATGGAGAAGGTAAACAAGATTGATAAAAGAGATTAAAAAGGAGGGGAGCCTCAGCACCATCAGGGGATATAAATAGACCAGAATTCCAACAGGATAGATGCTATGGACGGAAAAAGGCCATAAAACAGAAAAGACAGAAAATATAAACAGGATAAATAGCCCAATTGGATAGAATATGAAAATAATATGGGCAGATAGATGGCAAGCATTACTAGACAGACGCCACCAAACAGCAGGAAGAAAAGAGATGAATGCATCGCTGTGGGGCAGCGGATGAATGAAAAGAGGGAGGAGGACATCCCAGTGGGAGTGAGGAGGGAGACCCTGGCCCCCAGCCCTGCCTTAGTTTGTGGGCTCTGGCGTTGGGCTCTGGGCCCTAAGGGTTTCCGTGATGTGGCTTAATGAGGAGATCCCTGGAGCTAAACTACAAGGAAAACAAATGAAAATCCTGTCGGAATTTTGTCACCTTTTTCTGCACTTGCTATTGAGAGGAATTTAAATAAGAGCCAGCCTGGCAACTAATGTGTCATCCTGCAGCTGGCTGTGAGAAGGAAAGACTTCTGAGGGCTCTGGTGCTTGAGCCAGGTGGCAGGGCTGTGTCCACTCCCAGGAGAGCTGGGGTCTATCTGGACAGGATCCCCCCTCCTTTCCTGCAAGGAAGCCCTGCTGTCATCGGAAGCCCTGCCTCAGCTCACCCCAAGGTCAGGCGCTCTTTGCCTTTACCACAGTGGGACCACCAAGTGTAAAGAAGCACCCTCACCCCTACCTCAGAGCTCTATCCACCTAGCTCTCTCAACTAAGCAAAAATAACTGACTCAGAATCCTTTATACCTCCCATCATAAGTCCTGTTTATTCAAAGTTAAAGGATGAAAGGAGTCTTTCCTCCCTCCGTCTCCCTCCCTCCCTTCCCTCCTTCCTGCATTTAAGATGTATTAAGCATGTAGCCATCATTCTCTAACACAAGGCATCAGATGAGGACTACGGGAGTGCTTTAGGCAGCAGGAATGAGGAGGATTCAAAAGCAGGCTGGAAAGCTTATGTGGGCTGATGAGCTTCTAAGGGGGGTTGAAGGGTGGGCAGGTTCAAGAGGGCAAGAGGGTGAGAAGGCACTCCAGGCAGAGGGAAAGGCCTGAGCCAGGAAACACGGTGCGTTTGGGCAACGGCAAGTAGTCCAACGTGGCAGAAGCAAAGGATTCCGGGAAAGAGTAGTGGGGATGTGGTTGGGATTGATGAGCTGCCAGGGTCAGGAATTTGGACTTCACCCAGCATCAGTGATAACCCAGGGAAGGTTTTGAGGGAGTAGAAACAAAGTCAGAGTTTTGGGTGGTGGGACTTCCCTAATGGTCCAATGGTTGGGCTCCATGCTTCCGACACAGGGGGCACAGGTTCAATCCCTGGTCGGGGAACTAAGATCATGCATGCTGCATGGCCAAAAAAAAGAAAGAAACAAAACAGAGTTTTGGGTGGTGATGGATAAAATAAATGCCAGGGAGGACGTGGGGCAGGGGACAGAGAGCCCACTGCAGGAGTTCACCTAAAAATAGAGAGGCAAGGGTTAGGGGAAACACCACTCAGGCTTCCTTCTTGCCTGCAGCAGTCCTCAAGCCCTCTTCTTTCCAACAGTCCTTTCTCCTTGGGTTGCTCAACTTGTATCCTTGTCCCCCTTCAGGCCCTGCCTTTTAATCTTCCATTCTTTCCCTCCCCTTCCCCCTTCCACGGGGCAGCTTCATGTTTTAAGAGGATATTTGTCCTCATGGCAACTCAGACACATCAGAGATCCCTTAAAGATACTGACAACTACCTAAAGAAAGGAAATGAAAACTGCGGCAGGAAGGGGGACCCCTTCCAGGGCCCAAGAGTGGGCTCTTGTCTAACATTTGGAAATGAGTTGTCCGAGGAGACACACGTACTGACAAAGCAAAAGACTTTATTGGGAAGGGGCGCCAAGGTGGAGAGCAGCAGGGTAAGGGAACCCAGAAGAACTGCTCTGCCACGTGGCTCGCAGTCTCAGGTTTTATGGTGACGGGGTTAGTTTCTGGGTTGTCTCTGGTCAATTATCTTGCTTGTGCCCTAGTCTGACTCAGGGTCCTTCCTGGTGGCACGCACATCTCTCAACCAAGATGGATTCCGTCGTGGAGGATTCTGGGATGTTGGTCATCTCCTCCCTCTTTTGGCCCCTCCTGAATTCTTCTGGTTAGTTTTCAGTGGCAGCACCAAGTTCCTCATTGGGACTTCCTATCGTGAGACAACTCAGGCAAACGGTTATCATAGTGCCTGGCCAACGTGGGTGGTTTCTGTCAATGGATCCCTAACAAAACTAGAAACCAAGACCCCATCAAGGTCTTCACCTCAGAGTTGACCCCAAGAACCCCACCCACTGGCATCTAGACAAAGATTCAAGGATGCAACTTCTGGGGAGAAAGAGTGGGGCGGTGACTCTAGCAGCTGATGCAAGACAGCTTGACTCTCTCGTTGGAGGTGTGACCAATTATTTTGACAATTCCGTCTTGCCACGTCAGTTAAACATTTTGTTCTGCACAGCCTAACTTCTTCCCATAGAGAGTGGGAGCAGGAGAGCCAGGCCTACCTTTTCTGTGTGCCCCATAGCACCTGGCACAGAGCTGCACACAAGGTAACCTGCTCAGAAGTACACTGAATAAAAGAATGAAGCCCAGCTCGATACCTGGGGGGTATCTATTTGCATATGAAATGTGATTAACTTTTTACAGAGCTCCAAGGGAGGGCTGTCATTCAAAGTAATGCCTTCACTGATTCTCCCACAGCTCAAAATATCCTTTGAACTTCTCTTAGAATTATCTTTAAGGCTAGCTAATGAGCCACACAAGAATAGCAGTCTTATTACATTATAATCACCCTGTGCGCATGGAACAAACCCTCCCTCCTTCTGTGACTTTCAGCTGTGGTTCTCTTTTTACCCCCTTTCAAAGAAACCCTTTTGTGACTTTTTTTCTTTTTTACCTTCACAATTGTCTAGGAAGTTTATTTTCGCCTCATCTTATTTGCATAAAGGGAGGAGGTGGGGTGTGTGTGTGTGATGTGGTGTGTTTGGATGTCAAAACAAGGAGATCTCACACTGTCCTGGCCCCCCATCATTTTATGGCATGTGGATCTCTTTGCCCCAGTTGCTTTCAAATTCTCACTACTGTCTTTCCATGGTGAGGTGGAGAGCTCCTCGTATGTTCTTACAGAAAGAATGGAGTGTTTCAAGTCCTCAGGAGGTCTCTGCTTTGAAAACAAAAACCCAGCAAAAAGATGTACAGCTGTGATTGACAGTAAGTCCGTTTTCCTTCCAAGTTTCCAGTCAGAACCCTGCCAGTCTAGCTATCAGGACTGAAAGCTCAGTGGAGCAATCTTGAGCTGACAGCTGCTTTTTAAAAATCCACGGAAATGTCTGCGTTGTGTTGTGGTCGAGCCAGGCTTTGCAGAGCCTGCCACTACTGCGGTGGCAGCAACTGGAGACTAGAGACGGGGACCCCTCCTCTTCATCATCTGTCTGTGTCTGTCCAGTGCCTGTTCCCCTGGATCAGGAGCTGTGGATGCAACAAGAGCAGCCTCCACTGTAATCTCCACACCCCCGGATGGGGTTCATCTGAGCAGAGAACTGATCCTTCCTTGGCAAGCCAGCTGAAGTCTCTTGGCAAAGAAACCAAGGTTCCAGCTCATCAGAAGTTCTGTCTTCAGTGGCCACTGGCAGATGGATGGGGGCTTCTTGAGGTCAAGCATTTGCACTTGTCCATCTCCACCTCCAAACTGGATATTTATAGTTGAAAAACAGTCTGTAAGTTGGGAAGAGTAAGGAAACCTCATGGCAACATGGGATGGTGAAGAGAAAATGCAGGAGTTCCAATCTCCACGGAGCTCATTTGCACACAGGGCTCCTTGCCTTGGCTTCGCTACAATAAATCTTTGGAATCTCTGGAGCAATTTTTCTTACCTTTCTAGGGTTCCATTTCTACATTTGTAAAATGACAGAGATTGGACAAGATGATCAGGTTTACAGTGTGGGTGGCAGGCATACAGTGGCATGTCTCAGGGACAACTCACTATATTCCATCAAGTTCTAGCCATGGACCATCTTGTACTAATCCATCTATGCCCACATTTTGGGGACTGACAGCACATGTTTGGGATGTGGGAAGCCAGAATTAGAGATATTATCTCTGGCCCTGGACTAGAGCAAAATCAATCAACTCCTACAGGCTAGAATCTCAGACTCATTAAATGGATACTTCGGCCAACTAAACTCACAAATTCTGAGTGGTGCCGGGAAAGTATCCTCTTCTTGGCTGCAAACTCTCAAAGCTAAAACAAAAGTAGGGCAGTATTCTAAAGTGTCACCTCACGGATTTTCCTTTATAAGTAATTCCTTTTTACCTTACAACTCTTTTACCTTTAACACTAGACCATCAGGCTGAAGCTAATTGCCCCAGGTCACCCAAGAACCACCTGAGAACCAAGACTTGGATTGTTGGCCTCACGTTCTTGAAAGCCTAGGCTTGCTATAGTAGGACTCAGGACCCATTGTGACATTGTTGCATTGTCATTTTAATATCCAAAACCTATCTTTGACTGTCAAGAGAAAATAATTTATACCACAGTCCAGAGAAAGAGGGAACACCTAAGGTGGTAAAGGCAGTTTTCCCGTCATACAGGGGAAAGATAACTTTTTTCTAGGCTTGGGGGTGGGGCAGGAAGGGTTGGTGCTGAAGAAGAAGGGAAGAGAAGTATAACAAGTTCCAGCGTGGGCTTCCCTGGTGGTGCAGTGGTTGAGAATCTGCCTGCTAATGCTGGGGACACGGGTTCGAGCCCTGGTCTGGGAAGATCCCACATGCCGTGGAGCAACTGGGCCCGTGAGCCACAACTACTGAGCCTGCGCGTCTGGAGCCTGTGCTCTGCAACAAGAGAGGCCACGATAGAGAGAGGCCCGCGCACCGCGATGAAGAGTGCCCCGCTTGCCGCAACTAGAGAAAGCCCTCGCACAGAAACGAAGACCCGACACAGCCAAAAATAAATAAATAAATAAATAAATAAATAAAAACTAAAAAAAAAAAGAAAGTTCCAGCATGAGTGTGGGCTATGCTCCATGCTTTACCTTGAGGTTGAAACTCTGGGAGACAGGGTGGTGGAGAACCCCACATAACAGGCAGAGGGCCTTTACCATGCTTCCTGCCTGGACCGCTGGACACAGAGGCTCACACCATCCCGGGGGTGAATTGTGTAGATGGAAGGGATAGCAGGATAGGTCTGGACAGTGAGAGGTCCTTCCCCTCCCACCACCCGCACTAAGGCTCGGCTGGCTCCCAAAGAGCAAGGAGGAGACCCCACATGGCTGAGTGGAACATGAAACGTGGCTACGACTTGAGAGCCAGGAGCTGCCAGAGCAGCCAGGAGCAGGGGCTGAGCCGGTAGTACAAACTGAGAAAGTCCTGTGCCTGAGGAAGCTGCAAGTAGGGAACCAGCTGGCTGGGGCAGCCTGCTAAGCGGCCAAGAGCACTGAGCATGCCCCCAAGAGGAACATGATATCAAGCGGAGGAGAGACCCTGGACCAGAAACACCTCCCCTGATGCCAAGACCATGCAAAACTCCCACCCCTGCCCACACCCAGGAGCCTGGAGCACGCTGAGGAGGGTGAGAAGGTGACTGATAGGGCCTTACTGGTCAGGACACAGGGAGACTGCATGAGCTGGATGGTGACAGCCATGGGGGAGGATGGTCAACTAAGAATGCACAGCAGAGATGGAAACTGATGGTCGGTGATCAGGAGGAACCAGCAAAGCTCGATGGAAACAAGTCCCTCTCCTCACCTACCCCTTCCCACTCATTCCTGCAGCATTTCAGGGTGCCCTCTGGCTGTACCTGGGCTGCCACAGTGAGGATCAACTGCAGCTCAGGATCCAAAACCATCTTTGCGTGGTTCATGCAAAGATCACAGAGTTGATTAATCGAATTCAGACAAATATATGCTGGAGTGAATTGTAGGATCAACCAGCATCATAAGAAATGCCAGCTCAACCTCCAAATCCATGACCCACCTAAAGAGCCAGCATGCAGAGACAGAGGAGGGTGGGGATTTGTCTGGGTCTGGAAGACATGGGGTTTCTCCAAATGCCGGCTATGTGACCTGGACACACTTCTTGTCCCCCTGAGGCTCAAATACCTCATCTGTAAAACACCACCCTGATCTTTAAAGGGTGGTGTTATGGGTTAAATCAAGTACCCCCAAAAGTTATGTGGAAGTCCTAAGCTCAAGTACCTTAGAATGTGACTTTATTTAGAAATAAGGTCTTTAGAGAGGTAATCAAACTAAAATAAGGTCATTTGGGTGGGCCCTAATCCAATATGACTGATGTCCTTATAAAAAGGGGAAATTGGCACATAAAGTCAGACACGCACAGAGCGAAGACGATGTGAAAAGACACAGGGGGAAGCGTCCATGTGACTGGAGCGCTGCATCTACAAGCCAAGGGATGCCAGGAATTGCTGACAAATACCAGAGGCTAAAAGAGGCAAGGAAGGATTCTCCCCTAGAGATGTCGGAGAGCGCGTGGGCCAGCTGACACCCTGGTTATGAACTTCTGGCTTCCAGAATTGTGAGACAATAAATTCCTGTTGTTGTAAGCCGTCCAGTTTTTGGTACTTTGTTACAGCAGCCCTAGGTGGCTTGCAAAGCTTCAATGTATGGTTTATGGAAAGTGTCTGTCACATAGCAGATTCTAAAAAACAAAACACTATAAGAGTAAATACTTGCTATCTTATGCACAAACCCCGTTAATGACTCTGGACACAGAGGACCAGAATCTTCTGGTTCACAGACAACCTTGGTTTGTATCAACATTTTCACTCTTCTAACAATTAGGACAATAACAATAAAAGGAAGTTCTCAGCATTCTTATTAGCCTACAGCCTCATTTTTTTTAAAAGACTGGCTAAATTTATTTTAAGCTTTGGGGCTGTGCTAATTAGTACAGTTGAATACATATTAACTGCAAATGAACTTTCCTGCATCTCTCACCCCAACTGTCAGCACACGGCTCCAGTTGTGGATGGTTTGGTATTTTCTCCACAATTGCACAGTCACAGCCTGGACCTGGGCACATCTGCCTGTGTCACCAGTTCCCTGGTTACCTTCAGCTGCCTCCTACTGGGTAATATTGATAAGAGCAAACAGAAATATGAGTATTTATGATGTGCATGCACGTTCAGTGGACTTTTTACTCTATAATCCTCTGAACAAAAAGTGGTGAGTTAGGTGCAGTTATCCACAATTTACAGATTAAAAAAACACAGGTCCAGAAGCTGAGGGAGGGTTAAGTCATTTGCCTGAGGTCATGTAACTACTAAATATAGAACCAGGATTTGAATTCAACGACTCAAACTTAAGCACTAAGCTGTGTGAACTGTCATTTGCCGCAAAAGTGGCTTCTCTTTAAATCTTTTCCTAAGATTTAAAAATCTTAGGAAAAATGTTGTGTGTCTACTGAAGGCCAAAAATATTGTAAAAACATTATCTCATTAATTCTCATAATAGCCTAAAAACAAACCTGTTATTATTCCTATTTTATGAATGAGAAAGCTGAGGCAGAGAGAAGTTAAAGAACTTGAGCAAGATCCTATAGATCATGTCCAGAGCTGGGATTCAAACTGATATCTTTCTTATTCCAAAGCCCATGCCCTTTCCACCAGGTCAGTCTGGCTCAAAAGACAAGGGAGACCTTAAATGTCCTGTATTATAACCTCCTAGCTATATAGAAACTACTTGCAGAATGACCTGGTAAGTGGTGGTGTTTGAATATCTCATTGCTGAAAACCTATTCTCACCTGGGTTGCCTTTATCTCTTCCCTCCCTCCCTCCCTCCCTCCCTCCCTTCCTCCCTTCCTTCCTTCCTCCCTTCCTTCCTTCCTTCCTTCTTTCTTTCCTTCTCACTCCCTCCCTTCCTACCTCCCTTCCTGTGACTAATGAAGCAATCTAGAAGAGTGTTTCCTAACAGTGTCCATATCAAGGCACACAAAGAATAGTTTTGCCACAAATGGCTAAAGAGGCTAGGCTGTTCAGGGCTCCAACAGCCATGATGCTTCAAGTGCTGTGGTATGTAAAAGCTCGGGCACACCTGTAACTGGACTGGAGCACAAAGTTAAGAAGTTATTCTTAACCGAACCTCTTAACATCTTAGATCTGGAAGAGGAAACCACTAAGTAATGAGTCAATGTTAACACAGTATTGTGTGTCCCATGATGAGTAAGGATAGGACTGGGAAGACAAGGGAGGGATGGGGACTAAGTCAGTCTTAGGTGAGCAGGGAAGCCTCCAAGCGAGAGGGGATTCCTAGGCTAGCATTTGAAGGACGGGTTGATTTCAGCCTGGCAAAAAGATGGCTACTGGGTAGGAGGGCATTTGTGGCTGGGGGGGATCCCATCTCGAGTTGTTGCGGCTCCATACACACCTTTTTTTTTTTTTTTTTTAATTATTATTAATTTATTTACTTTTGGCTGTGTTGGGTCTTCGTTTCTGTGCGAGGGCTTCCTCTAGCTGCGGCAAGTGGGGGCCACTCTTCATCGCGGTGCGCGGGCCTCTCACTATCGCGGCCCCTCTTGTTGCGGAGCACAGGCTCCAGACGCGCAGGCTCAGTAATTGTGGCTCACGGGCCCAGTTGCTCCGTGGCATGTGGGATCTTCCCAGACCAGGGCTCGAACCCGTGTCCCCTGCATTGGCAGGCAGATTCCCAACCACTGAGCCACCAGGGAAGCCCATACACACCTTTAATTGTCGTGTTACTTCTCTGTTCTCCATTTCACTTTCATTTCTTCTATCTCCTTCTCTTGTTTGGACCACTTTCCTTATTCTTCCCTTGTTATACCTCTCTGGCTAGTCCTTTCAGCCTATAACCCCACAAATGGCCCTGCATAGTCAGTCTAAAGTGAAAAAAGGGGCCAATGTCTTTATTAGAGTATGTTCCAGAAGCTTTGATGAAAAGAGTCACAGAGCCACTGGCTGCCGGTCCTGTCACTCAACTGATTGGGATGGTCTTTGAAGGATGGGGTAAACCTTGTGGCTTAAAACAACGTGAAGCTGATCTGTGGTCACTCCTGGCAAAGAGACCATAGCCCTGGGAATCAGTAGCCCCTGGGATACAACAGCTCCTTCCTTGGGTACCAAATTAGCCTTAAATAATGAAACACCAGCAACAGTCCATCAGTATTCCACAGCTCTGTAGGAAGTGATTTCATATACAGCTCTTTATTTTCTCAAACATTTTATTCTGACATTTATTTTACAACCAAATACCAAAGACTTATTTCTCTACAAAGCCTGCATTACATCGACATGATTTTTCCTTCAAGAAAACATACCCATAAACAAATCATTGGATAAGAAAAGAAAATGCTCCATGTCTTAGCACAGCTTAGCAGATTACCACAAAAACTCCAGCTCACAACAGCTGCTGGCCTAGAACAGGTCTAGTATATGGTAGGTCCTATTCTTCATAAATAATTGTTAAATTAATTGAATGAAGGAAAGCTCAGTGGCATGATAAAAGGTGGGCTTTGGGCTCACACAGATCTGGGTTGGAATCCCAATTTGGCCACTCATCTAGCTGAGTGATTTTGAGTAAATTGCTGAGTCTCAGTGAGCCTCAGTTTTCTCCTTTGTAAAACTGGGATAAAAACACCTGACTCACAGATGAAGATTAAGGAAAAGTATACCTAAGTGTCTAGCTCAGTACTTGTATATGAAAGTTACACAAACTATTTCTCTCCTCCTCTTCCCTCAAATTCACTTCCCAACCATATGTATAATACATTCCAATAGATCATTTACCTACCAATCAGAGCAGGAATCAAGGATGTCTGTACCGAGTGTCAAAAGCAGTGGTTCTGGGCTTCCCTGGTGGCGCAGTGGTTAAGAATCTGCCTGCCAATGCAGGGGACACGGGTTCGAGCCCTGGTCTGGGAGGATCCCACATGCCGCGGAGCAACTAAGCCCGTGAGCCACAACTACTGAGCCTGCGCGTCTGGAGCTTGTGCTCCGCAGCGGGAGAGGCCGCGATAGTGAGAGGCCCGCGCACCGCGATGAAGAGTGGCCCCCGCTCGCCGCAACTAGAGAAAGCCCTCGCACAGAAACGAAGACCCAACACAGCCAAAAATAAATAAATAAATAAATAATTAAAAAAAAAAAGTCTCAGCCAAGACCCCACCCCCAGAGCTTCTGATTTAATTGTGCAGGGATGGAGCCTGGAAAACAATATTTTTTCAAAAGCTCCCCGTGTGATTCTAATGTGCAGGAGGGTTGAAAAGCACTGGACTAAAAAAAAGAAAACTTTTAGCTCTCCTTGCTCTGATCACCTGCGCAGGATGTTGCATTCCATCCTGATGCATTTCCACTAAGAGAGGAAACACAAATGGGAGAACAACTTGCCTGGTGAAAGGAGTTAAATGTACATCATAAAGAAAAGAGCTCAAGGATGGGGTGATTAGCCTGACCAATTAAAGACAGTGAGGAGACAACGGTCACTCCCTTCAATTATTTGAAGGCTTTTTCTGTGAAGAGGGATTGAGCCTGTCTTCTTGGTCCAAAGAGGTCAAGCTCTATGAATTAGGGGTTCAAGTCAGATAAGACCAAAAGTAGTGAGTTCACAGCCACTGGGGGAATTCAAGAAGACATTGCATGATCACTTGATGGGGATGGAGAGAAGGGAATTTAAATGTTGAATGAGCGGTTGGACTGGTTCTTAATGGCCTCTATTAACACTTAGTGACAATAGCAGTATAATTAATTTTCTGTGATTTCGTAGGACAAAGACGTTTGTAAAGTGAAAGGATGAAAATATTCAAACCATCATTCTTTGTGTATCTCTACACCTTGGGCCCTCCTAGTCCATGGGCTTAAGTAAACATATCCTTCAGACACAGCGGAAGCAGATTTGATAATCCTGAAAGCTGCAGGGAAAGAATCACATAGTACAGCTGGTGGAATTATTGAAATCATCTAGACCAGTGCTTTACATCATTTTTTAAAAAGACATTGGGGGACTTCCCTGGCAGTCCAGTGGTTAAAACTTTGCCTTCCACTGCAGGGGGTGCAGGTTCGATCCCTGGTCGGGGAGCTAAGAACCCATGTGCCTTGCGGCCAAAAAACCAAAAAACATAAAAAAACAGAAGCGACATTGTAACAAATTCAATAAAGACTTTAAAAATGGTCCACATCAAAAAAAGAAATTAAAAAAAAACAAAAAACAAAAAAGACATTGGAACCCCCCAACTTCCTTTAAAAAAAACTCCACTTGGGAATCTAATAAATGATAAAGGTGGGGCTGGTCTGGATGAAGCAGAGTGTCTATCTCATTCTCCCTCCCTATTCCATCAGTGGCCCCTGAGAAACCTGCTCACAGCCCTAGGGTTCCATAGTACAGCATTTGAAAACCATCATTTTGTAGATCAACCCTCTCTTTTTACACATGAATAAACTGAAGCTCAGAAGCTCAAGTCTGTGTAACTTGGTCAGGGTCATACAGCAGCGAGTGAGAGCAGAGCTGGGCCCAAACCCAAGCTTTTCATCCCTGGGCCCAGTGCCTGTCCCACTAGCCCACGCTAATGCCCTTAACTGGGGACGAAAGTGCCTCCAGACATGGCTCTATGGCCAGTTCTTGGGCATTTATCTATGAAAACAATGATGCATAAAATACACAAGACCTCATTTCAATAAAAAAGTCAACCTTTTCCCTAGGGCTGCCCATTCTGTGTGGCTGGTGGTAGAGATGGATTTACTCTAACAGCCGGCTTCTTACTCAGTATCCCTAGTGACCAAGGCCCTCTGTTTTCATAGTGACCAGCTAGGGTTGGGGAGAGGAAGGATGGCTCTTTATCATTTCATCCAACCAAGCAACTGGCCCACACAGATGGGATCTCAAATCTTGGCTCCATCACAAGGTGCTTCAACTAACTGAGCAAAGCATATGTAACTGACTTAAATTTGGATGTTGCATTTCTTTTCTTCCCTTTCTCTAAATTTGGGAAAGGGTTTAGAGAACTTGCACCAAAAGGCAGATCGTAGAATGAAAAGGGAGTTGGCAAGGACACATGGATAATTCTAAAAGTAAATACCAAACGTTGGATAGTTGGAGGTTCAATCTGTAAAGTTTTACCAGCCATTCACTCGCATACTCAATCACTTACTGACTCAACTCATTCAATAGGTATTTATAGAGCACTTACCAAGTTCTAGACAATAATTGTAAAAACAGACACGAAGGCAAAATTGATGCAAAAAATTAGTGCTAAAAATCTGAGATGAACGTAATAGCAAAATTTTAAATAAAGACAAAATCAGTATTTCTGATTTTTTTCCTTTTGCCTTAGGCTCCAGTAAACTTGTCATGGCACTGTTATAGATCTCATTTTTATTTAAAATTTTGATCTTTTGTTTATCTTGTATTCTTTTGCATTAATTTTGATTTTTTAAAGCATTGCATTAAATATTATTTATTTTGATTACTGAGTTTTTTGGTACCCTCTTAAGTTTTGTGTTCCAGGCAAGTGCCCCTTGTTATTCCTGCTCCTGTCCAGGCATTTGTAAAAGCAGAAGGATACAAAAAAATAAATAAGACCTGTCTCTATTCTCAAGGAGTTCTCAGGCTAGTGGGAAAGACAGACAGGTAAACGCGTAATTGAAATATAATTAATTCTGTAAAGGAAATACGTGCAAGGGACAGTATTGGCACAAAGGAGAGAGGAATCCACTTTGTTGAGATGAGCAGTTGGCATCAGGGAGGAGAAGACCATTCCAGGCTGAAGAAAGCGTGTGCTCAGACGAGGAGGGATGTGATGGCAAGATGAGCCATTCATTCCAACTGGCAGGGGTGCAAAGCAAAATCATGGGAGGGGATGACAGAAGGGGAGCTCGGACGGGTAGGTAGGAGCCAGGGGCTGCAAACACTGATTGAATACCTTGCATGTGCTTGGTGCTCTGAGTATCCCCACAAAGCATTAGTCATAATCTGTGCTCTGAGGAACTCACTTTAATTACAGCAGACGGAGTATGTCATATGGAAAAAGAAACAATAAAACCAGGTAACTAACAAGGGGTGCAGGGACAGACCGCAAGAGGACAGTGGCTTCCAGGAAGGTGCAGTCAGTCACTCTGGACTAGGGAGGGGAGAGTACAGAGGAGATAGCCCTTCAGGTTGGCACTCAGGGAGTTAGCCAAGTCCCAAGATGTCTCATCTTCCTGGCCGCTTCCTCTCCGACTGGCGCTCTGTCTGCATCTCCGTGACGGAACAGCCTCCATTCACTCTTCTTTGTGAATGCAGCCTAGGAGCCTCCTGGCTGAGAAGGAAGCACCCGCTGCAGCCCTAGTTTGGAAGGCAGCCAGAGCTCTGTGTCCCTGCAACATAATCCCAGCTGACTCCCCTTGATGGATGAACACAGCAAAATGTATAAATAACAGCAGCAATGAACCCCTCCCAGGACTGCTGTGGGATTAATGAACCCTTGAGACCCTGGCACTCCAAGCCCTGCAGAAACTAGCGCTTCAAATGCTATTATGAGCAGACTCCCAGACATGGCTCCTTTAGCACATGCTGTTAGATAATCTCTCCCGACTATTGCTGGGATCCATTAATCACTCGGTGCCTGTCTCCTAACCCACAGACTGGGAAGAGAAGGGAAGAGGATCTGCAAGGATAATGTAGGGCAGGACGTGAAGGGGGCAAGAGGCAGTCTCCAGCTGGCTGACTTTCTCTTTGAGAATAATGTGAGGATAGAACCCGGGCTCAGCCAACTTGGTTTCCCCATCTACTGGGTAGCCAGCAATAGGGCTGTTGATAAATACCCCCATTCTCTAACTGGGCACATGGTACAATTGTATTTCTCTGCCCACTTTGGAGCCAAGTGTAGCCATGTGACTTGCTTCAGCCAAGAGTATGAATGGAAGTTATTTGAAGCTGGGAGGGGGGGTGTTAAAACTAGGGCAAAATTCACTTCAATCCCTGCCCCCTACCATAACAACTGAGGAAGAATGAGTCAGTTTTGGTCTAGCCTGGGAGTCTAAATGACCAGGATAAGCAGAGACCCCCGCTGACCTGCTTTCCACATGAATGAAAAATAAACTCCTGTTCTTTTAAACTACTGAGATTTGGGAGATTTATATACCTATATAACATAGGTAAGCCTGGCTGATTCAGGGCAAGTTATCCAACTCCTTGAAGGCTCTGTTCCCTCACTTGCAAAATGTGGATAATCATATCTATCTATAGAGTTATTGCAAGATTTATAAAGATAATTCATGTAAAATCATTCGCAAGTTCTCAGCCCATTCTAAGTGCTTGATCATTCTTAGCTCAGTGGTTTTTATTATTATTGTCATATTGTTATCACATTTGCTCTTACATCTCTCTTCTTAGCTGCTGCCTTTCCCCCAGTTTCTGCAGCTCCTTGCTATCCCTGATGGAGGCGTTTGTCCTCCACGTGTAGACTGAGCCCTACTCTCAGGCTCTAAGACCAGGTCCAACTGAGGTAGGAGGGTTTGAAGCTCCTCTAATCCAACCTTCTGAGGATGGTACCATGTTATCCCTCCCCACAGAGCTGCCCTTCTGTGCTTGGATTCCAATAACTGGGCCGCTGCTAACTGCCCTCCCCCATACCGTACCCTGAAAATCGTAACTGGATTCTCATGTTATTTCCAAGGTCTGATGTCTGCCCTGGTAACCTTCTTGGTATCTTATGTTAACATCTGGCTCTGCCACACCCGTAGCTGGGGGCTCTGCCCCTGAAACCTGCTGGGGCCTCGTCTTCTGCAGACATTCCTGGTTCAGAGTCCTTGTCATGCTCTGGTGGCTCTGTGGCTGTGCGCTGACCCCTGGCTGCTGAGCCTCTGACAAACTGTGGCTATAGCATCTTTGCTTTGCTTCCCAGAGCAGCTTTAGTTTTTTTTCCCGGAAGTTGCAGCTGTGTCTCTTATCCGCTAGCTATCTTTTCTAGAGTGTGTGAATGAACTATGACTTGTTCATGCTCGTACTTCCAAAGCTGGGCATTCAGTAGGTGCTCAGAAAAACATCTGTTGAATGGTGAATGAATGAATGAATGAATGATGAATGAATGAATGAAAGGTATCATGGAGTCGTCGACCCTGAATGCCGGGAATGATATTAAAGCCCATCTAGTCTCGTCTCTTTTTCAGATTTAAAAACTGAAGTCCAGAACCACATAATCCCCTTAGAGGCAAACTGGACCCAGTAACCACATGCCCCAATCAGGGAAGACAAAGGGAACACACACCCTGCCTCGGATTCCCCCATACCAGGGTGGCCAGAGGGACACAAAATCCCTCACTATTCTTCAGGACCAGGAGTAAATGTAATCTACTAATAGGTGACTATGTAAGAAGGTTCTCTTTCCTTTAAAAAAAGAAGAAAGTGCAAAACAAAAATAGAAAATAAGTCAGTATGACAACAGGGGGAATTATCTAGGGAAATATTTTTCTTTTTTTTTCTCAGCTCATTACAGTATACAAAGGGGAGACGTAGGGACTTCCCTGGTGGTGCAGTGGTTAAGAATCCTCCTGTCAGTGCAGGGCACACGGGTTCGATCCTGGTCCGGGAAGATCCCACATGCCGCGGAGCAACTAAGCCAACACGCCACCACTACTGAAGCCCGCATACCGCAACTATGGAAGGCTGCGCGCTCTAGGGCCCGTGCTCCGCAACAAGAGAAGCCACCACAGTGAGAAGACCGCACACCGCAACGAAGAGTAGCCCCCACTCTCTGCAACTAGAGAAAGCCCACGCGCAGTAACGAAGACCCAATGCAGCCTAAAATAAATAAATAAATAAATAAATAAATAAATAAATAAATAGGGAGATGTGTTTGAATACACAAGGCAGATACTGAGTAGGGGAAGAGGGAAATGACCTTGGCTTCCTACTCACTGACCAGCATGCAAGCCTCCAGAGCTACAGCTGGCCTCCCAGCCTTTGCTCTGCCGGGGCACCCTCCCTGCCTGCCTTCTGCACCTCCCCAGGTCTCACCCACCTGCAAGGTTCTGCGAAAGTCTTGCCTTCTCCAGGGTACCCAACAACTCCTTCGGTGCCCATGGTCTGCTCTGTCCTCTGACATCTATATGTTAGCCCCTAAGAACCCACCACTTGCTGTAGTGTGTGAATATACAATGCATAGCTATTTTAAATTCCCTGGCCACTCATGTCTACAAGTCCCCTCAACTCCAATCCTCCCATTCCTGGTCCCAGTTGTTTCCAACTTGAAGGCAGAGATTTTTACTAATGCTTCCCCTCGTGACCCTTGGAGCCTTGGGCAGTGCAACCTCCATCATCAGCCCCAAGATTTGGTTGAGAGAGAAAACTCAGAAGCACAAGGCCTGTGTCTCCTGGGAAAAGAGAAGACGAGCAAGAAACAGGGAGAGAGTATCTCTGCTTGGGGGATTTTCTAGCTTCTGCCAAGATGATGAGTTCAGGAATGAGGCTGGAGCAGGGTGGAGCCTCTGGTCCCTCCAGAAGTGTCTTCCCCTGGGCTTGGATAAGACATCTCTACAAACCAGATAAGGCCTCAGCCTGCAGAGATGCTCTCGGCTCACCTCTGGTCCACACACCATCTTTGGTGGGATTCTCCTCCAGGGCTGAGCATACCTCCCTGACTCAAGACAACCTGTATTTCCCTCCCCTGGTTCATGGTGGTAGACAGCTAAGGAGCTCCATTATCTCAGGTTGTCTGGGGTCAGTGCCAGTATATGTCTGTTGCTGGTGTGATGATTAATGGCGCCCCACTGGATGACCCTCCACGTAGACAACCTGAGGGACACCTGGCTGGAGGAGTTGGTGGCTCTATCCCTTTTCCTTCTGGGGCTGTGTCAGGTGGTCTTCATGCTCACTCTGTCTCCCCATCACTCATCTGGGCAGCACTTTCCTGAGGGTCAGTCACTTTCACCCTTTACATCACCATTTCACTTTGCTATTAACCATGATTCAGTCGAGAGCATCACATGTGTTACAGATAAGGCAATTGAAGTTACCAAGGTTAAGTGATTCCCTCAAGGTCACACAGCTCAGGGCTAGATTCTGAGGAGAACCCAGGCTTTTTTTTTTTCCTGTGCTTAGTCTCTAAGATTGGGAAAAAAATTTCCTGTTCGTTTCAGGCTGAGTGTGATTTTAAGAGCCCAAACTTTTCCTTCTCTCCTGTCTGTTCCACATTAATGGCCAAACAAACAATTCTTGGAGGGGAGTTGGGGGGCCACTGTTTCTTCTTCTGGGAGCTTCTGGCTGCTGTTTAGTGGGTATCTACCTATGTATGGTGCTGGAAGATATATTGGTATTATCCTTGGCCATGGCAGGAAGGAAGCATTTATCCATTGTACCTCTCCAACCGGGGGTTCTCCTTTGACACCCATTGTCGAACCTCTTCTAAAGAGTATCAAGAGTGGCAGAATTTCTTTACAGGAGGGAATTAAAAGTAGCAGTCTGATTATAAGGCTAAGGGACTCATCTTGAAGTCTGAAGCATTTGTGGAGAAAGCATTTTACTTTTACTTAGTGTCTTTGTGGAATTGAGTGGAGGGTGCTGATAGAGGTTACGGAAAAGTTCAAGTTGGTTGCCTGCCCTCCAACCTAGCTCTTCACACTGTTGACTCTGTCCTTGTAAGCCAAGCCTCACACTGAGCCAGTTAACGGAGAGAGAAATAGAAAAGGCTAAAATGCCAATCTGTAGAGACCCCAATCGGATCCAACCGAAGCCAGCAGTTTGCATCTCCAAAATCAGTGAGAAGAGAGAGACCCTTCTCATATCAGGCCCTCCTGAAATATACCAAGTGGTTTATGGGCAAGTAACTGCCATGAAAATGGAGACTAATGAAAGAAACTCAGCACCCCTGTCAGCCCAAGTTTCAGGAGCTGCAAGTTTCAGCAGCTAGCGTTGTTTGATCTGCTCTCAATTCCCTTATCAACATGAGCTTCCTTTACTGGTTGAATGGAAATCAATAAAATTACATTTCAAAAGAGCCTGTCTCACAGATCCTGTCCATGGGAAGCTCAGGGTCCTCTTTGGGTTCTGTCCCCTGTTCCTCTGTGCAGAGGAGATGTGTGTGAGCATCTTCTGCATGGCAAGTAGGGCTCACAATTGTTTGTTTTCTCTTCGATAGAGAAATGTACCTGAGTTCCCCACACAGCAGTGAGGATCTTCCCAAACAGATGAAGTATAGGCAGACTATTTCACACTGATGACTCCAGAACTTGGGGCTGGCAGTAGTGCTGAATTTCTGTTATTAGACTTTATTTCTGTAGTGATTATTCACCCATAAAGCCACATGGTAGATTTGGGAAGAGTCCATCATGAGAGGGGTATCTGTTTTTCTCACATATCTCCCATCAGTGTTACTTTAGCATCTCTTAGGAGGTTTCCGTTTCCTGATGTAAAGTTTTAAAAATCTTCCCAGAGTTCTCGAGCTCCATGGTACGCTTTCTAAAGAAACAGGGAAAAGTTGAGTGTACCAATTAGATAATGTAATTTTCCAGAGTCATCCTGGTGGGGATCGGAAATGTTATTCTGGGCCCTGTAAGAATTATGCCACTTTGATTTTTTTTTTTTCATTCCTCTGAATTTATATATCTGTCAGTAGAGAAAAAGCAAAGGCTTCCTGGACTTTTAAAAACACTCTTCCCACCTCTTAGCTTTTGCTCTTGCTGTTATTTCCTCTTGGAATGCCTTCTTCCTTTTTAATTGACCATCAGAAACCCACCCATTATTCAATTTTTCCCTTATTACTATTGGTCTAAATTATGGTTCCCTTTCTACCTCCTAAAGCATTTCACTGTACTGTTTATTCTTATTTAATCATATATTATCTTGTATTTTTATCTGTTTCAGGTATATAATATTATCCTTCCAAGTGAAATACAAACTTTTAGAATAGCAATTATTATCAACAATAGATATTTGGATTACCTAGTATTGGTAGGAAATGTGTTATGTGGAAGAAGATATAAAGAGAAGACACAGACTCAGAAAAATAAAGCCAAAGTTGTCCAGGCCAACTTGCTCATTTTATAAGTGAGATGTGAAAGCAAATACAAAAGGAGTCTTTCACATGCCCAAGCATGTATCTAAACTGAAATACAGATTAAGCTCCATTTCAGAACTTTCTCATCTATCTCATGCTTCCCCCTCCATAAGAATTTAGCATCAAAGATTACATTCTGGAAAGAAATAGATGGCTAGAGAAGCCGAACATCTCACATTCCTTTTAGAAGCTGACTGTGAGGGTAAAATTGGGATAATTTGCGTGGACTCAGTTGACTTTGCCACTATTTCCCATTTTCCAACTCTTAGGACTGCTGTCTTCCAAAAATCTGTCCCATTTTTTTTTCGCTTTAAGTCTATGTTAGGCACACAAAATTATTGGATTGAACTGGACTGAGGTGAATTAAGCAATGGAGACAGTGTTCGTTATGGAAAGAAGGGCAGTGCACTTGATTCCCAGGCCATGGTCTAGCTAGTTAAAAAATGAACCAATGATAATAACAGATAGGGTTTATTGAGTATTCATCACATGCCAGTGTGCTAGCATTTCATATATATTCTCTCATTTATTACTCACAGTATCCCAGTGAAATAGGTGGTCTTATTGTACTGATTTTATAAATGAGGAGATCAAGGCACAGAGAGAGAAATTAAGCAGCTTGTGGTGGAGGAAGGGGAACACCAAGATGGAAAAGGAGATGCTGTCAGGGTTCTATGAGTCTTCTGTTATTGGGAGACTCTAGGGGTCTCACAGAGAGAAAAACATATTTCTCCTCCACTATAGTTTCATAGGAAAATTCACATTAGTTTAAATTCAAGGTTGAAAACAATATTCCATGGGCCAGATATCTGGTTTGGCTATACAGTGTTAAAAATAAAAAATTTTGATTTAAAATTGGGAGATGATATATAGAATTACTGATTTTTGGCTTCCCTTGAAAAGCCAGAGAACAGTTTTTGTACTGCACAAGAGGTAGCTGGAGCTGAGGAGTGATGGATACTTCAGGTATGTTCTCCAATTCCCCGTGACCCCCTCTACTTCCTACTACTCCACAACGTGGAGGTGAAGGGGTCCAGAATATGCCTCACCAAAATATGCCACTCTGACATAAGGATTATTCTGAGCTGAAGGCAATGAAGAAAAAGCAGACACAGGATGAGCTCACTGCCTGCCCCTATCTGCCTGAAAGCAGAAAAGTCCTCATTGTAAAGGTGTCTCACTCTCCCTCACTTCCCACATCAGGAAGGAGAGAACAACTTCATCACTGGAGACTAGATGACATCATCAGACTAGATGACATCATCAGACTAGATGGCACCAAGAAAGAGTCTACAAAAAAGAGTCTACAAAAACAGCTTACCAACTAAACCTTATCTTCCATTAGTTTCCTCCCATGTATTTACCTTCCCACAGGCAGGTTTACTGCCCTTAAAAGCTTAAACCCTTCTTCTTTTGTCTTGTCATTTCTCTACAAAATTATTGTTCTTCTTTCAGATGCTATCTAAGCCCCAAGTTCTAACCACCTTTTTGAGTTTCTCATCACTGAGTCCTCCCATGTGTATGCACTATTACTAGACTTTTCTCTTGTTAATCTGTCTTTTGTCTAGCTTGTCTAGTCTGGTTTGCAGAGCCCCAGCCAAGAACCTATGAGGTGAAACTGAGCAGGACCATGTGGGGCTTCTGGGCACGGAAGCCTCTCCTTGTCCTCTGTTTCTTGTTTGTAGGGACTAGACTCCAGCCTCCATGACCTTCCCTGAGTTTCAAAGGGCAGATTCTAACAGTTGCTAATCAGGGAAGGGAGGGAATGCAGAGACAAGGGAGGAGCAGCCAAGAAACAATAGTACAGCCTTGAGGCAGGGTCCTGGTTCTGCCTCAAGGGATACACGCACGTAACACTATCTTTGAGCTCTTTACAAAACTAAACCCCCCAACAGATGGAAGATGTTAGCATTCTTAATTTCAGATTAAAGGAACCAGAGAAGCTCTTCAAGAAGACCACCTGAGGACAGATTAAAAGAACCACAGAAACTCATCAGGGTACCTGAGACCAGATTAAAGGAATGCAGGCCCTGCACGCACCTAATCTTATCAGCAACCCCACCCTTTAACTATTGCTATGAAACTCCTCACCAAATCCTCCCAGGTTGGGACACATAGTTTTTGAGAGGCACAAGCCTGCTGTGTCCCCCTTTGCCTGGCAAAGCAGTAACGCTATTCCTTTCTACTTCACCCAAAACTGTCTCCAAGATTCAGTTCAGCGCCGGTGCACAGAGGCTGAGATTCAGTATCAGAGGGTAGAAGGAAAAGGTTTTTCCTCCTCTCCAGAGGCCACACTTGGTTGTCATGATACCTGTCCTACTTTCCCTCCCTAATGTTGCCTGCCTGGCCCCCAGAATCATTTCAGTTTGAGATACCTACAGTGCATACCTACACAGTGTTTACCTACAGTGCTCTCTTCTGATACTCAGGGACTGATTCTACATAAGAAAAAGGACTTTGAGAGTCTTGTGAAAATCAAAGATCTTTCTAAATTGGAAGGATGAATTATTGTCAAAATAACAAGGCTCATTTTCCAGTGTGGGAAAATCACTGGAATAATTTCTCTAGAAAGAAACGATTTCATTATATGGAAAAATCTGCCTCTGTTCAGCAACCCTTGAATGGCAGCTTCAAACATTAGAACCTTGCCAAACCAATTTTCCCGTTTCAGATTTAACACTGCTCCATTTATCTCAGTGGGGACTAAAGACCAACTAAATTTGAAGTCATAAAGCTCAGCCTTTTTGAATGATTTTGGTCAAAATGGCTCTATTGTAAGCAGGTGAAGTGTGCTTATTTAATGTTCTTCCTTCTCAAAGAGACTAAAGAGAAATTTCTAAAATTTTCCCCAAACATTTCACCTCTGAGCGGATTATAAAGGTGGAGAATTTCAGTTGGAAAAGGGATGCATATTTCAGTGTGTTATCAGCTCTCAGAAAATAGGAGATTATAACAGAATCAGGGTTCCTCCCCCTTGCCTTTAACTAGAGTGAATGCTTCTGTGATCTCTGTAATAATGATGTTTTGCATTTATATAGCACCATTCATTCTTCCAAGGAGCTCAGAAAGCTTTATAAACATTATCTCATTAAATTCTCTCATCCTCCCTGTGAGGCAGGTAATGACAAGAGGGATTATCCCTGAGGTACAAGGTTCCCTCCGGTGGGACAGGAGTGAGATGAGCCTCCTCCCGTAATCCCAGGCCAAGTCCCCACCATGCTGGAAATAAAGCTCTGGTCTGCAGAATGCTGATGGGGTCTTGTGTGACAAACAGTGTTTCCTGGGGGGCCGTCTGGAGGGACTTCGTTCTCCACGTGTCCTTGCACGGCTTCCAGAGACTCACATACAGGGAAACCATGTCTGGGTCCTCCCATCTGGAAACTGTTTGGGGACACAGTGGACAGAGGAGGCATTCAGCGAGTATTACTGAATGCATGAATGTCACTTTAGTTTCAAGACGTCCAGCTGCACTTGGTCGTGCTCAAGTTCAAATTGTACCCAAGAGCTGAATTTTCAGAGGCTTTCCTTTCCTTTTGAGACACTGGGGCCCATTTACAAATGTACTAGTGGAATATCTATACCTGGTGGGGATTTTAGATGGGGGGAGAGGCCTATCTGTTTGGGATACTGAGGTAAAAATATCTTGCTGAGGGGCAAATTGGGAGTGTGTATATGGGAAGGGGGGTCATTAACTGGACAAGTCCTGTAAATTAGCAACGATACATGGACATCCAGGGCAACTGGCTTGGCCCCAAAGGACAGGAGATGGCAGTCGGGGGGAGAAGAAACTTTAATAAGAATGGAAACTCCTGACTCTTCTGCAGTAACATTATTCCTCTAGGCTCAGAATTCTCATTTCCATTCTGTGTCCTCACTAGAGAACAGATAGAAGAGTTAGTAAAACCCAAATAAGACATTGGGCTCGCTAGTATCTTCACATCCAACTTCTCAAGGAGTTCTCAAGGAACCAGATAATCTTTGGTCATCTCTTCTGGACCTCACCTTTATCATCTACAGAAAGTCCTTACTGGTGATTTAACTGTAGACCTCATTTAGTTCAATTCCTTACTACAATTCAATTTAATTATTATTTATAGAGCATCTATCAAAACTAAAAGCCAAACAGGTGAAGTGACTTGGTCAAGATCACATCATTAGTTACATCATTGAAAAAATAAGAATAAATCAACTCACTGGAATTAATGTTGCTATTTTTCATGGGACACAGTTAAAGGTCATATTAAGCATGGTGTGCATTCATTAAATGAAATACAGTTGTGATTTTTAGGAAGCATGTTTTTGTTTGTCTTCCAGGCCTTGGGCATGAGCATAGAGTATATGCTGGAAGCAGGGCATGGTGGCTGTTGGAACTGAAGTTTTAAAAGATTATGAGGGTCTAAAAATATAGGTTAAAATGAATAAAGATGCATTTTAAAAGAAGTATGGACTCTGCACTTAGTAATTAGATCAGCCATACAAGGACAGAATATGCGTTTCATATGATCCATGTGACACTGGATTTCAGTAAAGTGTATCATTCACCCTAAGGAAGACACTCAAGCAGCCAAGGCCTGAATAAGACCCCATTAATCCAGGAAACAACTGCTCAGTGACATATCTGAATCACTGTCACTCTGTAACCAATCCCAAGATCTCCAAGTCTTTACATTTTCTGGAATGTTCTAATGAACAGGAAGCTCCAGGAGGGCAGACATGCAGCACAGGAAATGCTGTTGGGCAGAGAGGAGATGCTCCCTTAACCCTAATACTCTTTGCACTCCTAGGTGTCTCCTGCTTTAGAGGAGCCAAAGGACTTCTCTAAGGTCACACATTAGGAAGTGGGGAAGTAGGACTGGAGGACCGGACTCCAGTCCAGGACTCTTCCCTTGACTTGTGGGAGGGGACCCTCTCTCCCCCTAGAGATGAGAGAAGGCCTGGGGAGTCATGGAGCAGGACTCAGGGAGAGCAGTCCCCCTCCAGCCTGTGCACTACGGCCTGGCAGCAGGTGCATCAGATGACAGGAAGAGTCTCAATTTAGCCAGCTGGAGTCCCAGGGATCACTGCCTCACTTTCTGGAGCTCCGGGGGTTTGCATAGCCTTAGCCCAGCCCATCACAGCAATGCCAAAGTGGCCCGACCCACCAAGACAAACATGCCCCTTTTGCTTTCACCTCAGGTACTTAGAGGGCTCCGTGGAGCTGTCAGTGTTGCCATGGCAACAGAAGCAGGCCATTAGAGCATTACGGAGAAATGCGAAGACTTGGGGGTCGTAATTCACCTGTGCGGCTGAGCTGAGGAGAGAGAGATTAATGGGGTCTCAGCCCACGCTCAGTTGTGCCAGTGTCGTTCATTAGTGGTAATGAGACCCCGCCACCTGTGTGCCGGAGGGGGCAAGCGCGGGTGAAGACGGCCACGTCCAGAGGCCTGAGGCTAGCTCCTCACAGGGGCTGGGGTGGGACCGTGGTGGGGAGACTGGAGCAGGGTCTGCAGACAGCCTGGGCTTCCTCTAAGTCCCTGTTGGGTTCGTGCGGGTCTCACAACTGTTTTCCGTCCTACCTGAAACCAGAAAACTCTCTTCCCAGATAGCATGGGACATTTGGATTCATGGTGAGAGGATGGTGCTCAGGAAGGAGGCACCCCTTTAGCCTGGAGAGGTTCACCCAGGCTGGGTGACTAGGATGGTCCTCCAGGAGGGTGGAGGGTTTGGTCAGATGAGATAGTAGGACTTCATCGGTTTGACTACATCCCTACCTCTCCTGGCCTCCTTTACGTTTCTAGCATTTTACATAAGCATCACAGTGCTTAATAGCACAGACTCTGGAGCTGGACTCGGGTAGGAATCCCAGCTTTACTATTAGCTTGAGGGTAATAATAATAACTACCTTATAGAGGTGTTATGAGGATTACATGAGTTAATACATGTGGTATTTAGAATAATGCCTGGAATTTGGTAAGCATTAAATATATGTTCGCTATCCCTATTAGTATCGTTAGTATTATTAATATCAATCTGGACTTGTCTAATGAGATGTCTTCTAAAATAAAGGGCTTGGAGGAAGTGATCTTCCACTGTATGTGGGATAGTTCAGCAATCACACTCTCATACATCATTCTTGGCTACCAATATCTATTTGATTTAAAGGTGGTTTGGTTTAGCAGAAAGCAAGGCTTCTGTTTATGCCCACATGTGGTCTGTACCCCAAATGCTGACCTTATTGCATTGGATGGCCGTAAGCTGCAGTACAGCCAGGGCTTGCACATAAAGACATAAAGAAAGACTGCCATGTACAGTTGCATTGGTTGTGCCCTGCACAAGGATGGCCAGCTGACAGGTGAGTAGGAATTGAAGTTCAGTCCGTGTACCATTCTCCCAGCCATGCTCCCTAGTTGGGGCTAAGTCTGCCTGGAGGAAGGAGCACCTTTTCTTAAATTTCACCAAGGCACCCTATGGACTATCACCAGCCTTGTGACCTTTGAGAAGGTCACAGGAAATGCTAACCTGAACCAAAAAAAAAAAAAAAGAAATATCACTCAGATGCAGGTACTGGATTAACAACTTATGCCAAGGAAACCTCTGAGTCTGTGTTTATGGTCTTGAATGAAACAATTTCTTGCATTTCCTCAATCTGACATTTCGTCACCCTCTTTCTGCTACCTTATGCAGCATTTGTTTAGATTAATTTTGCTGAGGAGGTCAAATCACTTTGCCTCTATTAGAAATGGCATTCAGTCTCTACATATTTACCCATATTTGTATGTGTGCAGAAATATGCCTACAAATGCAGAAACATGAAAATGTGGAAATGCCTTTTTCTCAGTTTATGTTCATCTTCAGTTTATGTTCAGCTGATTTTGATAGTCCAGTAGCTACACCTTTTAGAGGAGTCTGGTAAAAAACCACCTCTCCCTGAATTACGTCTGCAGCAAGTGGACTTTTGGTGAGGTCACACCGCCAACCCCTACTCAGAGGCACATGTGTGGGGAGGTTGTCTTGAGTCGCTGAAAAAGCCAAGGCCCTTGCCTTTGTCTCCTGGAGTTAACTGGAGTTGACCATGGCCACTATTTACATAAAAGTGAGCATTCAGTTTGGTACGTTTCTGTATACTTTTGGGGGCTGAGGGGGCAGTGTGTGACTAGCATTGTTCTAGGCCTCTGGGGAGATGGTACATGGCAGAAGGAAAAGGTAAAAGCGTCAAAGAGGATTCCAGCCTGGATGCGTAATATTAAAAGCTGTGAAACTTTAATAAGCATCCAACTGCTCAAACTTTAGTTTCTTCATCTGAAAATGGGGATAATAATACTTAACAAGTGTTTGTGGGGATAAATGGTATAAAACATGTGAAAATTATGAAACCTTACATACAGTCAACAAGCAGATTCAAATAAGAGTCACCAAGAACATGTTATGTGCCATGTATTGAGCTAAGCAATACACAGAGGGAAATTATTCCTGCTCTCGACTTACTTCTGATCTGCAAAATGAGGAGGTTGTATTACATTATCTCTATAGTCCCTTTCAGCTTTAGGGCTCTTTTTTATTCTATGCCTCTCTAATGGAATAATCGTAGAATTTTAGAGATGGGAGGGATGGTGGGGAAGAAAGAAGAAATATGCATGCAACACACATAAGAACAGTTTAAAAGAAGCCAGAAAGAGACTCACACCGCATCATGAGGGCATCTTTGGAGGAAACATCTACCCCTACCCCCCACCCCCTTGCCGCTGGCCTGCCCTGGCACCTCTCTGTACAGAGCAGGGAAGTTGGAAGCCCTCTGAGGAGACTCAGCACGAAGAAGAGGGAGGAGACTTCCCTCTGAGTGGTTTGGAAAGTTTATGGATCTGCTTTTAATTGATAACATAAGTAGGTGCTCTCCAGGTTCTTGCCAAAAATGTT
Organism: Balaenoptera borealis; assembly: GCF_965194805.1. NCBI lineage: Eukaryota > Metazoa > Chordata > Mammalia > Artiodactyla > Balaenopteridae > Balaenoptera > Balaenoptera borealis. The sequence goes on along the minus strand of NC_138860.1, from coordinate 55,365,363 downwards.
CTATCCTCAAACTACTTGCTGCCCAACACTAATGAAAAGATAAGAGGCAAAACATAGTGTTCCTACAATTGTGGGAAGGTCATGCCATCTACTCCTTCCTCTGTATCACTGGTCCTCAAATTGCATCAGGGTTTGTTAAAACCTAGATTTCCTGGCCCTAGCCCCAGAGTTTCTGATTCAGTTTCTGATTCTGGGAGAAGCTCAAAAATTTGCATGTCTAATAAGTTCCCAGGTGATACTGATGCTGTAGGTTCAGGGCTACACTTTGAGGAAAGACTGGTCTAAATAATACTAAGTTTATCAGCAGGTCAAGCCTAAAGCAGAACGATGCCTACTTGTAGCATATTGTTCTGATTCCTGACATATAGGGTATCTTTTACTGAATTCCCTGCTGACCCTATGTATTTTACATTGAGGAATTATACAACTAACAGCCTAAAGAAATTACCGATGTCTTCACTCTTGTGAAGATGTTGAGGATGTCAGCTGCTACGTCTCCCAATGTTCTTTTATTAAGATCGAAGAGAGAAATCTCTGTTAGTTCTCAGAAGCAGGAAAAATTGTTTGTTTTTTACAGAATGATTGGGATACTTTCCCTTTTCTGGTTCCATGACTTCATTTGGCCACAGAAAGCTCTGAGATCAACATACAGCCTATTTCTAATAAACAGACAGAAACTTACGGCACGTATTTTAGAGTACTAATTTTCCCTGTCATGTATTTTTATTCAACCTCTTTTTCCTTTTTCTTTTTTTCTCCTGTAAGCTTTCTCAAATCCTTCCTGGAATGAGGGAGGAATAAATAAATACATAAATAATGAAATAAAGAAATTGTGAAAATTACGTGCATTAGCTCTGCGGGGACAAGAAATAGCGCAGTAATGGAAGTTGGTGTCACTAAACGTGTGTTGTTTGTCTGTTTTAGTGCGGTAGGTAACAAAAGTGATTTACCCAAGATCCACCAGCTCTACGCTAGAGACCTGGCACTAAAGGATAAATCTCCTTGCTCCAGTGACAGAGACCTTTTTCTAGTCTTTCCTGCTTCCTGTAAATAAAGCGTCGAGATAACTGGACTCCTGCCTTGGTGTTTGGTGTCAAGTTATCCAGCCTGAGAAATCAATAAAGTGAGTTTGCTTCAAGCCCAGTCACTCCCACTCCCAAAGGAAATAGTAAGGAGTCAGCAAGAATTTATAAAAACTTTAAAAGATAGTCTAATCATTAATAAAAAAATTTTTTTCCACCTGGGAGAGGGTTGATCTGATCACTCCTCCCACCGCTCAGCAGTCACCGCAGCAGTGATTACATTGACACCAGTACGGGCAAGAAGTGTTAGATTTTTACAGAATCCTGAAAATGGAACTGGGAAGAATTCAGACTGGAAATCACAGGGGTGATGTAGCGTGAGTCTAACGGTTTAGTAACAGCCATTGCTGACGTCGCCCCCATCGCGGGGGTTAATCTGCTTGGCAGTCCGTGTGGATCACTCTGGACTTACCATCCATGAGTGGTGAGGTATGGGGATCCCTCTGACCAACCCAGCACCTCTCCACCCCTTCTAGGAGCCCCTCCTCTGGTCTCCCACCACAGCCCGTGCCCTGCACTCATCGCACAGTACTGAAGTTATCTATTCTGGTGTCTGTTTGTCTAGACTACAGACTCCTTCAGGGGACAGACAGCCAGAGAAGATTCCAGCAGGGTCAGCACAGAGGACAAAGCCCCCTTTTATTTTTAAAGTAAACAGAATAAAGGAGCATATTCCAAAGCTTTTCACCTTGCCATGTGGTTTGGGGGATGATACACCAGCGCTGATTATCTCTTGCTCCCAACATGAGGACCTAGGGGACCCTGACCACCTTGACCATCTTGGTTGAAGAAGCCAAACTGGAGGGGGTAGGGGAGGGGAGATTAGGACACTGCAGCTCTTCCCCACTTCCCTGCTGCCCTCTCCTAATGAATTCTTCAAACAGCATCCAGAGGAGGCAGTGGGCCAGGGTGGGCCAGCCCACTAACCAGCTGCATTAATCACTCTCCATCCCTGCAGCCCGGCTGAGACAGATGGCCCTTCAGCCGGTCAATGCTCAGGTGTGCGTCTCTAATCATAAGCTTAATTCAGCACTTCTTGATCTTCACAAGAGCTCTCTCCTCTCCCAGTACCTGACTAGCCCTGTGAGGTCACAGTTACATCAAAGACCTGACCTGGGGTTCCCAGGAGCTCTGGGTTGGAGAAATGGGTTGGCCTTGGCACTCCTTTTGCAGTTAGGACGTCTCCGGCTAGAAAAGGTCACCCAAGATCACAGGAGGAAGGTACGGCAGTAGTGAAAAAAAACCCACAACACTCCTCTGTGCCCGATGCTATCTGGCTGCCCAGAGAGAAGGAGAGGGAGTTAGAGACAGACTGTCTGACTCCACTGTGCTCCATTTTTTTTGAGAAGCTCTGTTTATGCCATCCTCTTCCCTCCTCTTCCTTTAAGTCCCATTTGTCCTTAGAGAACCAGTCTGTTTTGTGCACAACTGATAGACTGATTCTGTTTTCAGTGGGGCTTTCAAAGGCAGTTCCCACGCACCACCCGTTTATGTGCCACAGCCCCCCAAGTCCCTGGCGCCCTCATTCTGTCACCCTCAGCTGTGATGCCAACCGGGGGACATGACCACCTATGACTCAGATCATACCTATAAGTGTCTGGAGGAGAAGCAGACAGAGATACAAAAAATGTGGCTTCTGCCCTCAAAGAGTTTACAGCCTTGAGGGGAGAAGAAACATACACAAGTTAAACACCCAGAGAGAAGAGCCTGACAAGGTATAATTAATGGCTTGGCTTGGATTTCACCTTTTTTCTTTCTCCAGTGTACCAAATGGAGGAAGTGTAGGTGAAGGGTAGAATGACAAAATGGCAGGCAACACAGGGAGGGAGGATAATAGCTCATTCTCAGGTTGGGCAGCCAGACCTCACATCTTAAAGAACTGTCTGTACATCAATAGTAAATCCAACAAAAATCATAGACTTTAGAGTCAGATAGACTTGCTTTGCATCCCAGCTTTTCCATTTATTAGCTGTCTGGCCTCAAGAAAGTTATTTAATTTCCGAATTTCAATTTTCTTATCTACAAAATGACTCTAATAATATCTATCTCATTGTGGAGAGATTTATATGACTCAAGGAGGTCAAGTGTCTAGAACTGTGCCTTGGTCAATACTGGCCCCTTATAAAACACCATTTCCTTCATTTATTTTCTTAGTCATTCAACAAATATATAAAGAGCATCTGTTACATACTAGGCATTGTCCTAGGCCTGGCATACATCAAGGGTGAACGAAAAACACAGAGTCCTTGTCACCAAGAACATGGTATTGAGGCCAGGGAGATAAGCAAATGGGCAATTATAATTCTGTCTGTTTAATACAAGGATGAAGGAAGCACAGATGGTGTCATAGGAGACCAGAGGAGATATCCCTATTTCATTCTTTAAATTTCTTTCCCCATCCCCTTAGTCACTTGCATTTTTTTCCCTTCTTCCTCCTTCTAAGATTATCTGGCCAATTGATTTTTTTTTTTTTCCTTTTGCTGATAAATCTTTAGTGCTCTAAGGAATTGCTGGTCACTTCATGTGCCCAGCCAGCAAGCATGACAGCTTTCTCATCTTTCAGAGTTTCTTTCCTCCCTGACTGGTTGTCTTCACCATTTTTCAAAAGCAGCCTTAACCCCTTGATCGCTCTCCGCTGTCTGGCCCAGCTATCTCTCACGAGAGTTGGCAGGAGAGATCTGGTGTTGGGAAGGGTTAGCCAGAGCTCTGGATAGAAAAAGCCTTGATATCGAGCTGAGCGAAAGAAGAGGCAGAAGCAGATTGTAAGCTCTTTGCTTCATCCACTCTTTCGTTCTTAAACAGACAATAATTTATTTGAAGTGGGCTGAGATTTATTTCATGACTTACAGGACTGGAGATTCGGGGGCAATAAAAGTTTGTCAGACTATTCAGACCTGTCATCTTCTGAGTGCCTTCTTCAGGCACCAAGGTCTCCTTAACTACCTAGATAAGTCTCCCAGATGACTGCTGGGTCGTCTGTCAAGGGAATAGTCTGTTTTCTTCTGGGCTGCCAAGCAGGGCTCTGTGGGCCAGCCGGGGCCTGCAAGGATGGATGCCTAAAAGAAGGCAAACGCGGGGCATAAATGAAAAATATGATCTACTGTGTTGCACGTGTTCCTCCAAGTTCAAAGGGCTGTGGTCATCGCGAGGAAGCGAGGTGGTGAGATGTACTTGAAAGAGACCTGGACTTGAATTCAGAAGCCCCCGAATTGTAATTCTGTCACTTTGGGCAAATGCTTCAACCTCTCAGTGCCTCAGCTTTCTCTCCTGTAAACTGAGGCGGGGGACTCCTAGGACCCCTAGGAATGGCTACAAGCTGGCAGAATTCCTGAACTTGACTTACAGATGTATTGCAGACCCTTGTTCACAGTGGTCATAGTGATGATCTGCCCAAGCCCCACTGCTCCCCCAGCTTCTCTGAGCCTTTACTTCTCTGCGCTCAGTTCTCTTCTGCGGACAGCCCTTGGACCACTGGTGCTACCGGGGAGTTTACGTCCATCACCTCATCTCCCTCGGGCTCTTAGCCAATGCCTGATGTATGTTGCAGTGTGAGAACCCTAGCAACATCGTCTCAAGGCTGCACAGACTCTGAGATGTCCTGCACTCTCCAGAGCATCTCTGCAGGATCAGGCTGAGCCTGGGACTGTGCCTGGAATGCCACCTTTGCTTGGCTTCTTCCTTCTCCCCGTCCTCCTTCCCTCTCGCTCACACTAGGTTCTCCTGAACCACTTTCACATGATTCCTCGTCCTGGGGTCTGCCTCTGGGGAAACTACCCTATGTCACTTTTCAAATCTGAAAAGCTACTAGAGTATATTCTGTTAATAAAATATCTACCTATCCTTTTTCTTCCTGTTCCCTCCTTTCTATATCTCCAGGATTGCTGGCCTATATGTAAACTTTCCTTTGGCCAACGGTGGAGAATTGTTGAGACCGAGTGGTTTTAGGTGGTAGGTGAAACACCAAACTTGCAATGGCTCCAGTGAAAAGGGCATTTCCTGCAAGATGGAGGCTATCTTCTTTAATTCCTAAAGGCCTAGAAGAACTCTCTGTCACTACAGCTCTGCCAAGCATTTATGCAATCCTATAGTTAACATCGAAGCTTGTTGTGACTACAAGATACATGGAAGTCTAATGGGATGGGTATTTTTTCTTTCTTTTTTTTTTTTTATGAGTTTAGAACTCAAATCTTTATTTGCACTGTAAAGGGGAAGAAAAATGATTAGTAATCATGTACATGATGCGACAGGACTGGTTCTTATCATACAGAGCAACATATAAGTACTTTTACCACCTACTTTTGCAGTTTCGACTTTACAACAGCATACCTGAATATACTTCCCCAATACATGCATGACTAGTATTCTTTAAATTCCAAGGAGAGTACTGTATCATGCCTAAGTAGGATGGGTCCTTCTTTAAAAAATGGTAAAGACTGGAAACATTTCTCCAAATTCTGAGCAACCACAGAACTCAGTGGTCCCCTAAGGCACCTCTTCTTTTCTAACCTATATTGTGCTTGTTATGGGCACATCTTATCTTCCAGACTAGACTGGATGCTCTTTATGGGCATAATTCTCATCTGATGAATACTTTGGCACCAAGCACTCTGTCTCACAGTAGTCAGAACTCAGTAGACATTGTCTGGAAGAACAGAAATGGATGTGAAGGACAGTATAACCTGGCAGGGTCATCAGTAATGGAGTTAATCACACCTAGGTTCAAATTGAGCTCTGGACCTCATCTGCTGGGCAGACAGGTGTAAATTAATTTAACCTCTTTGTAACCCTGTTTTCTCACCTGTAAAACTGAGATGCTACTAATTAACTACTTTATGAGATTTTCCTAAGGTGAGTGAGGTACTATACGAGGAATTATGAACATTTCAAACACACTGCAGCCAATTAACTAAAACTGACTGCTGTTGAGCCCAGTCAGCTCTGTAGACAGAGAGAGGACAACAGAGGCTCTCAGACCTGCAGCCACGATACCTCCCTGGGAAGGGCCAAGGAGCTTTGCTGTCTGCACAAGGTTTTCCTTAGATTGCAGCTCACCCTAGAAATTTTAGAAGCCTTTGTCGTTTCTGTTTTCAAGAAACCCTGTGAAGTCTTATTACTCTCTAACAAGTGAATCTAATCAGTAAACTTTCGGGGAGAGTACACATTGCTATGGAAATGTACTGTATGATAAAGATGACGCTACAGATCAATGGGGAGATGATAGATTGCTCAGAAGATGGTGTTGAAAAACTAGCAGATTTCAGGAACTTATTGGACTTAGACATTTGCCACAGATATCTTTCTGGAGAAAAACACGGCTGGATTCCTTTAAATGAACATCACGCACAGAGTACAACATGGACAGATTAAAAAAGTAAATGCAACGATTACTAGAAGGTTAATAGAAGAAAATGTAAGAGAATCACTTTGTGACGCTGGGGTGGGGAGAGACTTCTTAAAACTTCAAAAGCCTAAAGTATAAGGTAAAACAGTTGAATCTGATTGAAAATTAAGGATCTGCAGACAATGTGGATAAAACTGACAGATTATATTGGAAGGGAATATTTGTAATGTCTAAAATTGGCAATGAACTGATATATAGACTGTGTAAGGACCGCCTATAAGTCAATAACAAAAAGGCAGATAATCTAACAGAAAAATGGGCAAAGGATCAGAATAGAAAATAAAAAGAAGATTAAACCCCAAAGCATGATAAGCATAAGAGCTGCTCAAACACATTAATAATCAGAAATGCGCAAAATAAAAGAATGAGACACCAGTTTAAAACGTGGGAGTGGCAAAAATTAGAAAGCTGGATGACACCAAGCGTTGCCAGGGATGTGGGCAACTGTCATGCCCTTAGGTGGGAGTATGGTTTGGTGCAGGCATTCTAGGCAGCAAGCTGGCAATCCTCAGTCACCCTGAGTACACAAAACCTAGGATCCAGCAAATCTGCTCCTGGGCATAGATCCCAAAGAACCCTCCCATAGATCAACAAAGAGGCATGCCCTGGGCTCCTCCTCATAGCACTGTTTGCTAGACAGTGTGGTGGTGGTTCTCTGAGTTTCCATCATGGGGGATGGATAAGCCAAACACTGCCTGGAGAGTGTTGCAGCAAGAGGAAGCTATAGACTGGAGGTACACATAGTAACACAGATGGAGCTTTCAAACTTCGTGTGAAGTAGAGAAAGTAAAAACTTGAATCATATCTGCAGCTCAATTTGACTTCCATAAATATAAAATACTAATGAATGACACACATCATTTGCAAGAACATATACATACATCAAACACATTAGAATCATTTCTTATGCAGGTAAGAGAATGGGAGTGGGGGATGAGGATAAAAGGCAATAAATCGATAAAAAGGAGGGAAAAAAATCCCACTGTGAATGGGGTCCATGTTTCCTCTCCTTTTTCAGTGGCTGCTGAGGTTGAAGCGGTTTGGGGGATCTTTCAACAGTCTTTGGTTGAAGAGATTTGAGTGTTTTAGAAAAATGGTAGGTGGACATAGTTATAGTATCATCTAAGGTGTCATCCTCAGGGGGTACCTTGAAGATGTCCCCATACTCTTGGACTTGGCTTTTACCTTGCAGGTATAGAGATAGTCTCTGTCACTGGCCAAGTGACACTGGATCCTGGGGGCCGGCTGGTGTTAACTGAGATGCATGTGAGACAGAGGTAAATGTCAGAAGGCCAACTGATTAAGTTACAATGAGAGGTAATTCTCATACAACCAAAGCACTAAATGCTGCCTGATTAGTACATTCTCTCCCTGTAGTCAAACTACATGAGAAGCCAACTCCTAATCAGAAGGTTTCTTTGATGGGAACAGAGATACATAAAGCAAAAGGAATTTAAATGATTTTATAAAAAATCACTCGACTGAGGGATTGTCCCGTGACAGGGATAGTCTTGCTAATGAGAACATATGGAATTTGGGTACATATTTTAACACCTAATTAGATGCAGCCAAGTGAAAGGAAAATAGGCTGGAGATTGAGATCTAAACAATTTTGAACCTAAGCAGAAGTTTGATTCCAGACAAATAATATAACCAACCACCTTAGGAAAAAACCTATCTTAGGAAAAAACTTATCTCTAACAAAACTGCCCTGGTCTCTGCAGACTGGGATAAAAGTAAAGAAGGCTTCTCACACCTGGCAATGTTGATTTTTACCTGAGCCCTGTGATCCTGGAAAACAGTGAAGGTAAGAAATGCCTGCAACATTTCCTGTTCCGAGAAAGAACCACCTTCTGCAGGTGACTGAGATATGACTCATGAATGCCTTCCCCCCACCTGTTTACATACAGACCCTCTAGATTCCCATTCTTTGCCTCATAAGTGTTTAACTGAATCGCTTATCCTCACTAATCAATTGGAACAAAAGGCTTGCTAACCAAGTTCCCTCCTTCCCCCAGATCGCTGAACTTTGGGTCAGCATACAGTAACTCCGTCATAGCCCCTCCTAAGAATAAGCTGGCCTCAGGGTCATTCTCTGCTCAACTGTCCCATCCTGCCACCTTTCACCCCACCTCCTCACATCCGGTTCTTTCTCGTCTTGTTTACTCCTCCCTGTAAAAGGAAAGCTCTCCTTGCCTCCTCTGGGGTTGCTTGTAGGTCTGCAGTTAGAGCGCTCTTCCTGCTGCAGGAGTCTCATTCCCTACCCTTAAACTAATCCTTTTTAATAAGGTCTTTCCTTACCAAGTTGGGATTGACGTCTGGCAGGAAAGGAGAGGGGGAGGGAGAAAGGACAAGATTCCTGAGTGCTCACTTTGAGTCTGATGCCTCAGTGGAGTTTTCCCTTTATGTGGGCAACATTATTACACCTCTTTGTCACCCAGCCTGCTTAAGGCTCCTGCTTGTCCTGGAAACCCAGCCGCCCAGCTACTCTTGCCCAGCTTCTACTTTAAAGGTCACCCTTTGAGAGGGTGTGGGGAAAAAAAGGGAACCCTCCTACACTGTTGGTAGAAATGTAAATTGGTGCAACTATGGAAAACAGTATGGAGGTTCCTTTAAAAATTAAAAATAGAGTTACCATATAATCCAGCAATACCACTCCTGGGCATATATCCAGAAAAGAAGAAAACTCTAATTTGAAAAGATACATGCACCCCTATGTTCATAGCAGCACTATTAACAATAGCCAAGACATGGAAGCACCCTAAATGTCCATCGACAGATGAATGGATAAAGAAGATGTGGCATATGTATACAATGGAATACTACTCAGCCATAAAAAAGAATGAAATATTGCTACTTGCAACAACATGGATGGACCTAGAGAATATCACACTAAGTGAAATAAGTCAGATCGAGAAAGACAAATATTATATGATATCACTTATATGTGGAATCTAAAATAACAAATGATTTTATTTACAAAACAGAAACAGACTCACAGACATGGAAAAGAGGATTATGGTTACCAAAGGAGAAAGAGGGGGCAGGGATAAATTAGGGGTATGGGGTTAACAGGTACACACTACTATATATACAATAGATAAACAACAGGATTTATTGTATAGTACATGGAACTATATTCAATATCTTATAATAACCTATAATGGAAAAGAACCTAAAAAAAAAAGTATATATATATATAACTGTGTGTAAGCCTGAAAATAACACAATATTGTAGAGCAACTATAATTCAATTTTTAGAAAGTCACTCTTAGATGTTTCTGTTGAAAATCCTCTCCTCCCTCCTTTCCCTTTGCTTAGTTCTTCACGGATACTTTTCTTTTTTTAATTTAAGAAGTTGCAGGGCTTCCCTGGTGGCGCAGTGGTTGAGAATCTGCCTGCCAATGCAGGGGACACGGGTTCGAGCCCTGGTCTGGGAAGATCCCACATGCCGCGGAGCAACTGGGCCCGTGAGCCACAACTACTGAGCCTGCGCGTCTGGAGCCTGTGCTCCGCAACAAGAGAGGCCGCGACAGTGAGAGGCCCGCGCACCGCGATGAAGAGTGGCCCCTGCTCTCCGCAACTGGAGAGAGCCCTCGCACAGAGACGAGGACCCAACATAGCCAAAAATAAATAAATAAATAAATAAATTTAAAAAAAAAAGTTGCAGAGTAACTTAACTGGGTCCTGCATTTGGGAAGAAAGAGACTTGTGGTCATCAGGGGATCTTTATTTTGTCATGTTGGTGTGAACTGATGTCCACACTGGCCCCTTTTCTAAGGTGTATTTTTTGCTCTTCAAGCACCTATCCTAGTCTCCATTCCCTTCCCTTCTTTCTTCTTGTCCTGACCCATTAAGAAATGAATTAATTGGTTCACTAACTACACAAGCATATATAGAACACTGTCTATATCTCGGGATAGTTCCAGGCGCTGGAAACACAGAGACGCACAGGCCCTGCCACTGAGAAGCTCCCAGAGAGCAGGGGAGACAGACATATAAAGTAATATAGCACAACACAACTCATCCTGTAATAGAGATATGAAAAAATAATAAAGTGCTGTATATTGAGTTTAAATCAATGTGGCAGGGGTGGGGAGAACGACACAGAGCAGACAAGTAACAATTGAAAATGTTTCATGTTTTATATCTGATGCCCAGACTTCCTTGGGACCCTTTAGATGATTCTTTCCTTAGAGGTCACAGGCTGGATAATGTAGTTCTTTATCTGTTAGGCATCAGCAACAGAGTCCTTCCTAGGGAGGAGCTTGTAAACCCACCCAATCCTGACTGTGGAGAAGCAGCTTACGGTGGGTGCTGTGAGGGAAGTAAGGGGAGCTCTGGCCTGGACGCCCTCACCGTGCACCTTTGCCCTTCCACAGCCCCTAACTAGGTTTCAGAGATATGGGTGGGCGGGGGTCCCCTTTGGGTCCCACCCCACCCCTCATTTTCTAGTACACAGCCTTGGATTAAAAGATGTTCCAGCAAAGGCAGCCCTCTAGGCTTTAAATGACCCACGTGGTTTTGCTCAAATCTGAGTATCTTTCTTTCATGTCCCATCTTTGCGCCTCTGGTGACTTTTATAGGAACCCCACTTAACTGCAGAGGGAATTCGGGTTGTGGGCAATGGCCTCTTTCATCAGACCTCTGCTCTGTTATTCAAAGGCTGGGCCCATAGGCAATGGGATTTTCCATCCCTCTGAGCCCTCCACTGCTGGCACTGATAGATTTTTTTTTTTTCAATTAGAAAAAAAAAAAAGAAAGCCCACCTTTCTTAATATGTAAAATAATGCAGCTGTTTTACAAATGAATTAAGGACCTTCTAACCTTGACAAATGTACCCTGAATCTTTCTGCAATGTCTTTAAAGTCCCAGACCACTTATGAGGTGAGAGAAAAGCTGAGTAAGAGAGGAGAATCAGATAGTGTGGAAATGATGTAAACTCTTCCTAGTTCTCTGAAGATACGTTGTTTTCCTTTAAAATAATTTTTTCCCATGAATGAGCTTGACTCCAATCATTCAAAGCAAATATACAAATTTTGTGTGCATGCCTGGCACAGTGCTATGTGCTGGGGTGTGAAGATGACCCCTTCCCTCAAGATGTGTATAGTCAAGTGGGACTGAGAATTTATGGGTCCAACACAGTGCCTGGCACTTTGGAAGTCTAAAATGTATTTGATAAATAAATGGATGAATCAATAATTTGTGACTAGAGGTATTCAGTTCAGATATCTAGAGCTGTATGTTTATGAGAGTTGGAAAGTGAAAAGGATTGCCAGGAAAGACTTTGTAGGTAGGGACTCTCCTCCGGGCATTGTTTAGGCTAGAGCTATTTTTCTAGAACGGTGCTCCAATCATGAAGTACCATCATGCAAGGGCATGATCCTTCCAATTTCCTGTAAACCCCTCCAGACCTCTGAGTCTCTGTAGGTAGGTCCTATTTGGCTGCCCAAGGCCTAAGTCTTTGCCTTGGGACCTTCCTGGTTCCAGCTGGTAAAAGCCAATTGCCAAATGGGGGGGAATTTTGTGAGCCAGTTGACATCACATTGGTAGCTTGAAATTGGCCACGGTGGGAGCATTTACACAGTGGGCATAGGGAAATCCTACAGATCAGCACATATATCCCCTCCTACTCAACCCTACCCCAGAGCCAGTCCGTCAGCACACCCTACCTGGTTCCTCCGGACTCCAGTGCAGCAGCTGGTCTCACTGTCAACCTTGGTTCCTCCCTCGGTAGCCTGTCTGTTCTTCTGTCCTCTGAGACTAGAGGTCCTCTTTCTCCTCCCACTTGCTTGCCTTGTTGACATGAGTGTATTGTTACTACGGTGTCATTACCACCTCTTGGCCAGGTGGCCCTCTGACCTCCGCTTAAGAACTTGGAGTCAGGCTAGCGCTCTCACCTTGTCAAGCTACTGCCCTCTCCCTTCTTGGAGAAAACGTTGTCGGCAAAGCCAAGGGAGGCTGGATCACAATCAGGTCGTCTGCATAGTCAATCTATATCCAATCCTTATTATTATAAATGCTTGCTATAAAGATGGACATGACTGTCTCTGCCCAAGAAGCATCACAATTTAAATCCCCATCACCTCCATAGGAGAGCTTTTATGCTATTAGGAGAAAGTATGTGCTGTGGAGAAACAGGAACCCAGTCAAACCCTAGCCGTGTCATTTACTAGGTGTGTCGTCTTGGGCAAGTCACTTAACCTGGGCAATGTTATTGATATTATATTTATCTTGCATGAGTATTGTTATTCTTAGCGATGAGGTACACAGCAGGCACTCAATAAGTGCTAACTACTACATCTTACATATGTGTTCATTTTGTAATTTGTGTCTCTGAAGAACTGAGAATGCCATAGCAAAATCCTATTGTTGTCAAACTGGAGTAAGGTGGGGAGGAGACGGGAGTGAAGGGAAAAGAATCTGAGGCCCAGCTCTGATGGGGAGTGAGCCGGGGAAGGCAGGAGGGAAGCTGAGCTGATGCTGAGATTCGGCTGTGAGTGAGCCAGGCACCCAGGCCAGAGGAAGCAGATCTTCTCTCTCTTCTGCTCCCAGCCATGTTTTCCCTCTCACCATCTTCCTGGCAGAGGTTTTGATTTCTTACTACCTCCCGGGAATCTTTTTCTCTTTATGACTTTCTTTCTTGATTATTTCTTCTATCCTTTCCAGGAATTTCTCATCATCAATATCAGCTCAAATTAGTTTAAAAATTTGGAGCAATTAAAGACATCTTCTTAAAGTTCTCTGCTCACGGAGTCCCGAATGCTGACTCTTTCTAGCACACGCCCTTGGAACTCACTTGGGGCAGGGACCTGGGGCAGCTTCCTTGGTAAACATGTGTCCTCCAGGCCTCCCCTACGTCCTCTCTAAAGGCTCCTCCTTGGTATTTTCTGCCTTTTGGAAAGGATGCCTTGTCATGGGGGCTCCTCAGGATAAATCTGGTCTCATCCTGTCTGGGCATGAGCACACACAGATACTTAGCAAGCAGGTTCTCTTGCACAGCTGCTGGTTATGTGCGTGGTGTTCAAGGGACAATAGGGCAGTGAGCAAAAATACTGAGGAGAAAAGGGCCACAGGGCTCCCTCCCTTTAGTGGACAGCCTGGAGGCTAGCTGCTACAGGGCCATCTGGACTCATCGGGGACCCTGCCACCTAGCCAGGGAAAACAGCCTCCTTCCTGACACTGAAGGGGAGGAAGGATGGGAAATGGCTTAATTACATTCATGGAGTTAAGGAAAGCACAGCAGGGTCAATATGGGCCAAGAGAGCTGCTAATCAAATTGTGAACCTTTCATGTCTGGATGAGTCCGGTGTGACCCAGAGCCTAAAAAGACTGCAACCAGATTCTATTTTCATCTGGTGGACATCTCCCAGCTGAACTGGGGAGGGGATTCTGGGAGCTTCCTTCCTTCAGTGAGTTTGCTCTATGAGCTTCCCCTTAAAGGGATGCTGAGCACCGAGCCTGGAGCTCAGGCCTGGGCAGATGATGAGATAGTAACTGCCCCTTACTCAGAGGATCTGATTTTAAACCTTGAGCCTGGGACAGGAGAGGTTGGACTTAGTCTGCAGCCCTGGAGACACCCCGGTGATATTTAGGTCACCAAGTCCTGCCCACTAATGCAAACAGGGACCCCACGCCTGGAGGGGGTGCGCTCTGAGGTTCACACCCAGGCCCACACTGCTAGTGTAAACTCAGAGGTGTGTGAGCTCTGGGCCGGGACAACCCTGTCTCATTGAGTCACCTTGGGCAGCCTCCTGACCTGCCCAAGCATCAGCGTCTTCCTGCGTGAGGAGCTGACAGTGAAACTCATGTAGAGAGAGGAACTTGTAGATAAAGAGTTGGCCTTCCCTGTAATGACATGTTTGGTGGAACTGAAAAGAGATAAGAAACAAACCTGAAACCTTGAACACTCTTATCCACAGTCTATACCACGAACATGGCGTGCACCCTTCAGTTAGGCTTCTAAAATATCCCAAATTTATGTATATTTAGATTTTCTTCTACATAATCATTAGGAATCTCACCGGAGCCTTTGCTAAAAGGATATTTAATGACTTTCCATGCTCACTGCTAGGAGTTTCAAAAGTAATGTTGTAATATGAGTTTATATTAAATTTGCTCACCTAATGTACATATTATAGGACGTAGATTAAGGTTATTTTTAAAAATGACTTGAAGAAAGGATGTGGATATGCTCTGCTCTGCTCCACTGCAGTGTCCCTGAATCTTTCTATGTGGGACCAGGATCCTGCCCAGAGTTGGGCCACGGGCCAAGCTGGCCTCCTGGTCCATCACCTGGGAGAGGTGGTCCGTCACCACGCCATCTTGAAGGGCATTTCTGGATTCTAAGGGTTCCGCTCAGAAGTGTTCTCTAAGAGCTGCAGTTTTATCAGGTCACTTTGGCATTCACCACGCCCTTGAGTTTGCTGCCAAAGCACTCCTTCTCCTGGCCTGCCTGTGCAGCCCCCCACCTGGCATGGCAGCATTGCCCGAGATGTACCATAGCACTGTGGGAACAGATGTCTCCTTGAGAAAGTGGCACTGTTCTTTATCTCTCTCCAGGTGCCCACACCTCCGGATGCTGGCAGGTGATGCTCGTGTCCTGTGGGGTCCAGGCATGCAAAATGCAGCACTAGTCTAATCAGAACTCTGAGGGTTTGAGGTTCAGGGGTAGCTGGCTTCTCTCTGCTGTAGGATGGGGACAGAAGGGACACAATATCTTCCCTTGGAAGTCTAATAGGTGGTGTTCAGAACTGAGGGAACCAAGATACTTGGCAAGGAGCCAAGGAGGGGAGTGGTCCTTGGTGGCCTCAGCTGTACTCCAGCTGCCTCCATTCTTTCTGTGTTCTGGGCATGTAAGGACATTCCAAGAAGCAGGTTTCATTTACTCGGTATGAGGAGCATGGGAAATAAGACAGGGTTGAGAACTGGGAAAACTGGGATCTTGTCCCAGCTTTACCACCAACTCAGTGGTAAAAGCACTTAGTCTCAGTGTTTGGGACTGAAATGAGATGTTGAAAAGGATAACTTCAAAGACACC
Organism: Balaenoptera borealis; assembly: GCF_965194805.1. Lineage (NCBI taxonomy): Eukaryota > Metazoa > Chordata > Mammalia > Artiodactyla > Balaenopteridae > Balaenoptera > Balaenoptera borealis. Next base: position 55,349,840 of record NC_138860.1, on the reverse strand, counting down.
TTCCAGCTTCAACCATCTATAATTCTGGGATTTTCAGTGCCAACCGTTGACAGAAATGTGAAGTAGGCAATGTCTATTCTTTCCACCAGTCCCAAAATAAATTAATTACCTTCCTCCATCCCTCCCCCCTTCATTCCTTCCATCTTTCTTTCCTTCTTTCTCTCCTTCTTCCACCACAGTGGTCCATCGGGAGCCCCTGTCCAGAATCACCACGCTGTCTTATCTGCTGAGAGTTTTCTTATATAGCAGCGGTCCCCAACTTTTTGGCACCAGGGACCGGTCTCGTGAAAGACAATTTTTCCACGGAAGGTCGGGGGATGGTTCAGGCGGTAATGCGAGCGATGGGGAGCGATGGGGGGCCGCAGACGAAGCTTCCTCGCTCACCCGCTGCTCGCCTCCTGCTGTGCAGCCCAGGTCCTAAGAGGTCGCGGCTGGGTACCGGTCCGCGGCCTGGGGGTTGGGGACCCCTGTGATATAGGAACTCCTTTGCCAATCATCAACAGTCTTTTCTTCAGAACCTTCCTGGTGTCCTCTCTCCATGGAGATTTAGCCTTTTATTTAATTTATTTATGTAATTTATTTATTTGCTGCACCGCGTGGCATGCGGGATCCTAGTTCCCCAACCAGGGATCGAACCCCTGCCCCCTGCATTGGAAGCGCGGAGTCCCAACCACTGGACCACCAGGGAAGCCCCAAGATTTACCCTTTTAGATGCAGGGTCCCTCACAGTGAGGACCTGAGCCTGGGTCAGGTGGGAGTGTCGGGGTCCCGCCTGTGTTAGTCTTCGCAGGCAACGCTGCCGTCCGCACCAGGAGGGGAGTTCACGATGGGTGCTGGCTCCCTCCAGGGACCATGCGATCATTCTGCCCTCCCTTCTGTCATGGTTCACAGCTGGCTCTTTGACTCAGGGTGGCCTAGATCTTCTACTCACAGTGTGGTCTGCAGGCCAGCAGCATCAGTACCACCTGGGAGTTTGTAGGATCCAGAATCTCAGCACCACCCAGACCTGCTGCATCAGAATCCAAGTTTCCCCAGGAGGTTTGTATGCCCATTAAAGTCTGAGAAGCACCGGCTGAAGGCTTCAAAATAATAGTTTCACATTCTTATGTTTTGAAAGAATGTTCCTCACCCTGAAAATATTAGTAATAATTAACAACTACACAGCCTTTTTTTTTTTTACTTCACAGAACTTTTCACAAATATAATCTTTTTTCATTTTTACCTTTGCAAGGTAGTTTTTGTTGATTTTACCCATCTTAGATCAGGAAATTGATCCCCAGAAAGGTTTAGTGCTTGGCAAAGATCACACAACCTGTGAATAAAAGAGTTAGAATCTGAATTCAAGACTCTGGGCTCCAAACCGCAAATTTCTGCATTATCATTTAAGCTCAACCAACGTTCTTTATGATACTTATTGGGGCAGACGCCCTGCAGTCACCCAATTTGTATGTTTGCATTCCTTCTCTTAAGCTGCAGTAGGCTTTATGGAAATAGATCTTGGACCCTGTTTGCGAATGTTTATTGCCCGCTAATCAGAAGTGAGTTGCAATTTGACTGGAGTTGGAAAGTAATGGCCTAGTAGTTACCATGTAATTAAGGAGTAATGGCAGGCGATTATATCTCTGGCCTGGAGACTGAAAATGCTATCATGAGAGCCCACATCCTCCTCTTCAGAGAAACCATGAATACAAACGTGGTGTCAAGGCAGACACGACACATCAGCCAGGCAGGGCTGGTTATTTTTCCCCTCACCTCCTTGTTTTTACTGTGGTTTCTGGGATGCGACTGGATGCTCCTGGTACCCCACTTCTCTGCTTTTGTTCCGTGTCATTAAACTGCAGCTCCGTGTCACAAGGGGTGTCCATCCCAGCTGGCTAAGAGGAAGCCATTTATTCACTCCTGCCCACCCTGTGGGGATGTCCCTCTCAAGCTGGGGAACTCTGCCTCGGGAGAACTCTCACAGAAGGCCGTGGGGTCATTGCTTCCAGCAAGAAGTGGGAACCTCCAACCTGGTTGCCCTGAATGCACCTGCTTTGTAATCTACTGAGGAGCCCACACCTGCTTGTCACTCCAGGGACATGTTGCCCGGGGGGACGGCTGACCTCGGTACAAAGAGTATTTGAGATTCCACTTTGGGCAATGCCATTCAACAGACACTGCCCTCACCTTCTGCCAGGAATGCCTGGCACACAGGTGGTGATTCACTTTAGAGGGCTGAGGATTCAGTTGGGCACCGACATGCCTATTTGATTTTCCATCTGGCTGATCATTAGTGTGCAGCTCTGCCTCGCTGGCCTCGTTTCCCAGCTGGGTTAGACTGGAAGGGAAACTTCTCCGGCAACTAAAGAGGAAGTGGACTCCATGACTGCTGCCCTGGGATGCCAGGAGGAGCTCTTAGCGACCAAAGTCCCATTCCCTTCCGTCCCCTCCTCCATCACGGGCTGCTTCTCCACATCCCTCCTGAGCCATCTCAGGCTGTCCAGCTTCCTAATGGAAGTCAGATGCAACACTCTACCATGAGAGCCTCCCCACCGGCAGCCACTGCTCTCGAGCCCCCCATCCACTGCTGCCCAAAGGGCCAAAGGGAACATCTAAGTATTTATAGAGCCTTTACCAGCTTGCAGCGCACAAAACTCTGTGCACGGACCCAGCCCAGGAATGGCCTCCCAGGGCTTTGCCTAGACCAGCAAGTACATCATTGACTCGTTTTACTACAGGACTATTTTAATTTCAAGAGACCAGAAAAGTCACACAGGTAACCCACCTGACGTATGGAATAGAACAAAGCTAACTGGGTTCATCAGTCTATTGCGTGCACGACATCTGATACATGGAGGGTGCTTGATAAGCTCCTGTAAATATTACCTGCTCTTCAATGTCCAGCTCAAATTTGACATCATTCAAAACTTCCCTTCTCCTTTCTTGCTCCCCACCTTATATCCAGTCCTCCTTACCCCTTCTCTAAGCATTTAGAAACTCTCCACATGCTCTGAGTTATGGTTGTCCTATCTTTCCTGCTAGATCATGAGCACCTGGGAGGCACGTATTTGTATTACCCAGAGGTTAAGGGTATGGTCCTGGATTGAGTCCCCCCTGGTTCAAATCCCAACTCCACAGCTTCCTGGCTGAAACCCTTTGGGCAAGTTATTTAGCCTCTTTAGGCTTAGGTTCCTTCTCTGTGAAATAAGGATAATAATGTTATTCAGTCCCTAAGGTTGTTAAGAACCTTGAGTGAGATAATCCACCTAAAGCACTAAGCATAACACTCTGTACATAATATGTGTTGGGTAAATGTTAAGAATTATTGTTATTATATATTTCTGTAGCTTACATACCTAGTGGAGAACTTCGAACACTAAACAAATATTTGGAGAATGAATGAGTCTTGGAGACTCTGAATCAGGAAGGAGCACGTTAGGCAGACAAGCCTTCCACACTCTCAGTTCTTTGCCGAATGCTCCTCTGTAGCCGTGGAGCAGGTGTCTGCAGGTGCATGGCCCGGCTCAAGCAGGTGGTATCCCCAGTACTCATTCGTGTTTAGGAGACCCTCATAAACAGGAGTACAGCTAGCAGGGTAAGCAGGGGTCAGATCTTTGTTACTGCAGCCACAGGAAACTCACACAGAAGCTGAAGGGAAGGTGAAGAAGTAGGTTCCTGGGGTGGAAGAGGGAGAGCCACCAAGAGGCACATGGAGAAAAGGACAAAGGAAATAATAGCGTTCCAAAGACACTTGTGTGCCACTTCACAATCACAGTGTGGAGGCTTCTACTTTAGTCTTCTGAAGGGGAGACCACCCTTCAGCTGAGAACGTCCTATCTCCTAGTTGCCCCCAGCTCTGGGGAACTATGAGAGGGTGGGGGGCAGGGAGCTCAGGAGCACCTCTGGGGTCTCATGCTCAGCTTGACCAGGGGTATTGATGCTCTGACACCAAGAAGTTAACCACCCTTGTCAGCTTAAGAGCTTTGGGGAGGAAAGGCCCTCTATTTATCTAGGAAAGCTCCCCAGGAGCTTGCAGTAGCCACAAACTTTGTTTCTATGATTTCCATGTCAGCCCTGGTAATCCTTTTTGATGTTCTTTTGTTTCTTCTCAAATAACCCACAACTGTGAAAAACAGCAGGATGATTTTTCTGCCCATTCTGCCTGAAAAACATCCCTTCCCAAGGGTCAGGAAAACAGAATATCACTGATACAAGGATACATCAGAACTGGAGGTTGGACCACCCAAAGGGGTCTGTGGGGAATGTGTAAATGCTGACGAAGGCGGGCATAGGGTGGCACAGCTCTGGGTCGAGGTGGATGCCAGAAACATCTAGGGAAAATAAGTTTTCTCGGCCTGCAGGTCACCCCTGCTGCTTGCAAGAGCCCAGTGTCGGGAATTCTCAGAGGCCCCAGCCCTTCCCTCGCCCGGCCAGGCTCCGCAGTCGCTGTGGGAGGTGGGAGCGGCTCTGTGCGGAGCCTCCCCGAGGGAGTGGCAATCCTGCACTCGCCCTAGAGAATGTTTCCGCTGCTGTGAAAAGGCTCCCTGCTGCTTCCAGCCTCCCTCCCCCTCCGAGCGGGTGCCAGAGAAGTCACAGAAGGGCAGCATAGAGCAGCTCTCAGCTCACTGTCCACCCTCTGCAGAGAGCCTGGTCCTGTGGTCAGCACAGGCATTGGGGGCTTCTGGGGCTTCTGCCCCTTTCGCCTCACCCCCAAACCTCATACATGCCCTTCGGGATGGAGTGATCTGAAACAGGAACAAGAGTAAGATGGTGACATTTGTCTTCTCGCCCTTCTCTCCTCCCCCAATCCAGATGTAGACTTCAATAACTATAGCTGTGTGAGAGCCCCCGGAATCCCACCCAGGCAGGCCATGGCTGTGAACTAGCCGCGTCCAGAGCCGTTCCGTCCAAGTCCAGCTCCCCTTCTACTGCTCTGTCAGCGCTAAGGCAGCGTCCTCTCTCCTCTGCCTTCTAGTTGGGCTCTGACATTTCAGAGCCATCTGCCCAGGTTGCTCTAACCTTAAGACTCTTTTGCTGCAAAAGAATTCTTCCCTGTTCCCAATACTCATCAAAAATCATTCTCCATGGCAGCGCTCACTTGGCACTTGGGAAGAAAACTGGCAGATGAATCAAAATGAAGAATTGTATGTGCTTTCTAATCAGCTTAGTATATTCATACTTCCTAGAGTATGTGTGTCTTAGAATACTGATTACTTGTAGTAGATTGAATGGTAGCCCCCAAAAGACATGTCCACGTCCTAACCCCTGAAACCTATGAATGTGACCCTATTTAGAAAAAGGGTGTCTTTGCAGATGTAATTAAGTTAAGGATCTTGAGATGAGATTATCCTGGATTATCCAGGTGGACCCTAAATCCAACGACAAGTGTCCTTATGAGAGACACAAGAGGAGAAAACACAAACACAGAGAAGAAAGCCATGCGAAGACCGGGGCAGAGACTGGTGTTATGTAGCTACAAACCAAGGAATGCCTGGAGCTGGAAGAGGTGAGGCAGAATTCTTCCCTAGAGCCTTTAGAGAGAGCAGAGAGAGTCCAACACTTTGATTTTGGACTTCTGGCCTCCAGAGCTGTGAGAAAATTAAATTCTGTTATTTTAAGCCACAGAGTTTGTGGTAGTTTGTTATGACAGCCGTAGGAAACGCACACATTTGGTAATCAAAGGCAATAGTATTGCTGCCTCTTGGATGTAACTTGAGATGCATGAAGCAGGAGAACAGAGAAGAGTATCATGAATGAAAAAACCCTGAATTGAGAGTAAATGCCCTGAGTTTAAGTTCCAATGGTGCTTCTTACAAGTACCTGGCTGGGAATGATTTAACACCTCCAATCCCCAGCTTTCCCATTTGTAAAACTTGCTGTCTGCCTCACAGGATTGGTGTAAACTCAAAATAAGAGTGTATGGGAAAGAACTTTGGCTCTATACATTTGTGTAGACCTGGAAGGAATTATTAGATTCAGATAGAGCTGGGTTCAAAGTCCACTACTGCACAGTCACTAGATATGTGACTTTGAGCCACAATTCCCTCATCTGTAAAAAAAACAAAAAAAACAAAAAAAAACCATAATAATACTCACTACATAAGAACATTGTGAGGATTAAATGAAGTCATAACTACGGATGGTCTGTACCTGGCCTAGAACTTGACAGGCCTTCAGTAAATCGTCATTGTAATTATGATTATCATCAGCATTGCCCACCAATAAGTAAGATCAGTCCTATATTTCAAGCTAACCTGAGGCTCTCCTAACATTTTCGCATGTGCAGATATGTTCTCTGGAAAGACTCAACTTCTCCTCTTGGCGAGAGTCTCAAAGGATTGCTGGCTGAGTGGAAGCTGCAGGTTTCTGAGAAGTCCCTGGCCCTTACCATAGTAGCCACTGGGAGTAATGGGAAGTCTGTAAGGGTCAAAGGAGCCGGTTGTCTCTGACACTCTTGAAATAACCCATTATATAGGTGATGGTCTGAAGGAGCCAGAACCACTGGGAGAAGTGCCTCCAGGCCTATAGTCAGGTCTATAGGCTCTCAAAATATGCCTCAGAATCTCATGGAAGGCAGATTAAAAAGGTTATTTTCGGGGCTTCCCTGGTGGCGCAGTGGTTGAGAATCTGCCTGCCAATGCAGGGGACACGGGTTCGAGCCCTGGTCTGGGAAGATCCCACATGCCGCGGAGCAACTAGGCCCATGAGCCACAATTACTGAGCCTGCGCGTCTGGAGCCTGTGCTCCGCAACAAGAGAGGCCGCGATAGTGAGAGGCCCGCGCACCGCGATGAAGCGTGGTCCCCACTTGCCGCAACTAGAGAAAGCCCTCGCACAGAAACGAAGACCCAACACTGCCAAAAATAAATAAATAAATAAATAAATTAATTAATTAATTTTTTGAAAAAAGCAACAGTCTTTATAGATTATCTTAAAAAAAAAAAAAAAAGGTTATTTTCTTGGAAGCCATGGCAGAGATTCTGACTTATTCTGGACAGGGGACAGAAAATATGCACTTTACCAGCATCCGGGGAGATTCTGATGCAGCTTGCCTGCAGCCCACACTCAGAAAGGAAAGCATGCATTCAGGGCTTATCTTTCTCCCTAGGGGAGGGGGCCCAAGTGTTGTGATTTGGGGTGGAGGGAACCTCTCCTACTGGTTCCTAGAGTCTTGTTAGGATCTTTGAAATCCGTGGCTTAGATATCCCTTGCTCGAAGGCCAGTAGTGAAGAGGTAAAGAGTTAACCATTTTTTTTTTTTGCCACTGTTAATATTTTAGCTCAAATGTGCTGAGCTGATCGAGTCAGGTATCTAGCTGAGAGCTAATGAAAAGGGGCACTGGGATTGGAGCGTGCAGCTGCCATTTGATAGCTGAAGAGCAGGGATTGACAAGAGAGGGAGGAGGAGCCACAGAGAAGGGATGGAGACAAACGTCCTCTGTAGTTCTTTGCAATTTTGCCCAAGCTTGGCCTGGAGGGAGATGGAAAGAGGAGGCCGTTGTGCCCAGTGGTAGTTCCAAGTAGTCAAGCAAAGGAATCGCCAATTCATTCAATTTGTCTATCAGATCCCTCTGGGCCTGCAACCGGGCTTCTGCAGCCATCAAGGTCAAGTCGTGGAGAACGCTTATCTAAGGGACTCTGCAGAAAACAAAGGAAATCTCATTTTCTCTCAAATTTAATTTTACCCTGTGCTCTGAGAGTGTGATCCTATCAGGGCTGGAGTGTAATAGCCCAGTTGGAGTGGATTATATTGGATTTTCGATAGCGCCCACGAGCTCCTTCATGGCGTGCACATCCGGCCCCAGCTGGCTGCGGCACTCAGGGGCTCTGAGAGTGGAGATGATTTGCCTTTCCTCCATCTTCAGCAACTGATCTTGTTGTCCCTCAGCTTTAGTATGTAGTCAGCTGGACTGAGGTACTAAAACGGTCCCACAGACCCAGGCTAAGATGTTTCTATTACAGGTTCCCAGGGGAAACTGGGTGGTTTTAAAGTTTCTAACTGCTGAAAATAATGCCAGGCTCACAGCCCTCATCCTGGGCTTCCAGGAGCAGGCAGGATGTCAGGCCATGATGGTGCGCTATAAAGGATCCCTGGCAAACAACCCGTGGACACAGGAAATGCAGAAGTATAGAGGAAGGACGGCAGAGATGAAATGGAGTGAACTGACCAATGCATTTTATCACTGAGGACAATTTTTCTTGCTATAGAGAGATGAAGGTGTGTCACGAGGCTGGGGTCAGGCACTGAGCATCAGAGGGGTGAACCTAGGGGGTGGCAAGGGGCTACAAGAGCCTGAAAGCCTGAGAAAACTTCAGCGTCTGCCCTGAGAGACCAAAGCCAACACTAAAGGTTACGGGGCTAACGTTGAGATTGGGAAGCCAAGAAATTTTATGGGTTGAAAATAAAGTTAGAAGCAAGAACCAGATGATTGCTAAAAAATAGCTTTGGGATGCTAGAAGTTCACCTTTATTCTTGCATGGTCCTAAGAGCTAAAGTAGGCAAACGCAATCATTAGTAGGGTAAGTGAATGGAAATGCACACATAATATGTATAAATATATAGACAATTAAAAGTGTGTATAGAAAAGAAAAGTGGCCATAGTTGAGCATATGGTTCCTCATTGTGTAGATAAGTTATCAGCTCTTTGGAATGAACTTCAGGTACGTACTAAGTCCTAGGGCAGGACTTTCTGATATGACCTCTGCCCAAGGGTCATTCCCCAGGCCACCCCTAATACACAGAGCGCTCCAGGGCCTGGAGGCACCCTTGCATGGTTGCTGAACAGCACGCCCAAGTCTCAGAACAAGGGGCTTTCAGCTAGAAGACTCCTGGGACTCCATGGCTTAAAAAAAAAAAAAAAAAATCAGGAGTGGAAGGTTACATGAACTCCAAGGACAGAGCTGACGTGTAGCAAGGTCCCCTTCTGCTTTATGGAGAAGAGCCTTTGGTTCAGGCATGAAGAAAAGAGAGACTCTTGTCCTATCTCTAGAAACCACAAATCAATAAAGCCTTTTAAGAGAAACGGTCCTGAAATCATAGCTTGTTGAGGAAGTGTCTATGAGTAACAAATCACAAGTTGAGAATTTTCTGTTGTTTTTGTCATTTAATAATAATAATATCCATCACAATTTATGAAGTGTTCACCATGTAGCAGGCCTGGGGTTAGGTGCTGTGTATACTGCACTGATAGTCCTACAACAACCCTACAAAGGTTAAGGACAGGACTCCAGACTCATCCTCTCTCTTTCCCTCCTCTTTCTTTCTCTTTCATCTTCAGCAGATAGGAGGGTTTGGCAGATAAGGGAGTTTTGGCCTCTGTTTCAAATGTCTCTTCAGGTGTTTAGGGAATCCTTTCTTACCACGGTATTTAGCTTCAGCGTTAGGCCTCCTTTTGATGAATAAAACACAACCTTTTAGAGCTGTCAGGGCTACTTCACACTAAATTTACTTGTGCTTCTAACTCTTCCTGAGAACTCAGCTGAGCCCTGCTGGCAAGACAAAGGTGAGCTGGACAGCTTGTGAATAATGGGCTGAATTCTCATCAAGCAAGAGAGTCAGGAGAGGGCCCTGCTTCTGCATGATCCTTTGGCACCCAGACAATGGTCATCTGGCTACCCTGGAGGGAAGGGAGGGGGGCAAGAAGATTAATTTCATTAATGTCTAGTTCTTCCGGTTTGTAGAAACTAAAAAGATTGACACTATCCAGGACTGGGAAGGATGTAGGCAAAGGGTGTTCTCAAATGTTGATGGTGCAGTCGTTGTGGAACATGACCTGGAATGTCCTATTAAAATTGCACAGGTCTGATCCGCAACCCCTTATTATGAATCCTTATTACAGAAATACATGTGTATATAATATACAGTATATATAGGTCTGTGAGTTATATCTATAGGTCTATAGGTCAGGGGCAAATTATAGGGTAATGTGTAGTGAATTATCTCATTTACCAAATCAAACAAACAGGAAAATGTGTGTGTGTTTGTGTGTGTGTAAATGTGTGTGTGTTAGTGAACACAGAGAAAGCCGTGGAAGGACACATGCACTGAACTATGATCTCAGTTGACTCAGAAGGGTCAGAAGGAAATTAGCTCTTTCTTTATACACCTCTCCACTGTTTTACATATTCTAAAAAGCACAGAATGCTTTTTGATTAAAAATGAAATTTTAAAATCGTGCTTAAACCTATTTAGAAAAACCAGGAGGCGTGTATGGCCGTCACCGCCCATCACTGCTACCAGTATCAATATATGATCTGCACTAACACAATTTTGCTCTAGAGATGACAGGGGTGGGATGACATAAATAACACTGAAGTGCCCCAAGGGACCCTGTGAAGAGGAATCTCGGGTTTGTGAAAGCTCCTCGGCCTGGACCTCCAAAGGCAGCATCACCTGACTCAACAAAGCCCTCGGAGAGCAGGCTGTTTAGCAAGCATACTCATGCAGCTTCATTATCAATGGAGCCTCTGAACTTGATAAACTTTGCAAACAAAAGAAAAGCAGGCTTAACAACAAAGCTTAAGCAGCTTTGGCAGAAGTGCTCAGCAAATCAGATCATTCTAGGTGGTGTGAGCAGAGCTGGTTTCTCTGTTCCCGATACTCACCAGTTCACTGCGAAGAACTGAGGACTCTATCAGGTGTCCGTGTGGGTTGAAACAGCGGGCCATCCAGGCTCTTACAACATGATCCTTGATGTCATCCCTGCTCTAACACAAACTCTTATTTCAACATGAAATTATTTGATTTCACTTGGGAAATAGGGCCTGTGAGATTAGACAAGGCCAAACCACAAAACTATCTAAAATCTAAAAATGCTGGTAACCATGCATTTAGGGTTGACATTTGGCTAGATCGTGCAGAGAATATGCAATTCTTTACATTTGTAAAGCACCTAATACTTTACAAAAGTTTTATTAAAAATAAAATTAATATTAACGTTTATTAAATGCCATTTAGTGCCATGCACCTTATTTCATTTAGTCCCAAGAATAGCTCTACGAGATCGTATTGGTCTGTTGTACAAGTGACAAAAATGAGATGGGAAATATGTGATTTGCCGTGGCCGTACAGATGGTACACGGTGAAGCTAGAATTCAAACCCTTAGCATCTGGTGTCTGCAACACAAATCCAGAACTTCTGATACTAAATTGGGTCTTGTCACTGTACCATGCTGCTTTCCTGTACAAGGTTATGACGACCCTTTCCCTCAGAGGGACAAATAGTCTTGGGTCCAGTTCTTGGCCATATAACTCCTTACAGGGAAGAAACTCACACCACTCCCCAAGCACCTGTCTCCATGCCTTTGCACAAGCTGTCCCCTCTATCTAGAATGTTCAGTTCCTCTTCTCTGCCTTACGATAATTTATTACTCATCTCAAGATTTGGTTCAGCTCCCCAAACTGAGTAAGGCATGTCTTCTGTCATCCTGTATTGCGAAGCTTAGCTTACCCTGAATTGTGATTTTTCATGTCTGGTAAACTCCATTTATCTACAAAGCTTTTGAGAACAGAGCTGTGTATTCATTTATATCCCACAAAACCCAGCACAGTGCCTGACACACAGAAGCTGCTTGACACATGTTTTATGAACAAATGAATGGATACATGAAACAAACGAATGAATGGCCACAACTCTCAGGTTCCCTTTTAGAGTGAAATCAAAATTCCTCCTAATGGGAAGATGTAGAGAGGGCAAAATCTATGGAAGTCAGAAAATACAGATTCCCCAGAGCAGATTCAGAGTTCGGCTTTGAGATGAGGCTCATGCCGGCCAAGATAGGATGTCAAGTCTTAGCATTCCAGACAAGGCACCTCAGGGAGCCTTCCAGGGCCCTAGAACATCAGAGTCCAAGGAAGATGTTCAGTAGGGGAACGGCAAAAAGCCTGGGGACCCACTAGGTGGGTTTCCCCTCCTGTGCTCCTCATTCAATTGTGAGCTAAGCCCTATTCCTTAGGCAGGGCTCTGCCTCAGTCAGGTGAGGACACAACCAGGACTGTCACAGCCGGCAGTGGACAAATTCAACTCTCCATGACAGTAGGTGGGCTCGGTGGCACTGGACCTACCAGAAACACCTGGAGAATGGAGCATGGCTCTGCAGTCCTCATCGAGCTCAGATGGGAAGGTGCAGCATGTGGCAAGGAGTTTCCTTGGGTTCGGGACAGACATTTTAGTGATCAGAGTCTGGCATCTACAGATGCTCAAAAATCTTTGTTGAGTGGATGAGTGAGTGAATAAATGAAGAAGAGGGTAAAGAGAAAAGAAATACAAATCATCTCCTATTTCTCATTATCCATACAAATGCTACACATATCTCGAGGCCTGGTTCAAACCCACCTCCATCCTATTTAGTGCACTGGGCATGGGATTATCGTCCATGGGGCCCTTTGTATTCTTCATATTTTAATACATTTTTGGATTGTCTCCTCCATCATGTAGGCCAAGACTATGCCTCATGTTCTTCTTTGGTTCCCACTACCCTTAGCACACAGGACTCAGCTGTGGCTGGTACACTTTGAGTGCCTGTGCCTCCAAATACAAGGAAAGAAGGAAGTAAAGACTCCACGGCTAAGAGGAATGGTGAGAAAGATGGGAAGAAAGAGATGGGTTTTGGTGGCAAAGAAAAACCATGTTTTGTACAATCCAGCTTGTGCTAAAATTAAAATAGAAATGACTTTCAAGATGGCATGTGTAATTACAATTAATTAAATATTCTGTTACCCAAATTATTTAATTACCAAATCTTCCCACAGCCTCTGAGTTGATTTAATCACAAGTGCCAGAAAAATTAGGGAAGTGGTGAATGGATGGTCTCTTCGTACATTCTGTATTATAAATGGAACTTTTGGCCAGAAAAGGGAGGGAGGGAGGCAGAGGAGAAGAGGAAAGTGTGAAGCAAAGACCTCCTTATGCTCCAATCTGCTGGGACCTTTGTCTCAGAAAAGGGGAGGGGGGGAAGGAAAGAGCAAGACCAGGAAATGCACCCAAACTAATGTGCCGTAGCTTGGAAGTGGGCTGGTTGCAGGAGGGGACGGTGAGAAGGATGTGGGCTTAAGAGTCAGCCAAACCCAGTTCAGCCCAGCAATGGCAGTTACTAGCTGAGTGGACCTTCCCGACTGTTTTTTCCATTCCTAGAACTGGAATTATAATAATAATAATAGAAGTAAGGCCAACCCATGAGGTCACTATGCAGATGAAATAAGCTAATAGGTGTAAAGCACTTGACACAGTGAATGATGGTACACTCAGTGATTGGCAATTCCCCACTTTGATTTTGAAAACCGCTTGCTGTTTCAGTCGGGGGCAGGGAGGAGGCTGGAGAGGAGGGCAGGGCTGGATGTCCCTGGGTTTCAGTTCCCCTAAATGACTGTCTCTCCGTGTAAGATGATGCCGGCGCTGATGATACACTTGTTGCACTTGTCACCGCTGTGCCTCTTTCCTCCATTCCATTCATCTCTCCTCCCGACACCTCTTATCCCACTCTCCCATCAGCCCTACCCTCTGTCTCACCTGTGGCTCTCTTTGCCTTGTGTGCGGAGCCATCTGTTCTGCTGGTGGGCCTTCATCTTCTTTCACATTTTGTTTTCTTGGCTAAAGGATTGTCTGTCTATCTCAGGCAAGTGTTTTATCTCTATGAAGAGTAGAATGTATCAGAGGAAATCTCAAGTGTTCAGTGGAGTGAAAATGTGGGTGTTGGTTGAGGCTTAGTATATGGGGCAAGGGACAGGACTCAGGGACTCGAAATATCAGAGTTAGAAAGGTCCTAACACGTCCTCTAGTACTCCCTGTCTCTAAGGTGCAGGTGTAGAAACCGAGGCACAGACATGGAAAATGCCTTGCTTGTGCTCAATAACTCCTATAGCACCAGGAGTCAGTCCTACATTTTCTCTTCTCATCTGATGCTCTTATTATGATAAACCACTGCTTTTTCAGGGCAGGTTATAATTTCATACAGTGTTACTTAGTATGGAAAAAAAAACCCAAGACAAAAATACTCAAAAAGAGGTTGCCATGGCTATTCTCGTTTGCCCCAGCCCTCCTCATTCTCTCAATGGCAAACACTCCCACGCGAAGCCCCTATTGTCACTGCTCCTTAGCACTGTCACTACTTCTTACTCAGTCACTCCTCTGCCTCCTCTGTAGGTGCTGGTGAGGCTGGCTAGGCTCTTAGCCTTGCTTCCTTAGACAGTTAACAAGATCCACAGAAAACAAGAGGTCTGCTGCATGCTGAATTTAAAGGTATGTGAGAGGGTTCATCCTGCAGGAAGTCCATCCTACCACTAGGGGTCTGACTCAGAGGCCAGCACTGACTCAGAGGTCTTAATTAGACCTGACATACCTGGAAGTTATCCAATTTTGAGCAGCCTGGGCAGTTCCATCTTGAAGATGTTCACCAACATGTGGGTAAACTGAAGGGTCTCTCATTTTTCCCTTTGCCCCAGGACGATGGATGATCTCTAACAGTTTGGAAATTCTCCAGTGGGGATTTGTCCTGGTTTTAAGGTTCTCCTGCCACATCAGCCAGGTAATTCCAATATTCAGCAGGAGTGAGTTTTCTTATCAGGACTCCAGATCTACATTTGTAGAACACATTTTATCAAGTGCTTGGCAGGAGATATGGAATGGCAAGGAGGTAATTCTCTTGAATTGAACTGATTTGAGAATTTTTAATAAAAACTCCCCCAAATCCAGTTGCACGGACACAGATGGTAGTGTGTGCTTCAGACGGAGTTAATTCTATGGAGGCGGAATTAATTACAGGAGTCCTCCGTAATCATCCCATCGTTCACACACCCGTACGATGCTGTGCCCACCCTGGCTGTAGGAGATCCTCAATCGAACAACAGATCTTATTCTTCTTGGACTATTACAGTCCACAGAGGCCCATAGGTTACTGAGAAGAGAGTTACAATTGTCCATATTTGGATTCCTGAATGTTTATTCTAGAAATATAAAAAATCAATTTCAATCCAAGAAGATTTATGTTTCCCCACACAGAAATCAGGCATGCTCTGTTTTTGAGAGCTATATATTACTTGTGATGGCCTGGGAGTCACCTATTTAGGCTGCTCTCAGGCCACATCATGGGTGCCAGCCCTGCTTCTCACCTCTCTATCCAGGTCCCCACAACTGGACCTTCTGTTCCCTCCACCTGATGGACCATTCTTGTTCCAATTCCCAGATCAATCCAGAGATGTGAAAGGCAGCAGCTAAAGAGCCTCATGCAAAACAGTTGGGGTTAGCACCCATCACCCAGTGCTGAACTGAGATTGAGGTACTTAGTATTAAGCACTGCCTCCTCTGTTGTCAGAAACGGGAGACGGTATTCCCGGGATAGTCACATGAAAATAATAATGGTGGTGATACTTCTATCAGCTAACACTTAAAAATGGCTTACTATGTTCTAAGCACTTTATACTTATAAGCACATTTATTTTTTTATTTTTCGAATTTTTGACTTTTATTTATTTATTTATACAGCAGGTTCTTATTAGTTATCCATTTTATACATATTAGTGTATATATGTCAACGCTCCCACTAACAGCTGAGTCACAATTTAGGTCTGAGAGCCCCTGCTCTCTTTCCCAGGTTCCAGATCCCAGGACTGGATGCCCATTTAATTTTTGCTGACTGCCCAATTCTCTTGCTGTTCCTTATCCTCTTGTAGGACTAGAAATCTGCCCCTGCACCCCAGTTCCAAGGCCAGGACCATTCACCCATGGACAGGATTCCTGCATAATGATTAATACTGTCTTCTGCCTGATTTCCAAAACTCCTCTATGTGAGGTCTTTCCTGGGGCCCCAGCCCCTGCTTTTGGAACCACAACACTCCCTGCTGTGTGACTCTTCACCAGGGTGGCCTCTCTGTTTGGACACTGAGCCTCATCAGCCCTGACAAACCCATGCTTGGTTGGAATAGGTCTCATCCCAGACCTGATGCTTCAGGCCAGAGTCTGGAAAACACAATCACAAGATGGCAAGACTGTCCAACAATGAGTTCTTTCTGGAACCTCCATAGCTAACATGCATTGAGTATGACTTAAAACCAACGCGACTTACACCAATATGAAGAGAGTGAAAGTGTAGTTCCATTGTGGATCTTACAGATTGGATTCTGAACATTCATAAAAAGGACTAGACTTAGTTTGTATGAATCCAATTTTTAAGACAATGTTAATGAAAGATGGCTGGGACATTCAAGGCAGCATTCCGAGCTTGTCTTCTGTTTATTTCTCCTGCTCCCCAGCTTCCTGAGTTCTAATGGTCCCTGATAAATGGCATGCTGGAATATGATTACAGAGCAGACATAGTTGTTACATGGTGCAGTTGTCTACTGTGCAGCGGTTACTGCGATGTTCGGGGATCCATAATAATGAAAGCAGAAATAACATGGATAATTAAAACTTGAATCCAACATCATTTTTAAGCCATTTAGTTTCTCCTACACCAAATCCTTTCTCCTAACTCACAAACATATAGACTACATTGAGGTGTACCTCTTTTTTCTGCTCATACCCACCCTGTGATGGAGGGAGACTGGACTGATTTATAAAATCATCATAGGGACTTCCCTGGTGGTCCAGTGGTAAAGAATCTGCCTTGCAATGCAGGGGATGTGGGTTAAATCCCTGGTCAGGGAACTAAGATCCCACCTGCCGAGGGGCAACTAAGCCCGTGCGCGCCGCAACTACTGAGCTCTCGCGCCTCAACTAGAGAGCCCACGTGCCACAAACTACAGAGCCCACACGCTCTGGAACCCGTACCACAGCTACAGAGCCCACGTGCCCTGGAACCTGCACGTCACAACTAGAGAAGGGAAAACCTGCACACCACAACTAGAGAGAAGCCCGCACAGCGCAAAGAAAAGATCCCTCATGCCTCAACGAAGATCCCGCATGCCACAACTAAAAACTGACGTAGACAAAAATAAATAAATAAAATAAATAAATAATAAATAAATCTTTTAAAAAAATCATCATAGACAGAGAGAAGCAAAAAATTAAAAATATAAAGAAGGCCTGGATAATCCACAGCCTGATTAATCATGCCTGAGTGACAATGAGTGAGAGACAGTACATTTATATTTTCATGATAGGTTCATCTTCAGGGGCCAGGGTAAGCCAGGTATCAGTTAATCAGTGCCTGGATAATTAAGAGTTAGATGAACATCAGTGTGGCTCCGAGAAGAAATCTTCCACTAAGGTGGAAATGTCAAATCTAATGTTGTCTGAGCTCCTTTTCATTGTCTAAAGCTTGTCTCAGCTGTGTCTTTGGATTAGATCTCTTCGCTCAGGCTTCTTATCTGTACATGCGGTCTCATGATCACCAACAGACACTGCTCTACAGAGAAGGAGATGCTGACTATAATAAGGGGGAAGTAAGTGTCATTCCCCAGAGGTGACAAGCTCCTTTCCCCACCCCCATCTCCAGTGAACCTTAGAAGAGACTCATGGATTTCCAGGGTTCCCCCATCACTTGTCAAGTTGCATACAAGCATCTAATTGCTCTTCTCTACGGAAGCATAACTCTTACAGCTGGGTTGCTGTGTCAGGTTCTTGTGAAACAGGGAGAACAGACCTTTCAGTAATGTACCTAAGACCCTGATGCTGAGATCTCGAGATGGGGTGGAGACACAGAGAACAAACTTCCTTTTATGCAGAGTCTGGCTGGAAGAGATGTCTCACAGATGTGCTGTTGTTCAACTGGACAGGAGGATGAATTACATGAGGTCTCTCAGTCCTTAACAATAACCAGTTGTGACACTCTTGGGCAGGGACACTCCTCAATGACTTCCAGAGAATGTCCAATGTCTTTCTTGGGGAAATGTCGGGCTCTCTCTCATTCTTATATTAAGATCCCAAAACCCGCTTGGACCAACTCTCATTCAGATGACTTCATGTGAATCGACTCTTATGCATGTGGCCTCAGGCTAGGTCTTAGCACAGAAGGACCGCTCAGAAAAATCCCACCCCTGCACTTCAGCCCCAGGGTTGGGGGAAAGGCAAAAACTTATTGAACTAGTTGGTTGCAGGTCACAAAGACCCACACACTGGAATGTTGGAGGAAGGAAAAGTTAGGGCACCAAAGCCCTCCACCTGAGAGTAGAATGTAACCCAATCATCTTCCACATTTTAGCAGGATCCTGCCTTTGATTGATTGGAAGACTCTAACAATTATGACTGAGTCCATCTTCCAACAAATCACTCACCCATAGGGCTGAACTAGGCCATAATCCCTACTTGCTTGCATATGAATATTGTTTTTCTAAACAGATGTATCAATTTTCCTTAGGCTGTTTTCTTTTAACTCTTACTCTTTCTATGGAAACCTAGAGTTTTATTAAATGAAATATTTTCTTCTTGACTTCTCTCTCTCAGCACCTACATCAGCAAATTCTACCAATGTTACCTTCAAGATATATCCAGAACCTGATCACTCCTCTACCTCCACTGCACATACTCTGGCCTGAACCACCAGCATCGCTCCTGGAAACTGATGTCCTTCTTTTCACCCTTGCCTCATGACAGTCTATTCTCTACACAGCAGCCAGAGTGATTCTTTTAAATCCCAAGTCATATCATGTCACTCCTCTACTTGCTTTCCAGCTCCCACAAAGGAAAAGACGAGGACCTCATAATGACCTGTGAGACCTTCTGTGATCTTGTCCCAGCTAAGTTTTCAACCTCACTCAGGATCCCTGGCCAGGACCCCATCCCAGTCACACTGGCCTCCAGGTTCACTCCCACCTTGGGAATCTTAAACTTGCTGTTCTTTCAGCCAGGAATGTTCTTCTCCTAGCTCTTCACATAGTTCCCTTCCTCATTTTATTTTGGTCTCTGCTCAAATGTCCTCTATCAGAGAAGGGGACCCAGAAAAAGAAAACATGCATATTCCTGGCCCTTCACCATAAGTGGGCTATTTTTTAGATACATGTTGGCCCTTCAGGTTCAACTCCATAATCAGTCTTGACATCCTGGAGATATACTCTAAGTTTTGACAGGAATTATCTCCTATTACATCATCCTCTAGTTAGAAGGCAGTGCTATTGAGTGGGAAGTGTTTGGAAGTAGGTACCAGGAGTTCTTGGCCTTTCCTAGGCTATCATTGAGTAATAGTGATATTAGTCACCATAAGTCACCAACATCCTCTGCCTTAGTTTTTTCATATATAAATGGATATTTGACAAGCCCACCCATCTCACAGAGTCAATGTAAAGACCAAACACTGTACTTTACTGGATGACGCTTTTGAAATATGTGTACTATGCAAAGGTAAGATCCTGTTTCTATTACTAGAGGGGAAAACAAAACAGAGGATGGGAAGAGAGATACAGAAAGGCAAGGGCAATTCTGCAGAATGCAGAGAACTTTAACTATTTCCCCCCTTCTCATTTTCTTTTCAGTAGGCAATGAAAAATACATCGAAATACAACTGCAGAAGTGCAGCCAAATTCAATACTCATAATACCTATTGAATATTCAGCAATACACATGCAATTTTGCAGATGGTTGTGGGATGTGATGGTCTCTTTCCAATAGTTCCAAAGGGGAAAACAAAATGTTATAAGACAACAGCCAATCATTAGAAGCATGCTGATTGTTTAGGTGATATGAGAGCAAGCAATCATGTGCAAATTAAAACATAATTATGCACAGAGATCACCCAGGATTAAGTAACATTTCACAGATATATGCTAAATTACTAAACACTCTTTGAAATAAATTATGACCATCATTTGCTTTTTTCCCAAGAATATTATTACTAAAAAAATCAAAGATGCGTATTGCCTAGTGAGTTAGCAGTATGCATGTTATAAGAGATTGTTTCCGCAAATTTGGGGGTGTGTTAGCAACTAAGTAGTCATGTTACCCAACAGGGTCAGTAAACAATTTATGTAAACGTGCACTGACAGACACACTGCCCAACAAAATGACATTCCTCCCTTGGCAATGCAGACTGTTTAGCTTTGAGGTAGCTAGTGAATTTATTGCAGATCTAATCAGTGCCACCTCATAATCCTCAGCTGCATGTAAGTATGCATTTCTCCATCTCTGGTGTGAGCTGTGTCATTCCTCAGCCTAGCCAGATCATGGCTGTGGGCAGAAGGGTCAAGAACATGGTGGTATTAGACTTACTGGTCCAACAATTGGAAAATGAAGAAAGCCTGAGCTGTATGGGGACATTCATGATAAAGTAGACCAGTGGTTGACTCCCCATTGTCGTCATTTCTCCGCATCCCTTGCCCAGTTCCACAAAGCTGGACAACTCCAAGAGAGAGAGGACCCTAATGGCAATGTCCTGGGGCCATTTTGTGAATGGCCTGAGGTCTGTCTGCTTTTCTATGCAACCCCAGAAACTAGACCACTCCCCTCATCTCTGTCTTCCCCAACCTGGCATGGTGCCAGGAACATGGTAAACACTTAGTGTATATTTGCTAAATACAGGAAATCTTTAAGTAGGAGACCCTTTTTCTGGTCTTGAAGTGTCCTTGCACATTAGGAATTCCTACCAGAATCTAGGCCTTCCCTGGGTAAGTCACACTTCTTGCTGTGTCAGATGCCCCACTCATTTGCAGAGGAGGGAGAAAGTGTGTGAAACCTGTCTGTTCTCTCACTTCACATTTATGAATAAACTTTCATTCTTTACATGATTTAAGCTTTCTTCCTTCTTTCAGTGGCTTGGGAATGAGCCACTAGTCAATGGTGAAGTGAACAAATTAGCAAGTATTTACTGAGTGCTAACTGAGTGTGAAGCTCTGTGTTAAGTACAATTGAAAGGGTTTTTAAAAATTACAATTCCAGCTGAGCAGATTAAAGAGATACAAATGAAGTAATTTGAAAACAATAATAAAATAGCATAACGTATGTTTTTAAATGATCATAAAATGTATGCATAATTTATGTACTGCTTACTTCCAAAATTACTTTAATCAGCATATAATAAAACACATATATGCAGAAAATAAGTAAAACAAAAATTAGTCAACACCAAGGAAATGAAGCAGTAAGATAATTCTGCTCCCAATTTGCGAATGTATCGTTGCTGCCACGAGCATAAATGCGGGCTTTAAGATTCCCAGCAGCCAAGGCAAAAACGGAAAATGAGTTCTAGCCTCTAGCAACTTCATGATCACTTGAGAAGAAGCATTCTACTGTGCCAAGAGAAGCAAATATTTCCCTGATATTAAATTCTAAGAGGGATTTATAATGTGCACCCTTGTGTCAGGAACATTGAACAATATAATGGACAATGTCTTCCACAATAGTTTTTAGAGAAAATGAGAAAATGCTCTTCATTTGGCTGATTCTTAAAATGGCCTTCCATGAATGTCATGGGCATGATAACCAACGCAACTCAGTGAAGATGTTTCTGCAGGGAACGAAGTTAATATGGTCCAGGAATACAGCTTCCTGAACAACCCAACGAGAGTTAGAGGGAGAGCTTAATAAACATTAAACAATAAATGATTGGTGTATACTTTGATCTAACTTAAAATTTATCAGTTAGTTCAACTTGGCTTTTGTCTGGAAGTAAAAAGCAGTCTTTTTCATAGTGAAGACGGGCAAATACTAGAATGTTGAATAAACAGAAAGTCCTATGCTTTAGACATCAGACATGCAAATATGACAAAGCAGATATTTTGTTATGAAAGTTAAGAAACCCAACCATTATTCTTGCCTGGACTAAGTAAAGGCCGCTAGAAGGGCTTTGGGCAGTGCCAAATTTTCCCTAATTCCTGGGTGCCAAGGCAAGAAGGTGAGTTTTTAGTCGTATATTAAATGGTGAAGGTGTTTGGGGCAGGGAGTTAAAATAAAGATATTCTAGTTGTGTACAATTATATGATCAACGACTCACCCTACAGTTGTCCCCTCCTCACTTATAACTCAGGTCTCTATGAATTCCCCACCTTATGGCCACTAAGGGGGCTCGCATCTGACTCAGGCAGTTGTTTTGTTAAAACGTTACTCGGGACGTAAAGTCAATTCTGCATGTGGATTTGATTGCACTGAATGGGTCACTTTTTACTAGGAGGAAACCACATAAATAATGCTGATCTTATGTGTGGGCAGAGCACCAAACTGCCAAGATGGCATAATCTGTTAGGGGTGCAGGCGTAGAGCTGCAAACGACTTTCCCTGTGGCCCGTCATAAAGCTTCCAGCTCCCCCATTAGAGACTCACTCTCAGGGCTTCCCATGTTTAAGAGGTTGCAGTTAAAATACTCAGTAAAGACAGTAGAACCTTTGTCCCCTCCCAACTACTGATAGAACCAGAGATATCGCCACTGATAGAGATCACATAGCCCAGAAGTCACACACTTAGCACAGTAGGCCAGATAAGGCCTGGAGATGTATTGCTTTTTGTTTTGTTTTAATTTTATTGGAGTATAGTTGATTTACAATGTTGTGCTACTTTCAGGTGTACAGCAAAGTGATCCAGTTATCCATATACATATATTCATTCTTTTTCAGAGTCTTTTCTCATATAGGTTATCACAGAATATTGAGTACAGTTCCCTGTGCTATGCAGTAGGTCCTTGTTGGTTATCTACCTGGTATATAGTAGTGTGCGTATGTTAATCCCAAACCCCTGATTTATCCCTCCCCCTCCCATGTTTCCCCTTGGGTAACCATAAGTTTGTTTTCTATGTCTGTAAGTCTGTTTCTGTTTTGTAAACAAGTTCATTTGTATCATTTTTAAATTAGATTCCACATATGAGTGATATCATATGATATTTGTCTTTGTCTGACTTACTTTACTTAGTATGATAATCTCTAGGTTCATCCATGTTGCTGCAAATGGCACAATTTCATTCCTTTCTATGGCTGAGTAATATTCCATTGTATATACGTTCTACATCTTCTTTATCCATTCCTCTGTCGATGGATATTTAGGTTGCTTCCACGTCTTGGCTATTGTAAAAGTGCTGCAATGAACATTGGGGTGCATGTATCTTTTTGGATTATGGTTTTCTGACCTGGAGATGTATTTGTGTGGCCAGAAGAGTGGTTTGATATGCGATTTTAACATAAAATTCATATTTTTGGTTCTCTTGAAAAATCAGAAATTCTGACAACATCAGGCTCACCCTACCTATGGCAACAATCAGCTGGAGTGAACCAGCCCTTGCCCCTTAGTCATGGCAGGCTTTCTCTACTCTGCCCCAGTCCCCACCACTCCCTGTCTTCTGCCAGGTCTGCTTCACCCGTTTACATGACCTGCTTTGTCCTGGGATCATCATTTGAGTTTTAATCCTTTGTGATCCAATACCCTCATTTTACGTCCCAAAGAGGAGAAGGGATTTGCTCAAGGTTGTACCTGGTTAATGGCCGAGTCAGAGGCGACCCCACTTTCCCAGACTCCTGGGCTTCTCCATCGCAGCTCTAAGCCCTCAGCAGGCAGGATGGAACCAGTGCTGACGGAGGTCAGCCCCTGAACAAGGAAGAGGAGTCAGGAAAACACCAAAGTCAAGCTTCCCTCAGTTCACACTGTTTTGCCCCAGGCTGGCTCTGCCTGCAACAATATTTTTACAGCATCCTCCGGAAAAATCAACTTGTTTAAAATAGCAACCGATTTCGCCCTGGGTGAAAATGTTTGGCAAATGCAAAAAAGGGAACATTGTGTGTATGTGTTTTTAAAGCTCTTTCTAACCTATGAACAAGTAGAATTTTTCCTCACGCACACAAAAAAATCACCCAAAGGTATTTTCTTGGGGGAGAAACTGATTTAAAATTTAGGAATGTGGGGTTTTATCTAATTCCTTAAGAGCCTTTCTTTCAGCCACATAATGCCTTCCTTTGTTATAATATTCTAAAATACACTTGTCCTGATTTTGTGCTAAATAAAAAAAAGGTCGTGGTCCTGAGCTCTCTTTTAGGAGAAAGCAGCAAAATACAGGGAGGAGGGGAAGCTGGAATAAATGGTTTTGCTTAGATGAAAAAAATCACAGGCAGAACATTTCCAAGCTGCTCAACACCAGAAGGAGATAACAGGCAATGTGTGAAATGCCAATTATGATGGTAACAATAATGAAACTAGTCTTAACCTCAGTCCCCACTGTGCTTTGGAGAGCCTCAATTCCTAGGCAGACAGGAGTCTCCAGTGCTCAGGTGTTCTTGGCAGTGAGGTCTCCCTTACCTGGAAGCTGTGTGATTCCAGGGGTGTGGGTCAGGAAGGAGAAGCCCCAAGGTGGCCCCCAAGAGTTAATGCCCCATCAGTCCCTTTGCTTGGGTGCTAATTGGCGTGGTTTCTTTTCTAAGGCAGAACCCCCTGGTTTTCCTGCCTTTTCCACTTGAGTCCTCGGCTGACCCCCCTCTCCATCTGTGTGCAGTGCAGATGGCCTGAGTAGTCAGCATTTGCTCACTTTGCTCCCCTTTTAAGAATGCCTTCTCCCTCCTTCACCTGTAGGCAAAATTCCAGCCACCTTCTCCTCTCCCCAAGCCTGCTGTGATCCGTGACACCCTCTGCCCATCGGACTTATATTTAACTTCCTCTCCTGCTAGCTGTTCCTTATAATTCCTTCCTAGCATTTCTTTTTTTTTTTTTTTTTTTCTGGTTTTCGAGTTTTCATTCAGCTGTCACCATCCCTAACTAGGTTGTGAGTTCCTTGAGACCCGGAATAATGCCTCGGCTATGTTTGTACCCTCCGACCTTCAGAGTTTTTGGTCTATAGTAAGCATTCAATAAACGTTTAATGAATGGAAGGCTCCACTTTGAAAAACTGAGTTGCTCTGCTGGAATGAGAAGGCCTCATGTGACACCAGGTGAGATGTAATGTAATCCTGGGAACACAGACTCGGGTACTCAGTCAGTTTCAAACAACTTAAAGGGGTAACCTGGCCCTCACACCGACCCCTCACTCCACCCTCACATGGCAGCAAATGGCTCGGCATCCTAAGAAGACTGGGCACAATTTCAGTTCTCGCCATCGCAAATGTCTCCCCATTCCTCCTCCCTCCCTCTCTCTGACAGCTCACTCCCCAGTCCACGCACCCTGTGTTCCCCTCACCCATCAGCTGCCCCTTCTCACACTTGCCTGTTCGACTTGCCCTGTCCAGTGGCCCTTTCTCCTTCTATTGCAAGCAAAGTCCGTCTTCTCCATCATAATAAAACGACCTTCCCCTTCCTTAGCGTCACCCTCTCCTCCTTATCACTAGCAGGCTCTTCTGCCCACCCGTCCCCCCCAGCCTGCTCTACCCTTAATCTTCCCATCTCGGTAAATGTGGAGCTATATACCCAGTTGCTCAGCCTAGAACCTCAGGAGTCATCCTTGATTTCTCCCTTTCCTTCATGCTCTGTCCAAGTCCCATGCTGGGCCATCCTTGTCACCTCCAGAGTACCTCCCCAATCTGCCCACTTCTCTCCCCTCATCTTGTGCCTGGAGCACCACAGCGGCATCCAAACTGGACCCTGGCTTCCACTCTTACCCCGTGACCTCCAATCCTCCCCGTCGCCAGAGGGAGCGTGAAGCATGCTTAGGGCTGTTCCTCGCTGCCTGAAGCCCTCGCAGGGCTCCCCAGCACACGGGATGAATCGGAGCCCCCCACCCCCTGCTCCACGCTCACTTCTCTCCTGCTGCTCCGGCCTCCCCGCTTTGCCCTGAGCGCGCCCATCAACTCTCCGTCTCAGGGTTTTAATCCGCTGTTCCTTCTGCCTCAAAAGCTCTTTCCCAAGCTTTCCTTCTCTGCCTCCGTCTCAGCTTAGCAGTTCCCTATGGAAAGGACCTGCGCCTACAGTTAGATTTCATGCCATCCCTCTGCTTATTTCCTCCTCAGGACTCCATGCTTATCTCCCGTGCTTAGAAATTATTACATCACTGTGCTGCTTGCTTACGCAGCGTCCATCCCCACCATTAGGCCGTAAGCTCCCTGAGGGCAGACACCACCTTTCTTGTTTCCAGATGCAGCCACAGCACTTGGTACAGAGCCCAGCAGGCAGATGGGATCTAAACAAGAAGGACCACCCAGACAAGAGCCTTCCACCCCTAGGCGTCTCTTCTCCGCAACCCAGCACTCAGTTCCACGCAGACTGACCTCCCACCATGCCCCTACTCTCCTGAAACTGCTCCTGACGGGCCATCCAGCGACCCTGCTGCAGTCCTCACTTTCCCCTGAGTCTCTGTAGCCCTTCGTTCGTTCACAGCTCTGTTTCCCACCCTTGCTGCCCATTCTTCATGCACTTGTGTTCTAGAACCTTGCACTGGGTGTTCCTCACGTTCACCCCTGCCCTCTCTTGCCTCCATAATTTGGCGAGGGTCATGTTCTCTGCCTGGATAACCTTCTCTCTTTTTTTTTTAAGCTGGTAAAATATGATAACGTTAACATGGGTTAAGATTATAGAGGAGTAATATTAAAAATAAATGGAGGAAAGCATACATGCAAGTAGAAATCCTTCAAGACGGCTTCTCAAACTGGCATGAACAGAACCCTAGGGAATTTTTAAATGTTGTCATTTCCTTTTGATAGTAATCTTTAAAAAGTAGTTAATAGAAGCATAATCTGCATTACTGAGTTGGCTACTTCATAACCAAGTATTTGGATGTAACTACAATGCCTGTGTTTGCATTACTGCTTACAATTACCTTGGCAGCAAGTAGGGCTGGCTTAAGTGACACAGACTAATAAGAAACCAAGTGTGGGGACAATACAGCAACCACCCCTCCCCCAGCTGACTACTGCCCTTCTCCAGCTCATTACTAACACCTCTTCCAGCATCATATTCACAAAGACCAGGACTAGGCCTTTGGAAGTAAAAGAGAAAGCTGTTGGAAAAGAGCCTTGTTTAACATGTTCTCTGAGGGGAAGGGTCACAACTGGGGTGAGGGAAGGAATGAGTAGCAAATGTGGCGAGTCAAACCCATAGAGGCTTTTTCCCAAAGCTGATGAATGAATGAATGAACGAACGAGTAAATAAATAAATAATTCAAGGAGGGAAATAGAGGCACAATAGAATTTAAAAAAATAATAATATCAGAATATTGTGACTAGCTATGCTTCAATAAAATTGAAAAAACTAAAATGGATAGACCTTAAAATATGTAAAATACAGTATTTATGACAGCTATTGAAAAGGGAACTTGGAGAACTCCAGTCTTTTATGAGGACCACACAGTTTCCCCATCACTGTCTTGAGGACCACAACATGGTATACATATCCCAAGGTCTGGCGAAAATGGATTATTTCACTCCTCCACACTGGGTACTCGTGTCAAAGTTCTTCCCTCTTCTTGGAATGCTACCTCTTTCCTTTCATCCAGCCTCCATCTGTCACACCCTTTTAAGATTTATCTCAAGAAGTCTCTTCCACCATTTCCAACTGAGGGTTCCTTCTTCCCCCAGTGGCTGTGATCTCTTCCTGCTTTGGTCCCATGCCTCTGTTTTGAGGCTGATGACTGACCCAGGGTTAGGGTGCATTGGGATTGTCATTTCTGAGACCCTGCAGGGCAGGGAAGGTAGCTTGTCCACGGTTGCAGCCCATGCCTGTCACAGTGTTTGATGGACAGCCTGTGCCCCGCAAATGTTCCATGAAGAGAATCAGAAGCACAGTCCAGTCTCTTTTAGACCCACCCTGTTATATCTCTGCTTCTTCCAGAAAGTTAATTCCTTATTTGGGCTCCATAATTTTTCTTATTAATTCATCTTATGTCCAATCCCAGGACCAAAAAAAATTTTTATTTCATTTTCCCAATAAACCTATAAAGCAAGTAGTAGTGGGCCCATTTCGCAATTAAACTGAGGCTCAGAGAGGCTATTAAACTGTCACTTACATAGTAATAGTCAAGAGCTGGGGTTCAAACCCAGATCGTCCTGATTCTTCACTCTCGCCACTGCACTGGGCTGTCCCTCAAAATAAAAAATGCCAGTGAGGGCTGCGAGAGCCTCATTATCATGATTCCTTTCAAGGAGGATGAGACATGTGTGCAAAAGCACTTTGGAAACTGGGAAGGGTTATTTGCAATTTAACTATTGTCGTGACGGTTATTATTGCTGCTTCTCCCACTGGTGTTAGCAAAGAGCCAGCTGTAACCTTACAAGAGTGTATTGCTTTGGTCATTCCCTGAGTAGGGACAGCTCGGGCATCACACCTCACCGATGTCCTCGCCTTTGAGGGGAAAGGAACAGAGAGGTCTAGGAGAGGTCTGCCCCCTTTGGTTCTGAGCTGTCATTAAAAAGAGCAGTGAGAAGGCTCACTGGGGCTGGGTGGGAGATGGTTATGGAGGTGTGTGCTCGGGGCTGCCGTGTATAGGCCTGCAAGCTGTGTTGCCCGACATCTCCGGCCTAAGGGATCAAAGGTGCTGGAATCCAGCCAGTGTTCTGTTCACCAACCCATGTGTCCTGTGCAGGAGGGTGACCTCCCAGAGAAAGAAGCAGAATGGCACTAAAGCACCAAGTCATGAGTAATCTGCCCAGACAGGGCACCTTTTAATAATCTGTTCTTGCAGGAGGAGGGGAGAAGGGGGGTTGCAGTGTGTGTCTGTGTTGTGTGTGTATCTTTTTCTAATTCGTCCCAAACCTCCATCATCTCCCCAAGCTCTAACCCGGTCCTGCACCAACCCCGAGGTGCCACACAGACAGACCAGCAATGACCTTGCCTGCATGGTGGGACAGGCAGGAGACCCCCCTCCCGCTAATGCAGGAAGACCATTAGCTGTCAGATAAAACTATTTTTGAGTTCCTGCTGACCAGAGCTGGGTCTGAACCGGTGACCTCTCAGTAAAAATCTCCCAACTCCATTAACTCAGCTGCCCCAGAGTCCAGCTCCTGGTTACAATTTAGCCCTGAAATCAGAGCTACTGCTCAGGGTTCCTGTGTTTACTGAGGTGCTCAGTTCAGACATCTACCCGGATGGGCCTCAAGTTGGCTCACTTGCCGTCTGCACGCCCTCCTGTCCCAATCAGCCCAGGCTAGGGGAGGGGGCATCACTGGAGGAGAAGTGACTGGTCCTCATACAGTGACAGCCCCTGAGAGCAGAGCTGTCCGGCATGTCAGCCCCACACCGGGGCTGCCCAAGGCGAGATGAGGATCCTGTGGGCACGGGGGCATTTGTGAGGGAGGGTATACGTGGCCGCCTGTGTGAGCCTGAAGCTGTGTGCGTGGTGCGTGCATGTGGTTGTATGTAAAGGATGGAGTGAGGTTATGCACTAGGGTAATTGTTAAGAGAGGATGTAGGTGTGCGGTTGTGTGTTTGTTGTAGGAGGCTGTGCTGTGCAAACTGAGTGCAAGAATGAGACCAAGAGGCAGAAAGTTCGCGGAAAGAGGTAAGAAAGAGGAAGATACAGGAGGTAAAGAGGCGTGGGGAAGGAAGAAGAAAAGACGCAGATGGGAGAGATGGAGGGGTTGAGAGGAAGGAGGGGAGCCTGCCCTTTAGGGTGGCTGGTTCTCAGAAGAATCCTGGACCATTCTTATCAGACGGATGTTCGCAGGTTCCAGGCTAATGAGGGGATGGAGAGAAGCAGAAGCAACAGCAAAGCAACTGCCTCCCCTCGGTGCCCCAGCAGCATGCAGATGGCTGAAACGCAACCACTGAGTCACATCGCAAGCCCCCAGGGGTCCGAGGCCCCCCTGCACCCCGCCCCAGGGCCCCGGCTCTCGGTCAGTGTTCCCACACCTTCAGGTTTGGAGCCAGGGCTGCTGTGCTCTCACCTGCAAAGTGTGAGGCCAGCAGCCCCCCAGGTGGTGGCTCTCCCCTCCCCACAGCCTGACTCTGCCCCTCCAGGCCCAGCTCTCAGCCGTCACGAGGTCAAGGCCAGAACTATGCAACAAGGAGGCGTGACTTCCCTCGGACTTTCCAGGAGGGGAACTGAGGCACGGAGCTGTAAAGCCAGTCCACAGGAGTCCACTCACTCCTCCACGTCCCTGAGGACATGCAGGGACAAGAGGGTCTGGAGCTTAGACTTTTAGGGGGGACACAACCCTGAGGGTGGGTCAGTTGGTGCTGTGCGCTCTGAGTGGACTGCCAGGAGGGCCCAGAGTGACCCACCCCTCCACACCGGGGGCACAGCCGCTGAATTGCCAGCGGCAAAGACCTGGCCTGGAACAGGACATTTGTGCGGGGAGGTGCCGAGCAGCTTCTGAAACCTTCCATCAAATAAAGATAACAGTCTCAAGTGGTCTCAGTGGTTAGAACTTTTTCAGAACCGATACCCAGGATCTGATCAGACCTCTTCTCTTTCCCTCCTCCTCCAATGGTTTACACCACTCAAACCCTGTCTGGGCCAGGCCAATTTTCTTTTCTTTTCTTTTCTCTCTTCTCTTCTCTTCTCTTCTCTTCCCTTTCCTTCCCTTCCCTTCCCCTTCCTTCCTTCCTTCCTTCCTTCTTTCCTTCCTTCCTTCCTTCCTTCCTTGAGGTAACATTAGTTTATAACATTATATATGTTTCGTGTAAACCACATTGTATCTGGGCTTCTGTATACACCACAGTGTGCTCACCACCGTAAGCTTAGGTGCAGCACTGGTGAGCACAGCTGCCTTCCGACTTTCTGATAAACACATTTCCATTGATTCCTTGAAAGCAGAGGCTCACAAATAGGGAATTCTCCTTACTCCAAAATCGATACCAGTAGACAGAATTTCTCCTTCACTCTCCTGCCAATCCCTGGAGCCCATTTCAGGAAACAGATCAGATCGGAGGAAGAGAGGGAAGAACACCAACAAGTCTAAAGCACCAACTATGCGTGAGGTGCTGTGCTGGGTGCTTGCAAATGCATTTATCAGGCACCACTGATCTGAGCTGGACCAGAGGAAGCCAGCAAATGTGCAGTGTGGGATTCTCCATCTAAGTGATGTTTGCCAGGTTGGGAGAGAGGTTTTTTGTTTTTGGGGGGTTTTTTTTGCTTTTCTTTCACCCCTTCATCACTACTCTAAATTTTTCTTTCACCAGTTTTTTTCTGAGTATATATTTTGAAGGTGGATCTGGAGTCCCATCTTGCTAGGAGAGAATGCTAGAAAATTGGTGGCTCCTGACCCAGATGTATGGTACGTGCAGGAGACCTGGCTTCTCCTCCCGACACTGATACTAACAACCTGAGTTGCTGTGAATCAGTCTTGTGCCCTCCCTGGACTCAGTATCCACACCTTTAAAATGAGGAGGTTGAGCTAGCAGAAAGCCCTGATGAAGAGCCACACAAGAGGTGAATGAGACCTCCTGACCAGCTAAGGGAGTAAGGCACGATTGGGAGACCGGGACACAGTGAAACAAATCGATAGCTCTGCCATTTGGTCACCAGCTGTTGATTAGCTCCTACAGTGCCCCAGCCAGCATCGTGAATGGGAAACAGCTCTCGAGGTAGCCCTGGGCCCTGTGGGAAGGTCACCCACGCAGCCAGCCTAAAGAGAATTTCACCACGGATCCACTCCTTAATGTCACTCACCTTAAGGTTGTGTGACCTTGAGCAAATCTTTTCACCTTTCTGTGTGCCTCAATCTCTCTATCAGTAAAATGCCCAGTATCGCTCCCAGACTTAGACCAAAGAGGATTAAGGGAAGGTGGTTACGAAAGCCCTTTAAAAACAGGCATAGGCCATCCACAAATGCCAAGTTTCTGTTCATTCAATATTTATGGGAATCTCAAAAAAAAAAAAAAATTGCCCAGTATTATCATAGACACCGAGGAGGGAATTAGAACTAAGTGAGAAAGAATCCAAAGAACACAGTTCCTTGGGTTCATGGAGCTTCTGACAAATGGCGGAGAGCTAAGCTAATAATGAGTTCCTGGAAGTGGGGGAGAGTTCGTTCCCTCCTCTTCTGACTCAGCGGCAGCTACTAGAAAAAGCAGAACCAGAGGTGGGGCTTCAGAGATGGGGGAGGAGACTCCAGATGATGCAGGGCCCAAGGGGTGAGGGGCATGCTCCTGGGAGTGGCCTTGAGGTTGGCTACCCCACAGCTCGCCCCAAAGACACTGGGCCTCTTCTCCTCACGCCCAGTCCGAGGCGGGCTGGGAGAGCCTGACACACACAGGCTGTGTCGGCGTTTTCACAACACTCAGAGCCCTTGGGTCTGGGTGGTACCTCAAACAGTCAGCGTTCTTTCAGTCCATTCTTTAGCCACATATTCATTCCTCCAACGTGCATTTCCTGATCTCCTGCTATCCACCTGACTTCATGGAGGAGAACCAGGGAAGCAGTCAACAGTGGGAAGGAAGGTTCAACGAATGACCTAGTGGAGCCCTCCTTGTAGGGGTGCTAAGCACGTGAAAGAAGAAGCCCCTTGGACATCCCAGCCCCAGCTGACATCATGCGGAACAGAGCTGAGCTATTCCCACTGTCCCTGTCTGAATTCCTGACCCTAGGACTCATGAGAATTGATAAAATAGTCACTGTCACAAGCTACTACATTTTGGAAGATATAGAGATAATGAGATAATGAAACAGGAGCTCCGAGCGGTGGGGTGGGGGTGGGGGGCCATTGGAGGAGCGCTTTCTTTCAGGGACATCGCGGAAGGCTTCCCTGACAAGGTGGATTTGGGCTGGGCATCGAGAGAGGAGAAGGGTACCAAGACCTTCTCCTCATCTTGCTTTGCTCTGCACAGCCAGCCCCACCCAGAGAGAGGCCTCCCTCGGTTTGACAGCAAAGCAGGAGTGAAGCAAATGTCTTCCCAGAGCAAGGGATTTTGCTGCAAATCCCTAATCAATGAGGACAAATTTAAAGAGATTAAGGTAACTGCCACACACACGCGTGCGCGCGCACACACACACACACACACACACACACACACACACACGGCACACATCTTCCCTCCCTTCCCCCTGCTGGATGCTTGTTTCCTCTGACTTTATCTTTCTCCCTCTCCATTTCCTCCCCCTCCACACACACACCTACCTGTTCTTTCTCCATCCTTCCTCCCCCTCCCCATCCTTCTCCTGGTCCCTCCAGGCTCCTTTCCTCTCCTGTGCCTCTTTGCCACCCTCTCATTCTCCAGCCTATCTGTCTTCCCTGCCAGCCTACTTCCCACCCTCACATTCCACCTGCTGCTGAGGCTTTTTATTTTTCCTCGACAGCAACTCTCTGGTCTTGAGGGGATGCTTTCACTGTTTGTAAATTTAGGACCCGACAAAGCTACTCTTTTGACAAGCCCAGAGGGAGAGGTTCCTGTTTCTATCCCCAGCCCTGATACCACCCAACCCTAGAGGTAAATATCCTGAAGAACTTGGTCTCCCAAGACTTTGCCTCTCCATGTTTTAGGAGCAAGAGACTGGGATTGAAGCAGGGGGGCTAGGACAAGAAACCACAGGTGAGCGAGGAGGGACGATGGATTCAGGATCCAGATTTGGGTAAGAATGACCACAATATTATATGACATTTAATAACACCTTGCACTTACTGCGTGACTCTTTTGGTTTCCAAAGCACCCTTACATATGTCTTGTTTCCCTCTTCCTGTAGACTCTCCCCACAATTGCTCCAACCTTCATATCATAACCCATCCACCCATCAGGACCTCCTGTGAGTCCCACCTATTCCACAAAACCTGGTGAACTAATTCCTATAGCTCTGAGCACCCACTTCTCAGAATTTGGCTCCTGGTAATTTACTGTCCTGTTTCTTTCTTTTGCTCTTTCTGGTGTGTAAGTCTTGTATCCCAACTAGGGCCCTGCTGGGCTCAGACCTAGCCTCATGCTTCTTTTACGTGGCTCAGGGTCTGGCTTGCTGCTGAGTATCTGGTAGGGGGTCAGTAGTATATGACTGATCAATTGATTATGTCTCATACAAGCCTGTGAGGCAGGCAGGAATGGACATTCTTCTTTCTCTCTCTATGATGTCTAACAGAATGAGGTTGGAGGGTATGTCTTACCTGTCCTCTGGGTCCAAGGAAGGCATTTATTCCATTAGTCCTGCAAGACTTGCCACAGTCTGGGTGTAGGGGGCAGGGGAGGGGGAGCCAAGAGGGTCTATGATGGTTTCCTCTCACATTCTTGTACGCCTCAGGGTCTCACCTTGCTCAGCTGCTTGGAATAGAGATCATGTCTACAGAGTGAACACTTACAGTGTTCCAAGTAGAATGGCTAAGATTTGAGGTTTGATTTCAGACAGAATTGTGTTCAAATCCCAATTAGACTAGCAATATCTTCAAACCTCACTTTTCTCATTTGTGAAGTGGGTTTAATTTTTACCTAGTTGATTTTTTAAAAGGATTGAATGACTTAGTTTATGTAAAGCCATTAGCATAGTATTCAGCCCTTGGTAACTGCTCAAAAAATGACAGATACTATTATTCTTTGACATTACTAGGCTCCATGCTGCCTGAACCTTATTGTCAAGGAGATATTAGAATCCAGGAGCCAGAGAGGCCTCCTTTGGTTCCCCAAGCAGCTCTCTTGACCGAGGATCTGTCCTGAGTGAGGGGTCAGAACCCAGGGGCTCTGGCCCCTCACTCAGGGCATTACCCCCTTCCTTCCCCCTCAGAGAATTACAGTTGAGACTCCAGTACCAACGAGACCAAGTTCATAGCTAAGGCTTGTTCCAAAAGGAGTATGAAGAAGAAAAGAAGACTCTAGAAGCTGGGGGCAGGGGGAATCTACTAATGAAGTCTCTTGTAGTATATGCACAGGCTGCCCTGAACTGCTAATTTACTAGCAATACAAGAAAGGTGAAGCAAACTGTTCAAGTAAAAGATGAGGGAGGAATGGCATGTCGGCAGCACATAGAGAAAAGGCATAAGTGTTTTCATTGACTGTAAGTTCACTATAAACCAATGATGTGATGTGATATCAAACACATACACACACAACACACACACATACACACACATATAGGGGCAGGGAAAAGCTTGCATGGGTTCTAGATTGGATATTATACAGTGACTAGAAGAAGGGAGGTGACAGTTCTACACTATTCTGAGTTGGACTGTGGTTTTCAAGCCTGGATCCCACACTTTCAATGGCACAGGAGACAAAAAGTATGTTCGGAAGAGAATGCCCAGGATGGCAAAGAAGTGGGAACTGTGACTTACAGGGACCGGCTGAAAGAACAAAATGCTTTTAGTCTGAGGAACTAAAGACTCAGAGTCCAAAGGCATCCATGTTAAATAATTGAAGGGATGCCTTCAAATAATTGAAGGATTTCATTCTTCTGTGGGATCCCAGAGGACACATCGACTGGAGAGGTGTGTCTGCATGGAGATGGACTCCTGTCTAAAATAAAGGTGAACTCACCAGTATTTAGAACCGTCCAAGGACGGGCCTCTGAGGAAGGCGGCGGGCTCACGTGGGTGGCGTGTGAGTTGACACTGGACCTCCCCAGGGTGAGGATGGAGATGTGGTCACTGCTGTGTTTGGAGGGAGGCTTGACAATGTGGTCTGAGAGGTCCCTCCTGACCCTCAATAGCTATCAGTTGAATAGTCATTTCTTTCTGTTTTTCCCCTTGACCAATCGCAGCAAGCCTGCCTCTGGGCAAAAACCTGGAGCTACACTTCCTCCATGCGTGGGATGGTCAGGCTGTCTCTGGGGGGAGAGTCTGGCTTGGTCATCTGCCCTATCTGCGGTTAGTTCCCATCAGAAAGGAGCAGGTGTTGTGTCCAAGAGGAGGCTGGAGAGGCCTCTGTGCTAAACACCCACTGTACCAGATATGACATTACTGGTTGGAGTGCGGAGGGATGGAAGGAAGGAAGGAGGGGGCAGTAGGAGTGGACTGGTTTAACAGCTGCTGTGAGCATTTCTGAGACCAGGAATTAAGGAGAGGGGAAAGTGAGGTGGTCAGGGCAAAGCGCCTTTGACCCATGGCAGGCTATTCTGAGGAAATTGGAGACTTCAGAATTTCTGAGACCATCTGGAACCTTTGTGAGTCTTCTATTTTTTACAATTACCAAGGCTCCCTACAACTGAGTGAACTTTTCCCAAACAAACTGTCTACTCTAATAGGCACAGGAAAAGGGTGTCAACACTTCAGATAACAACCAATGAAAAGATTCAGGCTAGGCCAAGTCTTCTGTTTATTGTATCCAGAATATAATTTTGTAAATGTGATCGGCATAGACCGCCAAAAAGCAAAGGCAAAAGCAAAGAAGCTGGAGTGTGAGGTTGACAGGCAGCAAGCCCTAAAATATCAAAACCAAGCAAATGTAACAGGAAGGAAGATACTCCCAACGATGGCCCAAAGATAACACACCTGAGCGAGTTTTCTTAGTGAAGGTAAATGAAACTTCCAGACAGAAATATAAAACTGTCGAAAGGATAGGATTTGAAGAGGGCGGATAGGACTTTCTCTGCACCTAAGAGTGTGAATGACATAACTTAATATTCACACTAGCAGAAACATTAGCTGCTTGAGGGTGACATTATCCAGTTTGATCTTCTAAATGCTGTACATTGCTTTGAAACAAAGAAATGATTGTGGCACGGTTCTTCTTCCTCCCAGCCCTGGGTAATAACCCTAATATGCTGTCATTACCCTATGGGGCTTGTGTTTAACATTAGGAAGTTGCATGAGGCTACTTGACCTCTACAGTTTCTTTTGAGTCCTCGTGTTCTAACCGTATGACTGAAGCCTGAGCTATCTGTGAGCTGGTTTCCCTCTATGTGAAGACACCGTTGCCTTTGGGTGGGGAACCTCAGGACGGCTGTGGTGTTCCTTGGGATCCAGGGGGCAGGCAGAGTGTGTGAGGCGGAGGAAGAAGCCAATACTTTCCCACCTTGTCTACTCACGTCCTGGAGGGGCCTTCAGAGGACCACTACTGGAGAGCAAGGGTCCAAGAGGGGCTCCCTTCTCTCCATCCGGGTGGGAATAAGAACGTTAACAGAGTTTTGTTTTGTTTTGTTTTGTTTTGTTTTTTTAATAAATTTATTTATTTATTTATTTATTTATGGCTGTGTTGGGTCTTCGTTTCTGTGCGAGGGCTTTCTCCAGTTGCGGCGAGCGGGGGCCACTCTTCATCGCGGTGCGCGGGCCTCTCACTATCGTGGCCTCTCGTTGTGGGGCACAGGCTCCAGACACGCAGGCTCAGTAGTTGTGGCTCACGGGCCCAGCTGCTCCGCGGCATGTGGGATCTTCCCAGACCAGGGCTCGAACCCGTGTCCCCTGCATTGGCAGGCAGATTCTCAACCACTGTGCCACCAGGGAAGCCCAAGAACGTTAACAGAGTTTTGGAGTCACCTGACAGCACAG
Organism: Balaenoptera borealis; assembly: GCF_965194805.1. Classification (NCBI taxonomy): domain Eukaryota; kingdom Metazoa; phylum Chordata; class Mammalia; order Artiodactyla; family Balaenopteridae; genus Balaenoptera; species Balaenoptera borealis. The sequence continues at coordinate 55,312,767 of NC_138860.1, read as the reverse complement.
AGCATTTGTTCTGGGAAGCAATGAGAATGATTCTATTGAGGAAAAGGAGGTGAATGTCTCTCACTCAGTCTTCTACTCACGTGCTTTTTTATTTCTTCATCCAGCATTTATTGAGTGTCTCCCATGTGCCAGGCACTGTGTTGGTCACTGGAGATGATGGGGAAAGCATTCCCTTCACCTCTTTCTGTCCTAAGTGCTTTATAGTCCAGTGGGGAAGGCAGGTCGTAAATAGCAAGTGTCCAGTCGTCATTACCCTAATGGTGCAATGGAACCTGGAGATGGAGTGCCTAAGCCTGTTGAAGAAAGCCCAGCATAGCTAACCTTAGGAACTCCTGGTCACCCAGTACCTACCACGTGCCAGAACTCCACTAATGACAAAGGTCATTTCTCCCTCTTGGAAGGGACCAGTTCTTTGGGGAAGCCCTCCAACTTTACCAGGAGTGAATAAAAATAAAGAAAATGGTCAGGTATTAAAGTTCTACTGAATACCTGTCCTATCTTAAGGCTTTACATGTATAATTGAACTTGAGCTTCATACACCTCTGAGAGGTAAGGAATATTTATTATACCCATTTACAGATAAGGACACTAAGACTCAGAGAAGTTATGGGGCCTGCCCAAAGTGGACTGGGGCAATTCTTGTGTACAGTGCCTCTTGTAAGATGGGGCATTGGACAATCTCAGCTGTCTTTCTGCAAAGAAGTTGGTTCTTTGCCTTCCTGCTTCTTCTTTCGTATGGACCTGCCAGGAGTGGCCAGGAATGGCTGCCAAGGACAGCTGGTCCTGCACAGCTGTATGGAGCAGCTTTCAGATGTGCTGTCATGGAACTAGAGCCCCCTATGTCTCCTAGACGCCTCTTAGAAGCCCAGTTTCCAGACCCCAGTGCTCTAGGTCAACCTTGGGTCCCTGAAGGAGGCTCCAGGCCCCACAGAGTGAGGCCACTCATCCTCGTCACTTCTCTCCATCCTCCTCACTTCTCTCCATCCTCCTCACTTCTCTCCATCCTCCTCACTTCTCTCCATCCTCATCGCAGGCCCTGATGGCTCCAGAGAGCACCTCGTGGCTGCCTGACATTCTAGTCTAATGCAGCTGGGGAATCAGGACATCAAGGTGCGTGCTGTCAAGTATGTCATCAGTAAATCCTGCTTCCTCGCTCCTAGCAGGATAAGGGTCTGGCTGGCTGGGATTGAGGTTGCCCTTAACAGAATATTCAGTTCTCAAACCTTTGGAGGTCCACTCTGGATGCTTCAGAGCCCTGCTTTTGAATCTAAACTCACCCAGCTCCATGCTTTTACCACACTGTTCCTGCTTCCTGAATGCTTCTTCACCATTTGAAAACCTGCCCGTCTTTCAAGGCCTGAGCCGTACACCACCTTCTCTATACCACCTTCCCCCACTCCTCAAGCCAGGTCTTGTCCCTCCATCTTCTGAGCTCTCCCAAGCCAAGGCCCACACTGTTCATTATGGACAGCGGGTCTCCCCATGAGCCTAGAAAACTTTAGATCAGCCTTCTCTGGACCGGATTCAGGGTCCTTCTTCATAGGAATGGGGGCTGGGGGCCTCTCTTGTGTACCGTCTACTGAAGACGTTTGTACAAGTGAAATTAACATATAAAGCATCTCACCAGAGAAAAGAAGTGAGAAGGAGAGGCACACGCTTTGCTGGACCTCAGTTTAAGTGATCTGGTGAATTTCAGGTTACTTGTTGGAGGAGAGATGACTCCTATCACCTTCGGCCCCAGTGTCTGCCTCCTGCTGACCTGCTCGGGGCGGTGGGGGGGATGCTTTTACTGTGCTGAGACTCGCCTATTGGGTAGTGGGGAAGCATCCCACCCTGGGAGAGTGACCTGACTCTCCTAGGACAGGGCAAAGGGGAGAAGCAAGTCTTGCTGTCAGTCATAGATGTTGCCACCTGGCATCTCAAAAAGAGTCCGAGACCGACACTGGACACAGCTGTAATAAGCATAATAATTGCATTTAGTGAACACCTCCCATGACCAGCACCGTGTTAACATTACACACATTCTCTCTAATGATCTCAATGACTCTACAAAGCGAGCAGCACCACCTCCCTTTTAAAACTGAACGACAGAGGCAAAAGAAACAAGTAACTTGCACAAGTTCACACAGATGGCAAGAGGCGGTCTGGGAATTGGAACTCAGCTCTATTTACACCAGAGCCTGCCGTCTTTCCACTGCCCCAGCTTCCTCGGCCCAGTGTGCATAACCTTCCTGGGATGGCGGGTCCTTTTGCTCTGTCCCAGAGTGTTGCGTCTCTACAGCGGAGGTGGCTCCCGGGGCTGAGTGAGACCTGCACTAGGGTCCAGCCCCTCGCAGAAACCAGCACATCAGCTTGTACCTCACTTTCCCCGCATTTTCTCGGCAGGCAGCAGGACATGATAATTAATTATGTCACTAGTGCTGAACAGATAATGACAGTAAAGCTCTTGGAAGATAAAATGCAGTAACCGTTATAATTATTGCTTCCACTAGAACGCCCCTCTTCCTTGTAATGGAGAGTAGGAAACTTTCTCTGGGAAGGTCTATTGCCAAGCACGGTGCCTGACACTCGGCATGGTTCCTGAATGAAAACCCCAAAGCTTGTCTGATCCCACTGCTGGCTGCCCTCTGAGTGCACACGCTGTCACCCACATCAAATAGGGCAGCCACAGAGCGGTCGACACCCCGGGATCACTTCCCACCACTCCATAGAGCACACTGCGCCCCAGTTCAGGGATAAACCATTCATCATTTTTTTTAGTAAAACTGTAGGTGCGTCTGTTGTAGGACATGTAATTACCCAGTTGGATTTTTATCAGTAGAAACCCAGTTTAAGTTTTTGAAAATAGGCTCTATAAGAGTGTTAATGTTAACAACCACCAACTGAGCTGGTGTTTCCAGAGGGAGTCACCTGCGAGGGTGGAGAGGAAAACTCTAAGATCTTCTATGTGGAGTCTTAGAGTTGGCTTCGGGAAGGGGGCTCTGGGTGGTGGGTGGGAAAAGAGGAGGAAGGGCTGGTTCCCTTAGAACACAGCAATCTGAGTCATTGGCTTTATGCCCCAGAAATGAATGACCCCTTTGCCGCTCACCTGTCTGGTATCTGAGCATCTCCAACTCAGAAACTCAGGGGCAGGGACGCTCAGGGTCTGCCTTCTTCCAGCACTTGGCAGAGGGAGAATCTCAGGGGCCAGATTGGGCCCTCCTGGACAGCGTGTCATCATGTGGCTCACCCCGTGCCAAGCTTTCTGGTCTTTTCAGCCCCACCCACAGCCTCACCTCCACTTTTATCCTCTCCTCTCTCCTGAGCCCAGTCAGCCAACTGTAACGGCAATGCGCCCCTCAGAGTCTGGGGAAATCTACACGGGCGCCAGACTGAGGTCATGAAGTTCATTTCACTGATACTGTGACCTCTGCCTCAGCAATATTTCCTGCCTGAAGGGGCACAAAGTTGGTTACTTCATTAACCCCTGAGAGCTGTCACAGCCCATTTGGGAATGTCCATAATGTTAGGATCTAGCCATTCCCGGTCTGAGAGTTTCAAATCCAGGACATGAAGCCTGGCATGAGAAATCTGGTGGATGGCTGGTCCTGCCGTCTCACACTGAAGGGAGGAAAAGAAGAGGGAAAGGGGCTTGCATCTGAACAAACAGAGGGAAATGGAAGTGGTTTTAGCCTAGGTTGGCATTTTGTGAACCCAGAGAATTTGTAGTAAATAAATTTTCAATCTTGTGATTACGTATTCATTTTCTTTTTTTTTTTTTTATTTTTTTTTTATTTTTTTTTTTTACCTTTTTTGAGTTTTATTTTTAGTTTCCAGTATGTCTGATTTTAAGCACCTTAAGAGATAATTAAATAATCATCTCCTGGCATTCTTATCATTGCTTTCCTCCATGTAATACAGATTGTGCTCCCCTATTTCAACTCCTTTAAAAATTTTCCTCTCATGTTTTTCAGAATTTGTACTATGGTGTGTGTAGGTGTGGTTTTCCTCACATTTATTCTGTTTGAAGTCTCTAGGATTCGTGGATAAGCGGGTTGATGTTTTGATCAAATTTGGAAAAATTTTAGCTAATATTCCTTCAAACTATGTTTTGCTCCATTTTATTACTCTTCTTCTGAAACTCAAAGTACAGATATGTAACTCTTTTTTTTTTTTTTCACACACACACACTGTATTTTATTTTTACAAGAGATAAATAGACTGACACCAAGCATTGTACATGGATGACCACAACAAAAGCAACAATGATTGCAATTACCAAACATGAAACACACTCATACTATGTCATAATATTGACATTCAGTCCAGTAATCCTTCACTATAACAGCGTATTCATTTTCTTATTCAGCTACGGTTTATTGAACACCTACCGTGTATAGGCACAGGGCTTCCTACAGGAGTAAACAGCCAAATACAACAGTGTGATAAGCGAGTAGCTGAGCATGCCCAGGGTGCTGGGGGAACCCAGAGAAACATCTATATAACCTCTGAACCAGGGAAGGCTTCCTGGAGGAGGAGATGACATTGATCTGAATTTTGAAGGACAAAGTTAAGAAAGAACATGATACATTCAGGAAAGTGCAATGGTTTCAGATGGATGGAGAGAGGGATGAAGATGGGAAAAGAGTGTGATGGGTCTAAAGACATATGGTGGGGGGAGCAAATCATCAAAGGCTCATATACTAAGCCAACGATCTTAACACTATTTTAACAGGGGACCAGTGGCAATCTGAATACAGGCAAGTGTACAATCGGGTTTATATCTTGGAAGAATCACACTGAGCGTGCACCACGGGAGCTGGATTGGAAAAAGAGTGAGTTAAAAGTTGTTCAAATAATTCAGGTGAGGAATGAAGATGGCTGGAACTCAGGCTACTACCTGGAGATGAGGAGAGGAGGACAGGATGGAGAGATGTGAAGAGGGAAAGAGACAGCACATGGTTACTGAGTAACTGGCATGTTTCTAGAAAGAGGGAATGGCCAAAGTATCTAGCTTGGGTGAGCCATTCACCACTACAAGAAACAATGTGAGAGTTACGAATTTGAGGAAAAGATGGCAGGTCAGTTTTGGACATACTGAGTTTGCAGTTTGAGGAGTCTGGCCATCCAGGTGGAGGTGTCCACTGAGCTCCCCCTCCACCATCCCATACCCAGTTCTCAGGAGCCAGGAGAAGGAGGGACAGAGCCCCACCCAGGAGCTGACCCTGCAGAGCCAGGCAGATTGGCTGCCTTGTGGGAAAGCTGGCCACGCTGAGAGGCACTGGGACCAGTGCCGCTGGAGTCGGCAGAGGCTGTTTAGTACCCCTGGCCCTTCTACCCCCTTGCCAGGACTCCTGAGTAGATATGGAGATGCTGTCCTTCACTCAGCACCATGGCAGCGACTGCTGGCAAGGAGGTGACGCTCCCAGTTACACTTCAGTCTCAGATAAACAACAAAACTTTTTTAGTATAAGTATGTCCCAAATACTGCATGGGATATACTTGTAGTAAAAAATTGGTTCATTGTTTATCTGAACTTCAAATTTAACTGGGGGTCCTGTATTTTTATTAACCCTACAACGGGGTGAAGCAGGACTCACCTCCATGTCCTGATCCTACTAGGCTTGAAAACTTAGATTTGTCCTAGCAGCAAAATAAGTACTCGGGGCAGCCCTGGCCAGATCTGTTGGCCCTGTCACGTGCTCTCCTTATCCAAGGAAGCCTGAGAGCTGTACCTTTGTCTGTGTGATGGGGGATGTTGATCTTCCACTAAAGGACATCAGCACAGGGGCCAAGCACTGTGGGGGGTTCCTAGTAGGCTTTCAATATATATTTTGAATAAAGAGATAGATAGAAAGATTCAGACTCTTGCTCCGCAGGGAGTGACCTTGGACAAGTTACTTATCTCATAGCTTCTATTTCCTCATTAGGAAAATAGAGATAATAAAACCTTGCAGACCTATGGTGAAGATGCAATGAAGTAACTCAGGTAGAATGTCAAGTGCAGGCCCTCAACAAATGCTCCTTGTTGGCCCTGCCCGCCTGGTCTGCCGGTGCTCACCCCCAGCCTTATCTGTGTGTGTCCGACATGGACATGAAGGAGATTCCCCCGGGTCTGGCATCCTTATTCAGCAGCCACCCTGACCTCGGCCTCCCACTCAGGACGATCCAGGGGCTGGTGCTGCAGTAGGAAAAGAGATGTGCTGAGTTCCATCACTGATTTTATGTTTTTAGTGCAGTGAGTCAAAGGTGGGACAGTCCTAAGTGTTGCCCTTCTCCCTGAGTGAGGATAAACTGTCTTTGTCACTTAATATCCATTGGCTGGTAGCCCATCTCTTCCCCACCAGAGGAAGTTTCTGCACGCCTTCTCAGTGAGGCCAGCCTGTGTTCAGGCCAAAACCCCATGAATTCAGAGAGGTAGATTCTAACCAGGTCAGAATACACCCCACAAATCCTTTTGCTGGTAGCCCCTGAAAACCTTCCAAATGTCTCCCTGGCGCCAAGTGACCCTGGGTGCCCAGCTAGCTCAAGGTTTGCGATGGAGAAAGAAGCAGGTGCATCCTGCAGAGCTTGGGTCTGATTTACCATTGTCATCAGTTCCCATTCATATTCCCTTTCAGTTCTGAAATGCTGCTTCCCACTAGGCTAGTCTCCACTCTTTTCCCGCAATCAACACACTTACTTCTGATTCCAAGTCTGCCTACCTCATGCTCAGCCTGGAAACAACGTCCTGCCTCAGCACTGCCCCAGGGCCTCCCATCTCCCGAGTTCCAGCTCAGGCTGTGAAGCATTCTCTGAGCACTGGAGCCACGGGGCTCTCGCATGTCTCTGAGTTCCTAAAGCACGTCTGTCTGCATCATTCACCGGGGTCCCTTAATTTAAATCTGCCTTGATTTGCTGCTTCACTGTTTCCTGTGAATGTCTTGTCCCCTCAACCGGATTGTGAGCTCTTGGAGGGAAAGGCAGAATGTGACATTTCTTTCCTGTCCTCCTCAAGCCTAAGCTTGTCCTGACTCAGGATGTTAACACATGCTGGATGGTTAAAGAACAAATGAAAGAATGAAGGACGTTCATTTGTCCAGAGACTTAGCATGGCTCCTAGGCTTGTGGGGAGACAATTAAGCACACAGGGGTTTTGCCCTTCAGGGATTTATAAGCTAAGGTAGACAAGATGATTCTGATGGGGAAGGTAGAAGCATTCAGAAGGATGAGTAGGTGCTGGACCAATATTTAAATGTTTGCTTTATGCAGAAGCAGAGGGGCGAGCATATGTGGGGCCCTGAAGAATAAAAAAGGGTGTCTTGAATGTGAGCTCGTTCATTTAGTCAGTCAACAAACACTTTTTGCCTCCTATGACCCTCTTCTCCGCGCTGAGAGCTGAGGGTATACAGATGAATGAGTCATGCTTCCTGCCCCACAGGACCTCACGACTGAGTGAGTAAACACTTTACCTTGGCCAGATAAATCCACAGTCTTCTTAGAAGGTTGAATTTTAAGATCTGCTGGTATGGGTGGGGGGGGGGTTGGAATTAGAAAGAATTGAGGGTGAAAAGACATTTTTGGCATGCCAATCATAATAAGAAGCAGCAATTGTGTAGTTATCACTGGTTAACAGAGCTACAGAAGATGCACGCAAGGAACAAGAAACTCAGAAAATACGTCAGGAGACTTGACGTGGCAGAGCACACAGAATGATTAAGGCTGGGAGGTGCTGGGGGTACCTCACCCCTTTCACTATCTCACCCTGGGGCCCAGCTCTGTGGATTAACAATGCTGTAGGCCTCCTCTCTTCCCCGTCCTGGCTCCAAGGGGAAGTGGGGGAGTCGGCGTGATGTTCAGGGAACTGGGGACACTAAAACTGGCCGTCGATTCAGGGAGCCGGGAGATCTGTGTGGGTCCAGCCTGGCCAGGGAGGAGCAGAGGGAGGGCTCCAACCTGAGGAAAGGTTTAAGGAAAAGGGAAAAGGGTCAAGGAAGCGCAGGAAGAAAGACTGGAGACCCAGGGATGAACGCTCATTTCCTTTTCTTTTTCCCACGACATAGCTCTCCTTCTGAGCAAGTCTCTTTAAAATGAAATAGATGGCACAGTTCTGAACGGCAGCTCTGGCCTAGAGCTGGACCCCTGGAAGCCACAGCCTAACTCCATCAAATTCCATTCTTTTTTTTTTTTTTTAAATGGGAATTATTTATTTATTTATTTTTTGCTGTGTTGGGTCTTCGTTTCTGTGCGAGGGCTTTCTCTAGTTGCGGCGAGCGGGCGCCACTCTTCATCGCGGTGCGCGGGCCTCTCACTATCGCGGCCTTTCTTGTTGCGAAGCACAGGCTCCAGATGCGCAGGCTGAGTAATTGTGGCTCACGGGCCTAGTTGCTCCGTGGCATGTGGGATCTTCCCAGACCAGGGCTCGAACCCGTGTCCCCTGCATTAGCAGGCAGATTCTCAACCACTGCGCCACCAGGGAAGCCCCAAATTCCATTCTTTATGCTTGAGCCAAAAGCCCTCCCATCAGGCTTAAGCCATCAAACTTTCCCTTCTTCATCATAGCACACCCAACCCCCATACATGTGCCCATGCATGCAAACACACACACACACATACCACTGGCCTCACCCCATTGCCCTCTGGGGCTAGGGGAAGCTGTGATGCTGTAGGCTAGGTGACCAACCTCCCTCTTTGAGACAGTTCCGGGCAACCTAGGATGGCTGATCAACCTACGATCGTCTGAATACTCCACGCATTAGGGATGTTCGGACTGTCCTTGCTCCAGACCAGGCGGCCTCCCTGAGCAGCCCCTCCCCCAGGCACCCCTGGCTTTTGAGGCCGCCTGCCGCTCTGGCCTTCTGGGTTCTGCTTCTCTTACCCATCCCCTAGCAGAGAGGAAAGCACCAGGACCCGCGGCATCAATCGGCTGGACCTCGGAGAACCTGTCCTACTGTGATGGATTTTTTAATTGGATTGTGACAAACATTTAATACCTAATAGAGCTCTTACCAGCACAGTTAATTAAGAATGTGACTAATCTCATTCAGTGGGAGCTCCGAAAGAGAGAAAAGAAGGGAAAGGGAGAATGGGGAGATGGGGGTGGGACATGACTGCTGAGCCTGTGTTTTCTGTGGGGCAAGGGATTCCAGACACACAGCGCAGGGAGACTGCATCAAGTTTACAGGGGAGAAGCAGAACATTGTCTGAGCATTCAGGGGACAAGGACCCTCTTCTCAGCCTCTCACTCTGTCCCATTATGCACGTCGGCTTGTCGCCCCCGGCTTGTTAACAATGCCTGAGCGAAAGGGGCTTTGTGGATGCCCTAAAGCTGCACGGGTAACTGCAGAGTGTTATAAGCCTTTTTACTGAAACTGCCTCACCGAGGGTGGCACGGCTTGGCACTGCCAACCCAGAGCCATGGGCCCTTCACCCTTCCTGAACCCCAGTGTCATGCAGATAGCAGTTGGAACACAAGTATGGTGTTCATATCCCCTCTGAACCGCACCGGGACACTCACGAATGTGCAGCATATACACGCTCCCACGCACATGCTGTCTACACGGGCACGCAGGCGTCACTGTGGGTCTACACAGCAGAAATGCACACACACACACAAGACGCAGGTACAGATGAAATCGCTAGCGCTGATGTGCAAACGCAACACGTCCGCAAACACCCGGGGAGCTGGACTGGCATGTGGGCACCCTCCTGTCTAAATAGGGGCTTGTCTCCTGCAGGGCCTTCCTTGCTGCTATCTGAGCAGGGAAATCCCACCATCCTCCCGAGGTCCTGAGAGGAGCCGGCTGTAGCTGTTAGACAGCTGTCACTTCCATTCTGGCAGGTGGCCCCATGCACGGGAGTGTGCAGAGAGGCTGTGGGAGGACACTGGGCCAGGTTCCTGGGTTAAGTGGTGTCACTCTGGGGGATGACAGGTGTCCCGGAAACACTGGATGCCGTCGACATCGCACCCAATTGTGGGCGGATGCAAAAGGGAAGGCTCAGTGTCAGCGTTAATGCTCAGGGCGGTGGTGCGGGGGTATTAATCCCTATGCGCAGGGTGCCATAGTAACTGCTGGGAAGGAGAACTATTCTGAGTCTCTCTGCAGCAGCACAGTTGCAGGTACTGGGCTGAGCTTTACAAATGTGAGCCTTTCATATTCTGGTGTTTATTGGCAGGTGATAAGATTAGGGCAAGAAAGCTGTGATTTAGCAGTTCCGAGGCACTTGATATCTCACCGAGGGCTCAGCCATCGTTCGTCTGCATTAATCTCTGCAGGAAACCTGTGAGGCGGGTAGGCTAGGTTAAAGTACCTTTTGTCTCCGGAGAGAGAAAGTCGGGCCTCTTGAAGCAGGACACGGACCTCACCCCTCCTCGCTGAGCTCCAGCCCACTCGAGGCCGTGTGGTGATGACCACTGATGGAGAAGCCCGGGCAGCTCCTAACTAACCCGGTGAGTGACAGGACCATGCACACCTGGCTGTGTGCAGAGGGTGGGACAGCTGGCAGGGCCACTCTCTTTGGGACTGAAACAATGATGGGTCCCCTGATTGGACTCGAAAGAGAGACTGACGGTGAGAATCACAGCCGGAAAGGCCAGAGTACGCATCAGCCACAAACAAAAAAGCTGAGCAAGAGGAAAATCCACCAAGAAGTGAATGGAGGCTCTCTCTCCCTCTGCTTCACTTGTCTACTTCACTTGTCTATCATTAATTAATATATTAATGATATAGTAATCATTCCTTACATTTGTACGACACTTTCCATTCTCAGGAACTCTCACGTATGTAGAATTGTTCAATACTCATGTCAGAAGGAACCTGGGACCTTCCTGCACAAGGAGTTATACAATCGTTAGAGATGGAGCCCCGAAGAGGACCCAGATCTCCTAGATCTTAAGCAAGCACGAGCTCCTCTGCACATGATCTCACACCCACCATGGCACTGGGAGGCAGCTACCACTGTCCCCATTTTACAGGTGAGGAGACTGAGGTTCTGTGGGTAAGTGTCCGGTTATGCCTAAGACCACTCAGGTAACAAGTAGCAGAGACAGGCCTTGAGGTCAAGCATGTGGATTCCCAATGGTGTGATTTCCCACTTCCCCACATTGTGCTTTTTCATTAAAAAGAGTGGTATGAGGGGAGACCCAGAAAGAAGAGTTGAAATGCAGGCAGGAATCTAATGGCACCGATTCCTCAACTGCCAGAGGGCATATGGAGCTGGAATGCAAAGTCAGGGGGACAGTGTCCAAAATGTGGCCAGAGGACATTCAGTGAGGCTTTCTCATGGGTACTTTCTACTCCCTCTTGGGCTTCTCGGAGCCCTGCTTCCTTGATTTCCCTCCATTGCCTCGTCACACTTCTGCCCTGGGCAACACTGTCCCTCTTTAGTTGGGCAGGTGAGTGGCCCTCTGCCATTGTGGTCTTACTTTCTTGCAGCAGCGACAGCAGGAGCAACGTCCCCATGTCAGAGCACATCACTCCTTCGCTGCTCTGGGCCACACCAGGGTCAGGCCCTTCCACCGCATCACATGCAGGCCTTTCGCTGCAGCAGAAAACCTCTGAACAATTGTTTGCCTGACAACTTTATCCTGGGAGGAAAAGCCAAGGCAGCAGGGAGGGGGAGGAGTTCCAGGAAAAGGCCTAAGAGAGGCAGAGCCCTGGCAGTGGGCAGAGCAGAGCCTCGGGTGAGGAGAACAGAGCCCGTATTTACTACTTACTGCTAAAGTGACCTTACCAGAGTCATTGAATGTTTTTGAACTTCATCTATTAACTGGGAATTAAAAATCTCTGCACGCCTCACTGGATTGTCGTTGGGAAGAAATAATACATAGGAGAGAGGTTTGAAAGCTGTAAAGGGCTACAGAAATGAAAGGTAAATGAAAGGTATTTTTTATTAGGTAGAATAAGGAAGATCAAGAGTGACAAAGGAAGAGGAGGGAAGAAGCCAGAGGGCTAGGAGTAAGTGCCAGTGGAAATGAATGCTTTCCCACAGAGAAATGCATTAGGCACCTTCAAATGTTCATTCTTTTCTAGAAGAACATAAAGAAAAAGCTATTCCTAATGGGCATCAATTATAAGACTTAAGAGGTAGCTCATGGTGACTGTGATTGATTGGTGGCTATCATGGTGACTCTTTCAATTATTTCCCCAATCCAGTCTGATACACAAAATCTCTTCTTTCTTATCCTCAGCCATCCTAAAAAGGGCAGTACGAAGGATGGGTGAAGTATATAAATGAGGGAGGAACTAAGTGATGCCCGTCTCCCGCCCCCCCACCCCTGCACCCCAGGGAGGTGAGCTGGGGGAGAAATGAGTAATTCCTGTGCCTCCCAGACTCAGGTCAACCTGGATGTGGCAGGAGGTTAGTAGGGGTTTGGGTGCATTTTATTTTATTTTATTTTATTTTATTTTATTTTATTCCAGTTGAAATCTTTTTTTTTTTTTTTGCCTTTTGAAATTTCATTTTACTGAATCCATTTTACTTAATAGTTAGAACTATTTATGATATATCGTTGTCATCTTTTTTTTCACACACACACACACACACACACACACACACACACACACACACTGTATTTTATTTTTACAAGAGATAAATAAACTGACACCAAGCATTGTAAATGGATGACCACAACAAAAGCAACAATGATTGCAATTACCAAACACGCAACACACTCATACTATGTCATAATATTGACATTCAGTCCAGTAATCCTCCACTGTAACAGCTCCTTTACTTTGCAGTGAAAATTGATTTGTATATTTTTTGCCTCTGAGTCCTTGTGGGATTTTTTTTTTATTATTCAAACAGAAAGTCACAAAAATTATAATCATCCTCATCAGTTCACTCAGTCCCATGTAATTCATTTTTTTTTCCATCTTGATCTTTTGTTAACACTTTTATGAATTCATCAGTTTTCCATTAGAGTTCTGAAAATGCTTATTCATTCAGTTCAGCAGTATAGTCAGTTACCAGAAACCTGTATTTGTCAGAGTCTCTTCCATGAATTCCTTGAAGATTTTAAACATTAGATTCCCTTTCCTTACCTTGGATCTACTGAATTAAAATCCCCAAGGTGGGGCCCTGGCATCTGTATTTTTTTAAACATGCCCCAGGTCATTTTTATGCATGGCCGAAACCCCCTGCTCTATCTCCTGCCCTCGCAGCCATAGAGACCAGTCTGCAAGCTTGGCCACCTTCCTGCCCCTCCTCAATTCACAGAGAGGGGTCCCTTCTGGAGGACATGGTGTTGGGATGATCTTGCATCCCTGCTTGCCTACCTCTCCTGTCTGATTTCTCATGCCCTCCGTTCCTCTCCCAACCCAGAGACAGTCCTGGGAGAAGCGCCTAGGAATGGGCTAGCTTGCAGCTGCAGGGCACTGGGCAAAGGGAGATCTCGAAGACAGCATCCAGGGGCAAAGATGGCACTGATGATTAAATAAACACAACAGGCCTACAACCGAGGGCTTGGCAGAGACAGGAAGACCATGTAGGAAACCACAGTGGTTTGGGTTGGAGAGCTAGAGAGAAAAGCCCTGCGGGGCCGTGGCCTTGAACTTCTGGGAAGGCAGGGAGACTAGGAAACACATTCAGGCAAGATCACCCACAACAAGAGAGCACAGGTGGTCGGTTGGGGTGGCTGGCTGTGCTGCCCTCCCATTTCCAGAGTGACTAGTTTCCTCTCTTCTCCCACGACTGTGTCTGTCCATATTCCCAGTGAATCTCCGAGTCAGGTGGGCCTGTTCTGGTGCTCAAGAAAAGAGAGCTCTTCCAGCTAATTCTGTATATTTTGCTATTGATAAATTTTGTTCTTAAGGGTCAGGGTAAAATAAGGGGGGACTTTTTGCAGTCTTGCTTAAACAGCCCCAGCCTACATTGCTGGTGCCTGGGAACAAAGCTGCAGCACTACGGAGGCTGGGCTGAAGCTTGTTAGACATCACGCATCCTCCCTGCTGTGGGACAGGACGCTGGACCAGACACCTAGGGCGCTGGTGAGAGGTCTCCAAGTTTCTGGCCAGGTGCAGGCCCTCTGGAGCATTTACTGAACACCTACTGTGTGCTGGATGCTAGACTAACTGTAAGAGAAGGGGGAGGGACGACATTAATAGAAAACGTGATGCCACCATCAAAATACCCAAGTTCAATTACGGTGGGCCATATGCCCGGTTACAGGTGCATTCTATCATGAGGCACTATCCCCAGCCATGAAGACAATGTCACAGACCTTTATCAATATGACACAGACTAAAAACAAAGGACTGCATGGGGGTGGGGGGACAGTACTGAGGAAAGAAGGGATTGGAGTGAGGCTGGAAGATTCGAAGATTTTTTGGAAGAGGCCAGGGTCAAGCAAGTAAATGCGAGTGGGTTCCACTCAAGGCCACCCATGTGAGGAGCAGGAGGCCACGTGGAGGAGCAGAGAATTCTCCAGAGGGAGGAGAAAGGCCTGGATTCTGCTTCCAACTCGAGTTGTTTTCTTGCTCTGGCTTCAGTGTTTTACCTGCACGGGTGATACGGATATGAGTCACTGCCCTCCATGAAATCGGTAGCTCCTCCATCATCCTGCCTCTGTCTGCCTGAGGGCACTGGGGGAAGACAGATCTACCCTGTGATGACTGTGTAGCCTCCGCCTAAACACAGCCTGGCCTTGGCTTTGAGAGGAGGTCCTAGCCGAGGACCACGCAGGCCCCCAGCTGAACCCATCACCAGCCAGCTGCTCCGTCTGTATGCGGGTCACTCCCCAGCCCCAGAGTTTATAAATAAACCAAGAGAAGTCGTTTTCTCCCAAGAGACCGGGATGTCTCTTGAAATACAGAGATGTTCTGTCTTGTGCCTCCATGGTTCCTGAGTTATTCTTTGGCGAGGAACAGGGCTTGGATTGAACCTGGTTCCCATCTACAGCTGAGAGTCTCAGCGGGGGGAGGAGGGGGTGGAGCGGGGTAGGCAGGGGCACAGACAGAGACGCTCTTGGTTGCATCCTGATATAATAAATGGGGCCATTAAATGAACAAGAGAGGGAGACAGAAGAGAAGTGTGGCAGAGAGGGAACGAGGAGAAGGCAGGAGGGTGTTGAGATGGGAAAGGGACAGTGAGAGAAAGAGATATTGACAGAGGCATAGAGGAGAAATGCTGGCAGACTAACAGCTGAAACATCCATGCCAAGGCAGGGGAGAGAGAGACAGGGAGACTAGGAGATTGTACCAAGGCAGACAGCTTGCAGCAAAGCACTGGGACTGTGGAAATGCAAGAGGGACAGAGGCAGAGCGCAGAGCGGCAAGGAGTGGGAGAGAGACACAGTGAAGGAGAGCGGAGGAGGGGGCAGGAACAGAGAGGACAGGCGGGTATAAAGGGCACTGTGTGCACATGGGGTCTGAGGGTGAGGACTAAACGCCCACGTGTGTCTAAAAACAAAAGAGCAGCATTGTCTGTCTTGTATGCAACCTTGCGTAAAGAAATGGATTCGCATGGACCCTGGGACAAGACCGTGTGGGTCTAAATCCTGGCGCTACCAATTGCTAGTGGTGCAGCTTTTGGCAAATTAGGGGACTGATCTGAACCTCGGTTTCCCTTCTGTGCAAGTGGGGATAATGTTAGTACTCCCTCATGGGGCTGTCATGAAGACTGAAGTTTTATAGATAATATGTAAACAGTACAGTGCTCAGTACGTAGGAAGACCTTCGGGGGGCTACAGGTGCGGACAGGATGTAGGTGCACACAGACAGAGGGGAACAAGAAGGATGGGGGCAGGGAGAAGCAACGGCCAAGGGTGAGCCTCCCTTTTTATTTACAAATCTATTATTTGGAGTCAACACCATTTTGTTGTGAGCAATGGGGCTAAGGAGTGAAGAACGACTCCCTGCAATGGATCAGCCCAAAAGACAAGAGTCTAAGTCAATAAAGGAGAGGGGGCAGGAGACACAGGCCAGTGTCAAAATAGACTCTGAAGCTGCAAAGGGTGGTAGACTTGCTGGGGATGCCAGCAGGACCCAGAGGAGGCTGAAGCCAAAGACAGCCAAGGAAGAGCTGGCTCTCCTGGTGAGCTGCACCAGCACAGAGGGAGCAGGCGTGGGGAGGTGCGGAGGAAGGCAGCCGAAGCTCCAGCTGTGAGGGAAGTCTGCAGATCACGCTGTTGTTGATCTGCCATAAAGCCCAGGAAGGGGGGTTGAATTCAATGTGCCATCTCTCACACCGCATGCTCTTCTCTCCTGCCATCCAGAGGGTGGGCTTTTTTTTTTTCTTCCCAAAGTGATGTGAAACTTAAGAAATGACTTGCTCTGGAAAAGATGTCACACACCGCTAACTGGATACAGGAAGGTCACTGGGGCAGAGTCACTGGCTACTACTTTTTCTGGGAGGAAAGGCAAGGATGTAAGGAGAAAGGCGGAAGGGACTGGAGATGTTCTGCTGCAGGGCCCCGCCCTCAACCTGAGGCTGGCTCTCCTGAGCTCAGGGTGGGCCAAAGGTAGGGAGCCGAGGACGGACACCTCTCTCCATCCACCCTCGCCGACCAGAGCTACCACTAACGCAAGGGTCCCCGCACACCTGAGCACTCTCCTGGCGCTCAGTAGGGGCCGCCCACTGAATGGCATTTGTCACCAGAGATGGTTCCTGAATCACTTGAGACCCCCACCCCCAGCCAAGGATGATTTTAATCCTGATGAAAAAAAAATATGTAGGAATCCAGGATCTTAAATCTCCAGTTTGCTAAACTAGGCTCTCGGTGCTGGGATTAAGCCTGGAGCTACAAACAGAAGAACGCGTTGAAAGAGTTAAAACGTATTAATTACTGCCAATGCTCATTTGTGGTCATGAATATCATAATCATAGCTATCACTTACTGCGAGCCTCCCCAGGGCCCAAGTCCTTATACACATAAGCTCGTAAATCCTCTCAATGACCCTACGGAGCAGGGATTAGGATTCCGTGTTCTAGACCAAGACGCAGGCTCGAAGAGGTGAGGAAAGCTTCCACTCAGAGTGGCTCAGACCCTCCCCTCTTCCCACATCTAAATCTACGTTGGGTTTCCTTAAGGAGCATGGATTTCCTTTAATTCCAGATTCTACTTTAAATGTACTTTCACTGGAAGGCAGTTCAGCCCTCCCCTGACTCCCGCCATCTTCTGCGTAGGATGGAGTGATGAGCTCAGTTGAGCCTGTCCTTGTGAATAAGACACGATCCCAGAACTCTGGCAGAGAGGATAACCCTCCTGAAAGGTGCTTGCCCAGAGATGGATGTCAGTCCTACTCCCGCACAGACGGCTGGGACTTCTGCAGGGCAGGGGTGGGCAGAAAAGGGGTGTACCAAGGAATCATCCTCTCAGACTCTTGCGGCAATAGGAGGGGTGCAGGAGCCTGCTGCCCTTTGCCTCTGGAGACCCACACACACTACATGAGGGTGATGCAATGATACGGATTCCCTCTTCTGATTGTCCAAAAGTTTAAAATTTACTGCTCCGAGAAGCATTCCATGTGTAGCTAGAGCTATAGTGAAAGCCCACAAAATAATAAGGCCACCATTTCTCTGTTTGCAGCAAGATTCAAACTGCTCCAAAGTACGGCTCCCAGAAACAAGGGATGAGTTTGGGGGCAAGGGGTTGGCACCAACAGGGCAGGGGTCAATGGGCCCAGGACAGCTGGTCCTGCTTCCCCCTTTCTCCATTTACTTGAGTGGCTTCCTGTAGCCCTCACAGCATCCCAAAGAAGGTGTCTTAGTCTGTTCAGGCTGCTGTAACAGAATACCATAAATGAGGTGCCTTATAAACAGATTTATTTCACACAGTTCTGGAGGCTGGGAATTCCAAGATCAAGGTGCTGGCAGATTCAGTGTCTAGTGAGAGCTGGCTTCCTGATACATAGACGGCCACCCTCTCACTGTGTCCTCACATGGTAGAAGAGGCGAGGGAGCTCTCTGGGGTCTCTTTCATAAGGGCACTAATCTCACTCATTAGAGTTCTGTCCTTATGACCTAATAACTTCCCTAAGGCCCCACCTCCTAATATAATCACCTTGGGAGGTAGGATTCAACATGAATTTTAGGAGGACATAAACATTCAGTCTGTAGATGGTCTGCTATAGAACAAGCTTCCGCGCTCTTCTCTCCTTACTAACCTCACACACGCACGAACACACACACACACACACACACACACACAGCTTATTCCCATAAGAGAGCAAGGAGCCCACAGAGGTCTAATAGAGAAAGATAATAAAGTCTTGTCCTAGAAAAATCAGGTTAATACTCAACTCCTTACAGGCAGTAAGTGGCAATGTGTTACCAATACTGATCAAATTCAGTCTGGATGTGACCAACCCCACAGTCTCCAAGTCAGAGCTGCTTTTACTGGAACAATTTTCCTAAAGGAGTGATTCTACTGCCACCACCCTTCTCCAGAAAAGACCCTGAAAACACCTAAATTGGTCAAGGGTGAGCTGGCAGATGGAACTGAGATGCCTCCTCTGTCCGACCCCGTCCAGCACGAGGCAGGCGGTCACATCCCATCTTCTGGACATTCATAAAGAGACCTGTACAGGTGCCATTCCAGCACCCCTCTGGCTGTCTTCCCCCTCAGCCCAAATGCTTGCAGTGGGAGGGAAGATATGAGAGTCGGGAGGCAAAAAGGGAAGGGAGGATGGAAAGGACAGACCGAGGAAAGTGGCATGAGACTGTGTGTTGGTGTGGGTCTGGGGAAACCCCAGGAGATTGGCTTCCAACAGTGATTAATTTAGTGACAGAAAATAGATTCTCACTGCCAGCCACCAAGCCTGCAGAAGCTGACAATGAAGCAGTCAGCTCTGCGTTCAGGCAGCTCTGGTCTTGTGAGGAGGATATTTGTGAGCTTCGCGCTCTTGCACAAACAGGAGAGTGACTGTGGGAGCCACAGTCCCAGGGTGGGGAAGGAGCCACCCTGCTCCTGAAGATGAAGATGCTAACTCTTTCTAGAGCCTGTCTCTGGCCTCTGGGAGACTCAGGAAGCTAGAGATGCAAGGGTCCCTGTGCACACCGATGCCTGGCCAGCCCTGTCCGGGAGAGTGTCCACGTGGCACCTCTGTGCTGGACGTGTGTGTCAGCCTGACTCCACTGCTGGAGGAAGGCTGAAAGTCCATCTCCTTTTCTGGCAGGCATGACATGATGGCTTATGAAATAGGAAGCCACTCATTCATTCATTCAACCTACTGTACCACACTTCTACTGTGTTTCCACCCTGTGTAAAGCGCTACGGTTCTGACAGCACAGATAAAATAGAAGCAGACCCTGCCTTCCCAGAATTTACAGTGTAGTGAGGGAGACAGAAAATCAATTAAGTGATGAATGGATTTCACCTATCCATCCCATTATGTACACATGGTTCCAAATAATCAAAGGGAACTGATTAGAATGATAAAGCCTGAGATAAGAGTTCAATATCATCTAGCTCATCATAATTTGGCATGTGAGGGAATGGAAGCCCTGAGAGGTTGCATAATGTCCAAAATCACACAGGTAGCAGGTGGCAAGGGCAAGGACCAGAACTTTCATTCCCTCTTTAATGTTTTTCCTGTCACACCACACTGCCACAATCCAAAGAGACCAAACATGAATGAAGCATACTCAAAGTTTCCTGAAGTATTTCTTTGAGTAACCACTCTGTCAAATGCTCCATGAAAAAAGTGTTCTATCATCAACTAAGTTTGCGAAATGCCAGCACTGTGTCTTCCTTATGGAGGCTGACAGTGTACATGATTGTATTAAAGGCTCTGAGGTGTGTGGGAAACGACTCTGTTCATCATTGTCTAAACCAGCGTTTCACAGACTGCTTTGAACACGGAAGCCCTTTTATTCACGTGATGCATCTTAACCGCACACCGGCATTCCTCAGGACTTTGGGAAATCCCAAATCAGTTAAAGTTCTGTGGATTTTAGACATGTGACCCTCCTTTGCTGGTTTTTTTCCTGTTTTCTTATTATGTCAAGCAGCCTTGGTTCTTCCCCTCTAAGTTACATTGCAGGGACTTCCCTGGTGGCACAGTAGTTAAGAATCTGCCTGCCAATGCAGGGGACACAGGTTCGATCCCTGGTCCAGGAAGATCCCATATGCCACAGAGCAACTAAGCCCGTGTGCCACAACTACTGAGCCTGCGCTCTATAGCCTGTGAGCCACAACTACTGAGCCTGTGAACCACAAGTACTGAGCCCGCGTGCCTAGACCCCGTGCTCTGCAACAAGAGAAGCCACCGCAACGAGAAGCCCGCGCACCACAACGAAGAATAGCCCCCACTCGCTGCAACTAGAGAAAGCCCGCGCACAGCAACGAAGACCCAACGCAGCCAAAAATAAATAAATAAATAAATAAATAAATAAATAAATAAATAAATAAATTTTAAGTTACATTGCGTCTGAGTCTTCATTCTCTTTCAGCTCTCTGAGACTCCACATTTCTGGGTATCCCTTTCCCCTGGAATTCTGGAGTTCCCTCTTCTCTTGAATTTCTTCATTTTGCTCTCTGAGAGCGTACTTCTTTCTGCCCCTCAGTAATTGATCTTCAGTCTACTTCGAGCTTGCTTTTTCCTAGGTAGTCAAGGAAAGCACTTGAAACTTCACCAATCACCTTCTTACGCACAATCCAATAACTGACCTATGACCCTTCTCCACCACAATTTGCTTCTTCACTTAACAGTTCATTCATCTGTTTGAACAATACTTATTGAATGCTGATGCATAGGTCACACTGAAGGCCACTTTCTCAGTAATCTCTGCCTGGTTAATTCCACTGGTTAGAGAACTGTGGGAATACGGTTAAGTTCATAAATTTGACCGCTTTGGAGCCCATGAGTTTTATTCTGCCCATGACCTTGAGTCCTGGCCAATATTCTCTCAAGTGGGTGCCTTTGGGCATGAAGGGGACAGGAAAATGGAGTGTGGCTGGCTCGGTTCGATTTGTGACTTCTACTGGAAAAAACATTCAAAGTCCATGCCCCGGGACTGTAGGCATCGTCACATTAAGTATGTCCAAAAAAACTAACAGGAATCCTGTTAGGATTCCTCCCTAAATGAGCCATCCACCCAGTTCTCCCTGATTCCTAATCATCTCTGAAACCATCTCCCTCTGTTAAATGGTGTCATTAATTCATCAGGAAATAGCTAACACGTGTCTTTTATTCCTTTTTACTCAAACAAACCTAATGTTTGCTTCTATTGACTGACATTTCTTTATTCTCCCTGACACTGTGGTTCATGTGTGTTGCTCAGAGATCTCACTTGGACCTGAAGGAATGAGACAGGTGGCCTTGAAAAATACTCACTGTCTGGCAGGAGGATTATCAGCAATATGATCCCTTTCACAAGAAACTTGCTACCACCAGGTGTGCATCTGGGTCTAAATTTTGACTGCATATAGGTATGCGCACACACCACACATACACATGCACAGACAGAGTATTTTTCCATAAGAAGAAAAACTCAGAAGTTGATTTTTCTATGCATCTAAGTTTTGTGGAATCCTTTGAGGAATTATTTTCATGGAATACTGCTTATTACTCCTGCTTTCCCAATACTCAGGAATATTTAAAATATAAGACAAATAATACTCTTACCATAGAGTCATTAAAAAGTGTCATAGAAAACACTACCAACACTTATACCAATCATTAATTTAAAAGACCAAATACAGACACAGAGACTTCCTAACCAACCTTAGATTGCAAAGCTCACAGCCTTCATCTACTATCAGGACTCTTGATTCTTTTCCCTGAGTGAGTAGGAGAGACCTCGTGGTGCTCGGCTCTGCCTGCCCCAGTCCCTCTCTCCTCTCCACTGCACCCTTCTCCTGACTCTGATGGCCCCATTCATACCCTGAGTCCTACAACAACCCCTCTGCCCACTCTGTCCTCCACCACTCTGCCTCTATCCCTGCATTACGGTCTTGTTGCAAACACTTATTTTTCCAAAAGCTCGGTCTACGTTAGCCTTGTCAACTCCTTACACCCACAGAAAGGAAGCATGCTGTAACAGAAAGAACACAGCATTCAAAATAAACCAACATGTTATTTTCCTTACTTTCTTTTATTTTCCTTCTTTTCTCCCAGGCAACCTTCAGCTCACCTCTTCCCCCATCTCTGAACCTTTCTCAACATAGGCAGGTGGTGGTTAAGCCCCAGATGAACAAGACATGAGACGTGCCGAGATTCTTCCTTCCCAGACATATCTTTCATGCCCTTCCTTTCTTTCCTGGTCAAGTCCCTGCTCCCCGCACCAAGAAAACATGAGCCAAAGACAATGAGAGACAGATATCCCTGTTAGGATCCCATGCTTCAAGCGAGACACAGCCCAGATGGCTCAGGCTGAGGACTCCCTGGCCCTCCCCATCTTCTGCTGTCAGTCCCCCCACACACACCCTCCCCTCCCCCAGAACACGCAAACCTTCCAACAAGTTGGGCGTGAATACACCAGCCATCTCAAACACCCAGGGATTTGGGCAAAGTGTTAAGAAGGAATGTAAACAATCATACTAATTGCTGCTGTGACATAAATTATAAATTAAATTAGATGGGCCAGAGTGCTGAGCTCTCCTCCCCCAGCTTCCACCATGAGCACGACAGTAGAGCAGGTATCTCAGAGAGTGGAAGCTAATTTCTCATGAGCACCTTTCGATATTTCAGTAACTAGGCCCCTGGATGCTTTGTGCCAAGGTCTCCCCTAGCTCTGCTGTGTGCCGGGGTTCCAGGGCATCCTAGGTTGGTGCAGGGAGGAGCCCTCATGCAGAGATGGACTGCAGCAGACAAGCACCCCTGCTTTCCACTGGAGTTGCAGCCTCAGAGAGTGAGAACTTCAGAATCAGCCCTGCCTTGGGGAAGTGGCCTGGAGGAAAAGAGGTGGTGAGCTCTCTAAATAACTATGATGAAGCTTGCTGTTCCTTTTTGTGTGACTGCTTGGGAAATCTCTGGGCCTGGAGCAAGGCAGATGCTAAAGGAACATTAGTTGAGTAGATGAATGAATGAACGAATGAGTAAGAGAACGAGTGAGTCTCTTGTAGACCCCCAATGCCTTTACTTTTTGCAGACCCATGTTTTGTTCCATTTCGTTCACTGAGTAGAGGGAGGTGGGACCAGTGGGAGGGGGAGGAAATGGCAGCCCATTGGGTGGGCCTGGGAGGCCTTGCCTTTGCCACAGGCAATGCTTAAAGCTGGCTCAGGTCAACGTGGTCCAGAGGCAGCGGTGAGGGTTTACTGTTCAGTTAAATCAGAATGGGGTGGGGACCAGACCCTAGGTTTCTGTTAGGTTTTTTCAGTAACTCTCCACCCATGGGACAGTTCTCTCTGAGTCACTGGCATCCTCACCTTTCTGTCCCTCTCAGAGAGTTATTTCCATGCTACAAGGCCAAGGCTTATCTTCTGTATAGAAGCCAGAGAGGATGTTGTCAAAGTCTATGCATTTACCCAACAAACATCAACAAGTGACCTGTGGGTGCCTGACACGATGCTGGACTCTGGGGATCCAGAGATGAACTGAGTCAGAGTTGCTGACTTCAAGGGGCTCACAGTCTAGTAGGGACAAGGTAAGCAAACAGATAATGACAGTCCTGGGCTCCCTGTGGGCCTCACAGCCCAGGATGTCTCCATGAAACGTCAGGGACCCTGTCACCAATGATGAGTATAAAGCCCAGAGAGGACCAGAGCTGGGTTCACAGCTCTTCTGGGACCCTCTCCTTGTTCCCACCTGGAGCTCTTTGCTCTCCACTAAACTGTGCAGCAGCTTGGCCACCCAGAGCTCCCTGAGGCGGCATTCCAGTGCCTCTCTGTTATGTCCCTTCTATTGAAAACCTGCCACAAAGAGCACCCATTTCCCCAGGGACACCAGGAGCATGGCCAAATACCTTTGCCTACCTTGGTCTTTCTTCCATTGTTTTCATCAATATAAATCCAAAGTGCCAACTACCTTTTAGATTAGAGGCCTGCAGGCTGCCACAAAAGGAGACCACAGTGGGAGAGGGCTATTTGTGTGCTTTCATTAAAGCAGGCGGTTGCTTGTCAGGCTGCCAGCACCCCTGAATGCATGTCTTCCTGGGGTGACAGAGAATCAATTGTCTTGATGCAACTTCTGGATCCTTGTTCCAGCCCTGGCTTGGGTCCCACGGAGGCCCTCAGACAGACATCAATAATCTTGTCTCTCATTGCCTTTATCAGCCTCCATCCAGTGCCATTAGAATGCGCCAATATTTATGTACATTTGAACGGCACTGCCAGCAGCAGCATTACAACAGGGTGTCCAGCCAGGGGGAGTAAAGGAAGGCTGCAGGCTGAGTTTTCTCTCCCTCACTCTGCTTTTGTTTGGTCTCAGGCCAGAGGGCTTCTCTATCCCCAGGTCCTTCTCTCCATCACCTGAGGTCGCAATTTTCATTGCCACTCAGAGGCTCAACATTAATAAAAATAGGTAATATTTTGGGAGGACCCATAATGGTCAGGATATGCTGTTTTACATGCCTTCATTATCTCATGTAATCATCTCAAAATTCAGCATGGTAAGTGGTATTGCTATGTAACAGATGAATGAATCAAGGCTCAGAATGGTTGAGGAAGCTCAAGGTCATACAGCTGTTATCAGGGTTACAGGCAGGGTAACAAGGTCACACAGAAAGAACCTGGTTTTAGCTTATATCTGGACCAAAACGCTATGTACTTTTACTCAATTATACTGCCTCGTGTTTTTTAAAATTCAATAAGTGTAAAATATAGTTATTGAGTACCTACTATGTGCCAGATACCGTGATAGGTGGAAGATATTCAAGTGACTAAGACAGATGAGGTCTCTGTTCTAGTGTGGGGACGTTGTAAGACAACAAACAAACACACCCACAAGAAAATATTACCTGGTGATAAGTGTGTGCAGAGAGTTAATATAGGTTGATGTGAAAGTGAATGATTGGGAGGCTACTTTTAGATGGAGTGACCAGAAGTCCTCTTGAGGAGGTGACATTCAGAATGAGTCATGACTGGCAAGGAGAAGCTGGCCACATTACCCTCATGGGCACTTACTAGTAACCCTAGGGTGGGAATGAGCGGGGTGGGTTTGAGGAAAGGAAGGAAGACCAGCGTGGCTGAAACTTAGCAGCTGATGGGGTGAAATGTGGGAGATGAGGTGGGAGAGGTAGGTAGAGCTGGGTCTCCCTGGCTTATATGCCAGAGGAAGCCATTTGTATGTAATTGTGATAAGAAGTCACCGGACTCCATCAGATACAATTGAAGATCCCCCTGATTTTGTGTGGAGAAGGGTTGGAGTAGAACAAAGGGAGAAACAGGTGTTAGGAGACTGCTGTGACAGTAGCTTAGGGAGGGGTGGACTTGCTGAGGGAATGACAGACATGAACACAGGCTTAAGAAGTAGGTAAATTGGACTGGCTGATGGATTGCATATGGGGTGTAAGGGAGAGAGAAGAATCAAGAAAGTCTCGCAGGTTTTGGAACTGAGCAACCTGGTGAATCACAGTGCCATTTATGAAAAGGGGGAGGGTTGAATGAGGAATTGATTGGAAGGCTTGGGGTAGGGAGTCAAGGGTTATGTTTGGGCCATTTAAAAGCTCTAGATGATAATTAAACCTCTATATAAATAATTGGATATCATCTTGGAGAATGTACAGATGTAGATGAGAAGGAGGTCCAGGTCTATCCCTGCCACACCTTAACATTCAGAGATAGAGCAGAGGAAGGGAAGCCTGAGAAAGAGAGGTCAGTAGGGCAAGAAGAAAACCTGGGGGTTGTGACGTCCAGGAAGCAGAGAGATGAAACGTTTTCAGAATAATCATGATGATGATTGAAGAAGGAGGAATAGGAAAAGAAGGGGAAGAAGAAAAAGAAGAAGGAGAAGGAGAAGAGGGAGAGGAGAAGGAGAGGGAGAGGAAAAGGAAGAAGTAGAAGAAGAAGAAGGGGAAAGGGAAGGAGAAGAAGAAAAAGAAAAGAGGGAGACACTGTTATTCTCCCTGTTTTATAGACGAGACAACCAAGGCACAGAGAAGCTACTTAAAAGTGAAATCAATGGTATTTCTTCCTCTGTGTTCATTGAATAAGCAATGCCCAGTTCCTTCTTTCTGTGCCCTACAAATCAGCTTCTGAGCCTCAAACAGGTCCTGACTGAGTTCTCCGGAGGTCCTGTCCTTTTTCAGCCCTGAACTTGGTTTATTAATCTCTTTGTCAGTTTCAATGCACAGATCAGGGGAAAGCTGCTAGCTTAGCTGACAGACAAGCAGGTTGCAGCTCTGGAGAGTAATCAGGTTTCCTATTTGGCTCTATTCTCCTATAGAAACGTTTTCTTCAGGCTCATCCCCTCCCCAGTTGCTAAACACATCACATGATACTTGGGCCATCCCTTGCCACCCAAAACTGCTCCAAATCCCTTCTCGAGACCTCATCCAACTCTTACCTCTTCTGAGGGGGCTTCCCTGAGACACCTACCCTATTCATCTCTGCAGTCCCTCAGAAATTATTTCATATATAATTAATTGTCATTCCTAATTAGGCTCAATTTTGCACTTTCTGTTGGCAAAGTATTTGGGTTCCCATGACATACATCACAGTCAAAAACGTTATTACTGAGCAGAAACAAGAAGAACAACAATCCTGCAGCCTGTGGAAAAAAACCCACATTCACAGAAACATAGACAAGATGAAAAGGCAGAAGGCTATGTACCAGATGAAGGCCAAAGATAAAACCCCACAAAAACAACTAAATGAAATGGAGATAAGCAATCTTCCAGAAAAAGAATTCAGAATAATGATAGTGAAGATGATCCAGGACCTCGGAAAAAGAATGGAGGCAAAGATCGAGAAGATGCAAGAAATGTTTAACAAAGATCTAGAAGAATTAAAGAACAAACAAACAGAGATGAACAATAAAATAACTGAAATGAAAAATACACTAGAAGGAATCAATAGCAGAATAACTGAGGCAGAAGGACAGATAAGTGACCTGGAAGACAGAAAGGTAGAATTCACTGCTGTGGAACAGAATAAAGAAAAAAGAATGAAAAGAAATGAAGACAGCCTAAGAGAACTCTGGGACAACATTAAATGCAACAACATCCGCATTATAGGGGTCCCAGAAGGAGAAGAGACAGAGAAAGGACCTGAGAAAATATTTGAAGAGATTATAGTCGAAAACTTCCCTAACATAGGAAAGGAAATAGCCACCCAAGTCCAGGAAGCGCAGCAAGTGCCATACAGGATAAACCCAAGGAGAAACATGCCGAGACACGTAGAAATCAAATTGGCAAAAATTAAAGACAAATTATTGAAAGCAACAAGGGAAAAATGACAAATAATATACAAGGGACCTCCCATAAGGTTAACAGCTGATTTCTCAGCAGAAACTCTACAAGCCAGAAGGGAGTGGCATGATATACTTAAAGTGATGAAAGGGAAGAACCTACAACCAAAATTACTCTACCCAGCAAGGATCTCATTCAGATTCGATGGAGAAATCAAGAGCTTTACAGACAAAGAAAAGCTAAGAGAATTCAGCACCGCCAAACCAGCTCTACAACAAATGCTAAAGGAACTTCTCTTAGTGGGAAACACAAGAGAAGAAAAGGACCTACAAAAACAAACCCAAAACAATTAAGAAAATGGTCATAGGAACATACATATCGATAATTACCTTAAATGTGAATGGATTAAATGCTCCAACCAAAAGACACAGGCTTGCTGAATGGATCCAAAAACAAGACCCATATATAAGCTGTCTACAAGAGACCCACTTCAGACCTAGGGACACATACAGACTGAAAGTGAGGGGATGGAAAAAGATATTCCATGCAAATGGAAATCAAAAGAAAGCTGGAGTAGCAATACTCATATCAGATAAAATAGACTTTAAAATAAACAATGTTACAAGAGACAAGGAAGGACACTACATAATGATCAAGGGATCAATCCAAGAAGAAGATATAACAATTATAAATATATATGCACCCAACATAGGAGCACCTCAGTACAAAAGGCAACTGCTAACAGCTCTAAAAGAGGAAATCGACAGTAACACAGTAATAGTGGGGGACTTTAACACCCCACTTACACCAATGGACAGATCATCCAAAATGAAAATAAATAAGGAAACAGAAGCTTTAAATGACACAATAGACCAGATAGATTTAATTGATATTTATAGGACATTCCATCCAAAAACAGCAGATTACACTTTCTTCTCAAGTGTGCACTGAACATTCTCCAGGATAGATCATATCTTGGGTCACAAATTAAGCCTGAGTAATTTTAAGAAAATTGAAATCATACCAAGCATCTTTTCTGACCACAACACTATGAGATTAGAAATCAATTACCGGGAAAAAAACATAAAAAACACAAACACAAGGAGGCTAAACAATACGTTATTAAGTAACCAAGAGATCACTAAAGAAATCAAAGAGGAAATCAAAAAATACCTAGAGACAAATGACAATGAAAACACGATGATCCAAAACCTATGGGATGCAGCAAAAGCAGTTCTAAGAGGTATACAAGCCTACCTCAAGAAACAAGAAAAATCTCAAATAAACAATCTAACCTTACACCTAAAGGAACTAGAGAAAGAAGAACAAACAAAACCCAAAGTTAGCAGAAGGAAAGAAATCATAAAGATCAGAGCAGAAATAAATGAAATAGAAACAAAGAAAACAATAGCAAAGATCAATAAAACTAAAAGCTGGTTCTTTGAGAAGACAAACAAAATTGATAAACCATTAGCCAGACTCATCAAGAAAAAGAGGGAGAGGACTCAAATCAATAAAATTAGAAATGAAAAAGGAGACGTTACAACAGACACCGCAGAAATACAAAGCATCCTAGGAGACTACTACAAGCAACTCTATGCCAATAAAGTGGACAACCTGGAAGAAATGGACAAATTCTTAGAAAGGTATAACCTTCCAAGACTGTACCAGGAAGAAATAGAAAATATGAACAGACCAATCACAAGTAATGAAATTGAAACTGTGATTTAAAATCTTCCAACAAACAAAAGTCCAGGACCAGATGGCTGCACAGGTGAATTCTATCAAACATTTAGAGAAGAGCTAATACCCATTCTTCTCAAACTCTTCCAAAAAATTGCAGAGGAAGGAACACTCCCAAACTCATTCTATGAGGCCACCATCACCCTGATACCAAAACCAGACAGAGATACTACAAAAAAAGAAAATTACAGACCAATATCACTGATGAATATAGATGCAAAAATCCTCAACAAAATACTAGCAAACAGAATCCAACAACACATTAAAAGGATCATAAACCATGATCAAGTGGGATTTATCCCAGATATGCAAGGATTCTTCAATATACACAAATCGATCAATGTGATACACCATATTAACAAATTGAAGAATAAAAACCATATGATCATCTCAATAGATGCAGAAAAAGCTTTTGAAAAAATTCAACACCCATTTATGATAAAAACTCTCCAGAAAGTGGGCATAGAGGGAACCTACCTCAACATAATAAAGGCCATATACTACAAACCCACAGCAAACATCATTCTCATTGGTGAAAAACTGAAAGCATTTCCTCTAAGATCAGGAACAAGACAAGGATGTCCACTCTCACCACTATTATTCAACATAGTTTTGGAAGTCCTAGCCACAGCAATCAGAGAAGAAAAAGAAATAAAAGGAATACAAATTGGAAAAGAAGTAAAAGTGTCACTGTTTGCAGATGACATGATACTATACATAGAGAATCCTAAAGATGCCACCAGAAAACTACTAGAGCTAATCAATGAATTTGGTAAAGTTGCAGGATACAAAATCAATGCACAGAAATCTCTTGCATTCCTATATTCACTATATTCCTATTTCACTGATGAAAACTCTGAAAGAGAAATTAAGGAAACACTCCCATTTACCATTGCAACAAAAAGAATAAAATACCTAGGAATAAACCTACCTAGGGAAACAAAAGACCTGTATGCAGAAAACTATAAGACACTGGTGAAAGAAATTAAAGATGATATCAACAGATGGAGAGATATACCATGTTCTTGGATTGGAAGAATCAATATTGTGAAAATGACTATACTACCCAAAGCAATCTACAGATTAAATGCAATCCTTATCAAATTACCAATGGCATTTTTTACAGAACTAGAACAAAAAAATCTTAAAATTTGTATGGAGACACAAAAGACCCCGAATATCCAAAGCAGTCTTGAGGGAAAAAAACGGAGCTGGAGGAATCAGACTCCTTGACTTCAGACTATACTACAAAGCTACAGTAATCAAGACAATATGGCACTGGCACAAAAACAGAAATATAGATCGATGGAACAGGATAGAAAGCCCAGAGATAAACCCACGCACATATGGTTGCCTTCTTTTTGATAAAGGAGGCAAGAATATACAATGGAGAAAAGACAGCCTCTTCAATAAGTGGTGCTGGGAAAACTGGACAGCTACATGTAAAAGAATGAAATTAGAACACTCCCTAACACCATACACAAAAATAAACTCAAAATGGATTTGAGACCTAAATGTAACACTGGGCACTAAAAAACTCTTAGAGGAAAACATAGGAAGAACACTCTTTGACATAAATCACAGCAAGATATTTTTTGATCCACCTCCTAGAGTAATGGAAATAAAAACAAAAATAAACAAAGGGGACCTAATGAAACTTAAAAGCTTTTGCACAGCAAAGGAAACCATAAACAAGATGAAAAGACAACCCTCAGAATGGGAGAAAGTATTTACAAATGAATCTTCGGACAAAGGATTAATCTCCAAAATATATAAACAGCTCATGCAGCTCAATATTGAAAAAACAAACAACCCAATCCCAAAATGGGCAGGAGACCTAAATAGACATTTCTCCATAGAAGACATACAGATGGCCAGAAAGCACATGAAACCTGCTCAACATCACTAATTATTAGAGAAATGCAAATCAAAACTACTAATGAGGTGTCACCTCGCACTGGTTAGAATGGGCATCATCAGAAAATCTACAAACAACAAATGCTGGAGAGGGTGTGGAGAAAAGGGAACCCTCTTGCACTGTTGGTGGGAATGTAAATTGATACAGCCACTATGGAGAACAGTATGGAGGTTCCTTAAAAAACTAAAAATAGAATTACAATAGGACCCAGCAATCCCGCTACTGGGCATATACCCTGAGAAAACCATAATTCAAAAAGACACAGCACCCCAGTGTTCATTGCAGCACTATTTACAATAGCCAGGTCATGGAAGCAACATAAATGCCCATCGACAGATGAATGGATAAAGAAGAAGTGGTACATATATACAATGGAATATTACTCAGCCATAAAAAGGAACGAAATTGGGTCATTTGTAGGGACGTGGATGCATCTAGAGACTGTCATACAGAGCAAAGTAAGTCAGAAAGAGAAAAACAAATATCGTATATTAACACATATATGTGGAACCTAGAAAATGGTACAGATGACCCGGTTTGCAGAGCAGAAATTGAGACACATATGTAGAGAACAAACGTATGGACACCAAGGGGGGAAAGTGGCAGGTGGGGAGGGGTTGGTGGTGGGATGAATTGGGAGATTGGGATTGACATGTATACACTGATGTGCATAAAATGGATGACTAATAAGAAAATAAATAAATTTTAAAAAATAAGTAAAAAAGAAAAAATCATTATTACCAGAGGTGAAAATAACAATGAAGGGAGGGAAATGTAACCCTGGGTGTCTGAAAAGGGGCTAGGAGAGAAAAAATAATCTGAGATGCCAATTAACCTTGGAGCAGAGGCATGCAAGAGCAGGGGACATCAAGGAGAGCCTGTAGGTAGGGGCGAGGGTGAATGTGGTCTGGGGCAGAACACTGCAGGTCCTAGAAAAGACCCAGGCTCTCTGCCACTGGATATGCTCAGAACATGATCTTGTGCAGCTAGACATGGCCCTGGCTGGTCCTCCAGGGAGCAGGCGCAGGAGCAGGGCCATGTGGGAAGTGAGTCTGGCTGCAGCTTCCCTTCTGTTCTGGCTCTTGTCACACCCATCTGAAATGGACCAAGTACGTCTGCACATGGAATGTGCCCTAGCAATGGTCAACATAATTGAAGAGTGCTCCAAGTTCCCTCTACCAATCTTCTCATCTGCTTAGAGTACAAAATTTGTATACCTGAAGAACAAAGCTTTTAATTTTGCAGCTATAAACAAGGGGGCTCATTTCCAAGAGCACAGTGGGGAAAGGTGAGACACACAAGGGGTAGGCAGGTGTGGAAGTAGCCAGATGAGATTCTGCCCTAAATGGGATCATCAGTGGGGGAGCAAAGAGGAAGGTCTCATAAAAAAGGCATAGGAGACATGGGAAGAAGTGTCATGAATTTCACAAGCCCCTGCGATAGGCCCTATTTTCCTCCAATGTATGCAGACAAAGACAAATAGGGTAAAGAGAGACCCCTTATTATGCACCGGTGAGGCCCTGTAGAGCTGCCCCCACATATAGGGAGACCCACCTCCATCCTGCTTCATGGAAGTCTGAAGAATGTTCATTCAGTCATTCAGCAAATATTTATTGAACATCTATTATGTGCAGGCCCCATTCTAGGTGCTTGAACTACATCATTGAACAAAGACACAGACCCCTGCATTTGTGGAGCATATATTCAAAGTGATAGTACTCAGACACCAAACTACAACATGATAAATGGTAACATATATGGGATGTTAGAGGTAATTCAAGCCAAGTCTTTGAAAGAGCCCATCTTTCCCAAAGCGTGCACTCCCCTAAATTCCACATTCTCAGGTACAGCCTAGGTATATTCTCTGTTATCTCATCAGAAATCTCTGAGGCCAGAGTTGCCACAATTCTTACTTCTTTCTTATTCCAACAAGCACCCTCCTCCCCCCGTGACGTGTCCTACACACATATTGGACACAGACAGGATGCTCAACCCCACGTGTGACATTGAATCAGTCATCGTCGTTTGGGAGCACAGATTCTGTCCCCTGACAGAAATCCTCTTCTGAAATGATCTGTTCACCCTAGAGTCCCTTTCCCACAGATCCTTCCCTGTGGCACATTTGGCAAATGTGGTTATCCAAGGAGGGTTGGTCTAACTCAGGGAGAAAAGAGAAAAACCTCATTCCTATTATGATTGATTTCCCTTCCTGTCAGGCTTAGGTCTCCCAGGAGCCCCATCTCCACTTATCACCCTCAAAACTCCCTTTCCTGGATCACTCCTGACCCAGAAGAAGAGTTGGGGATGAGGCAAACGCTGTATTCTTTACCTGTGTCCCACAGGTGACTGTTCTAAAATTTTCCAGATTGAACATCTGAGAACACTTTGATTTCATCTCATTTTTAGCACATATGCATACATGCATGAAAGGGAGAGAACAGCATCCTTCCATGTGCCTAGCGCTAGGGGAGATGGGCAGAAATATTCTTGGGTAGTAGATCATGGACCAGGCTGAAATACCTCTAGACTGCTCTCTTGCCCTTCACCTCTTCTCCTATGTATTGTATCAAGTTCCATAAAGACATAGCTAAGCTGTACTTTCAAATTCAGTGTACGTGAAAAATAGAAGGATAAGGCTTAAAAATCCAGTGCTCAGATACACCAGAGTTCTCTGAGGTCAGTCCTAGGCCCCTTTCTCTTCTCACTCATACATTAGTTCTGTCCAACCTCACCCATGTCCTCTCTTCAGATACTACCTCTCTGCCCATGACTCACAGGCTTCTCTTTGCAGTCAGATGTCTCTGAGTCTTAGAACTGAGCAGCCCACAACATCCCAAGGGATATTTCTCCTTGGTTCACTACCAGGTTCCTCAACACCACACAAAAATAACAAACTCATAATCCTCCTACCACCACCTCCAAGCCTGGACCTCTTCCATCATCTTTTATCTCAGCAATAGCTTCACCACCATCCAGGGGTACAAACCAAAAATCCAAGCATCGTTGTTGGCTCTCCTTTGCTCTCACGCTCATAGTCAATCTAGCCACAGTCCTAACAATTTTGCCTCCCAAAGTCTCTTGAATCTATCTACCTCCCTTTGCCTCTGTTGCCATCACCTTAATCCCCAAACTCACGCCCTCTCACTTGGACCACTTTAAGATTTCCAGGCAAACTTCACCTGGCTCCCTCTCTAATCAGATTCTCACATTGCAACCTGAGGAATTTCTAAATGTAAATCTGGGGGTGCCCCCACACCCTCACCACACCTACATTTACTTCAATAGTTTCCTGTTGCTCAAAGAATAAATACCAAAATCCTTGTGTTGTGAGCTGAATGGTGTCCCTGCCAAAATTCATATGTTGAAGTCACACCACACCCCATACCTCAGAAGATGATTGTCTTTGGACATAGTGTCTTTAAAGAAGTAATTCAGTTAAAATGAGATCATTAGGGTAGTTCCCTTAGTCAATGTGACTGGTGTTCTCATAAAAAGAGGAAATTTGGACCCAGACAGGCAGAGGGCCGACCAGGGAGAAGACTCAGGGAGAAGAGGACCATTTACAAGCCAAGGAGAGGTCTCAGGAGATGTGAACCCTGCCGACACCTTGATCTCGGACTTCTAGCCTCTGAAATTGTGAGATAATAAATTTCTAATGTTTAAACCATTGTGTCTGCGGTGCTTTTGTTATGGCAGCCCTAGTAAATGAATGCATCTTAATAGGGCTGCAAAGTCCTCCATGGCTTGTGGGTAATTTTAAAATATATCCACAGAATTTTTGATCCTCTCCCTTCAAAAGGCAGAGCCTAATTCTCCTCCCTTTGAGTGTGGACTATACTTAATGTGTCGCCTCTAACAAATAGAACTTAATGGAAGTGACAGTGAGTGAATTCCCAGATTAGGACTTAAAAGGCATTATGGCTTCCTTCTTCTTCTCTTGCTCTCGGATCACTGCTCTGTGGGAAACCAGCTGCCGTATCATGAGGACCCTCAAGGAGCCCTATGGAGAGGTCACATGGGGAGGTCTGAGGCCTCCTGCCAACAGCCATGTAAGCGAGTTATCTTGTAAGCAGATCCTGTAGTACCAAACAGACCTTCAGATGACCGCAGCCCTTGCCAAGGTCTTGACTGTGGCTTCATGAGAGACCCTCAATCAGAACCACTCAGCTAAGCTGCTCCTGAATTCCTGACCCACCGAAACTGATGAAAAGAAGGCCAAAGAGAAACACTGGTTATGAATTGGGTAATCTTTCCTTATATAGACAATAACATGGGTAGTTCAGTACCTGACAGACATAGTGACCCTAGAAGAGAAAGCCCCAACCCATTTTTAAAAGTAAATATCGTAATTTTAAATAAAAATACATGCTTTTAAATCCAAGCATTTTGTTTAATCAGACTATTTAGCTGCACTCAGGCTGCTTTGCCCTAGTTCGAATCTGTGTTGTTTGTAAGTGTATTTTATGAATGACATTTCTTTAAAAGAAAAAAAAAAACCCACCAGAAACATATTTATCTTAAGCCTCTTTATCTCAGGCTATTTTGCATGTATATGTATGTACATATATCTATATCTGTAATTTCTCCCTAGCACCAGGAAAGCCAGACTTGGGAAGAGCTTTTATTCATTATTTAATCAAGGAAAGAGCTTTAAGTCAAACAAGAGCAGGGAAGGGAAGGGTTGGGGCGGGGGGTGGAGGGGGGAGACGTCCAGGCAGGAGCAAAAGAGTCTGGGCAAGAGAGAACATTTTTATAAACAGACTCTCGAGATAAAAACCTGAACAAAGAGCAACAAACAGCTCCTTTCTACATCTTTTTTTCTTTCCTTTCTTGAAGCTTCTGACAGACTCAATTCCCTTCCTGCATAATCTCCTCTCACTTCTTTCTGGAGCAATGTCAGTGTTCTGAATACAGAAATACATCACTACTTGTTTCCCTTAAGGTGGATCCTTCCTCTGGCTACAAACAGAGGAGGGAAAAGTCCAGCCCAGCCACCAGTAGGCTGAGTGTGCCTGCCTCCTCATTCTCTGCTACAGGGCTTTCAAATCTTGCAAACTTCTCCACCCTGGGGACTCTTTCCCTTACCTAGAGGGTTCTCCCTGGTTTCATTAATTTTGCAAGAAGCAGATGGTGGCTGATATTCGGCCTCAGTTCCACCTTGGGTAAATCAGAGGGACTCGGCCCACAGTAACCTGGAGAGGTAGGTTGCTCCCACCCACATTTTGCAGCTAAGGGGACTGAGGCTCAGAGAGACAGCTTCATGTTCGTAGAAGGAATCCTGACTTTGGGATCAGCCCTGCCTTTCCACCATGATGAACTCTGACTCTCTACCCCCATGTTTCTTGCCTTTCCCTATCAAAATATTTTCCTAGGAAATATTCCTTTGTGGTCTAAATCTTCCCCCTTTTGTATTTCTCCCATCAGCTCAATCCCATCACCTCTTTCAACTTTCTTTAATTCATTACTTCAACAACTATTTATGGAGCATGTCCTGTGTGAAGCAATGAAACTACTCTGGTGGAATTTACATTCTAGCTAAGGAAGATAGGTAACAAACAAGCAAACATGTCCCATGTCAATGGTGATCAGTGCTAAGTAAGGAGAAAAGACCAGGCAGGGCATAGAGGGTAGGGAATGCTCGTGTGGGAAGGAGGGCCTTGCCCTTCTATAATGGGTGGTCAGGGAGGTCTCATGGAAAGGTGACCCTTAAGAGCAGACATGAAGGAAGGGAGGAATTCGACTGGGGGTGGGGAGGTTTCTAGGAGGAGGGAACAGGAAGTGCAAAGATGCTGAAGTCTTTGGTGTGTTTGAGGAAGAGTGAGAAGGCCAGTGTGGCTGGAGTTAAGGGTCAAGGAGGCGTGGCAGGTGAGGCTAGAGAAGAAAGAACAAAGCGGGCCAGGAGCAAGAGATCAGATTAGCGCCGTGAGGAGGAGAGCATGAGGGCCTTCTGATGTAACAGCTTTGGTTTTTACTCTAAGTGAGCCAGAAAGCTATTGGAGGGTTATCAGCAGGAGATCAAACTTGATCACTCCAGTAGTGTGCTTAGAATAGACTGGGGGTAGGGAGGCAAGTTTGGAGGAAGGAAGACCCATTAGGAGGCACTGCAGGAAGCCAGGTGCAAGTTGATGGAGACAGACGAAAGGATGAGACTGGTTAGATTTTGGAGACATTTAGAGGGTGGAATCAATGGGGTTTGCTAACGGCTTGATGGAGGACGTAAGACAAAGAGAAATCAAGGATGACTTCAAGGTTTGGCCGTAGTAACTGGAAGAATGGAGTTGCCAAAACTGAGAGGGAGCAGACTGTGAGAGAAGGAAAATCAGTGATAGTAAAGAGGGAGGGGGGAAGTTTGCAAAGAGAGGAGGTGAGAGATTGTCATGTAGGAGAGAAGGAGAGTGAATGGACTAGGAAAATGCAGTAGTATTGTCCAGCAGAGATAAGGACTAACTTGAGGTCTGTGACAATGAATGTAAAGTGACATCATTGCTGGGTCTGGGGGGGGGTCTTTTGTCCAGCCATTTTAAGCTGCATTTATATAAGTGTGGAGTGGGCAGAGAGTTGGATTTAACCAAGGTTGGGGATTTGCTGGCCAGGATGCTGGAAGACAAGATGTGGGAAGGAATTGAGTCTATGCATGGGAGGGATGGCAATGAAGATCAAGGGCACCCAAGCAGGATAGGAGGGGAGCACGGCAGGAGGGGCGAGAAGAGTGCAAAGTTAGCGGGATCAATAGGTTGTACGTTTTGGAAAAGGTGGAAGAATTGTTAGGATGGGGAGGCAAAAGAGAGTGAGCTGGGAAGTCAGGGGGTGGTGGTCAGAGATGGAAAGGCTTAAAATGGAGATTATGGATGGGTGTAGAAATTGGAGGGTCAAGGGAATGAGAATGGGAGTGGGTGACTCCCAGAATCATCTTCCCTGACGCCTCGCATATCTGGGGCTCCCCTCCTTCTCTTCTACCCGTGTGCTTTTCCAAGAACCCTTTCCCTTTCTGATATTTACAGCATTAACGGATACAAATCTGGCTCATTCCCTCTGCCCTTATTGGTCCCCTCTTGCGTTCGTGTGGGTCCTCGGAGAAGCAGAAGTCACAGGACTAAACACAGAAGAATTTCATTAAGGGAGATGTCTGAGAGAGGGAATGGGGAGGGAGCTGGGTAAGGCTGGGAGAATTGTCTGACCACCGTGCAAGAGAGTAGGTTGAGTGGAAGTATTTAGATAGCTGGGCAATCTAACAAAGGTTTAAAGTTGGCAAGCCTGTCAGGGAGTCCTCTACCTGGAAACATCTATCAGAGACCTGTAAGAAACAGAAACTGGTCTGCCTTGGCATCCCCAACACAGTCATTGGCTGGGAGCAGCCCGTGGGCAGCGTGGGCTCCAGCTAACGTACCGATAGATTTCAAGGAGTGCATCATCTGGGGTCCTTGGTCAATTATGCTGTCCATAATTGGGATTCTATGAAGTCCATTTCCACAGATGCCACCGTAATCCACCTACAGGACCAAGCTCAGGAGTGAAGTCGCTGCTTTTTAGTTTACTATCCTGTAACTTTGAGCTCTTTGCTAAGATCTGGGTGCTGCTACCTTAGAGAGAAGTGTGTGGGCAAAGTGCAGCTGCCTGATTTCCTTCCACATGGACTGAACCCCAGAGAAGTTTCTGTGCTTTCAGGAAGCCTGCACCGTGCACACTGCCTGTCCAGCGGCCACTGTTAACATGGGCACAGGCACGGGGTTTGCAAGAGCTGGGCTTGGAGAGCATTGGGACGAGCAGACCACGGAGGTGGTACCGGGGCCTCCTTTGATCCCATTTATCACACCTCTGCTGACACCAGGCAGGCTCCTCGTCTCCCACTAAAGGGCTCTTTTCTCCTATCCATCTGGCATTCTTCACATACCGCCTGATTCTCTCTGTCCCATGTTTCCCACTCATCGATACCTGAAAATTCAGCCGTCACAGAACGTCACCTCAAAGGCTTCGTTCTCCTCCCCAAGCCAGATTTCTCAGGCCTCCCAACCAAATAAACATCATTTCAGCCCCTGGCAGCTTGCGCCTTTGATTTCTCCTTCCCTCTGCAATTCATTTCACCCCACGTCCCTCGATAAAACCTGACATGTCATCCGGGCACTATCTCTCCAGTCTATCCCTATACTTTTCTGCTTCTGCCAAACATTGGCTCATGCTCCAGTTATCGCCTTCTGCAACTAGCACCAGCTCCTACTGTCTGATTTTGCAGTGCCCTTTTTCTATCTTTTTCCTCGTCCTTCCCTCTCACTGTGCTCTTGTCTCATCCCTTGTCTCACAGCTCCTCTTCCCACTCTCCTCTCTCCACCATCAAAAGGGACTTCACAGATCCACTCACCCCACCCACACGTCCTCTCACCCTGGTCTTGAATAAGGCCCCAGTGCATACTTCTCAAAACGGTTTCTCCTAAAACAGAAATCAAAAACAAAACCAAAAAAATATTCCTTCCAACAGTGGGACCATTTAGAGCAAAGCCTTCCTTCAAGCAGTCCTGCATCCCCAGCCCCCAGCAGGCCTGCAGAGATCCCACTGGATGCACCCACAAGAGGTGGGGATTTTTTTTTTTTTTGGCTCCATCGTGAGGCATGTTGTTCCCCAACCAGGGATCCAACCGGAGCCCCCTGCAGTGGAAGCACAGAGTCTTAACCACTGGACCACTAGGGAAGTCCAGAGGTGAGGATTTTAGAGCTAAGGGCTAAGGCTGAAGTGGGAGTAATAATGAAGTTTGGAGCAGGGAGTCTACAGGTGGTTTCCTCAAGGTTACCCACTAGTGAGTGGCAAAGCTAGAACCCAGGTATAGTGACACTCAATCCAATATTCTTTCAACTTTTTATTAACGGTGCTTCCAATTAAGAAGAAATTCCAACATTGGGCGAGAGCCTGGGCTCTGAACAGCCCTAGTGCACTGGTAGAGGAGCAGCCTCGCGGAGCTCAGCAGGGAGCTTGTTGGAAATGCAGAATCTGGGCTCCACTCAGACCCACGGAGTCACCACCTGCACTTTCACGGGATCCCCAGGTGACTCCGATACATATTAAAATATGAGAAGCACTGATCCAGAGACCCTCAGGCCTGCCTCCCAATTCCAAGACTGTGACTTCACTTGCCAGACTAGAGGCCCCAGAACACAGGTATTTGGCAGTCAGTTTATAGTGCAGTAGAGAGACCTCCCTGTAACACAAAATATGCTAAGTCAATTTTGTTTCCTGACAGACTGATCAAACAGTCCTATCCCTGAATTACTTTTGTCTTCTATAAATGGCAAGCCAAGCTACTCATTTTCCAGGGATATTTTCAAAGGAAGACACTCTAAGGGCGACTCCAAAGCACACTTTACGGCTATTATATCTTCCATGTACACCAAATGGCGCCACACTGGGACCCCACAGTGCAAGCCACGAGATGCACGTGGTGAGAAGAAGCAAGTAAATACAGGCGCGTCACAGACCCTGTTCTCAGCGCCGCCACTCCACCCACTGAGATGCCCGCACAGTGCCTCAAGCTATATTTAGACTGACGTGCCACCTCTGGGTTGTCACCCAGACAGCTTTCTTTGTACTCTAAAGAAAGAGAGTCCCTGGAAACACTGATTTTGGGGATCCATGAGCACCGTCCTTCCTCCAGATCCACGGACCGGGAGAAAGGCAGCCTTGGCAAAAGACCAGGCAGCCTGGACTGAGCCTCTTGGCAGATGAGGGGCAGGGCAACTAAAATGGAGCGTGGGGCAGTGTCGGTTATCTCCTGCTGAGACGAGGTAAAGGGTCAGAAATACACTCCCAATAACCCTACCTCTAGGCACAGCGGGTGCGTGTGCACGCAGAGTGGGTACTGAAAAAGAGCTTCCAGGAAAAAAAGACATTCCCATCTGAATGGCAGTGTCTGCCCCGCAGTTCCGGGAGATTTCAGGTGTGATTTGGATGCACCTGCCCAATACACATAGATAAACATCTGGAGCCATTAAATGTTCTGCATTTCAGGGCTGTTCTGGATCCATACCAAATGAGGACGTCGCTTTCTTCTTTCTGCTTGGGATAAAAACGTGCTTGAAAGACATAGAATCCTTTGGATCTGCTCTCACTTAAAAAGCACAGTTACTCCTAAAGTTTTCAGTTTGCTACCACAGACAGTTTCCTGCTCAAATATAGTCACCCAAAATATACATCCATAATTCTTAGCATCTGCTCTGTACAGAGAAGCATATTTTGATATTCCAGGAAATTTTTTTAAATAAGGAAGGAAAGAAAAGAAAAAGAAAAAAGGAAGGAAAGAAGGGAGAGAGGATTAAAATAAATATTCTCTGAGAGTAATTTCCTCTCTGGAAGGCTAAAAATATATAAACTTTAATATTTACATTGACAGATTCTTATGTTAGTTGACCGTCTCCATATTTTTAGTAGAGGGCCATTGACAAAAGCAGGTGAAAACACTTAGTAATGCATTCATTATAGATCAATTTAGTAAAGGTTAATAGCTCTTTGTTTTGAATAAGATCTCTACTAACCCTTCTGTGATATGTGTTGTTCCTTTGTACAGCGCAATTTGAAAAGTTATCCAATGAATGAATGATTGAATGTTCATGTTTATATGAAAATGTCTTGAATGTCTGCAAGAATGTTTGAATTGCATTTATCCTGCCTTTCACTCAGGTAGAGCCTAGGCTCAGTTAACACTTGTCTTACTGATCATTTTAACTAAGTTACAAATAATGATCCTTCACCAAAGAAATCAGACAGAGCCATTTCTTAAACTGCAAATCAATCAACCATCCAATAGGAAAAGGAGCAACAGATAGGAACAGGCAATACACAAAAAGAGAAAATTCAGATGGCTAATAAACATATGAAAAGATGCTCCCTCTAAATGGCAATCAGGAAAATGCAAATACAAGCACCCAGGAGACACCATGTTTAACCCATTAGATGGGCAGCAATCAGATAAAATGACATTGTGGGTAAGGGCATGGGCTCAGAAGGCAGGCTATCAGGGTTTGCATCCTGACTCTACCGCTTGCCAATGTGTGCCCCAGGAAAAGATACTTAACTTCTCTGGGTCTATCTCTAGGTAGCTGTTAAAAATAATGAGGTAGATTTCTAGGTACTGACATGGAATGATCTTCAAGACATATGGCTGAGTGGAAATAGCAAGTATCAGAACAGTGACATGATATCATTGTGAATATCACTGATGATGTGATATTTGATATGATACATTTGTGTATGTATCATTTGTGTAAAAGCTACATACAAAACCTTATATTATATTTATGTATAGAGGTTAAGTGCAGTCATTAACTCTAAGGGAGGTATTGGTGTTGGGTGTGATAGTCAAAAGCGGACTTTACCGTATTTGTACTTTTTTTTTTTAATTAATTAATTTATTTATTTATTTATTTTTGGCTGTGTTGGGTCTTCGTTTCTGTGAGGGCTTTCTCTAGTTGCGGCAAGTGGGGGCCACTCTTCATCGCGGTGCGCGGGCCTCTCACTATCGTGGCCTCTCTTGTTGCGGAGCACAGGCTCCAGACGCGCAGGCTCAGTAGTTGTGGCTCACGGGCCTAGTTGCTCCGTGGCATGTGGGATCTTCCCAGACCAGGCCTCGAACCCGTGTCCCCTGCATTAGCAGGCAGACTCTTAACAACTGCGCCACCAGGGAAACCCTGTATTTGTACTATTTTTAATACAAACATTATTTAGTACAAACATTATTCATTTTTACAATGCATTCCTCTATTATTTGTATAATTAAAATTTAGGGAAGGGGAAATAGGGAGTTATTGTTTAATGGGTATAGGGTTTCAGTTTGGGATGATGAAAATGTTCTACAGGTGGATAGACGTGATGGTTGCACAACAATGTGAGTGTACTTAATGTCACAGAGCTGTATGTTAAAAATTGTTAAAATAGTAAGTTGTATGTTATGCCTATTTTACCATAATAACAATTTTAATTTCATTTAAAAATTCTTTATACCATAACATGACACAACGGGACTACTCAAGTCAAGGATTAGTGTGTGCTAGAGTGCACAGAAGCTGAGCCTTTCAAGAACCCTGGAATTTGGGTGGGGGAGAGTTGGAGAGTGGCACAGAGGCTTCGAAAGGAGAGGCAATGGAATGGCCAGTCTTCCCAGAGAAGGAAAGTCTTGAAAAAAGATGAGAAACAAAATTAGACATTCAGTGGAAAGTCAAGCAGTGCCCAATTGATGGAACTTGGCCTTGATCTGCTGGGAAGGAGAGAACTAATTCCCCTAACTCCCTGTTTCCCTGTCTCTCGCCAGTCAAAAGCCCTCCAGAGATAAATTCACAGATGGGGAGGGGCGGGGAAAGTGGCACAGAAGGAAGAAAAGGGTCGTGAAAAGTAGGATCTCATAATGGCTTGTATTTTTGCTGCAACAACTCCGCTTTCAAAGAGCTTCCACACACCTGGAGGGAACTTGATTTCCTTCTGAGAATATGTCTTTCAAGTAGATTAAAAACTGTTTTCATGAGTTGTGGCTGTTTACATGCAAACCTGTCATTCAGATGATGTGTGCCTTGACAGACGCCCACGGAGGCTTATCAACAGCTCCCTTCTGTTTTGGGATAATTTCCTTCAGGTTCTTATGTAGTCTGTCTGGACAAAAGAGGAAGGTGAAGGAACCAGAGGGCATTTTATTTCTTCAACAAGGAGAAAACAAAAATACCGAGAGCTTAATGGGGGTGGGGCTGGAGCAAGAGTCCAGAGGGCAGGACGGTCTCAGAAGCTGGCCATCCAGTGCTGAGCTCGTCCAGTGCTTAAGACGGACAAGGTCCACCCTAGTCTACAGATTTAGCAATTTCTCACCGTCACTAACTCCCAAGTTTCTTGGTTTCTGCCACCCATTCCCCAGTCAAACCTAATACCAAAACCACACGCTAGGAGAGAGAAAGTCTATCTGGTGAAAGGCACATTGGCGTTGGGAAATTTGGGGAGGCACAGTATAGCCTTGAACTCAGCTACTGTAGATTCCCAAATTCTAGAACAAAGTTTAAAACATATTC
This sequence comes from Balaenoptera borealis, assembly GCF_965194805.1. Taxonomy (NCBI): domain Eukaryota; kingdom Metazoa; phylum Chordata; class Mammalia; order Artiodactyla; family Balaenopteridae; genus Balaenoptera; species Balaenoptera borealis. The sequence continues at coordinate 55,268,884 of NC_138860.1, read as the reverse complement.
TGAATTGAATTTATGTTTATTTGCCAAAATCTTTTTTAAAAGCAATTATTAAACAACTTTGTTGTAGCAGCTACATTGTTTTCTAGAATTCTTTACACTGAGGATTGATCTCAATTCTAGAAGGGTAAAGAGATGGCTTGTGAGCCTTTGGAAATGAAAAGTTGATCCACTCAAGCCAATATAAGACAAAAATAGATAACAAACCAATGTGTGTGTGTGTGTATGTGTATGTGTTTGAATGATTGGCAAGATTTTTAATAATGTTTCAAGGACAAAGTGGAAAAATGTGGTCAGGATATTAACATAGATAGGTTGGTTTGTAACTGGCCAAACAACATTGCCCCAAGATTATTCATTTAGTAAATATAGAAAGTCTTTATCTGTAAAATTAAAAAGTTGAATTATACATCCACTAAGGTCTTCTCCACCTCTTCAACCTCTGATTGTTTTACCTGGAGGAAGGTCTCAAGATTTGCCAAATTCTGTCCTAACTTGGGGTGAAAATGTAGGCGCATGCCTACAAAACCAGAGAGGACACAAAGGGAGGAGCACTTATGGCCTTAGAGGATAGAATCAGCATTTAAAATTACCCATTCCCTCTCCCAAGCCAATAACATCATAGTTTGAAGCTAATGAGATAAAATATAATCGTATAAAGTTCTGATTTTTAAAAATCCATTCTACAAGGTCAACATATTAGAGATCTATCTTGGTAGCAGTTCAGATAAGGAAACCGCAGGGATCTGGTTGACTTTAAATTCAGTATCAAACATCAGAATGGCATATTTCAGGCCTGGGTGCAAAGGAGGACTTGGTATGGGCTAAGTTATACAGTAAGTCCCCTATATATGAACGAGTTCTGTATTCGTAAGTCCAACAAAGTTAGCATAGGTATCCAAATAACACAATTGGCTGTATATTACTGTACTGTAATAAGTTAATAATACTTTTCACACAAATAATACTAAAAAATAAACAAACAAAAAAATAAAGAAAACATTTTTAATCTTACAGTATAGTACCTTGGAAAGTACAGTAGTACAGTACAACAGCTGGCATACAGGGGCTGGCATCGAGTGAACAGGCAAGAAGAGTTACTGACTGGAGGAGGGAGAGGAGGTGGGAGGTGGTAGAGCTGAAGGATTATCAGCAATAGGAGATGGAGGGCAAGCTGCAATTTCACTCACGCCTGACGTTGATGGAATGCACGTTCGCATCTTGGAAAGTTCGCAACTTGAAGGTTCATATGTAGGGGACTTACTGTATTTAAACTCTGGGGTCCAAATCAAAAGGCAGCATTGCCTACTCAATACTCTGCCCTGGATCTGGAGAACCATGTTCAGACATGTTAAAGGGTGTAGTAAGGACCAGAGGGCTCCTCTAGCTACCCCACCCCTGACCATCTTGCCATCATCCCACCGCACCTGGCTTAGCTCTTTTAAGTCATTACTGCACTGTGGATGTCAGTCCTCGCTTGAACATGTTAGCATGAGAACACACTGTTTCCTGGTGTACTAAGAAATTTCATCCTTACCCTGAATGGAGATCTCATTATCTATGACTCTCCCACCCATTGTTCCCTGACACCCTGGGATCACACAGGTCAATTTTAATCCCTCTTCTACATACACAGCACTTCAAATGAGTCAAGAGGATGGCTGGTCACCTCCAAGAAACCTTTCCAAGTAAAACTGGGAAGATTTTTTAAAGATTAATCCTCAAGGTCCTTTTCTTGGCTCTTTGCGCCTCAGGATTAGATGGCTGTCTCTTCCAGAGATGAAGGCTCTACTGCTATTCTTTCCTCCTTGAAGGGATCAGAAACAAACACATGTAGTGAGGAGCTCCTGCTGGCTTGGTCTCACTACTATTTCCCCCAGCCTGTCATCTAAGACCTAGAGATGCTCAAGAATTGGAGCAATGATCCCTAATTGTGACTTTTCAATACTTCAGTGTATTTCCAATTTACACAAAATTCATAGAACACTCTTATAGCTCACATTAATTTTTAAAATAAACGGATGCCCTAGAGCATTGTAGGAACACTCAAAATTCCAGGTTGCGATTCCAGACAAGTTGAAAATCACTGGCTCATTTAGCCATTTTTCTCCTACTTCCCAAATACTTTAGTTAGCTTACCTTTAAAAAACAATCCTCTGAATGCTACTGATTCTTATTCTGTATTTGACAGACATGCAGATTTTTTAAGTGCTGCTGCTGGTATTGCTATATATTTTCTTTTATCTGGTATTTACTTGAGTGTCTGCTATGTATGTGACACCTCGAAGTATATGGCAAACAAGAACCAAACCAAAAAACAGGGGATCAGCTTGTCCATACCACGGTATGGAACAAAATGCCTCATTTATGAAGAAACAATGATACAGGACAGTTTGCGTGACTTGCCTTCAGAGGGTGTCAGAATTAAAACCACTCCCCACAGGTTCACAGACCTGAAAAACACCACAAAGTCCTGCTGGGGTCTCTTCATTGATATTTTATGACCTCATTTTGAAACCCAATTTGTTCAAAGTAAATAAAATGTTGTTTGTGTAAGTAATTAATCAAGAACTACATGGAAGGTTTTTTAGGAAGCCAATAGCAAGCAGTCTCCTGAGGCACTCAGCAAACTCTCTCTTTCAGTAAATAATTACTTTAGTTAAAATTATTTACTAAATTAAGTCATTCCTTTTGTGATATCTCTAAGACTTCAAGTAATTGGTTGGGTTCACTTTAGTTTGGCGTTTTATAGAGGAGAAAAACACTGCTACATAATGAATTAACTGTGCAATTAACTATAAATTTAGCACTCCAGAAACACATTTTTAATGACTAAGAACAGGTACAAAGAGCCCTGAATCGTTTTTTGTTGACCTTTTTTTTAAACCTAGGTATAATTTTCCATCCTGTTTAATGCAGCAATGCTGGGAAAGTGTTAGCACAGCATAAGATTATTTTCCATTTACCAAGAGTCAGCAACATGGAAAACCCATTTCAAGCAGAGCTGTAGCCACAGGCCCCTGCCCTGGGCTCACAGTGGGAACTCGTTTGACCTCAAGGCAGGTCCACCTCCATCCTTTCGGCTCCCACCATAAGGACAGGGTCTTGTGACAGCAGCACTTTCCCTGTACCCTCCTGGGGTTAGGCAAGAAGAGTAATGATCTGCCGCCTAGGGCTTCCTCCCTCCAAATCACACTTCCCTGTTCTAATTATGAGGAGAGAAATAACCGAGAGTAAAACCTGGGCTAACTAACACATTTAATGAACTATTTTGTTGCGTCCTTAATTTTTAGGAATAAAATGCAAATCATTGGGTTTTAGGAGCAAGAAAGAAAACTGAATTCCCCTCGTTAAACATCGGTACCTTGCAAGGATAGCTGCTATCACGTTATGTTTTTGCCCACATTTCTGTGTTCGCAGCCTCAGAATAGGACTAGGAAGTGAGCATTGATCACGTGCCAGGCCCCATGCTGCAGGGTCTTTCAAGCATGTTATCTCACGCCGTCCTCACGACCACTCCATGATGTCTGTGTGGCAAGTGTCACCTCACCAATACTTTTCCAATACTATGTACCTTCTTTGTAACATGAGACCCCCTCCCTCACCTTCGCCCACACATATACTCTCTCCAAGGAGAAATCAAGAATTTCTTTTGGGCTTCCCTGGTGGCGCAGTGGTTGAGAATCTGCCTGCCAATGCAGGGCACACGGGTTCAAGTCCTGGTTTGGGAAGATCCCACATGCCGTGGAGCAACTAGGCCCGTGAGCCACAATTACTGAGCCTGCGCGTCTGGAGCCTGTGCTCTGCAACAAGAGAGGCCGCGACAGTGAGAGGCCCGTGCACCGCGATGAAGAGTGGCCCCTCCTTGCCGCAACTAGAGAAAGCCCTCGCACAGAAACGAAGACCCAACACAGCCAAAAATAAATAAACAGATAAATAAAAAATTAAAAACAAACAAACTAAAACTATTCCCTTTAAAAAAAAAAAAAAATCCACCTTTGCTTCAAAGAGAATGACCAGAGTCCACATGACCCTAAAACTCCAGAAAAATCTATCATTTATTAACTAGTTGGATTTCTGTAGTTAGTACAGTTTCTAAAGGCAGGAAAGTAAACACATTTGTTGGAGAAAGAAATAATTTTACCAGTAAGCATTGACAAATAAATGTACTTGGAGCTTCACCCTAAGTAAACACGACACCTATCAATCTATCTCCTATTGGTTCTGTTGCTCTGGAGAACAATGACTGATACACCCTCCCCTCTGCTGAAAGATGTGACCTCCACTTTCAGAGAGCTCAAGAGTTATCAGGTGACAGCAATGTCTCTGCAACTCACTCTAATGCAAAGTGAGGAAGAGACAGAGGTGGGTTGAGATGCTTTGAAGCCATAGTAAGGATTTAGCAGATTATTCTAAGGACAATGGGAAGCTATTGGTGTGTTTTAGTAGGAAAAAGTGGTATGACTAGGTTTGCATGGCTCAGAGATCTCAGTCTATATTAAAAATAAATAAATAACACGTCACTAGAGTGAATGGATTGTAGGATGTCAAGAGAAGGAAGATCAGGTAGGAGGTTACTGCAGTTGTCTAGGGAAGAGAAAGTGGTTGCCAGGACTCCAGTAGTGGCAGGAGAGACGAAGAAGTGGGTAGATTTCATAGATGTATAAGGCATGATTGGCAGGACTTGGTGAGTGAATGGAGACGGGAAGGGAAGGACATAGGATGACTTCACAGTTCCTGGCTGGACAGCCTTCCTTGAGCCATGGGGGTAGAAGGGGTGGAGATAGTGAGTTCAGTCCCGTACCTGCTGAGCATGAGGTCCCTGTGGGGTGTCCCAGGGAGCTGCTTAGGAAATGTCCATGGGTGAGGGGCAGATCACAGCTAGAGTTACCTATGTGGGAGTTGTGGCAATATGGCTGACGGCTGAAGTCATGGGAATGGCTGAGATCCCACTGGGAGAGTGTGCAGGGTGACAAACGAAGAGGTCTTAGTGCAGAGCCCTCCAGACAGCCCTCCTGAGACCCACCAGTTACCCAGCCCTCTAAATGATCATTTAGCTACAGCAGGTCCCTCACCCTGCCCCTATTTGCATTCCTCACTCCAAGTTCAGGCCCTAACCACTTCTTAGAGACCACGGCAATAGTCTGGTCTCAGACTCTCTCCCTTTTATTTACCTTTTTTTTTTTTTTTTTTGGCCATGGCACGAGGCATGCGGGATCTTGATTTTCCGACCAGGGATCGAACCTGTGCCCCCTGCAGTGGAAACACAGAGTCTTAACCACTGGACTGCCAGGGAAGTCCCCAGTTTACCTTTCTTATCATTGCCAAACTAGTTTTCTTAAAACTTTGACTTCTGTCATGTTACTTTTCTCCTCAAAAACTTCAATGCTTCCCCATTCCCTACCAAATAAGGTATAATCACTTCCTCCTGGGGCCCAGGCCTTCTGTAAGATGGCCTCAGACAACACAGACATAGCTTCACGGCTGTCCTTTATTTCTTCTGCTCTCCATCAAAGGTGATACACAGCATGTGACCTTGCATAAGTCATTTAACCTTCTCCTCCTCTTTTCCATCTCTTACTTCCTATGGGGGATGTCAAAGGGATTCACTGCCCTAAATAAAAGGACATGCCTCAGGGCTAAGAGACAGATGTCCACCTCTGACATTGGTTTCCCCCATGCTTCAAGATCTGTTGCTGTGACATCAACAGACAAATGAACTGTGGACTTGGTGGGGAGGTAATGGGGGCATGCTTCGGCCCTTGAGAGGGAAGTGTTTCGGTGGCCAGCCAACCATTTCAGACAAATGGAGCCTTAGCCCATTTGGAAGGAACTTTAGGAAAGAAAATTCTATTTGCATCTTTAATTGTACAAGTTACTTACAACCAGTGTATCAATATATTTATCTATAGTACTGTGAGCCAGCCCTGGAGGAGAAATGGAACTTGCAGTCTTAGAGAAATAGATGTAAACAAAGGTCCCAATGTGCACGAAAGAGAGCTCCTTGGAATAGAATACTGGTGCTGGAGGGCAGTCTGAATGGTAAAAGACTCATTAAACTAGATTTGTTGAGCATCTACTATGTGCTAGACACTATTCTATACACTGAATAAAACAGTGAACAAATTAGACAAAAATCAGTGCTCTCATGGAACTTACACTCTACAGGAAGGAGATAGGTTTTTTAAAATAATAAATAAGTAGATTGTATACTATGTTAGAAGGTGTTAAGTGCTGTGTAGGAAAGAGAACCAAGTAAGGCAGATTGAGAGTGATGGAGTAGGGGCTGCTATTTTATATAAGCCCACCAGAACAGGTGTCATAGAGAAGGTGTCATTTGAGCCAAGGACTTGAAAGAGATGACAGTGAGGCATGTGGACATCGGGGGAAAGAGTGTTTCATGCAGAGGGAGGAATGACCAGTGAAAAGCCCTAGACAGGAGCTTGCCTAACACATTGGAGAAACAGGAAGGAGGCCAGTTTGGCTAGAACAGAGTGACCAGGGGCCAGGCAGTAAGAGATGAAGTTAGGGGTGAAGGGTCAGATTGAGAAGTGTCTTGGAATGGCCCCACTGGAAGGTTTGGGGGCAGAGGAGTGATTCCAATTCTGCTGTGAAAACAGCCCTCTGGCTGCTGTGAAGAGAGTAAAGTATGAAGGGGTCGGGACTGGAGCGGGAGGGCTGGGGCGGAGGCCATTGCCACAATTCAGGCAGGAAGATGGTGGCTGAGACCAGAGTTTGAGCAGTAAAAGTGGTGAGAGGGGATGGATTCTGGATAGATTCTGAATGTACAGACAAGAGGATTTACAGATGGGTTGGATATGGAGGATAAAAGAAAGAGAGCCATCAAGGCTTTTGCTCTGAGCTACTGGCGGGAAAGATTTGTCATTTTCTGAGTTAGGAAAAGCTGAGGATAGGGCATGTATGGGGAGGTAGAGTATGAGGCGTTCAACTGTGAACTTAAATTTGTGATGTCCATTAGACACACACACACACACACACACACACACACACACACACACACGTCTAAATCTGGAGTTCGGGGGAAAAGTCAAAGCTGGAAATATATATTTAGCTCCAGATCGTAAAGACTTTCCTCCACAATAATAACAATGAAATACAGCTCCTCCTCCTCTCTCCATCACCACCATCTACTCCTCCCTCTACTGGTAATTTCCACGTGCCCAAACATGTGCTCACATCACTCACATCATCTCATTTACTTCTCACAATGGCCCCAGGGGGCAACCATGACAATCCCCGTTTTGCAGATGTGGAATCTTGGGCTTAGCAAACTTGCATATCTTGCCCAAGCTCACACAGCTGGAAAGAATTTTGCTCTGCAGGCAGTGAGGAGCCAATAAAAATTGAGAATAACATTGTGAGGTATTTATTTTGGATACATTGCTCAGAGGATAGCACAGAAGTCAAAAAGGGGTGAAATGAGACGAGTGAGGGGGCCATTACAATACTCCAAGAGTCCAAAAAAAGAGGTGATGTGGGAGTGAGGGTCTAAGAGTGACCAGGTAGCATAACAAGGGTGGGTAACCCACTGAATTGGGGTCATCAGGGAAAAATGAACGATGGCAGGGGGACTGGGGGAAGGGAGGTGCCACTTGCTTAGGGGGAGAACACAGTGGGATGGTTGGGACCTGGCAGGCTGATGCAAAAGGAGCATATCAGGAAGCAAGTGGATAATGCTGGGACAGGCTGGGATCAACCAAGGAAGGTCTTTCCTGTGAGGCTTTGGAACTTAACTTTGCAGACTAGAGAGCCACTGAGATTTGAGTCAGATAAATATGGTCACACATAAGACGGAAGCCCTATAGTCCTCTGTGCTTTGTGAGGGCAGGACCAGGGCCCCCGTGTGTAGTCCACTGTACAACCATCTGTACACAGCAGCTACTTAACACAAGACACCACCCTCTCAGCTCCACTCCCACCCCTGTTGGCCATTTATCGGGCATACTCGCAGAAGACTTTTTTCCAATGCAAGCACATTGTGCAATGAGGTTGAATACGCTGAATAAATCCAGTCAGTATTTCTATAGGATTTTTTTTTAAATCCAGCTTATAACAAGTAACAGCCCACTTACTTCTCCACAACTCATGACTCCCCACCACCCCATTGTCTGCCCTGACTGGGATAATGGGTGACTGTGTTCCAATACGCATGAGGCTAAAATGCTTCTCTTTGCCCAGCTTCAATCATTCTCAAAACCCAGATCCTAATCTCACTTCATTATCATTAAGCAGCCAAAGCAGCTACAGCAGTGAAGAGGGGGGAAAGGAACAGGCTGGGGAGAAGAGCAACATTTCTCCAAGAAACAAAAGAATCTCCTCCCTGATCAAGTGACCCAGCATGACAGGAGGAAGAGAGAGCTCCCGGAGCTGACTAAAATAAAATTGCCAGTTAGGCTTTCTTCTCATTAGTTTCTCTTTCATACTTCACATTACCTCAGTGAAAGGAAGATGAATTAAGAGTTAAATGCCCCAAAATAACTTAAGCAATCTTTAAATAAGACTTAAATGTGCTTTACGTTTCCACCAAAAACCCTCTTCCCGTTTCATGTGCCTCTCTTTTTTTTTTTTTTAATTTTTATTGGGGTATATGCTTTACAGTGTTGTGTTAGTTTCTGCTGTACAGTGAGTCAGCTATACGTATACATATATCCCCTCTTTTTGGATTTCCTTCCCATTTAGGTCACCATGGAGCACTGAGTAGAATTCCCTGTGCTATACAGTAGGTTCTCATTCGGTACCTATTTTATACATAGTAGTGTATATTTACGTATATATCAATTCCTATCTCCCAATTCATGCCACCCCCCTTTCCCCCATAACTTGGTGTCCATACGTTTGCTCTCTATGTCTGTGTCTCTATTTCTGCTTTGCAAATAAGTTCATCTTACCACAGCACTATTTACAATAGCCAGGACATGGAAGCAACCTAAATGTCCATCAACAGAGGAATGGATAAAGAAGATGTGGAACATATATACAGTGGAATATTACTCATCCATAAAACGGAATGAAATCGTGCCATTTGCAGAGATGTGGATGGACCTAGAGACTATCATACAGAGTGGGCCTCTCTTTCTCCCTCGCTCGTGGCCCTTTTCTCCCATCTTCTCTCCAGGTTCTGCTGTGTCCTCTGCTTGCATAGTTTCTTTTCTCCAATGGTTGGCTTGGTCCTCTCCTTGAGACTCCTCCCACCCTCTGGCCCCGGTCAGCCTCCAGGACCGTCTTTGTATCCAGTCCCTTTCCAGCCCCCAGGACTTGCCCTCAGCCCTTCGTCTGTGATCTTCCTTTCCCCCACAATCCCCCTCTCCCCAACCCATGCTCACCGGTGTCTGGCCTCAGGTGCCACCAGAAGCCAAATTTCTAGTGATAGAAAGCCTATGGTTGCCCCATGGAGGCAGATGATATAAATGAGGCAATTGCCTCAATTCATAATTAAAATAAGCCAAATGAAGCAGCAAAACAAGACAGATTCATGGTTTGGAGAGCTAAAGATGAACTCTTTGCAGAAGACCGCCCTTCTTCCCCTATTCTGCTGGCACTACGCCCCAGAAGCATATTGACTGGCTGATCAATTCTCAAATTCTAGGTAGATGGGCCAATGATAAATGATTACCTCACAGCCCCTCCTCAGCCACTGCAGGCCCAGCTAAGGCACCCTGAACAATCCCCTGTTTTGAAATACCTTGCCTGGATTGTTTATCTCACTCCCCTCCCGACTTTTGTTTCCAGCTACAGGGAGCTCCTAAGTAGAAAATCAATAGGCACTTTAATTACTGGCCCCCAATTCATCAGGGCCTCAACTGTAATTACTCGGCCTGAGCCAGAAGCCTCAGCAGCCAATAAACTGAGACAGCCAAGCGCTGGGTAATGCGCACAATGATGAGAGGCTGGAGTGTGACTCAGCCTGGGCGGAGCCTTCTGAAATCACCTGCCCACGTTCCTGCCACCTCCTTCCCAGGTCCCTTTCCTTGGTCGGCAATGGGGGGAGGCAGTCCCAAAAGGGCAGGTAGGGGGCAGAGCCAGTGGGGGGCATGGTTGGACACAAAGCCAACCGTTTTTCTCTCTCCCTGACTATTATTCAGTCAACTGTCTCTAAGACCTTGCTACTCAAAGTGTAGTCTGTGGACCAGTGTCTTCAACATCCTCTGAGAAAATGTTAGTGGTGTAGATGCTCAAGCCCCAACCCAGAGGTACTGAATCGGATGCTGTGCTTAGCAAGATGCCCACATTAAAAGATGGGAAGTATTGCTTTAAAATCACACTGGTGTGTGTTTGCTTGGCTAGGCTGATGGAGAGGTGAGACAGTGTTCTTGGTACCCGTTCCATGGCCCCTCAGGCTTCATGCTGCCCCCAAAGGCTTCCCCAAACTCTTTTTAGGTTATGAGGGGCCCATAGATGCTATAATGTTCTTTCTCCCTCCATGGTATATTCATTCTTTTCCTTCCACCTCCTCAGCTCTTCCAAAGTCAGGTAATCTGAGGGTCTGAGAGTTGATGGTCCCTCTGTTGACCTCCAGATGAAGCCTGATAGGCCATCTGCCTAGACTTGGGGTCCTGTTCCCTGGCCCCAAGCCCCTTAAGGCTGGCAAGCTCCAGATTACTGCCCTTCTCATCTCTGTTGCCGGAGTTCATCCATCCTCAAAGGACGGATCTCAGGGAAATCCTCAGGGTTCCTTCCAGGGACTATGTAGGATGATGCTGGGATAAGAAATGCTCTCACGGGATCCCCTTCCAACAGCCAGGGCTGATGGAATTTTCTCCCTCATGAAAACAGGAATTCATCCTTGGGATGGCTCAGAATAAAGGACTTCTTTGTGATGGGTGAATTCAAAACCTGTGTGGGTCTGGAGTTGATTCCTCCTTCAGGCTACTGGGGTTTAGAGGCCAAGGATAATGGCAAAGTGAGCTCAGCTGCTGAGCACAGAGCTATTGACTCAGCTGATCAATTTTCAAGTCGCAGGCAGCCAGGCCTATGAAAAATGACTCTGTTGCCCATCACCCCACCCCACACAGACATTGGCTAATGCAAATGGAACAGTTCTCTATTTAGGAATGGCTTCTAAGCTTCTCTCTGTCCTTCTGCCTCCCACACATAGGCATTCCCAGCTGATCTCTCTGCTCTTCTCTCTCTCTGTTTTCTCTCCAAGTTCGCTCACTCCTTCCATCTCAACCACCACTTTTACCGAGGGGAATTCTCAAGATTCCCTGTTTCCAGGTCTGGGCCCAAGCTTTCCACTCACATGGCTCTAGCTGGGCGTTCCTGTCTGATAGCCCAGAATTATTACCCTTAAACTTGAGATATCTAAAAGTAAAACCGTCCCCCTCGCATGTTCTGCCCACTGCAACCTCATTGTTTTCCATCCTATAACTCTCATTCTTGCGAATGGCACCCAGGCTCCAACCTCAGTCATTCTGACTTATACAATCCCTCAGGCAATCAAGCCTAGAGGCACTGCCTTTCAAGGAACTCTCTCCCATCTCTCCCATTCTTTTCCCACTGTTACCACCTTTATTCGGAGCCTGTTTATATCGAACCTGGGTGCTTGTGATGGCCTCTATTTGGAACACCCCAGTCCTTCCTCAGTGCTCCTGGCTCTCAATCCAAACTGCACAATAGAATCACCCAGGGAGCTTTTAGAAAACAACAATGATGAGACCAAAGACTAAAACCAATTAAACCAGAATAGCTGGATGTGGGCCCCAGGAGCTCGTCATTTGAGAGGCTACCATGGTGACTCTAATACAGAACGCTACCCCAGCCAACCTGGACTACTTGCTATGTGCAATCACCCTCTGTCCATTCTTTCCTCTGTAATTAAACCCCACCCTTCCTTCTACCTAAGGTGACCTCAACTTTTCCCTCCGAGGGTGGAAACACTCCCAATCCTTCCAGGCTCAGTCCAAATATCACTTCATGGAACCTTTCCGGATCCCTCCCCAGAACTCCTACGGTATTTATTCACATACTACTCATGACATACGCCCTGGTCTTCCTTGGGCTGTGGTCTACAGTCTTATTATATCCCCTTTATCTACTTGTCATCTCCTAGAAAGACCAAAACCATTCCTTGGAGCATCTGACTTGGAGCCAGAAGAACTAAGTTTGCATTCTGACACCTCAGGAAGAAAACTTTGGTTATGAAAGTCTGGATAGATTATTTAAAATCTCAGTTTCCTATTCTGCAGAATGGCAATCATGGTTCCTATCCATTTCATGGAAGTGCTAATAATTATTATTGTTAATTTAAAATAACAATTTTTGCCTTTTATGTTACTCATGTGGCTTGGAAAAATTAACTGCTTAGTAAGTGAATGTTGAATAAAGGCATGAATATATTTGGATTTTTATCATAGACTTTTTTTACTCCTCCTAAAAATAATTCCAAATTAGAAAATCAATTCGCTAAGAAGTGTGGCACTTAGGGTAATGGGCCCAGCCCCTCCTACAGCGTAGTCAAACACAGAGACATCTGCTTTCCTAACTACCCTTGTCACAGGCCCTTGCTGTGACATTTAAACCATGTCCTTTTGTCAGGTGTCAAAGCCAAGAGCATGGATGTCACAGTTTACTGTCTTCATGCGACTGGCCTTATGGGTGAATGTGAGTGAGTGCACACCACACGTACACACACACACACCTACACACACACAGCTAATGAAGTGTGCTGCCCTCTCATGGTTACCTGCATAATCAAGAAAGCCAGCTTCCCCAGCAGACATTCTCAGAGCCAGCACTCCAGGAACAAGGCCTGGGCCTCGAGATCCTGTCTACACCTCTCTATAATTCATGGCAGAGGGTTCTGTATGGTAAGTACCAAAGGTGCCTATTGTCTGTGTGTAGCAGCTGGTCCCTTCTAGGACAGCCACCTAATGAATGAACAAAATATATTTTGCAAGAGAGGAGCATGAGCCTGGGGAATTCTGGAGCAAAAAATTTGGAACTTCAAGGAGCCATTCATCCTCAACACAGTCTTTCTAATGAGGGATGCTGGGGTTTGGACATCTTTGCTGCAAGACTGTAGTCATTTCCAGAGCAGCCAGGGGCCAGGCAAGAAAAACAGCAAAATTAATGAGCAGTTTTTCGAATACTTACTTTGTTGCAGGACTATTCTAAGTGCTTTCCGTGTATTAACTTCTTGCATCCTCATATCGCTTGCCTCATGTTGATGGGAAAACTAAGGGAGGTGAAGTATCCTACCTACATTCTCGCAGCTGGTAATGACAGCTGTGAACCTCAGATTTGAATTTTGCAGACAAGACCTTAACCACTGCGCCATGCTGCCTCAGCTTCACGGCATCTGCTGTTGAGCGCATCTTCCAGTGGGAGTGTTGCGAAGGGCGGTTTGAGGACCTCTGTTAAGCAATAGTAACCTGCTCTTTTTAGATCATGCCCTGGCTCCCCTGATATACCCCTGTCTGAAGCCCAGCAGGTGGGTTGCAGCCTGGACGGAGCTGCCACCTCTTCTGATGCTTGGGGTTCTAGACATGTGGGCTGGTCTCTGTCCCACGTCCTCCCCTTTTGGGCTTTTCCTCACCCAAGCTTTTGTAGGGTGAGGGCCAGAGACAAGGAGGGACGTGGGACCAGAGGAGAATGGAGAGAGAGACACAAGGAAGAGAGAGGACAGGGAAATGAGACCACAGAAAGGCCTGGGTGGCCACAGCAACAAACAACTACAGACTCCCGTGACCTCCTTATCTGCAGCTGCGCAGGCTGCAGGCCTTGAGAGAAGGGGGCAAATACATGTCCCTGATAGTAAAATTCAGGGAAGCCCTTGGTCACGAATATTCCTCTTGCCCAGTGTCCTGAGATGGTGATGGAAATGGAGACATGAACTCTGTTATAGGGGTGATGTTTGCATCCTGAAGATGCACTGGACAGACTCAGGGGACCTGATTCTAGACCCACCTTGGCCTTTAACAATCCCCCCTGCCCCAGCCCCTACCCAGTCACCCCTCTGCCACAGTCTTCAGTGGCCTGCATCCCCCAGCGTCCATGCTCATCTAAATGCTCATTTATGTTTCTGGATGAATAATCTCTGAAAGCAACTAGATTAGACAATTCCTTTATCCTGACTCACAGCACTTGCGTTCCAAGGAGCACTAGTAATTAAAAAACATTATCTTGTTCATCGAATAAAACCCAGGAGAGGAAGGCAGGTGGCAAGGACCACCTCTGCCCCTTTGAAGTGGAGGAACTAAAGGCCTGGGTGGGGAATGAGGCAGCCAATGTCACAGGCAAAAGCAAGGGGCAGAGCAGACAGAACCCACAGTGCTGGTCACTGGGGGCAGTTTTTCAAGGCTGCGCAGTTTACTAAGCTGAATTGGCCTGGGAGCTTGACAAAGTCATGGAGACTTTTCTTCTCTCCTTGTTGGGTGGATTAACACTCTTACCCCATCCTAAATAAGATGATAAACTGAGACTCCAGTACCAGAGGGGTCAGACGAACCCAGAACCTTGTAAGAGTTAGAAGGGGCTTGGAAATCAGTCACATGGCTGCTTCATTTAAAATAAAGTCCAGGGAGATTATGATTTATCCAAGGTTACATGGGTTGTAGGATATAGACCAAAGTTTCCTTCCTACTTCACTCTCCCAACACCCTCTCCATTATTAAAAGTAGTGCTCAGACAAGGATCTGATTCTCCTTATTTGCCCCATGGTGGACCCCAGTGCAGTCAGATGTGTTTTTCTCCTAAATCTTTTCATTTCTACAAGGTCATAGGGGGAAAAAAAAACAAAAACACTGCTGAAGATGCCCCAGCCTTAACAAAGGGGAATAGTTCATGGAGAGGCAGGGCCTGCACGGTGGGTGAGGTCCTTTCCAGGACTACCATGCCGAGTAACACATTTCTGCCCAAAAAGGTAGATTTTGGCTTTTTCTAGAGCTTTATCACTCACATCCTCACCTACAATTTTGGACTAAATTGTGTCACCTCCAAATTCATAGGTTGAAACCCCAGCCCCCAATGTGACTGTATTTGGAGACTGGACCTTTATGGAATTAATTAGGGTTAAGTGAAGTTGTAAGGGTGGGGCCTGATCCACAAGATTAGTGTCCTTATAAGAGGAAGAGAGACCAGAGCTGTCTCTCTCTCCTCACCACGTGAGGACACAGCAAGAAGACAGCCATCAATAAACCAGGAAGAGTCTTTGCCAGGAATTGAATCAGCCAGCGCCTTGATCTTGAACATCCAGCCTCCAAAACTGTGATGTAAATTCCTGTTGGTTAGGCCATCCAGCCTGTGGCATTTTGTTACTGCAGCCTGGGCAGACTAATCCACCTCCCATCCACAAGTCATTGTCTTTCAGCCTCCACGGGATACCTGCCCAAGCCAGACACTGTGCTCGGGCTCAGACATTAACAAGGCATTTACAAACAAATAGAGGAAGTAGATGTATAAATAGACTGGTAGCTCTATTAACTATTTCAGAAAGCATAATGAGATAAATGGCCAAACAGAGGTATTTTGCAATGGAAGCAAGAAGTGGTCGATTTTAGTTTCAATAAAGCTTCCAGAGGCAGTGGACTTCGAGCTTGGCCTGGAGGAGGGAGGACCATGTGTCAATCAGAGAGAAAGCAGATGTTCCTGTCTGCTCTCATTAGAGGTTTTAGAAAACTATAAACCTTTGGGACTGGTTTAAATGACCTCACTAGCGCTTTGAGACTCTTCAAGATCCAGGTCAAGTTCCACCTTTCCATAAAGACTTCCTGAGACCCTGTGCCACACTAGCAGTCAGCCAGTCCAACCCTCTCATTTTACAGATTGAGGAAACTGAGGCTCGGGGAGGCATGTGAGCTGGATTTGGGTTGTCTTCTTGGTTGCATGTGTCTTCCTTGCTTGGCTACCTTCGGAACTCCTTGCTTTATGTTCCTCATGGACATGCACACACCTGACTCCTGCTCATCCTTCATGGCTCAACTCAAATGTCACCTTGCGGGGGCAGTTGCCCCCCTCTGCCTCCCCACATGCCCAGCTGTCTCTAACACACTACCTTATTTCATTGTTTTCAGAGATAGCACTTTTCAGTATCTAGAATAATCTTATTTATTTGTTTAGATGTTTATTATCTGTCTCCTTGAGTGAGAATGTAAGCTCCTTGAGAGCAGACCTATTTCCATGCACTCAGCCTGACAAATAGTAAGCGCTCAATAAATACTTGAGATACACTGAGTTGTGTTTAGTGGACAACCAAGCGTGCACTGGCTGTGTTCGCCCCACCCAGGTCTTTAAACCAGATGGGTCTGCCCACACGCCACCTGGCTGCCTCTCGGTTGACTCTCCCTTGAAGCAACTTAGCCGTAGTCCTTATTCCTGAATGAAGATCACTTGGCTACTTGTTCATTCCACTCCTGCCTTTACGGGGCTCCAGACGCTCAGCTTTACCTTCCCCTCCAGGTCTCTTACTCACAGTGGACTCTGTCCCAATTCAGCACAGCCCTAAATCTACCTTTATGTTGAGGAACAAGCCTCATCTTTTCTCCCCAGCTCTCCACCCTCCTCACACACAACTGAAGGGAAAAGCAGTGTTTCCCTGAGGTGACGCCCCCCTCTCCCCCCCTTACCCCTCTCGACCCCCACTCTCACTCCCCTACCCCCAACTCCCCTGCTCTGCCTACCGGGTTTTCCCTTCCTTTGTAATCACAGGACAGCAGTGGACCTGGCACCAGGATTTATTTTTCAACTCAGTCATGAGTGCCAGGCTGCGGCTCCCTGGCTTTCGTAGATAGGGGACACCGCTTCAGTTCACCCACCCCAGGACGGTAAAGCCATCTTCACTCCCGCCCGGTGTTCTAAGCTCACCTGTCTGAGGGACAAGTTTATTTTCCCCCTTCTGTCACTCCTGGTTCAGCCCTCGTGTTAGGCTGCTCTCACTGCCGCCCTCCTGGCCTCTCCCCGGCCATGGAGAGCTTCATTTTCTTGATGTGTGTTTCCTGGTCATTCCCTCCTCCTCTTTCCCTTTACCTGGTTTAAATTGTGAATAATTCATGTGTTTCCATGATCCTGCCATGGTTTTTCTCCCTCATGAATCAAATCCCTGAGACACAGTTTATTTTCTCACCATCTTCTGGTCTAAGTTGCTGACAGGGACAGGTTTATTCCTGTAGGTCATGAATGGAGGCTAATATTTATGCCTGCTTATGAGGCAGTTATCATTTTTTCCCACCCTGTTCTTCTACGATGCCCTATATTTCTAGTATGTTTTAATGGGTGTGTATTTGTATAATATTACATGCTGGGATAGATAGATTAATAAATAGATAGTTAGATAAATAAACAGATGCACAAATAGACAAACTGACATAATTCCTTCCCCAGATAGCTTACTCAGTCACCTTTCTTATTTATTCAAAGCTTCTGGTAGGAGAGTGGTGGTTGCTCTTGCACATGACCCTCATATGCAGTGGATACCCTAACCCCCAGTTTGTAGCCCCCTTCTGAAAAGCAGCCCTCATCAGGACCCTCATAATAGCTCAGCCCTTATCCAGAGTTCACCTGGGGGTCATCTCCATTCACTCAGTCTCCAAATATCTATTGAGGACTTCCTGGACCTGGGCAAGGCTCTGGGAATACAAAGTGAACAAAATAGACACTATCCCTGATCTTTTGGAGCCTACCAGCTAGTGGGAAACTGGATATTAATTAAATATCCTATGTTATCAGTATATACACATGTATATATTTCTAAACTGATAGATTTGATGTGTTCATATGAAACTTGATATTTTTATTTTTAATATTTTGATCAAATTTGATTAAATTGATATATATATAAACTATAAAAATAGATTTCTAAGCTGATAAATTCTTTCTTTTAATTTTTTTAAAATTTTATTTGAGTACAGTTGATTTACAATGTTGTGTTAGTTTCAGGTGTACTAAGCTGATAAATTTTAAACCTGCTAAAAGTAAGTAAATTATGACCATGAAGTCAGGAAAACAGTGAAAGCAGTTATCTCTGGAGGAGGGAAGAGTTTGTGATCAGGAAGAGACATATAGGGGTGTCCCTGAAGTTCTAGGATAGTGATATTCTATTACTTGACCTGGAAGCTGATTACAGGAAAATTGAATAATTATTATTGATTAAATGTTATGTTTGGGTTTTATGTACACCTCTGTGTATATGTTACATTTTACAACTTAACAATTTTAAATGATAAAGACAAATGTACAGTTTTCCACTACAGCATGTAACAAGGGCATCTGGCCTGGTCTGGGGATCCAGGGATGGCCCACTGAAGGAAGGGGCATCTGAGGTGAGACTTGCAGATGAAGATGAATTAGGCAGAGGAAGGAAAGTGTGGAGAGATAGGATGGAGGGAAAGGGAGGGAGGCAAAGAGGGAAGAGCATAGCACAGAACAAAGCCTAGGGAGCCTGGGGGACTCGGAAAGCAATCTAGTGTGGCTGGAGCCCAGAGAGGGGGAAGGAGCAAAGCTAGAGAGAGAGGCATGAAGGGGGACCATGCAGAGCCTTGCTAAGGAGTTTTGTTTATGTCCTAAGATCACTGGAAAGTGCTTGAAGGTGTTAAGTGGGGGAGTGACATGATCAGATATACATATTGATGAGATGTCTAAAGTGTAGAGATTAGATTAGAAGAAGGCAAGAGAGGAGGAGGGAAGGATAGTGAGGGGCTTATTTTAACCATAGAAGAGAAAGATGATGTTAGTTTGGATAAAGTATTAACAGATTAGAGATGGAGAGAAATGGACAGATGTGAGAGAGATTGAGGAAGTAAAGTCAACAGAACTTGACAATGGATTTGTTGCATGTCTCCCCTAGAATACATGCTTCATGAGCTCAGAGGTCGCCATCACTGGTGGATGGATGTTCAGAACCTAGGATAGTTCCTGGAACTGTTGGGGGTCTCCTACCTGAGGACTCTTCACTGTGTCTGTTTCTGTGTCCAGAATATGTCATAGAAATGGAACTGGAGTGATGGGAGAAAGCTTCTGAGGTGCCAAGTACATAAAAAATGCAATGAGGACCAACAGCAAAGAGCATTTAGGAGCCATCCTGGGGATTCCAGCACTTCTTTCTCAGAATGGGCAAGTAAATGAAGCAGAAAATGCATTATTTCAATGATAGTAAATATGATGAAAGAACATATAAAGTTACCAGTGCTATTGGGTATGCTGAAACACCAATCTTCACAAACATCTCAAAGAATACCCAGATAAGGAATAAATGGCCAAACCAATGCCAGCCAAGTAATCTTCATTCAAGCAGATGACGTGGTCATCCACTCCATGTTATATCCTGCAGGACTGTAGAAGGCCAAGAAATAGAGAGTAGTAATATAACTGGTGGAATCTTTAGAGCTGTAGAATGAAGTTCAGGTTGTTGCTATTTAATATTTTTTAAGTTTAAAAATTTTAGTGGAGGGGTTCTCTGCAGTTTGGGCCTGAACCTCAATGTGAAAGTAAAATGACATCCAAGATACCTCCACCTCCGCCCATCTCCTAAAGTACATGTAGTCAACAACGAGTTAGAGGGTGTTGTTCAGACAGTTTGCACAAGGAAGGACATTTCTCCTTGCTGTCTGTGGTCAGAGAAAGTACATATACAACACTGTTTATGTTCTGGGACTAAGCAAACACCCTTTCTGTTGATAGTAGGTCAGCAAACGCCTAAGCAAGATCTGCATTTGAGGTGTAGACTTTAAAAGCCCAAAGTAAGGCCAATGACACAGAATATAAAAGAAAAAGAAGAAAAATGTGATCATAAATTATAACAAAGCCTGGGTATTGTTTTTTAATTTATTTTTTTAAAATTAATTTTTATTGGAGTATAGTTGCTTTACAATGTTGTGTTAGTTTCTACTGTACAGCAAAGTGAATCAGCTATACGTATACATATATCCCCTCTTTTTTTGGATTTCCTTCCCATTTAGGTCACTGCAGAGCACTGAGTAGAGTTCCCTGAGCTATACATAGGTTCTTCATTAGTTATCTATTTTATACATAGTATCAATAATGTATATATGTCAATCCCAATATCCCAATTCATCCCACCCCTTCCCTCCTTGGTGTCCATACATTTGTTCTCTACATCTGTGTCTCTATTTCTGCTTTTCAAATAAGATCATCTAGACCATTTTCCTAGATTCCACATATATGTGTTAATCTACAATATTTGTTTTTCTCTTTCTGACTTACTTCACTCTGTATGACAGTCTCTAGTTCCATCCATGTCTCAGTTTCATTCCTTTTTATGGCTGAGTAATATTCCATTGTATATATGTACCACTTCTTCTTTATCCATTCCTCTGTTGATGGACATTTAGGTTGCTTCCATGTCCTGGCTATTGTAAATAGTGCTGCAAAGAACATTGGGGTGCATGTGCCTTTTTGAATTATGGTTTTCTCTGGGTATATGCCCAGTAGTGGGATTGCTGGATCATATGGTAGTTGTATTTTTAGTTTTTTAAGGAACCTCCATACTTTTCTCCATAGTGGTTGTATCAATTTACATTCCCACCAACAGTGCAAGAGGGTATCCTTTTCTCTACACCCCTCCAACATTTATTGTTTGTAGATTTTTTAATGTTGGCCATTCTGACTGGTGTGAGGTGATACCTCATTGTAATTTTGATTTGCATTTCTCTAATAATTAGTGATGTTATATTTCTATTCATTATTCTCCCTATTAAAGGAGACAATAATAGTGATTTGCATTTCTCTAACAATTAGTGATGTTGTTTAATCTTTTCATGTGTTTGTTGGCCATCTGTATGTCTTCTTTGGAGAAAGGTCTATTTAGGTCTTCTGCCCATTTTTTGTATGTGTGAGGTTTTTTTTTTAACATCTTTATTGGAGTATAATTGCTTTACAATGGTGTGTTAATTTCTGCTTTATAACAAAGTGAATCAGCTATACATATACATATATCCCCATATCTCCTCCCTCTTTCATCTCCCTCCCACCTTCCCTATCCCGCCCTTCTAGGTGGCCACAAAGCACCAAGCTGATCTCCCTGTGCTATGTGGCTGCTTCCCACTAGCTATCTATTTTACATTTGGTAGTATATATAAGTCCATGCCACTCTCTCACAAGCCTGGGTATTTTTAAAACATTCTTATTTTTTTCAAAATAATTTATATGATTACATGATATGAAATTCTTCAAAGCAATGGCTGTTTTTCAGTGAAGGAAATCTGATATACAAATAACCTTTTATTATAGACAAATCAACAGAGAGGTGGAAGAGGGCGGGACTGGGGAAATCAGCTTGAATGAGCCCCAATGTGGCATGTAAGGAGTGACAGCCAAGTGAAAACAAGGGCATGAAGAGGCCACAGATCTATGTTAGACTGAAAAGAAGATCCTCTCTACCAAAATACTTGTGGATGACTGCAGAGAAAGGAGCCAGGCTGTAATAAGGGACCTTCTTAAGGAATGACAAGGGAATTCTAATGATAGCTTGACCTTGTTGTCTATTAAACAGTCCATGTGGGGTCAAAAAATGGTGACTCTTTTCCCAAGGAGTCATATATTGCCCAGGAATTTTGGATTTATGAGACCTTTGTTAAAAATCCCAAGTCTCTCCATAGTAACTTTCAAGGACTATAATTCCCACAATAGTGCTTAGGCTCAACCTGCTTAAAATCACAACCAAGACTGAACCAAATCCAAGATCCATGTTTCTACCAAGGTGAAGGTTTCTGCAACTCACAAGATGAGACACTGATGAAGTATTCAGAGGGTAGCAATCACCCAGCATGCTCTAGTGGAAAGAGCATCATACTGGTTATCAAAACAACTGGTCCTGGCTTTACCACTGATTTTCTATGAGATTACCTTTCTCTGTGTTTGGTCTCCTTGTCTATAAAATAGGAGCGGTGAATTAGATGCTTCCTAAGATTTCTCTAAATTCTAGGGAACAGGTATGGCAGAAGTCCTGAGGGGTTGAAGTCGACATATTTGACAAACCAATAAGAGTGTAACAGAGTGAGTACTAGAGAGAGCTATGAAATGGAGGTCAAAAATAGATGGACGATTTTGTTGATCATGTAAGACATTTGAGTTTTATTTTAAGTGTAAGGAAAATCATTGGAGAATTTTAAGAAAGGAAGGAATATTATTTTATTTAAATTTCTGATAGATCACTTTAGTGTTGGGTATAGATTGCCTCCAGGGGAAGAGTGGAATCAGAAAAAATAGTTGGGGGCTTTTGCAGTGGTCTAAGGGAGAGCCGAGGGCATTCATAGTAGAGGAAGGATTTGAAAAGTGCTTAGAAGTAGAGTCAACTGCTCTTGCTGATGGATTGATATGGAATGGCGTGTGAGAAAAAAGAGGAAGTTAATGATGACTTCTAGGCTTTTTTACTTGAGCAACTAGGTAGATATAGCACCTTCTACCAAGAAGCGAAAGACTAAAAGAGGAACAAGTTTAGGACATCAATGAATCAAGAATTCTCTTCAGACACATTAAGTTGGAGGACTTTATTAAATATCAAAGTAGAGATACCAGGTAGACTGTTGGTTTCTCTAAGCTGGGCTCCAGAAAGATGTTAGAGCTAGAGGCATGGATTTGGTAGCCATTGGTGTACAAGTGGTATGTGGTCCCTAGGTGAAAGTTAGACTCTTCTCTAGGCTCATGACTGAATTCTAGAGTCTTCCAAATTTTAAAGGTTGAATGTAGAAAGAGAAACCAGCAAAGTACTGGCCCCTGAGACAGAAGGAAAACCTAAGAAGTGCATGTCAACAAAGCCAAGGGAAGACAGTAGTTTAAGGAAAGAGATGACTGTCCAGTGATGCTGAGAGGTCAACTATGAAAGCAGCAAAGAAATGACCATGAGATCTGGCAACATGAGACCACTGGTGCCCTTGAGCGTTCTCTGTGGAGTGGTCAGGATAGAAGCCTGATTGGGTGAAGAGAGAATGGAAGTGAGAATCGATAACAGTGACACGTTCAGTGAGTTTTGCTATAGATGAGAGCTGAGAAATAGCGTGGAAACTGGAAGGAGAGTAGAATCAGGAGAGGCTTCCATGTATTTTAAGGTAGGGAATATCAGAGAACATTTATATACTTATAGGAAAATGAAGTAGTGAGGGAGAAATTGAAGATTCAAGAGAGGAGGGGTGATAATTGCTGGAATGAAGTCCTTAGGAAGCGTGAGGGGCTGAGGTCACAACACAAGAGGGGGTTTGGCCTTTGCGAGGAGCAGGGGCCCGGCACCCATGAATAAGGTGGGAAGACAGAGAGGACAGACACTGTGACAGCGAGAGGTGTGGTGTCAGGGGCAGGAAGGTGAAGCAGCACCTGTCTGTAAAAATACCAAGTAAGGTCATCAACTGGAAGAAATTAAAAAGGGAGGGTAGGCAGTCTTTGGAGAAAGGAGATGTAAAGTTGAGATTTTGGAGAGTGGAAAGTAAATGTGCTAAAGATGTGTCGTGGAATTGCCAGACTGTTTCCAGTATCCACTTGGGATTTATGGTCATAATTGTAAAGCAACAACAGTCCACACAGTTATCTATTTTTCTCTAGTAATGTGTACTTGTTCAGAGGTAAGCATGGCCTGGAGTTTAACGAGGTAGGGTTCTGCCAGGTGAGTACAGGACAAGAAGTCCACAGAGGCTTTGCAAGGGATTAATGCTAAAGATAGAGGCTAGAATCTCAGCCTGATAAAGCCAAACAACGGATAATGAAAAAAGAGGCCAGGTAAGGGGCTTGGAGACATCAATGCAGTGGTGTAATTGGTGGAGTTGAAGCACGAGAGCAGAAGAAAAAGAAGAACAGCCAAACTTGGGAAGCTTGACATCAGGACTTTGAAGAAAGTGCAGTTAATGGCACTGTCGAGGGCAAGGATATGGTCCTGGGAGTAGGTGAGCCCTCTGGTGCTGTCATAAAAGTTTGAGAGACCCACTCCCTGTTTTCCTGGCCTATGTATCACCTGTCCTTACAGTTGACCAGAGAGGTGGTTTCCTAATAGGCATGATATAAGGGATGCTGCAGAAACCCTATCCCCAAAAATATCCCTACAGAGGTTTATAACCGCTTTCTGACATTCTGCCATTAAAGTGTCCTTCATTTCTTTCCTTCTGCTTTTCATTAGTACCACCGCCTAACATATTAATTCATTATCAATCATTTATACACAGGTGTGATTTAGTGGCTCAGAGCCTTTCAAGTAAGACAGCAGTGGCTGCAGTCAGATTTTAATAGGCTATAGCACATGGCTTTTAAGGAAGAATCTGAATAGGGGATCTGCAAAGGGGAAAGGGGGTTAAGATATAAACATTTTTTTGAGCACCTACTATGTGCTAGTTTCTGCTCCAAGAGCTCCACGTATGTGTTGTCATTTGAGACACCATTATTCCTTCCTATATATGCAACAGGGGGGCTCAGAGAGAAACATCTGTCCTTTGCCCAAGCCCCACAACGAGTGAGTGATGAAGCCAGGGTCTGAAGTCAGAGCCACAGAGCCTAGGAAAGGTGTTCAGGTGGGAGGAACAGGCATTTAAAAGGAAAAATAAAACAGCCTGTGGCACATCTTGGCAAACTGCACAATCCTAGTCTCCAGCTCCCTTCCTGAGGACCTCGGTTTGTGTGTGTGGCTATTTTTTTTACTTTTCTTATGAGGTTGTTCCTTGATGAGTTTTTTTCCTCCTTTCCGGTTTTTTTTTAAACGATAATTTAAATTTTTATTAGGTGCTCAGCCGCAGTATAAATACCCCCATTTGAATTGCTGACACACAAATCAATAGGAAAGCAGTTTCCCGGACCAGAGCCTTGGCATGGGAGCCTCCCAGCCGCATCCTCTTTCCAGAAGAGAAGGAGTTGAAGAAACAGAACAAGCCATTTTCTTAAACAAGCCACAGTTAAAGGAAACAGAATGAGCATTCAAGGTTTCTGGTCTCAGGGCTTTTCTTTCTTTCGTTCTCTATCCCTCATTCTCACTAAACAGTCTCGCCTTTAACCTCTGTATCACCAATCAGAGTGGTGTCATTTTTACAGGAAGAAGTAGAGAAAGCAGCGCGGGTGCCTGAGAACTGGCCTTGTGTTTTTCAGATGAGAGCAGCACAGCGTCCCCCAGTGTTCTGTCAGAGACGAGAGATCTGGAGGTTCTGCAGGTCTTGCCCACCCACCTACAAGTCCCCGCCCTCACTCTCTGGCTTGGAGATCTTGCAGTAGAAGATACGGTTAATATAAAAGAATATCTCAATAGCAAAAAGAATTCAGTTAGGTTGTGCCTTTAATTCTCTGATGAAAAAGGCAACGAGCTTGCATCTTACAACATAGCTTAGGATTCCACACCTAAACCACCCAAGCAGTTGATAATTTTCCCCATGGGTATCCTGAGAGGAAGGCCCAAATTCTAATCTCCTTCTTTAGTATCATCTCCCACCATCCTTACCACCCCACCACCATGACTCAATGATTCTGTGTTCCAGCTACCTCACATTTCTCAGCTACATTCTGACACGCCCTTTCTATGATTCTGAGCCTTTGCATATTCTGCTCCCTCTCTGATTAATGGGGCGAACAAGCATTGTAAGTCACCTCACCCCCTCCCACCACCTCCACACAGTTGGTTCCTAGACATTAACACTTCCTTTTGCTGTGAGATGGTTACCTACCTTTGAAGACACACAGATGGCCAACAGGTACATGAAAAGATGCTCAACATCGCTAATCATCAAGGAAAAGCTAATCATCAGGGAAAAGCAAATCAAAACCACAAGGTGATATCACCTCACACCTGTCAGAATGGCTATTATCAAAAAGACAAGATAACAAGTGTTAGAGAGGATGTGGAGGAAAGGGAAACCTTGTGCACTGTTGGTGGGAATGCAAAAACTGGTGCAGCCACTATGGTGGCTTTGTGTCTTCTCCTCTACCCCGACCAGATTGGGAGATCCTCAGAGACAGGGAGCCATGTCTCATTCAGTCCCATATCCAACCATTAACAGAAACTCTCAAAGTAGGTCTTTAGTAACAGCTTGTTGAAATAGAGGATACTGGATGAAGATCCATTCATTCATTCACTCAGCCAGTATTTACTAAACACACTGTTCCAGGTTAGGAATCCAACTATGAATAAGACAAAGTCCTTACTCTCAGAGAGTTTATATTCTATTGGGAGAAGACAGACAATAAGGAAGAAATCAAATAAATATATATTATGTTGGCTGGTGATAAATGAGATAAATAAAAATAAAATAGGAGAGTGACAAGGAAAGCTATTTTATTTACTTTTTAACCTCTCTCTATTTCCCCTACCCCCAGCCCCTGACAACCACTCTCTACTCTGTTTCTATGAGTTCAACTTGATACTGTGCAGGATTTATCTTTCTCTGTCTGGCTTATTTCACTTAGGATAATACCCTCCATGCTTCATGCTGTCACAAATGACAGGATTTCCTTTTATATAGCTGAATAATATTCCATTGTATATACATGAATGCCACATCCTTTTTATCCCTTCATCCACTGATGGACACTTAGGTTGTTTCCATACCTTGGTTATTGTGGATAATGCTGCTATGAACATGAGACTGCAGCTATCTCTTCGAGACAGTGCTTTCATTTCCTTTGGATATATACCCAGAAGTGGAATTGCTGGATCGTATGGTAGTTCTATTTTTAATTTTTGGAGGATCCACAGTGGCTGCACCAGTTTTTGCATTCCCACCAGCAGTGCACAGGGGGTCCCTTTTCTCCACATGCTCCCGAACACTTGTAGTCTTTTTGATAATAGCCATTCCGACAGGTGTGAGGTGGTATCTCCCTGTGGTTTGGATTTGCATTCCCTGATTACTGGTGATGTTGAACATCTTTTCATTTGCCTGTTGGCCATTTGTATGTCTTCTATGGAAAAATGTCTATTCAGGTCCTTTGCCCATTTTTAATTGGATTATCTGGGTTGTGTTGGGTGTTTTTGTTTTGTTTTGTTGCTATTGAGTTGTATGAGTTCCTTGTATAGTTTGCATATTAACCCCTTATCATATATGTGGTTTGCAGATATTTTCTCCCATTCCATAGGTTGCCTTTTCATTTTGCTGATGGTTTCCTTTTCTGTGCAAAAGCTTTTTAGTTGGTGTTAGTCCCACTTGTTTATTTTTGCTTTTGTTGCCTTTGCTTTTGATGTCAAGGAGAGCTATTTCAGATAAGATTAATAGGGTAGGCTTCTCTGTGGAGTCTACATTTGAGGCTACTGGCCTGCTGGACACAAGCTCTGTGTTCTTTTGCTTCTGGTGAGATGAGGTGGGAGCTGATCCCTGTGTAGTGGCTGTGATGAGTGACTCAGGTTCCCAAGACAGCTGGCTAGGGGGAGGTAGGAAAGCCAAGACTATCTGGCCATAGGAAACTTGGCTGCTGTAGCATTCAGCACAAATCTACTGAGGGAGCTATTTTGGAACACACTGTAGAAATGTAAGAGCTTGCGAGCCTTATGCCAAAGGCTCTAAAGGAAACCCTGAGCCCTGCCCAGCCCCCCAGATATGCTACAGAGGCCGCAGGAGCTGATTCTGTCTTCTGGGCATCTAGGCAGAGGGTATTCTTAACCTTTGTGATTTCAACTACCAGCCCAATCCCAGCGCAACAAAAATGGCTGTAAAATGATTAAGCCTCAAACTGCAAGAGGTGTGATCTCTGTTCTGTCACTTATTACCTGTGCTCTCTTGGACAAGCCACTGAAACTCTACAGTAATTCCACCATCTATAAAATGGGAGTAATTAATGAGTCATTTTGCATACCTTCACACATAGTTTTGCAGATCAAATGTGATATATGTAATAGACTATGAACATTATGAAGCACAACAAAAATGCAAAAAATTATTATTGCTAATAATCAGGGAATCAACATTTATTGAATACCTATTAAGTGCCAGAAGCCCCATAGACGTTACCTTATTCAATTTTCACAAAATTTTAAAGAGCTATCATCCTCTTCATCTTAGAGTTGAGGAAACAGGGGCTCAGAGAGGATAAGTGGGCTCATCAAGGGGGTAGAGCTAGGCAGAGCCAGGATCAAAGCTCAAGTCCACAGTCTTCAGAACTGATGCTATTTCTCCCTAACTCTGTGTCTTCCTGCCTGTGGGTGGTTGGCCCAAGCTTGGGATGGATTCTCAGCCCTGAATAACCTCACTCAGAGCTGGGATGTGCATTTTCCCCAAGTTGCCCCTCTCAGCCCCAATGCAAGAGCTAAACACTAGCCTCTAACCAAGCGTGCGTTGGGGTTCCCAGGCCTCCTGGTCTCCAGTGCTTTTATTCTGGGATGAACCTGCCTTTTGGCTCGGTGAGTTGCTGCATCGGGAACATTGGGGGTCGGCTCTAAAGCACTGCACAGCCCCCCTGCTCCTTTGCCTGATATTCTGCCACTATCTCCATCTCTGGCCATACAGCAGGCTAGGCATAGGCTACAGTGAGTTGCCCTTTGCTCCCTCCCAGCCAACACTACCTGCCTCCCCTGCAATCTTCTGGTGGTCCTGGCTGCCACTGATGTTCAATTTATGTCCTCACAGCTGAACAAGAAACCTCCACAGGAACAAATGGAGCTTTACTGCATCTGCCTGCCATTCTCCTCCCAGCTGGACCGATCATTTGAGAATCCATTACAGGAATTTTATTTTGCACGGTGGCAGATCTGAGTTAAAAGAAGTAAGAGAGTGGCATGGACATATATACACTATCAAATGTAAAATAGCTAGCTAGTGGGAAGCAGCCTCATAGCACAGGGAGATCAGCTCGGTGCTTTGCGTCCACCTAGAGGGGTGGGATAGGGTGGGTGGGAGGGAGACGCAAGAGGGAGGAGAAATGGGGATAAATGTATATGTATAGTGATTCACTTTGTTATACAGCAGAAACTAACACACCATTGTAAAGCAATTATACTCCAATAAGGATGTGAAAAAGAAAAAAAAAGAAAAGAAAAGAAAAAAAAGAAGTGGCCCACAGGGGAATGGGTAGTTACACCTGTGGCCCCGATAATCCCCAAAGTGGATAGACCACAAAGTGAATGAGGCTTTTGTGGGTAGATGAGAATTGACACCACTTTGTGAGATTGGATGAAGGACAATCCATTTAAGAAAACTCACTTGCTTAGAGTTGGATTCTTTTCTCATCCTGAAAGTGTTAGATGAAGCTTTGCTGAAAAAACAGAAGGACTCCCCAAAGGAGGGAGCGTGGAAGAAGGGACAGCACTGAGCCCCCGAGAGAAATAGTGACTGATCCGACCTTATTTTTAAACCAACCTTTGTGATTCAAACCAAGCTTGTGAGAACTACGATTCTCCAGGTTTTGTATCTCTCTCTGGCCAGCGGGAACCTAGGTAGTTTCTGAGTGATGATCAGGACAACATGGTAATTAAGTACACAGAGCTCCTGGGTATAAATCCTGGCTCTGCCATTTATTATGTGTCTTCCGGCAAATTAAGCAATCTCTCTGTGCCTTGATTTTTCCATCTGTAAAATGGGGACAATAATAGAACCTCCCTCAAAAGGTGGTTGTATAGATTTAGTAAGTTTCTATGTGTACTTAGATCATTGCCTGGCAATCGTGTTTATCATGTAGGTGTTAGTGATTATTATTGTACTAAAAATAGACACGGAGCTATTTTGGATCCAGTTGGCGACTTAAGAACCCAGCAGAGCCTAACGTCCTCGTAGACGATCTTGGGTAACCACTCCCCTCGGTTCCTACCTGGTCACTGGCAGGGTTTGGTCAGGCCAGTTACTGAGCCTAACTCCAGGGGGAGACACAAAACTTCAAAAATGAAAAAGCTGTTTTCCCTTTCTAGCAGCATTTTGCCATTGGCAAATAATCCCCTTAGCAACATTTGACCTTAAGAACTTAGAAGGAAAAGGGCAAAACATTTCAGGGAACAGGAGCTGGGTCTCCTCCCAGGTTTCACACCACAGCAGAGTAGGGGGATGTCAGGTAGGATCCCCTGGCCAGTCTGTCAAATGCGGTCGCCCGAGGCCCCCAGGACCCCGTCTGGATAGCATGGAAGCAATGGAAAGCTGTGTGTGCAGAGAGCTCTGTACTGGTCCCTGTCTCTTCCACTCCGGCCAGAGAGAAGAGGTGCCGCAGGGGCTGGAAGGGGACCTCTGTGGGGTTGGAAGGAGGACACTGTCAGGGAAGCCACCAGTGGCCCTCTCTGGTGGTGTTATTCCCTTTCCCTCCCCATCTCCAAGGATGGCTGCCTGAGCTTTCACTCTTACTAAATTAAGCTGATAAAATACAAATGAAAAAAGGGGCAGGGGTAGGGAGGAGGGTAAGGCACACTCTTCCTCTGCATTTTAATAACTCTTACGGTGTGCCTCAGACCATTTTTAATAAGAGATTGACAGATAGTGGTCGCCTCCCCACCCCCACCCGTTACATATCAGGATCCAGATCAACAGCACCCTTTCCTCTCCTCTGGAATATTCCACTTGCCCCCTCGTGGATGGAGGATGGACAGAGGATGCCACGCCCTTGACATGGTTTGTTGACCTCTTGAGTGTCAGGTCTGGAAGGGCATCCCTAGTTACCCAAAGACATATTCCCCAGGGACCTGTGCCCCAGGTGGGCAGCGCTGAGCTCCTGGTCTTCCCAGGGAGTCAGTTATGGGGATACAAACAGGCCCACCACAAGGGCAATCCCAGGGGGATAAGGGCTATCAGTCAACCTTCCCCTGAGTAGCTGCCCAGGTGCTCTAGCCCAGAGGTCTTTGCAGGACTGAGGAGAAGTGGTGGCAAGATGAAAAGAAGGCAGGGTTCAAGTCCCCTGCCTGTCTCTGCACTGTACTTGCTCCTGCAGCCAATCTCAGGCCACATGAAGTCTCCCCCACCCCATGGGGGGAATATATGTCAAAGTATCCGTGTGACCTCTAACCTCCACCCTCAGAATGCACCCCTTCCACCATAAACACTTCCATCAAGAGAGAACTCCACTGATTGAAGACCCTCTATGTGCTACGGGCTCTTATGAGACTTCACACAGAAAATGACATCTCATTTAACCCGCACAGCAATTCTGAGATGTAGGAACTATTTACTCCCTTTCATGGGTAAGGAAACTGAGGTTCAGAGAAGTCAAGTGACTTCCCCAAGGCCACACAGCCAGTAAGTGGCAGAGCCAGGATTCAAACTCTGGTTGGCCAAGGTTTCACCTGGCGTTTTTCTGCTGGCCCAGCAGGGACAGTAGGGTAGGCAAGGCAGGCAGGGGCTGGTCAGCACCGGCCCTGCAGTCTCATCGCTGTATCCCATCTGGAGCTATGAGGCGCAGAAACCTGGCAGCTTCCGAGGCAGATGAAAAGCCAACCTTCCTCAAATTGTTTTATTTAAAGCCAGACTCCTGACTGTTTGAAGCCACTTGATTTTGGCAGTACTTGTTCCTCTTTCTTTTTCCTCTCTGCTTTTAAACAGCCCTCGGAGATAGGGGGAAAGCATCGTTGCCGGTGCCTCACTTGCAGATGCTCAGAAGACCTTCTTCCTCTCCACGCCCCCCCCACCCCACCCCCCCGCCGCCGGCTGCTCTGGGCTGCAGCTGGGCCGCGCGTGTGAGCGTGTGAGCGCGTGGGCGCGTGGGCGCGTGCACACGGCTGGGCTGGAGAAAGGCAGGGAGCCCGGAACTGATCTGCACCCGAAGTATAGATACAGATGAAGTCTTTTGCTTTTATAGTGAGTCTCACCGGCGTTAAACTTCATTTATATCTCTATAAATGTATACGGCTTTGAACAGGAGGCTTTATGGCTGGGTTTATAAATTCCGTCTCCCTGCTGCGCAGCCTGGATCACAGGAGATGGCCCCTTTACCGACTGTGTGGCCTCTGCCCTTTGCGACACAACCACTTGCAGGGCTCTCATCTGGTCCTCAGGGCCTTGGCCCTTCTGCTGCCTGGGCTCTCTGGCCCTGGTGCTGCCCTCTCCCTGTCTGCACGCGCCCTCTCACCCCTGGCTCGCAGCTGGCCGGGCTGTCGGGAGGAGGGGGAGGACACGGGGCTTGTCAGCTGACTTCCGCTCCACACCTGTCCCCGGGCCAGATCCCCACTGCCGACCTCGGTATTGACAAGCTCAGGGGAGACGTCAGGACAGGCTGGCAAAACCTGGTTTATGAAGGTATCTGTTTTACAGAATCCGTTGAGATAAACAGAGCATCCACACAGATGCAGGTGCTCAGTGGCCACGGGGTTTACAATACTTCAGGAGGCAGGCAGCTGCTTCTCTCCTGATGGGCTTGCGGAGATAAATTCAAGGTAATCTACATAAACCCAAGCCTTTGAAATTGCACACCGTCAAAAAATTCCAACAATTACTCCAGCCAGGAGGTGGCTGTTAGATGTTCTTCTTATGAAAAGATAATTACAAAGGAAGAGAAAACATTTCATAAATAAAACCCAGAATGGCAGAATAATCTGGAGGGAGGGGAAAGCAAGAGAAAAGACACCCAAAGGTTCACAGTCTCCAGCTGAGTGTAGAGTGGGGTTCAAACACCCAGTGTCTCCTTAAGGTTCAAATTAATTTCAGTCTAGTACAATTTCCATGTAATTAATTGGCAAGAGGCATCTTTCAGATATTTTTAAATATCAGTCTGCCCGGCTCTTGGTGCTAAAGGAGAAGAAAAAATAGCCAACACATGCTCTTAAAATCAAAGTGATGTAAAACAAGGGCCTGCCCAGCCCATGAGCACTTGAGGAGAATATAAGATCCAGGTCAGCACAGATAATTGTCAGATTGTTACAATGCCAAGTACCCTAGGCTGCCCCCAGTCCCCAGGCCACAAGAAATAGCTAGTGGCACATTCGTTCATGCTCCACGCCAGGTGCTGTCCTAGGCACTGTGTACTTGTGCCCCACTTGATTCTCAAAAGAACCTTTTAAAGATGTGATGATCTTTATAGGCTTTTTTGAGGGGGGGGGGGGTCAGTGAAGAAGCCCTGATGAGGAACCTCAGATTCTCGGATTCTCAGGAGCAGGAATTTGAAGCCATGCTTCCTGGTAATAAAACCCCAGTTCTTGCTTCTTGTTTTAAGTGTGGCCCCAGGGTGGCAAAGGTATGGCTAAAACTAAGACGGGAGCAACAGAGAGGAGTGAAAGAGCTTGGGCTCTGTTTCAATCAGATAGAGATCAAAAACAGCCCCGCCACCTACTAGCTTTGCAGCCTCAGGCAAGTTATTTAGCCTCTCTGAATTCAGGAGCTTTGTTTTCTTCATCTATGTGTTCTGTCCGCTGTGGTCTTCGTAGAGAAAAGCAACTGTTTTAACTCAAGTTGTGCCGTGACCAGGGTTTTCCCTTCTCATTCGGCTGGAGAAGGTTTTCCTTGCCAACCTTGCTCCTGGGTTGTCATGAGGATTAAACACCTAGCTCAGCCCCTTCCACATAGCAACCTCCAGTAAATGAGAGCTCTTTCTCCCATTATGGTGAGAATCAAGTGCAATACTCTATTGCCCAGGCTGGTATAGTGCCTGGCACATCATGAACACAGCAGACATAATATCCATCATCATCACCATCATCATCATCGTTATAACAAGGGAAACAAGTGTAGGAACTCCTGTACTTAGGTTGAGCAGAACCAACAGCAAAAGGAGAAAGTTTTTCTTGGGCCCTACTATGTGCCAGACCCTGTGCTGGGCTCTTCCAGCCTTCATAGCATTGGTTATCTAGGTGGAGAGGCACCTAGATTTTCACATATAAGATTAGCAATAATGCAAGATGTAAGATTCCTCTAAAGATACTTAAAAGGAATCACAATAGAGCCCTCGTTAGCTGCCAAACGGGTGATAAAAGCAAGAAAAGAAAGAGGTTAAGGCACACGGTTCAAACCTGGGCTTGAGTTCCTGTTGTATCACTACGTAGCTGTAAAAAGTTGTACAAGTCACATAAATTATGACGCCTCTGTTTCCTCATCTGTAAAATGGGCATAATAGTATACGTCGTATGTTTTAGTTACTAAATGACATAAAGTATATAAAGCGTTTATTAATAGTAACAAGAGCCAACATTTATTAAGGGCATTCTCTGTGCCATGCACTTGGCTAAAGCCCATAGCAAGGACTCAGTCAATGTTAGCTAGTATTATCATTAAACAGTAGAAAGATCCAAGCTACCAGGGTCCAGGAATGTGAATTCTTAGGTGGACTCGGATGAAAAACTAGACTCCAGCCCACAGATGTTGCTAAGCTGTTGTCAAACATTAGCCATTCTGGGTTGATATTGTCCTGGGATCAATGTTCCAGGCTTTTTCCTCTTTATCTGCATACCATATAGTATGATGAGCACTCATCCAGATTAAATGAATTCCTCCTGGGTCCTGGTAATAACCTTTTATTGAATCATCTACAGCCAGAGGATAAGATGTTATTATGGGAGCCAAGTGGGCGTGAGCTTGGCAGTGCCTGCTCTAAGGACAGAGGTCCCAGGATTGTAAAACTGTAATGAGTCTGTTGGCTTATTTGTCCCTGGCCCCAGAACTCCATCTCTCATTTTGGAATCTCACCGTGTAATGCATAAGCCAGGAACGACCCAGAGACGTGCCCACCAAGGGTGAGGGCTGACCTCTCCCTGTCTCCTGGTACCTCTCTGGGCTAAGATTGGGGCACTTCAGTGGGGGAATAGAAGAGTTTAGGATCTCAGTTTACTTGAACTGTGTCTGTTTTACACTTACCAGCAAGGGTCAGAGTATAGGAACCAGACCTAGCTCATTGGGTTGGTGGGGAGTACATCACCCCCACTTCTTCTCCTTGATTTGACTCCAGAAAGCAACCTGCCTGGTCTTCCTTCATAGGGAAAGGGAAGAATTTCAACCCCACTGAGACCTATGACCAGAGAGTCTCCCTTTCCCACTTGGTTGCAGAGAAAAGTAGAGGTAACTGGCCAGAATTAAAGAAGCAGAGACAAAGCAACCCAAATCTCCATCAATGGATGAATAGATAAACAAAATGTGGTACATACATACAATGGAATATTATTCAGCCTTAAAAAGGAATGAAATCCTGACACATGCTGCAACATGGATGAACCTTAAAGACATTATGCTAAGTGAAATAAACCAGACACAAAAGGACAAATATGGTATGATTCCACTTATATGAGGTATAAGAGTAGTCAAATTCATGAAGATGGAAAGTAAAATGGTGGTTGCCAGGGGCTGGGGGGAGGGGGATGGAGAGTTATTGTTTAAAACTACAGAGATTCAGTTTGGGAAGATGAAAACATTCTGGACATGGATGGCAGTGATGGTTGCATAACCGTGTGAATGTACGTAGTGCCACTGAACTGTACACTTGAAAATGGTTAAACTGGTAAATTTTATGTTATGTATACCTAATCACAAGAAAACAAAAGAAGAGAAAGGAAAGAGGGCAAAACTGCTTAAATTCCCTTTTCCAACTGACATATTGATTACCTGCTATGTTCAAAATGTATCAATACTGTTCCAGTCCAAAATCATGTTCCAAGGTAAAGATGCGGTGAGTCTCATATACAATAGGAAATAACATTTAAACACCTCTATTCCAATTTCCCCCTCTCACTGGACTTGCTCTTAAGAAGATGAAACTCCAGTTAGGTGGAGAATCTCATCTGATCTTTATTAACGTAGCCTATAATTGAGATGAGACAAAGGTGTGTCTCTGCACTTTTCCCAAATCATCTACTAGAATTGGCTTTGTGGAGATCAAATTTTATGTTTCTGCACAAACCTAGACCTTAAGGAATCCTCACCATGACTCTTCTAACTTGCCATGTCCCAGTGGCTTAGCAACCTATGCTCCCCTCTGTGGAATCCCAGCTGAGAGAGCTGACTCAGGAAGGAGCCTTCCCATAAATGAGCTGGCTGGGTGCATTCTCTGAGACAGATGAACCCAGAAAGGGGCAGAGCCTGGGAAGGAGGTGCTTAGTAAAGTCTCTGAGTGGAAGGAGGCAGAGGACGTGCTTACCCACCAAGCATGTAAACAGCTCTATTATCTACTTGGACAAATTTTGAGGTCTACTAAAGACTCTAATTTATTGGTTGATATTCCAGAAACTCTGATATTTTAGTTCAAGCTGTGCACAAAATGCCCTATGTCTATCCAAATTTCCCTGAACATAGAGCATCCACAGATATAGGGTGGGAGAGAATTGGACAGGCAAGGTATCAGGACTGGTTACGTACAGGTGTGTGTGTGTGTGTATTTTTTTTTTTTCACCAAAGTCATCAAAACCTTCTGATAATGCCACTGCTTCTTCATGGTAAAATAGAATAGAGATTCCCTACTCTGTCCTACAACCAGGGAGGGGAGCAGGATGAATGGTGACATCTCTTGATGGAGCTATGATGATGTGATAGTATCAATACATGAGTCTCTGCAAGGTACGTTCTAAAGCCACTCTTAAATAAGGAGAAATAGCAACCTCCTAAGCCACAATCTTTGTGGATGGAGCTGAATTTCCTGGCATAAGCACTGTCACAGTGAACTCTACTCTCTCTTTCCCTAGTAAGTTCACACGGGTACTCTTACCTCACCTCACTCTCCTAGAACCCAGATGGAATGACTCATGCCCAACCACCTGAATGCTGAATTCCAAGTTTTTAATAGACATTTTCAACATCTTCTCCATGCACTGTACATCAAATAACTCAGGTCACCTCGGAGGCAGAGACCTACAGGGGCTTCCATGGTTCCTATTTGGGCTTGATTGTTGGCTTCTACACACACCACTCGAAATGACCACTTGACTTTCCAACACCATGACCATAAACTTGGACAAGGAATAAACCCCTCCCCCACCTCTATGCTACTCACCCGGTAACAGTAGCATCAGACCTCTGAAATGTTCTCTGAGAAGTCTAGTGTCTACATGACACACTAAGCAATACATTTCCACTGCAAAATGTAGCAGTTGAAGCTATGGTGATAGACGTCAGAAAGTGATGGGGTTGGAGGAGGGAAAGATTTATCAGAAAGAAGCATAAGGGAAGTTTTGTATATCTTGTTTGGGGGAGTGGTTAAATGGGTGTACACAGTTGTCAAGGCTTACTAATCTTGACACTTAAGACCAGTATAATTTTATTATATGCAAATTATACCTAAAACATTTTTTAAAAAAGTAACAGTGGCCTTCTCCAGGTAAAAGATGGCAACCCATGGCTGTGGAAAATAGGGTGGGATGCCGACCTTTTCCTTCTCTCCACCTTTTCCCACATCTCTCGTCCCCCCAGATCTCAGAGACAGCCCAGCAGAGTCTCTCCTGCTCAGTGAAAGATGGCTGGATATGAAAATACACTGGCTTTCTTTCCAGAATGCTGGCCTGATGTGAGGGCTAGAGCTGCCAGGGGACTGGAGGTTTTATATGTAGGGTGGGTTTATGTCCAGTCCCCCACTCCTCTCCATGGGTTTCTGTAGGTGCTTAGAGCCCAGCCCTCTCCTGCTTCTTAGTCATCCTCACGCATTTTGAGCCACAAAGAACTCAATGGAGGTGTTCCCAGAGGAGGCTCATAGGAGAGAAAAGTCATCAAACACCTTAGTAATGTCATTACCAAGACACCCATGGTAATCCAAGGCATGGAAGGGTGCCTTCAGCTGGGATTTCTGGGGCAAAGTGAGTGTGGCAAGCAGGTGCGTGACATCATTTCAGCCTGGAGGCCACCAACCTGGGGTTCTCTCTTCACAGTAAGTCCAGAGAGTTCCTCACTTTTCTGGCCATGGCTCATGGCCATCTTCTTGGCTGAGAACTAAAGGCCAGCAACACCTTGAGACTCCTGGTCCATTCTCATTCTTCGCCAGGGAGGAGCCATTACTGCACACTGAATTCACTTTAAAAGGCTCTGGTTGCAAATCTGTCCGCTGGGGAGCAATTCATCCCTGCTCTCTCCTACGCATGAGCATTTCTGCATTTCACAGGTGATGAGATATTAGGGGACTAGAAGTTCTGTTTCCGCTTTTGCTACCCTCTGGCCTAGCACTTTAAACTCCTACGTCTCCCCATTTATTAAATGGGACCAGTAATGGCACTGAGCACTTCTTTAAGAGAGAATATAAGGGCATTAATAAAATAATGACCACTAAGTGTGGTGACTTCAGGAATAAATGGTGGCTTTGGATAGGGTCCACTGCAAGGGCATGGATTTTTTTAAACCTTCGGAGACAATTCATGCAGAAATCCATCTACTCTCTTGTGCAAGCTGGGAGATTTTGAGAAAGGAAGGGGTTGGGAGAGTTGAAACATGAATGAGTCAGTTCTGGTTTCTGATACTCTGCTTTGTCTATTTCAATCTTTTTCCCCTACCATTACAACCTCTGACTTCACTCTTTTCCTCACTGCATTATTCTATTTTCTGACATTCTAAGGAGACGCTGAGGTTTCTGGATCCAATGGTAAGCATAGTTTAAGAAAAAACAAACAAACAATGATGCCATGTCACTGAGGGCTATGTCTTTCACGGAGGATCCTCCCCAACCAGAGGCAGAGAGTATTTTGTTCAGCTTGGAGGAGGGACCCAGGGTATTGAATTAGAAGCAAGACAGAGAGTCACCACCCTAGAGTTTATTGGCAGTTGGAAGGAGTGAAACCTCCCGCCTCTGCCTCTCTCCTGCCTCAACATGCTTGATGGAAATGAATGGAACCTTATATAGTTAAGGGCCAACTTGAGGCAAGCTTTGCTCTTACAAGAAACCACGTCTTTAAAAAATCCCCCTTTGGGATGCTCTCCATGGAGATTCAGATGATTGAAGGAA
Source organism: Balaenoptera borealis (assembly GCF_965194805.1). Classification (NCBI taxonomy): domain Eukaryota; kingdom Metazoa; phylum Chordata; class Mammalia; order Artiodactyla; family Balaenopteridae; genus Balaenoptera; species Balaenoptera borealis. The sequence continues at coordinate 55,230,220 of NC_138860.1, read as the reverse complement.
ATCCTCAAAACACTTGTTGAATGGCCCCACCCGAGCAGGCGTGGGCAGGACTGAAGGGCAGGGACAGGCAGATAGTGTCTCCAAGGCAAAACCAAGGCAGCTGCGGGGAATTAATTGAACATATTTCAGAGGGGCCAGAAGCAGAGGAGACAAAGCCGTATCTTGCAAAAAAGTCATAGCAATGAAGTCTAAAGTAATGACGAGCCCATCTGTGGAGCCTTTCAGTGTTGGAGGACATAACACTATTTCAAGCCTTCCTGAGTCAGGACCAGCCTAGATTCACTTCTGCTTCCCCAGACATGTAGGGACAAATCTTTCTCCTGGGCTATCTTTCACTGGCAGAAAACAAGGCAGAACAGACTTTGTCCTCTTTCCAACCACACATAGTCAAGTATGACAGAAAAGTGGAGGGCACTTCCTGCCTCCTTGCAAACGTAGTATAATCCGCACGGCCAACCTCTGCAAAGCTCAAGCTATTGACACTTTCCTATCACCATGAAGGCAGGGGGACCTCAGCCCCCAAACCACCCCAGCCTGATGCCTACCTGTTGCCCCTGCCCACTTGCCATGGTTTCACACCAGGAGAGAAAGTAAAAGGTCAGATTGGGCTCTCTTCACAGCAAGAACCCAGAGAATCCTGGGGAAACTGACATTTTAAAAACCACCTCCTTCAACCTCTCTCAGAGGAGCATAACTTTTAACTCTACCTCCGCTCTCAACCCCCCAGGCTTCCTTTGCAACACTTCCCCTCCATGGATGGCTTGTCGGGAAAGAGTTAAAGAAGGTGCACGACTAATTCCCCAAACCCTCCTTCTTATCTACATAGAAAAAGAAAAACAGCCCTACACAGAGACACGCAGAAACCCACTGGCGATTTAGCTCAGACCTCACCTGTCTTATGCAACAGCGTGCGCGCGCACACACACACACAGCCCTAAGGCCAGAGTCCACATCCCCCTTTAATTTGGTAGACATAGTTTGGCACCTTTCTTTTCCCTACGCAGAACCCGGCTCGACTGGCAGCAGAGAGATAGATGTAACCTTAGTGCCAAACGCCTTGCAGGAACACAACAGACACACAGGAACCAAAATGCATCTCATAGCTCTCCGTGGTGCTGAAATCACACTAGCGAGGAAATCGAAGGAGCAAGTGCGCTGGACTTACCCGGGCTGGGGGTGGGTGGCACGGGAGCTAGAGGAGCTTCCTGTGTAGAGAATTCTTGTCTTTGCGGGCTGCAGCCAGCTGATGCGCTCACCTAGAGAGCCCACCTCTCTCTCTCTTCTCTTCCCTTCCTCCTTTCCTGGGAGGATGAGAGGAGGCTCCACGAAAGAAATGAAACCCAAGCTGGCAGGGCTGGAGTGGAAGGAGAAAGAGGAGGCAACCAAAATAAGCTCGAAAAGTCAGGTGGCTTTACTCCACTAGTGGTAATTCCTTGGGTCAGGGAGGACCCCTCTTCTCTCACTCTGTGTCTGCGCCTTTCTCCGTCCCTGCGTGCTGAGCCAACAGCCTTAGTACAATCGGTTCCTGCCTCTGACGTGAAAGAGACGAGGAAGCCTGGGACGGCTTTGCTCTCTCTCTCTCTCTCTCACGCGCTCTCTCTTTTCCCCTCTTGCTGAAATTTCAGCAGCATGATATATTTTTTTAAGCCTCTGTTTTTTCCATCCCCCTACAAGCAGCCCCCTAGTGGACAGAAGAGGAAATCATCCTGAGTCCTCTTTCAGACACAGGAACAAGCTCCCTACCCACAAACTCTTAGGGGCTGCTTCCACACAGACAAGGTCCTGTAGAGCCAGGGTCCTCCCTCTAGCCAACCCAGATAGGAAGGGAGAGGGCGGTGGAGGAAGAGGGAGAGGACAGGAGCTTTTGAAAATCCTTTGCTCATGATTGCAGAAGTAAAAATGGAAAATCGGGTAGGGGTGAGTGGTTGGGGAGTGATGTTTTGGAAGAAGATCAGTTGTAGGGTTCCCAAGTAGTTTAAGGTCCTGACACAGCAAAAGACAGTCTCCAAAAAGCCAGGGTCTGCAGCCAGGTGAGCTATGTCTACACACAGGACAACCGAGGAATGGAGTGTTTAAAGAGTCAGGGAATGTAGGAAACCAAGGAGAGAGTATCTAGCCAGCACTTCATCTAATGCCTTAACATGACTTTTTTGAAAGCAGGTAAGAAAACCACCTGGGGAGACTTGGCCTGAGATCAACCCAGAGATGGAGAGAGAAGTGACCTTGTTGAGCATCCATGGAGAACCATAGCACAGAAGGGCCAATGAGGGGTCACTTCTCACAGGCTCCCAAGGGATGTCTTACACTCCTTTTTAAATGTACTGTCTCACAGTCTCCTGGAAAGAGTCCTAGTACTTACATCTACAAAGTTGAGTTCTAGTTTCAGACTGCCACTTGCTTCCTGGACATTTTGCTTCTTTATGGCTCAATTTCACTGTCTGTAAAATGTGGGTAATGCTGCCCCCTCCCTACTGAATAGGAATGCGGAGGGACTGGAATGATATAGAGATGTAGAACTTCAGCGTTGACAGGGAATTTAAAGGTATCCTAGCCAAACACTTTTCTTATGTTTGATTCACCCCTAGCAAATAATAATAGCTAGCATTTATAGAGTATTTAGCAGGTATCAGGCATTGTAATAAGACCTTACAGCTATTAGCTCATTCAATCCATACAATAACCCTATAATGCAGATGTTACTATTGTTGCTTCATAGACCAGGAAACTGGGGTGCAGAGGGATGAAATGACTTTCCCAAGATCACACAGCTAGTGAATGGTGGTGTTGGAATGAAAGACATCCGACCCCAGAGCTTGTGTTATTAACCAATATATCAGTAAATATACACTTCAGAAGCAAATAAATAAATAAATCTGAAAATAAATAGCATCTGAAATAAATAGAAGATAGCACCATAGCTATCATTATTTTTGTTTATGATGAAGTGTCTAGATAGTTAAAATAATTTTATACATGGCTTGAGTTTTTAAAATTATTTACAACTGTGGATGCCAAACAAACTGTGGAAATTGCTATTAGTGATGAGAATCCTCTAAGAAAACTAATTTTCTTGGTGATGTGGCTAGTTTCACATATACAAAACTGAATGTAAATCTCATAAAGTTGGACACCATTGGGCTTTAACATCAGTTCAGAGGACATTTTATTTGATTTCTGTACCAAAAGCAGACTATTGCCTAGTGCCTAACACGGTGCAAGGATGGAGCCAGAAATCTGATGATCTGATCTACAGCAATGTACTCAGGTAACAAACACTTAGTGAGCTGTTAACATTTTCTTCAGAATTTCAAAATTACGAATTCCTTACCTAATGTGGCTTACTTTTTCTGACTTTCTTTGGATCAAAAGTGAATGGAGCAGGACCAAGATGGGATGTGATGGTTAACAAAGCATGGTCCCTGTCCTAATGGAGTTTCTGGTTCCTCAAAGGGAGAGGGAGGGGTAGGAAAGGCCATTCAGTTCCAGAGGGCAGGGGCTGAGACATAGGCAAATGCAGTGTAATAAATGAGCATGTAGAAAAGACAACCAACCTGATCTCTGAGGACTGGGGTGCTTCTTGAGGAGTGTGGCATCTAAGCTGAGGCCTGAAGAATGAGAAGTTATCTCAGCAGAGGAGGGGAGAGAGTTAAGAAGAAGGTACAGCATGTGCAAACCAGGAGGTGAGAGAGAGCACAGTGTGGAACTTTCAAGGTAAGCATTATCCTTCTACTTATAAATGGGGAAACTGAGGCTCAGAGAAGTTAACTGGCTTGAGCAAGGTCACATATCTAGTAGGTGTAGAACCCAAATGAATTGTGCATCTATGTGACTCTGAAGTCATCCTCTTTGGGAAGCTCCACGCTGTCTTCTCTCATCCCTGGGAAGTGCACACACGATTTCAATAAAATGCTTCCAGTAACTGAGTGCTCTGGTGGCATCTACAAGGAAGCTTGAAGTGTGATCCATGACTATTCAATGAGAAGGGTCCAAGAAAGCACTAGTCAGTACAAAAAAAGGAAAAATTCAGAACGACAGAACCGTTTCTGGTAGATGTGAGATTACTAAATGTACAGGGAAGTAGGAATATTTCAGAGATACAAAGATATTAGAGACTCGTATTTGAAAGGGAGGAGGAATGCAGCAAGGGCTAGAAAGGAAGTTTAGAATAAGTGCTATGGGAGCCCAGAGGAGGGAGAGGTCCTTCTGCCTGGCAGGGATTAGGGGAGACTTCACATGGGAAGTGGATTTTCATCAAGACCTTAAGATTAGGGGTTCAGGAGACAGAGCCTAGCCAGACCAGGCTGTGCTCTATGGCACTCAGGCATCTCATACATAGAAAAGAGAAGATCTGAGTTGTCTTGAAGAAGAGGGAGACATAGGGACGAGAGAGTAAAAGATCACTGTAGACAGAAGAATGTCAAACTTTGGGAAATGGACAGGTTTGGGAGGGGTGGAGGAAAAGTGAGGTTCATGGATACATTTGGTTCTGGACATGTCAAGTTTGGGGAGGATGTTAGTATATATCATAACAGAGATGTTGACAGTGGTTGGAGTATGTCTCTGGAGCTCATATTAGAGACCTGGGGTTGGTGATATAGATCTGGAGCCATTTGTGTGAACATGGTAGTGGCCGGATGGAAACTATCAACAGGAGACAGAGGACAGAATCCCAACTCTATTTCCTTGGTCCCTGGATCAAGGTTTATAGTCTTAGTCCTTGTGGCTAAACTGCTTTGTATCCAGTAGATAACACAAAACACTCAACAACTCATAACAACTCAAATCAGATGTTAGTTGAAGCTGATATGGGGACTGAGGTCAACTGTTGGTTCCTTAGCTTCTGATGCACTCTTAGAGACAAAGACACACCATCACAGTCTCCTCCTTGGAAGGTGGTAACCACTGGCCCCTGGTGTTTGTTTTCTACCCAAAACTCCAGCCCACAAGCCCTCCTTCGCATTGGTGTTAGCCCTTCATCCATGCTGTTAGACCAAACTGAGTATCTCCTCAGGCACTCAGCTGTCTCCAGAGATCAGGAGCCACAGTGTGGTCCACCTCCGTCATGTGATTTCCCAAGGAAAATCTATACCACGGTCAGCATTCCAGAAGGCCTCTGGGATCCACCCTTCCAGAACTCGAGGTCTGGACACAGGGACTCAGAAGGTACAGCTGTGACTTTTCTACAGAAAAGGGAAGGGAACCTAGAATTCTGCTTTGGAATCTGGCGAGTCCAGAATAGACATGGGAAGCCCTCACTTCCCAGGTTGACTTAAACCAACATCGCACCCCACCTCAATGAGCATAAGAAGGAAGGAATTTTGATGTAAACACCAAATAATACGTGATGGCCTTGGGGCTCTGGCCATGGAGGAGAGAGGGAAGAGGAGCAGTGGGCAAAATCTAGATTATTAATCACCACCTCAAAGCCCATCTTATTCAGGGACCTGTTCCCGAGCAAGCTTTCCTATTTCCCAATCCATCCCTCCTACACAACTTCTGACCTTGCCTTCTCTCCTTTCCCAAAGTCTGTGTTTACCTGGTCACAGCTACATAGGATTATAAATTATTGCCCTTTCCTTCTATAAAGAAGTAAACTCCTTGAGGGCCAGGACACGATTCACCTTCAGGAGGCATCTAGCAATACATTATAGAGTTCTGTCCACTTCCACGCCAGGACTGGGTCTAAGAGAAGGAGAAAGTCAGGAAGAGGAGTGAGAGAGGGGAGAGAAAGAGAGAGAGAGAGATACTGAGGACCCAAATAAGTCTGCTAGGTTGAGGGGGAGAGTATCACAGATAGAATAATGTTTCTTCCAGGTTGGAGACACTGTTTTTCTCTTCTCTCTTTCTCACCCCAAATTTTTCCCCTTGGCAGAGGTGAAGACACTGGCCACCCCATGCAATCTTAACATGACTCTACCCTCCAGAAGAGCCCTGCTGTGAGCTATGCACCTTCACATCTAATTAAAACAGACCATTCACGGCCACATTCTGTACATAGGGGGCCCAGGAGTGTTAGACACAGCAGCCCTGGAAATAACTGGCTCCCCTAAAGCGATGAAGCAGCTCAGCCTGGTCAGATTATCCCGGCACTGGAGGGAAGAGGACAAGAGTATTGGTTCAGGGTCCCACTGCCTCCCATGGAGCCCTGTGTCCACTCCTACACCACAGACTCTGATCACGTGTGGACTAGGGGGCACCCTGCCGTGGCTGGGAGCTCACCAAATCTGGAATCAAATATTCAGACTATCATGAAAAAGCTGCCTTGGGGACCCCCAGGCCTCTAAAGTGAGGGTCTGCAGCTAGATGTTGCTCCCAGAGCCCATGGAGAAAAGGAAGAGAAGAGAGTAGAAGTTGCCAGCACTCAGAATTTCCTGATAACGGGGGCTTCCTAAGAGTGACCCAGCTTGGGAAGGACAGCCACTTCTTAGGACACTGTAGGCAGATTTAAGGATTAGCTGGGTGGTTGCAAGAAATGACTCGTCCATTCCCTTCCAACTGGATGATGCGGGATCGTATTGACCTAATGGCTAAGGGATTTGCTGACAAAGGATTTGAGACTAGTAGAGGGAGGAATCTTAATGATGACCTTGAGGATAATGCAGCTCAAAGCTGACCTTCACAAGGAGATAGAGAAGACCCTGTCCTCCTGAAGCCAGGGCAGGCTTGGGCTCAGTCCCAGCCTGACTCATCAGGTCTTGGTGACCTCATTGCACAATGGTGATGATGTCTGAGAAGGGTCTTGGGGAGCAAGCTGGCTGTCACACAGACAGGAAAGCTGGAGTTCCAGGCAGACACTGGTTGGGAAGGGAGCAGGGGGAAGTGGCCCCAAGAAGTTTTTAGAGCACTGATGGGTACAAGGAGCTTAGAAGAAGAGCTTTTCCCTGCACATGGTGGCTTGTCTGAACTTGAGAAGAAGGCAGGCAGCTTAGATAATCCCAAGCTGTCAACCCACTGAAGAGTCAGGATCTGCCCAATGTGTTAGTGGAATGGGTGGGAAGGGACTCCTTCCCCAAATCTCTCTCCTATTGTGGTGCCACAGCAGATATCATTGTGGAGGACAGTGGTAGTTAATAGTTTGCCTGCTGAATACCTCTCCCCCAACTATTCTTTTTTTTTTCTAGAATGAGAACCTGCCCATCCCCAACCCCAGGCACTAACCTGGACACTTGACCTACTCTAGACACAGGGATGGATTCAGGGCTGGGCACATGTCCTAAACAGGGCCAATCAGAATCTTTCTTAGAAATGGATTAAGAGCTCTCTTTTTAATGGGGTTGCCAAACAGGGAGCGTATAATTCTGGAGTTGGCTATAGCCCATCTTCCCTTGCCTTATGGAGGAATCCCATCCACAGTTAAAGACAATGATCCCAATACCCAGCAGGAAACAGCCAAAGATGAGAAGAAAGGGAACCAAGGTAATGTTGTATGAGCCCCTAGATCCAGCCAGTCCTGAACCTTCCAATTAGATGAGCTGGTAAATTCTTCTTTTGCCTGAGCTAATTTGTGTTGAGTCTTTGTCAAGCTGGCTTAACATTTGAATCTTCTAAGGTTTCTGGGAAAATTCAAATTCCTCTTAGCAGTATGCTTTCTTCTGGGGTAAGGAGCACTTGACTGAAACCTAAGAACAGATTAAGCGCTTGGAGCGTGGGAGCAGGAGCAGGAATGGGGGATGAGTGAAGATGCCTCTGGGGCATTGGGGCGGGAGGAGGATAAACACGTCTTTTGTCAATCTGCTAGGACAGGTATGAGGCCCGAGTTCTTTTCTTGGGGAGTGCGAAGAGAAATGATAACGCAGGCATTGCTATGTCAGTGTAGAAGATGGTGGAACATGGGAGGCATGGGGTGGGCTTGTTGGTGTTCTAAGTACACGCTTATTCTGAAGCCCACGTGGTTACTTATGTTTTTCCGGGTGGAAAGATTTTGTGCCCAGGACCTCTGGCATCACAGCGCTCTGCTGCCCTGCTAGTGCAGTGCCTACCTGGGTAAGAATGGCAATCCCAGGGCCCATGTCCTTCCTTGACAAATCTGCTCTTCCCCTTACCTCCCCCGCGTCCCCACCAGCCTCCAGACCCCCAGCCTGGAACATTTCCTTCAAACACCTCCCTGTCCCTTGGCTCCTGCTTGGACACAACTGGTTCAGAGGGCTCTGAGCAGAGTCCTGTGATTCTGGGAGGCTGCAGCCCCGAGCATGTGTGAGGCAGGAACTCGGCCCCTCTTCCTGCCCAATGCCTCGACTGTTGCGTCTAGGGTGCCTGGCCAGCTGCCACCTGCCTGGGGTGATGGGCCGCTGGGTGATGGAATGCCAGCCAAGGAGTGATGCGGCTCGGCCCCTGGCCCTGCAGCCTGCCTGCCAACCGGCGGGAATCGTTATCTACACTGAGAGTGAGCCAGGCTTCCCACACTGAATTAGCAAGAGCAAAGCAGACCTCTCCCTTCCGTGCAGCAAAGGATTAGATGGGGTGCAGCTGGCCTCTTTCCCTCCCTTATAGACAAGGGCAAGTTCAGGGACTCAGGGTAGGTGACTTTCCTGCTCCAGGACTGCACCACGTGGGGCAGTCTGGGGTCAAAACCACCTCCCACCCCCCAACCCCCTGCAACTCTTCCCCACCGCTGGCTGTCCCAGGTATGGATTTCCTTCCTCCCAAACTTCTTACTCTCATTTTGTTCTTGTAACCCTAAGAGTCATTTCCTTTGGTCTCCGAATAGGAAAATGAAGGCCTTATCTTAGGTTTCATCTTCCTTTGTGTTGGCAATATTAGACACTTCAAATACTTGTCCCCCATTTTCCCCCCTGGCCACCTTCCTCCCTGGGTCCTCTCCCCTGTGGGAAAGCTCTAGTCCAAGAGACTAGGCCTCCTCCCTTCTCCAACCGCTGTCCCCCTGTTGCTTTGCACCCCAGGTTCCTCAGCAGCAGCATAAGGGGCTGGAGGGGCCAGGGGCCATTCTGGCTCATTGCCACTGTTCTGAGACCTTCCACCCTCCTCTGTTTCTCAGTCTGACGTTGTGGCAGCCAAAACTTTCCCACCTCTGATGGCCCAGCTCACACCTCCCTCTCTTCAGCCCTTACCTTCCCTGTGGGCCGTGGAGAGTAAGAGTGAAAGCTCATTCCCGCCCTGGCCTGCCTGGACTTGAATCCTTGCTCTGGCCCTTGTGCTCTGTCAGATTGGAAAAGGTACCTTCCTCTTCGGCTTCCTCGAGTGTGAGTAGCGGATAATCATTGTACCTTCATCACAGGGTGGCTGTGCAGGGTGTGAGCTCATTCACGGAAAGCACTAGAATAGCACCTACTGTCCAGCGAGCGCTCCACCATGCTAGCTATTATTTAGCAAACATTTTTGAATACACACATCAAAAAAAATCCCCCTTGGGACTTCCCTGGTAGCACAGTGGTTAGGAATCCGCCTGCCAATGCAGGGGACACAGGTTCGAGCCCTGGTCCAGGAAGATCCCGCATGCCACGGAGCAACTAAGCCTGTGTGCCACAACTACTGAGCCTGTACGCTAGAGCCCGCGAGCCACAGCTACTGAGCCCGCGTGCCACAACTACTGAAGCCCGTGCACCTAGAGCCCGTGCTCTACAACAAGAGAAGCCACCGCGATGAGAAGCCCGCGCGCCGCAATGAAGAGTAGCCCCCGCTCACCGCAACTAGAGAGAGCCCGCACGCAGCAACAAAGACCCAATGCAGGCAAAAAAAAAAAAAAAATCCCCCTTGCTCTTTGCTTTGGTTGGTCCTGGCTTTATGAATAAATATGCTTTCCAGTTTTAGCACCTGCCCCTTGGCTCCTGCTTGGCTGAATGTTGATGGGACCCTATGGAGTTGGTTCTGGGGGCCTCATCAGGTTCTGCCCTGAGAGGGGAAGTCCTCTGTGGTCTGAAGATGAGAGCCTGGACCTGGGGTCAGACAGACCTACTTCTGCTAAACTACTTATAAGGTGTGTAGTCTCTGCTAGTCACTTAACTCTCCACATCTCGATTCCCTCATTTTAAAAAGAGGCGGACATAATGACAGCTCCCTCCCCATGGTACTGTACATATTGATCAAATGAAATAATGTATGAAAGTTTCAAGAGCAGTGTTGAAAACACTGGAGAAACTCAACAGCTGTTTGTTGAGCATCTGTCTCGTCTGCATAGCCTGGTCTTGCACGCCCCCTGCTCACAGGCCACCCCTCAGAGAGGCTTCCCGGAAGCCACCTCTCAAATGGCCAGCGGTATTGCCACCTTCCCTTGCCCCCTCCCAGCATTACTTTGCTTCATACCCCTTAACCCCAGCTGGCATTTTTTTTTTTTTTTAATTTTATGGCTGTGTTGGGTCTTCGTTTCTATGCAAGGGCTTTCTCTAGTTGCGGCAAGTGGGGGCCACTCTTCATCGCGGTGCGCTGGCCTCTCACTATCGCAGCCTCTCTTGTTACGGAACACAGGCTCCAGATGCGCAGGCTCAGTAATTGTGGCTCACGGGCCTAGTTGCCCCGCGGCATGTGGGATTTTCCCAGACCAGGACTCGAACCCGTGTCCTCTGCATTGGCAGGCACTCTCAACCACTGCACCACCAGGGAAGCCCCCAGCTGGCATTTTATAATCCATCTCTCTGTTTGCTTATTGTCCGATACCCCACTCTACCTGCTACTCTCCAGGAGGGCAGGGCCTCTGCTTGTGTTGTCCCCCCAAAGCCTGGAACAGTACCTGATTCTTGCAAATGTGTTCAATAAATATTGCTACTTCAGAGCATATTTTATATCCTAGTCATTTTAGCTCCCTCATAGCATGCTTTATTGTGAGCAATAAGGTTTTGAATCAGGCAGAACAGAATTTAAACCTTCCCTTTTCTGCCTTCAGAAATGTACACTGAGCTCCTGTTTTTTCATCTGTAAAACAGAGAAAATAATATTTATACTGTAGGGTTATAGTGAAGATGAAGTGAGATAATGGCACCAAGAACAGTGATTGACATACAGAGGAAGCTCATCAAATCCTTGGTGAAGGAATAAATGAAGGAAGGAAGACTGCACGAACCGGCCTTTTATCTGATCTCCCACCTTCCAACCCTTCTATCCCTCTTTGCTTCCTCCCCTCCTTCCCCTCCCCGAGGCTGGCACGCTGGGACCCCTGCTAATCCCTCAGCCACAGGGCCTCTGTCTCTGAGTCCCCTCTGGCAGGAGCAATCTGGATCAGCCTTAGAAGTTATTACCCTTTAAAGTAAGGGTCGGCCACTACTTTAGCTCGAGTGCCACAAATATGGAACAAATTTTGCTGGAGGCACCAGACTGGCCAAAAGAACATTTTTCCAATTTTCAGAAAGGCATCACCAGCACCCAATGGCACTTTGACTTCCTGTTTTGTTTTTCTGTAAGGCCTTTCATATTCACTACCTGTATCTCTTTTCATCTTTCTTATCTATCAATCACTCTTAAGAACCATCCTCTTCTCCGCTGTTCTGTTTTTCCCTCTCCCTTTGGTGGCTTTTGTCCTCTTCTTCCTTCCTTAAGAAGCAAGCCCCTCTCGGGCTATTTCCAGTTCTGTTTCTTCAATCTTCTCCCACATTCTACCCCACCCTGCTGTCTTTGACTTCCTCTCTCTATATGGCCAGAGTGTGTTAAGATTCCAAGATTCAGTTGGGGAGGAGATAGAAGGTCCTTGTCATGGGAGACAGTGAACTCTATTACCCCCCATCCCTCCCTATTTCAGCTGTCAAGGTGTAAGCTCTGGGTCTGCCCTGCCATGACATTTTCTAGATGCTTCTGTTAATACGTAGAAAAGCTGGCACAGTGAGAAGAAATACAAAGGCAATGTGCTTTCTCTGTGGGGCTTCTAAAGAAGGGGATCAGGCTGGTTGTATCCAGGCTGGTTTATTTCTTAGTCTTCCTACCCCTTCCAGGAGTCAGTCTGTAAGGCCTTTGGAAGTCACACACAGGTGGCTCACAGGGCACGATTTCTAATCTCCGTCCACCCGGGCACCTGCCACTCTCCCCAAGGCCCGTCTCCTTTCCCTTCCTTCCCCTTCACCATCCACTTATAGCCTCTTGAGTCTACGTTTCCTCTCCTGAAAAATGAGAACAATAATCTTTCCTCTGAGCTCTGCACCGCTTAGAATGTGTTCTGAGGATTGGATGTGAGGCTGCGGGGTGGGGGGGGGGGGGTGCTCTAAGCATCTAGGGAGGAAAGGGCCTCAGAAATAGTCTATAAAGGTATCTTGCTTTCCTCACTGTTAACACCGGTGAACTGGAGCCCAGATCACTTTTTTGTGTGTGCAAATTTGAGGGTAGGCCAGATTCACAGAAGCATGCTTAAGCCCCATCTGAGATGGAGTTGTATTTTCTCGCTTGGAATAACGCTGTTGGAAAGCGTTAACTCAACAGCTTAAAGTCAGATTTTGAGTTTCTTTGACCTCATAGGCAAGCCGTTCCTTCCTGTATCAACATCCCAACTTCACACATCGCACCTGAACTGAGCCAAGCCTGCGTCTCTAGAAAGCACGTGCTCCTGGAAACTTTGTCAAATCTGAAGACAGGGCCTTGCTTTTGTCAGAATCGGACACAGTACTGGGTACCCTGAAGTGACCGGGGCCCACCATGCTGGGAACATAAATGTAGGAGCTGCTTTCAAAAGAGATCTTTTTATTGCAAAGAACAAGCTAAGTGGCTTGGGTTTTAAAAAATAAAAAGTATTTTAAATGACACAGCTATTTAGGTTAGAGGAAAAAGAGGAAGGTATATATATATTAGGAGAATATATATATATATATATATATATATATATATATACACACACACACACACACACACACACACACACACACACACACGAATACATTATTATGAGCCAGGCATTGTGCTAAGCACTTTACATACTAGATTTCATTTATTTAAATGCTTAAGAAGAAAAATGGAGGAAAAGAGTTTTCTAAGTAGCTAAAAGTATACATTTATCCTGTACCAGAGAATAAAGATGAATGAAAAGACTGGGTAAGAAAGTAGGTAAAAAAGAAAAAAATCCTACGGAGAAACCAACTTTAGTCTGGGCTGCTAGCCAGAGGTATCTAGAAGAAAGGAGGTAATGAACTTGTAGAATGTCAGAGCTGGAAAGAGCCTCAGGATCTTTCCAACCACTGTTGGTTCCATTTTACAGATGAAGGTGCCGAGGTCCCAAGAAGGGAAGCAACACAGCCACCCTGGCACAACTGGTCATGTCATGTCCCCTCCTTGGCCAGGGATCTCTCAGGGAAATCTAACGGTGTATCCCTGTGCCCCCACTGGCCAGGTTAAGTCACCATGTTCCATGGACGGAAGGGTCATCATTAACCCATGAATGGGTCATTACCCTTTGTTGTCCTTGTGGCCCATTGCCTGGCAAGGGCTCTTGCTGACCACCAGGCTACCATCCAGCCCTTGAATGATGTGCTCCCCCCGGTTTGCATGTGCATCTGTTTGTGCAGCCAGGGGGCTTCGTCCAGGCTTAGGGCCTCAGTGTCATTACTGAGGACAAGTCCCCAAACTTGAGAAAGCCGGACTCAGCATCTGTCCTTTGAATCTGTCCTCAGATTCACAGAACATTCGAGCTGGCAGAGCCCACATGTCACCTGGCTCAACCCCACCAACTAGAGAGCAGTGAGAAGAGTTACCCAAAGTGACACAACTAGCTGAAAATTAGTTGATGCTGGTGTCTATCCTTGCTTCCCACAGGAAAGCACTGGTGCTGACTACAGTAGTTACAAGTTCTAGTAGGTTCCCGGCACTGATGGGTCTTGGGGGGCGGGGAGCGGTGCCACTGCCAGGATGACACACGAGGACGGAGGGGCGCGGGCTGGTGTGGGAAAGGGCTGCATCCACGCAGCCAATGTTTGTCCACCACACACCTGCCAGGAACAGCGCTCCCTGCATCTGCCCAGACCCTCGCCTCACTGCACACGCATGGATATCTCACGTGACCCTGAGGAGGACGTGGGGCAGCTGTCTTCAACCCCACTTCCTGGGGAGAATGTGTGGGCTCGGAGATAACACTTCACCGATTATAAAGAATAATGTGTTAAAAATATAAGCTTAATATAAATAATAAATGATAGCAATATGCTATTAAATGATGGGCTATATTCACACAGCAAGTAAGTTATGGAACCTGAGGGCCTATGTCTCTAGGGCTGTGTTTCCTATGCAATCATAGTCAGATGATAAATACATTTATTTAGCATTTACCAGATACTGTTGTTCATATATATATATAGAGAGAGAGAGAAAGTCTAAAGAAAGGATATATATACATATATATTCTCATTCTTTCTTCATAACAGGCCCATTAGGCACTATTATCCCCATTTCATAGATAAAAATACTGAGGGACGGAGAGGTTGAAACAAAGCTGAAAACAAAGCCGTATTCAGTTAGCAATGCTTTGTTCTGGGCTTTCCGTTCGTGGAGTTTGGCCCCAGCTCACTGCTTATCAGATGACTTCATCCAATGATAAGCAGAATTCTCCTTCCCTCACCGCCTCCACACCACCCACACACATACTTTCTTTACTCCAAAAGGGAGCTGGACCAAAGCCCAGAAGAGGTTCCATGCACCTCTTTTTTATTCTCCTGGGTCATCCAGAATCTCCCTTCTTAAGCTTAATAACAACAAGAGGAAAGATAATTCCGCTTAAGAGAGGGGCAAATCCTCAGTGAGAGGCGGTGCTTGTTCCGGGTGCGCTGTAGGTGAGCACGCAGCAGCCTAGGGCTCTGGGTGAAATGTCCGGGGGTCTGGGGTGACGGGCAACCAGGCAGCGCCAAGGGCGCCCCCCAGAGGGCCAGCGGGGAAGTGTCAGGGCCCAAGGCTCCCACAGGCTGGGCAGAAAGGGGCAGTGCGCTTAAATAACAGCGATATTAAGAGGGTTTGACTGCAATCTAGAAAGCAGTAAACTGATATCTTTAAATCCATCTAATGCCCTACAATCAAAAACCAAAGTACCTGGTATCAAGAGCAACTAAGTAGATAGTAAGTACAAGCAAGAAAAGGGGTGGGGGGTAGAGTGAGAAATCCAGGGTGGGAAGGTTGCCAGTCAACAGGTAGGAGAGAGAGAAAGAGCAGGATAAACAGAGGATTTGCAAGAAAGTTCAGGAGAGAAAATGAGGTATTTGAACAGAGCTTGGCTACGGGATGGGGGTGGGAATGGCATTGGCTTCCTTAGCCCAGCGTGGTTTGGGATGTCAGCTCTCCAGGCAGGCCAGCAGGTGGGGACCCGCCAGCCTTCAGGACAGTGGATGGTGGGCCCTATCCTCTGCTTCTCCAGCTCTGGGACTCTGTACTTTGGGGAAGGGCTGCCTCAGGGCCACAGTATCTTGTGATTGGTGACACGAGTGTGGCACTATTCCTGAGGAGGGGATGGAAATAGAAATGACGGATTAAGAAATGAAAAAAAAAAAATTCTTTTCATTTCTCTCCCATCCCAGATCACTATGTCCAATAATAATAGGATCACCCAGTTCCCCATCATGGTGGACCCCTGGCATCTGCTCAGTTCTTAGGCTTGTAGAGTGGAAGAAATATGCACCCTGAATCTAGACTAAAACCCTGGCAGGTTTTTAAAATGTCTTCTCCTCCAAAGAGCTCACATTCCAAATGTGTCACTAACTATTTTTTGTTTTATCAATTGCTCACGTGGTAAGAGGCTCAGGGCTCCAGACAAGTGAAGAGAGCACTGCATATGTAATTCAGTCAGAACCCCAAGCCAAGAGTTTGCCACCCTTAGTTGAGAGAATGTAAGGGCTCTGAGCGTTACTGATTGCGTGTGTGAGTGTGTGTGTGTGTGTGTGTGTGTGTGTGTGTGACCCATAGGCAACAGCAAATATGAAGTAGTCTGCAGTGGGCACTGGGGCGCCCAAAGGTGTCACACACAGGGGGTGTATGTCCATCCAAGCCACCATCCCTGCAGGGAGGCAGGTCTTGTGACTGTCTTGCTAAAGGCTCTCACCCAGGATGTCACTGAACGGTGAATAAAGCAAGTGTGAAGTAATGAAGCGCTGGGGGAGGTGACAAATCCTGGGGAAAGACTGGTCCTTGTGGGCCACATCTGGATGTGTGGAGAGTCACCAAAAGAATAATAACCAAGGTGGGACATTCACAAAGACACAGTCCTGTGTCTCACAAGGGAGTGAGAGTGGGGTTCAGGTGTGCCAACAACAGGATCCCGAGGAAGGATTACACTCCTTGAGTAATTTTCTTTCCTCAGCTAGCTGAAAAGTGGTACTTGGCTACAGCTTTAACTTTGCCCATGCTATGTGGTGATTCCACCAGTGTTGGTTTCCTAGGGCTGCTGTAACAAACCAGTTGGCTTAAAATGACAGAAATGTATTGTCTGTTGGTTCTGGAAGTGATAAACCCAACATCAAGTCATCAGAAGGCCGCGCTGAGGAGAACCAGCAACCCCCAGAAGCTCGGAAGAGGAGAGGAAGGATTCCCCCTGCAAGTGCCAGAGGGAATCCTTCCTCACCTCTTAGTGGGCTTGCAGCTGCAACCTTTCAACCCCTGCCTGTGTCATCACATGGCGTTCTTCCCTCTGTGTCTGTCTGTCAGGGTCCAAATTTCCCTCTTCTTATAAGGACATTAATTATTGGATTAGGGGCCACCACACCTTAACTTGATTCCTCGATTACATCTGGACCCTATTCCAAATAAGATCACACTCACAAGAAGCTGGGGTTAGATTTTGAACATATCTTTCTGGCTCAATTCACAACATCATCTGATTACCTTAGTCTTTTAGTAAACCTCACATGGCCTTGAGCTATCCTGTGAGGAGAAAGGGACAGAACAAGCAGAGTGTTTCCTGCCTCCCGTCCCTCCCCCTACAGTGGGGAGAGAAAGGTGTCCTATCTAAGCCTCCTTGAGGGATGCTGAGAAGAGCAGCAGCAATTTCCTCATTGACCCCTTCTCTTTCCCAATGTATTTTAGAGGGACATGACCCTTGAAAGGGGTGTGTGTGTGTGTGTGTGTGTGTGTGTGTGTGTGTGTGTGGTTGACATGTGTGCACTCATCTTATTCCACCTCCATCCCCACAGAAATTATAAACCTCTTGGGAGCAAAAATAGCATCTGGCTCATATGTGTATTCTCTGCATCCCTGGCTCAGGACTGCCTCACTCAGTAAATATTTGTTGAATTGAACTGAATGGAATGAAATTGAGTTGTGGGGAAAAAAATCATGCCAATACTTTTTTGGCCTTGGAAAGTGAACAGAAAGGAATCTGTTAAAAGAAGAGCAAGGGCTTGGGATGAAGAGAAAACTATTCCCCCGCTTTCTGATGAGGCCACCAGGTGGGCATCAAGGGGACACGGTCAGCTCTTCTTCTAGAACGTTATTATCTTTGCAAGGGCCCCATGGCTCCTTGACCTCTCAATAAGGATGTACGTTCCACACCTCCTTTACATTTTCAGCAATATCAACCTTTTTCAAAAAGGCATCTCCATTTGAGATCCCTGGCATCTGGTTTGATTGAAGCGTGTCTCGGTCCACTCAAGCTGAGTGCTGGAAGGCTCCAGCTTTTCAGTGTGACCCACCAGCCTCCACGGGTAGCACAGTGGCCACAGGCATAAAACAAGTCTCTCTTCACACCACACCCTTGCATTCATGGGAATTCTGGTTCCTTCTACCCTCCATCCAGGCCTCGTCAGGTGGCATCTCACAGATTCCAAGAAAACATCTTAGCTGTAGGTACCTGTGTCATTTCCCTCAGCTTCACATTTGGTTCACTAGGGTGGTGTCTCTAGTCGCCCTCCAAGTGGCAGCAATGCCACTGATTCCCACTTCTGTCCCCATAGGATGGCTGGTGTCCCCCAGGTGATGCTTCTGTCAGTGTTGGTACCAGGAAGCTGAAGAGCGGCCACTGACACTGGGCTCACGCCTCTCTGCACCACTCACCTCCACGGGCAGCGCTGCCCTGGCCAAGCCACAGCACCAAGGCCACCAGCACTGCGTCCTACAGGGCCAACACCACGGCCCAAACCTCCAACGCCGGCCGTCAGCAAAGCTTCTGCCAAAGCAGCCATCACCAGCCCCGAGGCCGTGGTCGGGCTGGGCTCTCCGTGCCTCTCGGAGGATCTAGAAATAACTCTGGGTATTTACAATGCCTACTTGGCAGCCTCATTCCCCCTGAGGTGCAGGTGTGAGACTCTGGGGGCCGAATGAGGTGATCTGAGTGGAGGACCACGGCTGTCTTCCAAATGGCCCCTCCCTTCTGGGGATGAATGGTCGTCCTTGAACCTAGTGCGGGTGCCGTGTTCTCTCTCCGCTCAGAGTCAGTCCCCAGCCTTCCTACCGCAGGCCTTTCAGAGCTTTGCTTCAGTGGACATCCCAACAGGCCTGAGTGCTAGACCAAACTCAGGTAAAACCGAGGTTACAAATTCAAATAGGTCAATTAAAACTTAATTTTTGCCTCCCATGTATTTTTGCGGGTATGAAAGTAAAGCATAATGGCAGGGCCTAAAACAAAGAGGACAGAGTCACACAGCCGGTCTAACAAAGACTAAGCAGAGGGCAAAAACAGAAACCCTGTGGTTTCATTTTCTTCTCCCCACTCAGCTTTTCCAGGAGCTCTGAATGTGTTTACTATAGCCACAGTCCTTGCTTTGGGAGATTGGTTAAGAACAATAGCCTGGGGCTAGGGACAAACAGAAATGCCCCAAATGGTGTGGAATAAGATAAAGGTTATAATGCAGTAGCCTGCTAGCTTTGTCAAAACCATTCCCAAGGCAGAACACAATTGGCTTTATCAAATTCTATCTATTTACTTTTTCTTGATGAGGAAGCACTAATGTCCTACAAGTCCCCACCTCACCTCCATTTATGATCTCAAGGCCACAGCAGGTCCTTGGATGAAATGCAGACATCTCCTGGGCTGTCCTTGCCTGGAACTCACTGAGGACTGGTGAGTCCTGATCTGAAAGACTAAGTGCGACGTGAATGAAGGGCTCTAAGGAGCTATGAAGAGCTCTAGGAATGTAACGTCCTGTTAATAATGGGACCAAACTCAAACCATCCCCTCCCCCAACCTCACTTGCACAGGAAGCCCATGGATCTGGCTTGAAGACTCCGAGACCCTCATCCTTCACTCAGAAGAGGCCCTCAAAGGGGAGAGAATGACTACATAGGCACAATGGGAACAGGAGTGGAAAGAATTCGTAATAAATCTATCCTTTCACAGGCATGGAGAATCCACCTTGTCCATCCAGCACTAGGTTATGTGCTTCAGAGATGCAGGAAATTTGAGACATGGCTCTTGTCTTCAAGGACAGGAATATTCTTGAGCAAATTTAATGACCGACAGTAAGCCATGGAACACCAGAGAGAATGAATGAAAAATGGACACTCGGAAGGGCCAGCCACTCACCTTTTGGTTTTTACTCATGAGAACTTGTTTCAGCAAACAACAACAACCACAACCAGAAAAGTAGCTTCCTCTCTCACTTTTCTAGTTCTTGATTCATTTTGAATGACTCCCTGAGGAATGAGATATGGAGAGTTGGCACCAGGAAATTGTTTGCTATTAATACCTATGCCGGACTTCCCTGATGGTGCAGTGGTTAAGAATCTGCCTGCCAGTGCAGGGGACACGGGTTCGAGCCCTGGTCCGGGAAGATCCCACATGCCGCGGAGCAACTAAGCCCGTGAGCCACAACTACTGAGCCTGCGTGCCGCATCTACTGGAGCCCACGTGCCTAGAGCCCGTGCTCCGCAACAAGAGAAGCCACCGCAATGAGAAGCCCGCGCACCACAACAAAGAGTAGCCCTCGCTCGCCACAACTAGAGAAAGCCCGCGTGCAGCAACGAAGACCCAATGCAGCCAAAAATACATAAATGAATAAATAAATTTATAAAAAGAAAATCCCTATGCGAAATAAAAGATCAAAGAGTTTTCACCTCACTCAAAGGATTTAACTGGTGAGAACCCTACTTAAGTAGGTACCTTCCTGATGTGGATTGAATAGTATCCCCCTAAAAGATATGTTCAAATCCTAACCCCTGCTACCTGTGAATGTGACCTTATTTGGAAGTAGGGTCTTTGTAGATGCAATCAAGTTAAGACGGGGTCATATAGGATTAGTGTGGTCTCTAATCTGATGACTAGAGTCGTTATAAAAAGAAGGAAATTTGGACCCAGAGACATCTGGGAAGAACACTGTGAAGGTGGAGGCAGAGGCTGGTGTGATATGTCTACAAGCCAAGGAACACCCAGGATTGCCAGCAACCACCATGGGGCTAGAAGGATCCTCCCCTACAGACTTCAGAGAAAGCACGCCCTGCCGATCGCTTGACTTTGGGTGTCCAGCCTCCAGAACTGTGAGAGAATACATTTCTGTTGTTTTAAGCCACCCAGTTTTTGATACTTTGTCACGGCAGCCCTAGAGAAAGAATACGCTTCCTTGATCTCTACTTTTCCCCCATAGCCACTGCCCTTCTCACACTCCTGCCTTCCCAATACACACACACACACACACACACACACACACACACACACACACACACACACACTTCTAAAAACAGGAAGTTATTTTAAAGCCTAGACTTGGAGCTGCTTCCTGCCTGACCAAGATCCACACATTCCTAACACTGGACATTTGATCCTAGAGCAAAGTCTCCTGTGGCAGAGTAACCCTAAGACTGACACAGAAGCTGGAAGAGACACCCCAAAAGTGCCTGCGGAGCAAAAACACTAAGATAAGGCTGAGCAGAGAAGCCCCCAGAGAACAAACTGCTACTGGCTTGAAGGGAAGACACAAAGGGCAAAGACTCTAGAGAGAACAGCACTTTCTTTGCTCCAGGCTGCCACAGCCCCAGGCTGGGCCTCCCAGGACCATTTCAGCCCCTTGTACGCTGGGAGAGCCCACTGTTAGGGGTGGTATCACCCCACGCCATAGCAAGCCAAACAACCTGAGAAGGAGGGTGCCATTGAAGGGGGAGACATTCAGATTCCTTCTCAGAGGGAACTTGGCACCAGAGGACTCTCAGCTCTCTCTTTCCAATCCATCCATGCCTTTTCATGAAAGCACAGTCTCAGTTGAAGTAAGGATGCCTTAGAGCACAAAAAACTCAAGCAACCAAAACCCCAGCCACCTGTACACTTGATTAGACCCAGAAGGTTTGGTTTTAGGGCCCTTGTGGAATTTATTTACATCACTATTCCCCTCCTCCCAAATTGGAAGTTCATAAATACCAACCCATTTCCTAACCCATTAAAGCACTATTAGAAGTCAAGAGACTCACATTCAATTCAAGCTCTTCTAAGAAATAGTTGCCTTCCTCTTCTGTAATTCCTCACGGTGCCATGCCTCGGGGGAAAGCTCAGTAATGCTGCCAAACGGACTTTGGGACCTGAGTTTTGGGGCAGCACGGATCATTGCATCCAAGGAGGTATTGCACAGAGCCAGGTGCTTGTTTATTTACCTCCCTGGGACAAGAGACCTGCATCATGTTTAGAAATCCATCTTGGCAGAATGATAGAATGGGAAGAAAAAAATCACTGAGCAACCAACTGGTCCAACACCTTCATTTTACAGCCCAGAGAAGTGAAAATACTTCCCAAGGCCATACAACCACTTGTGACAGAATAAGGACTTGTACCCAGTTTCCCTGACTCCCAGCCTAGTACTCTTTCTGGACCTGTAACCAGAGAAGGGAAAATAGTATGTATTGTGGTAAAGCAAGGACAGGGGTATAGGGAACCCAAGGCCATTGAGGAACTGGCACATTCTAAAGCATCACTTTGATGGCTCTGATCCGTAGCCCCTTTTCATCCTTGCTAGGTCATCCCCAAGTTGCCAAGCCAAATGGATGACTTGCTGATATTCTTGCTTGCCTAAGAAAAGCATCTCTTGGAGGGTTAATAAAGCTGTCTGAACCATCCTACAGGAGGCCACCTTACATTCAGAGAGCACTGCTGCTCTGCTGATTGGTGTTATGATGACCAATGAGGATCCAACTTCTTGTGCTTACTGTTGGATATTTAGGCCTTCAAGGCCCTCTACAGTCTGATTGATCCCAACTACCCTTATCGACCTTGCCTCGCTTCCAGGTGGAGATGTGTAAATTTTTTTTACTGTCTGGCTTCCATCCCGCTTCCTAATAGCACCCTATATTCATTTAAGGTAATGTTAGCTGTAACAGTGAAACCTCAAAACTTCAATGACTTAACATAATGTGTCTTTTCCACCTAACAGCTGAAACAGGCACCTCTCCTCCAGGAGGTAATTCAGAGACCTAAGCTCCTTTCATCTTATGGATCTGCTGTCTCTAACATACGGCTCTCAAGATCACACTGGGTGATCATGTCCACTGCAGCCGCCAGCCGGGAAAGGAACTTGGAAGAGCACGTGTGGGAGCCTGCCTGGAAGTGATGTGCGCAGAATGGCATCAATTCCCCTCATATTCATTGGTTAGAACTCAGTCACGTGGCCACACCCAACTGCAAGGGAGACTGGGAAACACAGTCCAACTCTGTGCCCAGGAATAAGAGGAAAGAACTTTGTAAGTTAGCTAGTAGTTTCTGCTGCACGTCCCAAAGTATTTAGGTGGACTTTCCTCTTCCTTATCTTGTGAAATCATGACAGAGGATAATGTTTGGTTCTCCTTTTCTTTGGCCACCTCCCACTAGGGAAGCCAAGGGGCCAAGAAACTTCTTCACTAATTGGATAGCCAGGGACCAAACATTCACTTAAACTCAGCCGATCACATATTTTCCATCAGGACTTTGAGTCTTGAACAAGACACAAAAGTTGCCAGAAGAGATGGAGAGAGCACTTTGAGGTCATTTTTATTGTACTGTTGTGGGACTCGGTGGTGGTGATGGCCTCTGGGGGGCATTCACATGCCCAGTGTCATAAGCAGAGCCCAGGCTGATGTCTTCTTTTCTGTCTGCCACACCCACTCCACTGATCCTTCTTTTCCCAGTGCCATAGTGTTACCCCCCACGTCTCAATATCATCACCTTACTCTAGAGTGGAAAGCAAGACTGAGATACAGCTGCACAGGAAGTAAAGAGAGTACCCTGAGAAGTCACCTAACTCTCTCACCACCTATCACCAATGACTGAAGAAATCCAGGAGATCTCACCTTTATCAAAACTCCCTTTCTTTTCTTTTTTTTTTTTTAATTATTTATTTATTTATTTATTTATTTATTTATTGGCTCTGTTGGGTCTTCGTTGCTGTACGAGGGCTTTCTCTAGTTGCGGCAAGCGGGGGCCACTCTTCATCGCAGTGCGCGGGCCTCTCACTATCGCGGCCTCTCTTGTTGCGGAGCACAGGCTCCAGACGCGCAGGCTCAGCAATTGTGGCTCACGGGCCTAGTGGTTCCGTGACATGTGGGATCTTCCCAGACCAGGGCTCGAACCCGTGTCCCCTGCATTAGCAGACAGATTTTCAACCACTGCGCCACCAGGGAAGCCCTAAAACTCCCTTTTTTTTCGAACGAGAAGAAAGCAAGTGACAAAAGATGTGAAGACGGCAAAACCCAGGGAACAATGGGGCTAAACAGATATTTTGACCACCCACTACCTTATTTGTACCTCCCTTTACTAGCAGAAAACTTTCACAAATGTTACCTCCACTCACTGGCTACCAATTTAGTACCAATTTAGTCTTAACTTATTGGTCTTGGACCTTAAAGACAGCGCCCTAGTGGCTTTTCCCCTTCTCAGCCCCACAGACTGCTCTACTGTCTTCTCCGCTCCAGATCAGGGGTCAAATTAAGTGAATGTTTTGAAGAGCGGGTCCTTCTAAAAGCCTTTCCCCTTGGAGCAGAGCTGCCCACCCTCATAAGTGACCACTTGCAATGTAATAGGCATGGGAGACATTGAGATGGAAAAATCAGTCCACACTCCATCTCCACGGGGAAGGTGCTTCTGAGCAAAGTGAAGGCGTCCAGTCCGAGGCAGACCTCCCACCTGGGGAGGAGATGCTGTCCTGCTTCTTGGTCACCCACCTGTCTGAGAGAAGGGATATAAAGGGCATTGGATCATGGCTGAGGACACCTGACTCAAGAGAGTCACAGAATTAAAAGTAAAGGGACCGGGACTTCCCTGGCGGTCCAGTGGTTAAGACTCCCTTCTTCCATTGCCGGGGACATGGGTTTGATCCCTGGTCTGGGAACTAAGATCCCACAGGCCACACGGTGCGGCCAAAGATAAATAAATAAAAAACAAAAATAAAAAGTGAAGGGACCTTAGACACTGCTTAGTCCAGCAGTTTTCAAACTTTTAAAACTCAGGAACTCTGTCTTCAAATGGCATTCCATATGGAATCCTGACATATAACAGATAAAATTGGAATGTTCTGATTGAAGCAGGCATAGAAATTCTTAGTTCTGGCTTCCTGGCTCCCACTCCACCCCCTGAGTGAGCTCAGGGGCATTCATGGTTCCTGGAATTCCAGTCTGAAAGTTCCAGATCTCACCCAACTGGCTGTTCATTTCATAAATGAGGGTTCTGAGACTTGGCAAGTCTAGCCATGGCAAAGACTGGAACCCATGTCTCATTCCCTCTCCAATTCTCTTTCCACAACATTTGCCATTTTTCAACTCAGTTTCTTCATCTTTAAAATGGGGATAGAACCAAAATATCTGCCCCATCTACCAAGGGGCTCTCTGAGGACCAAATGCGTGTGAAAGCATACAGAAAATCCTAGAGCTCTTTTACTGCTTTTCTAGAGTAAGGAGATTGTATTCCCTGTTGCTCCCTCAACATCCCTTGTTCTTGCTCAAAGACTCCTGTTTCACCTCCACGTGGGCAAAGGGAAACTGAGGATTTGGGCTTAAAGACCAATATGAGGCTCCCCATAAAGAGGGTCCCCAACTCTAGGTGCAGAGGGCGGGTAGGTGCCTTGGAAGTGAGGCTCAATGCCCCTGAAGGAAACACAGCATCCGAGAAGTTTCCTGCCCGCTGTCAAAACGTCTCCTTGCTATTTAAAAAAGAGCTTTAGGTTTTTCAGGAAATTCTCAGAAGTCCCATTTCCTTACTGTTTTGCTGTGAGGAGCTGCATTAAGTACCTCAGGGCTGCCTACTTAGCTCTCAGCCCCCTCCATTAAGCATTACCTTTATATCTCACTCTTTGCCTCCCAGAAGATGAAGCGCTCCTTGCCCAGGGCTTCAATTAGCACCTGATAGGACCAGCGCTATAAGCAAGCAGCCTTCCATCTCTTCCCGAGGGTAAGGTGGAAGTGAGCTTGGAATGCTGTGGTCTCATCCTCAGGGCTGGGGATGGGCAGAGAAGAAAAAGCCGATTCCTCCCCTTTCGTTTGTCTGGAGATGAGGGACATCTGGGAGGGTCCAGGTGCCTTACTTGGACACCCTCACGTTCAGCTCCAGAGCCCCCCAAGCGTGAGAGGGAGAGGGTGGGAGGTTTCAGAGGACAGAATTGAAAGCAGTCACATCATGTCCATTGCCCCAGCAGCCCACGCCCCGTGAATCACCCTACCTGGGGACTAGCTTTCCCTAGGCACATTCTGGATCCACCAGATTCCAGTGAGAACCACACAGTGAGAGTATTATTAGCTCCCCTGAGCAAAAGATGTCCACCAAGGGTAAGGATTTGACCTGCATCACGCGTGGGGATTTTGGCAGACGTGTGCTAACTGGGGCTTCGGCACCCCAGTTTAGGCAGTTAATCTATCTGATGGAATACGGCTCCCTCCTGACTCTGAAAGGACCCTGCAGGCATGCTCATCTGACACTGCGAAGGGCTCCACTGAGAAGCCAAGCGTGGGTTGAGAGGCCTGGGAGAAGAGTCAGGGACACTTACAGGCACTGAGCCAAGGTTTCCCACACCAGCTATACTTGGCACATTTTAGTGAATCGGAGACAAGCATCAGCTCCAACAGAATGGAATGGAGGTTGCACTGAGGGCCTCTGCTCTAGGCTTCCCTGAAACTGTGAAGAGGTAGCACTCAGTGGGAAGACTAAAAGACTGTGCTAGGGAATCTGCTTACATCACATGGTTACATCATATTTAGGCTAGATAGAAGAAAGCATGTCACAATATCAGTTGTGCTGTTTCAAAATGTTTAAGGAAATGGTATCCAAATCCTCAAGGCCTGATAATTTCTCTCAAATATTTCTTTAATTGGCCCTCTCTTCTCTAAGGTTAAGGACACATCTACTTTCACCTACACAGCAGAGTTAGTCCTAAGTGCCTATGGTCTTGCTTTCTTCCAAACCAACCTCCACTCCTCCACACAGCAGACAGAAGTATCTGTAAAACCAAGTCTGACCATGCCACTCCCTTCCCCAGATAAAGGCCAGGACGCTGGCCATGTGGTCTCACACTTTGCCTTCCAGCCACACGGGTCTAGTCTCGTTTTCTGCCCCATGCCATGCTGTTTTCAGCTCTGTGACTCTGCATATTCTAGTCCCTTTGCCTTGAATGCTCTTCTCTCCTCTACTTTACTCCATCCTCCCGTAGCACCCCTGGCTCTCTCGTGCAGCCAGGGATTTTCCCATGGGGTTGTCCTGAGGCTCTGAGGTGGTGAAGGTTGTGTAGGGGCTTGGAGGTACAGCCATAAGTTAGCTATCTTATTCTTTGCTTTCTGCTCAAGATGTGAAGAGCCCTTGCTTCGTGTCTACTGTAGCGTGGCTGATTTCACCCGGAGAGGAGACTTGAGGGCGGGGACTCCAGTGGGGCCGGCATCTGCTCTCACTTCCTTTCTGCACGTGGGGCCTGCGTGCCCACGGGCTGCCTTATCCAAGTCACGATCCAGCCCTCAGTGGGAATGATCTAACTACCACCCCCCCTTCCCAGAGAAGTAGCCATGAGAAAGGAGCCGCCACGGTCACGTTTGAGAGGGAACCGTCTGCCTCAGTCACACGGGGGACTCACTCTCCTCAAAACCTCGGGTGTAATCGTAGGGTAAAATATCATGGTTTGGTTTTGCTTTTGGAAAAAGACAGAGGGCTAAATATAGCAGCCTGTCTGGAACACTTTCTCCAGGGAGTCTCTACCCTTTAGAAAGAACTGGAGAGAAATGTCTCCCGAGCAGGAACAATACACCCATGAGGGATGCAGGCATCAGACTTCATGCCTCCCTTTCTTGGAGGGGAGCTCTCTGCTGGCACAGGGCTTCAACAGAGGAAGCAGCAGTGACATCCCTTCGACTCCTGCTCAAGGTCCTGCAATGGCTCCCCATTGCCTTTAGGATAAATCTCAACCTACTTTGAAGGACCCTCAGGGACCCTATAATATCACCTCCACTGATACTTTCTTTGAACAAACAGTGACTGAGTGCCTGCCCGGTGGCAGCTTGACGCCAGGCCTGTGAAGGCAGAAATGGAATCATGGCCCCTGCGCTGCAGGGGCTCACAGCTTCGTGGGTACGACAGTTGGTTTTATGTGTCACACTTGGCTAGGCGACAATCTCCAGTTATTCACTCAAACGCTAGCCTGCACGTAGCTGCAAAGGTATTTTGTAAGTGAGATTGAAGTCCATAATCAGCTAACTTTAAGTAAGGGAGGTTATCCTCAGTGATCTGGGTGGGACTGATTCCATCGGTTGAAAGGCCATAAGAGCAGAGGTGGGGCTTCCTGGGTGAAGAAATTCCATCTGTGGACAGAACTGCAACGATGCCAGAGAGTTCCAGTCTGCCCTCCCGGACAGCCTGCCCTTTCGATCTCACACTTGCACGGCTAGTCCCCACAATTGCATAAGCCAATTCCATGCAATGAATTGCTGATACAGTAGGGATGCCACAGTGAGACGGTGCCCTGGCCATCAGGAAACATGGCCTGCACTACCAGTCTGTAACCCTGGGCCAAATACACCACAGACAGAGTACGTTTTCTATGCCAGGCATCGTACTAGATATTGTATTATCTTAGTTACTCTTCCCAATAAGAGGGCTAGGTAGGAGTTGCAGAGGGGGAAACTGAAGCTCATAAATATTAAGTAATTGACCCAAGATTATACAACTAGTAAGGTACAGAGTTGGGATTCAAACTAATTCTGCCTGGTCCCCAAACTTGTGATCCTTCCAATACCTGGTATATCCCTGTCACCTCTTATCTCACCAAACAATCTGAATCTCAGGTTCCTCATTTCTGAAAAGAGGGTGATCCCCAAAGTCCATTCAACTAAAAGGTGGCAGAATGGAGGAATTTGTATTCCTGTAATAGCTGGTAGCTGAGTCTCTCTTCAGAAGAGAGCAGATTTTGTTGGGAATAGACTTAGGTAAGTGTTTCTGATAGGAAAAAGGTCCTTCTCCCCATGTCCTAGAAATCAAATGGCATCAGTCTCTGAGGAAGAAGAGGCTGCTCTGAGGATGGAAGTGGGGATAGGAGGCCTCAGAGACAGGGAGTGAGAAGGAGAGAGAGAAAGTGAGGGGAGAAAAAGGGAGCCCAGAGATTGGCAGGTCCGTCTTGCCCGGTGGTGCTGTCCAAGGTCCGTAGTACAACCTACCAAAAAGCACAGTAATTAGAGAGAGTGACTTTCTTTAGTTGGAGAGGAGGGACTTTAAAAAGATTCAAGTTTCACATTGGGATTAATGAAGAGTGATGGAGATGTCCTTCAAGAAAAATAGAATCCGAGAGGTAAAGGGAGTAAGGACAATACAAATTTCATTTTGCCAAAAGTCTACCCATCCACTGCTTCAAAGCTCGTGCCCTTGCAGAATCTCTCCCTCTCATCTCACCTGTCTCCATCATGCTCCAGCACTCTCCTCAAGGGAACAGAGGACAGCCGGCCCACCTGCATTCTACTCTAGGGGAGGCCTCTTTCAGGAACCACTGGAGTGGCTGTGTACCTCACTGCCAGTACAGTAAACCCTGGCCTTTTCCTTTCCTGCCTGCTGTTCTTTCTCTAGTGACAACTGTGTCATTTGCTGATGAGAGCAAGAGACCCAGAGAAAATCCACCTGGGAGGCAAGGGAGAGAAAGAGCAAAGAGCTCTAGGAAGATAGGACTGGTCAGGCACCGATGTAAACAGATGCGATCTTTCCCTCCCCAAGTCAATGATGCGCCTTCTCAACAGCAATGAGCTCAGGTGACAGAGGCACTGATCTCACACTTGGCTGCGTAGACTTTTCTGATTATTGAGAGCCAGACACAGGACCCCGAATCTCATCACTGTGTTATTGTTGCCAGATGGGCTCACTGGACACTGAGGCAGGAGAGAAGTGAGAAGGGGGAGGGAGAACTGCGGAGGGAAGATTCATATAGAACCATCTTTGGTCCACTTTCTGGAACTGCTATTGGCTCCACTACCCCCTCTGCCAGAGATGTAGTGATGGAGATGGAGCTGGGGGGACAAGAGAGCCTGATTCCTTCAGATGCCACTAATTCATGGCTTTAAACCACGGGAAGAATATTTCAATTGTGTCAGGAAGGGCTGTTTTCAGGTAGCCTTAGCCATCTTGAAAGGTCCACGGTACCTGTATATTATCAGGCTGACTACAAACCATTTTCATCTCTTCATTTAAGGAGGTCCCTTAAGAACTAGTTAGCCTTTGTTCACCGATGTTGAGTTACAGAGTTCTATAGCCAGTCTCCCTGGCTATAGAAGGATGCATCGTTTTTCTCTGTAACTGGTGCTTCGCACTAATCCGTGCTGGCTCTCCCCTACCCTTGGCATACATTTGCAGGGTATTATTGACATGATCATCTTCTGTTTTTCCCTTTCTTCTTCCAACATGCCGGGCCCAAATTCAGAAGGCCTTTCCATCCCTGACATCCTGGGTCGTCCGACTTCAGCCGATGGCATTGTCAGTCCTGGCCCGGCTTTTATTATGAACCTGTATCCGGAGGAAGAGCAGCATTAGGTCTTGAACCTTCATCTCCAGAATTCACACACTCCACCTCCCGGCCTGCTCCTACCACCACTCTCTTTCTCTGTTTTCCTTTCTGTATCAAGCTCTGTCTCCCTCCATGACTACTTACTGCTTCCTTGATTCCTCAAATGCTTACCCTTCCTTTGGATCTAAACTGTTCTCCCGTCTAGTTTGGCTGCTGACTCGGTTTGGACTCTCCCCCTCTCGCCAGGATTTTCAGCCCTTTTAAGACTCCCTTTCTCCTCTTGCTCCTTGGTATTCAACGTGTCGTCCGCAAACCAACTGCCTAGGCACCACCTCGAAGCTTGTTAGAGATACAGGGTCTCAGGCCCCACTCAGACCTACGGAGTCAGAATCCTGATGACGGCAGGATGCCCAGATTATCTGTGTGCACAGTAAATATTGGGCGACTCCACTCTGAATTAGAAGATGCATTCCTGACAGACTACACGGGGATCGTTTTTGCCCCATTGTATTCCCAGCACTGACCACTATGTCTGGCAAATAGTAGATCCTCGATAAATACTAACTGAATAGGTGGATCTCTGGGTTTTTCTCTCTGACCTCATGTACTGTGTCCTCTTCTAAGAGGCCCTCTGACACATTTGTACACCTTGCACACCCCTTCACCTTGTCCCTCCCACTCCCATTTTTTTCTCCTCCTCTGCCACTGGGGACAGGATCAGACTGGTGTGTAGGAGAGGAGCTTGCTGGAGGTGGCTCAAAGGCCCCAGCAAAAGATGGCATCGGGCTGTAGGCTTTGCTCATGTGAGCCACAGAGAGGACCTTCACATGGAACAGGAAAGCTCTCACTCTCCCATCACTGTCTTCTCCACTCATTAACCAGCAAAACCTCAGATGTGATGAGGGCCCCAAGAATGACTTGGAGACAATCCTTTTAGGGACAACAAATGCTGGTTCCAAGTGACACAGAACCTGAGCTCTGGTTTGCTTCTGCTTTCACCCTTTTATTAAATGCACACGTTTGAAACACTAGTAACAGGGAAGGGGATGAAAAAGATATACAGAATACTAAGAAATAAAGTATGCCCTCTAGGAGCTTGCAGAAGCCCAGGAAATGTGTCCTAAAATACCTCAGTTGTTTCTGACGCTTTTCTTTTATCATAGCGCGCCCTCTCGTAGGAACGGCAGGAAATCAAATTGAGCTCCTGGCCAGATTACACAAGGAACCAAGGACTGTCAAAGTATAATTAAAAGGTGGGGGAGGAAGGGAGAGAAAGCTCAGAGATGGAAACTGACTGCACTGGCAAAGGGGAAGATAAAATGTAGAGATAGGGGAGAGGAGAGAGAAGAAAGAGGACCAAGAAGAAAGAATGGCTTTTGCAGTCATTAAATGGTTACATTGTAAACCTTTAGTATGTATATTTTTAAAAAGCCCTCCACCTTGCAGTTACTTAGTAAGCAGGCGAGAAACGGCTGATAAGTCTATCCCCAGGGGCTCTCTTGGCGCCATATGTTCTCCAGTGCTCCGTCCTGAACAGAGCAAGTTCCGCAAGGACACGCCCGTGGGAGCCCTACCTGCCGAACTCCTCCTGAGTGAGAACAGGAGGCAGCCGTCCTGACCCCTATCCAGGGCGCACAAGCAGATCTCAACAAAATCTACAAAGCCTGGCGTCCCATGGAGAAACTTCAGGTGACAGTCCCCCTGGCCGGGCCAGGCAGGGCAGCTGCACCTGAGGGCACGATGCTTGAGCTGGCTGCAAAACGAGGGGTTTCTGGGTGATCAGCACGTGCGCTGGGCGACATTCTGACTGGAAGGCATAGAGCCAAAGATCCAGTGACTTTCGCCAGCTGAGACCGTGAATAATCACTGGGAAAAGGCTGATTGCTAATTACGAGGTGGAATGTAAACACAGAGATGGAGAAGACAACAAACAGGGTTGGGAGGGCAGGCGAGGGCAGGAAGCTGAGGGTCACTGGATCCCCTCTCCATGGTCGCCTCGGCCACTGGCTTTCCAGCCCGTTGCTGTCACACACCAAGCCCTCCACCATGTCTCCATCACACAGGCAACTACTAGGCTAATTGACTCATCCTCCCAGGAGGCCTCGGGGCAGGAAAGGGATGTGGGTGGTTGACCTGGAGGTACACACAGAGACGAGGAGCTCCAGGAAGACAGGTAGGTGCCTTGGTTGGTATATTACAGAGGGGCTTGAGTCAGGGACATTTACCAGCATTTCCTTAACCTCATTAACCGTCATCTGTGAAGTGGGGTAATGATGTAGATATCACAAAATTGTTGCGACAATTAACTGAGATTAAAGTAAAGCATGTTGTCCAACGCCTGGAGCAGAGTAAACATTAATAAATGACTAGCACTGTTTTTACATTTGGGGATTATTTTGGAATTTAAACATCCAGCATCTCAAATGAAGAACATATGTATAATTCTTACAGGAAAAGTAATTAGGATTGAGTGACAATTCCTTCCTAGACATTTGAACAGTGGTTCTCAAACTTCAGTGAGCAGAAAAATTACCCGGTGTGCCTGGTAAAAATGCAGAGTCCACCACCACCTCCAAGACCCACCTCTACTCATGACCATCGGATTCAGTGTGTCTGAGAAGAGGCCTCCACCACATTTCATGGAAATGCTCTGTTTGTGGGTCTGTCTGTCAACTCACTGAGGGAAGCAAATATACCTTGCTCATCTCTGTATCCCAGACTCTTAGCCTAGCTCCTGGAACATGGGAGGCACTGAGGAATGTTGTTTGAACATTCAAAGTGCCCATTCGCCCTTGAGAATAGTATCTGGGGGAAGTGGAAGAATTCTTAATGCAGAACTACGGTTAGCACCTTTATTTTATAATATATCTTACCCAGAGGGTGGGTGCTGGGCCAGAGCATAGGAACATGACTAAGTCCACCAAAAGTATTTAGTGCCTTTGATGGCAGCGCCTAAGATGAGATAGGAGAAAGGGCTGGTTTGTACATTGCTAAGAGCAGAGTTTAGAGAGAAAAAGTAATAAGTCCTCAGAAGAGAAGAAAAGGGTAATTTTTCTAAGCCAAGGAAGTCAAGTAAGGAGGGAAGAAAGGCCATCCTGAATAACATGGAAATGTAGAAGCAGTGAGAATTCCTTTTTCCTCCTACTTCTAGCTTCTGGTTTATGCTCAAGTTCCTGGGCCTCCATCCAGTTCTGCTACTACCTAACTTCGTGACCAGGGGTAACCTCTTCATGGTCCCATCTGGAAATAAGAACAATGTCATCTCCACCATGAGCAACAAAAAGCCGATCTTGGCCATCTCTTGAGCCTCGTCTTCTGCAGCCATGCTAAACCTTTGTGCTTCCAAGCTTTTGTATTTGCAATGACTCCTGCCATTACTTCTTTCCTTGGTGATCAAACTACTCTCGTCCTTCAAAACTCAGCTCAAGCATCAGCTCTTCCAGGAAGCCTTCCTTGAATGCTTGGTTTCATTTGGTTGCTCCCTCCCCACACACGGTTTCCCACAACACTCATTATAGGACCTGTCATTCTCTTCTGCATCTGTTACCTTTTCTGTCTCCCCATGAGATTCTGAGTAAGGACTGCCTTGATTCACCTCTGTGTTCCCACATTTTAGCACAATGTCTAGATCATTACAGATGCTCAACAAGTGCTCAAATAATTAATTAACTAGAAATAAAATGCATGGGGAATAAGCTTCCTGGGTGTGTAGGGGTGGTGGCTGGGTGGCAAAAGCCAAGGCATACAATTGCCCAGGGTTGTAATACACTTAACTCCCAGGAAAAAAGAAAGTGAAGTAAATGACCAGGTGCACTAGAAAGCATGCACAGACCTGCTCTGTGGCCCTAATAAGAAAGCAAGTTGGGCCATGAATAAATAAATAAATTAATTAAAAAAAAAAAAAAAGAAAGCAAGTTGGGAAAGATGTAGGGTATCTTCCCTGGAAAGATTTAGAATAGAAATGAAATATCTTTATGCAGCTACAGGCAAAAGTCAATAACAAAACCATAGGGGAGAAAGAGAAAATCTCCACTCAGAAAACTCCTTAAAGGGAGGATTTGGGTCATAAGATCCTGGTGGGGGGTTAAATCAAGATTTCTTCAACTGTAAGTGGGCCCTGTTGAACTTCCTTCCCAGCGAAATGTAAGCAGGACTGGCCTTGCAGAGTTAGAAAGCCCTTGGATATGACATCAGGGAAATTGCCACAGATGCTGCACAATATCCTTGTTCCTCTTTAATAGTTTCCTGGATATAAAGTGCCCAGAGAAAACATGGTCAATGTTCACTTGCAGGTTATTGAGGGAAGAGCCTGTGTCTTTAAACTGATCTATATCTCCCCCTCCTTACACACACACACACACACACACACACACACACACACGCATAATCTGAAATAGGGCCAGGCAGCTACACGGGCTGGGAGAATACTCAGTCAAAACAGATTTGAGTGAATAACAACCCATTCCCTTGGGTTCAGGTTTGTTGACAAACATTCACAGAGTGCTCAATACTTGCCCAGCTCTGCACCAATAGCTTGAAATGCTTTATTTCATGCAATACACACAATTAGTTTATGAGGCTGGAATATCACTGTTCCCATTTCACTGATGAGGAAACTGAGGCACAAAGAGGTTAAGAAACGGGCCCATGTTTATGCAGAGAGTAAGTGGTAGAGCTGGGATAAAAACCCAGGCAGTCTGGCCTCAGACTTCCTGCTCTTAACCAGTACTTCCTACTGAAGAGGCAAAGCATGTGTAGATGCGGACTGCTGGTCTGTTCCTGGTACCACCAGGTATGATGGGCTGAATGTTTGTGTCCCCCTCCAAATGTGTATGCTGCAACCCTAATGCCCCATGTGACTGTATTTGGAGATAGGGCCTTTAAGGAGGTAATTAAGGTTAAAGGAGGGCATAGGCGTAGGACCCTAATCCAATAAGACTGGGATCCTTATAAGAAGAGATGCAGAGAGGAAAGGCTGTGTGAGGACACAGGGAGAAGACAACCGTCTGCAAGCCAGGAAGAGTGGTCCTACCAGAAACCAACACTGCC
Source organism: Balaenoptera borealis (assembly GCF_965194805.1). Lineage (NCBI taxonomy): Eukaryota > Metazoa > Chordata > Mammalia > Artiodactyla > Balaenopteridae > Balaenoptera > Balaenoptera borealis. The sequence goes on along the minus strand of NC_138860.1, from coordinate 55,195,430 downwards.
CTAGCCTTGATCTTGAACTTCTGGCCTCCAGACTGTGAAAAAAATAAATGTCTATTGTTTAATCCACTCAGACATGGTATTTTGCTATGACAGCTTGAGTAGACTGATACACCAGGCCAGCATCCGGCAAGGCACAAAGATAGACAAACTTATGATGTGGGCAGAGGATGCCTTGAGTGCCTGCCCAGAGCCTGTTTTGACCACAGCCTTCTCCTCCAATTCCCACACTCATCCCCAGGGTCTCAGAGCTGACCCCAGCACCCCAGGCCCCAGTGGCAGCTTGTCCTGTGTACACCATCAGAGTTTACCTGTCCTATGTCCCACCCTACTGGTGCAAAGACTAGCTGTGTTTACCGTGGGTTTGCAGGCACTGTGTTGGTGCCCTCAGCGTTGCCAACTTTAACCCGCATCACTGCCTAGTGAAGCCAGTGCTCTGGTATCTACCTGGTTGGTTGTTTTGTGGATGAAATGCGATGGTTTGTGTATAGGGCTTATAACAGCGGTCATCACCTGGTCAATGTTCGCTTGGCAAAATTATTAACTCTCCCCATGTCCCAGCTGGTAACTGGTAAAGCTGGAATTTGACCCTTGATCTTCTTTCCTCCAAAGACCAAGATATCTGCTTTCCGAGGTGACAACCAGCTCATGTGATAAACCAATTTGACATCATACCAGTGGTGATTCCCTCCATAATTCATTGAGCGATCAGATTTTCTTTCCAGTTCTACTCACTTCGGTTGAGAAAAAAAGAACATAATATATAAATATGTGTGTTGTATGCATGTGTGTATGTGCATACACTTTTTTTCAGCTAAAGGTCATGTCCAGGCCCACAAAACCATACTCTTTGAGTGTTTCAGGCTGTGAAATGAAGGGCAGAGTCTGGTGGGCCTGACATTCAGTGCTTCTGACAGCTGTATTTCTCCATTCCCAGGCTTGACTCTAAATTCTTAAAACACAAAGAATAAGGTGCACATTTTTAGCGCCAGCCCACGACGCAGAGTGTGTCCTTAGTAAACATTCGTTCTTTATTGAATTCTATTGAATTGCTCTGCAGGTAAAGGAAGGCAGGCACCAGGATGAGCTGGCATGGGGCACACAGAAGTTCACATCCAATGTAAAAAGCCAACAAGCAGGATTGCTCCTTTGCGCATGGCCTCTAGCCCACATCTTGGACCTACCGATTAAGCACTCAGCAGAAATAGCTGTGTAAGTGCTAGGATGGGACCAGAAATTTAAGAAGCCGTTAAAGACAAGCACAGCACATGACATCGTTGTCTGTTGCCCAGTGAAGTTGTGGGAGCTGCAGTGGCCCTCTGGCCAACTGGAAGTCAGGTCACAAAGACAGCAGGAGCAAAATATAGATCCACATAGGAGGGATTGGGAGAAAAAGGGCCTCCATCCTGTTCCTAGTGTGGGGAGCATGGGAAGACAGCAGACTAGCTGTGTGCATGACCTATTATTATCCATTAGACCTCCCCACCAGCGGTCGTGAGCCAAGGAAGAGGAAGGAGGGGCCCTGAGCCCCCATCACTGGCTCCCCGTTAAGTGTGGAGGCCGTGATGTCCTGGCACCTCATAGGCTAGACTTACAGCTCGTGCTCCACTGTGCAATTTGTGAGCCCCTACTTTGCAAAGCCAACACCAGTTTCTAAATTTAAGCAGCTAGAAATGTTCATTTTAAGGCCAAGGATCTGGAGTCCCTTTAAGCAGGGACAATACCACAGTCCCAACTGGCTCACACTCTGTCCCTGTTACAGTGTCCACGATGAATGGTAAAGCTGCAGCTTGCCTTCCAAAAGATGACAGCCATTTTTAAAATGAGCTCATCCAAGTAAATGGCTATTTTAAATCCAAGAAAAACACGTACGCTTATGTCATAGGAACACTCTGAAAGAAGCCAGTCCGCTAAGTTCCCAGACCCCCGAAGAGCCTAATTCACTGTGTCTTGCGGGAGACATCACTGTCTGGGACTCAGAGGTGAGAGCCCATGTTCTAAGCCCATTGCCAGGCATACAAGCGTGTCAGGGGCCAGAGGCAGGGAGCCAAGTTGCTCTCAACCCGCAGTAAATTAATGTGGGTGAACTCTGTCTGCAGATGGGAAGGCATGTTTCTCCCTATGAGCAAGCTTGCCTCAGAAAGATGCAGGGCCCGAAAACAGGACCAGGTTCAGGAGGCCAAATTCCCAGGTCTACATAGAAGCTTTGAACTTGCAGATCATTCTCACAGTTGGTGGCAGCACATGATTTTCAGAGCTGTAGTGGCAGCCAGCCTGGAAGGATGAAGAATGGGATTATCAGGCAAGGGCTGGAAGGAACTGAGTAAACCCCAAACCTGGGAAGGAACTGCTGCATGGTGGGGGGAGGACAGAGTGGGGATTTAGACCACAGCAGCTTTCCAAGGCGGGTGTGTGTGGTTAAATGAAAGCTCTCAGTTTTGCTGAGCCTCTGATGGATATGGATAAAGCAAGGGTGAGCCTTGCTTCTCTAAGCACCTTCTGTCAGGCTCTATATAAACAGAGCAAGAAGAGTTCAAGGTCCAGGGGCCCAGCCTGGAGTGAGGGGTGAGGATGGATGGGTGCTCTGGAGAGGCAAAGAAGCTTTTTTTTTTTTATTTATTTATTTTTGGCTGTGTTGGGTCTTCGTTTCTGTGCGAGGGCTTTCTCCAGTTGCGGCAAGCGGGGGCCACTCTTCATCGCGGTGCGCGGGCCTCTCACTATCGCGGCCTCTCCCGTTGCGGAGCACAGGCTCCAGACGCGCAGGCTCAGTAGTTGTGGCTCACGGGCTTAGTTGCTCCGCGGCATGTGGGATCTTCCCAGACCAGGGCTCGAACCCGTGTGCCCTGCATTGGCAGGCAGATTCTCAACCACTGCGCCACCAGGGAAGCCCGCAAAGAAGCTTTTGAAAAAGGCTGAGGGGCAGATGGCCAACAAGCTTTTCAGAACAGGAAATATCTACTGTTTAATTTGAAGATGTGGATGTTGCAGTACAAATAAGCACCTTCCAAATTGGCATCGAAGTCTGCTTTACAGGCAAAGATCATGAATCAAAGAAAATAGATGCATTTCCCAGCGGGGTCAACGTGGGACAGAGAGAAGCAGCTGATGCCATGGACCGACGTGATGCTCCATAAAATTAGCTCATTCCACAGAGGCGGGCACTCAGGGCGAGGCAGCAGTGAAAATGTACGCATCCTGGAAAGGAGGACCATCTTGATGCAGGCATTGCAATTCCACAGGGCCTGCAGCGGGGGCTGGAAGAAATAGGAGCTAAACCTTAAGGGCTGGGGAGATCCACCTGTCGTCCAGGCAGATTACGGGGAAAGGGAGAAGTTAGACCAGAGTGCAGACAAAGTGGGACACATGGGGAGCCCTGGGTAAAGGAGCCTCATTAGCAGAGAAGGACATCATGGAGGGCAGGGGTCTGTAGCTCAGAAGTCACCACTGAGAACTTCATTGTGGGATTCAGCTTCCAGGGCTTGTTTAACGGGATGAAAGCTTCAGAACCTGACCCTGTGTAAAGGAGGAGCTGGGGCAGCTTACATCTTCCTGCATCCCCCTCTCCCACGTGAGGGGCTCCCATAGCCTAGTTCTAAATAGCTCTCCAAGGAAGTGTACTGGGAAATCAGGTGGAGAAAGAAAAATAGGAGCCATGGAAGGTTTTGGAACAGAAGGATGACAAGATGAAACAGATGTTCTAGGAGGATGATCTGGCCGGAATGTCAGCGTGAGTTGCTGGTGAAGAGACTAGATGTAGGGAGAGGCATTGGATGACTTCTGTTGATAGTTGGACCAGAAATCATAACCGCCTGAATGAGAGAGGTGGCCGTGCTGATGGTGGAAAAGATAAAACTGGGTGTATCTCCACAAAGTCTCCACAGACTGCATGGGGCCTAGAGCAGGAGAGAAAGCAAAGATGTCAAGCTTGTCTGATAGGGAAAACGCTAGTGAAAGTGGTAGAAATAAAGAAGGGGGGGGGGTGTAGTTTTAAAAGGATAAGGCAAGATCATCTCAGAAATGCTGAGTCTGAAGTGACAGCCGGACAGCCAAGTGAAAGTGTCTAATTAGACCTTTAACATCATAAGATGGAAATTAAGGCCAGGACTTGAGATTGAGTTTGTGAGTCATTTGCCTAAAGTAAATTAAACTGCAAGAGGGAAGCATGGGATAGAAAATTGGAAGTGTCTGCCGTTGCAGGAGGGGAAGGAACAGGGTGGTCAGAGAAGGCCCAGCTTGGGAAGAAGGAGGAGAGGAGAGGAGAGGGCTGTGCAGCGGAGGCCTTGGGAGTGTGGCAGTGGCCACAGAGAGGCCTTCAAACCTTGACTCCAAAATGACCTTGATTGATGCTCTGGGAGAGAAAGTGGCCTGGTCAGTGGCCCTTGGGAAGGACACTGAGGATGGAGGCCACCCTGCTAGAGATCAGAGGTCATCAGATTCAGCAATAAGAAGGAGACACAAAGGAGTGCAGGAGTTGTGAAGAGGTGGTGTGCTGTCCCCGCACACCACCAGGTTGTGTGTCTGTCTTTGCATTCAGAGGCATGCAAAGAGGAGGCAGCCCTAGGGGAGAGGCTCTTAGAAAAGGGAGAAATGATAGAGCAAGCCAGGCTTCTCCGGAGATGAAAAAGGAGGTGACTGGGAACAGATTAGGCCCAGAAAGGAAATTCTTCTCTGTACCAGTTAGCTATTGCTGCAAAACAAGCACCTCAAAACTCAGTCACTTAAAACATTCCATTCCATTTGTATCACCTGTCTACATGGAGGCTGGGGAGTTCTGTTTTCTGGACCAGGCCAGGCTGATATCAGTTAGGTTTGCTCAGACATCGGTGGTCGGCTGCTGAGTTGGCTAGGAGCTTGGCTGGTCTAAGATCACTCTGCTGGGACACCATCGCCCTCCCTCTTCCTCGTCCCCCATCTTCCAGCAGGCTCACCTGGGCTCACGGCAGTAGAGGGGTTCTGAGAGAGAGAGAGAGCAGAAGCCCATACAAGTTCTTAAGGCCTGTTCTCGAGCTAGCATGCCATCTAAGGAAGTCACAAAGCCATTCGCGATTCGAGGGGAGCAGGGTGGGTCCTCTTGTGGAGGAAGCACGAGTGCACATCGCAAGGGGCACAGATATAGGAAAGAAAAGACTTGAGGGCATTTTTGCAATCAATATCCCAGGGTCTCCTCGCCTTCATCTCCTCTGAAACATGGAGATAAAATGCGTCGGTAAGGAGTCCAAAAGGTGAAAAAAGTCACAACAAGGTCTTTTTTTTTTTTTAACAAGGTCTTGATTTGCCCAAGTCCCCCAGAAATAGAATAGACCTGGAGGTTAAGAGGAATGAGAAAAATTTGAAAGAGCCACTGTAAGCCTTGTGGAGGGGGCCTACATGCAAAAGAGGAAGGGTTGCCAAGGAATACAGTGAGGACCAGGTGAGAGCAGGAAGCAGTGCCCCAGGGCCACCCAGGGCCACCCAGGGCCTGGGGAGGGGGGCAGAAACATGCTGGGTGGGGGCTTGGCGGGAGATAATGAGGTAGAGAAGCAGCAGCAGCAAAGTCAGGGCTGGTGCAGGAGCCAGTGGTCCTGTGGCCAACACACCCACGTGCCTGGTGAGCGGTTGGCACCTTCTCTGGGGAGAAGTCCTGGCCCCACGTGTCTCCGAGGTGCCCTGGTGTTGACAGGACTCCCCACGAGGAGCCCACAAAAGGGTGAAAAGTAACTGAGTGAGTGGATGTGACTCTGAAGGGCAACAAAATCAATGAACGGAAAATAGTTCATTTCTGTCCCATTGATTTTCTTTTTCCTGCTCATTGAGGATGCGGCCACACATTGTCATTAAACTAACCACTTTTCAGTGAAATGCTTTAACTCTCTTTAAGACTGACTCTCGCATAACCAATTCCTAAAATAAATTATTTATAACGCATCTCATCCTCAAAAGAGTGACGTTTTAGGTGGTTGCATAACCACTGTGGGGCAGTCAGTCCAAAGGTTTTTTTCCCATCCTGACATAGCCTCACTCCCCTCGTCCTCTCCAGGCATCAAGACTTTTAACCCCACCCTCCTGTATGACACGCCCCCGCACTCTGCCTCCAGACCAGTCGGGCTTTCCCTCGGAATCCCTGAGCCTTTCTCCGATTCCTCCTGCTCTGAATCCTTTGATTGTCCTCTTCTTGCCTCCCCACCACTCGTTGCTCAGCCTCCAGGCCTCCAGCAGTTGCAATCTTGAACCCACCCAACGCATCAGACAGACCCACCCTCTCAGTTCAGTGGCCCTAGCTTACCTTAAGAGTGGTCCTCACTAGAGGGAGGGGCGATTGAAACCTCGGGGGCATAAGCGTTTTTAAAAATTCCCCCACCACCGTGGATTGAGACAAGCTTCTCCCTCCCCTGAGCCCTTGTTAAGATTCTGGCTTCCCTCCCACCTCTCTGGTCTCTGGGAGGATGCTTGTTCACACAGAGCCTGTGGTGTGGAAGAAGCCTCCTGTTTGCCCGGAAACCTGATCACCCTCCTGGCAGGCTGGCTTCTCTCGGCTGGACCCTGCAGAGAGGCACAGATCCCAGGCTGGAGGGCGTGGTGACGTGAGCGTAGTAATTTTCAAAAGGGCCTGGAGTTTTGTTTAGCCTTTATTTTGACCTTGTCTGGAAATTACCTGGTATACAAAATAACTTGTAAAACCTTCCCCTTGGAAACTTTTTTTTTAAGGTGGTGGCGGTTTTCAGGCTTTCACGGATGGAAAGCGTGTCTGTTCCTGTAAATCCATCGCCTTCCAGAAGGATCCTGCCCCACTCTTCATTTTCGGGGCTGATCTTTCTCCTGAGCATTTTCCTCCCCACTGCCTATGAGATCCGCCCCCTTGGGTCCAATATTTAAATTAAAACTCAAAATGCCTTGTTTTGGATTTTATGACTTGCCCCCCAAAATCAGGACCACCTAGTGACTTCCTAGTTTCTATTAATGAACCACTAGTAGAGGTTCAAAAAATATTTTGAATAAATAAAGAATGGACTGATGCTTTTCCCAGGCCCCTGGGTCCACCAGCATCTAAGGACTGGGTTGGGGAAGGAGCTGTGCACTGCTGGACCCCTCCACACTGCTGGGATCCTGACACAGAGTGGAAAAAGCACTGGCTGGTGGGAGGTAAGGGTGCAATCTTGGTGCTGCTTTTTGTTAGTCCTATGACTTGGTAAATTCTCTCGAATGGTTGGAAAGCTGCAGCTGAGATTCAAGGAGTAGACAATGAAAAAAAGATGTAGACTCACTAACACTAAAAAAAAAAAAAATTTTTTTTTCAAATTTTTCAAATAAAGAAGCATAGATTATTATTACTATTAAATAATTAACCTGATTTCACCTGCATAAACATATACAGAGTGGTGATGGGGTTCAGGACACACTATCCCCAAATATGGCACCTTGACATATTAAATATCTTAAGCTGAAAAAGTTTGAGAAAGCAGCAGAATCAGGAAAGTCATTCTGACACCCCCTCAACCCTTTTTCGCTGAAACAGATCATTAAACTCCCATGTGAAAAGTACTTTCCCTGTACCAGGAGGAAGGGAGACATTCTTACCACCAGAAATGGGGAATTGGGGGCTGAGAAATCTGTACAAACAAAGCTTGTCAAACTAACCCTTGTCTTCGTGGTTACTTCTTCACCATTTACTACCTCTAGCACAAACCCCTCTGTCTTGTCAATACTTCACAAATTTATTGTTTCTTTGTCTGAAAGGTATAAAAGCGTCCTGCTCTGGTCACTTGTTCAGTTCTTCATTTTCTTGTGACAGCTCCCACGTACCTGTAAACATTCATGAAAATTTGTATGCTTTTCTCCTGTTAATCTGTCTTAGTTTAACTTTCAGACCCAGTCAGGAACCCTACAAGAATTAAAGAAAGCTTTTTCCTCCCCTGCAGTGGAGTAGGGGGAAATGGAGTTCCACAGTGGAGTTTTTCAGGGCTTCTGATTCCCTTAGATTACCTGTCTGTAAGGTTAGCTGAAATAATAACTTGAATAAATGTTCCAGTGCTGTTAGTTCATTCACTTAGGAAACGTTTCTGACTACTATGTCCCAGGCATATCGTAGGGATATAGCAGTAAATATAACAAAGATCCTGCCCTCATGGAACTTACTTTCCAGTGAGGGAAACACCGGATCGAGATGCCTCCCACAAAATTAACAACAACCAAAAAAACTTCCACACACATAAAATGTCAGGTGAATAAAGCCAGGTAAGGAGAAAAGGGAGTCCCTGGAAGTGGAGAGGAAATTGATCTTTTATACGCTACGGTCAGTGTGGGCTCAGAGAGGTGACACTGAGCAGAGACCTGGAAGAAGTGAAGATTGACTTCAGATGAACATTCTACAACTAGCCTGCCCTGGTTTGGGATGGTTCAGATTTGGCCACTGTGCCAGGGGAGGGGTTCTCAAAGGTGGTGTGGTTGGTCTCCACCAGAGTCAACTGAAGGACCCCTGGGCCCCCACTGAATGTACCATCTTGTTTTCCTGCTCCCCCCTGGTGGGGAAGTAGCAAAGTGGGATCCTCATACCTGGGTAAGCCCAAATCCTCTCATCCCTTTCTGCACCCTCTTCAGATACACTAAGAGCACATCCGTGATGCAGGAAGGTGCCAGACAAAAAGCGGGGCCAGCGGTGGAGTATAGCACTGCTGTGATTAGCAGGATCATTTCTATGGTTCTGGCCTGGCTTGATACCTCCGAACACTATTACCGACCAACACTGCTCCAACCAAGCTAGATGAGGGAAGAAAAACGCGGTCAACCACCTGAGGGGAATCCTATCAACAGTTCAGAGGCAAGAAATTTGGATCTGACGAGTTTAAGATTTCCTCCAGCAAAATGTTCTGTTAACACTTAGGAATTGTTACCCCTCAGCCTAAATATCCATTCTCCCTGTCCCCATTCAACTTGCCAAGGCCCACAGTTACAGTCAAAAGGAAGTTTTATGTTATATTTTAAGTTTAATTGTATGTGGTATTTAGCCTTTCCCTTTCTTCCTCTTATTGTTCATTTCTCACTTTTATTTTCTTTCTTTCCTTCTTTTTTTTTTTTCTGACTCAGGGAGGGGATATGGGGATATATGTATGCATATAGCTGATTCACTTGGTTATACAGAAGAAACGAACACAACATTTTAAAGCAATTATATTCCAATAAAGATGTTAAAAAAAAAAAAAAAGAATAAATCAGGGACTTCCCTGGTAGTCCAGTGGTAAAGAATCCGCCTTACAATGCAGGGGACACGGGTTCGATCCCAAGTCATGAACTAAGATCCCAGATGCCGTAGGGCAACTAAGCCAGCGTGCTCCACAACTACTGAGCTCGTATGCCTCAATGAGAGAGCCTGTGTGCCACAAACTAGAGCCCATGCACCCTGGAGCCCTCACACCACAACTAGAGAGAGAAAACCCACATGCCGCAACTAGAGAGAAGCCTGCACACTGCAACTAGAGAGAAGCCCACGCGTCGCAACAAATACCCAACACAACCAAAAAAAAGAAAAAAAGAATAAATCAGTTCTCTGAATCTCTGAGTCAACACTTGTTGTATGCTCCAATCTCAAAGTAGAAACATTGGTAATAAAAAGGAGAGGGTGACAAAAAAGAAATAGCAGGAGACAGGAAGGAAGAAAAGTCACAATAACAGAAGAAAAGGCTACAAATAGAGCCCTAATTGATAGTTTGATGATGCCCCTCCATTCTACCAACTCCTCCAGGTACCCACAGCCTCAAGCTCTTGTATTAGTGTGCTTGGGCTGCCATAACAAGGACCACAGACTGGGTGGCTTAAACAACAGAAATGTATTGCCTCACAGTTCTGGAAGCTAGAAGTCTGAGATGAAGGTGTCAGCAGGGTTGATTTCTCTGAGTTCTTTCTCCTCAGCTGGTGGATGGCCATCTTCTCCATGAGTTTCCACGTGGTCTTCTCTGTGTATGTGCCTGCATCCAAATTCCCTCTCCTTATCAGTACACCAGTCACTGGATTAGGCCCCAATTTAACCACCTCATTTTACCTTAATTTCCTCCTTAAAGACCCAATCTCCAAACAGAGTCACATTCTGAGGTTCTGGATATTAGAACCTCAACTGATGAATTTTTGGAGGACACAGCCTGTCTCAGCCCTGAAGCTTCAGGATCTCTGAACTTTTGTTTTCTTTGTCTTCTTCCTTCCTCCTTTCTGGGCTATTTATTCTGGAATGGAGGAATAAGGAAGAGGGCGTGCAGAGCCAGTGGTGCCCAAGAGTCTGGCTCCATCACCGCAGTGGTGTGGATTCCCTGTCTGCACTTCCCGATCAGAACAGGCCCCGCCGAGCAGGGACCACATGGCCTCGCCTCAGGCCCAGCGAGCTGTGCAGCTGCCCGCAGCTCCCAGAAACAATGGACCAGAATCTCGCTCTAACAACAGATGAGGGAGATGGGTTTCCTCAGTGATAGACCACTAGGGAAATGAATTTCCTCTTTTCTAGGGAGTAGTCAGGAGTCCATGAACAGAAGTCAAGCTTCTAACCATCCTTCCTCCCCTCACCAAGACACCCAACTTCCCCTGCCCCCAAGATCTGAACATTCTGAAAGGAACCTGCATCCCTGAGTCCTCAGAGGTGAAAACAAGTTCTAGTTCCATCAGCCATCACTATTCACGTCCTCCAGACTTCAAAGAAGTTCTCAGGCCTTGTCCTAAGACCCTCTGCCTCACTTCTTGAACTCTTGCCTGAATCCCCCTTCAGGGGTGAAGTTGGGAACACTAAGGATATTTCAAGCTCATAGCGCAGTGAACAACCCTCTCCCAGCCCCCCACAGTTGGGTGTTGTCCCAAAGACAGGACTGTTTTCTCATTTTTCTCCCTCAGACTCACCCAGCTTTGCGGGGGAAGCCAGACTTGAGCAGCACTCCCACGCCCGGATGACACAGTTACGCAACGGCATTCTCCTCAGACAATGGAAGGCTCGCCTTAGGCTACAGTGCAATGGTGCTGTGCAGATAAGATGGGTTCCGAGAGTTTGTGCAGAGCTGTCAAAGCATGGCAGAGCTTTAATGATTATCCAGAAATGGCCCCTCAGGCTTTCCATCTTGCCAAGGACACAAGCTAAAGCTACGGATATTGGCTAGGCCTTGAATGGGTCTCTGCTGTATCCTCCTCCCAAGCCCACTCCTGCTTCTCAGGAATCAAGGAGAAATGGGCTGTTCACAGGAGTGTCAACTGCCCCTCAGGGCCCATCAGATAAAACTGTTGAACAAACAAACCAGAGTTTATTAAATTTACTGCAGAAAGAAGAGCACCATCTTGTCAGGGCCTTAGCAGTGTTCCAAAAGGGGGAAGTGAAGGAAGAGTATTTATAGCACTTCGGGGTCGGGGCTCAAAGAGTTTAAGGTGGGTCTTTTAAGGGAAGGACTTTTAGACAAAATTAGGCAAAGCTCCTGACATAATAGTTTAAGTTTAGTGGACACAGTAAAGAGAGGGCTTTGATGTGAATCTTGATAGGCACTCTCTTGTTTGATAAGTAAGTTGTTTATTTAGGTGAGCAAATTATTATTCTGATAAGAGAGCTGTTTGTGCATATAAGAAAACTGTTTGCCTAAGTTGGTATGTAGTGAGGCTGCAGTCACAGGTGTCTCACTTCTTAGTCCCTGCTCGTGGCCATTCTCCAGCCTAAACTGGAAAATAAACCATTACTTTCTAGGGTTGTGATCTACCCAGATCTGCTCTGCTGTTTGAGGTGTCATGATCATGTGTCAGATTCTGATTGTAGCTATTTCTACCTCTATAAACATCAGGTTTTCCTGTTTCTGGTAGGCAGAAAAATGGCCTTTCAAAGATGGCCATGCCTTAATTCCTGGAACCTGTGAGTAGGTTATATTCCATACGTGTCAAGGGAAACTTTGCAAATGTAATTAAAGTTACTGACATTAAAATAGGAAGATTATTACGGATTATCAGGTGGGCCCAGTCTAATCACAAGAGCCCAAAAAAAGCTAAAAACTCTCTCCATCTGGAAGCAGAAGAGATGCAGCTGCAGGGGAATTAAGGAAGTTTACAAGTGTGAGAAGGATTTGACATGGCTTTGCTGACTCTGAGATGTAGGGGTCCATGTGCAAGGACCAAAGAGAGGCCTATAGGAGCTAAGAGTAGTCTCCAGCTGACAGCCAGCAAGGAACGGGACCTTCTGGTTTATAGCTGTAAGGAATTAGATTTTGGCAACAACTTGAATGTCCTTGGAAGCAAATTCATCCTGAAGTCCCCCAATAAGAGCCCAGTCTGCCAGCACCTTGATTTCAGCCTTTTGAAAACTGAGCAGCTGAAACAATCAAAGCAGACCAGACTTCTGACCTACACACCTGTGACATGATAAAGTTGTAATGTTTTGACCCACTGAATGAGTGGCGATTTGTTATGGCAGTGCTAGAAAACTGATACACTGCTTTTTGCTGGCTGATCATTTGTTGGGTCTTTTGATGGAACAGCAAGTGCACATCAGTATTTGAGCACTGCAGCACAACTAATGCAAAGAAAGGAATTATGATCAGTCCATTCCTAAGCGAGGAGCCAAGTATGTCCAAGAGAAAAGACCCATTACAGATGGAACAGCTTACAAAACCATATATGGAGTTATTAGTTACCTACTTTCCTATTTTTTATGCTAGTCTCCCAGATCTCTAGAAATTTAAATACAACATTCTCCCCCTGAGATAGCCCATGTTCCACCTTGAAAGGCCAATATTATATCTGGGGTTTCTCTGTTGTGAATCACCATCTGTCCAATCTTATAACCTTCTTGAGCCAGGACTTCTATGGCCTTCATAGCATTATCCAGCTCCCCGGTCAATGAATGGGCCATAGTATATAGAAATTTCCAGAATTTGAGGGCCTTTATTTAAAACATGAAATAAAGAGGCTGGAAGAAAAACAAAATAGTTCAGAATTCTCCTTAATGACTAAAATTTGGGGTATCAAATCAAGGCTTAGCTTTTTGAGTTATCTAAAAATCTCTTCTTCCAAGAGGGAAAAATGGATGGGCCAAAACAAATTCTGGGTGATATCAGAGACTATTGGAAGGCAGGATAACAGAGACTATTGTTTTTCAGGATAACAAATCCCCATCTGGCTTGTGAGTTGTAGGCTTTTTGGCCACAAATTCAGTCCTAGCTATTGGGAGCCTCCCAATGATCAGTAATCAGCCAAAATATCCCTGTGAAGTTGTTGAATATTGTTTTGGCAGTACTTGACGAGAGTGGTCTGGCATGAGCCAGTGAGATTTATAGAAAAGAGATCATTAGGTTGATCTGAAACAAAAGAGAAGGAAATTGGGCTTACGTTGTGAGCCTTTCTGGAAGGGTCTGCAAAAGTAATGCAGCTCCCAAACGTTTATGGTACCCTGGCCCATATGTTTCATAATCCCTTTCCAAGGTCTGCTTCTGGGAGCATTCAGTTGCATAGGCCAGTTCCCATAAAAGGTTCCCAGGTGTTGTTTCAGTGGAAACAGGAAATTTCCTTCCCAGGTGTGATGTGACAGCAAGTCCTAGATTTTTAGCTCTTTGGCTATCTTTGATGTTTGCCATCTAAAAAGTCACCAAATGGCTGAGGAAACCAAATGCCTCATTACAAAGGGCTGGTACTGAAAAAAGATGAATGGCAACTAAAGAAAAATGAGTATAAAGCCAACAGTTGGTTTTATTGTATATTTTAGCCAAATCCTAAGCAAATCATAGCCAGATATTAGACTCTAAAATTCAAAGAGCAGTATGAAGACAGGAGCCTATGGCGTCACAGTTAAGGGTTAACAAGTAGCTGTGAGCAGACTTTTTAAACTAGCTGAGAGGAAAGAATAACTAGCTAGGAGAACAAAGAACAAGAAATGCAAATTAAACCATGATCACCCATGGCTTAGGAAATCTGGATTTTGTTTTGTGGGTCTTGGGTGGAAATTTGCAGGAACAATTTACTCCATTGTCTGCTTGATCCGGGTATTGGGTATATGCTGTTTCCTCCTTTCTGAAGACGGTCAGAATCCTCAGCTTAAAACCTCCGGATGGGGCAGTCTTCCAGGGATCTTTATTCTAGAGACATAAATCCAAGGGTCAACCCCTTGGAGTTTTACTGCTGTTCTAGTTATTTCTTGACAGTTTTTTTTTTTTCCCCAAAAAACTGTTAGCATGATATATCTTTCTTCATCCATTTACTTTTAATCTATATGTGTCATTATATACAAAGTGGATTTCTTATTGACAGCATGCAGTGGGGTCTTGTTCTTTGATCCCCTCTGGCAATTTCTGTCTTTTAATTGGTGCATTTAGACCAATGATGTTCAAAGTGATTAGTAATATAACTACCATATTTGTTACTGTTTGTTGCCCTTGTTGGATTTTTTTTCTTTCTACTTTTGTCTTCCACTTTTTATCTGCCTTTCATGGTTTTAATTGAGCATTTTATATAATTCTTTCTTAGCATATCTAGTAGAGAAATGACCTGGTTTTCTCAACAAATAAATGGCATAATAAAAAAACAAGTGGGAGAACTGTTATAGATTTACAGAGATATCAACCAAATGCAATGTATGAACCTTGATTGGATACTGAAACAAACAGAAAAGTAAATTTTTGAGGTAACTGGGGATATTTGAACACAGCCTGGGCACTAGATCATATTATGAGATTATTGTTAATTTCATTAGTTGGGATAATGGTTTTGGTGTTTAGTTATGCTAAAAAAGGACAGGAGGGCACGTAGATAGATGAAACCATCTTGGCAAATGTTAGCAAGTTGGGTAATGAGTACATAGGGATTCCATATTTTTTCTCTCTGTTTTGTGCCAAATTTTCCATTATAAAGATTTTTTTAGGCTGACAAAAGTGATCTTTATAAGATGTGGTACATACATACAGTGGAATATTACTCAGCCATTAAAAAGAATGAAATAATGCCATTTGCAGCAACATGGATGTACCTGGAGATTATTGTGCTAAGTCAGGTAAGTCAGACAGAGAAAGACAAATATCATATGATATCACTTATATGCGGAATCTAAAAAAATGGGACAAATGAACTTATTTACAAAACAGAAACAGACTCGCAGACTTAGAAAATGAACTTATGGTTCCTGGGGGGGATTGGGGCGAGGGATAGACTGGGAGTTTGGGATTGACATGTACACACTGCTATATCTAAAATAGGTAACCAACAAGGACCTACTTATAGCACAGGGAATGTTGCTCAATATTCTGTAATAACTTAAATGGGAAAAGAACTTGAAAAAGAATAGATACATGTATATATAATTTTTTTAAAGTGATCTTTATATTTGAAAAAGTTGGCAATAACTCTCATAGAAATGATCCAAAAAACTAATTCACATTAGGTGACAGAAAGCTAAAAACCTAAAATCATGTGTGGTGTGATTCCACTGAAATAAAACCAAAATAAGGAATCGTAAAACATGGTTTCCAGTATGAACTGGAACACTCACTTTAACCTCCCAGGACCTCGGATGATTCCTGCTCCACGAAGACAGAATAATAACCCCACTTATTTAAATTAAATAGGCATTTAAAAAGCCTATAACGTTAAATAATTCACATTAAACCTATCTAAAATATGTAATGCTACATAAATGGATGGGATTGTTATTGTAGTAGTTATTTTCATCAACATCACCATTATTCAAATGTATTTAGTTACAGGAGAGTGAAGGTGACTATCAGGATATTTCCTATGGAGGGTAAGCCTGTGTAATGGACCTAGGTGCTTGATAGAGAGAAGATGATGAAATAGACCAGAATAGGGTTGGATTCTCCTTGCCTGGTTTGAGAGACCTAGATATGGCCAGGAAGGCGGGGCCTTCTAGGCCAAGACAGCTTTTTATTAATTCATTCATTCGTTAATTTGCCCATCCAACAAACATATATTAGGTACTTGCTACTACACGCCAGGCGCTGTGCTGGATGCTGAGGAAGGAAAGGAGCTCAAAGTTGAGTGAGAGGGACAGACATCTAAAAAGATGATTATAACAGGATGTGGCATTATGGGAACGTGGAATAGAGACATCAACTCAGCCTCGGAGTGTGAAGGAGAAATAGTAGGTAGGCTTCTTCAAGCTGCGTTGGTCAAATAGAGTGGGAAAGAATATTCCAGCAGAAGGATACCATTACCAAAGACATGGAAGACGTGCTTTAGGAAACCACGAAGTGGCAGCAGTGGCGTATTTTTTGCCAGAGGCAGGAAGATCTGAAGTTGAAGGCACCTGTCAGAGTTGAGACTGAACAAGATGACAGAGGCCAGAAGCTGGGCATGGGGAGTGCGATCCTGAAGCCAGGGGATCCGTGGACCTGGTGACCAGACCGCAGTGGCAACTAAGAGTCTCCTGGGGATCGGAAGTGGTAAGGAGGGAGCTGCTGCGCTTTTCCCTGCTTTCTGGTTCAGTTCTGCTTAAAGGGCCTCCAGGGTGGCACACCCGACTTTAAGCTGAGGAAGCTGAGGGCACTGCTCAGGTGTAAGCAAGCCACTGGGCTGAGGGCGGTATAAACAACAGCTAACTTTAATCAAGGATGCCACAGAGGCATGTGCGGTGCTGAGTGCACATTAATTAGGGCCTCCCAGGTGATCAAACAGAAGTACCACTTCCAGCTCAGTTAAGAAAAATGGTAATTAAAATAAATAAATAAATAAAATAAAGTTCAGATGCCTCTCTGCTGCCTTTTCAAGTCAAAACTCCATCTGTTCTTTGATTTGGGGGTGGTGAGTGAAGACTCCCCTCTCACCTATACAGCTGCAGAGCAAACAGCATCCTTTGACATTTGGATCTGTCAGATGGGCCCAGGGAGGCGCTGCCAGCCTTCATCTCCCAGCTCCTGTCTGATTCACATATAACTCCTCCCCGCTTCCTTATCCAAGGGTGAACCTCAGTGTTGCTATTCTCCCACTAAAGGAGATGGATGTACGGTATGTAGATATAGCTTTTTCTCATCTCTCTCCATGGAGCTGGGCTCAGTCCCTCATTTGGAGAACTGAAACTTAAGGAAACATACAAAGAGTATGCTTCTTAAACCAGAATCTTAGGATACCTAGATGTGGGGCTGTCCTGGATGTATTCCCAGTATCCCCAAAAATCTCTACATCATTTTTTAAATTTTGTACTTTTGTGTTAATCATAACCTCAAAAATAACGAAATCACAATCTGGAATCATCTTACGAGTGGCATTATGGGATTCTGTGCTCAGGTTTGTGCCACCAGAAGGCCAAATTGCTTCAAGCCACGCTGTATGAACAAAGGTTTCCAAATAGTTTACATCAAAACAATCATGGTCTCCAATCCCTTAGCCTCAACTCCTCCCTAAAGTGTATATGTGTCAGGATTTGCAGCATTAATGATTGCAGGTATCTTGTACGTAAAGGATATGAGGTAACTTAAATTTCGGTTCAGAAAGCAGCGAATGCAATTGTCACATTAGAGCTGCTATGCCACACTCACAGTATTTTGCTATCACTGGAACCCACTGATGTCAAAAGAATGGTTTTGTAATAAAAATTATAGATGTATCCTAAAAACAAGCAAAAACAAAAAGACAATTGTTGTAAGAGCAGAGTCGTCACACCTACTCTCCCACAATAGTGCATTTAACTTGTATTTAATTTTCTGCATTAAATAAAATCTTTAATATTAAACTTTTCTTCAAGTAAATAGAATACCTTTAAATAATTTTTAAATAACATCTCAGAACTGGTGTTTGAGATTGACCTGCTGGCCGTTTGATCAATTTGTAGATCCGATTGTCCTGAAAGAGCAAACACAGCCCTGAATGTACCCAATATGGTTTGGACCAATATATTTAAATGCATTCTTGTCATTATTATTACTGAAGTCAAAATAAAGAAATAATGTAGACGTGAATGTGAGGCTGCAAATTTCTCCTCTTTAGCCCAACAAGTTGCTTTCAGGAAGCCCATCATTTGTCAGTGTGAGGTCATGGTCCTGGTGACAGGCTTCGGAGGTAGTCCTCACAGGGCAAATCCCTGCTCTGCCATTGCCCAGCTATATGTTTTCTCTACCTTTGCCCCTTCAACTATAAAGTGGAAATAATAATAATACCAGTTAAATATGGTTATTTCAAAAACTAAATGAGTGAGTAAATAAATGTAAAGTTATTATAACAGTGCCTGGCACATAGAGAGAGGTTTAAAAAAAAAAATCAGTCATGAAATGGTAATGGTTTTAGTAAGCTATGGGCAAGTTCTTCAATCCAAGGTGAGGGACAATTGAATGGTTACTCTTTTCTACCCTTTGTGTGCCCTCGCTGGTTTCAGAGTTTCTCATGGTGGAGAGAGGGGCCTTCATGGGCAAAGTGGCCTACATACACCTCAGGAGTGGTTTCCAACCATGCTCCTTGGAACCCAAGGGCACCCTGAGTTCCATGACATGTTTTGGGTTCCACAAATGTTCTGACTCAAATTTATAACATGATTTTTTTAAACTCTAATAAGACTCAACACAATCTCAAATGTGCTCTGTGCTAACTTTGATATTGAAGACAACCAACCAATGGGTTAACTCCATTCTGCCTAGTTAACTTGTTTTCATGCAGACCTTGGAGAAAAACTTGTACTGACAGATCGGGGGATATATATATATATATATATATTTGAAGGGCTTGTAAATGAGTCATTGATTATGATGTCTGTAGCTCTGCACTGATCTTTTTAAAATTCAAACATGCACAAATAAAAATCAAAAAGTAAAAACAAAAATGTATATATAATCCAATACGCCATGAGAGAGCAGGCAAGTTTGGTTTGTTCATTCATTCATTCAACAAACATTGATTTTGTGTCTGGTAAATGGTTGGTTCTTCTCTGGGCACTTTTATATAGCTATGAACGAGGCTCAGGCACATTTATTCAGCCTGTACTGAGTCATAATTAATATGCAATAACAAAATCAGAACACTTTTCATTGTGTTACTGTCATAAAATTGATAGGCCTAGCGTTTATTGTAAGGGTGGAGTGTTTATTGAATGACTTTTATATTTATGATAAGGAAGTGAGCTTGCTGTTAGTTGTTGGTGATTCAACTTTGAAACAAAAAAGTCCTACAAATCCTCTTTAATGCTTTGGATCAGTTTGATCGAAGAGAATCTTGAATTGCAAGGTAAGCTACTTGTCTGTTTGAATCAGGATTTTCTTTATATTGTATATCCAAAACAGATTACAGAAATAAATTGGATATTGAGACTTGTATAAGACTGCAAATGTCAGCCACTATCATGATTTCCAGTTTTTGCATTCATCAAAATAGATTCAGTACTCTCTTTGATTGACTTTGTAATAATTAGGGAAAGGTGTAAGTATGAATTTATTAAATACATTCATATTTTTAAAATGGTGCCTTTATGTGTTTTATATATTAGGATACTGAGTAAAATTTTGTCTAGAAAAAATCATGCTTCTGACATTTTTAAATTGCTGGTCTAAAGAATCCAGTGAACTGAAGGAGAGAGAAGGTTTGATGAGTTCCACCCTCATAAATTGAAAACGAGAGCAGGGAACTATCAGGCCTTCCAGTTGCTAACATAGGAAAGGAGTCAGAAACAGGATAAGTTCCTATAAGAATGCTGTAAGGTTCCAGAACCTTTTTCTTTCCTACAGTTTTGTTTTAAAAAAAAAAAAAAATACCCCAAACCCCTTTATCCTTGCCCTTTCTTAAGTATTGGCAATAGAACCCTTAGAGCATAAAAGCTCTGTAGTTCTATTTTAAGGGACCACAAAGAAGAGAGAAGCTAGGGAGACTGGTCCCACCCCATTCTAGAAATATGGCCAGCCCTTAGAGCTCTGATTTGGAAAGCTACTTTGCGCTACTGACCCCAGCCCTCCAGCCTCGTCTGTGTTCTCAGTGTGGGTGGTAATATTTTCCTTTATCCTTAATAAACTTTCTCTTTCTCCTTATTTAGAGCAGTTATTCCAAACATTCAACATGCTCCCAAGTTCCCTGCTCTACCCTGGCCTACCTCACAGTGCGCATAAAACTAGGCATTATAGTTAGAGAGGTAATCTGTGTAGTGGTTTAGAACATGTACTGTCGAGCCAGATTAACTGGGTTTGAATCCCAGGTCCACCACTCAGTAGCTGCATGAGCTTGGGTTGAGTTAACTCCTCACAGACCTTGGTTTCCTCATCTATAAAATAAGATAAAAATGTGATGGTTAATTCTATGTGTCAACTTGGCTGGGCCGCAAGGTGCCTGGCTATTTGGTCAAATATTATTCTGGGTGTTTCTGTGAGTATATTTTTGGATGGAATTAACATTTCTGTTGGTAGACTGAGCAAAGCAGATTGCCGTCCTTAATGTGGGCAGGTCTCATGCAATAAGTTGAAGGCCTGAGTAGAACAAAAGGGCTGACTCTCCCCTGAGTAAGAGAGAATGCCTCCTGTCTCACGACCTTTGAATAGGGACATTGCTTTTTCCTGCCTTAGGACTCAGACTGAAACATTGGCTCTTCCTGGGTCTTGAGCCTGCTGGCTTTTGGACTGGAGCTTACACTCTTGGCTTTCCTGGTTCTCGGGCCCTTGGACTTGAACTAGAACTACACCATCAGCTCTGCTGTTTTACTGCTGGGTCTCCAGCTCGCCAACAGCACATCTTGGGACTTGTTGGCCTCCATGATCGTGTGAGCCAATGCTTTATAATAAATCTTTTCTCTATTTGTTCCGTTTCTCTGGAGAACCCTGAGAATACAAATAATGACACCTTCCTCACAAGTTAGGTTAATGAGCTGATAGATGTAGGGCTCTTAGAAAAGAAGATGGCACATAGTAAGTGCTCAATAAGTGTTAACTGACTGAACACATACTATGGCCTCTCTTCTCTTCCAAAATCATGTAATGACAAAAGAAATATAAAAACAAATTCAAAGCAGCACTGGAAAGTCAAGAAAGGTGCCAACTAGTAGCCCACACCAGAAGAATTTTCTGAAAAGTGAAAGGGAAAAGATTGACAACAAAGCCCACAAAACTAAAGAAGTCACAAATCCAACAGATGAAAAAGGAAAGCTTCAAAAAAAGTGAATTTTCCATTAGTCCTCCAGAGAACCCTTAAAATCATAAGCACCAGAGGCTCACATAAGGGAAATTAATTTATCATTGAGTGATGGAACAGCTGCTCTAAGTTCTTACTTTCAGAACAACATATTCCAGTGCTTACCTCAGTCAAATTTTAAATGCTGCTCTCTAAAATGGGAGTTCTAATCTTAAAGTTTTAACTTGCAAGTCCGTGTTAGGGCTGGAGAATCAGGGTACTGTTCCAAATAACTTAAGGCTACAGGGACATTTGGATAGTCTTCTCCCAGAAAATAAGCTACTTGCATACCCTAAATCCATGGTTCTCAATGTTGGCTACATATTAGAATCATTGGTGGAGCTTTTGAAACCAATGAGGCCTGAGCTGAACCTGCAGAGGGTCTGATCTAATTGCTCTGAGGAGCAACCTGAGTGTCGTGATTCTTTAAATCTCCCCAAGGTGATTCCAGAGTGCCAGCAAGGTTGAGAACATGTTAAATAGAAGCCAACTGTCAGTAACCCCTCCCACTTACAAAACTAACAGAAATGAGGTATCTACTAGGTCGAACTATGTGAAATTTCCAATATTCAACCATTTTTTTAACCTATAAACAAGGCAATTTCACATAGTTCATTGAGCATTGGAAATTGGAGGAAAGGGGATCTTTGTTATGTAGTGTCAGAAAGTTTAGCAATACTGTCACTTGCAGTAATGTGGACAATAAAAAATATACCCAACGGATTGGGTGATCTAGCTGGAGATATTTACAGGCCAAGTGCCTATAGTATTGATAGGAAATGTAAAAAGTGAAGGATATATTTAAGAAAGGACTGTTAAACAAGAAGGAACTGGGAATTTATGGTTCTGAAAATTCTCAGCCTCTCTAAACAGCAAAGGATGCCAAAAGTAAGAAATGGCTCCTAAGATCAAGTCCAGGACATTGCCAGGAAAATATTGACTTACTAAGCACCTTTCTGAAGCACCTCCTCCTCTCCAACCCCACTACTATTGCAGTATTTCAAGCCTTCGCTCTCTCCCCTATGTTTTTATGACAACATTTTGCCTGATCTCCCTGTATTTGGTCCAACATCATCAGTTTCCAGACAAAAATCTTTTAGCTGGTAATTAACATTTCCTTCTTCTTCCTACACACGTGTGATTGGTTCTCCCAAGGAAGTAATACCAGATCCACATTCAAAGTCACCTTAAAACAAAACAGCCACCTGACAACTATATACCCCAGACAGCGCAATGTAATGAGACTTTGGATACAGAAGCAACGGGGCTTGAAGCACCGCTGGATGCCAAAGAAGGTTGAAGCTTTACTACTAGAGCATAAGATATACTTGGGAAAATTCCCAGGACTGATATCTCTTTATTCTAGTTATCTTTTGCATTGACAAATAATAATGGCAGCCATTCCCAATTAAATCCTTATTTCCTGCTTACACTTTGTAGCCCAAAGATACTCTAATTCAGTAGACCCTTGGTATGCAAGAAGCTAACATTATCACCTACCATTTACCAGCAGCCCCAAAGATCTTTGACATGTGGAGATGTGTGATTTTGCAGAGACACAAATCTCATCCACATATGCTACAAGGCTGCTGTTTGTGAGTGAATCATTTACCAGTGAGAGGGCCAAACATCCTGGAGTTTGCTGAGTCATACACTCAGGAATGGAAACTGAAAGCCAAAGCTCAGGATTTGTAGCAAATGGTTTAAGGCAAAGGGGGGCCCAGGTATTTGTCATTCTGGAGGTAAAAAGGAAGGAGAAAGCTGAGATGGTGGCACTGCCCTTCACAATGAACCTCAATGGGAGAAGAACCCCAGGGGAAGAGTGGCTAGTGGGCAGAGCCCATCTTGGGAAAACTGAGTTCTTGGGAACTTTGACAAAGAGAAGAGAGTAGGACAAGCTAGTCTGAGGCTGAGGTGGAGACCCAGAGCAGCTTACAACAAGAACCAACCGAAAGAGAGAAGCTAACAGCCTTTCTTCCCCATCAGCATGAAGAATCATCACTTTTATTATCCTAAGTAGAAATGACTTAGAGCACAGCATGTTGACCAGGATGCGATAGCTGGAAGAGGCTGGTATGTATGTAAGAGACAAGCAGGAGTGACACAGAATCCTCAGGCTCCTTGCCCAGAAGGGCGATCCCTCAAAAAAATGAGTCAAATTTGGGCAAAGATATCAGACTCCTAGTACCCATTTATATGACTTGTTTCTGCTCCCTCTTGTACTCAGGGATGTCTGGATAACTCTATCCAGTGAATAATAAGCCCATCTTATTTCCTTAGGGGAATCTGCACCTTTGGGGGATACATTATCCCGGAAATCAAATTAAATGCCCTTTCGTTTTGAGCTCATCTTGCTTGTCGCCGAGGGCTGGGTACAGCAGCCGAGGGAGACGACGTTGCCAGGGCTGGGCCTTGGAAGGAAATGGGTTTAAGCGTCTAGTTCAGTTTCAACACTTGGAAATCATCCATCTTGATGAAGAAAGGAAATCAGATGATCTTTTACTTTGCTCATTTGGAGGCAACGAGACATTTCTCTGCATCAGATAATGGGCTTGTGACCCCAAAGGACACTTGCTCTCTCCACTTCACCTTGGCAGCTGTAAGCTCTGAGCAGCAGATGTGAGCATGAAGGAAAAGGGGCTTCCTTAATGTGCACAGTCAAGGATGGATGGTCTGAGCCAACAGAGAGGTCAGGGATACAGGGAACCCCAAACGGCAGTTAATTTTAATTTTAATTTTAATTGGCCTTGGCATACCCTAGATGACTTCCTTCATAATAAATCCATCCTTCTGATTATTAGCTTAATTAACCTAATTATTGGTTGGGCTAATATTTAAGTTAGTAGGTATTCTCGAAGTCACTCACAGTGCACAAGGACCCATAACCATGCAGAAGCAGGAGGGCTGGGCTGAGATAACACTGTTGGGTAATTGGGAGTTGACAGGCACTCCCACTGGGGGCATCAGGCACACTGTTGACCAGTGTAAACTGGTTAAACAAGGTTCTGGGTCAGCCAGGCACCCCAAACTCTCCAGCCATCCTTCAGGGCTGGTTTCTCTTCATGGTGTTGACTTTACCCGGGGTGCTGAGATGGGAGAAGTAGCCCCAATTTACCATGTTGGTGCTCACCTTCATGCCTTGATGCACCCCACTTGTATTACCCTACTCTTAAACTTCACTGGGCTCGCTCCTCCTTAAACTTTATGATCGTGCTCAGTGATACCGCCTCCTGGCAGGCTTCTCAGTGGGCTTCCTAATCATTGTTCACGTATCAATAGCATCCAACACATTACCTTGTGGGGAAAGGCACTCAATAAATGTTTGATGAAGAAAGGAATCAATTACCCTGTGCTTAGCACTTTTTACACTCTACAATGATTGCCTGTTTCCTTATTTATAACTCCAAGTACTGTGAACCCCGTGAGGACAAGAAACTTTTTCATTCATTTGTATGTCCCCACTCCTAATAATTCATGGCACAGAAAAGGCACCTAACAAATGGGGGAAGAACCCATCTTGGGAAGCTGACTTTTCTGTTTAGAGATTATACTTAAATAAACTAACTTTTGTGTAAAGCTTTCTGACTTATAAAATGTTTTTGATGTCTTATTATTGCTTGTCCTCGTTGCGGGAAGAGTGAGGGCAAACTGTGAATTAGATACTTGTATCATTCCCATTGTACAGATGGGGAAACTAAGGCTCATGAGGTTACATGGCTTGCCTGTGACCACACAGCTTGTAGATGAAGAAAGAACTCAAGCTGGTTGTCTGACTTTGAGTCTATACTCAGTTATTTTCTAATCAACAGCAAAAGTTTGTTCCCATCTCTTACCCACAAGTCCCATCTCCCAGGAGCACTCTCCTCTCAGCTGGCTATGAACTAATGTTCATTCAGAGGTTAGCTCATTGCAGTTTAAGGGTTAAGATAAAAGCATGTACAGAGGTCTTTGCCTTTTAAGATGACACTCCTGAAAATTGATGTCTAGAAGAGAATGACCTTCAAGTGCAAGAATTTTAGACACCAGGCCAGACAAGGAGAAGGTGGTTTATAACTATAGGCAGTAACTTAGGTGACCCAGGTTAGTCGCTTATGTATGGTATGTAAAATGACGATATTAGTCATTTATTGCTGCATAATGAATTACTCCCAAATTTAGCAACTTACAACAACAGTAAACATTTATTTTCACACACAGTTTCTTAATGTCAGGAAACTGGGAGTGGCTTCAATGGGTGGTCTGGCTCAGGGTGTCCTGGGAGGTTGCAGTCAAGCTGTCCATTGGAGCTGCTGTCATCTGAAGGCTTGACTGGGGCTGGCTGGAGGATCCACTTCCAAGATGGTGCACTCACATGGTGCTAGTTGTTGGTAGGAGGCCTCAGTTCATCACCCTTTAAGCTTCCCTCTCCATGGGCTACTTGTGTGTCCTCAGGATACAGCAGCTGGCTTCACTCAGAGTGAGGGCTCCAAGAGCAAGCAAGGCAGAAGTCACAACGTCTTTGCCAATCCAGCCTTGGGACTCACACTTCCTCCCTTCCACAGTATCCTGTTGGTAACAAGGCCAGTCCTACACAATGTAGGAGGGTATATGGGAAGTTAGGATCATTGGGTACCATCTTGGAGGTGACTACCACAAACCGGTGGGTTGCTATGACCAGGATCTTTCCTCTGCCCCAGGTTTGCTTCATTGATGACTCCAGCATGAAATAAAAGTTTTGATTTTTATGTGTTTTAAACAAGCAGACCTTTAGCAAGATATTAAATCAAAGAAAGCCAAAAACGCAAAGTTAGGTCCTCTATCCTGATGAAGATAAGGTGGTCAAGATCACACAGCTGGTTTCTGGAAGAACTCAGAAGAGACAAAGAGGGCAAGAGAGCTAGTTGGCCTTTACATTCACTATGCCCTAAAAGTAGACTTTTGACCTTCTCTTAAAAAAGTTATACACAGTCCTAAAGATACACTGATGGGACTGAAGGAAGAAGACGTTCACGGTTCAAACTTAGACTTGATTTTGTGACCATACAACACTGCCTGTAGTGCAGGATGACTGTGAATTAATATTTTTCTAGGTTTTGTGACTATTAAAATATATTGCATTGTCTGTTTTATGTAAAGAGCTCTAATTTATAAAATATAAACATTTGAGATATTGTACAATTTTTAAAACTCTCTTTTTTAATTGTTTCTTTTATTTTAATATACAAGGAGCCTTGAAAAATTGAAGTACCCCAGGTCTCTCTTAACATCTGAGAGGCTTTGCTCTCAGCAGTCCCCCATCCCTGTTCCATTTGAAAAAACACAGGGGTTGAGTACATGACCACAAAGGTCTTTCCAGGTCTAGAAGTCCTTTCCAGATCTAGAGCCACAGTTGTCAAAGCGTATCTGTCAGTGCTCTGTGTGCCCCTGGATGCTCATTTAGTAAAAAGGAGGAAACAGGAAAGGGAAGCGTAAAGGACAAATTCTGGCCATCACACTGGTGCTCTCTTCATAAGACAGTGAGCAAGGTAGGACCATGAAGTAGGAGAAAAACACGGGGATCATTTTACAGGGTTTTTTCCCTGATTCATAAAGTCACATTGAGATTGGCTGTTGGTTTGAAATAAAATGGAGTCCAGAATATTCCACTGGGAGTTCACCTCTCCTCTGCGGTCTGGCCCGGCCTCCAGCTACCCCTGCAGCAAACCTACTCTGGAAGGGCTATATATAGATGTCCTGCCTTAGAAACTGGGCCACAGAAGGGCTGGCCATTTGTTTTTGTTTGCTTCTTCTCCCCACTAGAATCTCTGCAAAGAATGATGATTGCAGCCATGGGCCAGGGTACAGGGCTGGGACACCGGGGCGGAGGCAGGTAACACAGTAACGATTTCTGGTGCCCACGGGCAGTCAGGTTGCCATTGGTGCTGCTGGCGCTCTGCTAAAAAATACATTCTGGATGTGTGGAACTGATAAATAGACTTCCTTGGACTGGGGAGGGGGATGTGGCCGGGTGAATGAATGAGGGAGGAAAGCTCTGCTCACCACCCACTTCTGAGCTACCTCCTGGCTTTGGCAAAGGCTAAAAACCTTGACTTGGTTCGATTAGGACCTTCCCCCTCCTCATCCTTTCCAATGATCCCTCACTGATCAAATGTCCCTGTCCCATAGCAAGGACACTCGACTCCCCTTATCTCCTGGCATTCAGCAAAGTCCCCTGCCTGGGTATCTGATACCCAGGAGGATACGAGCATTTCCCCCAAACTTCCCATCATGCCTGACACCAGCTACAGCTATAGAGTCCAGCTCCCCCAAGAACTTGCCATATCTCCCAGTAAGGTGCAGAGTGTAAATTCAGCTCTTTATTAAATGCCATTGCAGCTGAAGTCTTTTGCCCTCGGGTGACTTGCCTCAAACCCTAGGATTATACAGGTCTAGCCGCTGCTTTTCCTTCAGTCTTTCCTTTTGGAGGAGCATCTCCTTAAGAAAAGAGAACCACCTGGCTTTCAGGGATGGAGATGTTCTCTTGTGGAACATCTATTGACATTGTAACACCATCAGAAAGCAGCTAGAGGGTTGGGGCTCAGTGGAACTTTTTAATGTTACTGTATGATTGGGAAAAAAAACCCCAAAACAAAATAAAAATTAAAAAAAACTTTGCTATTGTAGGGCCCTACGAAGATATACAACCATTGTCTACAACCATATGAAGAGCAGCCACAAAGAAGTCATTCATTAATCCCAAAGGAAGGGCTAAAACGACTGGGGGAGGTTAGTGGGAGGCAGATTCCTGCCCAAAGTAACATTTCCCGCCTTAAGAGGTGGTAAGCTCCCTGCCACTGGGGGTGTTCAAGAAACAATCTGTCCAAAATATCAGGCAAATTTCAAAAATGAAAAATAAATTTCAGGAGACTCCAAATCCAACTGAGATTTTCTTTTTTAATGGAGTTGAAGGAACAGATGGATGAGTGTATAAATGGAGGAAGGCTTGAGCAAAGGGATTTCTTGTTATCTTTTCAGAGTTCCAAGTCTCTGTCCTCTGGTTCTTCCAAGACTTCAGGAAGCATGGGTTCCAGAAGGAATAAGATAGTGTGCCCATCCCAGGGCCCTCAAGGAAAATGAGCTGAGGGATGACTGGGACCTTTTCAACTCTAAGCATCTGTGATTCTGTCAAGAAAAAAAAAAAAAGACCCCCAGGAGATAAGGGAAATACTCCAAATCATTCCCAGACTGAATATTTAACAAAACTGGGTTTTGATTTTTTTCAATAAGACATCAGTGGCTCTTTAAGCAACAAAGAGACTATTTTATGCAAATTTCCCCTCAGGGCCTTCACGAAGATGTTAACATCTTTCTTGTCACAATATCTACCTTATTACAATGAGTCATAGTGCTTCTCTATTCTCTTGCTGAGACATCTTTGTAAGATAAATTCTCTGGACTGAGAGCAGGGCCTAACTTTTTTTTTTATTAAAGTGAAAACCTCTTCTTGAGAGTTCCAAGGAAAGGGTTGGGAGACAGGAGATTTTAAAAAAACAAAGGACCTCTAGTGTGCTGAGACTGAAACCAAGGGAGGCCCTGTGGGACTCCTGGGCACGGAGGCCCTTTTGTTGCCCGGAGGCCTTTTTGTTGCCAGTTTCTGGTAGGCAAGACTCCAGCCTCCATGACGTTCCCTGAGTTACAAAGGGCAGTTTCGAACAGTTGCTAATCAAGGGAAGCCAAGAAACCACCTGAGGCAAGATTAAAGGGACCAGAGAACTGGGCATATACCCTGAGAAAACCATAATTCAAAAAGAGTCATGTACCGCAATGTTCATTGCAGCTCTATTTACAATAGCCAGGACATGGAAGCAACCTAAGTGTCCATCATCGGATGAATGCATAAAGAAGATGTGGCACATATGTACAATGGAATATTACTCAGCCATGAAAAGAAACGAAATTGAGTTATTTGTGGTGAGGTGGATGGAGTTAGAGTCTGTCATACAGAGTGAAGTGAGTCAGAAAGAGAAAAACAAATACAGTATGCTAACACATACATATGGAATCTAAGGAAAAAAAAAAAAAAAGAAAGCAAGGTCATGAGGAACCTAGGGGTAAGACGGGAATGAAGACACAGACCTACTAGAGAATGGACTTGAGGATGTGGGGAGGGGAAGGGTAAGCTGGGACAAAATGAGAGAGTGGCATGGACATATATACACTACCAAAGGTAAAATAGATAGCTAGTGGGAAGCAGCCGCATAGCACAGGGAGATCAGCTCTGTGCTTTGTGACCACCTAGACGGGGGGGATAGGGAGGGTGGGAGGGAGGGAGATGCAAGAAGGAAGAGATATGGGAACATATGTATATGTATAACTGATTCACTTTGTTATAAAGCAGAAACTAACACATCACTGTAAAGCAATTATACTCCAATAAAGATGTTAAAAAAAAAAAAAAAAAGATTAGGAGACAACCACCTGAGAGCTGAAGGGAGTGGAGGCCCTGCACACACCCTAATCTTACCAGCAACCCCACCCTTGAACCACTGCTATAAAACCCCTCATCAAATCCTCCTGGGTGGGGACACCCAGTTTTCGAGGGCAGGAGCCCACTGTGTCCCCCTTTGCCTGGCAAAGCAATAAAGCTATTCATTTCTACTTCACCCAAAACTCTGTCTCTGAGATTTGATTCTGCACCAGTGCACAGACCCCAAGCTTTTGACATCAAGACCAGTGGGTGGACCTGGTCACATTCTAGATGAAGAAAATGGGCTGGCTTGCTCTGATGGTTATGATTCAACTCCCACTGGACACCAAGCGCGTATCTCCTGCGCTGGGAACATTCGAATCATTCCATTTCTACCAGTGAGGCAACATCTAAGCCCTTTAAGGCCAGCCTCCCCCTCTCCATCCAGGTCCCCTCTCTGGGCCATGGGTAAATAAGTGGCTGTATGGTCACAAATACTATTTTTCCTCTGCAGGGACTCATTCCATGGCCCTAGAATGAAAAAAAAATGTCACAGGAAAATAAACACCATGTATATTAATATATATAACTCCATGGTTATGGGGATGGGAGGTTTTTGAATAGCAAGGTCCAAAAGAAAGAGAGCAGGAGTGCTTTCCACTGAGACCTAGACAGGAGAGCTGAGACCAGGGGCACAATGAATCCACAGCAGTCTCGGGTTCCTTCTGCCCTCCAAAGGCGGGCACTGAGCTGGCAGGTCAGGGCGCGGGGGCAGCCTTCAAGGCGAACAGACATTACTTTAGACCAGGAGTCGGCAAAGATTCTGTGACTGGACAGGTAGAAAACATTCTAGGCTTTGAGGGCCATATGGGCCAAATGGGCACAGAATGAGTGTGGCCGTGTACACAATTAAGCTTTATTTATGGATACTGAAATTTGAATTTCATATTAGTTTCATGTCACACACGCGAAATATTCTTTTTGCTTTTTTTCCCCAACCATTTAAAAATGTAAAAAGCATTCTTAGCTAGCAGATTGTATGAAAACAGGCAGAGGGCCTTAGTTTCTCAACCCCTGATGTGGACTGAAGAGCTTTGTGATGGAGTCTTTCCCGCACTTGCGTGCGAGGCCCAGACACGCTTCACAGCAGAAAGGGAGCTCCCCAAACGCTGGGGGTGGCTGACTGACCCTGGGAGGGCTGCATCCCAGCTCACGCTTCTTTTGTCGCCTGACCTCAAATGCAATATTCTGCGAGGAAACCTTGTCTAAGTGTTCAAAAGTGCTTCCATTCTGCCTGCTGGAATGTGATGAAAGCGTGCAGGAGGCGAGTGGGGAGGCCAAGGGCCTTCCAGGAGATGTTTGGCTCAGACAGAGAGCCTGATTATAAGGAATGCTTTTAGGATCATTTTAAAGAAGGTTGGTGCTAAATATTCATTGGGAAAGAGGAGGTTGCATGAAAGGGAAGCGAGTTAGAAGAGAACGCCGTGGAGTCCAGTCTTCTGGAAATGGCTTCGCTGGAAAAGGGGGTCACAGGACAGTAAACACCACAGACAATTCCACAGTCCCGGGGCTGGGGGCTTGTGTATATGAAAGGAGGGAGAAGGACAGGGCTGTTATTCCATGTGGCCTCGGCCACAGAGCTGAGGGGGAGTTAGGAAAGCGGGGTTCCCTCTGATGATGACTCTGCAGGCTGTTAGCTGAGACACACCCCAGCCCTTGGGCAAGTTACTTACCTTTGCATGTTTGCTCTGGAGAGCATGCCTACTGCGCATGAAGGACAGAGCATGGCAAAAATAAAGGGTCGGTGAACACTGGCTTTTATTATCATCCCAGCCATCACCACTTCTCAGAGTCTCTTCTATGGATTTCCATAAATACATAGAATTTCAAATTTGTTATGCTCAGTGGATCTTGCATTCTGTACTTTGCTCTTAAAATCGTTGTATATACTTTTCCCAGGTATCTGAATAACTTTCAATTTGTGGCCAATGGTTTTATAATATTTTTTTTGAATGGTTGAAGTTCCAGTTACCTAACCTCTCCTTGAGGATTTGGGTCTTCACTATTATAAGCAGTGTTCCCATACATAACAGACTCTCCCAGAAGGGGAAACACAAGCCTGAAGATGGCCTCATCTATGGGTTACTCATGGTCTGTCCTCCAGAATATTAACATTGACACTGGTGATAGAACTCCTGTCTGCAGAGAGCTGCACCAGCATTGGGTTTTATTATTTTAGCTTGTTTTTGCTGATAGACGTGAAGTGGGAGCTCACAGTTGCTTTATCTTTCTCTTTTAAAAATTAATTACAGGGACTTCCCTGGCGGTCCAGTGGTTAAAAGACTCTGTGCTTCCACTGCAGGGGGAGTGGGTTCGGTCCCTGGTCAGGGAACTAAGATCCCACATGCCGTGTGGCACAGCCAAAAATTTTTAAAAAAGAAATAAACTACATATGACATGGCTCATCTTCCTCACTGAGTTTACTATTGCATTTGATATTTGTTTACATTCTCCAGCTACAGGGTCAATAGACATGTGGTTTTATGCCTTGTAGATGTGTGTAGGCTCTCTGTTTATATTGAACATAAAACTTTTTCACAGGTTTTTCTCCATTGTTATCTGTGATACCCATTTCCCATTCATTTCCTTAATATCTGGGTTTTATTGTTTTTCATGCAGTTTTAACTCTATATGGATCTTAACCTGACATTTTTATTAATGAAAATGTTATGATTCAAGCAAGGAAGAAATCAGCTCCCCTCCACAGTTAGGAAGGATAAGATTCTATTTTATTCTTTTTTTTTTTTCAATATTGTGCCTCTAATCCACTCAGACATACAGTGCTATATGGTGTAAGTTCTGGATCTGGAGTTTTCTCCACGTTGCTTCTAGTGATCCCAACAAAATACACAATTATGTGTTTCCTGTGGTTCCTTATACTTCTCTTGTCACATATTTTTAAAATATTTCCTCTTTAGAGTCTATTTCTGGAATCTCTGTTATCGCCTGATGAAATGACCTGTATTTTGTTTTTAAGTCAGTACTACAGCATCTTAATAATTGTCACTGTGAAATAAAAAATACCTGTGAGTGCAAGTTTCTAGCAAGCAGCATGACATACAGTAGAAGCTCATTAAATGTTTATGGAAGAAATGAACAAAGCTTTCCAAATTATTTTTATTCTTAAGTATCATAATTTACAATAGTTTCCATATCTTCACTGTTTATTTAATAGGATCAAAACTGTAAGTTAACTTGGAGAATACTGTCATCTACTGTACTTGCCTTGTCATTCAAAAGTCCAGGAAGATCCCACATGCCGCGGAGCAACTAAGCCCGCACACCACAACTACTGAGCCCGCGCACCTAGGGCCCGTGCTCCACAAGAAAAAAAATACCACAGCAATGAGAAGCTCACACATCCCAACAAAGAGTAGCCCCAGCTCGCCACAATGAAAGAAATCCTGCACAGAGCAACAAAGACCCAACGCAGCCAAACATAAATAAATAAATAAATAAATTTTTATATGTAAAAAAAAAGGAGCTTTCCTTCTTTCTGATTGGAGTGTAAGAGTGTAGCTATGTGACATTGTAATTAATAATCTTACATGCTTTCCTAATCCCCTTTGCTTCTGTCGTTTAGGTTGCAAGATCCCAGAGATTTTAAATTCTGTTTCTCTCCTTTTTATTTACTTGATATATACTTTCTTTGTCTTTAAAGCTTTACAATGATATTTTCTGATCATCTTTCTCTGGTAATTAATTCTAAAAGGGACTCTATACAGATTAAATTCTTTATTAAAAAACTCTGGGAAACTTTCTACCATTATATCTTTATTTACTATTTCCTTATTTGTTAAGCTTTCTTGATTCCTATTCTCTATAGAGTGAATTTTCCTGTACAGCTAGTCTATTATTTTTTTCATGCATTATAATTATCTGTTTATTTAATCCTTCTATGTTTTTGTTTAATTTTCCAACTTATCCTACATCTCACACATTTGTCATCCAGAGTCAATTTTAGTATTTTTTTCATTTCTAAAAATATTCTATTTTTATGATATCTATTATGTAACTATAGTCTCCACCTATTTGTGTTTGTTATTATTATTATTATCAATAAGCTTTAAATTTTCTTTTATTTTTTTCCAAGCATATTTTCTCTATTTCCTGAACCCTGGCTTGGGGATATGTTGGTTTCATTTCTGTCACTATTTATGTTTTTCCTGAGCTTTTAAAGCTTTATTTACTTTTTTTTTCTGCTGCAAAACTTGTGTTAATAAGTTTGGGTTACTTCAGGAGGGAGAGGGGCACAGGGTCCTTTGAACAAGGTTGAAATATATCACTGCCCTGTTGAGAAGAGGTCCAAGCAATGAAAGTCATAAGTGACCCAAGGAGGAGAAGGGTTCATTGACCAAGAGATGCTTGAAGAAGAGGAAACCAGGGGATGGTTGCAGCAGTAAATTGATGGGGCAAAGGGCAGACCTGGAGCATCTCCAGTTTGGGCAGTAGGAAGAGGGAAGAGCTGATTCACATGTTCTGTGTCTATAGTTCAGGAAGTCAGGCTTCAAATAGACCTGCAAGACAAACAGGGAAATAATTGGCTCCACAGAAAGAGGCAGAAATTGGAGAAGTTTCCAGAAGACTGATGAGCTGAATTTATGGTGCTACGTAAACATGAAAGCTTAATGGGAAGAGTTTAGTAAAAGGTCATGATCGCACACTACTGCATAGCCAATTAAAAGTTAGAACTGGAGCCTAACTGTTGTTTGTATCTAAGCCGATAAATCAGATAATTAGATTGGTTGCAGAGTTTTAGTGAAGAGGCCAGAGTTGCAGCTCTCTGATTTCACACGGGCTCATTCCTCACCCTCAGGTAGGAGGGGATAGTTCACAGGAACAAACAAGGTCCTGGTGGATTGTTTTGTACATTGCAGAGAGCAGGAGGTGGGAGATACTGGGTGTGAAATCAAGAAATCCAGGAGTTAGAGTGTGCAATGTTTTATCAAAGTGTTTCCTGCACTGCCCAGATGACAAGTGCCCTCACCCAGTGATAGGGGTGGCTCAGTCAAGTGACTGCTCTTAGAAGGTGATCTACCCACCCTCCCAATGCCTGATGTTTGATGCTTGACAAACGTTTGCAGTCATATCCTTCTCCCAAGCAGATTTGGTTCTGGGAGGAGAATTCACTAGTCATCAGGAGCTTTCCAATCTGCTGTGTGTTGTGTTTTATTTGGTTTCTGTGACCTCCCAAAGTGGAACTAACAATAATGGGCAGAATCTGTTGGAGATTGACTTGGGTATAGTTTTGGAAGGAAGCTTTCCAAGGATAGAGTGCGCAGCCCAAGCAGTGGGAAGTGGGAAGACTGCAGACAGGGTTGGTGCTTATATAAACTGTTGGATGAGACCACCTGTAAGAACATCTTCCAGTCCTGAGTTTCTGTGAGGTAAGGGAAGGGGAGGCAACTTCCGGGTCTTCGTCTGGGGGAGATGCAGCCGCTTCTAAGTGGTGAAAAGAATCCTCAGGGGAAAGTCAGGGAGTTGAGGTCACATCTTGGTTCTGCCAACTCTTACAGGCTGCAGGACCTGAAACAGATCCTTGAACTTTCTCTAAGCTGTAAGATAAGAGATGACCCCAACCTCTAAGTCCTACTGACTGCACCTCCAAAACGTCTTTTCCCTCTATACCTACTGCCTCAGCCTCTGCTGGACCCTAGTCCTTTCTCAGCCAGACTATTACAAGAGTTTTCTCACGAGGTCTCTGGTGTCCTTCAGTGTTCCCCCCCCCCCAATCCCTCCTCCACCTGGCCTCCAGAGTGATCTTTATAAAATGCAAATTGGATCACATCATTCCCCTTCTCAAACTTGTTCAGAGGCTCTCCAGCGCCTTCATAATAAAGGTCGACTTCTTTAGTATGACTCCCCAGCCGGCCAGCTGTAGGGACCATACGCAGCTAATTCCATCATCCCCAGGACCTAGCTCCATGCCTGGCACGTAAAAGAGCTCCACCAATATTAGCTGAGTGAATGAATAAACAAATTTCCTGCCAGCCCTGTTATTACCCACTCTGTCAGCCCCAACTGACATCTCTAAAGCACATGCCTAGCACATCTCTGTATTCTGAAGTGTTCTCGGCCACCTCCACAGCCCCAGTCATTCCCCTCCTTACCCCCCAATACTCCACCGCTGCCTTTTCTAGAGGTTTCGGAACACAGAAGTTGTATACTGTTCAGAACAGAGCATGGCTTTCGAAAGTGTACCCTACTTTGATCACATCTGCAAAAAAGCCTCAGGATGCCCTCAGGGAGACAAACGTTACTGCCCCGATAGGAAGTTAATTAACAGCCTACCGATTCCCGAGGTCTCCAAGAGAAACAGTGAGAGCCCAGCTTTTCTTAGTGGGGAGGAATCAGAGCTTACCCAAGCCGCACTCTCCCCTTCCCACGCCCATCAGAAAGGAATAAATAAGATGAAAAAGCTGAAAAGGGGAAAAGGGGGACACATTATAGATCAAGGTCAGGCCGAGGGGTTGGCTCTGCTCTTAATGAGCAAGAAAAGCCCTACCAGGTAGGCGGCGGGGAGAGGAAGGCAGCACAAGCCTGGTAATTTATCGGGAGGCAGGAAAACTGCTGAATTTGACTCTGGTGAAGGGAAGATGTCAGTTGGACATCTGTTCCTGACACCTCAGCAACTAATTATTTCTCTGTGCACTGTGGTCGGTGGGCTGGAGGAGCCCAGGGGCTGGCTGAGTCCTGTCAATCAACCTGAGCTTGGCAAAATAAATCAGTAAATACATAAACACAACCCGCAGCCACCGGAAACAATAACACCCAAGCGGCTCTCCTTACCCCATAAGATCAACTGATCTGGGACTTCCCTGGTGGCGCAGTGGTTGGGAATCCGCCCGCCAGTGCAGGGGACATGGGTTCGAGCCCTGGTCCGGGAAGATCTCACATGCCGCGGAGCAACTAAGCCCGTGCGCCACAACTACTGAGCCTGCGCTCTAGAGCCTGTGAGTCACAACTACTGAAGCCCGCACGCCTAGAGCCCATGCTCCGCAACAAGGGAAGCCACCGCAGTGAGAAGCCCGTGCACTGCAACGAGGAGTAGCCCCCGCTCACCGCAACTAGAGGAAGCCCACGTGCAGCAATGAAGACCCAACGCAGACAAAAATAAAAATAAATTAAAAAAAAAAATCAACTGATCTTCGTGCCTGGCAGGGCAGGGGAGCAGAGGCAGACGTGGGGAAGACTGAGGGTACCCCATCCCCATGCCTCCCATCATCTACTGTTCTCAGGGTCTCTCTCACCACATGGTCTCAAGGAGCACTAGCCCCCGTTTCTGGACCTCTTATTCCATAGCTGCTGAAAATTTCATCCTCTGTCAGCCCACATCTTCCTTGTTATCACAATCCGTGAGGAAAGGAAGGACCAAGAAAATTTTTAAAGAGACTTTTCCTATACAGTGTCTCCTATTGGATTAGATTGCAGCCAAGTTGCAAGTTTCTTTGGGAAACTCTTTCTGCATCCTTTTCCCTCTTTTGACCCAATCTTGCCTCTCTCCTCACCTCTTACCTTCCCTGGGTCTCCAGCAAGGGAAACATCTGGCCAACTTCTTCACACATCATTATCAATTTAATCTGTGACAGTTGGTTTTCATATCTTTTTCTCCAAACTGGGCAAGAATAATTTCTGTGAACCTGATGCCAGGTGCATAGATGGAGTCCAGTAAGTCTGAGGGAGAGAGGAAGGGAAGGTGAGAGGGGTGCTGCTGGTAGGAATGAATGAATGTTAGTAACAGTATGTTACTCCTCCTGGACTCCATAAAAAAAATAATGCTTAATTCTAAAATGCAAATTGGGGTAGGAAAATGAAGACCACACCTGCAAGTTTGGAAATTTCCACTGCAGAGAAAGAAGTCAAAGCCCTGGAAATATGGAAAGGGGGACACAGTAATGCCCAGACTGAGAAGGAACAAGCAGAAATAACCATAATTGTATTGTCACTATCGAGTGCTCTGGCCACGGGTAGTGGTGTTGCTGGGGGTGAGGGGAAGGGGCAATAAAGGCAAACAGGTACAAAGGGCAATGGCTCTGGACCCCAGAGTCAGCCGTTGCTGTGGGCCCTGCCGAGTGCCATCAACTGTCTGAGACTCAGTTTCCTTGTTTGTAAAATGGGTACAGGAGAGCCTCCCTCAGAGGGTGAATGTCAGTAAGAAAAGGGAACTTCTTCCCTCCTGCATTCAGAAGCTCTTCCAAGACATACATCTGCTAGTTTTGTTCTGCTGAGAACCCTTCCATGACTCCCGACTACCCTTAGAAAAAAGCCCAAGGTCCTCCACAGGGCTCATACAGCCCCACGGGGTCTGTGCTGCCCATCTTTCCAGCTTCCCCTTCCTGCTCATTTCTACCTAGGCACCCAGATCTTCTTTCAGTGCCTCAGCCTTGACTTGCTCCCTCACAGGGCCTGCGCCCATCTTCACCTAGCCACTTCTACTCAGCCTTCAGATCTCAGTGCAAACGTTGCTTCTTCAGGAAAGTCTGCCTTGACCTCCCTAACCAGGTGGAACCCTCTTATAATAGAAGAAATTCCAAAGCTCACACCATCTCACCTCCTCCACCACCATCATCCGGGCCCAAGCCCCCACCATCTCCCTTCTGAGCTCCTGCAACGGGCTCCTGCTGACCCCCTTCCCACCACTGTTGCCCACCTACAGTGTTTCCACATGCAGCCATTGTCCTTCCAGCCTGAGGACCTTTGCACGTGCTGTTCTCTCCACGTGGAATGGTCTTCCTCCAGATCTCGGTGGGATTCTCTCTCAGCTCTTCTGGTTCCCTGCTCAAGAGTCATCCTTTCAGAGGGGCCCTTCCATACCATCCTGCCTAGAGTCACACTCTAACCACTTACTCTGCTTTGTTTTTATCATGGCGCTTATATATCATAGCACCGAAATTACATTCTCTGTTTATTTTGAAATTTTATGTTCAGTTGTGTTTTGTCTCCTGCACTAGGACATAAAATTAATGAGGACAGGATTTTTCCCTGTTTACTGCTGTATTCTCAGCTCCTAGAACAGTTCATGATACATAGAATAGAGCTTTAGAATACCATGAACTCTTACTGGTAGTAATCTCACAGTGGTTTTTGACTGCATAAATACCTGCCCGTTTCACTGAATTATAAGCTTCATCAGGGTGGGGACCATATCAGTGTTTCCTCATCATTGTCTCCAAGGCCTCACTAACCTGCCTGATACATAGTAGACACTCAATAAACACTTACTGAATAAATGCATGCATAAGAGAACGAGTGAATGGAAATGGAAAATTATAAGCACAAACATCAGGTCCTATTATGATTAGCTTCAGTCGTATCTCCTAATCATACTTGCTCACACTGAGAAGTAGTGGTGTGCAGAATTTAAGTCTGTACTCTCCTGGCTTAATTCCCTCTATTGCTTTTCTCAAGGCTGTTTGCGGGGAGGGGCAAGCTCATGGGAAAACGTTCTCTGCCTCTCCGATTTCTCCTATACTTGAAAAAAGTTCAGGCCCACAAACACAGTTGTAAGGTTTCCCAACTTGTTTCCAGCACAATTTACCACTTCCCCCAATTCAGTCCTCAGAACAACCTCACATAAATATTATCATTTTCTACATTGGCAGCACTTGTGAAATCTCCATCTTACTTGTGGGCAGGCTGCAAACTCAACTTGTAGCAAATATTATCTCTGTCTTGTGCTCCCCATTCTATGGAAGAGGCTGAGAAGGCACCAGAAAAGAGCTGTGTTTGCATAAAGGTTGACGGTGTGTGATGCCGTAAACTTCATTGCCACACATTTGTGGAGACAGAAGTAAGCTGCTGGTATCCCTGCCACTCTGATGGAACATAGTCATTCCCAGCTCGGGAATATAAACGTTACAGCACCCAGCTCTCTCAGAACGTGAAAACTCACTTTCCATGGGAATTCATCAAAATCCAGTTTATTTCATAACAGCATTTAGTGTGGTGATTCAAGTTACTGTAAGCCCTCCAGAAATAGTCTAGGGCTCAAAGAAGTCAGGGATAGACATCTAAACAGACTACCAAAAAAGTCAACAGTCATAGTTCTGAACTCCATTCCTGTTCTACCAAGACCTTGGTCAATACTTTTTGATCCATCTAAGGTCTGTCTCTTGGAAAGCCCAGGAAAAAACTGATGGAAAACGTTGCAGGGTAGTCCTTTTAGAATAAGATTTGCTGTAATGTTTTTCTAACTTTGTATTTTAAGGTCTTAAAATGTGACCACTATTATTTGACCTCCCTTCCCAACATTTCCCAGCACTGGTCCATGGCTTAGTGGAAGGCGTGTGGCGTTAGAAGACCTACTGATTAATCCTGTGACATCGGGCAAGACATCTAATAATTCTGAGCCTCCATTTCCTCCTCTATCAAATCAGGATGATCAGTCCTACCTCATAAAACTGTAATGAGAATTAAGTGAGATGATCAAGAGAGCTTATAATAGATGCTCAGTAAATATTGGTTTCTTTTTTGGAACACTGTCTCAATTCACTGCTTTCCTCAGTATCAGACTCAGTCTAACTGGTCAACACTGACTCTTGCTTCCGCTTTGAAAATTTCCTCTCATCTTTTTTCTCGTGTTTGTTCGGACTTCAAACTAGATTATAAACTCTTTGGGGATAGGAACTGCCTCTTCTCTTTCTTTTGTAAATCACGATTTCACAACATCTAACTCTCTTGACCTGTGTACCAGACAATGCTCTATTGACTGGGTGGATTTACAACTGATGATCGTGGTGACATCAGAGAGAAGGCGCTGTTCTGAGGCTGCGGGGAGAGCTGAGGAAGGGCTGAGCCTCTAGCACCAGTCTTTTACAGGTTGTAAGCAGCAGAAAGGTCCTATCCCAGAAGAGCAAATTCTCATTTCTCAGGTAGCAAGAATTTTCTCTGTGACCCTAAAAAGGCAGCTTTTTTTGTTTTGTTTTACTTTATGTATGTATGTATTTATTCATTTGATGCCCTAAATATCATATGGAGCCCAAATCCCCATAAGAAAATCTGAGTGGCAGGGCAGGAATAAAGACGCAAATGTAGAGAACAGACTCGAGGGCGGGGGCGGGGGGAAGGGTAAGCTGGGATGAAGTGAGAGAGTAACATTGACATATATACACTACCAAATGTAAAATAGATTGCTAGTGGGAAGCAGCTGCATCGCACAGGGAGATCACCTCCGTGCTTTGTGACCACCTAGAGGGGTGGGATAGGGAGTGTGGGAGGGAGACGCAAGAGGGAGGGGATATGGGGATATATGTATATGTATAGCTGATTCACTTTGTTGTACAGCAGAAATTAACATAACATTGTAAAGCATTTATATTCCAATAAAGATGTGAAAAATAAAATCTGGTTCTGGATAGGGGTATAGAAGGTCAGGTATAAGGTTGCCAAATTTAGCAAATAAACATGCAGCTTACCCATTTAGATTTGAATTTTAGCTAAACAACAAACACTTTTATAAGTACATCTGATTCAATATTCAAGACTTCCTTACACTAAAAAATTACTTGTTATTTA
Organism: Balaenoptera borealis; assembly: GCF_965194805.1. Classification (NCBI taxonomy): domain Eukaryota; kingdom Metazoa; phylum Chordata; class Mammalia; order Artiodactyla; family Balaenopteridae; genus Balaenoptera; species Balaenoptera borealis. The sequence goes on along the minus strand of NC_138860.1, from coordinate 55,154,377 downwards.
GCTGAAATTCAAATTTAACAGGGCATCCTGTATTTCATCTGGCAGCTCTAGTCAGGTAAGGGCAACCACAGAAAAGCTAGATAGAGAGGGGTAAGAATAAAAAAAGAGGGAGGGAGAAAAAAGCACACAAAACAAAAAACAAAAAACTTCCCACTCAAAATGAGCCTTCAAACCAAAATCCCAATATACATAAACAAATTAAAAGCTAATACGTGTACAGCAACTACAATTAAAAAAAAAAAAGAAAAAGCTAATACAGACAGCAAGCAAAGCATTTGCAACACAAATTCACTCTTGATGAAATTATTTTTTCGATAAATGGCATTAGGGAGAAATGTAATATCAATATTTTCTTTCTTGCCAAGCACATTTCAGGCATACTAAAGATTAAAATAACTTATTGTGCCTTTTCGCTGTTTAAAACATAATGTATATGGAGTAAAAAAAATTTAAATCCAAACCAAACAAAATAATAATAATAAAAAGAAAGAAATATAAATAAATTATATCAAATTCTACCATGTAGAGATAGATAATCGCTGCTCTCATTCTGATGCCTTTTTAGTTAAGACATGAAGGACAAAAAAAGCCAGGCTTTTCAAGCACTGGGCAAAGAGCATTGCAGAAAGACAGCAGTATGTGCAAAGACCTTTCCCCCTGAGGTGGGAAAGGTCTTGTGTTTAAGGAACTAAACATGGGTCGGTATGGCCAGAGTGAAGAGGGTATTGGTGAGATATGAGGTTGTATAGTAACCAGGGGTGAGTTCATGCAAACCTTGCTTAGGTTTATAATTTTACTCTATGTTCAGTAAAAAGCTATAAATAGTTCTAAGCAGAAGTAGAGTATGTATTTAGCAACTATCCTTCTATTTGTATTTTTCCAATAGTATTTTAATAACTAACTATGGCTTTTCTATCCTTTTGGTACAACTTTTTTTAAATTGAGATTTAATTGACATACAGCATTATATTAGTTTCAAGTGTACAACGTATTGATTTGATACATGTATATATTTTGAAGTGATTACCACAGTAAGTCTAGTTAACATCCATTACAACACATAGTTACAAATTTTCTTATTTGTGATAAGAATGTTTTAGATGAAACTAATTTTGTACAACAGTTGGACAAAGACTTTTTTTTTTTTAAGATAGAGTTATTTATTTATTTATTTATTTTTGGCTGTGTTGGGTCTTCGTTTCTGTGCGTGGGCTTTCTCGAGTTGCAGCGAGCGGGAGCCACTCTTCATCGCGGTGCGCGGGCCTCTCACTGTCGTGGCCTCTCTTGTTGCGGAGCACAAGCTCCAGACGCGCAGGCTCAGTAGTTGTGGCTCACGGGCCTAGTTGCTCCACGACATGTGGGATCTTCCCAGACCAGGGCTCAAACCCGTGTCCCCTGCATTGGCAGGCAGATTCTCAACCACTGCGCCACCAGGGAAGCCCTGGACAAAGACTTTTAATTATAGTATCTTTAGTATGTTCTTAGAGAAAAGGAAAGTTATAACTTCCATATTGTAAAGAATAAGATATCATTAAACAAAACTAGGCAGCAATAAAATAAGGATACTAAAATCCTAAAATTTAGTTCTAAGAGAGAACTCATTAGAAATCCTAGAAATTAAAGAAAAATGTCAGTAAATTTTACAAATTCAATAGTTGATAAAAACTCAGGACACTGTTAAAGAAATATTTCATAGTCTAGAAGAAGGAACTGAGGAATTCACCCAGAATCACACACACACACACACACACACACACACACACACACACACACACACTATATGTAATGCAGTTAAGCGACAAGAAGGAACAATTGAGAGAGGGGTTTTAACATTTATCTAATTCTAGAAAAAGAGCGAAAGAAAGGAATGGCAGAGAATCAATATTTTAAGATATAATTATTGAAATATTTCCCAAATTGGATAAAACATGAGTCATTAAACAGAAAGCGCATTCTAAAAATCTAGTCAGATAAATACAGATAAATCCAGTCACAGATGCATTAAAAAACAATAACAAGGGTCATGGGGAAATCTTTAAAATGATCAGATAGGAAGATAGAACAATCAGACTAACAGTAGACCTCTCATCCATAATAACAGATGCTAAGAACAATAGAATATCAGCCTCAGAGGGTAAGAGGAAACCAAATATCAACCTAAAATTGAATTTTGCTGTTAGCGTCAGAGACCTAATAACAGGCTTAAACAAATCAAATAAAGGCTTCGTTGTCTCACATCAAGGGGGCATGGAAGTGGCGGCCCAGGAGTGGGTGGGGCATCACAAAACCCAAGTCCATTCCCATGCTTCTGCTCTACTTTCCTTAGCTTGTGGCTTCTCTCTTCATTGTCCCACGAAGGCTCCTGTGTCCCACAAAAGAAGGACAAGGGTAAAAGTGTGCTCCTCGTAGCTAAGTCAGCTCCCTTTAGGAAGATCTACCCCCTTCAGTGTTTTCTGCTTATATCTCATTAGCTACTCATGGCTGTGAGAGTCTAGAAAATATAGGCTTTCTGCTGAGCATACAGCTGCCCTAAATAAAATCAGTGTTCCAGTTCCATTTCTAAGGAAGGAGAGAGACAAGATGTGGGCTGGGCAGCTAACAGTAACTGCCACAGCTACTATTTAAGAGTGCAAGCAAAATAAAGACACTTTTAGCCATTAAAAAATACTAAAAGAATTTAACATCCACAGCCTCTCACTGAAAGCACTATCAAGGATGTACTTCATTTAGAAATAGTCAACCCATAGGGAAGATCTGGACCCCAGGAAGCAATGGGGAGCAGAGAAATTTATAAAACATGTCAGTAAATGCAACTGCAATTTACTGAAAAAAATAAATATTATTTTTCATTTTTAAAAAGGGTAAAAGTAAACTGCAAATGAAAATTACAAGATGGTGGGGATATTTAAATGTAGCAAAATGTCAAGGTTTTACAAAGCTGGTGTTGAGTATACAGGTTGTATATTATCTTTTATATTTGTCTATGAGCTTGGAACATCTCATAATTTGAAAAATTGAGAGGCAATACTCTCAGTTTAAAGCAGCTTTACATCAAAAGACATCACAAAGTTAAAAGACATCACAAAGTTAAAAGACAAGAGATAAATACCAGAGGGAAGATGCTTGTAATACAAAACAACAACAAAAAATCAATGTCTAGAAGATAGAGCATTACTTTGCATCAACAGAGAAAAGCCAAAACCCAATGGAAGGAGAGGGAGAGGATACAAAGGAGATTTTGTAGAAGAAGAAATACAAATGGCTAATAAGTATATTAAAAGGATACTCAACCTCGTAATCAGGGAAATTCAATTTAAAACAATAGGGTGTTATTTTTCACCCACTAGAGAAATCAAAACTTAGAAAATTGAAAATACTCAGCTTCGACAAAAGAATAGAGAATGGCTACTCTTAGACCCTGTGTGAATGTGCGTTTGGCAAAACTTGTTTGGATTAATAATTTGGTAGAACTTAACATTTTTAAATGTTCATACCATTAGACCCAGAGTTACACTCCTAGAAATTCATTTTACAAAAACCACGTGAACATGTGCACTGAAATGTATGAGTAAGAGTAATCATTACAGCATTTACTATAATCATAAAAATTGGGACTAACCTAAATGACCAACAAGAGGAGAGGGGATAAAAAAAATAAAAAAAATAAAAAAATAAAAAATAAAAAAAATTAAAAAAAAGCGGAGAGGGGATAAATATGTAATAATACATCTATGCTGTAGAATATCATGGAGCCATTAAAAAAAAATGGAACAGACCTCTAGTCAGTGACATATTATGAAGTGCACAAGACAAGCAATGACTGCAGCACGATCACGTGTGTGCTCGTTAAAAATCATACATGAGCATGCTCTGTGCTTAGAAAAAAAGGATGACATGATACTAAAATACTAATAACGGTGAATTCCAAGGAAGGGTGTGGGAAAGCTGCTCTGCTTTCTTCTGTACTGTTCGAACCATTTAAAAGATTTGATATTTAAAAGGTAAGAAAGAGAGATAGTAGAATGTCCTGGAAGTAGTTCAGGAAATACGCTAGGTCTCATTTTTCTCATATATAAAGTGAGGATAATTGCATCTGACCTCGCTCTTTCACTGGAGGTTGTGAGGTTCAAATGGAGGGGCTATGACCACCTGTTTGGAGAAAAACAAGATCATATTCAAAAGTAATGGATTATCACGGAATGAGTGGGTCCAGGCATTTCACATATGAAATAGATTTTAATATTTTAATTAGACCAGTCTAGTGAATGGCTGAGCTAGGGATTGAACCAAAATTATTCTTCCTCCTTGCTTTCCCGGAACCCCAAAGTCCAGCATCGTTTGAGAAGCAGTTCCTGTAACGGCTAAGAACACAAACTGTCTCAGTTTGGGTCTCCTCCTCTGTGACCTCAGGCAAGTTACTAAACTTCTCTGTTTCTTACTGTTCTTTTTTTATAAAATGGGTATAATAATAGAACCTACTGCAGACAGTTATTGTAAAGATGAAATGAGTTAACACGTGTGAAACACACCAGCACCTGACACAGCAGATGGTCTGGGCTGGCTATTGCTACTCTTCGCTTCAATTGCCTGCTGGATCAGTAGGAGAAAGAACATTTTCCCCAGCTCCTCTGCTCCGGGGCTGAGTGAGGAGTGAAAAACTCAATATGGACCTCTTTTCTCCCTTCGGGATACTTTATATAGAAGTAAAAAATATCTTTATTATATTCCGAGTGCCCCGTTCTTGAGGACATCCCCACCTCTCCCTCCCCGCCACATGGCAATTCAAACACCAGCCAGGTCCGAGAATGGGACTTGCCCCTCACAGGTTGTACTCTCCAACTCCACTCTTGGGGGCTCTCTTAGGTTGCCCCTGTCTGACTTAGCACTCTTGAATCCACCCTGCCAAACCGAAGACCAATATGCAGGGTTTTTTTAGCCCATGGATGATGGATCAGAGGATGGCAAAAGCCGCCTATCCATTTCAAAGCTTCATTTTGAGAGGCATTATGGAAACCCGGCATTTCCTTCTTAAATTGCACATCTTCCCAGGACAGGGAAAGTCTGCTACTCTCTCTGCCACAAAGGGCCAGGGGCCTGAGTGACCCCAGCTCATCCTCCTGTGCCAGGCCACCTGTCATCCCACTGCCAACCTCTCACGGACTTCCAAGAAGTTCACGCATATCTGTCCACTCCTTCTACATGCAAGTAGGTGGGAGGAGGTTGATTGAGGACAGGAAGCCAAGTCCTCTACTGCTTGCAACTCTGGGGAGCGAGGGCTGTGAAACCCCAGAGTGAGCTCCAGGGAGGGGCCCGCTCTGTCTCGGTTCTTCCAGGGACAGGGGCTGAAGGCAGGGGCTGCCACTGTCCTTGACTTCACACACTTAGTCCTGGGCTCAGGGTTGCCAAACAGAATTCTCCTCCTGGTAGGTAAAAGGCTTTGGGAAGCACTGAACGGCAGAAGGACCAAGGGCAAAGAGGAGGGAGAAGTAAAAAAGAAAGCCAAAGAGATAAAAAGAGCCCTCAGGAAACGGCAGCTCTGAAAAGCAGCAAGATGCTTCGATCTTCAGGCAAAAGAAGAACATCATCTGATATTTAAAATTTGTGGATCTTTGCCAACTGAAAAACATTTGGAAATGTTCTCTTTCAGGAAATGTGACTATGGCCCCTTCAACCAAAAAAGGTGGCTTTGAGCAAGTCTCTTAACTTTGCTTAGCAGCAATCTCCCACTTTGAAAGGCAGGATAATCACACCTACTAGTAGAAGATGGATTGCATTGGTTTAAACAAGACAGAGGTTTATTGTCCTCTCATGTAACAAAAATCTAGAAGTAGGTCATTCTCGCTCCTATGGCAGTTTCATAGTCATTGGAGGCTCCAGGCTCTTGCTGTCTTCCTATCTCACCATCCTTGGCACATGGCTTCCAACTCTAAGTTCACTTCACAGTCCAAGAAGGCTGTCAGAGCACCGTACATCATGTCTGAATCCTAGGTAGAAATTAGAAGGAAGAAGGGATGGGCAAAGGGGCATACTCACAGCTGAATCAGCCTCCTAAAGAACTTTCCTGGGACCCCACCCCCCAAAAACTTTTGCATACATCTCATTGACTGTTGCTGTAAGGAAGGCTGGGAAATGTCTTTAGCTTTGCACATTGCCCCCGGGAGTAAAAGGAGGAGACTCTTAGGAAGGAAGCAGATGAGCGTAGATACTGGGCAGGCAGTCTGCCGTAAAACCTCAGGGAGCTGTTAAAGGACTACAGGAAATAATGCCCGCGAATAAGCACTTGGTAAACTCAGAAGGGCTTTGCAGCCGTTCTCAATCACCTTCACAACAACACTGTAAAGTGGAAACTGAGGTGCAGAGAGATCTCCAAGGTCAGTAGCCATTAAACGATAGACCTGGGATTCCAACGGGTACCTGGCTGTGGCTTTCCTGTACCTCCCCTTCCAATAGGAGAGGGTTCTTCTTAGGAGTCTCTTGTGGGTCTGCTGAGGGGGCTTGCCAGCCACGTGCATATGACTGACGTCCCGCTCCGCTGAGCCTAGCTATCGGGTGGAGGGTTCTCTCGCGAGCCGAGAGCCTGGGCTGCTGTCCACTGAGTGTGGAGCACCAGAGGCCCCCCGTTCTTTTCAGCCTCCGTGAGCTCTGGTCATGTTGTCCTCTTTGAGATTATGGATGCTTTTAATTTTGCCTTTTACCAAGGGCCTTGGGACCAGAGGCCTTCAGGCATGAGTGCCTATAAATTGCATCTTATTACATTATTCATTACCGTGTTATCTGGAGTCAGATAACTGATTAATTCTTTGGCAAGCAACGAATGCAGTGAAGTAGAAATCCTTCCTATTGCCTCTCTCCCTGTCCTTCCCTGGCTCACAGGGAGCAGGTAGGGGATCAGACTTCTACATGTGTTATGAACTCTTTGGAAGAACTGCCCCGTGACCGTGAGAGGCGGCCGTAGTGTGGGTGTGGGGAGCAGTGTGCATAACAAGGAAGAAGTTAACCCACTGAAAACAGAATGATACAAACAGACACCCCGGGATGCCTGAAATCCAAGATGAGGTGGCGGGGACCGAGAGGAGACGAACCAGCCCGGGGCTTGGGTGCAGCTAACAGAGGAGATGAGAAGTAAGAAGAGGCGTGTTAGTTTGTGGGGACAGAGGGGCTAAAGAAGGGCGGCTGCTGGACTCGGAGTAGGCTGGGAGCCTCCAGCAAAGAGAAAGGGAGCGCTCTGAAATACAGGATTTGCCTGGAGTGTAGGCGGGAAGGCCCTTGGGCTCCTTGAGAACCCTGAGGGGGAGCCCTGCTGGTCCAGAGGATAAACCCTGGAGATCTACGGAGGGATGGCAGCTGGGCCAGCCGGGAATCATCAGTGCTGCCTACCTGCCCTTTGCTCGGAGTCTGTGGTCTCTTCCCCAAGACTCCCCCAACCCCGTAATCATTCCTGCTTTCCAAATAGAGCCTCAGAGGACAGCAGCTGGGGTACCTTAATCCAGAAGAGGAGCATGAGAATAAGGTGGTAGCCCAGGGACCTGCTCTGCAGAAAGGGTCCTGATTTTTCTTCTTGGTCCCCCAGTGCATGGAACCTCTGACTAGGGCTGGGGTCCTCTGATGTGAGGGCATCCTGGAAGGTTTCTCACAAGCTTTTCTGATATTCCAGGACGAGAAGGTAGGGCTGCTGGTGGGTGGTAGATTTTTAAGGAGCTGTGACCTTCTCGAGTTTCAGCTGACAGATGATAGAAGCAACCCGTCCCCATCTCCCACCATCTTATAAGTGGCCAGACGTGCCGTGTCGGCGAGAGTCTCGATGGGCTCTTCATGTGGGAAGCAAACACTTGGCACCTTCCTGCTGCATCTATACAGTGGGCAAAATCCCTGCCTGCGGAATTGCTCTGAGGGTTCAATCACATACCTCAAACCCTTCACACGGTGCCTGATGCAGAATAGCTGCTGAACAGATGTTAGTGACATGTTGCTGCACTGGGCCCCTCCCAAAGGTATTGTAAATGAGAGCACAGGTGGGGAGGACAGGTAGAGGCAGGTCAGGGCTCCAGGGAGGAGGGGTTCTAATGTCCTAAGAGGGGGAGCAGTCCTGGGATGGGGGCGGTCATCACCCACAGTGAAGGTCTGCTCCTCTGTCTTTTCAGCTTGGGAATAAGAACCACCTGCAGACTTTGAAGGGAGGCAACATGTCACACAGGGTTTAGCCTGAGTCAAACTCAGGTTTGGTTTGGATTCCGCTAGTACCTCGGGTACTAGTTAGATATTCTAGGCCAAGCTGCTTAACCTCACTGAGCCTTAATCACCTTACCTACGGAAGGAGATTCATCATACTTCCCTTAGAAGACCCATGGTCTTTGAGGAAAACCCCTCCACCCGGACCTGAGGGTGCAGGCAGTTGGGGATGCTAGGCCATCATACAAGCTCCCGTGGTCCCCACAAGATAGCTCCCAGAGCCTCTGTCAGAGAAAGGCCAAAGCAGAGGCAGCTGGAAGCTTTCTCTTCCCTGGGTGTGGATGAGCACAGGGGAAAGCCAGCAGGATGATGTCACCACCTGTGGGCTTCCCGCCCTGATGCCAAGAAACACAGCTACTGTCATTAGACATGACCCCAGCCAGCTTCCCAGCCCTTTGGAGGCAGAGAAAGGGGGCAGGAAACTCAGGTAGAGAAAGATTGGCTTGAAGGGAATTGTAGGCCTAGGAAGAGTAAGGACTCAGGCTTCTCATAACCAACACCCAGGATGAATCCAGACTCAGCCTATGGCTTGTTCAACCTCTCTCTCTGGTACATGTGTGCTCATGGATACCTACAAAGACACACACTTTTAAAATTGGGCACACACTTTTAATACTGTGCGAAACCTGTGCAGAAGTCAATGGAAAACAGAGCCGCTTTACGTGGGAATTGAACACTTGGCCTCTTCCCTGCTGCATCTATAACAGTGGGCAAAATCTGTCCAATTGCTGTGAGGATCAAGTCACATACATAAAACCCCTCCCCAGGTGCCTGACAGAGGGTAGCTGCTTAACAGGTGTTAGCTTTACGTTACTGCATTTGGACGCCTCCCAGGTCCACTCACATGCCACCACTCAGGCTGTGCGCTGCCCAACTCCAGGAGACACCGTTCCCGTACACTATGCTGCGCACGACCCTTCCTGGGTTTGGGCAGTGCACATCCCACACCACTGTACATGGTAGGCCTGCTGAGGGCCTGCCCCTTACTCAGAACAGACACACATCACCCTAGAACATCCCTTCTGACTTTGACTCTCGGCTGGCCTTCCTATCCTTTCACTTCCTCTTTCCCCAGCTTTTAATCACCCCATTGATGGAAAACCAAAGTGGTGTAGCCACCAGGAAGGCAATGTGGGCAAAACTGAAGGCAGTCTGAGTTTCTTTCCTTCTTCTCTCAAGGTTTACCTAAATCTTTTGTCTCTTATTTTTTAGGGCCAGTGGCTGATTTTTGAGACAAAGTGTGCTGCCTTCCTTGGCCCTAGGCCTGGGCTCTATCACCTGCATCCTTGGGGGCCTGATTGAGCTATAGCAGTCACCAGGTAGACAAAGGATGCTGGGGGATAATGAGGTATTTCACTCAAAGCCAAGTTGAAGCAGGAAACCTTGGAGGCTGCCGCTGCTATTTCCATTTAAGTGTTGTTGAGTCTCAATCCCCAAGTCATTTATCCGGTGAGCCAGCCAGGCAAGGACAGAGCCTGGCTCTCAAGGCTGGCCCAGTTCCCAATGCACTAATGACACTTGACAGACACAAGATCCTAGCAATTTCCAAACAAAACCTTGAGGCTCCGATTCCAGGCCTCACGGGAAACACTCCGTTGCTTCCCCAGGCTTTGCTCAGCTGGTCCTCACTGATTGCCAACAATCCCCAGCTGAGCAAGGCCCTCGCCCTCCAGCCCCTCCCTCCCATCCTACCCCTTCCCTGCCCGCTCTACTTCCCTGTCCCTGCTTCAGTCTGGGAGGCCAAGTTCAGCTCCAAGAGCCCTCTGAGAAGCTGGCAAGATGGTGCAGCAGGCCCTGATTTATGCTGCTTATAATAACATCACCTGTTTGTAAGAGCTGTATCAGGTTGCTGCAATAATGCCAGTGGTGGACCTGGCTGGGATGTGCAGATCCACCTTTTCAATGTTGCGGAGCTCCAGGGCTACTTCAAGTATTGTCTGCCAAATAGCAGAAGATGGCAGCTTTTCACTCAAAAAAGACTTTACACAAGAACAAGACGAGACAGACTCACAACCAGATTTGAATCCTTTTTACTCTGCTTCAGTTCTCGTTCTTAAAACACGGGGAATTTTAAAAATTGTATTATTATTTTAATGATGGAATAATTCACTTAAAGAACTATCATATATTGTAAGCAACCGTGTACACACCACCCCCCTTAAAGGAAATAACAAATGTGTTGAAAACTACCAGTGTAAGCCCATCCCATCCCCTTGCCTCCTGCCCAGGTGTTGCTACCATCCTAAATTAGGTTCTTACTATCCCCCTGTGTCTTTATATGCTACATTATTCTTTTAACTTTTTATCTCCAGATCCTTGCAGATTCACATGCAGTTATAAGAAATAACAGAGCGAGCCTGTATACTCTTCACCCAGTTTCCTTCAGTGGTCGCACCCTGCAACATTTTAGCACAATATCACAACCAGATAATTGATGTTGGAACAACCCACTGACCTTATTCAGATTTCACCAGCGTGACGTGCATTTGTGTGTGTGTGTGTGTGTGTGTGTGTGTGTGTAGGTGTATGTGTGCATTTAGTTCCATGCAAGTTTCCCTCCTGTGAAAATCTGTGTGACCACGACCGCGGTCAGACACAGAACAGTTCTATCACAAGGATCCCTGTCACACTCACGGCCATCTTCTCTCTTCCCCTCCCTAGCTCCTGGCAACCGCTAATCTGTTCTCCACTTCTATTATTTTGCCATTTTAAGTCATATACATGGAATCATATAATAGGTAACCATATAAGATTGGCTTTTTTTCCCCCACTAAATAGAGTGCCCTTGAAATCCATCCAAGTTGTTACATCTATCACTAATCTGTTCCTTGTCATTACTGAGCACTGTTCCGGTGAATGGATGTACCATAGTGGGTTTAATCATTCACCCACTGAAGGATATTTGGATTGTTTCCAGTTTGGGGTTGTTACAAATAAAGATGCTATGAGCATTTGTGTAGAAGCTTTTGTGTGAACTTAAGTTTTTATTCTTCTGAGGCAAATGGCTAAGATTGCACTTGCTGAGTTGTAAGGTGAACACACAGTATTATGTGGTACTGATTCACTTCCTTTAAACATATATTGGTATCACACTGTGTGTTTATTCTTCTGCAACTGACTTCCGTCTCAGCATATGTTCCCTCAAGCTTATCCACGTTGATACATGTGGATAGCTTATTTATTTGCACTGATGTATAGTATTCCATAGTGTGAATATACTACAATTTACTATCTATTCTAACGCCAATTCTGGAAGGCATAAAATCGTTACAAGGGAATGGCTTTGGTCGGTATGGAGGTGATTTATCTTCCCAGTTTTAGAATGGGGTGATACGGAACAAGCCTTAACTAGCCAAGAAGACAAGGCTTGGTGATTTAGCCTTGGTCCTGTCCACTAGGTTACCTTGGTAATGTCACTTAACCTTTCCGAGCTCAGCTTTTTCATCCATAAAGTGAGAATCTCAATAATAACAATAATATTTGCCCTAATACTTGTGGGAATTAAATAAAAATGTAGTATGTAAATTAAAATATACTAAACTAAAACATGCAGAATAAATAATTACATTTATTAGTTAATAACTGTAATTAAGTACCTATTCTCACCAATGCAAAGGATAACCAAACTATGCATTCTGGATTTTTCATGGAAAATCCAGTTTCAAATAATCTCCCCCATTGTTCTTCTAAGTTGCCTTGTCAAGCCTGTCCTGCTTTGGGTGTCAGAAGATGCCATCAGTAACAAGATCCAGGTGACCACGGAGGTCCTAGCCCTGATCTCCCTTTAAGGTGGCAATTGTTATCCCATTTTATAGATGAGGAAACTGAGGCTCAAATGTTGAGTAACTGGCCCAGGATCACACAAGAGCTGGACTCCACTGCCTAGTCTGGATTCAGAGGCCATACTCCAACTTCCTCACTGACGTGAAGGGTCTCTGGGAAACCCAGAGCTGCCCACATGGCTTCGGTCTAGCTCAGGGTGGTCAGAGGTTCTTCCCTGTTCCCAGCAACCCTGAGAACCACCCCCCACACACACATACACACACCACCAGAGGCCAGCCCATCCCCATTCCCTGGCTTCTGGAGCAAGAGGCCTGAGACCAGCTGGGCAACCACAGGATGGGAGGAAGGGAAAAGGGAAGCAGGGAAGCCTGCGTGAGACCAAAAACAAAGTCTTTAAATATGCGCTGCTGGACCGCTGGGCTAAGCAACAGCCAGAGTGACATGACAACACTCTCCAAATATTTAAAATGTGTGAGTCCTCAGGAAGGAGAATTTTTTTTTAGCCTGAAATGAGGAGGGGAGGCACTGGGGGAGGGGGCTGGTGGGGAGCAACCGTACAGGATTCAGGAGGAGAAGGAACTCGGATGTCGGGCCCAGAGCCCCTTCCCCCGGCTCTGCCTCAGTTTATCCCCCTGTAAGTGGGCGGGGCGGGGGGGTGGGTGTTGGCTGAATGTTCTCTGAGGTCAGCCCAAGTCTGGAGTGTTCTTTGGAAAAAAATTACAGCTTGTACATCTGATGTCAAGGTGCTGCCTGTCCCTCAGGGGAAGCAGAGAAAAGAATGGTCCCCCGAGGAATTCCTGTTGCCCAGAGGGTTCCAGGCATGGGGTATCGCAACCACCGCGTGATGCACTTCCTGCTTCTTCTGGCTCCCCTACCTCACGGTCTACTTGAGCTGGGATGTTTCCTGGGACTGCAAGGTGAGGAAACTCACCTAGAGAGGGAGAGGGTAGGATGGGGAGACAGAGGGGGACGCTCCGGGGAGGGCTTAATCCTGGTTCTGGAAAGGGCATTGCCTGAAGCCCTGTTTTCCCAAGTGAGATCCACTGAGCCCCAAGCCCGAGGGCCCACCCTCTGTGACCCCCTAAGCAAAGGGCCTGGGGGCTCATCTGTGCTGGGTACTGATGTGTTTTCCTTGCAGCCTCACACAGGGGGCACCCTCCTCACACCGGAGAGACCAAGAAGAGGCCTGCAGCCAGCAGGCACCCCAGATGCAAACCAGCCGCCCTGACCCCTTGGTCATTCAGTGGTCAGGACCCCTGCGGCTCTTCCCAAGTCTCTTCTCCTACAATCTAAGCCTGCTCTCACGGTGGAGAGAGCCCACCCTGGCAGTGCCTTCTTCAGAGTTTCTGGTAGAGAAATATCTAACTTGAAACTCATCACCATTCCAGAAAAAAGAGAAAGGAGCTCCCGCCTCTGCCTTCCGGTTACTCACCGAGCTCTGCTCTCTACCCTTCTTGCTGCCATGTGGTCCACTCCATCCTCTCATTCCCTGACCCAATCAGGCCTCCTTCAAAGACGCTGCCCCATCTGGCCCTGCCCTTCTGTGCCCAACGCCACCCCCTCCTGCACGTAACGGGCTTTCACATACATCACAAGCCCACACCCCTCATCCCGAACACGTGGGGCCTGATGTGCTTCAGAATTCAGGCTTCCGGTTTTAGGGAGGTGACATGCTGCTTATCCCCTCTGGTGTCTAACATCCCAGCAAGGTCGGGACCAACTCCCTGCAATCAGGTACATTAATACTTCTTCAGGGAGACCCATGAATATTCACGCCAAGCCAAGCGGGGATAAATAAAAGACTTTAAATAGCCTTATTCAGGGCAGGTTTTGCCTCCAAATGAGCTCCATAAAGACTCTGTTTTCTGGTTTCTGTAGATAAGAGAGTGGGGGCCTGACTCAGTCAGTCCTGGCCTCACCTTACACCTGGGCTGTTCCCCACTCACCTCCTGATCGTCACCTCCCTCCTTTGTCCGGAGTCCCTGCTACGCCCCGGTGGTCGCCGGCAGCCCCTGTGGCTCGGCCTGCAGCTCGTCTGCTCGAGACCTTCCACGCTGCCCCTGAGAACGCAGGTCCCGTCCCTCCCCTCTCGGGGCCGCTCTTCCCCGGGCCAGCGCCAGGCCCACGGGCCTCCCAGCAGCAGCGCGCAGCCTCTTATCTCACGGGCTCCTCGGAGGGTGAAGCTGGGCGATTCTTTGTCCCGTTGCGCGAGAGGTTTACACTGACGGTGCGGCGGGCGTAGACGGGGTGCTTGTTAAGACGGCGGAATCGCTAAAGGAGACGGAGGCAGACCTTGAGGCAGTGCTCGCCCCCGGCACTGCCTGCTGGGTGGACGAGGGTGTGCAGCCTCAGCCTGAGGCCTGAGCGCAGGTGCCAAAGCAGCAACTTGCCCATGGAGGGGTGTGGGCCCCGAGTCATGAGCACAGGCAAGGCCACTGTGGAGCCCAGGACACAGCGAGCAAACTAAAATGGGGCTGAGGGCAGGACCAAGCCTGCCCTTATGATGCCTTAGTGCAAATTATAAAAAGGCTCCCCCTCTAGGCAGGCACCTCCAGAACCACGGTCCAGCCCGTCCCTTGGCTCAGAACCCACCCGTGGGCAGGCCACCAGGTGCGTAATTGTACACGGTGGCCCCGAGGAGCGGCCTTCCTGACTTTCACGTAGAATACGGGGGCTTTGAGGGGAGCAGGCTGAGTGCACGGCCGGGGGTGGGTTTGCAGTTCCAGGGGTACCTCTCTCAGACTAGGCAGTGGGAAGTCCTCCCTCAAACGGCCCTGATGGGCAGCCAACATGGGGGATCCCCAGCGAAGCGACGGTGAGCTTGCCAGACACCCCCAGGAGGACTGACCGGTGTGTCTTGCAGGGAGTTGTCCTTGGACGTCATGTAGATGAGGGGCAACGCCCAGACCAGTGAACTTTTAAAGACCCCTTTGGCCCTTAGGTAGTCAAAGCCTAGTTTTCTAGAACTGGCTGGCCCCTGAGGAGTCAGAAGTCTTCCTGCTGCTATTAAGAGAGGGGGCCCTAGGCCGCGACAGTGAGAGGCCCGCGCACCGCGATGAAGAGTGGCCCCCACTTGCCACAACTAGAGAAAGCCCTCGCACAGAAACGAAGACCCAACACAGCCATAAAATAAATTAAAAAAAAAAAAAAAGAGAGGGGGCCCTGAGGTCAGGAAGGAGAGAGAGACCCAGGGGGGCTGCCTTCTGCCCCCCGGCGTTCTGCAATGGCCCTTCTTGTGCCCTAGGTGGGACCCCAGACGCACTAAGGAAGTGCCGTGGTCAGAGAGCAGTAAGCAAAAAAAAAAAAAAGAATGACAAATAAAGACAAATGGAGAGGAGCAAACTATGCGAAGGGCTCGCTTCAGCTCCCCTACCCCCTCCCCACTTTCCCTAGAAGATCAAATTATGACCTGAAATCACTGGATACATATTTTATTATGTGGATAATTTAAAAGATTAGAGTGAGACAAAGAATTCATAAGCTGCAGTCACATTAGAAGACAAATTGTCTCCATTAATCTCTGAAGAAGGGAGGGAAAGAGAGAAATGAGAACATGTACGTGAGCAGGAGAAAGGCAGGCGGAGAAAGCAGAGTTGGGGAGGTGGAGACAGTGAGGCTTCTTTTCTCCCAGTCCCTTGCAGCACCCATCACTCCCCAAAACAAGCTGAGGCTCTGCTCCAGAGAAGGCTGATTTGCATTGCAGATTTGTCTCAGCTGCTTTTTGCTTCTGTTGCCAACCAGAGATGGCTTAAATAACATGTATTGTTCTGCGTGATTCCTTATGCAAATGTTTCTGGCCTGTTTGTTATTCCTGAATAAATTCCAGCGCCTGCTATCAGGGCAGAAGAAGCAGCTCACTTTCCCAGCTGTGCTAGGAGTCACCTGCTGGCGGCAGGGTTTTAATGGTCCCAGCACCACTCCAGAAGGCCAGCAATGGTGTCCCAGAGAGCCAAGTAGGCAAGTCCCACCCCAAGGCTCGAGAATGTCACAGCTGGGAGCACTGCCAAGAATCTAGCCTAACTACAGGATTTTATGTAGAGGGAACCGAGGTCCAGAGGAGGGAAGTCCGCACCGTGACGGGGCTCACCAGGTTTCTCTCTGAGGAGGAGGCCTGGGGAGTGCTGGCAGCATGGAGCCCTCTGCAAACACAAGCTGTGAAGCCAAGGACCTGCCTACCGTGAACGAACTAGTGAATGAAATGAACGACCTCAGATTTAATGAATGAATTGTGTGGGCACCCACTTTTTTCCAGGAATGGGGCCTAGAAAATAAGAATGTTACCGAATCAAATCTGGGTCCGCTCACCCGATGTGCAGCAAAGCCAATCTACTGATACCGGTTGTAGTGAAGCAAAGTCCAGCGTTTACTGCAGGGCGCCAAGCAAGGAGAATGGGCTGCTCATCCTCAAAAGACCTGAACTCCTCTATGGCTTTTAGGGTTGGGTTTTAAAGACAGTGTGAGGGAGAGGGTCGTGGGGTGTGTGATCAGCTTGAGCTCAATTCTCTGACTGGTTGGTGGTAAGGTAACGGGGTGATGTTTCAGAAATCTCAATCATCAACTTTTCCGTTCCAACCAGCCTGGGGTCTACGTGCTGGTGGTTAGCATGCAGTCTACTTCTTCCACCTGGTGGCGGTTTTAGTATCTGTAAAACAACTCAAGGATATGGTCCAGGGTATTATCTAGAATGCTTGAGGAAGAACTAAAAGTCCTTCACTTTGTTTTATGGCTAAACTGTTATAATTTTTTGTCTTGCTTGACTGTTTTCCTTTGTTTCTTCATTTTCTCACTTCTCCGAATAAATTTTCTCTTTGGAAATTGGGGAAGGCCTAGGAGACTAAAGTTTTTCTACAGACTAAGAGGCAGGGGATGCGGGGGCTATCCTCAGGAAGGCCCCATGGGGTCTTGCTCAGTTTCAGAAATACAAAACAGACCCTTCCGTCAAGAAGCTCACTCTCCAGAGCCCAGGCTAGAGTATGTACGTGAAGCAACACCACCTTCAAGGTTTACTTCCCTCTCACTTCTACTGGATCACACTTTTGCCAAGGTTGTCCTGGTCTTGTTTGTGAAAGAGAAGACCTGGAGGGGCTCTGAGAGCTCTCTTCAAAGACCTGGAGGCTGCCCAGGGACCAAGTCCAGAGGGCAGGTGTCAGTACAAGACACCAGGGATGTATTTCTGCTCAAAGAGAGGAAGACTGTTGGAATGCTTAGTGCTATCTCATCAAGGAATGGGCTGCCTTGAGGGGTAAGGAGCCAAGCAGAGGGGACACTGCAGGATGCTGGGGAAGGAATTCCAGAGTTGGCTGGGAGATTGGACTGTGCTTTGCAAAGTTCATTGACGTTATAGTTCCAGAATGTGTAGAGCACACAACACATGATCTAGTAGGGAAAGGGAGAAATGAGGAGACTTCCAGGAGGAGGGGGCCTCAGACAGGCCCTTAAAGATGAGTGGAGTTTGAGTCATCAGAAAGGACAGATTGGAACGTTCTCAGCAGGGAAGCTGCAGGACCAGTTCCCTTTTACGTGGGTGGTCCTGCCACCCTGGCCTCCTGCTGCTGACTTCCCAGGAGAAGTGCCAAGACGGCACATGGAGGTCAGGCAGTCAAGGCCTCAAGAGGAGCTCCCCGGGCCTGGAGCGAGGCAGGCTTCCAACCACCCACTGCAGCAGCCCTGGCCACTCAGCTGCACGTTCAGACTCTGAAGAGTGTGATGTCTGCCCCCCGCAAGCCTGAGTTGGAGGGCACCATGTGCTTGTGATGGGGACAAATGGACTGCAGCTTGGATCAGTGTGGGTCACCTTAACCATCAGATCCCATTACCCGCTACAAAGGCGATGCTGTCAGACATGAACTGGTCGATTGAGAAGGGATGAAAACAGGCAGTGCTGGATGTGATTGCCACGCCCAGATGCTGCCGGAACCAGGAAATCAATGGGTCCTAACTGGGGCAGACGGTCCAGAGCTGGGCACCCCGGCTGTGCTTCTTAGGTCTGTGGGGACACTGAGCAAGTGAGTTCACCTCTCCAAGCCCTAATTTCCTCACCTGCGAACGGGAGGGAAAACACTTACATCCCAGGGTTGCCAGGAGGACAGGAACAGATGGAGCCATATGTGTTCTCATGGGACAAAGATGGTGTCCAGCACACAGTGGGTGCTCAGTAACTATCCATCCATTTGTTTTATATCCTCATGTTTTCAATGGTGATGGACAAGTAGTGGGATGGGGCATTTTATATGGTACATAAAAGGGTCTCCCATTTGGGGTAAGAGGAGGATCTGTCACCCCTAGAATCTGTGCTCCACCAAGCCTGGTTTGTTCTCATTTTAGTGCAAAAGATGAGAGAGAAGAGCAGTCACCCAACATGGCCTTAAAGCCCACTAGCTTTGGGCATAAGGATTCCAAATGCACATCTGAAATGTGTAGGCAAGTGATGCTATTCTCTTACCTTCCTCCCCAGGGTCCTAGGCTGAGTGGGGTGAGTAGCTTCTTAACTCCACCAGTTTAGAGCAGTTTTAAGCAAGTCCTTGAGCCTTAGTTTCTCCATCTGTAAAATGGGCATTAGAACACCTACTTCACAGAGATGGTGCAAGGATTAGATGTCATAGTGCACCCAACACAGTGCTCGCAAATGGCAAAAAAAAGGTGAGTTGCTCTCCCCTTCCCTCCCCTGCTGCTGATTCTAGCCCTGGGCTCAGGACCTTCATCCTAAGGGAGGTGCTCACCCCTTTGATCCCTCAGTCTCCCTGGCAGTGGGCTGACTATCATCCACCAATAACTGAAACTAGCGGCAGGACAGAGCAGAGTAGCAAGGGGAGAAGGAAGAAGCAGCACCGGAAAAGTCGTCAGCATTTATTAGAAAATTCTTGGTGGATTTACAAGGAATTAGTGTACCTTGTCTCGTACCAGATGCCACACTGCTCTATCTTTAGAAACCTTGAGATGAGGGAAGATTCCAGGCATGTGAGCATCCCAGCTCTGCAAGGTTGGCTTTATAAATACCCGCCTGGCCGGCCTCGGCAGCCCTGTCCTCTGATCCAGAAACAGCCCCTCGCAGCGCCCTGGAAGTCCAGCAGCGCTGGACACTGAGCAGGGCCACCAGCTCCCCACCTCCTGCCGCATCCCCAAGGGCCACGCCACACCTCACGAGCTTGCTCTGGAGCCCCGGTGCCGGGGGCGAGGGGAGGGCGGGGGGCAGGGAGGAAGAAGGCAAAGACAGAAAATAAGACCACTTTCCCTGAGCTTGGGGGTGAGAAGGAGGGGGCACGAGCCAGAGGGAGGAGGATGCAGCGGGAGGGCTGATGTTCATTCTCCCTGAAGCGTGTTCTGAGCTTCTGCTACACCAGGCAGGGCGCCAGGCCTGGAGGAACACGGTGAGGACGGACACGGGCCTGCCCGCGGGGAGCCCGGAGTCCGCTAAGCCCACAGAGGGGGAGGCAGGCAATCAGGCAGAACGCTCTCCTTCAGTGAGGAATAGAAACCGAATACCTGAATGGTTTGGGGAGATGGAGCCTAAAGAGAGAAGGGGGGAAATCCTCAGAAAAGCAAAGAAACTGATGTAGTTGCTCAGCTCTCTCGTCCATAGGCGCCTCTCCCAGTATCTCTGCACGTGGGTGTGTAGATGGAACATCCACCATTTGCGTGATGCGGGTTTTTAAAATATTTTTTATTGACGTATAGTTGATTTACAATATTAATTTCAGGTGTACAGCATAGTGATTCAGTATTTTCGCAGATTCTTTTCCATTATAGGTTATTATAAGATATTGAGTATAGTTTCCTGTGTTATACAGTGAATGCTTGTTGCTTATCTATTTTCTATATAGTAGTTTGTATCTGTTAATTCCATATTCCTAATTTATCTCTTCCCCCCTTCCCCCTCGGTAGCCATAAGTTTGTTTTCTAGGTCTGTGAGTCTGTTTCTGTTTTGCATATACATTCATTTGTATTATTTTTTAAATTCCACATATAAGTAATATCATACCATATTTGTTTTTCTCTGTTGGTCTTATTTCACTAAGCATAATATTCTCTAAGTCCATCCATGTTGCTGCAAACAGCAGAATTTCATTCTTTTTTATGACTAATATTCCATTGTGTATGTATATATCATATCTTCTTAATCCAATTGCTTGAGTCATGTTTTAAATGCACCAGGAGGGGCTCCATATTTAAGATGACCTACAACAGCTTGTCTGCGATGAAGCTAATTGTGCCCCCTGTACACACACACACAGAGGCACCACACTTTGCCTGCTTCATCAGCCTAAAAGATTCACTATGAGTTTCTAGAAGCTAGCCACCTCAGGCTTGGACGTCTTTGAAGAAGGGAGCCCCAATTCTCAGTACATCCTGGGTGGCTTCCGACCCCTGTGCGCTGGCCACGGAGGTGTGTCTTTGTGCCATTCTAGCTGCTGTCAGGTAGGGCCTCCCCACTGCCTCTCCATCACCCTGGAGGTCACCCAAGGCAGAGACAACAGCTGAGAGATGGAGAGGAGGTGAGAGGGAAAGGAGAGAGGAGGGGAGAGGGAGGACTGAGACAAGGAGATGACGATTGGGACTCAAGGGAGAAAGAAGAGGAAGAAGGGGAGGTAAGTGGTCCTCACTTCTCTTCCTTTCCATCTGTTTCCTCAGTCCCCTCTCCTCTCTTCCTGTGCTTTACCCCAGAGACCCACCTCACACACACACACACACAACACACACAACACACCCCCACACACACCACACACACACACACACCACACACACACACACACACACCTCACACACACACCACACACACACACACACACACACTACCCTCCACCCCATATCCTGGAGTCTGAGCTCCCCAACACAGATGTAAAAACCAGCACATGGGCCAGGCTCTCCAGTGGCCATGGGTGGGGCCTTGGTCTCCAGTGAAACTCCTAGGACTGTAGTCAGAGGTGGCCGTAGAGCTGTGTGGCCTCAGCAAGACCCTAAGCCTCCCTGTGCCTCGGCTTTTGCCTTGTTGATGGGGGCTCATGAGACAACCCCACACGGCTGTGAGCATTGGGATAATATTCTCATGGCCCAGGGCAGCTGTTCAATAAAGGGTGCAAAGCAATTGCACAGAATGACCTTGGAGACATCATGGGTTTCATCTGTGCCTGGAAACTGGCACGCGGACCCAGCTTCCATCACAGACTTTGTTCCCCGGGAAAGGCCTTCCTAGTGCCCAGCACCTGACTGACATGGGAGTTATGAACGCGATTCCTGTAGAGGCCGGGGCTGCCCCATGTGCCCATAGCTGGTGACCCTCCCTCGAGACCCATCCGCCCTCCCTCTGGTAACTGGGTTTATTTTGTGACTTGGCACCAGTGGGCCTGAACCACTATTTGGAGAGGTGGATGGTTTGTTTTGAAACCCCTGTGTCACACTGAAGCAGTCACAGGCTTGCTCCTGAGCCACTGCGAGGAGAATTAAACAGTCAGCAAGACTGCAGGGTTAAAAGTCAGGAAAGCAATTTTTTAAAAAACTGACCTCAACTCATTCTGTAATATTTCCTATCTACATTGAAAAAAATGCCAATTCTTGGCTTTAGGTCTCACAAGAGACCAAGGATTTAAAGATACTTATGAGACAGATATAAATCTTTGATAAGACAATAACCACAGAGAGAGACATGCCTGGAAATGTTAAGTGGGTTGGATTTGGTCACAGCTCTTTCCAGTTTTCCTCGACTTGACTCACACACGTCCGGGTGCTCTGCTTACTCCTGTTTCCTGCATCTAGTGCAAGGTGTGTGTGTGTGACTCGGGCACTTTATGTCTGTGCCTGTTGTTCACAGGGCGAAAGAGCAATTAGAAACATGCTAGTTATCCTTTTATTTGTACTTTGGTCCCCAAAGCCTAAATGTTCAGCTTGCATTTATCTTGCTGTCTGATGCTGCAGTGGTGGTTCCTGGGGGCCCCAGCGCCGTCTACAGCTTCCCTGCCAGGAAGGCCAGGTGCAACACGGATCAGGCATCCAGGTGGAGTCTAAGAATCAGGGCAGGAGCCCGGGGCAGGAACTGGACGTCAGGAAGGACTCTAAAGCCTTGACCGGACTCTTTGTTTCTTGAATCACACACCAGATCTTGAGAATTAGTTTGCCCAACATCACAGAACCGTGACGGGCTGGGCGGGGGCTGGACCCCAGGCTGCCCTGCCCTCAAGGCTCATGCCACCACTTTATTTGGCTACCCGGAGGCTTTCCCCAAACTAGCCTCCTCCACCGCTTCCTGTAACCCTGTAACTTCCCGGCTCCCTGCCTGCCCCGGCAGCCTCTCCCAGACTCTCAGTTCAGCTGATGATCTCGTGCAGGTCGTGCCATTTCGAGCTCTGCTCTGATTCCCTGTTACTCTCCACCTGGAAGCAGCTGAGCGTGCCCCTCTGGCTCTCCCGGATCCTGCAGCAGCCGCAGGCTCAGCCCCGTAGCGTTTGGCAGCCCTGCTGTCTGTCACCAGGGGCCCCTCCCACGGCTGCCGCGACCCCTCCGCCCACGATCAGAAGTTGACAGAAGCCCGGGAGGTCATCCTGTCCGGTCTCCCACCTGGACTGCACACACACTATTCTAGTCAATGGAGCTCTCACCTGTTAAAGTGACCCCGAAGGGAGACGGCAATTCCCCTCACTGATGCCACCTGCAAGCACCTGTCTCCCCCAGGAAGCTGAGACTTCCCAACTCACTGCCCAACCCAAGGCTTTCCTGGCAAAGGAGGAAACTGGCCCGTGGCAGCCATCCGACACACAAGAAAACCCTCACCCCTTGACCCCAGACCTGCCCCTCTTCAGGCTAATTCCAGTTCCTCCATCTCCCCCCCGGGACCATTTCCAGGGCCCTAATCATCCTGGAGACTCTTTCCTCAAGACTCCGAAGGCCATCATTAAACCCAGACTGTGAGTCCTTCCTTTAGGGTGACCTGAGTGGAGGTTCCTCAGTGACTTCAGAGCCACTGGGTGTTTCCTCATCCAGGAGCACTGCCCACAGGGCACACGGCCCACCCTGTGGGCATGCGGCCTGGGCCACTCCCTGTGGGAGCCTGGTGGGCTCTCAACAAGGGCAAGCAGGAGCCGCCCTAGCGGGGCCGATCATCCCTTCTGGTTCTCTGAAGATTAGGAATGGGTGGGGCTGGGCTTTCCTCCCCAGGAGGGTCTGGAGGTCGTGGCCTGGTGGGCAGATGGGATGGGGCCTCAGGGGCTTCCCTGGCTCAGCACGAGGTGCCCCTGTGTTTGGGAAACAGGACACGGAGCTGTTCACTGGACACCGGAGGATGGGAGGGTGGGGACAGGCGAAGCTTGGGCCTCTTCTCACAGCTGTGCAGTTAAGTACCATCAGGAGCTACCCCCAACATCAGTAACGCAGAGGGGGTGGCCCAGATCCTGGTGCTTAGCTTGCATGGACCCCTTTGAAAATCTCCTCGACGCTATGGACCACGCGTACAAAAGCTTGCCCACGATTTTAGGGATGTGGCTGAACTCCCGGGGCCCCATGGATCTAGATCTGCCCGGCTGGCCCCCCCCATTCCCTCTTGCTTTGTCACTCTACTCTCTGGCCACACAGTGCGGTCACACTGTGACTCCTGGGTGGGCAGGAGTCACCTCCCTCCTTCTGCCCCAGCTCCCAGGAACAAGACTTTCCAAGGACCCTGGGCTCAGCCAGACGAGAGGCAGTTTCCTTCAGTCTCTTTGACTCTGGCTACTAAGCGATAAGAATGGGTAGAGGGCACTCCTTCTGTGGTTGCTGTTTCCTATCCTGGTGAAAGGTCTGCTAGTTTGCGCTGCTGTAGAAGAAAAATAGAGCCGTGACTGGCGTACCCGGGATTTGTGGCTGAAGTCGCGCACTTTGGATGGCCTGCCCTGTTTCTCACAGTTACACACACGTTCCTTCACAGAGGGGCGTGGATGCAGGAGGCACAGTCCTCCCCACAATCCAGCTAATCTCTTGGGGAGCTCTTGGAGTCCAACCCGGGAGAGAAAATACAGAACGGGGAGCCCCCCTGGGAAGGCTGGAGGGGCCCCGATAATCCATAGCACAGCCCTCATCCATCTCGGATCCTCATCGGTCTGTGGCCTATGAAGTGCTCCCTGCCTGTCGATAACCCAGGATTATGGCTCTCTTGCTGAGGGCGCTGAGGCCAGCTTCCATTAGGCCAGAGAAAAATAATGATTGTTTGTTTATTAGTTGGGAGAAAATGTCCAGCCACAAACATGCCCTCGGGCCAAAGCCAAGCTCCATCAAGCCCTCCCTCGGCTGCCCTCTAGGTCTCCTGTACTGGTGGATGTATAGGCTGGGGTCTGTCACATGCAGGTGGCCTAGGGGCTGCAGGGGTCCGAATGGAAGTTTCCACACAGCCAAGAACAAACAGGCAACCTTGGCTCCTTCTCGGCTGCTGCGAGGGCGGCAGGGGCGCCACCAGGGAGACTCTGGCCACGCCACACAAGCTAACGTGACTAAGGATCCCAGGCTGGTTTGGCCACGGGCTTGAGCCCTTCTGGGTGAGCTCCAGGGGGCCTTGGCTGGAAGCTGCTGACCGAAAGCTCTGACAACCTTTCCGAGTTGGGGCTACTGGGGCCTAGGGGGCCTGGGCGTGAGTAACCGTTTCCTCCTGCTCTGGGTCCGTTCCCACGCTCTCTCGACCACCTTCCCTCAGCAGGATCTTTGGATCATGCAGACCTGGCTTCAAACACCAGCTCTGCCACTTATAAACTCTGAGATCTTGGCGAGTTGTTTAACTTCCCTGAACCTCAAATGGCTCCTGTAATTATTGGGAATCTTCTGATGGTGTGAGGTAAGATGCGGTAAGCGGGGGATCTGAAGCCTATGTGTCCCAGGCCCTCAACACCAGGTAGCTGAGTTGCTCCTTTCTCCTCCTGGGGAGCCCACATCTTAGGTTCACTCGGTGGCCTGTCTCCCTAATCTGTCTCCCCGGAACATCACCTTCCCAGTGGGCAGGGGGAACCCAAACCCCAGCTCCCACCTTCCTTGCTATCCCTCAAGTCCAATAATTTGCCCTTTTCTTTGGAAAAGTCTCACTGTTAATCACTAAAGGGAAACAGAAAATATGCAACCAGAACTAGCATTGATCAGGCCCAGGCCCGAGTCCCAGCTCCAACAGAGACTCACAGTGTGACCTGGGACAAGCCATTCAGCACCCCCAGGTCCTCAATCTCCTCACCTGTCAAAGAACAGAACAGTCCTAAACAAGCCTGGAGAGGCTCCCCTACCTCCAAAATACTGTTTCCTCTTAGAAACAAGGGAAATATCTTGCAGCATCCTCTAAGTGCCATCTCTCGTCTATTTCCTGTGTTTACTGACCTCACACCATGTAAGAACAATGTTGCCCCACTGTTCCTGGGATGCTGGCATCCCTCCCCACCCTCAGTGCTGTCTGTCTGTCCCACAGTCTTTGGACACCCTGTTCTGGAAGATCAATAGAGGTTCAGGTAACTCAGTGAGCCATTTACATCTCAGGGGAACTCCTAGGCACTGCCCTTCCCTCCATGGCTCCCAGGTTTACTCAAGCAAGGTCAGAGTCAATCAGTCCCTAGGGCATTGTCCTCCCTTTCTCCTCCTCCTTTCCTCACGTAATCATCGTACCCATCAGTTTAAGCTAAGTCCAGCAGTGGTAACCAATGGCCCTAAATCTCAGTGGCTCAAGCAGCCGGGAGGTCTTTCTTGCTCACCCTCGTGTTCCTGGTGGGTCTGCAGAGCTCTGCTCCACGTCCTCTCCACTCCAGAACCAGGGCTGATGCAGAGCAGCCCTACCTAGCTGAGGAAGAAGCAATGATAGGGTTGTGCAATGGTTCTCCAGGCTTCCGCTTGGACCTAGTCCCCATAGCTTCCACTGACATTTCACTGGCTAAAGCAAGTCACATGGTCAAGCCTGCCACCGAGGGAGAGGAGTCATAATCTTCCCACAGGGACAGACAGTGAGTATCCCGATCATAGCACAGTCCCCATAGTAAAGACTTACAGTGGTCCTCTAGCCTGCTCCTCTCATTTTACAGGTGCGGGGGAGAGCTCAGAGACAGGAAGCGATATACCTGAGGTCACACAGCAATCAGTGGATGAGGAGGGGCTAGGGTCCAAGTGTACTGATGACCTTCCAGTTCAGATGTGGGAGTGGGGCTAAGAAGAGACAGGTTTGAATTGAATCCCAGCTCTGTAATTCTGGACAAAGTATTTCAACTCTGAGCCTTGGCTTCCCTCTCTGGAATATGAGGTGAGGGTGTCAGTCTCCTGGCAGGGAGGTGGGGAGCTCGGGCGAGATTTAATAAAGTGTCACACTCAGTGTTTGACACAGAGAGATTTCTAAACACATGTTTGTTCTGGTCCCTTCCCTCCCTGTCAACAGCCCTAAACTCTTTCATCTCATCTCCCTCCACTCTTTTTCCTTACCTGCGTCCAAGCCCACCTCTTCTTTGTCAAGAAGAGGCCAGAGAAGTTCCTGGCTGCGAAGCCTCCTGGTGTTGCCTCCACGCTCAGGAAGCAAAGGGTCCTCACAGCAAAGTCTTTCTCAAGGACCTGACGACTCACCGTCCCTTTACATGCATTATCTCCTCAAAGCCTCACCTTAGCCCTGGGCATTATTCCCATTACACAGATGAGAAGACTGAGGCTCAAGGTGGTTAGGGGCCGAGCCCGCCTGCCCTGCAGGAACCAGAACTTCTGATCGCTGCTCTACACTCTCCCACTGCACCTGAGGTTGGGCCTGTCCCCACGATCGCCTCCCCCTCCACATCCCCCTAACACCTTGTAATGAGAAAAATGCCTCTGAGCTTCCAGAAGAGCCATGGTGGCTTTGGGCATGAGAGAAATGCGACTGGTGTAAAAAAATAAGAAAGAGCCTTCAAGAACAATTGTCACCAGTTCTGTTTGGCCTCGTCTTATAAAAATTCTGTTTTCAACAGTCATGAAATGAAGGTCCAGGAAAGTCTGTTCAAGCAGAGGCACTTCCTGAGAGATCTGACAGTTAACATTTCAGGGATGTGTGTGTGTGTATATATATATTTCAAACATCCCTCTCCAAGACAGCTCTGGAACCTGTTTGGAATATGTTTTTATGATTAGATGAGGGGTGCGTGTGTGTGTGTGTGTGTGTGTGTGTGTGTGTGCAGGTTGCTTGCTGCTGTTGTGTTCTCTCTCTCTCTCTCTCTCTCTCCTCTCTCTGAAGGGTTGTTTTCTTTGTTCTGGGAATCTGGCTCTACTTGGAAGGTCTAACAACAGCACAGATGGTCCCAATTTATTGTCACCTTACTTGTCTGGGGAAACATCTCCATGCCCCGTCCCACCTCCCCACACCTGTCTCCCTAAGAGTCCCGGGAGGCCCCTTCTGCAGCCGGCCTCTGCTTCCTTCCTGGGCCCCCCTCTCAAGAGCCCTCCCATTCAAACCTGGCAGCTCAGGCTGCCCCTGCCCTGGTGGGGCAGACGTCTCTGCTCTGTGCTCCAACTGAACCAGGAAAACTCCCCTGGCCTCCCACATATCCAGCCTCAACCAAGCGTGCAGACCTACCCAGCCTGGAGAGAGACCTACCTTGCAGGGTTTACCCAAAGAATGGGGCTCCCACAGAGAGCAAGAGAGAGACTCTGGTTTACTGATTTTGAACTGATTGTGCCGGAAGGGGAGAAACGTGTCTTTATGGTGGAGGGTGAGATGGCAGGCTCGGTGTTTCTGTAGCAGCAGGCTGGACCTCCCTGGAGCCCGGGGCCCCCCTCCCAGCGCTGCAGGGCCTACACTTACCCCTCCTGCACAGCCCGGGTGGCGGCAGCTCAGCCGCTCATTCATCAAGCATTCTCTGAGAGCCTGCCACATGCCAGACACTATTCTAAAACTCAGGGACATGGCAGGGGAAAAAAAAGAAACGAAATTCTTAACCAACGTGCGGTGGAGGGGCAGTTAGATCAGAGAGAAAGAAAGAAGTTATAGAATGTATTGGAAGTGTTAAGCGTTCTGAGGAAAAATAAAGCATACGGAAAGGATAGAGTCCTAGGTGAGGGTTAGTGTGAAAGTTTAAGTATGACTTGAAGGAGGTGAAAACTCAAGTAGGGCAGGTGTCTGGGGACAGAGCAATCCAGGAGGAGTGACCGCCAAGTGTGAAGCCTGAAGTGGGCCGAACCTGCTGTATTTGAGGAGAAGCAGGGAGGTGAGGGTGTCTGAAGTGAGACAGTGCAAGGGGCAGAGGGTGAGGTGGGGAGCTGACGGGAGATCAGACTGTAGCCGAGGGCTGCCCCAGTGCCTGGCCATTACTCTGAGGGCCACGGGACCATTCAAGGAAGTTCAGGATCTGATGTGTTTTAAACACACATCTGCTGCGTGGAGTATTGATGGCAAGGAGGCAAGGATGGGAGCCAGGAGACAAATTGGGAGACTTCGCCAGGATCCTGGGGAGGAGCCGCCCACAGCTCAAGCCACGGTGACAGTGGTGGTTGATTCTGGGTGTTTCATTTGCTTGTTTGTTTTGGTCACACTGCGCAGCATGCGGGATCTTAGTTCCCTGACCAGGGATGGAACCCGTGCCCTCAGCACTGGGAACACGGAGTCCCAGCCACTGGACTACCAGGGAAGTCCTGATTCTGGGGGTATTTTGAAGGTAGGAGCCAATAGGATTTGCTAGTGGCTCAGCAAGGGGCTGAGAAAAAAAACGGGTCAAAGATATTTCCACGGACTTGGCCTCAGCAACTAGGAGGTGGAGGAGGCTTGGAGGGGACTCTCGGGGGTGAATTTTGAGTACCTTATGTTAAGTTTAAGATGCCTGTTAGACATGGAGGTCAGGCAGACACATCTGGGAGTGGACATGCGTGATGGGTGTGGAGCTGCACACGGAGGCCTTCCAGTCTATTCCCATTCACCGTGTCCTCCGGTCTTCACCACAGCCTTTAGAGTTGGGTGGAGACAAGCTCAGTAAAGTCCAGCGAGTTTCCTGAGCTCACACAGCCAGTAAGAAGGGCCTAGAGAAGAACTCATCTTCTGGGAGGTTGTGACTCTTGACCTTGGGCACGTTACTCCCCGAACCCTCTGTTCCTCATCTGTGATTGGATCAGACATCACACATCAAATAATAACATCAGACAAGATTTTCTTCTGAGGATCAAATGAGACAAGGGGCTCTGAACAGATGCTAGGCCCCTTCTCTTCTCTTCTGATGTCGCGTCCCGGCTTTCTCCAGCGCCTGCCTTCCAGTTAAGATGCTTCTGAATCATCCAGGGCCCCCAGGCTGTGTGTTTATTTTGATGACTTTCTTACAGAGGCTCATTTAAGATGCCTCAACGTCACCCACCCTCTACCTGACTGTAAGAAACAAGCGGCTGCATTTTCTCATCTCTTTAACCCCATAGCTTCTAGAACAGTGCTTTGCATTTTGTAGATGTCAATCAGACAGACTGGAGAACCAGAATTATTTTTCTTGGACCCATTTCCCTCGCGTCCTCCCACCCTCCCTCCCACTGTTCTCTCCCTGTAGGTCAAGGCCATGTTCCATGAGGTCCTTTAATTCCTGTGACCTTGCTCAGGAGGAAGGGGGGATAGGGTAAAGTTTATGACAGAGCACCTTCCCCTCAGCCAGTCAACCTCCTGGGGGCCACAGGGTCTGAGCAGCCCTGCCTGACAAAACTACGCTGTGAGCCACTTCTGCATTTTCTAGTAAAAAAGAAAAATAATGAAAAGAAACAAGTGCAAGTAATTTTAACTGTATATTTTACTTAGCTCAATATAGCCTAAATATCATGGCAACATATAATATAAAAATTAATAATGAGATGTACATTTTTCTTCATACCAAGTCTTTGAAATCTGGTATGTACTTTACACTTACAGCACATATCAATTTTCAAAAGCCACATTTTAAGAACTCAGTAGCCACATGTAGCTAGTGGCTGCTATACTGGATCCTGAAGGCGTTGGGGTCAGGTAGCTTTCCCAGTTTATCAGGTGTTCCCGGGTCCTGGTTGGTCTTGAATCCCTGGGCATCCCACTTGGCCATCCATCTCCTGGGTCAGGAGGGAGCCTCCCCCAGGGCCCCTCCCTCTCCCTTCCCGTCCTCTCCCTCTTTTTAACACCTTCTTTTCCTCTTCAGAATCCCATCTGCCTCTGTCCTGGCACATGGTCATAGTCCCTGTCTGATGGCCTGGTTAGGTGGCTGCATTTGGGGAAGGGGAAAACAGGGCACTTCCAATCCTGAGGGTGGGGCAGAGGGGGAAGTAGAGGGCATGCTGGTCTGGGTGTTGTGAGGGCATCTAAGAAAGCCAAAGGTGGGGTTTCCCTGGTGGCGCAGTGGTTAAGAATCCACCTGCCAGTGCAGGGGACCGGGTTCGAGCCCTGGTCGGGGAAGATCCCACATGCCGCGGAGCAACTAAGCCCGTGCACCACAACTACTGAGGATGCACTCTAGACCCTGCGAGCCACAACTAATAAAGCCTGCGTGCGTAGGGCCCGTGCTCTACAACAAGAGAAGCCACCGCGATGAGAAGCCCGCGCACCACAACAAGGAGTAGCCCCCGCTCGCTGCAACTAGAGAAAGCCCGCGCGCAGCAGCGAAGACCCAACGCAGCCAAAAATAAATAAAAGAAAAGAAATAAATTTATTAAAAAAAACAAAGAAAGCCAAAGGTGACCTTCATACTTGTGTAACCCCCGCACCTGATTAGGCTAAAAAGAGTGAGAGCTCCCTTCCCGCCTGGAATTCTATTACAATGGCCCCTTCCGGGCCTTGGCTTTAGGAGGATCTAGGGTTCAAAAGGGACGGGCATGGAGAAAACTCCCCCTGCCCCCCTTTCTTTCACTTCACTCTCCCCAGGATTTTGTGACCTCACTTCGGACTGCTCCTCTTGGCCCTGGTCAAGTTCATCCCAAGCACATTCATTGATCTTGGAGTTTGCTTAAGCCTGGGACATTCCCCACTGTCACCCTTTACTACCCCACACCAGATCTGAAGCCTGGAAACTTCTGTGGGACATTCAGACATCATCCCTCACCCAGTCCCTGCCCCCATCCACCACTCCTTCCGACCACGTCTCCCTCGCTCACACCCAGACACCCACAGGCATGGAAACTCATCCCACACCGTTATTGCTGGTGGGCCTTCCCTGTGCTCCCCAGAGCACCCTCTCCATGCTCCTTCTGCCCCTCACCCATGAATCTCTTTGTGCGAACTGGAAATAACAGAATCTACTTCATAAGAGTTACTGTGAAGATGAAAGGAGTTGTGTTTGTAAGGCTCTTAGAATGCACATAGTGCTGATGAGTTTGTTTCAGGATTCCCGTAACAAGTGCATAAGATAGGCATTTTAACCCCATCTTAGAGATGAGGAAACTGAGGCAGAGAGAAGTGAATGACTTCCCCAGTCTCCCAACTAGGAGGTGGCAGAGGCCAGACTCCAGTCTGGGACTTGTCTCTCTCATTTCAGAGTTCGCCTCATCACGTTAAGCAGCTTCAGTGAAAAGAGAATGCATGGTCCCTGCCCACAGGAAATGTAATGCAGTCACGGAGACTATACATGCATGGAAAATTCCTGAGACTGTTATATAACTGGGGAATCCAGAGGGAAGGAGGCTGAGGGGTGCGATAAGCTGTCTAGCTCTCCCAGAAGCTGTTGTCAGAAGGGTTCCAACTCTCTGCCCCCATCGCCCCCTCAGTGAGGATCCCAGCTCACCCCCCTCACCACCCCCCGCCCCTCAGTGTGGGCCTCAAACTTCTCCTCCTGGTTTGATTGACTGCCGGAAAATAAACAACAAAAAGCCCGGCTAGATTAGCAAGGCAGCATATGCTGCTCATGGGAACTTAAACAATTGCACTTCTAAATAACAGCTCAACATGGAATAGAAGAGATGTCACAAGGCAGGGTATGATTCATTGCCCAATGAAGTATTGACATTATAATTGCAGAGGAGTTCAGAGGAGCGTGTGATTGCTGCGAGCGGGCTCGGTCAGGAGAGGCCCGGGAGGAGGGCTGTGTGAGATGGGCCTGCGGTGAGGAAAGCGATGGGCAGGGCACAGCTGGGGCGAAGGGTGTTCCTGACAAGGGGCAGAGGTGGGAGGGTCTGGCTCTGACGCCTGGAGCTCCCAGGGGCTGAACTGCAGACGGGTCCGCCCACCATGGGCATCCTCTCGCCGACGACCCCACCCTCACCTTGATCTTCCACCTGCTCTCTGGGCCTGTGGGGTCTGAGTGCCAATCCTCCATCCTTCTCTGGTCTAGCTGCCTCCTGTGTCTGTGCCTCAAGGGCTCCATCTGCACAGTGGGTTGAGAGGCGTGTCTTTCACACATCATAAGAGAGAAAACGCGTGTCTCTCAGCCTGGAATGGAGAAGTACAAAACTGGCAAGGTTTGCTGCAGCTCCATTATACTGAAGTTCATTTTTACAAGGGCTCAAATACCCAGTGAGCCAGATCACGCTTCCTGGAATGTGCCCTGTAGAGCAGTGGCATAAGCATAGGCTGAGAGTTTATACAGACCTGCATCTCAAGCCCTGCTCTGTCTTGTGACGGCTGTGTGGTCTTGGATAACTTGCTGAACCTCTCTGAGCCCCACGTTTCTCATCTGTAATGAGGAGCTGTGTGTGGCTATCTCATGGTTGCCTGGAGTATTGCCTGCGATAAGGTAAACCAGGTGCCCAGCCCCTGGCTGGCCCGTGGTAGCCTAGCTTCATAAGCAATGGTGGTTATCGGCAGAGGGTATCCTATTAGGTAACATCTCAAATAGCTGTTCTTGGGGTCCCCAATGGACAATGGCATAAAGGGTGTGACATCCTATCGTTGTCCCAAGTGGCAGGAATGAATCATGGTTAAGAGCACAGGTGCCGGAGGACAGAACAATGGACCAGACATAAGGGTTGGGCACATGGAGATGTGATCAGGGAATGGAGAGGAGCTCTAGCCTGGACATCTGCAGCAGGCTGGTGGAAGACAGGGATTTGAACCCAGGCCGAAGGACGCTGTGCTGTGTGGTCACCGTAATGATAATTAGGAAGAATTTGCAGAGATGTAAGAAAATGGTACTTTATGAAAATGGCAGAATTATAAAGCAGTACACACACTCTGGGTGCAACTAAATAAAAATGTTAAGGTAAGAAAAAGCAATTGTGGAACTAGGCGAGTGTGAGAGTGAGGCTAGGACTATTCTGAGTTGATACAGCAGGTGCTGTGTTTGCTTCCTGTAAGCCATTTTCCAACCTGTTTGTTTTTTTTAAAGCCTTCCCTGAGGGTTGCTAGTACTATTGTATGGGGCCATTTTAAGTCAGCATGATCGTTTCCCAGACTTCCATGATGCTGTTGAGGTCCTAAGCAATTGATACAGCAGTTGTGATCAATAAAACATTTCACCTAAGAAAAGAAATGTCATTAGCTTCTCGACATAAAATGTGCCTCATCCGAAGGGCGGTGCCTGCACGGGGGTGGGGTGGGGTCTCTGCCTCTTCTCCTGACCGGACCCTTTGGAGGGTGAGGCTCAGGTTTGGCGGCAGGTGTATTTTACGGGGATGGAGCCAAACGTGTCCAATGAACAGGCCCCCCAGGTGGCAGTCCAGGAGGGCTGTGTGGGAGGCCGCGACCCTCACTGGTCCTCCCAGGTGAAGGGTTGGCAGGTGAAAAGGTGCTGGAAGGCAGTGCAGCCTGGCCCCCAGGGAGGCGCGGGGGGGCGGGGGGCGTCATGTGGAGCAGAGGGGGCGGAGCGAGGCCGACCTTTGGCTCACGTAAGAAAGAACTTTCCGACGTTCAGAACCTCCTGCGAAGCAATGGATGGATGACAGGCGGTCACGGGGCTGGGACGGGGGAGGGACCGGGAGGAGCCAGCAGGAGGTGGACCTGGATCCCTGGCTCATCAGAATCAGCTGGGGGGTGGGCTGGGGTAGGAAAACACAGATTCCTGGAGCTCTGCCCCAGACCCACTGAATGAGAGTCTCCAGCCATGTATCAGAATCTGCGTGTTTGGAAAAGCTCTTCCGGGTTCTGAGGCAGGGAGCGAGGCCGGCCCTGGGAACCGCAGGCTGACGTTGCCCCTAGTGGCCTTGGAGACACGGTGCTCCGAGCCCTTCTGGGGAGACTCAGCTGTGGGCCCTGGGCTCTGCTTGGTGCTTGCATGTAACGCAGCTGCCACCCTCCTCCTACCCAGCAACCCCTGCACCCCGCCCAGGGATGCTCTGATGGGGAACCCCTCCCAGCCACTCCCTTGGGAGGGTGGAAGAATTCTCCCTCCTTGCACTTGCCAAGCCAGATCAAAAAGCAGACAAAGCGGAGTTGAAACCACATATTCCTAATGAATGTGTACGGAGAGTCTGAATTTCAGCTGACAAACAGAATATCACATTTTTTTTTCTTAGAGTGAAGTTCAAGTCTCCATTTCCTCCAACTTGAATAAATTTACCCTCAGTCAGTGTAAAAGCTGCTCCTGTCACCCAGGATCTTACACAATCTGAGGCTTCAAGGAAGACCTTCTGGTGGTTCCTAAGTGGAACGGTCCACCCCTCAGTTTTCTCGTGGGAAACAGAAGAAGCTGCTGTGAGGAGGCAGTGAATTAATACCTGTAAGGTATGTAGACCAGGGCCAGGCACAGAGCACTCAATAACCGTTGTTATTGTTGTTGTTGATCTGCCTATACTGTTTACTACTGAGACACCCATTTTCCTGCCTTCATGATCCCTTCAGGCCCACATCACTCTTTTTTTTTTTTTTTTTTTAATTTTTATTTTTTAATTTATTTTTGGCTGCGTGTGGGCTTTCTCTAGTTGCGGTGAGCGGGGGCTACTCTTCGTTGCAGTGTGTGGGCTCTATCGCGGTGGCTTCTCTTGCTGTGGAGTATGGGCTCTAGGCGCACGGGCTTCAGTAGCTGTGGTGCGCAGGCTTCAGTAGCTGTGGCACATGGGCTTAGCTGCTCCGCAGTATGTGGGATCTTCCTGGACCATGTCCCCTGCATTGGCAGGCAGATTCTTAACCACTGTGCCACCAAGGAAGCCCCCCACATCACTCTTAAGGCCCAGGAACATTCAGGAAGAAGCCAGAAAGCTCCTCTAAGCTCTTGCTATCTTCCCAATTTGCTTTCACCAAATAATTCCCAGCTTCTCATTCTGCCCCAGGCTGTTCTAGGGGAGGCCCTGTCCTTCCCCTCTCCTGGTGCCCTCAATGGCATTTGGCACAAGTTCATGTTAAATCTTGCACCAAGGCGTGCAGCAACTTCTGAGGCTGCCAGGCTGAAATGGCAGATGGGGAAATAGAGGGAGAATAAACACATTTCAGTGAGTGGAGGTGGGATTTACATCCAGGTGCCTGGAGGGTCCAGATTCAAATCTCTGATGGAGCCCCGAGAGCCCCCCAGCTTAACTACACCCCAGGAGGCTCACAGAGACTGTCAACCTGGTGGCTGATGGTGGCTTGGTGTATATGTACAGGGCCACCCTCCAGGGCCACTCCACTTTGAAGGAGGCTCCTTGGGGACAGATAGCTCGGAGGACTGGTCCTCTGGTGATAAATTCTGCAGACCTCCAGGAAAACAAACATGAGCTAAAAATGTTGGGGCAAAATAGAGGCTTCCAAATCCCCTCAAGTCACACCCACAAGCCTCAGGCCCACTCCATCATTCAGTCAGTCAGTCAATCCATCAGAGCACTGGGGGGACACAGTGAAGAGTGCTTAGAGACTCCGGGATGGGCCCTTAGGTTTTGTACCCTGGCTCCTGTCTCTTCGTCCACGTGCGCATCACTACAGGCCATCAGGTCAGAGGGCCATGCCCTGAAAAAACCCTGCTGGCAGTGATGGTAAAAATATATCTCAAATATTGCATGGGACATATGTGTACTAAAAAATTAGTTGCCACTTATCTGAAATTAAAATTTAACTACTCACCCTGCATTTTTATTTGCTACATCTGGCAACCCTACTTCCCAGGGGCATCCATCTCTAATCCACGGCCCCCAGGAAACCACCAGCCTGCATTTTTCAAATCCTGTAAAGAGTGTTCACACATGTACAGAGAGGATCATAAATGGCCCAAATCACAGAGGTAGTGAAAGCACAGTCACAGCTAACACTTGGTGCTTTCTAGGTCTTTCTATGGGCCGGGCACTGTTGTAAGTGCAGACCCGTATTACGAGTATTAATTCATTTAATGCTCACAACAAGCCCATAAGGGAAATGCTATTACTATGCCTCTTCTACAGGTGAGGGACCTAAGGTCCAGAGAATTAAGATCACACAGCTAAAAAGGGCAAAACCAGGCAGATCTGGGGCATGAAAGCAACTCTCCAGCCTGTGACATGGACTTTAGTTTTGATAAAAACGGGTCCTGGACCTATACTGAGAAGAAGATAGCGCAAGTGCATTTGCTGGTGCTGGAGCTGCCAGATGGGCTGTGCCATCAGGCTGTTTCCCTCTCCAGTGTCATATAGAATTGTTGAATTGCATATTTATTATACAAACACAGCTCCATTTACATTCAGAATACTGACAGAGCATTAACCAGCTGCCGGTGCTGTCTGTCCTGGGCAACGATTGGTGCACTGCCACCAACAGGCAGCTTCACAGACACATGGGGACGTCACTGCCGGAGCAGGAACAGGCTGGGCTCCCGCACTGGGTCTGCTCCCCTGGCCTCCGCAGGCCTGTGTGAGATCTGCACCACTTCTGACACTTTACACTTGGTATTCCTAATGGTGTGTGTACTGCCTGTCTCTTCCAATAAAAGTCGAACCCCTAAAGCAGAGAGCATGCCTTCCATTGATCCATCTACTAAATGTTTTTTGAGCACTTACTTTGTGCCAGGAGCAAGGCTAGGGACTAAGACACACTGTCCCTATCATGGAACCGACAGCCAGTGGTGGCAGGGCTGGGTGGCCGAGACAATGAAAGAAACTAGTATCATCGACTACGATGCATTCTAGGAGGGGAGCTGGATACAGAGAGGAGGCCGGCAGGGGCAGGCAGCTGAGCCATGGTCAGGAAGAGCTTTCCAGAAGGTCAGAGGCTGGGGAGGCGAGCCTGCTGGGGACCTGGTGGGTGTCAACACGCTGTGCGCTGTCCGTGCTACCCGTGGCCAGGCTCGTCGGGGGAGGGAGGAAGTGGAGACGCAGGGGGCAGGCAACATTTTCAATGTTCCCCCCCTTCTCCCGTGAGGGGAAGGGACATGGAGCAGAGGCTAAAGTGGGGCGATTCGGTTGTTGCTTTGCTTTTCTGGGTGAGAGACATTTGAGGATAATTAAACACAGAAGGAAAGGAAGCTGTGCAGAGGGAGAGGTGGAGGATGCAGGAGGGAGGAGGGAGGGCGATCAGTAGCGCAGGGCAGGGCTGAGGGCTGAGGGCTGGGCCGGGGCTGCAGGCGTTGGGGGGGGGGCGAGGAGACAACTCCCGCTCACTACTCCAGCGGGACGGACGGCAGCAGACGCAGCCAGGGAGTCTCAGCTACTACTTCTGTCTTCTCTGTGATGCAGACAGTAATCCCCCAATGGGTGGTGACTCAGGCAGAAGCTTGAGGGCAGAGGTGAGGGACTGAGACAGCCACTGTGTGGGACAGGAGAGAGCTGAAGAGGTTCCCGTCCCTGCTGCTAGCTCAGAGCACGGCCCACGGCTGGTGCCCCGGAATGTTTGCTGACCGTGACTGAACAGACTCCCTGCGCCCACCTGCGGGGGTCCCACCACCTTAGCCCAGGCCTTACTATGGTCTGCAAGGGCTCCTGAGACCTGAGCCTGCCCACGGCCCCTCATCTGCCGCGCTCCCCCCACTCCCAGGCCCACCCTGGGCCCTCTTTCTGTCCCTCCTGCCCTGCCCCGCTAGGGGAGAGACATTCTCACCTGCCAGCCGGGGGTCTGTGCAGCGGCCCCTTCAGTCCCGCTCCCGCCCCCGGGCCTGGGCACCTGCCCTTCCCTCTGCCTGGAAAGCTCTTCCCCCAAATCTCCCCAAGGCCGCTCTTCTTCTCTTTCAGCTCTGGTTCCTCCAGGCATCACCCTCAGAAAAGCCTCCCCCGCCTACCTTTAGTAGCTGGAGCTCCCGGCCCCTGTCTATCCCAGCAACACCCCCACGACTCCCCTGTCGCTTTTATTACTGAGGGTGTTGGCATCTGTCACTTATTTAGTGCTTCCTCTCGGGAGAATGTGACCTCTATGGGGGTCAGATCTAGTCTGTCTTGTCCCCTGTCTGGTGCATAGGAAGCACCTCATGACTATGGAACGAACGAATGAATGAATGAATGAACTAACAGACCCTGCCCCAGGCACTGCTGACCTCAGTTGTCACGGAGAGAACAGCTGAGGCTTCCCGGGACCCCCTTGGTCCTCCTCTTCCTGTCTATTATTTTCCTCCTAAATTGTCTTCTGGGAATTTTAATGAGTTGGATTAGATAGCATAATCAAGATAAACTGGTTGTTTAAACAATACCCTTGTAGACTACCCTAAGGCTTTTCTAAAAGGCATTTTCACCAGACATTTTCTCTTCTGGGGATTAGGGCTTGTGCGGTAGGCCTTTAAAATGTGGCTGTTTTGTTTTTTAAAAGTGATTTCCTACCTCTGGCCTGTCGGATGCCCACTTCATTCATATTGAATAGACCACTTCCCAACCCCGCGGTCCAGGCAGCCTGCGGAAAGCACAGCATCTTTCCTCCTCTCTAGAGAAGCTGCTGGGAACATGAGACCCAGACCTCAGGGGGAACGGGGAGAACGAAATCTGCTGATAATCCATCCACTTGTAGCTTGCACCGAGAGAGGCTTACTGAGAGCCCGACACTGCTCTACAGGCTTTTCCGTGTCATAGTCCTCAAGAATGCCACCAGATAGGCATGTCCCCATTTTACAGATGATGGCCGAGGCACAGAGACATTTAGGAACTTGCCCTAAAGTGACACAGTAAGCGGAGGGGCCAGGACTTGGCTCCACGGGGTCCAACACCAAAGCCAGCACCATACTGTCTATTTCACTTTTCTCAGCCTGTCCTGAGAGCTGCGGCCAGGATGAACCAGCAGTGACTGCAGGCGCTGCCCTCTCCATCCCTGCCTCCCTCACATGCCAGCAAACAGGCCAGTGCCCAGAAGCGGGCAGGAGAGGCCCTTGGGAACCAGGCACCCGGCAGGAGGCAGTGGGGCAGCCCAGCTATTGGCACCAGACAACCAGGGTCGGATCCCAGCTCTGCCTTCTTCTAAACACTCTCCGTTTCCGGGGGTAACACCCTGTGCTTCTCAAAGATACATTCCGTGTGTGACTTTGGAATTCCTTGGAGGAGCTAAAAAGACAAAAGAGATCAAGTAGGCACACCCCCATGAGATAAATCCAGACGCTGAAAAGTGGGAAAGGGCCCTTAGCTACAGGTCAGACCAAAAGCCGGGTTTTAGGGATAAGGAGACGTGGCCCACAGTGGGGAGTGACCTGTCCAGGGCTCAGGATGTGTCAGTGGAAGAGCAGAGCCCACTCCTTCCTCCCCTTCTCTTCTCTCCACTCCCCTTCCTCGTACATCACTAGGGGAGGCGTGCTCCGTGCCACGTGGCGTATTCCTCTCCCTGCCCACAGAGAAAGGCCTGCCCTACTTGGCAGCCGGGCCACAGAGAAGAGGGGCCTATTGGGACAGGGATGACAGCCACACTCAGGGGTCAATGTCGACTCTCCACTCACCATCCACCTGCCCCTAGAGAGATTTGGGCATGAGAAAATGAACCACAGTGTGTGAGGGAAGCAGTTATGAGAGGAAATGAAGGTTTTTAAGATTTTTGCTGTGGTCTACCTATCTCCCTTCAAGACAGTCAAGAAAAGTTTTAAGTGACACACTGGTTGTTAAATAGGGTGCTACTCAGAAACCAGACCATGAGGGTCCCAGCATCACTTCATAAGCAGTACGTTTTTGGGCACCAACTATGTTCCAGGCACTCAGGACACCAAGCTGTCCTGGAAATCATGTCTCAGAGTAGGGATCTGAGTCACTCAGGACCCTGTCCTTTATCCAGCAAGTCTGAACCTAGACACCACTCTGGGAATGACTATTTTCGGTCCCTATAGGCAAGCTGGCTATGGCAGTGCTCCCCCTCCCACTTTCCAGGTGTCTATGTATATTTGTCAATAGAGCTTTGGCTGAAAATAAGAGAAAATGCATGATAGAGGTTGAAATAAGGATTTATTCTTCTCACTTAACAAGAAGTCTGGAGGTGGATAATTGCTGTTGGTGCTAATTAGGTGGCTCCATTCATTCAGCGCTAATGTCTCTAAGGTTCTTCTGATCATTCCCTCATGATTGCAATATGGCTGCTGAAGCACCAGCCATCAAATTCTTATTCACAACAGGAAGAATGGAGAAAGGATCAGGAACCTCACAGTAGAGTTCCACCTTTGTCTTTTTTTATTTATTATTCTTTTTAAATTTATTTTATTTTTGGCTGTG
Organism: Balaenoptera borealis; assembly: GCF_965194805.1. NCBI lineage: Eukaryota > Metazoa > Chordata > Mammalia > Artiodactyla > Balaenopteridae > Balaenoptera > Balaenoptera borealis. The sequence goes on along the minus strand of NC_138860.1, from coordinate 55,114,027 downwards.
TTGGGTCTTCATTGCTGCACACGGGCTTTCTCTAGTTGCGGTGAGCAGGGGCTACTCTTCATCACAGTGCACAGGCTTCTCATCGCAGTGCACAGGCTTCTCATTGCGGTGGCTTCTCTTGTTGCGGAGCATGGGCTCTAGGCACCCGGACTTCAGTAGTTGTGGCACATGGGCTCCAGAGCACAGGCTTAGTAGTTGTGGCATACGGGCTTAGTTGCTCCATGGCATGTGGGATCTTCCCAGACCAGGGCTCAAATCCATGTCCCCTGCATTGGCAGGCGGATTCTTAACTGCTGCACCGCCAGGGAAGCCCCCATCTGTGTCTTATTAGCTAGAATTGTGTCTCCTGGCTACATCATGGGAAAGGGCACTGGTAGGAAATAGGTTAGGAATGGGGCTTGGGTCAGGCAACCCACGTTACCACACTCTCCTGGGCCTACTTTTATTTCTGCCAAACTCAGCTGAGGTTACTGTTATCTAAAGTGTAAGTTGACAAGAGTTTAAGGGGCTGCCCCTTAGGAGGAGACTTAAGTGGTCCAAAAGCCTTCAAGACACAAAGATATGAAGCTGCAAATAGTAGGAAAGCAAGTGGGTGGATAAAGATGTTGAATCCAGTCCTGCCTCAAACTGTGCTCAGTGGCGAGCCCAGCCACATCATCCCTTGATAAGGTGTCCAGCAAATGTGCCAATGAGCCGTGAGTTACAGATGGGAGCATGTCTGTAACTGCCCACTTTCTCAGGTCCCCTCAGTACTTCCAGAGATGAGAAAAAACTGACTTCTGATGGGAACAGTGTTTCTCAGACCATTTCCCCTCCAGCATCAATACAACCACCCAGGAACAATTAGTTCAACTCTATTCACAGAGATGTAGGAAGCACATGGTACATGCCAGGTCCTGGGTGAGATGACCCGTAAGACATGTGGAACATTGTCACCCCCCACCCGCCCCCATCTTGCCCTCAGGGAACCCACAGTCTAGATCAGCACTGGATTACCCAACAAAAAGATAAGACAGGCATCTAGGAAAGCCAAAGCTCCAGTCCAAGAAGACATTTGATTTTTAGCATAGAAGTGTGTTTTTGTCATTTGTTGTTTTATGGTGTACCATTGCTTAACTTGAATTGTCTATGGTGGCAGGTGGGAGACACCTCTCTCTAAACATACCCTCAGTGCGGTGCTCCCCAAGGGCAGGCGCTGTATTCACTTTCTTTTTGTCGCCAGCACCTAGTGTGTGAGTGCCAGGGCTCAAACATCTTAATGCAGCCCTGCTACATCTTGTCTGTCCTCCCGGCACAGAAATCCTTTATGGCATCTTTCTCAACCAAGTTATAAGGTGTCAAGTTTGCCAGTTGTGTCACAAATAAGCAGCTACTAAACACAGTTTCAGAACCTAAGTTAGCAATGATGTTTTAAAAACTATGAAATATTTCAGACATACACATATTAGATGTCAGAGACCACTCAGGCTAGTCTGTATAATAAGGTCACTTCCACTGCTCTTGCTCTGATACGTTTTCTAGGCCAGAGAGAGGAATGCAGCCCCAGGGCATGTGTGGATGGGTTGTATGTCACTGGCTTTGTCCAGCGAGAAGTGCAAGTGCTCTTCAGTGTGAGGTCGTGGGCATATAGGGAGGGGGTGGGATCAAAAGTGTGGTGCTTAAAAGTGCTGGGATGACAAGCGAAGGGGCTCCAGGTGACCCCTCCGGAGCCTGCTCAGGCCTCTGGTGAAAGGGTTGGGAAGTGTGCAGCAGAGAGTCTCCTTAGGGGATGCAGAGAGGGGTAGGACTCTCCCAGGCCTGGCTTCTCTGCTCCTAACCAGAGTCAGAAACACTGATGGTTCTCCAAGGCGGCCATGCATTCCTGGATGTAATGGCCCTAATGATGGGTTTGAGTCCAATGCTTATAAACTATGTTGCTCCCAGACACTCTGGGAGCTGCAAATTCAGCCAGACCTAAATGAATATTAATCATCGGAGCCAGGACTGCTTTGTGTTTTGTTTTGCTTTTAGATGCCTCTTTCTTTGCTTTTAAGTCCCACCCAGGGAGATCCTGGACAGTTGCTCAGAGCCCCTCTCCCTTATCTCTAGGGCAGGGAGTGGAGGAAGGAGGGTGGGAGTAGAGGTGGTAGGAAGTGAGTGGGTCTAGGATCCAGAAGGCAAGGGCAGATTTGAGCTGGAATCCATCTTCTGCCATTTCTGCAGGAAGAAGGAAAGCAAAGCAAACCAGTCCCTGTGGAATGGGCAGCTGGGCAGTCACGTGCCCCTGACTGTTCGTCTCCATCCTTACCCTCACCCCCAGCTACAGGTGACTGAACCAGGGGTGGGCAGTTGACTCAAGGGGAATCAAACCACAGTTTGGTTGGGGGCCTGAACATGGACAGAGAGGTTAGTTTTTCTTTGTTTTTTTAAAATTTTGGGGGGAGTATAGTTGATTTACAGTGTTGTGTTAGTTTCAGGTGTACAGCAAAGTGAATCAGTTGTACATATACACATATCCACTCTTTTTTTAGATTCTTTTCTCATATAGGCCATTACAGAGCATAGAGTAGAGTTCTCTGTGCTATACAGCAGGTTCTTATTAGTTATCTACTTTATATATAGTGGTGTGTATATGTCCATCCCAATCTCCCAGTTTATCCCTCTCCCCCCACCCCCTGCTAGCCATAAGAGAGGTTAGTTTTTAATCAGGTCAGTCAACTCTCCCACTTCAAACTCGAACTCAGAAATTCTCTCTCTATCCACTTAAAAAAAGAAAAAGATGGTGAGCAGGGGAAGCTGCAGCTGAAGAACTGGTTGCATGAGAGAGCATGGCCACATGGGTCCTGAACATGCTACCCTGACTGAACTCCTTTATCACCACCATCACGGTAGTCCCGAGACCTCTAGGTAGATGGAGGGTCGAGGAGGGGAGGTGGGGGGAGGGTGTGTGCTTCATACCTCACCCTGCTCGGCTCCACCAGGAACCGCCCTCGCCAGGTGTGAGCTACTTCATAGATCTCTTTCCAGGAAGCCGAGAGGGGCCGACGAGGTGGTCTCAGGGTGGGGAGGAAGGAGACCCTCCTGGCAGCCAGGTTTTCATCATCGTGTTCCTCCTCTGCCAGCAACCAGCCGTTATCTGGGGGCAAATGCACATTAACCTGCCTGGGTTTCATCTGTAAAATGGACTAGTTGATCTTGAAGATCGTATTTGGCCATCTCAGTTGGTGAACGGTGCTCTGAAAGAAATAACTGGGAAAACAGAGCGTGTGTGTGTGTGTGTGTGTGTGTTGGGGATAGCGGCTCCTTTGGTGGGCTGCCAAGGGGACCCTCCTGAGGATGCCACATTCATGCCGCAGGAGGGCCGATGGACGAGGGAGAGTGGCGAGGCCCTGGCGCTCCAGCAGTCTGGTGGGAGCATGCCTCTCAGGGTGTGGGACCTAGTTCTCAGTCACAAAGTTGTCTTGAGTGCCTGCTGTGTGCCAAGTACCACAGTAGGTGCTGGGGAAGAAAACAAAACAACACAAAAAACAAAATGAAAAATACAGTGGCTGCCCATAGGGAGCGCTCCACTGACAGCGTGAAGTTTAGTGGGAAATAAGGCAGGAGGGCTGGAGGCGTTATCAGTTCTGGTCCTCCTGGACTGTGGTGGAATCAGACACTGACACCCTCCATCTTTTCCTTTATGGAAACCGGCAGCACCTCTGACTTCCCAAGGAGGACATGACATAAAGAGGATAACGCAGACAGACCAGGTGGGGACAGGTTAAAACTTAGTTGAAGCATGCAGGTACCTGTGAGAACAGGACACATGGAGTTCCCAATAGGAAAAAAACAAAACAAAACGAAACAAATCAACTATCTTGGAAGCAACTATTTATTCAACACATTTTACGGAACACCTGCTACCGACTTGGTCCTGTTCTAGATACAGTAGGGCTGGGACTTGGTGACACGTACCCAGCTCCTCCCTCCAGGTGAACCTCAGGCTCTGCAGACACCCTGCGGCCTCCCAAGCATCTCAGGTGCCCAAGACTCAGGGCCCAGAATGGTCAGCACCACAGGTGGGGCTTGTCCAGAGCCTCCCTGGGTGCCTGGGGAGCTGGAAGGTGGGAGGGCTGCCTGGGTTCCTCTCCCCGCGTGGCTAAAGCGAGGGAAACTGAAGCAGAACCGTCAAGCTCTTCTGGTCTATAAATAAACCCAGCCTGTAAATATTGGGGTGGCCCAAAAAGTTCGTTCGGGTTTTTCCGGAACATCTTATGGAAAAACCCGAACGAACTTTTTGGGCCAACCCAATACGAACGTGCCTCGGCGCTGTGATGCGGTCATAATTTCTCATTTCGCTCCTCTGAAGGGCAGCTCCCGCACAGGCTGCTGCTGGGTCAGAGGAGAGAGGGCTGGGCACTTCGTGCGTTCCTCTCCCGCAGAAAGGGCAGAGACAGCAATTCAGTTCTAACGTTCGCCTATCGCCTGCTGCACACAGACATATGGCAATTCAACAGGGAACCGACGGCAGACGGAGCCCTTGTGATGCTCCCCGTGCGGTGGGGACACGTGCGCCGACGTAAATCACAGATCCACCCTTTTCATGGCACCCAACACAGGGTGCTGTGGATGTGCGCGGCAGAGGCTGATTTCCACGGTGGACGTAGTGCTGGTGGGGGAAAGGGGGCAGGGAGAGTGGGCTGTGAAATCACGGAAGGTTTCCACGGGGAAAGGGCTTTCCTGGCAGAGGGCTTAGCTTGTGAGCAGGCTGAGTAATGGGAGATTCAAGGATGTTCTAGGGTGGTAGGTACAGAGGCTAGAAACCGTTTATTTATTCAACAAATACCTGGGTGCCCATTATGTGTCACTGCTGGGTGTTAGAGGCTCAAATGTCAGGGCGAAGAGCGGAAGTGGAATGGGGAGAAAGGTAGGGCTTGCCCGTTCTATGAGGACTTTGAAAACCAAGTTGAGAAAGCAAATATCTTTGAACAAACTAGGAGGGATGGGGCAAAGATCACCAGCGAGGGGATGACTAAGGCCATGTCCCTTTCCTCCAAGGGTCCTTAGCCTGATCCTTTGAAGAGAAGTCCCTAAATGAGGAGAGGAGGGGAACACACAGAGCTTCACTGCAGGAGGAGCCAATACAGTTCTGTGGAAACGCAACTTAGCAAAAGGCAAAGGAAACTGGGGTCACAGCAATGCTCAGAGGAGGTGTAGGGAGCCTGCCACCAATCAAGCCTTTGGACTCCAGGAGCTTTGGGGACCTAGTCCTGCCACAGGAAAGATGAATGCCTCACACCTGAGGTTGGCAGAAGGAGCGTTCTTCTGGAGAACGCTAACGGGATCTGAACATACAAGAAGAGAGATAAAGAAAGAAAACAACAGTGACAAGCCAGCACTCTTCTTGAAGCTGGGCGAGGCCTGTGCTTTAAAGTCATCTGCAGGCTGGGTGGTGGTGGAGTTGGTAGCTATTAAAGCTACACCACCACATGGCTGTTTGGAGTGGAATTCATACCTTTTCCACAAGAATCTGTAAGAATATAGTGATACCACAGGTAGCATATTTGCTGATGATTTTGGAGAGTGTTGGAGAAATATGATTATAATATAATACAATATATATAATATAATTACAAACAAGGTCTCCTAACCCAGACATCCTCTCCACAAAGGTAGTAGAGAAAGAAACCCCTGCGATGGCTGAATAAGTGTGAAGCCACAATGTGATGTGCATCACAGGCAATCCACTAAGAGACTGCAAAGACAGAAAGGAATCTCCCCCTCATCTAGCCAAGTGGACACAGCCCATTACATACATGTTCCCAAGGTGATCAATCACTAGTCTTCAAGTAAGAGGACTTGACAACATCTGTGTCGTGCATAGCTCGTCCTAACTTTATTTTGGTAACTGGGGAGACCACTTGTGTTGGCTTGATCTGGAGGAGAAACAAACTTCTCATATCTTTAGAACAAAAGGTAGTCTTGCAAATTGGAGCAAGGTGCCCACGGAAGTTAGGGTCTTACGGAGACAGGGGAGCTAGCTTCTTGGACGTTTGTGTTTCAAAAAATGTCTCCCAGGTCCAGGAGAAAACATTCCTGAACTGAGACACTGGCAAGAGGCTTACTTAGCCATTATAAATATTTATACACATATGAAAAGGACAGGGAAAGAAGTTCTGAAAGAAAAAAGCATGTGTCTTTTCCCTTATTTTCAACATGGAGATTTAAGCCTTATTTATTTATTTATGGCTGCCTTGGGTCTTTGTTGCTGCACGCGGGCTTGCGGCAAGCGGGGGCTACTCTTCGTTGCAGTGCGCGGACTTCTCATCGTGGTGGCTTCTCTTGTTGCGGAGCACAGGCTCTAGGTGCGCGGGCTTCAGTAGTTGTGGCATGCGGGCTCAGTTGTTCTGTGACATGCGGTATCTTCCCGGAGCAGGGATCGAACCCATGGCCCCTACATTGGCAGGCAGATTCTTAACCACTGCGCCACCAGGGAAGTCCCAAGCCTCATTTATAATTTCTATTTGTCCTTACAATTTCCTCCCTGTGTTACTATAAACTAATAATGGTATAATCTTCTAATTATTTCCATTGTGGTGTCTACCTTTCTCTGGGCAACTTACAGTTGCCTAAATATCCAGTAAGTCCATAGTAAAATGCTAACAAAGCAATTACCAGAATTGCAATTTAATGTAAGGATGAATTTAAATATTCAGTATAGCATATACAGAATAACCCCACGTTAAACTAGTGACATTAGACCAGTCTTTTTCAGTCTTTCTGTTTGTTAATTAGATGTTCTTCTTTTCTACATCATCTTTCCAAACAAACCAGTTAACATTTTTGTGTGTGTGTAAAATTTAGAGCTTGAGTACCTGGGTGCATATTAATTAGTTTCTTTGTTATTATCAAAAACCACTACTAAAGATGGTCCCACTTGGACTCTGCTAATAATCGGGCTACTGGACTTAAGTCCAGACCGTGTTCATACTGAGAGTACAATTTAGAGCTGACGAGAAATATGTGGTGTGGGGACCGTTACTGGAAGCGCAGAGAGAAAGAGTAGGGTTTGTTTCCTTGTAAATGTGATTTTCAAAGTAAGTGGAATAATCGTGGCCGTGAGGAGGACAGCCAGGCAGCCTATGAGAAGAGTAATACATTTTCTAGAACATTTCTTTTCAGTTGAGGTCAATACCAACCGGTTCCTCTGGAAAAGTTAAGTGTTAGGGCCTTTGAGGGAACCAGAGTTCAGTCCTCCTGTGGTGCTGGCTTCACATGAGACGCATGAATCCAGCTGAGCTGTCCCTTCCCTTCGGCAGCCTATGGGTGTGCAGCAGCAGATGGGGTCTCTTCCAACTCGGTGACAGCTGTCTTTCTTCTGGAACACCTTTATGTAGACGAAGTCTCCCAGTTGACAGGGGTGGCCGACCTCCTCTTGGCAGGTCCTTTCAGATCTCTGTGACTTTAAGTCTCAAGGCTTCTGGGAAAAGAGAAGTCTTGAATACAATTTTAAGTATTGAACATAATTATGAGTGGATTCCATTAAACTGGACACAGAATATGGCCTCAGACCCAAATTCATAGGCCTGACAAACATAAGCTCAAAAGAAGACATCCATGCCTGCTTGCAGGGGCCGTTCTAATTAATTTCTAACAAGACTAGTGATAAAGCTCTAGGCCAATGTTAACCTGCTAGATGCTGAATTTTATTCAAGGTGTTCTTGTTTTGTTTTAAAGTTTGATTCACTTGTTCTCCTTGTCTAGAGGACTGGGGCTTATAGGAATCTGCAAACGTTTGTATAATTCCTGGACAATGTAGAAATAAAGTGACTTCCTCTGATTCAATATAGTAAGAGAGCCTCTGCCACTGCCTGGACACCGGCTTTTGAAGAGGAAAACACTTCAGACCACCCAAACACGGTACACACCATAAGTAGACACAGTCTCTTATCTTCCGCAGGCATTACTTCTATGAAACGGCCACCAGGTTCCTGTTAAAGCTGGTCAAGGAGAACTTTCTGTGCTTACTTTGGGAGTGGCCTGTAAAGAATTCTGTTGCCAAGTAACACATCTCCAAATAACACATCTTTTTTAACATGTTTTGAATAATTTTACCTTTTTGGTAAGTGTAGTATGAGTTCAGTGCCTTTAAAATACCTCTTTTATTCAGGTGATTTTGTTGATAACACAACATCAACCAAGCAAAAGGGCACTAGTTTGTGTTAGGTAATTCCCCTAGTCCAGTCAAATTTCCTTTAGCCCCTTTTATATTCTTTTTGTCCATTTTCTTTTGCAAAGCATGGCTTTAAAAATGAACAAACATTTCTTGTTGTATTGAAAGTGGAGCTCTGCCATGTTTTAACAGCAGCTTTTGCAGCCGTCAGCAAAATGAACTACTGATATCTGAACAGGCAGTTGTAAAGCCCCTAACAAATCAGCTTTCAATTTGACATGAGATTTTTTTCATTCTCATTTAAGTCAGAAGTCCTCTATTTTAAAAAAATTTTGCATGACAGATACCAAACACATATTTACTACAAATATAAATTTTCATTTTAATGCAAGAATCAAAAATTGCAGCTCTAGTAACTATTAACTCAGCAGCTTGTGCCGATTTAATTCCAGACAGAACATAAGTCTCCAAGATTTCGTGAGACCTCACTACATAAGGAAGGCTTAAGTTGCCATTCTTATTCTGGGTACGTGACCCATCAGCAAACATGATCAAATCTGTATTTTGATCTGAGACATCTGATAAATCAGGTCGAGGCCTAGTGTCTTCTTCTATTACTAATGTACAATCATGATCATCTACTTGACAGGATCTTGAAAGAGGGTTTAGGAGACTGCACCTCCCAAGCACAATATTAGGACTGGATACCAATGTTCACTCGCAGTTAGCTTGATGGTGCACTGACAAATGCTGGGTTTATGCACTTGTAAGATCACTGTCACAGCAGATGGACATGCATATACGTCAAATGACCCAAGGTGAGAGGTTGGGCCTTTTCACTAAGAATGGTGGTTCCTGCCACTGCCATGCTCAGAGGCATCTAGGCGCTCCCAGTACTGCAGCGTCTAGAAAATCTGAGAAATAAGCTATTTGTCTATGGCCTAGTCCCAATTTTTGAGTCAATACTCTACTAAGTAGTAGTGCATGTTCAAACAAGTGGAAAGGTTTTTTCAAGATCTGGAATCCCCAAAGCTGGGGGAAAGGCTATAGCCAATTTCAGTTGTTCAAAATCCTCTTCAGATTCTAAGGACCAGACCAGGGGTTCTGGAGAGTTATCATGGAATTGCTCTGTCAGAGGTTATGCATGCTTGGCAAAAGCTGGGATCCATTATCTATAACACCCAACTAGTCTCCAATATTGTCCAAGTTGTTTTCTTGTAGCTGGCTGTTTTATATGCAAATCTGGCTGACTCCTGGATTGTGACACTTTAAGGCCTTCAGCTGACAATAGATGCTCTAAATATTTACTTCGGCTTGGCAATACTGCAGTTTTGTCTAATGAGGCCTTATGATCCCATGAAGCAAGGAACTGCAATAAAGCCAAAGTAGCAGTTCTGCGTTGTTTTTTAGTTTCTGAGGCTACCAGCAAATCATGTATGCATTGTATGATCACGGATCCCTCTGGTGGGACAAATTGTTTCTCATTTTTCCTGTAAATGAAGAGAGAAAATAGTAGGGGAGTCTTGAAACCCTTAAGGAATTTTTTTCCCACAAATATTGGGTTCCTTCATAAGTAAAAGCAAACAAAAATTTAGCCTTGCCCACTAGAGGGACAGAAAAAGAAAAAGCAGAACACAGATTGATCAGAAAGAAATATACTTTGCAGACAATGGTACTGAAGTCAGAATAGTTGCAGGGTTAGAGACTACAGGGGTTAATGTGACAACAAATTTATTTCTCTAAGATCTTTTACAAATCTATATAGTGATCGAGTATTTTTATCACATTTACATTCCTTCTTTACTGGAAGTATCGGGAGTATCAAAGGGTGACTGTCCCTTTTTAATTATACCTAATTTTCTAATTCTTTTATACTCAGCTTTATTCCTTCTAATTGAGCTCTTGACAAAGGATATTGTTTATACATAGCTTATAAGCCATAGATAAGCCATAGCTTATCTTTCCTGTAAGCTATTTTATTGTTTCCAAATCTCGAATTAAACCAATCCCATTAATCCCTAGGGCTCTGAGTGATGCCTCAATTGGTTTTCGGGTGCTTTTCAAGCATGGTGTGAAACTGCCACTCTTTGCCATCCCCCTTTTCTTCCAGAGGTTACATAGCAACCAATTCACCTGCACCCCCCTTTTTTCAGGGAGCTCCACGAACACTCCATCCAGAGTACAGAATATAGTGGCCTTCAATTTGCACAGCAGGTCTCTCCCTAATAGGTTTACAGGAGAATCTGGAGAAAGTAAAGCACACATGCTCCTCAGTAAGGCACCTGTCTGTATGGGAATCACAGAGGAAAAGGAACAAGAGGGCTAACCCGAAACACCAACAGCTTGTACTATCTTTTGTCAGATGGAAAATGAGAAATTTCTGAGGAAGCTGCAGAATAAGTAGCACCAGTATCTACCAGAAGAGGCAAGGATAACCCAAATAAAAGCTGTTGACATATTTGGTTCCTCACTTCCCACCTCTGAGATTCCCTCAATCTGTCCATTCTGAGACATTTGGCAGGTATTTCCTAGCAAAGGGATCTGCCTGTCTCTGTAACCTCCACGTGCTCCCATTTCCCTTTATGGTCCTTCCAATACCCTGGCATGTTGCAAAGCAGTTTTCTCCTCTTCCTTTGCTGTCTTCATAGGTTGGCCAGAGTAGGGTTTATTCCCTTTAGTGAAGAGTTCTAACTAAGCAGCCAAAACAGCAGTCTTTAATCTCTCCTTTTCTTCTTTGTCTTTCTCTGGATTATCCCCAAACTGAGTAGCAGCTGCTAAGATTTGAACACTAGTCTATGCTTGCCATCCTGCCACCTTTTCCTTAATTTGGGTTTGGAGAGTTGGCAAGAGAGCCAAGAGAAATGTTGTTAAGACTAGAGTGTGGATTTGATCTGCCCCTGGGTCCATGCCCACAAAATTAGAGAAAGCAACAAACTGAGGATGGAAATCAACAGAGGACTCACATCTTCTGCTTACACTGCCCACAACTTTTCCCAGCTCACCTTGATTGGAAACGTGTCCAGTCCTGCCATCAGCAACCTCTCTCAACGGGTCTCTCATGCCATCAATTCTTCCGTGGTTGTAGGGAGTGGTGGAGACTCGACTTCTCTCAGCACTATGCCCTCTTCTAGGTGGATCACTTTCCGGTCCACAAGGAGCTTGCTCCATCAAATACTCAAAATCTGCTGGTCCCAGAAGAGCCCACAGTAGCTAGTGCACATCCCCATGCGGGGCTGTAAACTGAAAACATGCTGAGGAGCATTACTGCAAACTTTTGTGGATCTTCCTGGAGCGTGGGAGCGAAAAAAGCCTTTAGATGAATGACATCAGCAGGGTAGATGGGCACAGGAACTCAGCATTTCCTGTGTCTGAGGGGCTTGGGTAGCTTCTCAGCTGCGTCAGCTTTGCTAGAGATCCGAATAGAAGGGTTGGTTTTCTTCACATTGAGGTAGGAAAAAGGTAGGATTATATGGCACCTTGGTTTCTTTTCCCATATTTGTATTTATCAGCCTAGCTCCTTGCTCGTTTCTCTTTCTCCAAGTAACTAGTGTGACTACTCTCCATCCTGCTGCCTTCACAGGCTTGTTCATGGGGACACAATTCTCAATCATGAATTGTGTTCATGGGGACACAATTCTCAATCATCCCAGGATCTTGATCATTTCTCATTTCTGCCTTTCCAGCTACATGGTGTGTGTATAAAAAGGGACTCCTGGAGGTGGAGTCTGGTCTAGGACATGAAGTGGACTCAGGGCTAGGCCAGCAGGCACACGATTCTGCATCCTCAAGCAGGGCAGGTAACACATTATCAGTTTAGGAAAGTCGAATCTTTCTTAGGGAAACCCACTCACCAAGGGAACCACTGTCTAAAAGATCATCGTCTACACATTCCCAGGAGTCAGTTTGAGGCAGGGAGGGTAAAGTGAGGCAGGAGGAGCAGAGGGGATGAGACAGCAGAGAAAGGTGGAGGTTTCTGTCAAAGAGGAAACACCTTTAATTCCCACATTCCTGAGTCGTGAGGCTGGCAAGAGGCTTATTTAGCCATTATGAAGAGTTATACATATTTGAAAAGGACAGAGAAAGAAATTCTGAAAGAAAAAGGAGAGGAAGTCTTTCCCCTTATTTTCAACAGGAAGAATTAAGCCTCTTCTTTTTAATTTGTATTTGCCCTTGAAGTAGGCAGACAAGTATTCTGCCCGTTTTTCTCTCCCTCTGAATCAATGAATTAGGATCATATTTTCAGATCTGAAATAGATCTGAAGGAATGATTCCATCTAGGTCCCTGCCTTCTGGCAGCTGAGTGTCTAAATCATTTAGGACCAATAGCTCTGATGTTCTCTCAGGTGGAGATGTCACCCACCAATGTTGGTAGTGGCTTTCAGTGTTTTAGCAACTTGATAGGTTCAGAGTTTTATTTTGCCTATTTGAAGTCCTTTCTGCCATAAATTATCAGATAAATAGCATTAGATAATTAATTTATCATCAAAACTAGAAGATTCCTCGCTGTTTTGACAGGGTTGAGATGTATACCTGTTCTTGTCCTTGAAGATAACTCTCACCTGTGTCATTTAGCAGGTCAGTGGAAGTAATCTAGACATATGGTTCAGTATTTTTAGAGTGCCACTTAAATCCTACATCCTCTATACAACCCATTTAACACTCTAATCTGCCCTTTTAACAACCTTTTCACTATAATATATGCAGTAATTAATTTAACCTTTTTGAATCTGTTTTGTTTAAAAAAAATAATGCTTACTTCACAGGATTACTATGCTATATAAGAATTATTTTCACAGGTGTATATCTTATCTGCCTAAAGCTCCAGAAGGGATCATGTCCTGTGCTATTTGATATCTTCCAGAACACCTAGCAGTAGGAACCAGGCCTAGTGGGGTGGGGAAGGGGTATTCCATTGAGATAGAATTCAGCTCAATCTAGGAAAAAAACTTCCTAACAATTAGAACCATCCAGGCAGGATGTTTCAGGAACCAGTGAGCTCTCTCAAATGCTAGAGGTACTTCAGTAGAGACTACAAGACTACCAATCATGGTGCCCTATGAGGAATTCCTACATTGAGTAGGGTGTTCAGTTCACTGGTTGCTTTGGAGAGAGGACTGGCTTTTTGACTCTGAGAGGAAAAAAGAAGGGATTACTTAATGAAATGTACTGCGACTGAGGTCATGAGGGCTGGATTTCTGCTCTAATGGCCTTACCTCTCCATCCCCCTCAGTCCAGAGGAAAGGTGAAACTAATGTCAAGGTCCTCTGGAGATTCTCAGATAATGGAGAAACAAGAATGCAGAGTTACATAAACACTTGGTGTCACTAGACTGCTTACCCTCATATACCAAGGAGAGGTGAGGAAAGGGAGAGACAAAGAGACATCCCTCTTCTGCCATAAAGATTTGTTACGACGCGATTAGACAACCAGAGTGTGGCTCGATGCTGGAAAGTAAGAACACTTCCTGGGGAATGAAACCTTGGGACAACATCTTTGGCCTCCACTTGTGGCTCTATGGATGTGACTGTTTGCCACGATAGCCAATCTCTTCTCTTGCCTTCAGTCACAATTCCCCCTCCCTTCTCTACTCTTGTTGCCTGTGCAGAGAAATGAGACTGAAAAGACCCCAGTAAAGGTGATGCAGGTTTTTAGCCTGCAGTCACCTAAATCCTACTCTAAATCTTCTCTAGGGAGAGAATGCACTAAGCATGTGGTAGGAGAAGGGACATTTCAGAAATTTTACTGTGGGCATTTTCCTAACCTAACTTTTCATGGCAGCTATGATGGTGGCCTCTTGGCAGATCAGGTCACAGGCAGATGTCATGTTCAGACAGCACAGGAGTAAAGCCATTTTACGGACACACTGAAATTTCCAGAACAGCTAATCTAACCTTTCAACCTTCCATCCTTTTGTTGTTGATTGCGATTTTTATAATTTATACTTCATTATTCTTCATAATGGAAAGAAATTGAAGAGTGGTTACAATTTTAATATGCATATGCTAATACTACCCCTGTATTCAAGGAATGCTTTTTAATTTCCAAGAGTGCCAGAGGCCTTTCCAGAGAAGATATATTACTGAAACTGCAGAGCTTTGCAATTCAGTAACACAGGAACATAACACCCCAGTTCTAAGAATAGAAGGGTGCCTTTCCCAAGGGAACCATAGAGCTCATGAGAAGTCTCTCCTGGGACTGGCCAAACAGAATTTGAAAAGTGGAAATGAGGACTCTTTCTTATGGTATAACACTGACCAGAGTTTGGTCTTTAAACATGAAAAATATTGAAAAAATATAAAGTGCTTACTAACTGGGCTGGCATTTAACAGCGGTTAATTTGCTTAATTTAGGAAAAAAGTCATTTCATTGCATCTTTCAAAATTTAACCCTCAAAATTTGCCATAAAATATGTATGAATACTTCTAAGAGACTCAGGCATTCCAGGGAAACATCAGTCAGGTTCCAAGTCTCCATGAAAGTGCTATGAGCTTGAGAAGCTTCTTTTACATTCAGAAAAGAAATTTCAATAGCTGAGGATGAAAGAACCAGAAAGGAAAGGGCAGGGGGATTGGGAGGAAGCCAGCTTTGCAAAATATCCTCTGCTTTCCCACAGACAACAGGTTGCCTTAAGCATAAACCTTTCAGAGTATTCAGTGAACATAATCTCAACCCCAGACCTCTCAGGTCTCTCTGTTCAAGGAGTAAAGATCTTCATATTCCATTCAAACAGTAAAACGTCTAAAATGTCTTGCTGTTTACTGAGCTTTAACAGAAAGAGTGCCCCCTGGTTCTGTGCAAATGCACGTACCAAGGTACGTCAACACTGCTTGTGCGCACTCCTGCGGAACTACTATCAATCCAGCAACAAGAAAGCTTCAGTCACGTGGTGTGCCCTCCAGAATGGCCTTCCAGGTTCCTGTGGTAGAGACACACCATTACGGAAAGAGAGCCCCATTACTGCAGAAATACTTTTATTTACTAGAATGCAAGCTCAGGAGCAATTGGATTTTTCCTGGTTTTCTTTTTTCTTTTCCCCCGTCCCTGCTGTATGGTGAGCACTTTAGAATACAGGTCAGCAAACCTGGGCCTGCAGGCCAAATCCAGCTGGTGGATTTTTGTATGGCTCATGAGCAACAAATGGTTTTTACATTTCAGAATGCTTGGGAAATAATTTTTGAAAATATTGTGATACATGACAATTAACTGAAATTCAAATTTCAGTGTCCATTCATAAAGTTTCATTAGAACCCAGCCACACTCATTTGTTTACATTATGTCTAGGGCTGCTTTCACATGCTACAATGGCAGAGTGAAGTTGTCATGACAAAGACCGTATGGCCCACAAAGCCTAAAATATTTACAATCTGGCTCTTTACAGAAAAAGTCTTAGCCTGGAAGAGACTACCTCATAATAGGCACTATTTGTTGAATGAATAGAGCCACCCTACGCAAATGGCTATCGGACCTTACTCATCTCTTTTGAGCAACAGCCCATATCCATTACAGACCACTAGCTGAGGGTACCAAACCGGGAGTGAACTGGATTATTATTAGGCTGCTATTCCACTGAAGCTCACTCACAAAAAAGTTTCTCGAATAAAACATTCTTTCATGTGTATAAAACTAAAGGTGAAGCCTTACATTTAGAATATACAATTACTTGTATTTGCCTTGGTTCTCTCCCTTGAAAATCCTGAAGACTATTTTTTATGTGGTTCTTCCAAAAGGCTCCTAAACCTCTGGTCACAGATTAGTACTGACAGTAGGACGAAAGCAGGGCATATAGGAAAATCCATAAAATCACTTGCAGAGAGACTGCAAAATATATCACACAATAATTGATTAACCTAGACTGTTACCACCTTTGGGAAGTTTAACTTAGAATTCATGAGAATCCCTACCCAGTTCCAATGCAAGATCTCCTTCAGAACTTGGGCACTAGGGAGTTTGATTCGAAAACTGATCAAGGACAAATGACTCACAGAGAAAGGAGGGCAAATTAAAACCATAAACAAATGGGAAGATTTCTTAATTCTCATATTGAGGAGCTGTAATGATCTCAAGTGAAAAGAAATAAATAATTGTAGGCACTCAGATGTCTTAGTCACTAAATCATAAGAATGACAATGGAATTTGTATAGTATAATCTTATTTATTAACAGAGATTAGCATATCATTCTCAGTAAGTAGAATTTAGAGATAAATATGGAGTACAGAGGTTTACTTTTGCAAAACTATACAATTTCTTAAAGTTGAGACTGTAACTTAAAACTCCTCTAAACTCCATGTTTGCCTCCATTTTTGTTTGAAAGTGGTCACTGGAACAGATCACTGTGGTTTATTGTGTACTTCTCCAGCTTCAACTCACACTACTGTCTTGAACTTTGTTTTGTACATACTGAATCTATCCTCTTAACCTTTGTTTTTGATAAACTTACCTTAGAACAGCACTTTTAGATTTACAGAAAAATTGCAAAGAAAGAGTTCCCATATAGCCTACACTCAATTGCCCTATTATTAACATCTTACATTAGTATGGTACATTTGTTACAATTAATGAATCAATACTGATTGATTAATGAATCAATACTGATCAGTCAACTAAAGTCTATACTTTGTTTAAATTTCCTTAGCTTCCATGTAATGTCCTTTTCTGTTTCAGGATCCCATCCAGGATATCACATTACATTCAGTCATGTCTCTTTAGGCTGTGAGTTTCTCACTTTCCTTGTTTTGATGACCTTGACAGTTTTGAGGAATACTGGTCAGGTATTTAGTAGAATGTCCTTCACTAGGGATTTAGTTGATATTCTTCTCATTTAGACTGGATTTATGAATTTGGGGGAGGAAGATCACAGAGTTAAAGTGTCATTTTCATTGTATGATATCCAGAGTACATGGTATCAACACAACATAACTTTTGATGTTGACCCGGATCACCTGGCTAAGGTAGTATTTGTCAGGTTTCTCCACTGTAAAGTTAATCTTTTTTTTTTTTTCTCTCATTCCATACTGGACTCTTTGGAAGGAAGTCACTATGCACAGCCCGTCCTTAAGGAGTGGGGAATTATGTTCCATCTCCTTGAGGATGGAATAGCTACGTAATGTGGAATTCTGCATGGGAAACTTTTCATTTATTTATTCAATCATTTATTTATATAAGCATGGACTCATGGATATTTATATTTTGGGTTATAATCTATAATCCAACACTAGTTTATTTTTTGCTCAAATTGTTCCAACTTTGGCTACTAGAAGCTACTCGAGCCTTTTTCTTTGCTTCCCTTTGTCTTGAATATTCCTTTACCTCTTTTCAGGATTCAGCTGAGATGAAAAATATTCCT
Source organism: Balaenoptera borealis (assembly GCF_965194805.1). NCBI lineage: Eukaryota > Metazoa > Chordata > Mammalia > Artiodactyla > Balaenopteridae > Balaenoptera > Balaenoptera borealis. Next base: position 55,096,549 of record NC_138860.1, on the reverse strand, counting down.
AAATCCCCTATCCTGATCCTAATCGCCCACCACTCTAGATTATATATTTTTCCGGTACATCTAAAATTTATGTCTACTATGGTACTTACATATTTATACTTATCTGTCTCTCCCACTGGACAATAAACTTTTTGAGGGCAGTGATTACGTCTTATTTATTTCATACACTTAGTATATATATAGTACATAATGCCTCGCTTACACAAAGCAGGAGCTCAACAAATATTTCTAGAATGATCACTATGGTTTTCTCTTTAGTCCAAGAATCCAGGAGTGCCTAACATGTTAACCAGAAGCCACACAGGAGTTGGTTACTAACTGCTCTGGTAGGAATTACAAGGTGCTACTATTGTAAGTATTAATGTCAGTCATGAAACACATGTAATACAATAGGCTCAGGATCTAAGTTAACACTTCTGCACGTCTCATTTCTAAGTAAGCAGACTTTTCCTGACTATTAATCCCAGTTACGTGGGCATAATTACATTAAGGGCAATGACAAATTACCTTTATATTTAGAACCAAGGGTAGGCAGCTTCTAGTTTTGCTTAGCTTAGAGAAGTGGTATCCTCAAAACAGCACACAGGGGATTTGGGTCATGAGGTTCCCAAGTGACTTGCTGCTGGTTGAGGACTGCATAACCACTGAAGAAATAAATCTGCTGAGTTGCATTCTTTGTTGTCAATACATATTATGAGAAAATGACTTTAAAAATTAATCAAGAATCTTCCAAGATTTGGGGGTTAAGACAAACTCTAATAAGCTGAAACAGGTTTTTAGGTTGGATCATGCTAGTCCAAGCCACCATTAACTCTTGACTGATCACCTTCCTAACTGCACTCTTGCCCCCATCTATCCATTTACCATAAATGAGATTGTGTCATTCCACTTAACACTTCCACTTAACTGCTTTTATAACAAAATTCAAATTTTCAAGCATGCCCTAGAAGTTTCCACATATTTTTTGGGCTCCTACACCTCTTCTAACTCATCCCACACTCATCTCTTCCTTGAGTAGTAATGGTCCAGCCATGCTCATCTTTCTGAGGTTGTGGCATGGTCCCATAAAATTTTTGACGTCTAGTAGCTCAATCTTCTTACAAGAACTTTTCAAAGTTTTCCGTCCTTAATGTTTCTTATGCATGAGTTGTGTACCTAAGAACAAAGGCAACTTTGTCTAAGAAACCCCTACAAATACACTGAAATAAAGATTAGATTAAAATATAAAAACCCATATTCTTCATGAGTTAGAAGCTTTTTTGGTGTTAAAATGTATATTATCTTTAAGCTTTAGTTAACTAATATGTTATTTTTCTAAGAAACAGTAATATTTGTTTGATTTTGACATCCTGCAAAGACTAACTCAAATTTTAAAATGGTTTCTATTTACAAGAAAAAGAGTTAAACACAAATTTAAATAAAACAACACTGCCTTCTTAAAATAATAAGTTATTAAAAAATTAAGTCCCTTTGATAACTAAAGGTACCTTATTTCAACCTTCCAAATGTATGGAAATTAACATAACCTTACAATGCTAACAACCTGAAATAAAACAAAAAGAGTCAGACCTAACAAAAACCATAATAATCTGCTTCTATTTAAACACATTCAAAGAGGCATTATTAACTCTCTGCTTCTATTTTGATGACTTTCTGGACATATCTGCCTAAGTAAAGTTCTTTAAGTGAAGAATCTACATGTGAATATTCTTTCTATAATTTTGCAAAAGGACATTCATTAATCTCAGAAAAAAGCCCAACTGACATTGTTCTGGTTGATGACAAGTACTTTTGAATGATAGTGACTTTTTCTCTCAGAATTGAGTCCAGAAGTTATCAGGGTCTTATCTCCCAGAAGTTAGTTAAGATATAATTGTCTTGAAGCTCTAAAAACTGAAAAATTTCACTTAAGTTTGAGGCTGACTCATTTGGCAGTAAAAACTGACCTGAACTAATGCAAGACTATTTTTAGTCTTTATTAATCTCATATAACGTGAACATTCATACATTTTGCTGCAGAAATATTAATGTGTTTGAAAACAGTATTGCTCTAGACTCTGTTGGTGGGTGTTATATAATACATAGTATATGTACCCTATTACTTTCCTAAAAGTCAGAAAGTTCTAAATTCCAAAACGCATTTGGCCCAAGGGCTTCAGATAATGAAATGTGAACCTGCAGTAGGTTTCAATAATTTTAAATAGAGGGATACATGGGATATTCTGATCACCCTTATTATCCATATACTTATCACACCAAGCTTTTCCAAGTGCCTGTTTTTATAAAATACATGTGGCATATAATTCTGTTTATATCTTTTTCTAAAAAGTGTTCAGACTTAAAGTAGCTCAAACAGAAAGCTTCACATTACTTTTGCTTGACCTGCTACTCTTAAGTTCTTTCCTTTTACAAACTGAAAACAATGTGTGAAATTAACTAGACAGTCTAAGAGATTATATGGCTTGGAAATTTGGATAATAGGGCTTCAATTTCTTTTCCTCTAAGTGAGAGGCTGGCAAACCATGGTCTGTGGGCCTCCACGCATTTCATAAACAGCTTATGCCCATTTGTTTATATATGATCTGTCTGTGGCTGCTTTTCTGCCACAATGGCAGAGTTGTGTAGTTGTGGCAGAGACCATATGACCTGCAAAGCCTAAAATATTTACTATCTGTCCCTTTATGGAAAAAGTTTGCTGACCTTTGCTCAAAGTTGATCACCCCACGATGGTACTAATACCTATGACTATCTGATAGCCATGATTTTATAAAATAAGTTGGTTTGTCTACATTTAGGGCTTATTTAGGGCCTTATGGGTAACATTTCAAAGGAAAAGACAGAGATAGCTGTCACAGACTGATATTCCCTTTCTGTTTGAATGTGGTCTCAACAGGTCAAAATGTTAGACCCTTGGCCAGATCCAGAGGGACTGAGGTATCTGGTACTTGCTGATAATATAAATCTGGTCAGAGAATGAAGAGAGAACTTCATAAAGTAATTAATCTTTCTACCTACTGTAAACATTAAATTCACAGAAAAGAATCCATATACTTTATGTTGATATGCATAATTCCAAAGAGGTGGGGAAATATGGACCTTAAAAATTATTCATCAGTACATTATACTATAGTTCATGTGTGCTACTTCTTGAAAAGATAAAATTATCTCTTGCCACATTGGACAAAAAGTTTCCCAGCTCAGCTGTGGCTCAATAAACTTTTATTATTTTTTGTTATTTATTTTTATTCAAAAGAATTTGTTTCCCTATCACAAAAATTAGATAACCATACCACCAACAGCAGCAAAGTCCGTAGAGTTACATGGATGGTGGAGAGTTCACTGGGTATTCCCAATGTCCCAAAGGTCATAAAGGAGGGAAAAAAAGGAAAAGAAAAAAATACTCAAAACAAATCCAAAACCCATGATGACTTTGGGGAGAGACATCACATGACAGTTTCTGTCTTCTCTTATTGTCAGCTGCAGATGTACTTCAGCCGGATCAAGTACAATTCAACTTGAGTAAACCCTTCATACCAACTCTAGCACCTAACAGGGAGAAAAAAGAATCAGTATAATAAAATAGTTTTAAAATATAGGAAGAGTTTAATCAGTCTTTATTATATTGTAAATGGAGAACCAAATCAAGTAGACTTTTCCCAACTGCTTTGGCTAAAATCAAAGAATTTGAAGGGATTAGACATTAATCCATTCTTACTTTCAATTCAATAGTCGCATGAACTCTTTCAGATTAGTTATCTCCACAGTCAACAAAAGAGCCTTCAAGATAAACTACATAAAACATATAGATAAATGAACTGACTGATGCATAGCATGAATATAATATTTTTGGAATACTATATTGGTATCTTTCCACATTCATAAGAAAAAGTTTAAGTATTGCTGTTTAGAATTTTAATCCATTTACTTCTTGCACTGATAAACATTTTATAGTGATCAAGGTATACAGGACCTAAAATCTTGTCTTTTCCTATTGCTTCATTTATTTTCTAGTCAAGCATCTGGATGTTGAGATATTTTGTTAGCTATTAGAGTTAAAGTAGTACCTTATCATATGAAAAAGTTGTGCTAAAACTAAAAATAAGAATTATACTTCAATAAAGATGTATAAAAAGTAAATTAAATAAAAATAAGAAGAAGCAATGATCAGTTATAAAAAGAGTAGAAGAAATGGCTGAGAAAGGACATCGAACATGCGGACAATTATGAGCACTGTCAAAAAGGATTATGTTAGATGGAGACTGTAATTCTAGGTGGCAAAGAATTAAAGGAGCAACTTGTCTTCTGCCGTGCTAAGGCTTGACTTATATCTGTGCTTTCATAATGCTTTTTGTCTTTACATTTGCCAAGCACGCTACTTTACGTAAGAGGTCAATGCTGTTGAACAAAAATCTTAGATTTGTCGCTGAGATCCTATAAGTATGTATGTAGCTTTGAGCTTTCTGTAGATACATTAGCAATCCCAATTGCCTCAAAGGCCAAGCTTGTTGAAGAATACAGTACAGCTTTTTCAATACATGCCTTGCCATGAGAATAAAGTAAAGAAAAACTGAGAGACTATAGAGAGCCACTTAAAACAGAGATTCCAAGATCTTCTACCATCTTGCTTGAGGCTTCCAGAACACAGCCCTGGCTCTCTAATGAAGTTTTCCAAATAGAGAAACTGGCTGCATAAAAAGAAGTATACCATGTAAATTAATTTGACCAGCTAACAGTGCAGTTCTGCTTTGAGTTTGCTCATTTCATCTCTGTAGGACAATGTGTGAGGCTTGGATTTGCTCTCTTGGTTGCTGGGTCATTCTCCACTCAGGATGAGTGGAAGGAAGCCATGGCAAAATTAATGCTAATTGGCAGGAAAATAGATACATATTATTTAAAAAATACATCCTAACACTTCTGTATCAGCAGAGAATATGTGGAAAGAACTGGTACCCACAGAATAAGTGCTAATCAAACCCATGTACTAAAAACCCCCTCCAAAATGGTGTTTTGTTTAAAAGCTCACTGCTTAGCTCAGGATTTATTTATCCAATGTATTGTGCCCAAGTGCTGAATATCCAATGGTATAACTAGATAAAATTTTTACTTCCTTGAACTCCTAACTACAAAGAAAAGTATGTGGAAAACTATATATGAATTTGGGAATGAGACTGTGAGCAAAGAGACATTAAAGTTTTCAGATTACGACAATGGCATAATCACATGATCAATCAATTTTCAACGGAACACTAGAATACCTTTTCTTCCCCTAGCAACTGAGGAAAAATCTCCTTGTCATGGAAGAGAAGGAAGAGAAACATGAGGAAGAGAAGAGTAAAATCAGAGTAAGACATTTTAAAACCTGGTGAATGTCTAAGCATCTGCTGCTGTATCTTGGATCTTGTTCCCTGAACACCCTGTGGGGTAGCTGCACTGGCATGATAGAAGCTCAGCAGTGCTCGCCCCACCGTGAATGCTTAACAGTCTTCGTCTGTTTTTCATCCTGACCGCCTTTCAATCTCTTCAGCACTCGTATAGCCTCTAACAAGTACTATCATCTTCCCCATAGTTGCAAGCTACCTATTCTTTTCCCCTTCAATCAAAGCCATTTCCAAGTAGACAGAGACCCATGATTTGGCATGCTCTCTAAGGCTTAGTACAACTCTGCATTTCCATGTTATAGTCTGTTACAGCCTAAAAATGGAGATGTATAAAATAGCTTACCTTAATTGTACCCTGACTGTTAGCAGCAATCAGCACATTGGACTCCTAGAAAAGAACAAGAACTTTTAGAGTATAGAGAAGGATTTCCTGGAGGGCAGTCCAGGAGAATAATTTAATCTTCATCCTTCTTTCTTCACTTCACCCTAAGAAGCCAATACAATCTAAACTGGAAAACCAACTTTAACACGTTTTTAACTACGAATTACAAATACAAAATCCAATATTTTGAAGATTAAGTTTTAATAAAAAAATTAAGTTGGAAGCAGAGTAGGAAACTTTCAAATGTAAAGAAAAATAAAAGAGAAACAGATTGCCACTAGGAGGAAAGCCAAGAGAAACAAAGACTGAAATAAAAATAACTTGAGAAAAACAAAGTACACAATCCTTTCCACAGAAAACTCCCCCTTCATTCACTTTCTCCCATAAGACACCAGTAACTGGCATAAATCTCTATTGCTAGCTATTTGGTATTAGAAAAACAAAATAAAACAGAATGTGAATATTCATCTGGGAGAAAAAAGGCTATCTTTCTTTTTAATTATTCTATCACTCACTATATGCATTTTTAACAACCTTGGTGATTACTTGAAATAGAATGCATGTGGTTACATATTTTTTAAAATATTCTAAGCCTTAAGAAAAAACTATCTCTGGAAGGTAGAAAGGGTGGAAAAAGAAATAGACAAGATTGAGTTTACCAGAGAGAATCTCATTGAGTAGGAAGAGCTAGGACATGCCTTCCACTGGAAACAGAGTCTAATAGGCTCTGAGCTTGGGAGTGTAGACAAGTCTTTTTGCTTTTAAGAGCAGGCGGCCAGAAGGAGGTAAGCAGACTCAAAACTGCAATAGGGGCCATATGGCTGATGGGAAGACCAAGTCCAAATAATAGCTTTCAGAAACACAGAAAGTGGTCAAACTTCACTGAAGGACAGGATCTGTCTGAATACCCTACAGGTTTCATCAGAAAGTGATGAAGAGAAGAAAGAAAACTCTTGATCTGTATTCTGGGAAAGTTATTTCAGCCAATTTGAGTTAAACCTTAGTTTCTTTGATACAAGGCATCTGTGCTCTACAAACTTCTACATTTCTATCTTTTAACTTTCTCTTTGATTCCTAGTAGAGTCACTTTTGAAAAATGCTCACCTTGTTGCTACTGGTGAAGAGGAAATAAATAATTTCTTCCACTAACCCCCAAATTTGGGGGATCAGAATATTCCTTGAATGCAGTCAGTGGTGATAGCATCAATGGTCAGTTGTATCAAGAAGGAATAAAGACATATGTTTCTTCTGGAGGTGGGCATGGGAATTGCTGATGATGGAGTTTGGAACACACAACCCCCAAATATGGCACTGTGGCATATTAAATACTTCAAGCCAAAGGAGTTTGAGAAAAATGGCAGAAGCGGGAAGGTCACTCTGACCTCCCATATCCCTCACCCTTTTCCCCTAAAACAGGTCATAAAACCCTCATGTGGGAGGTGCCCTCCCTATAACCAGAGTAAAGGAGCATCCTTATCTCCAACGACAAAGGAATGCTAAGAAGAATCCAAATCAACAGGCCTTGCCAAGTTTCCCGCAGCTTACTACTCCTGAGTGCAATTACCTCACACCCCTGAACCTATCACACATTGCTACATGACTACCCACTCTTCACAAACACAGCAGAAAATACACAGGTCTATATCCTTGGGTCTTCATTTCCTTATGAAGGCTCCCATGTCATGTAAAACATATTAAATAAACCTGTATGCTTTTCTCCTGTTAATTTGTCTCTGTCAGCATAATCTTCAGACCCAGCCAAGGACCCTAAGAGGGTTAGGGAATACTTTTCTCCCCTACATTGATATTTTCTTAGCTGAGCTTTTCCCTTAAATCAGCACATGTATTCTTGAAAATAGTAACACAGGTAATATAACATTCACTAGTAGAATTAGTTTTAATATCCACTTCAGGGAATTATGGGCTATTACTGGGGCTGAATGTGCATAGAATTAATACCTCCATATTGGGGGGGGGTGTGTGTGGTTGGAATAAGGGATATTCCCAAATGCCCCTTATTTAACAACTCTTTTAGTAAACTGAGTTCAGAAAGTGGTTGGAGTGAGTTTGAGGTACCCTTAGGGAATATAATAACTCACTCTGAGCTGCTCCAGAGGTGGAATTTCTATGTCTGCCTCAGAAAACAAAAAGAGGCACTGTGGTGTAATGTGGATTTCTTTCTAGCAAGAACTTTAAACAAGCTGTGTTACATCACAACTGCCACCAGAGAACCCAGGAATGATTCTTCTGTGAGCACCATCCAGAAATGAAGCTACAAACAGATCAATCTAGTTTCTGTTTGAAGAAAGACTCCTGTCTCCAAGAAAGCAACTACCATCATTAGATGCTGCAGTCACCAAGAATTGCTCCCTCTGCTATGGGAACACATAATGTCAGGATAATGAAAAATGTATAAGCCAAAGCTCTCTCTCTCTTTCTGCCATTTTGGTTCTAGTCACCTTTTAATGCAGAAGAAGGCAGAAAAACCTGGTGGAGATGAAGATTCACCCTGAGGGTAAGGGGGAATCCACTTCTGCCAGTTATAGAGATTATGAATGACATAAATTTGTAATTCTTAGTGGAAGAATGTTTGAAAAATGTGATATATTATCATACAGTATGAAAGAGTATGCTCAATACATATTAGAAAAATCTAGTTAGATCACCACATAAGAGGGATTTGAAGTCTGTACAATTACTACACTAAACCCAAGAAGGAAGACATCTGATGACTAGCCAACATAAATAAACGATGTCTTTTTATAACCTGAGGACTATTATGGCATTAAGAGGTGGCCATATTAGGTGCTACCAGAGTTAACTCTAAACACCTTTTCCTGTGGAGACAGATAAATACCTCATTTACAAATAAGCCAACGCAGAAAGTGATTGCTCAGTTGGAATCGTCTTTTAGGACTAACATATAAGTGACAGAGTGTCCAAGGAAATTTTAGAAACACTCAAAACTATTCAAATTAACAAACAATGAAAGAAAAATAAGAGCTTCACTTCTCAGTATGCCCCTCCCTCCAAAGACCATGAACTTATTAAAAAGGGATTTAGGATTAAACTGTCTTTCAGATAGCTAGATATTAGCTTAAGATAAATGAATTTTTACATGCAACAGAAAAACAAAACCAGGTATTTTACTTTAGCATAGAGGTACAGAAGTGATATGTACAAGGTTATCACTGTAGGTTTTGAGTGATTCTTGTTTGCATTTTGAATGACTAGTAATTCTTAGCTGTAGCTGTACCATGCCAGAGCCCTAATATAAGTTCTGGTTGAATGGGTTGTTTTTACTTGCTAAATAAAATTAAAATGCTAGCCAGTAATTCTCATTATTTTCTCCCTCTTTCTTGGAAACTGGCAGTTTTGCTGCAAAGCCCTCCTCAAGGTTAAGATAATAATGCAACTACTATTTTCTTCTTAAGATAAAGAAATTAAGAAAAGACAATAGACAAATCAGCAGCAAGTTTTTTATAGAAGTAGAAGACACATACATAAACATATACCAACTTGCTTATAAAGCCAGAGATATATGTTAACTTATACTAAAACAAAACTAGCATCCACTGGAACAGTTTCCTCTTTGCCAGCTTGCCTATAAAAGTGTCATTATAGGGCTTCCCTGGTGGCGCAGTGGTTGAGAATCTGCCTGCCAATGCAGGGCACACGGGTTCGAGCTCTGGTCTGGGAAGATCCCACATGCCGCGGAGCTACTAGGCCCGTGAGCCACAACTACTGAGCCTGCGCGTCTGGAGCCTGTGCCCCGCAACGGGAGAGGCCATGACAGTGAAAGGCCCGCGCACCGCGATGAAGAGTGGCCCCCTCTTGCCGCAACTAGAGAAAGCCCTCGCACAGAAACGAAGACCCAACACAGCCAAAAATAAATAAATTAATTAATTAAATTTAAAAAAAAAGTGTCATTATAGCTACTACATTAAAATCCTGAGCAAGTTGAGAATTAACAATTACTCACTTAGTTTGCAATTGGAGGATTTATTCCTAGAGATAGATAATTGATTTTAAATGTGAAGCAATTTCACTAGATATATGAATATGTAATTTAAAAAGCTTCTATTTCTGGCTGTGATAGAATAAATGGAATGGATTTGCTCTCCTACTTTAAGCAACTAGAAAACTGAACAAAATACATGAGACAGCGCTGGACAACAGGCAGCACTGGACTGTGATCACTGCAAGAGGAGGAACAGAAAAGGTCAGTCCTCTCATCACCCTGGCTTTCTGCCTAGAGGCAACTTCTGGAACACACAGCAAGGGAGGGAGAATCCAAATAGAGCCCAGAGGAATCTGAGCAGACCACAGCAGACTAAGTTGAGGAGACAGAGGTGTAAGCACAGAGTATCTGTAGGGCAGCTGGAATTTGTAGGGCAAAGTACCACAGAAGAGAAAGCTACTTAAAAGTAGAGTTCCAGGAATCTGTACTGGGGTCCCCTTGATTGTACATCAGAATAAACAACTGTGTGTTCATAGGGTGAAACTACACAAAGCCAGACAAATAACAATGAACAGGGAAAGTACAACTACTGAGAATCTACATTATCAAATGCCAGAGTTCACACAGGGTTAGGAGATGTTTGAGTTCTGACCAACCAGAGTGAAGAGAACATTCAGTACCCTCAATGAACATTCAGGGCATTTATCAGAGTCCCCAGAAGGGTCATGCCTTATCAGTAGGGCTAAACTAGCCTTAAGGCAAATGTTTCTCTAGACCAGGGATCAGCAAACTGATCCTGTGGACCAAATCCAGCCCACTGCCTGTATTTTGTATTTCAGTTTTAGTAGAACCCAGCCATGGTCATTAGTTTACAGTTGGCCCTCTGGTTCCACATCTGCAGATTTAGCCAACAGTGGATCAAAAATATTTGGAAAAAAAAAATCTAGACAGTTCCAAAATGCAAGACTTGAATTTGCTATTTCCTGGCAACTATTTACATTTCATTTACAACTATTTACATAGCATTTACATTGTATTAGGTATTATAAATAATTTAGAGATGACTTAAAGTATACAGGAGGATGTGCTAGATTATATGTAGATACTATGCCATTTTATATAAAAGACTTGAGCATCCACAGATTTTGGTATCTGTCAGGGGTCCTTAAACCAATTCCTGTGCATACCAAGGACTGAGGGTATATATTGTCTATAGCTGCTCTTGCACTACAGTAGCAGAACTGAGGAACTGCAACAAAGACCATATAGCCTGCAAAGTGTAAAATATTTGCAATATTTAATTGCAAGGACTAAAATATTAGTCCTTTAAGAAAAAGTTTTGCTAACTGCTACTTTAGAGTCATCCTAATAAAGTTTAAAAACAAGTGTCAAAAGAATCAAGTTTATCTCCAAAAACTTAACTTTCTGTCAAAACAAACTTCAATACTCTTAAAAAATTTCAACAAAATCTAGACATTCAACAATAAAGCATTCACAATGTGTAGCATTCAAGAGGCAACAAGCATGACCTATAATGAGGAAAAATTCAATGAACAGAAACAGATCTAGAAATGACAAAGACTATAAAAGTAGCAAATGAGGACTTTTAAAGCAAGTATAATTATATTCAAATATTTAAAAGGAAACAATGAACTTAATGAGAAGAGAAATGGAAGACAGAAGTATTTCAGGTGGAATTTCTCCACCTGAAAAGTACAGTATCTGAAATGAAAAATCAATTGGATGGGCATAACAATAGTTAAAACAGTGAAGAATAAAACACCAATAAATGTGACAACACAGAAAAAAAAAAAAAATCCCAACTGAAGCAGAGGGAGAAAAGGCTGGGAAGAAAGAAAGAAAAAAAGATTAGTATTTGAGTGAACAGTAGGACAATATACAATCTAGTAAATGTGTAATTGGAAACCCAAACAAAGGAGAAGGGGCAGAAAAGGTATATGAAGATATAAGACTAAAAATTTTCCAAATTTGAAAACTGTAAACCCACAATCTAAGAAGCTCAATATTCCAGTGGGAAAAAAGCACAGCACCACGTTAAGACATCACATCATAAACTACTACAAATGAGTGAAAAAGAGAAAATCTTGAAAACTGCCAGAGAAAAAAAGGACACATTATGTAGGGAGATCAGAAGGGGGAGCTCCCACATCCTACAATGATTATAGCAGAGCCTAGCAGGAAAAAGAAAGACTCCCTCTTCTTGCCTGGCAAGAGCTCAGCCAATGAGAGACCATCACAACTCAGCTAAGAAAAAGTCATGGACTCTTTGTTTACTATAGCTCCCCCAACTTCCTCTACCCTTCTATAAAAGAGTTCTCTTCTCCATTTTTGCTGGGAACTTGCATGTGCCTTGCCATGATTGTAGACCCTGAATTGCAATTCTGTGATCCTGTATAAACCCACTTTTGCTGGAGAAATAACTGACGGTCTATTTGTTTCAGGTCAACATTTCAGTGGCCCATATGGGGATCCAGACAAGACCCCCCAACAACTCCAAGGCTGGTGAGCAAATAGGTGCAGTACCCACACTGAACCCATTGTCACTAACTGCTTTTCTTGCAGACCTTGGGGTTTGAGGGTAAGTCTTTCTCTTGGATTTAAGCTTGCACCCTCTTTGTGGTTTTGAAGCTCACAAGATTTTATTCAGGATATATTGTAAGGCTTTGTCCTTTCTGGTTAAGTCCCTGTTCTGTAGGTAAGTACTCATTTGGCACTTTGGGCTGATTATTGAAATCATGCTGTCCTGACTGAAACTGTGAGCCTTCAGCCTGTTCCTTTTGGAACAGGGGTGTTTCACTGGAACTGTGCCAGTTAAGCCTTTGGCCTGACTCCTTCAGGACTGGGCTGCTCTAGTGGAACTGTGCTATTAAGCTTTCAGCCTGCCTCCTTCAGAATTAGGCTGTTTCATTAGAGCTGTGCAGTCTTCAGCGTGGCTCCTTCTATACCAGACTGCTCCCTTAGGACTGGCTGATATTACGTCTGCAGGCTGTTTGGGCTATTTGAGCTGTTTAGGCTGTTTGAAAATTATTCTTTTATTCTAGAGAAAAACTTGGATCCCAGTTACCTAAATATTTTAAGGGTGTCCCCCGCCCTTAGGGGACTCTGGTCAATTTTATATTTAAAAACCAAGGTCCTTCTTCATTCACATTTCTAACTAAATGGACCAACCTAACCAAAGACAATTTAGAACATCAGTGGCCATTATAGGGAACTTTTGAAATCCCTAAATTTACTTTTATAAAAACCAAATGAGGGACTTCCCTGGTGGCAGAGTGGTTAAGAATCCACCTGCCAATGCAGGCGACACAGGTTTGAGCCCTGCTCCGGGAAGATCCCGCATGCTGCGGAGCAACTAAGCCCATGTGCCACAACTACTGAGTCTGTGCTCTAGAGCCCGCGAGCCACAACTACTGAGCCCGTGCTCTAGAGCCCGCGAGCCACAACTACTGAGCCCGTGTGCCACAACTACTAAGCCTGCGCTCTAGAGCCTGTGAGCCACAATTACTGAAGCCCGTGTGCCTAGAGCCGGTGCTCCGCAACAAGAGAAGCCACTGCAATGAGAAGCCTGCACACCACAAGGAATAGTAGCTCCTGCTTGCCGCAACTATAGAAAGCCCGCGCGCAGCAACAAAGACCCAAAACAGCCATAAATAAATAAATAAATAAATTTATTTATTTATTAAAAAAACCCCAAAAAACAAATGACTCTGACATCTTTTATTTGTTCCATTTCTGATGGTACTAGAGCTGACCCTGGAAACACTGATCATCTGTCACTACTGAATCAGCTACCACCCTCCTTATGGGCAAAATCTCTAACTAATATTGGCAAAATTCACAGTGCACCTCCCATCAAGGTTCAAACAGATTCCTCAAAACCTCTTCTCCAAATTAACCAATATCTTTTAAGTAATAAAGCAGCTCTTCAAGGCATAAAATCCCTGATAGATTACAAGGCTCAAGGTCTCATTATCCCTTGTACTAGTTTCTGTAATACTCCCATTTTACTGGTGAGAAAACCTAAGGGCAGAGGGTGGGGTTTTGTCTAGGACTTTTGAGTGATAAACAATGTTGTTATCCCTCCATGCTCTGTTGTTCCGAACTCTCATATGTTACTAACATCTATTCCCACTGGAAGCAAATTCTTTACTGTAACAGATTTATATAATGCATTCTTTAGTATTCCAGTTGAAGCTAGCCGATACCATTTTGCCTTTACTTGGGAAGAAAAACAACTCACCTGGGCAGTAATGCTTGCTCAAGGTTTTACTGAATATCCTTACTTCTCACAAATCCTGAAGGCTGATCTGCATGATATAAAGTTCCCTAGAGGTTCTACTTTGTTGCAATATATGGATGATTTGCTTCTTTACTCTCCTTCTCAAGCCTCCTCACAAGATAGCATCCACTTGCAAAAGCTTTTAGCATTAAAGGGACATAAGGCTGCCAAGGAAAAATTGCCGCTTGCCCAGATGATGACTCAATATTTAGGGTATCTAATATTAGAACAAGGGCTACACCTAGATCCAGAAGGTTTCATGGTGTCCTAAGTTTATCAAAACCCCAAACTCAGTCTAGTTGGTTACTGCCAAAGCTGGATTTCAAATTTCTCTCTTATGGCCAAACCTCTATATGTTTTACTTGACAACAGCAACAACCCTGAACCAACTTTATGGGAAAAACCGGATGACATAGCCTTTAAAGGCCTTAAAGGAGAGTTTGATGAACCTACCTACCCTTGGGCATCCCAATTACCAGATTCTCTTTTTCCTTTTTGTTTGTGAAAAGGAAGGAAATGGGGCTTCCCTGGTGGCACAGTGGTTAAGAATCCACCTGCCAACGCAGGGGACATGTGTTCGAGCCCTGGTCCAGGAAGATTCCCACATGCCACGGAGCAACGAAGCCTGTGTGCCACAACTACTGAGCCTGCGCTCTAGAGCCTCCGAGCCACAACTACTGAGCCCGAGTGCCACAACTACTGAAGCCTGTGCACCTAGAGCCCGTGCTCCACAGCAAGAGAAGCCACCGCAATGAGAAGCCCGTGCACCGCAACGAAGAGCAGCCCCCGCTCGCTGCAACTAGAGAAAGCCCGCGTGCAGCCATGAAGACCCAACGCAGCCAAAAATAAATAAATAAAATAATTAAAAAAAAAAAAAAAAGGAAATGTCCCTGGGGTACTCACTCCATAACACAGGGACCACCATCAACCCAGAGGGTATTATAGGCAGCAACTGGACCCTGTGGCATGGGGATAACTTCTTTGCCTTATAGCCATTATGGCCACCAAAAAAATCATCGTGGGATCCCCTTTAATGAGGTATGCTGTCTTTAAAGGAACCAAGAGCAGTGAAACCCCTGTCATGGTCCAAAGGGACATTTCTCCAAATGATAACTTAGAAAAATTGGCTAGAGAAGTCCAACAATTGACCTCAGAGAAGGAAAAATAAGATTGGAAATTAAACAGTTATTAGTTTAATAAAAAGAGAAACCTCTGGTTTGGACCAGGTAACAATCCAGTCCTATTGGAGACTCTAAAATTCCCACTCCAAACCACTGTACATGCATTAAACTATTGGTTTATTGATAAAATAATAGCATTCATGAATCAATATTGGTGGGGAAAACATTAAAAAGGCCTCATAAAGTGCCTACTTCACTTGTTCCACTTGTCTAAAATACAACACAGGGTAGCCTGTTCATTCTGCTCCCACACATTCCAGACTACCTAATGGACCATTCAAGGTCTGGCAAGTGGATTTCATACAACTTTCTTTGTCTTGTGGAAATAAATATATTTCAGTCATGGTCTGTATGTTTTCACACTGGACGGAAGCCTTTTCTTACAGACAGGCTACTGCCTCTTTTGTGGCTAATGTGCTCTTGGAAAAGATTATCCCTACCTGGGAACTCCTCTTGAACTTCATAATAATCAAGGAACCCATTACACTGGTTAGGTATTTCAACAAGTCTGCACTGTTTGGCTGGATTGACAACACTTTCACTACACTTACCACTGTTAATCCTCTGGTTTAGTCGAATGCACTAATGGCATTACTAAGACTAAACTGGAAAAATTCATAAAGGCCCTCCAAATTCCTTAGCCAAAAGCACTGCCACTGGTCTTCCTAAATCTTAGATCCACCCCCTTTTAGAACTCAAAAACTCTCACCCTTTGAGATAGTCATAGGATGCTCAATGCCCTTGGCTCCTGCTTCTTTACCCAAAACTGATAAATGGAAAGATACTCAACTGTTTCTATTAAAAGTAACCATGTTTTAGTACAACAATCTTTTCACAATGTACTCCCAGAAGATGAAGACCTTAAGCATTCACACTTTGCAACATAGAGATTTCATCTATTGGAAAAGATACCTCCCAGAAAGACTCTCTTCAACCTTGCTGGAAAGTTCCCTATCAGGTACTGCTAAACAACCCTTGTGCTTCCAAACTCCAGGGAATAGACTCTTGATTCACATGACACACCAAAAAAAAAAAAAGTACCAAACCCTAATTGGACCTGTATATCATCTGGTGACCTGAAAGTAAAGACTTCCCAGAATTGAAGCAGATGATATCTGATGAAACAGCTTTCCCAAGATATCTGGACCATGCCTGTTGGAAATTTGTCTAAACAACCTTTGATGATGACATAACACTTCAGATGATCTCAATGTCTATGATCTTGATAGCATATGGTCTTTTTTTTTCCATTAAATTATTATATAATTTAGAGAGTAAATATGGTCTATTTTTGCTTCTTTCCAATAGAATACATTTGATCACAATTTTTTTTTTATACAGCAGGTTCTTATTAGTCATCAATTTTATACATATCAGTGTATACATGTCAATCCCAATCATGCAATTCATCACACCACCACCCCCACCTCCCCACAGATTTCTCCCCTTGGGGTCCATACGTTTGTTCTCTACATCTGTGTCTCAATTTCTGCCCTGAAAACCGGTTCATCTGTACCATTTTTCTAGGTTCCACATGCATGCGTTAATACAAGATATTTGTTTTTCTCTTTCTGACTTACTTCACTCTGTATGACAGTCTCTAGATCCATCCACGTCTCAAATGATGCAATTTCGTTCCTTTTTATGGCTGAGTAATATTCCATTGTATATATGTACCACTTCTTCTTTATCCATTCATCTGTCGATGAACAGTTCGGTTGCTTCAATGACCTGGCTATTGTAAATAGTGTTGCAATGAACATTGGGGTGCATGTGTCTTTTTAAATTATGGTTTTCTCTGGGTATATGCCCAGTAGTGGGATTGCTGGATCATATGGTAATTCTATTTTTAGTTCCTTAAGGAACGTCCATACAGTTCTCCATAGTGGCTGTATCAGTTTACATTCCCACCAACAGTGAAAGAGGGTTCCCTTTTCTCCACACCCTCTCCAGCACTTGTTGTTTGTAGATTTTCTGATGAAACCCATTCTAACTGGTGTGAGGTGATACCTCACTGTAGTTTTGATTTGCATTTCTCTAATAATTCGTGATGTTGAGCAGCTTTTTATATGCTTCTTGGCCATCTGTATGTCTTCTTTGGAGAAATGTCTATTTAGGTCTTCTGCCCATTTTTGGATTGGGTTGTTTGTTTTTTTAATATCAAGCTGCATGAGCTGTTTATATATTTTGGAGATTAATCCTTTGTCCGTGGATTTGTTTGCAAATATTTTCTCCCATTCTGAGGGTTGTCTTTTCGTCTTGTTTATGGTTTCCTTTGCTGTGCAAAGGCTTTGAAGTTTCATTAGGTCCCATTTATTTTTGGTTTTATTTCCATTACTCTAGGAGGTGGATCAAAAAAGATCTTGCTGTGAATTATGTCAAAGGGTGTTCTTCCTATGTTTTCCTCTAGGAGCTTTATAGTGTCCGGTCTTACATTTAGGTCTCTAATCCATTTTGAGTTTCTTTTTGTGTATGGTGTTAGGGAGTGTTCTAATTTCATTCTTTTTCATGTAGCTGTCCAGTTTTCCCAGCACCACTTATTGAAGAAGATGTCTTTTCTCCATTGTATATCCTTGCCTCGTTTGTCATAGATTAGTTGACCATAGGTGCATGGGTTTATCTCTGGGCTTTCTATCTTGTTCCATTGATCTATGTTTCTGTTTTTGTGCCAGTACCATATTGTCTTGATTACTGTAGCTTTGTAGTATAGTCTGAAGTCAGGGAGTCTGATTCCTCCAGCTCCGTTTTTTTCCCTCAAGACTGCTTTGGCTATTCGGGGTCTTTTGTGTCTCCATACAAATTTTAAGATGATTTGTTCTAGCTCTGTAAAAAATGCCATTGGTAATTTGATAGGGATTGCATTGAATCTGTAGATTGCTTTGGGTAGTATAGTCATTTTCACAATATTGATTCTTCCAATCCAAGAACATGGTATTTCTCTCCATCTGTTGGTATCATCTTTAATCTCTTTCATCAGTGTCTTATAGTTTTCTGCATACAGGTCTTTTGTCTCCCTAGGTAGATTTATTCCTAGGTATTTTATTCTTTTTGTTGCAATGGAAAATGGGAGTGTTTCCTTAATTTCTCTTTCAGATATTTCATCATCAGTGTATAGGAGTGCAAGAGATTTCTGTGCATTAATTTTGTATCCTGTAACTTTACCAAATTCATTGATTAGCTCTACTAGCTTTCTGGTGGCATCTTTAGGATTCTCTATATATAGTATCATGTCATCTGCAAACAGTGACAGTTTTACTTCTTCTTTTCCAATCTGTATTCTTTTTATTTCTTTTTCTTCTCTGATTGCTGTGGCTAGGACTTCCAAAACTATGTTGAATAATAGCGGTGAGACTGGACATCCTTGTCTTGTTCCTGATCTTAGAGGAAATGTTTTCAGTTTTTCACCATTGAGAATGATGTTTGTTGTGGGTTTGTTGTATATGGCCTTTATTATATTGAGGTAGGTTCCCTCTATGCCCACTTTCTGGAGAGTTTTTATCATAAATGGGTATTGAATTTTGTCAAAAGCTTTTTCTGCATCTACTGAGATGATCATATGGTTTTTATTCTTCAATTTGTTAACATGGTGTATCACATTGATTGATTTGCATATATTGAAGAATCCTTGCATCCCTTTGATAAATCCCACTTGATCATGGTGTATGATCCTTTTAATGCATTGTTGGATTCTGTTTGCTAGTATTTTGTTGAGGATTTTTGCATCTATATTCATCAGTGATATTGGTCTGTAATTTTCTTTGTTTGTAGTATCTTTGTCTGGTTTTGGTATCAGGGTGATGGTGGCCTCATAGAATGAGTTTGGGAGTGTTCCTTCCTCTGCAATTTTTTGGAAGAGTTTGAGAAGGATGGTTTTAGCTCTTCTCTAAATGTTTCATAGAATTCACCTGTGAAGCCATCTGGTCCTGGGCTTTTGTTTGTTGGAAGGTTTTTAATCACAGTTTCAATTTCATTACTTGTGATTGGTCTGTTCATATTTTCTATTTCTTCCTGGTACAGTCTTGGAAGGTTATACCTTTCTAAAAATTTGTCCATTTCTTCCAGGTTGTCCATTTTATTGGCATAGAGTTGCTTGTAGTAGTCTCTTAGGATGCTTTGTATTTCTGCGGTGTCTGTTGTAACTTCTCCTTTTTCATTGCTAATTTATGGATTTGAGTCCTCTCCCTCTTTTTCTTGATGAGTCTGGCTAATGGTTTATCAATTTTGTTTATCTTCTCAAAGTACCAGCTTTTAGGGTTATTGATCTTTGCTAGTGTTTTCTTTGTTTCTATTTCATTTACTTCTGCTCTCATCTTTATGGTTTCCTTCCTTCTACTAACTTTGGGTTTTGTTTGTTCTTCTTTCTCTAGTTTCTTTAGGTGAAAGGTTATTTATTTGAGATTTTTCTTGTTTCTTGAGGTAGGCTTGTATAGCTATAAACTTCCATCTTAGAACTGCTTTTGCTACATCCCATAGGTTTTGGATCATCGTGTTTTCATTGTCATCTGTCTCTAGGTATTTTCTGATTTCCTCTTTGATTTCTTCAGTGATCTCTTGGTATTTTAGTAACGTAGTGTTTAGCCTCCATGTGTTTGTGTTTTTTACGTTTTTTCCCTTGTAATTGATTTCTAATCTCATAGAGCTGTGGCCAGACAAGATGGTTGATATGATTTCAATGTTCTTAAATTTACTGAGGCTTGATTTATGACCCAGGATGTGATCTATCCTGAAGAATGTTCCGTGCGCACTTGAGAAGAAAGTGTAATCTGCTGCTTTTGGATGGAATGTCCTATAAATATCAATTAAATCTAACTGGTCTATTGTGTCATTTAAACCTTCTGTTTCCTTATTTATTTTCATTTTGGATGATCTGTCCATTGGTGTAAGCGGGGTGTTAAAGTCCCCCACTATTATTGTTTTACTGTCGATCTCCTCTTTTACAGCTGTTAGCAGTTGCCTTATGTATTGTGGTGCTCCTATGTTGGGTGCATATATATTTATAATTGTTATATCTTTTTCTTGGATTGATCCCTTGATCATTATGTAGTGTCCTTCCTTGTGTCTTGTAACATTCTTTTTTTTAAAGTCTATTTTATGTGATATGAGTATTGCTACCCCAGCTTTCTTTTGATTTCCATGTGCATGGAATATCTTTTTCCATCCCCTCACATTCAGCCTGTATGTGTCCCTAGGTCTGAAGTGGGTCGCTTGTAGACAGCATATATATGGGTCTTGTTTTTGTATCCATTCAGCAAGCCTTTGTCTTTTTGTTGGAGCATTTAATCCATTCACGTTTAAGGTAATTATCGATATGTATGTTCCTATGACCATTTTCTTAATTGTTTTGGGTTTGTTTTTGTAGGTCCTTTTCTTCTCTTGTGTTTCCCACTTAGAGAAGTTCCTTTAGCATTTGTTGTAGAGCTGGTTTGGTGATGGTGAATTCTCTTAGCTTTTGCTTGTCTTTAAAGCTTTTGATTTCTCCATCGAATCTGAATGAGATCCTTGCCAGGTAGAGTAATCTTGGATGTAGGTTCTTCCCTTTCATCACTTTAAGTATTTCATGCCACTCCTTTCTGGCTTGTAGAGTTTCTGCTGAGAAA
The DNA here is from genome assembly GCF_965194805.1 of Balaenoptera borealis. Lineage (NCBI taxonomy): Eukaryota > Metazoa > Chordata > Mammalia > Artiodactyla > Balaenopteridae > Balaenoptera > Balaenoptera borealis. The sequence goes on along the minus strand of NC_138860.1, from coordinate 55,075,750 downwards.
TCAGCTGTTAACCTTACGGGAGTTCCCTTGTATGTTATTTGTCGTTTTTCCCTTGCTGCTTTCAACAATTTTTCTTTGTCTTTAATTTTTGCCAATTTGATTACTATGTGTCTCGGCGTGTTTCTCCTTGGGTTTATCCTGTATGGCACTCACTGCGCTTCCTGGACTTGGGTGGCTATTTCCTTTCCCATATTTGGGAAGTTTTCGACTATAATCTCTTCAAATATTTTCTCGGGTCCTTTCTCTCTCTCTTCTCCTTCTGGGACCCCTATAATTCGAATGTTGTTGCATTTAATGTTGTCCCAGAGGTCTCTTAGGCTGTCTTCATTTCTTTTCATTCTTTTTTCTTTAGTCTGTTCCGCAGCAGTGAATTCCACCATTCTGTCTTCCAGGTCACTTATCCGTTCTTCTGCCTCAGTTATTCTGCTATTGATTCCTTCTACTGTAGTTTTCATTTCAGTTACTGTATTGGTCATCTCTGTTTGTTTGTTCTTTAATTCTTCTAGGTCTTTGTTAATCATTTCTTGCATCTTCTCAATCTTTGCCTCCATTCTCTTTCCGAGGTCCTGGATCATCTTCACTATCATTATTCTGAATTCTTTTTCTGGAAGGTGGCCTATCTCCACTTCATTTCGTTGTTTTTCTGGGGTTTTATCTTGTTCCTTCATCTGGTACATAGCCCTCTGCCTTTTCATCTTGTCTATCTTTCTGTGAATGTGGTTTTTGTTCCACAGGCTGCAGGACTCTAGTTCTTCTTGCTTCTGCTGTCTGTCCTCTGGTGGATGAGGCTATGTAAGGGGCTTTTGCAGGTTTCTTGATGGGAGGGACTGGTCACCATATAGTCTTTACATAAAAAGTGCGTAAGAGGTCTCCCTCCTATCTCTCCTTGTTACTGAAATGTGACCTCAATAGATTCCCAATCTCTGCACTTTCCCTCTGATGTGAGACACTACAACCAGGAAAAGTCTTTCCTGGCATCGAGGGGAAAAAACTTCTGAAACTGGAAAACCTGATTCATGTTCAGCAATGCTTTCACAGAAAGATCTTGATCAAAAGGGGGAAATGTAAAAGACTTAAATAGAAACCTCAATTAAAATAGAGTTGGAAGACCAGAAGGGGCAGCTCTCACACCCTATGACGAGAGCAGAGCCCAAGAGGAAGAAGAAAGACTCTTTCTTGTTGCCTGCCAACAGTTCAGCCAATGAGAGACAGTCACAACTCAGCCAATAAAAGGACAAGGACTCTTTGTTTACTATAGCCCTCACAACTTCCTTTTCCCCTCTATAAAGAGTTCTCCTCTCCATTTTGTTGGGGACTTGCACGTGACTCACCATAGTTGCAAACTCTGAATTGCAATTCTTTGATGATCCTGAATAAACCCATTTTTGCTACAGAAATAACTGGCAATCTGTTTTAGGTCCACAATTACATATAGAGGAACAAGATCACCAATTTGTCAGCAGAAGCAATGCTAGCCAATACAATATATCTTTTTAAGATGATGAAAGAAAAAACCTGTCAACCTAGAAATATTATTTAAAAATAAAGATATTTTGAGACAAACTAAAGCTGAGATAGCAGCAGATATGCACTGTAAGAACTGTTAAAGGAAGTTCTTATAACACATGAAAACTCAGATTTAAACAAAATGATGAAGAGTGCTGGAAATGATCAATATGTGCGTAAATATAAAAGATGTTTGCTTATTTGTCTTTTAATTTTCTTAACAGATAATTGCCTGTTTAAAGCATAAATAATAACAATGCATTATGTTATGTTATAATAAACAGAAGTAACATATAGGACAGCAAAAGTACACAGGATAGAAGGGGAAAATAGATGTATATTGGAAGGTTCTTCCGTAATATAAAGTGGTATAATCTGATGACAGACTGTGATAAGTTAAACATGAATATTATAAACCTTAGAGAAACCACTAGAAAAGTAAAAGAAACAGTATAGCTAATAAGCTATTAAAGGAGATAAAATGAATTATAAATACTTAATTAAAAAAAAGAAAATGAGGAATACGGGGACAAAGAACAGATAGGACAAATAGACAACAAATAGCAAGATGGCAGACAAATACCCAACAAGTAAATGTAGATGGTCTAAACACTACAATTAAAAGGCAGAGATGATAAGACTTGATAAAAGAGCAAGAGCAACTCTACGCTATCTGTAAGAAACACACTTTAAATTAAAAAAAAAGATTTTTAAAATGAGAAGATACACCATGCAAACATTAATCATAAGAAAGCTGTGATGGCTCTACTACTATCTGAAAAAGTAGACTTCTGACCTAAATAGACATTTCTCCGAAGAAGATATACAGACTGCCAACAAACACATGAAAGGATGCTCAACATCGCTAATCATTAGAGAAATGCAAATCAAAACTACAATGAGGTATCACCTCACACCAGTCATAAGGGCCATCATCAAAAAATCTACAAACGATAAATGCTGGAGAGGGTGTGGAGAAAAGGGAACCCTCTGGCACTGTTGGTGGGAATGTAAATTGATACAGCCACTATGGACAACAGTATGGAGGTTCCTTAAAAAACTAAAAATAGAACTACCATATGACCCAGCAATCCCACTACTGGGCATATACCCTGAGAAAACCATAGTTCAAAAAGAGTCATGTACCACAATGTTCACTGAAGCTCTATTTACAATAGCCAGGATGCGGAAGCAACCTAAGTGTCCATGGACAGATGAATGGATTAAGAAGATGTGGCACATATATACAATGGAATATTATTCAGCCATAAAAAGAAACGAAATTGAGTTATTTGTAGTGAGGTGGATGGACCTAGAGTCTGTCATACAGAGTGAAGTAAGTCAGAAAGAGAAAAACAAATACCATATGCTAACACATATATATGGACTCTAAAAAAAGAAAAAAATGGTTCTAGAGAACCTAGGGGCAGGACAGGAATAAAGATGCAGACATAGAGAATGGACTTGAGGACATGGGGAGGGGGAAGGGTAAGCTGGGACGAAGTGAGAGAGTGGCATGGACATATATACACTACCAAATGTAAAGGTAGCTAGTGGGAAGTAGCTGCATAGCACAGGGAGATCAGCTCGGTGCTTTGTGACCACCTAGAAGGGTGGGATAGGGAGGATGGGAGGGAGACACAAGAGGGGGGAGATATGGGGATATATGTATATGTATAGCTGATTCACTTTGTTATACAGCAGAAACTAACACACCATTGTAAAGCAATTATACCCCAATAAAAATTTTTAAAAATAATAAATAAATGAACTAATACTTGATAAATTAAAAAAAAAAAAAAGAAAATGAAAAAGAAAAAGTAGATTTCTGGGAATTCCCTGGCAGTCCAGTGGTTAGGACTTGGAGCTTTCACTGCTGTGGCCCAGCTTCAATCCCTGGTCACGGAACTAAGATCCCACGAGCTGTGTGGTGCACCCAAAAAAAAAAAAAAGAAAAAAGAAAAAGTAGACTTCAGGACAAGGAACATAACCAGGAATAAGAGTAATATTTTATAATTAAATAAGGGTCAATTTTTTTAAAAATCCTAAATGCGTATATATGTAAAACAGAGCTTCAAGATACACAAAGCAAAAACTGACAGAACTGAATTGGAACAGATAACTCCACACTTGTGTTTGCAGATTTCAACACTCTTCTGTCAATAGTTCAAAGAATAAGTAGAGAGAAAGTCAAAAAAGATATAAAAGATGAAAAATAGTATCAGAAACAAATTGAACAAATTAATATTTACATAAAATCTTAAATGGCAAAAATATGCATTCTTTTCAAGTGCCTGTAAACTATTTACCAAGACAAACTATGTGCCAGACCATTAAACAAATCTCAGTACATTTAAAAGAATGAAACTATACAAGTGTGGTCTCTGACCAAACAGACCTAGAGTAGAAATCAATAACAAGAGACACCTGGCACAAATCTCCAAATACTTGGAGATTTAAAAACACATTCTTAAGTAACTCAGGGCTCAAAAAAGAAATCACAAGGAAATGAGAAACAGTATTGAACTAAAAGATATTGAAAACACAATATATTAAAACTTATGTAATACAGCTACAACAATGCTTAGATAGGAAATTATATCTCTTAATGTCTATATTAGTAAAGCAGAAAGTTTAACATTAATAATGTAATAACTTGCAGCTTAACTTATGAAGCTAGGGAAAAAGCAAATTACAGAAAACACAAGTATAAATATGGTAGTAATAAAAAGCAGAAACCAATAAAATAAAAAGACAAAAATAGGTAAAAAATTATTAAAACCAAAAGCTAGTTCTTGAAATAAAGTTGATAAATCTCTACAAAAAGAGAGAAAATGTAAGGTAACAATATCAGGAATGAAGGTATATCACTAGACATCCTACAGATGTTAAAAAAGATAGAGAATAAATAGAAACAACTTTATGCCAATAAAATTGACATATAGTGAAATAAATAAATCCTATGAAAGATGCAATTCCCCAAAATCAAAGAACAAATCAGAAAATAGAGGAGGAAGGAACACTTCCAAATTCAGTTTGCGAGTCAAACAAAGCAAAAGACATTATTAAAAAATTACAGACCAGTTACCTTTATAAACAGACGTGTAAACCTGTAACAAAATCTCAGTAAACATAATCAGCCATATATAAAAAGAATAATATATCATGCCCAAGTGGTTTCTATCCAGATATTCTAGTTGGTTTAACAATTTTTTTTAGATAATGAATGCAATTAACATTTTTAACAGAATAGAAGAGAAAAATCATGTAATTACAATTGACATGGAAAATGCATTTGACAGAATTCAACACATTCATAATAAAAACTCTCAGGAAACTAAGAATAGAAAGGAATTTCCTCAAGGTGATAAGGAATACCTATGAACAACTTCCAGCTAACATTATACTTAATGGTGAAATGTTAAACTCTTTCTCTCTCAGACTGGGAGCAAGGGGAGGATGCGTGCATTCACCACTTCTATCTAACACTATATTAGAGGTCCTACCCAGTGCAATCGTCAAAGAATTGTCTTTATTTGTAAATGACATGGCTGCCTATGTAGAACATCTTTAAAAATCTTCAAAACAGCTGCTACAACTAATACACTGACCCAGTAGGGTTGTCAGATATAAGGTCATTATATGAAAATCAATTTATTTCTATAAACTAGCAGTGAATATTTAGCAAATGAAATTTTTTAAAAACACCATTTATAATAACATCAAAGTATAAACTGCTTAGAGACAAACCTAAAATATAAGTAAGACCTACGTGTTGACAATTATAAAACAACACTGAGAGATATTAAAGAATACCTAAATAAACTGACATATATACCATATTCATGGACCAGACACTCCCATAAAATAAGGATGGTTTTATGTATAAGCCTTGGTACTCATGATGATAAACAACTTTTTTTTAACCTGAAGAAACAGATACTTATTAAACAAAATCAGAATATACCCCTTTCCTTATTTAGTTTTTTTTCCCAAATGTTGATAAGCATTATGTTAAACTGACTTCTCCTCTCAGAATGAGAATAATAAATAATTCTGTAGAAAGAATGGAATATTTTATATTAACAAATCAAATATTTAAACCAAGTGGAAAAATTTCTATAAAAAGTTGATCAAGAAGAAATAGAAAACATGAATCATCCTACAGGCATTAAAAAAAAAAAAAAAGAATCAACTGTCAAAAAATTTTTCCGGGCTTCCCTGGTGGCACAGTGGTTGAGCGTCTGCCTGCCAATGCAGGGGACACGGGTTCGAGCCCTGGTCTGGGAAGATCCCACATGCCGTGAAGCGACTAGGCCCGTGAGCCACAACTACTGAGCCTGCGCGTCTGGAGCCTGTGTTCCGCAACAAGAGAGGCCGCGATAGTGAGAGGCCCACGCACCGCGATGAAGAGTGGTCCCCACTTGCCACAACTAGAGAAAGCCCTCGCACAGAAACGAAGACCCAACACAGCCATAAATAAATAAATAGATGAATAAAATTAAAAAAAAAAAAGAATGGCCTGTCTAAACAGGCTCTATACATCCTTTAAAAAAAAAAAATTTTTTTTCCACCTCAGGCTTATATGATTTTACCTACAATTTCAATCAAATAGTCAAGAAAGGAGTAATTCCAATCGTACACAAATCTTCCACAGGAAAGAAAAGAAAGGCGCATTCCCTAACTTGTTTTATGAAGCTAATGTAACTATAAAATCAAAACTTGACAAGGACAATGCAATACAGAAAAATTATAGGCCAATGTTATTCATGAAAATAGATGGAAAAATCCTAAACAAAATAGCAGGAAGTCAGTTTTAACAATGTGTAAGGATAATATATCTTAAACAAGTTGGGCTTATTCCAACAATGCAAGATTGGTTTAACATTAGAAAAAAAAATGTTACCTATTTTTACATCAATATTTCAAAGAGAAATATATCATCTTCAATAGGTACAAAAGAAAGCAATAATATACTTCAGCATTCATATATGATAATAAATCTTAACAAGCTGACAACTGAAAAAGAAACTTCCTTCTAAGGGTATCTACAAAAATCCTAAAGCAGAAATCATATATAATCATGACATATTCAAAAGTTTTCCCTTTGGTGAGTAACAAGATAATGATGCCAGATATCAACATTTCCATTCAGTATTATACTAAAGCTCCTGGCCATTGGAATAAGTCAAAATGAATAAAATGTATCAAGGTACCAAAACTGGAAAGGTAGATTAAACTTTCATTACTTGTGGATCATATTATTGTGTACATAAAAAAATACAAGAAAATGTAGAAATGAGTAATTAAAATTGATAAGAGTTTAGCAAGATTGCTGGATTTAAAAATGGGGACAATAATGCACCATTCTTCAGGGACTGTTATGATACCTTCTCTCTTAAAATAAAAAATTGGTTTACTTGAATAGACAGAATACATGTGTGGTAAAAATCCAAACAGTACAAAAGAATAGAGAAGTGAGCATCTCCCACCTCCCTGTTCTGAGTCCCTGAAGCAATTACTATGATTAGATATGAAATCTTTCCAAATAAATTAGCATCATTACTGTGAAGTTCAATTGTATGGTAATTATCTACTGATTCTTTCCTCTTCTTATCTTGTTTGAGTTTAGGGTATCAAACAACTCTACTTCCAATTTGGGATCTCATCCTTGTTAAAGTGACAAGCTATATTTTATATTCAATTCTAAGCCCCTTGATCACCTAAGAGAGGTCTTTCGGCCTCTCTTACCAAAAAAAGCAGCTCCACAGAATTCACTTCTGTATTCTGGGACATATTAGTAATTGGCCATCAGAACGAAATGGGCCTAAATCTGTATCCCTAAAGTCAAATTAACAAAATATGCAGACAAACTATGCTATACAGACAGCTCAAGTGGCAGAGTGGAATAAACACAGTCACTGTAGTCAGATACACTTGAGTTCAAAGCTCTAACACTTCCAAACTATGTCATCTTGGACAAGTTACCAAACCTCTCTGAATCTCAGTCTCCTCAACTGTAAAATAAAACTGAGCTAATGAAAACTGAGCTAATAGAGCTAAGGGAAAGGAAAAGGGAAAAGGGAAAGGGAAGAGGGAAGAGGGAAGAGGGAAGAGGGAAGAGGGAAGGGAAGGGAGAAAAACTTGAGGGCTTCCCTGGTGGCACAGTGGTTAAGAATCCGCCTGCTAATGCAGGGGACACGGGTTCGAGCCCTGGTCCGGGAAGATCCCACGTGCCGCGGAGCAACTAAGCCCATGCGTCATAACTGCTGAGCCTGCGCTCTAGAGCCCGCGAGCCACAACTACTGAAGCCCGCGCGCCTAGAGCCCGTGCTCTGCAACAAGAGAAGCCACCCAATGAGAATCCCATGCACCGCAACGAAGAGTAGCCCCTGCTCGCCGCAACTAGAGAAAAGCCCGCACACAGCAACAAAGACCCAACACAGCCAAAAATAAAAATAAATAAATAAATTTACTTTAAAAAAAAAAAAGAAAAGAAAAAAAGGAAAACTTGAGCTGAGTTGTTATGATTAAATGAGACACATATGTATCTGGCATATAGAATGCATCTTATAAGTGATTGTTTTTAAGTGAGGGAAAGTTCTTTTTAAAAAAGAGAAGGTAGTCAAAACTCAAAAATCATGAGAAGATGAAAGATTGTTTAATAATAATTGGTTATTAGATTTGGGCATTAGATGATATTAGTGACCTCAGAGGCAACTCTACCTAATGGTCAAAACTGTAGGATAAAGGGCCTTTGCACAAGTCCTTGGAGCTAACTCAGCCTTTAGAACTTAGCTTTGACAGAAGCTTCTGGAAAAAGCTTTCCCTCATCTCCAAGGTGATATGGTAATTCACCAAATTGCTTCTACAGAGAGAATAAATGTCCATTATCCCAGCACTTTCAGGATATGATAGTGGCTTCACCATAAAGTTAATTAATTTCATGCCATTTAAACTCATCTATCATTATCCATCAATTTATCATCATTAGGGTAGATATTACATGCCAAGCATTGTGCTGGTTACTGGGGTTCTGAAGATAAATGAGACATGATGTCTGATCTTGAGATTATAAACTAGAAGGGGAAATGGACTTTTAAAAAGAAAACTACTACGTGTATTATTATAGTATAAGAAATACAGAGTTCAAAGGGTAACTGAGGAAGCAAGAAGGAAAGGGTAACTGAGGAAGCAAGAAGGAAATGGACTTTTAAAAAGAAAACTACTACGTGTATTATTATAGTATAAGAAATACAGAGTTCAAAGGGTAACTGAGGAAGCAAGAAGGAAAGTGGGAGAGATGAGAGGTTTCACAGACAAGGCCACAAATGGAACATGGAAGAGTAATAGTTGAAATTTCTCAAGAGAATAGATGGAGGATATTTTAGGCAAAGGGACATGGTCATGGAAATGCCATGAGCTTGAAAGAAAAGGTGCTTTGGGGTGATGAGAAATTTTGAATCAGCCTGTGTTATCAGTTGATGAGATAAGAACAACAGGTTGGGGTAAACATGCAAACTAACTCTCTTATACCAGAGTCAGGATTTTATTTATGGATAACAAGGAGTCAGTAGCAAGGAGAAGATAGGATTAGATTTACTCTTGGTGTTCTATTCCCTCAGTGATGTCTCAACCCCTGACCCCACGCCCCAGGCCCTAGGGTCATCCTTAATCCTATCCCTTAACAAAACTCTTCAATTCACATGTATTAAGTTCAGCAACTGAAATTCTTGGAAAAAGTAAAAAAATAAAAAATTTAAGTTGTGTGCCAGTAGGTGGGAGATAATAACTGTATCCTCAAAATAGTTCAAAAGATTTTTTTTGAAGTGAATATATTGAAATACCTTTAAATAAACATGTTTGTAATATGTGAGGTCAACTTTAACATTTTTAAAAGGAAACTGAATACAGAAAAAATACTGATTAAATCGTTTAATAACCTATCTATCTGAACTCTCTACTTCTAATCTCCTTTCATTACAATGCACTCTACATAACTGCTATGAAAATATTCTTATGTGATAATCTCATCTCCCTGTACAGTGGGCTTTAGCAGCTTACTACTCCCTATAGAAGATAGCCCAAACTTCTTTTTCTGTATGGCATTCCAGACTGTATACTCTGGTATCTCTCCAGCCTCATTCCCCAAGAGAGTTTCTATCGCAACTTCCTACGTGTACTATATTAAAAGTTTCCTACACATCTGCTACGGTTTCCCTTATCCACACCTTTGTTCACACTTTTCTCCAACCTGAAGGCAGTGTAGCAGAAAGAGTATGCGTTTTGGAGTAAGGTAGACCTGGATTCAAATTTCAACTCTACTACTCCTTATTCAGTTGTGTTCTCTTGGGTAAGTGAGTTAACCTCTCTGAACCTCAATTTCACTTGTAAACAGACATCAAAAGTATATAACTTAAAAGATTTATAGTGATGATTTTGAATTAAGATAACACTTATTATATACTGCCTGGTTGGTAGTAACCAGATGCTGGTTTATGGTCTTCTGTCCAGATATGTCCTTTCATTGTCTTAAGCCTTCTGAAACTCTTTTTGTATTTATGAAGACCAGCACAAAAGCCAGTATCTTCATAAAGCCTTTTATAATTCTCCCATTTGGAAGTAATCTCTCCCCTCTAGGACCAATATTTTCAGTGATAATTCTCTTGTAAGGATTTCTTTCATTCAGGCTTATACCACAGTTATTTGTTTAAAAATATTTGTGTTTCCTAGGTTGTAAACCATCTAAATGCAGACATTATATTTTTTACATTGCAAAATTAATATTTGATCAATTAACAAGTAGCTATCTAGCTATGTTGATTAATGTATAAAATATTGAAGATGACAGCAACATTTATTATTTATCAATAATCATTTACCTTGAGTTCCCCACCTATCTCAATACTTTCTATATATTTTCTGATTTTATTCCACAATATTATGTAGAAGATACCATTGTTCTGATTTCACAGAAGAGCAAACTGAGGCATGAAAAGGTTAGTAACTTTCCCAAAGGTTCAAAGCTAATATTTAGAGGAGAGAGGAAGGAAACCTGGCAACCTGACTCCAGTAATCTTAATCAGAACACCACCCTAAGACAGAACTTAGAAATGACACACGCCTCCACCCACCATTTAGATGTTTAAAGCACAACCTTGCTCAATAAGGATCTCAAAAATTTCAGAAACATTTTCTCCCCCAAAACAACTTTATGGTCTGTGTTATAAAACTAAGGAAGGAAAGTTCCTTGAAGCTCTTTTTTTGGGGGAAAAAAACACCTAGACATATAATCTTTAAAATTGAGTCTCTCTTTCAAGTGATAGAACACTATTAGTGACATGGCAAATGTGAAGTATACTGAAATACTATTCACATTTGTCCTCTAAAAGCAAGAGCTGCAGTTGAGATAGCTAGCAAAAACTAATGTAAGCGGTCTGTCTTCAAGTTTGTCCTACAGGCACTGAACTTTCTTCTTAAAGTGTTCACTAAGTTAAAACTGTACATGCGTTTAAGCCCTTTAGACAAGCACCTGACATGATGAAAAAGATAAATCACTATGTACGACATACAGTACCTGCAAATACAATTCCCTAGGGGACACAGAGAAGTGTAGAAGATGGCTGAATTTAATATTCTTCCTTAAAGATATATATCTTTAAGGAGGAATATTAAAAATATATGAAGAAAGAAGTATATAAAAATTTGAGATAACTAGCCTTCAAACAATAACAACCACATTATATCTGTTATATCACAATCTACCCTATATGTTAATTCCTTAATATTCTCTCTATAGAGGCTCATTCTCTTTTTTATGAACACAGATATCTTGTTTGCTCATTGCCAATAAAGAGTGTTAATTTGGAGTACGACTGCAGTGTTACTACAAATAAAAGACCATACATACTTCAGGTTCTTTTCATACCAAGGTTATAAACACAAAAATAGAAGTAGGGCCTTTTGCCTCACTTTTTTCTTTCTTTGAGGTGGGGTGAGAGGGTGGTAACATTTGTATTCAAAATGCATCTTGAAAATTAAAATGGCTTTTCTCCTCATGTAGGAGTTCATGGATTCTGTGTACAGCTGAATCTGATTTTCATTCAGGAACCTATAGCCACAGAACACTTTCAAATGAATTTGCCCTTTAAGCTTTTCTGTTTATTTATGACCTACAGTTACCTTATGAGCATCCTCTTCCTCTCCTGTGAGATGAAATGCAAATATAATATGCAGAGATTCTTAGGAGGTTTTCTTCCATCAATGTTCTGTTAAGTGATACTATTCAATTGTCCAATTTTTCCACTCCTTTGTACTTCCTTCAAACCATCCCAAAGCCTTTATATACTTCCCTATGGTACCCTCTGATTTAAATACAAAGAAAGAAAATACTCCAAGTGCTAACATTTTGTTGGTTCACCTTATGGAGCTGTAGTGGATTTCCTGACAGGCAGAATCATTCTTCTATTAAAACCACTTATAGAGGTTCTCTTTTATCAAGTTTCTCTTGTTCTTTTTTTTTTTTTTTTTTTTTTTTTAACCCAGGCTTTCTGTCTTCAGGGATGCCAGGACCCAGGGTCAGGCTTTGCACAGCTGTTTCACTTGTTCCACAAATAGTTACTGAGCTCAGTGTCAGGCTCTAGCTTCAGTGCTGGGGATGCAGCCATGAGCAAGGCAGATGGCGCCTGCCCTCAAGGTCTTTTTTTTTTAAATTTATTTTTTTATACAGCAGGTTCTTATCAGTCATCCATTTTATACACATCAGTGTATACATGTCAATCCCAATCGCCCAGTTCATCCCACCACCACCCCCACCTCCTGCTGCTTTCCCCCTCTTGGTGTCCATACGTTTGTTCTCTACATCTGTGTCTCTACTTCTGCCCTGCAAACCGGTTCATTTGTACCATTTTCTAGGTTCCACATATATGCATTAATATATGATACTTGTTTTTCTCTTTCTGACTTACTTCACTCTGTATGACAGTCTCTAGATCCATCCACGTCTCAACAAATGACTCAATTTCGTTCCTTTTTATGGCTGAGTAATATTCCATTGTATATATGTACCACTTCTTCTTTATCCATTCATCTGTTGATGGGCATTTAGGTTGCTTCCATGACCTGGCTATTGTAAATAGTGCTGCAAAGAACATTGGGGTGCATGTGTCTTTTTGAATTACAGTTTTCTCTGGGTATATGCCCAGTAGTGGGATTGCTGGGTCATATGGTACTTCTGTTTTTAGTTTTTTAAGGAACCTCCATACTGTTCTCCAGAGTGGTTGTATCAATTTACATTCCCACCAACAGTGCAGTCCCTTTTCTCCACACCCTCTCCAGCATTTGTTGTTTGCAGATTTTCTGATGATGCCCGTTCTAACTGGTGTGAGGTGATACCTCACTGTAGTTTTGATTTGCATTTCTCTAATAATTCGTGATGTTGAGCAGCTTTTTATATGCTTCTTGGCTCCACACCCTCTCCAGCATTTATTGTTTGTAGATTTCTTGTTGATGGCCATTCTGACTGGTGTGAGGTGATACTTCATTGTAGTTTTGATTTGCATTTCTCTAATAGTTAGTGATGTTGAGCAGCTTTTCATGTGCTTCTTGGCCATCTGTATGTCTTCTTTGGAGAAATGTCTATTTAGGTCTTCTGCCCATTTTTGGATTGGGTTGTTTGTTTTTTTAATATTGAGCTGCATGAGCTGTTTATATATTTTGGAGATTAATCCTTTGTCCGTTGATTCATTTGCAAATATTTCCTCCCATTCTGAGGGTTGTCTTTTCGTCTTGTTTATGGTTTCCTTTGCTGTGCAAAAGCTCTGAAGTTTCATTAGGTCCCATTTGTTTATTTTTGTTTTAATTCCATTACTCTAGGAGGTGGATCAAAAAAGATCTTGCTGTGAATTATGTCAAAGAGTGTTCTTCCTATGTTTTCCTCTAGGAGTTTGATAGTGCCCGGTGTTACATTTAGGTCTCGAATCCATTTTGAGTTTATTTTTGTTATGGTGTTAGGGAGTGTTCTAATTTCATTCTTTTACATGTAGCTGTCCAGTTTTCCCAGCACCACTTACTGAAGAGACTGTCTTTTCTCCGTTGTATATCCTTGCCTCGTTTGTCATAGATTAGTTGACCATAGGTGCGTGGGTTTATCTCTGGGCTTTCTATCTTGTTCCATTGATCTATGTTTCTGTTTTTGTGCCAGAGTTTCTCTTGTTTTTGGATCTCGGAGTTACACGCGTTTCACTGTTGTCTGGATCTGATTTATCAGGAGAGTCCCCCAATTTACCCAGAGTGGTTATTTACCTTAATACAGACATAGATCTATGCTGCACATGGGGAGAGCCCACAGAAAGATATTCAAACATTGGTTCCAAGATGATCTCCAATGGTTTTTAAATAAATGCCACTGGTAAGACAAACAGTTTTTTTTTTGTCCCTGACCTTTCTTTCAGCATGTGGTTTTTCAGAAATGACTTAGTAAAAATGTATGTAAATATGTCTAAGAGAGAATGAATATAAAACCACAATCTATCAATAAGAGGTCCTGCTCTTTAAAATGTTACAGTCAGCCTTCCTGCATTCTATAAAGGATGCAAAACTGAGTGAATTAGTTGTTTGAACTGTATTTTCAAGACAGACAATAAATAAAATTTGTGATCCTAGAATCTAAGGTTCTCATTTTACTTATCTCATTGTCTCATTTTACTACCTTACAGAGATAGTTAAAAACCAAAACCAAAACCAAAACCAAAACAAAAAAAACCAAAAAAAAACACCCCAAAACAAAAAACAAACTTCTATCATCATCACATAACTATTTGTTGAGAACTATAGGCCAGTTACTTTGTTAAGGACTATATAAATTATTTCACTTAATCCACCTACCAATCTGTTGTATCTATTACAGATATTAATCTATTTTTATCCTCAATTAACAAAGGAAAAACATGGTCTTAAAGGGACTTAATAACTTGTCCAAAACCATACACACAACTATAGCATAGCAAAGCCATGATCAACATATGGAGACTGATAAAATACACCAATTGATAGTTTTTAGCATATTGATTTGGTAAGTTTATCACATGACTGGCCCTGACCTGAATTTATAAACTCAGAAGGGAAGGAGAAAAGAGTCTTAGGTGAGCATTTGATATGTATGGGAGAACCTCATCTCTCAGACATTATATATGGATATTACATCTCAAGTCTCATATATCTAGATTCCTAAAAGGCTTATTATACGAAGAATTTGGTCTTTTATTTATCTCCCCACAAGTATGATTTCAAGTAATATCATTAGAGAAAAGGACTTGGCCACAGAAATAAGGTGGAAGGCAGTATGCTATGTAGTCAGTACAGACAGTGGCGGTGCCAGGCTAACACCCACCCCTCCAACCCAATTTAAGATCTTGGAGACTGGAGTTTCTTTGTCACAAGGGAACACTTTCAAGACTACCCAGTTAAACACAAATGCTCTCTTTCCTCCCCACTGGTATCCTTTCTTAGGATGATACTGGGTCCCTTTCTAATCCCAAACTATAAAGACTATTATGAATAGAAACATATAGTCATAATCTATGATTAACAGAATAATGGGTCATTATTTTAGTAAAATATATTACCTTCATCACACTTCAACTCTTTTTGATTCATTTAAACAAATACCTACTCTTATAACTAACTTACCTAATAGGAGGAAATGAATTATACTGCTAATCGAAAGAACTTCTAGATTTGCTGGCTGGCTTATTATATTTTCAATTCTAAAATTCTTAAGCTTTATAAATAAGAGTTTTCTATAAATAATGAAAGTATTCCATGTTGAAGATTTTTTTATAATCATTCTAAGACAAGGTGGACCACATATTTTTATGGCAAACAGATGGTGTTCTAGGTGCTGGATATCTCTTACATTGCATGACTAGATTTAAGAAACAGTAGCATTAATCAGCCAGAAGACATAAGTGCATACGAAATTCAAATTTTATCTAAAGGTAAAAGAGCCGAAGGTGATCATGAATATAAACACAAAATGATAGCCCATTATATTTTACCACTGGAATCTGTCTCTACCAAATAAGTATGAAAATCAGCATTCATTAAACATAATTTGGTATAACGTGCTTCTCTCTCTGGGAATACAGCCATATACACATATACAGATTAGTCTAGTGAGTATAATTTCTTTGTAGGGCTTCCTCTAAGATGTTTGGCTATTTTGAAAGTCTAACTTAATACAGCAAGAACTTACTCAAACTTCAAAGTAGTAAAAAATCATGTCTAAGTGTCCATTTGGAAAGATATGTATGTATAGACAGAAACACACAGCACACACAGACACACAGACACACACACACCAGAATCACCAGATTACCATATTTCCTCTCTGCCCCCAACTTACTTGTTTTCTGATAAGACGTAATCATTTTATTTGGTATCCGTAGGAACTTGCATTCACAATTAGAACATACCTAACATGTACTGTTATCAGGGGTGGTTATCAAAAATATTTTAAAAACTTTAGCCAGACTCATCAAGTAAAAAGAAAAAGGGCCCAAATAAATAAAATCAGAAATGAAAGAGAAGTTACAACCAACACTAAAGAAATAATAAAGGATCATAAGAAATTACTATGAACAATTATACACTAATAAAATGGACAACACAGAAGAAATGGATAAATTTCTAGAAATGTACAATCTCCCAAGACTGAATCAGAAAGAAATACAGAATATGAACAGACCAATTACCAGTAATGAAATTGAATCAGTAATAAAGAAAATTCCCAACAAACAAAAGTCCAGGATCAGATGGATTCACATGTGAATTCCACCAAACATTTAAAGAAGAATCAATGCCTATACTTCTCAAACTATTCTAAAAAACTGAAGAGGAAGGAATGCTTCTGAAAGCATTCTACAAGGCCAGCATCACCCCGAAACCAAACCCAGACAAAGGTATCACAAGAAAAAGAAAATTACAGGCCAGTATCACTGATGAACACAGCTGCAAAAATCCTTGACAATATATTAACAAACTGAATTCAACAATACATTAAAATGATCATATAGCATGAACAAGTGGGATTTATCCCAGGGACACAAGGATGGCTCAGTATCTGCAAATCAATGTGCACAACACATGAACAAACTGAAGAAGAAAAATCATACGATCATCTCCATAGATGCAGAGAAAGCTTTTGATGAAATTCAACATACATTTACCATAAAAACTCTCAACAAAGTGGGTACAGAGGGAACATATCTCAACATAATAAAGGCCATATAAGACAAACCTACAGCCAACATCTTACTCAACTGTGAAAAACTGAACGCATTTCCTCTAAGATAAGGAACAAGACAAGGATGCGCACTTTTGCCACTTTAATCCAACATAGTATTGGAAGTCCTAGCCATGGCAATCAGAGAAGAAAAGGAAATAAGGAATTCAAATTGGAAAGAAGAAGTAAAACTGTCACTGTTTGCAGACGACATGATACTATACACAGAAAATCCTAAAGATGTTACCAGAAAACTACTAGAGCTAATCAATGAATTTGGTAAAGTTGCAGGATACAAAATTAATATAGAGATGTCTGTTGTGTTTCTACCTATAAATAATAAACGATCATGAGACTGAACCAGGAAGAAAGAGAAAATATAAACAGACCAATCACAAGCACTGAAATTGAGACTGTGATTAAAAATCTTCCAACAAACAAAGGCCCAGGGCAAGATGGCTTCACAGGCGAATTCTATCAAACATTTAGAGAAGAGCTAACACCTATCCTTCTCAAACTCTTCCAAAATATAGCAGAGGGAGGAACACTTCCAAACTCATTCTACGAGGCCACCATCACCCTGATACCAAAATCAGACAAAGATGTCATAAAGAAAGAAAACTAAGGCCAGTATCACTGATGAACATAGATGCAAAAATCCTCAACAAAATACTAGCAAACAGAATCTAACAGCACATTTAAAGGATCATACACCATGATCAAGTGGGGTTTATCCCAGGAATGCAAGGATTCTTCAATATATGCAAATCAATCAATGTGATAAATCATATAAACAAATTGAAGGAGAAAAACGATATGATCATCTCAATAGATGCAGAAAAAGCTTTCGACAAAATTCAACACCCATTTATGATAAAAACCCTCCACAGAGTAGGCATAGAGGGAACTTACCTCAACATAATAAAGGCCATATATGACAAACCCACAGCCAACATAGTTCTCAATGGTGAAAAACTGAAACCATTTCCACTAAGATCAGGAAGAAGACAAGGTTGTCCACTCTCACCACTATTATTCAACATAGTTTTGGAAGTTTTAGCCACAGCAATCAGAGAAGAAAAAGAAATAAAAGGAATCCAAATCGGAAAAGAAGAAGTAAAACTGTCACTGTTTGCAGATCACATGATATTATACATAGAGAATACTAAAGAGGCTACCAGAAAGCTAGTAGAGTTGATCAATGAATTTGGTAAAGTAGCAGGATACAAAATTAATGCACAGAAATCTCTTGCATTCCTATACACTAATGATGAAAAATCTGAAAGAGAAATTAAGAAAACACTCCCACTTACCGCTGCAACAAAAAGAATAAAATACCTAGGAATAAACCTACCTAAGGAGCAAAAGACCTGTATGCAGAAAACTATAAGACACTGATGAAAGAAATTAAAGATGATACAAACAGATGGAGAGATATACCATGTTCTTGGATTGGAAGGATCAATATTGTGAAAATGACTATACTACTTAAAGCAATCTACAGATTCAATGCAATCCCTATCAAACTACCAACGGCATTTTTCACAGAACTAGAACAAAAAATTTCACAATTTGTATGGAAACACAAAAGACCCCGAATAGCCAAAGCGGTCTTGAGAAAGAAAAACGGAGCTGGAGGAATCAGGCTCCCTGTCTTCAGACTATACTACAAAGCTACAGTAATCAAGACAGTATGGTACTGGCACAAAAACAGAAATATAGATTAATGGAATACGATAGAAAGCCCAGAGATAAACCCACGTACATAAGGTCACCTAATTTATGACAAAGGAGGCAAGGATATACAATGGAGAAAAAAACAGCCTCTTCAATAAGTGGTGTTGCGAAAACTGGACAGCTACATGTAAAAGAATGAAATTAGAACACTCCTAACATCATACAAAAAAATAAACTCAAAATGGATTAAAAACCTAAAGGTAAGGCCAGACACTATAAAACTCTTAGAGGAAAACATAGGCAGAACACTCTATGACATAAATCACAGCAAGATCCTTTTTGATGCACCTCCTAGAGAAATGGAAAAAAAACAAAAATAAACAAATGGGACCTAATGAAACTTAAAGGCTTTTGCACAGCAAAGGAAACCATAAACAAGATGAAAAGACAACCCTCAGAATGGGAGAAAATATTTGCAAATGAAGCAACTGACAGAGCATTAATCTCCAAAATTTACAAGCAGCTCCTGCAGCTCAATATCAAAAAAACAAACAACCCAATCAAAAAATGGGCAGAAGATCTAAATAGACATTTCTCCAAAGAAGATATACAGATTGCCAACAAACAAATGAAAGAATGCTCAACATCACTAATCATTAGAGAAATGCAAATCAAAACTACAATGAAGTATCACCTCACACCAGTCAGAATGGCCATCAACAAGAAATCTACAAACAATAAATGCTGGAGAGGGTGTGGAGCAAAGGGAACCCTCTTGCACTGTTGGTGGGAATGTAAATTGATACAGCCACTATGGAGAACAGTATGGAGGTCCCTTAAAAAACTAAAAATAGAACTACCATACAACCCAGCAATCCCACTACTGGGCATATACCTTGAGAAAACCATAATTCAGAAAGAGTCATGTACCGCAATGTTCACTGCAGCACTATTTACAATAGCCAGAACATGGAACAACCTAAGTGTCCATCGACAGATGAATGGATAAGCAAGATGTGGCACATATATACAATGGAATATTACTCAGCCATAAAAAGAAACGAAATTGAGTTATATGTAGGGAGGTGGGTGGACCTAGAGTGTGTCATAGAGAGTGAAGTAAGTCAGAAAGAGAAAAACAAATACCGTATGCTAACACATATATATGGAATCTAAAAAAAAAAAAAAAAAAAAAAAAAAGGTTCTGAAGAAACTAGGGGCAGGACAGGAATAAAGATGCAGACGTAGAGAATGGACTTGAGGACACAGGGAGTGGGAAGGGTAAGCTGGGACAAAGTGAGAGAGTGGCATGGACTTATATATACTACCAAATGTAAAATAGATAGCTAGTTGAAGTAGCCGCATAGCACAGGGAGATCAGCTCAGTGCTTTGTGACCACCTAGAGAGGTGAGATAGGGAGGGTGGGAGGGAGACACAAGAGGGAGGAGATATGGTGATATATGTATATGTATAGCTGATTCACTTTGTTATAAAGCAGAAACTAACACACCATTGTAAAGCAATTATACTCCAATAAAGATGTTTAAAAAAAAACTATCAGAACGAGAAATTAAGAAAACAATTCCATTTACAATTGCATCAAAAAGAATAAAATACTTGGGAATAAATCTAACTAAGGAGGTTTAAAAAAAAACAAACAAACCTGTATTCAGAAAACTATAAGACACTGATAAAAGAAACTGAAGATGATACAAACAAATGGAAAAATATACCATGCTCATGGATTAGAGGAATATTGTTAAAATGGCCATACTAACCCAAGGCAATCTACAGATTCAATGCAATTCCTATCAAAATAGCAATGGCATTTTTCACAGAACTAGAACAAAAACTTCTAAAATTTGTATGGAAACACAAAAAACTCCAAAGCAATCTTGAGAAAGAAGAACAAAAGCTAGAGGTATCATGCTCCCTGATTTCAAAGTATGCTAGAAAGTTACAGTATGGTCCTGGCATAAAAACAGATATAGATCAATGGAACAGAATAGAGAGCCCAGAAATAAACCCACACTTATATGGTCAATTATTCTATGACAAAGGAGGGAAGAATATACAATGGGGAAAAGAAAGCCTCTTCAGTAAACAGTGTTGAAAACACTGGACAACTAAATGCAAAAAAATCAAACCGGACAACTTTCTCACACCATACACTCAAAATGGATACAGACTTAAATGTAAGAGCTAAAACCATAAAACTTGTGGAAGAAAACATAGGCAGTATGCTCTTTGACTTCAGTCTTAGCAATATTTTTTTGGATATGTCTCCTCAGATGAGGGAAAGAAAAGCAAAAGTAAACAAATGGAACTATATCAAACTAAAAAGCTTTTGCATAGTGAAGGAAACTAGCAACAAAACAAAGTGGCAGCCTACTGAATGGGAGAAGATGTTTGCAAATTATATATCTGATATGGGTTAATATCCAAAATATACAAAGAACTAATACAACTCAACATTGAAAAATAACAATCTGGTTAAAAAATGAGCAGTATACCCGAACTTACATTTTTCCAAAGACGACATAAAAATGGCAAACAGACACATAAAAAGATATAATCACTAGTCATCAGGAAAATGCAAATAAAAGCCACAGTGACATATCACTTCACACCTGTCAGAACAGCTATTATTAAAAAGAGAACAAATAATTGTTGGCAAGGATGTGGAGAAAAGGGAACCTTCCTGCGTCATTGATGGGAATGTAAACTGGTCTAGCCACTATGGAAAACAGTACGGAAAACAGTTCCTTAAAAATATTAACAACTTAACTACCATACGATCCAGCAATTCCACTTCGAAGTATTTTCCTACAGGACACAAAAACACTAATTTGAAAAGATATATGCACCCCCATGTTCACTGCAGCATTATTTACAATAGCAAAGACATGGAAGCAACCTAAGTGCCCATCAATAGATGAATGGATAAAGATGTGGCATGCACACACACACACACACACACACAATGGGATATTACTCAGCCATAAAAAAGAATGAAATCTTGCCATTTGCGACAACATGGATAGATCTAGAGGGCAGTATGCTAAACAAAATAAGTCAGATAGAGGGCTTCCCTGGTGGCGCAGTGGTTGAGAGTCTGCCTGCCAATGCAGGGCACATGGGTTCGAGCTCTGGTCTGGGAGGATCCTGCATGCCGCGGAGCGGCTGGGCCCGTGAGCCACGGTTGCTGAGCCTGCGCGTCTGGAGCCTGTGCTCCACAACGGGGGAGGCCGCGATGGTGAGAGGCCCGCGCACCGCGATGAAGAGTGGCCCCCGCTTGCCGCAACTGGAGAAAGCCCTCGCACAGAAACGAAGACCCAACACAGCCATAAATAAATAAATTAAAAAAAAAAAAAAGTCAGATAGAGAAAGACAAATACTGTATGATTTCCCTCATATGTGAAAGGTAAAAAAAACAAAGGAACAAACATAACAAAACAGAAACAGATTAACAGGTACAGAGAACAAACTTGTGGTTGCCAGAGTGGAGGGGGGTTGGAGGATGAGTGAAACAGGTAAGGGAGATTAAGAGGTACAAACTTCCAGTTATAAAATAAATGAGTCATGGGATTGTAATATTCAGCACAGGAATATAATCAATAATATAATAACTTTGTATGTGACAGATGTTAACTAGACTTATCATGGTGATCATTTTGTAATGTATGAAAATATCAAATCACTATGTTGAACACCTGAAACCAATGTAATATTGTAAGTCAATTATACTTCAATAAAAAAAAAATTTAACAACAGGCATAGGCACCAACCTATCATAAAAAATCGTACAGCTATACCATTACATATCTGATTGTCCCTGTTTTTAGTATATCCTTGGCCATAAAAGTGCAGAGCAAAAATAACATAAGTGAGTAAAAAATCATGAAATGGTTTATTAAAATGAAGATCAGAGTAGACTAAGGACTTCTAAAGAGCCTAGAAAAATAAGACTACTTATTCAACAATAAGTATTACATAAACATAAATAAGATTACATAAACTGTATTTTGGAAAAATCACTTTCTTAATGACAAATCAATTCTTAATGATTCATGGAAGCTAACTCTAAATAGCTTCATATCTAAAATATTGACTGACCTTTACTGATAACCCTGGATTAGTTAAGCCAATGTGGTCCTTCAGAAAAATAATATTTCTGTGTTCATTCTACTTCCTGGTTATAGTTTCCTTAATCAAACAAAAAAATAATAATATCTATTTTGTAGAAACGATAATATACCTCAAAATCTAGTTAAGATGGATGCAGAAGTAACCGCACCTGGTAGTCTGTTAATAATGTAGTACACTTAATCAGTAGAGATAGTAAACAAAATGGCAAGGAAAGCAGTACTTGGAGTGCTGGTTTTAAAGGCTGTATGGAGGGGAACGATCAGACTTAGCCAGCTGTCCTAAGCCAGACAGAGACCTCCATGTTAATGTAGGATCACTGCAATTTGTAGACAAAAGGCATTTTTTCATTTGTCCACATGGTTGGTTCCTGCAGGTTCCATTTTTCCTGTGCTTCATTATTAAGAAGCCTTTTGTTATCCAGTCTTTTCTATACCAACCTCCTGCCTGCATCAAATCCTCATTTTAAATACACTTTAATGCATTCAAATAAGCTACAGGAAAAACAAAAACAAAAACCCCCAAAAAACACCATGATTCAGAAAATAGAAAGATTAAAAAGGTACACTTAGCATACAAACTCAAAATGATCCTTATTCAGGAAGAAAAGGTTGTAAAAACCATGTACAAGAGAAAGAGGATTGAGATACACAAGAATATCACATCATTTTCACGACCCTTCCTTCGTTCCAAATCTTTCCTAAGTCTTCTCCCTTCTCACCAAGCAGCCTAATCAACTTAATTTTCCTTGCAATGCCAGACAACTTCCCTCACGTATCAATACCTCTTGACCTTGGAAGCACTCCTGAATAAAGCTTGAGAACAATGTGCTTGCAATGGCATATCTGACAGGGAAAAATGATCCTTTATTGCTGATTAATATAAAGGAGGGTCTCTGAGCATTTCTAAGGGCGTTATTTTCAAAATTCCTCTAGAGTACTCTGGCAAAGCTGTTCCAAGAATTCTGTACTATTTTAGGAATACCATGTAACACAGTAGAAACACCAATTAATTTAAGACAAGGAGAACTGGACCTGCATTTTGGTTCTGCCATAGTACTGTCCAACCCTCTTAGAAACTCAATTTCTTCAACTATAAAACAGATAATCTTAAGTACTTCACAGAATTTTTATGAAGACTCAAAGAAAACACAGTAACTTACCTAACCAAAAAAGATCTGGCATATTTTAGGCACTAAACAAATAAGTGGCAGTTTTTCTTATTAAGACGTTGTAACCTAAATTTCTTTACAATTAAAGGGCAGTTTTCTCAAGTATGACTGTACTACTGTATTATTTTCATCACCAGATTTATGATCTTATAAAATTGATTAAAAACATAATGTATGCTCTCCAGATTAAGACTTAAATTTTATCTTAACTGTAACTCTTTCCTAGAAAACGAAGTAGCTTTTCTTATAGTAGTTCCTAGTGTTGACATTTTTTGCTCTCAAAGTAGAAACAAGAAATATAACTAAGGCAACACTAATGAAGTACAACCTTAGAGAAAAATATACTTGAATGACAGCTGGTACAGTACATTCTATAAGTGCATGAGTACCTGTGAGAAACCAGAAACCAAAGAAATGAAATGGTTAAGAGAGGGATAGAAAAGTAGGGGCTGTGTTGGGACAGGATGAGAGGATTTAGATAAATGGGAGAGAGAGGACAAGGCAGTATAGTTATATAAGGAACAATGATGAGCACAGGTTCAGAGGTAAAAATAGGAATAGGATGGGACAGTGAAGAAAATTTTCTAATAGATGTTTTGTGCTTAAAAAAAAAAAACAGAAATAAGGTTGGACAAGTAGCATTATTCTAGATTCTTGAAAATCTTGAACACAGGCAACAGTTTAGATATGATGCCTAAGATCAAATACACAAGGAAAGAGGAATCATTAAAGAAGCAGAGAGAGGGGCTTCCCTGGTGGCGCAGTGGTTGAGAATCTGCCTGCCAATGCAGGGGACATGGGTTCAAGCCCTGGTCTGGGAAGATCCCACATGCCGCGGAGCGACTAGGCCCGTGAGCCACAATTGCTGAGCCTGTGCGTCTGGAGCCTGTGCTCCGCAACAAGAGAGGCCGCGATAGTGAGAGGCCCGCACACCACGATGAAGAGTGGCCCCCACTTGCTGCAACTAGAGAAAGCCCTCGCACAGAAACGAAGACCCAACATAGCCATAAATAAATACATAAAATTTAAAAGAATGATGAGTAATTAAAAAAAAAAAAAAAAAAAAAGCAGAGAGAGTAGTAACAATTAAAAATCACGTCTATGATTATACTTATTTTAAAGGCTGACCTCTTAATTCATTACTACTAAATTTAATTCTGAGCTAACCTTTGAATCAGTTCTTCTATCATATTTTTTTCCATAATTGGAATTGGATTTTTTAAAGGCTCATATTTAATAATGAGGGCAAAATATAATTTTTTTTACTAGATAAAGGTATCTGAAGTGAAAAAGATAAAATAATTGACAAGTTCAGGTAATATATTTATCAAATTTTCCCCTAATTTTTAATGAGGGCCAAATATACAAGTTGGAGTTACATGCAAATATTGAGTTTGAAAGAAACTTTTCTGGATCAATCAAAGGCAATAGTAATAAGCAATGTTTGACTCTATCTGAATTCCTCTGTAAAATGATTAAGGACATAAAGGGATTAGAAGTAATCTATGGGAGTGGGGGTAAAAGAAGAAACAGGAATGAGGAGACGAAATGCAAAAATGAATGAAAAGAGACAAATATAGGAGATATTTGAAAAAAAGTATTGTTGTTTGATGAATAATTAGAAGAAAAGATAGGTTGATAAAATCTAATTTGTTAAATTCAATAAATATTTACAAAGCAAATATAAAAAGGGGGAAAAAACTCAAAAACTGATATCTTACAGCACTTTACTACATATGAATTCCATGAGTAGTGTGTTAAAAATGGAGGTTCTGGAGCTTCTGGCTTGGTGATACATGGAAGTGATGAGAAGATGGCTTGCACAGAGAGGGCACGGAAGCCCCATGCCTTACACCCCCACCAAGCACCTTTCCCTATGCATCTTTTCCACTTGGCTGTTCCTGAGTTGCATCCTTTATCATAAATTGATAAACATTTGGTCAAATTAGGCTGATTAAACGTAAGGATGTGCAGCCTTTTGGGAGATAGATCTTTGCCTTTTGGGAGATAAATCTTTGACTTAAAGCTTTGATCAGCTTTAAGATCCTGATTTTCCACAAGCACCAGAAGAATGGTCTAGCCTTTATTTCTGCCACTGAGGAGATCAACAAGAACCCCAGCATACTACCCAATGCTTCCCTTACAGTTGGTCTTTAGAGCTTCCAAAGTGACCAACTTCCAAAGGAACCTTGGAAAGCCTCCTATGTGGCTCTTGGAAGGGTTTGAGATAGTACCTAATTACTTCTGTGAAATGAAGAACAGGTCTGTGGTGGTCACTGTTAGAAACACTTTAAAAACACTTTTCTTCCCCCTTCCCAGATGAAAACACTATTGGACCTCTATAAATTTCCACAAGGCTGATTATGTAGGGAATGAAAATCTGCTTCTTTCATGTAATTCTAGGCTTTTTAATAAAATGAAAGAGAATTATGCATCCCATAAAAAACAACAACAACAAAAAATGGAGCTTCCTGGGTCTCTCCCTCAAACTCTGGCTTAGTAAGTCTGGGGTTTAGAAATTTGCATTTTTAATACATAACCCAGGTAATTAGTAATTCTGAAGTAGATGATCAGTAGACCATACTTTGAAAAACACTAGTATAGATACTGGAAACTGTCTATAAATGTTGAAGTCAAAGAAAGGAGAAATCTGCATCTTTCTACTTTTGGTCAGGGGGCTGGTGAGAGGGAAGTAGAGAGAAAAGATTTACTTGTTTGTCTGTTTGTTTGTTTTAATTTACTGAGTGCCTATTTACCAGATCCCATGCAAGGCCAACATAATACCAAGATAAATAGGACAAGACTTCTTAACCTATGAAAGCTTTTGAGTTCAATGAGAATGATTATACATGTAAAGGTTATTCGTAATACTTTTACAAACCTATATAAATTTATTTGGTTAAAAGATATTATATTCAGTACTGGTATTTGAATTACACAAGTGACTCACAGAAATTTAGAAGTAAAGTTAACTTCCCAAATGGAAATCTATGAGAATTTAAAAGAAATAAAATGGAATGGGAAACAATATTGGGTTGTTACCTATACTAGTGTAGTTTACATACACTAGTAATTGTCTTATTCTTCTTTCCTTTCAGTCTCCTATTCCCATATTTTAAACTAGTCCATGAAAGTGTAAAGTACATGAAATCAGCACAACTTCACAGAATACAGTTTTGAACTCTTTGCCTACTTTTTCAAGTGACATTATACCCCCAAAGGGTTCAAGTAAATCTGAGGTAAAGAGTTTTTTGAATAATGAAAATTATTCAAAAAATGTTGACCTTTACTGTATGCAGAGCCACAAGTTCTTGAACATTACACATTTAAAGATATTTACTGTTTATGAAGTGATGGGTAAAAAAAAGATAAGAGCTGTTCTTATAGGGTAACTCTGTAAGATTTAGAGATAAGGAAAAATACAATGGACTTCTTTATGAATCAGGAGCTCCCTGTCACCAAAATTGTTCAAAAAGTTTGAAGGATACTCCATTAGAAATATGATATAAATCATTTCAACGATGGGCAAAAGGTACGGCTAGATCAATCAAATGGCAGCCATCCACTCAAAGAACGCGTCACTACTTTTGTGGCTACAAAACCCAGCACTGTACTTAAAGGGCTTCCAGTCTAATGACATTACAATATGTAACAAAGAGAGGTGCAGGAAAGGGTAACTAGGCACAGTGAGCAGCACAGTCAAAGGCACAAAGGTTAAAAATCCAAAAAAACAAACTAAAATCTCCATCAGGGGTGTTTGAGGACCTATAAGCAGTTTAGTGTTGCTGAGGTATAAAATAATGTCTATGCACGTGGTAGGTGACCATACTGGAGAGGTAGGTGGGGGGCCTGATGAAGGAGGGTGTTGTTAGATGTCACATCAAGAAGCTTAGATTTTATTCTGTAAGCATTGGGACTCCACTGAAGGAGTTTAAGCAGCGCAGGGTAAATGAGCCTGGGACTACTGAGAAGTAACTGCAGGGAATGATGAAAGCCTGAATTAGTGGTGTCAGAGTAGCAGGGGTAGAAATGGATGATGGATTCAAGATATGTTAAAAAGAAAATGAGATCGCATTTGTGCTTAGATCACATACCAAAACTTAAGACTCCAGTTTTTAATGGTTAAAACTTTGTACTTGAATAAATTTGATTTTGAATTTATAAAATGCCAAAGAATAGGACTGTGCTTAATAAAATTAAAAAAAATCTATCCAACATTTCCTGTGATAGTAAATCATAGCAATAGCCTATATTATTGGAATTTCTACAGCAATTCATAAGTAGAATGCCAAATTGGCATGAATGTGTGTCTTCACACCTGTCAGCTGCATAAAATAAATCTAGCAAATTTTTATAGAAACACCCAATATTTGAGATTAAATAATTAAAAAGTTCCTAATGGTTAAGATCAGGTCACATCACAATTTCTGGATAGCCTAAACAGTTTCCTCACACTTTTAAAATTCTTGCCTCTGGCTAAATTTATATTGAGACTTTCATTAGAAAACTAATTTTAAATAAATGATTCCATTGCCACTACCAATTCAGATACTGGATTGCCTTTTGTAATTGAGATTACTTTTGTCACTAGACTGAATGATTACATGTGATATGGGGGGTGGTGGTGGTTACGGATGGATATATACTATAAATCATATTTTGAAAAAGTAATCATTTCTAAAATGTTACAAGAAATAAAACATCTATTTACTCTTAACATAGTTCTGAAATATGCTGACAATACACAAGTTTAAAGAGCAAGAACAGAAGTCTATGATAACTGATTATTAAAAACCCCTTGTATTTATTTATATCTGTAGACGTCATACGAGTCTTAAAAACTAGAAAGCTGAGCTTAGAGATGGAGAAACGTGGAAAGAGTACTGCTCCTGTGCTTACGAC
Organism: Balaenoptera borealis; assembly: GCF_965194805.1. Classification (NCBI taxonomy): domain Eukaryota; kingdom Metazoa; phylum Chordata; class Mammalia; order Artiodactyla; family Balaenopteridae; genus Balaenoptera; species Balaenoptera borealis. The sequence continues at coordinate 55,047,065 of NC_138860.1, read as the reverse complement.
AAGAGCTAGACAACCTCAAATTAATGACATTTCTTGAAACTACTAGAGAACTGAGTCACAGGCACAATAAGCTAAAATGAGAAGAAACCGGCAGCTGCGGGGAGAGACAATACCAGAGTATTTGCTTACCTGGCACAGAAACAGTTGGATAAACCGGTAGGGAGATTAATGTTTAAGAAAATGCTACAGGGTAGCTAGCATGAGCACGTGAGGCCCCTGCTGCTGTAAACAGTGTGTGTATGGGGCGGGGGGCGGGGGCGGGCGGTACAATCCTCTTCAAACTTTTCCTCCATGAACCCCACCAGGGAAGACTGGAGAGAATCCTGAGAAACCTCATGTGGTGTTGGCTGGAGGAAGGGACTAGCGACCCTCTCCTAAAACCACCCTGGTGTGCATCTACTATGTCTCTACCATGTCCTACTTGTTTTGAGAGGAATGAAAATGGAACTTAACAGAAAAAAGAATCTTACTGAAAAATATGTGTGTAACTGGTCACGCAAAATGTAGTTACTGTATTTTCTTAACCACTGACCTACTAAGTTTTCCAAGGAAGGATCTTTTGTTTCATCAAAAAACTCATGATAATGCAAAGCAGTTAGTAAGGCAATTATGCACACAACAATAAATGATTTTCCATTTACAAAAACAGCAAGTATATAAAAAAGCCAATATACATAAATAGCTCAATATCCTTTTTTGTTACTTTTTACCTATATAACACAAACATTTCATTTCACATTCTTTTTTTTATATTCCCTATAAATACTTGCAGAATCTATCACCAGGCATACTGAATCAACAGACTGTAAGACAGGACACAATTATAGATACAGTCCTTTTATTTCAAATTCAGATATTTCACTACAAACGATTCTTCCTACAAAGCTCCTGTTAAAAGTTAAAACATGCTTTATATTTATTCAAAGTTATATTAATAACTCTTGGCATAACCCTATAAAATATACCTTTAAAGATAGCTAATTGAGGTTGAAACTTATTTTCACAAACACATTTAATATCTTAGATGGGAAAAAAAGGTATTTTGAATCTAAAAAAATGATACTGAGATAGGAGGTAGATGGGGCTCTGGGCTGGACAGCTGGAGTTTGTTGAGCGGTGTAAATTGGAGCTTTGTTTTCCCTGACACTCCAAAGACAAAGTTAGGGCCAGAGCTGAGCTCTGCTAGAGTAAAGAGATAATAAGACGACCACATCTATTACCTCCCAAACTGCACATGTGCAGAAAAGCTCCTCGGGGGTCAAAAAGGGAGGGGAACGACCCCATAATAAATGTTGTCAAATCTCCCACAGGCCTCTGCACTGAAATCCATCTTGGCAAAAAGATGTGCATGCATGTTGGAGAGATTTCTAGGGCAGGTCAGGTGTGAAAAAAGAAACAAGATTAACTGGCCAAAGGTAAACAAAGACCTGGAAGAACTGCCCTATATAAATGAGTTAACCCCTTCTTTACTGTGCTCCTCATTAGGGAGGACACCCACACCCTTTCTCTCTGGGTGTGTATTTCTGCCTTGCTTCTATCTTAAATAAATAAACTGTTTCTCTGTGTGCTCTCCCGCATGTTATGCTCTGTCTCTAATAATAAACTTTGTGCCTGTTTTTGCCTCTTTGAGAAATTCAGTTTTCAAATGGGCAAGAGCCGGGGGAACTTTGCTTCCAGCCTCTAGCCCCTGGTGGTCTAGTGGCTAGGATTCCTGGTTTTTACAGCCAGGCCACCCAGGTTCAATTTCTGGGCAGGGAACTAAGACCCTGCTTCAAGACCACTTGCTGCTGTCTCTTCGAGATCAATACAAATCAACTTATTCACAAAACATAAACAGACTCACAGATATAGAGAACAAATCTGTGGTTACCAAAGGGGAAGGGAGGGGAGGGTAAATTGGGTATCTGGGTTTAACAGATACACACTACAAACTAGTATATATAAAATAGATAAACAACAAGAACCTACTGCATAGTACAGGGAACTATAGTCAATATCTTGTAATAATCTATAATGGAAAAGAAGCTGAAAAGGAATACATATATATATATATATATATATATATATATATATGTATGTATACACACACACACACACACACACACACACACATATACATGTATATGTGTAACAATCACTTTGCTATACACCTGAAACACTGTAAATCAACTATATTTCAATTCAACTTTTTAAAAAAATAATGTAAACTTCAAAGTGAGGGCAGAAAAAATATTTATAATTTTTAATAATTGGTATTGCTAGTACAATTTAATTCACAGCCCTATCAAGACAACTTGCCAGACTACATTTTTTCAGCACTGATTTTTAATTACTAATGTTTTGATCCCTTTTTGGAACCCAATAAAAGCAATAAACTCTCTTTCTAGAAAAATAATTACATGGACATGACAAACTTTTTCATACGCTTTTAGTGGGACCTGAAGATCCTTGTGGGGTGGGTTCCATGAATCCAAAGTGAGTTTTTCATATTCTTTTAGTTTCTCACATGCTTTTACTGGGCCCTGAAGATCCTTGTGGGGTGGGTTCCATGAATCCAAAGTTAAGAGTTTTGTACTAGAGGAACCGAAAAGCCCCAAAGGACCATAAAGAGTAATCAAATGTGGTAACTGCTAACCTGATATACACATTTGATTTAATAAGGAGCTTTAAGAAAAAAGCTCAGTCCTGGAAAACTAGTCAATTGTATGAACTAACTCAGCACTAGTATGAAGTGTCAGAATTACCACTCATTCTATCCCTTTTAGTATTTCAATATTAACAGAGCAGTGAGAAGGGTGCTAACTCATGAAAATATTTAAAGACTATTAGTTATATGTACAAAATGTGAACACTTCTGCATCATTGCTTTCATTTTACACATAGGTTAAGTCGTACAATCAAAACTTCACAGCAACGTTAGAAAGGAAAACAGCATCAGTCTATGATTTTTCCATTTCATAATAATCCTTTAAGATACTAAGTGATTAGAATAGAAACTCTTCATTAGAGGAACATGACAGAAGCAGATGTTATTAAGGTGCAATATAAACTAAAATACAACACTTTCTATTAATCTGTGGCAGTAAGAGTCTATCAGAACATTCACTGATGGTGTGAAGTTGCCAGTTAATGCAAAAAATAATGCAGTAATTACAGTAACAGAAATATCACATTAAGAGTTAATTAGTAAAGAACATGGGAACAAAGGACGTTCAAAACATTTGAGAGTTTTTTTTTAATGACTTATATTTATTTTTCTTACCACTGTTATTTGTAAAATATTCATGTGTAAGAGCTATAGTCCTTGGAAGGTGTTGCAATTCATTCAATAAGAATTTCTAAAAATAGTCAAAATTCATTTTTTCTTTGAAAATTGCCTTTAGTAAACTTTTTGCCCCATCTTCTCAACATCAAGAAAGTTTCTATTCTGAGGTGAGTTATGTCCAACTGGCAGAGGACTTCTTTCCTTGGGGTTAAAGGACACCCTGGAATTGCAAGCAGTTATTTCATTTGTGAGTGAGTTTAAGAGCTGAATCAAGAGAGAAATAATGCAAACCAAAGAGTTTCTCAGACAGTTTGCTACACATGACGTAAAACAAAGTTTGATTTGTTAGTTGACTTACATATAAACAATATGGTCTTACTATAAGCATATCTGGTCTTACAAATGGCCACTGGGAAACAGAAATCTAGTATACAACTCCTTCAAATGAAACAGGGAAATGAAATTCAAACATGTTAAGTGACTTACCTAAAATGAAAAAAGCTAATTAATTGCTATAAACCTAGAGGCATCATCCCTTTAATGAAACAGCAGATCTTGCTCATTTAACCTCAAACGTATCTTCCAAATTCTTGAACCAAAAGGAAAACCCTGTCAGCAGTGCCTTCCTATTCTAGCCTACGGTTTGCACTTCTGCTAGCACTACCTTTGTGGGGTTTTTTATAACTCAACTAAAACTACAAATACAAAATTGAAGTCAGTCACTCTTCTACAGTCCTTTACAGTTGCACAGATAAGATTCAAGGTTCTTAACAGAGTCTAGAATGACCCTTAAAAATCACTCCTCCTAATCTACCATTTCTCACTTCATTCCACTTATGCCGTTAAGTACTAGCAGTCTCCAAACACACTGCACTCTTTCATGTTCTCAAGCTTTTGCACATGCTGTTCCCTCTGTCTAGAAATACCTGGAATAGATTTGGATAACTTATGCAAAATAGTAAGCAAGATACTGAAACAGGATACCCAAATGTTAATTTTCCAATTTTTACACATTAATTTATTACTCGTAGTAGCTACCATTTATTTACTATGTGCAAATGTTCCATGTGCATGATCTCATTTGTTTCCTAACAACACTTTAAATACTGTATTTAAATATTCATATTAACCCACTGCAAAAATGAAGAGGTAGACTCAGAGACGATAAGGAATTTTCCTAAGGTATCATAACTAGTGACAAAACCAAGGTTTGTACCTAGAGATCAGATCTCAAAGACTGAGCTACATGAAAATATAAACATATACACATGAATCATCTCTCTTTATCCTACCATCATCTCCCCTCCCCAAAAACCAGTGTTAGCACAGTTAAAGGAAATTGAAGTTTAAAAATTGGTCTTTTTTGGAAATCAAAATAATAATAGATATTGAAAGCTAAAAAAATATCTGAACACTTTGTTCCAGTTTTTTCCCTCCACTTATGGGATTTTATATTACAAATATAATATTACAAGATAAAAGGGGAAAAACAATATGTCTGAAAACAACACAAACTTAGAATTGAGAAAAAATCAGAGGTAGCCTAAGTGTTTAATAATAAGACAAATAGTAATTGATAGTATATATAAATGCTTTCTATTAATATTATGATGCAAGGTGAGAAAATGCTTAGATGTAGTTAGATGTAAAAAGCTACATACAAAATATACCTGCACATACTGTAAAACTAAAATTGTAGGCTGAAAACTGAAAGGACAACATCAAAACGTTAACTGCAGTTCTGTTCAGGTGGTAGAATTACAGGTCAAGTTTCCCTATTCTCTATTTTGTAAAAGTTTTGATTAGTGGAGAAATACATAACACTGTGAAGCAAAGATGTTAAGGGCTAAGAAAGGTCATTATGTTTCTTGAATAAGATATAACTGGATTTGGAGGGTCCAAGTGCTGAAAATAAGTTTCTGCTTGGTCAGACATTACTTTATACATTACAACAGGCTGAGAAGGAAGCTTGTAGTTTTTTTGACTCTACTTGTATATTTTAACAAGAATAATAAAAGAACACTGCACAATAATTCAAACGCAAATTGTTCATGCAAAGAACCAAAAAAACCTCATGCTTATTTTAAAAAGTAATTGCCACTTATCAATTAGAAAGAAACATGGCACCTAAACTGTATGAGAGAATCTCTTCCTAAAGGTTTGTTCGCATCTATTCCGAGCCAATAGTTTCACTCTTAACTTAGGTTGATGAAAACCCTTAGATCTAAAAAACAGAACGTAAAAAGCTTAAAAGTAACTTATGTTTTTGATAAACCTCATCCAATAGAAAAAATACACCTTCCAACAATTTACTAATATTATCAACAAAACAAAATCTTTCCCCCACATTTGTTGTATTAAATGAGTACGTTTAAAGTTAATGACATTTACACAAAGACCAACAAGAAACCAAAACCCCCAAACCTCCAAGTTATTAACCTTGAACAGTGATCTTTTTCTCCATATCCCTAAAATAATGATTTGGAAAGGATAGAGTGAAAAGGAAAAAGAGAAATAAGTAAAAGCATGCACTAAATATATAGAACAACACACACTGGTCAAAATGAAGTGGTTTTCTTCACTCTACTTCATTAGAGAATGACTGAAAACTGGTTTTTAAAAATGATGAGTACTCTTATGGAGAATGTAAAATCTACAGGGTAACCAGGATTTTCCCTACCAATAAGACCAGTGAAATCCCCAAAAGGAACCTACAATTTGTTTTGCTGTCAATAATTTATCCTTTCCATTACTGAAGGGAAACACAGTTGTCAGATCTTTAAAATTCCACAAAATGTAAAAGGCATAGAATTAAAAGGTCTTAACCCTTTACAAAATAGAAACTTTGAGGAAATGAAAATATTCCTTATAAATAGAGATTCCTTATTGAACTTTGAAGTTCCAAGGCTAACTTATTAACTGGAAGAGGCATAAACCCTCTTATAATTTATTCTTTTCAAAATATAAGATAAAAATGTTTTCAAATGTAAATACCCACATAAATCTCTAGATCAATTATCCATTCTTATTAGTTGACATTTTGGATTAATCTGAACCACTACAGTCTTCCGTTAGTACAAACATCAAGGATTATCATATGAACTACAAATTTGGTTAGTAAAAAATTATAAGGGCTCATGAGTATGATTTGTGAAACTTAAATGACTCTTGACTGCTAAAAATAGGGATTATATATATTCAGTTACATATTTCAAACTAGACAAAGATATTTAGGTACTCTGGCACGAAATAAAGTATTTTAATTCTTATTTACCAGGTGATACTACTACCATACAATCCATAAGGACTTTTTTTGAGAGATAAAATAATTCTTATCAATGTTTTTTAGAAGATAAACTCTTGGGTCTCCTAAAATAAACCAATGTTTGGAATGTTGTGAGAAATAAAAATACACTAAAAGAAAAGACAACTACTACTATTTTTCTCTCCCAATCTCTGGAAAGCAACTCACAAAGATATGTGTGGTGAATCACAAAGCCATAGCTCTAGATACTTAGGATTTAAAACAGCAAATTAACAAAATGGAACTGAATCTTGAAGTCAGATTGATGTTTTATACAATCTATCCCTAAAGCTTCCTACTTTCATCAGAGAGTCAAAGATCTTGAAGGCAAATACAAGCATAACTAACTACCTATTTAATTCTCAACAATGTGTAAATACTTTGTCATTAAAACCAAATGATTTAGATTTATCTTCTACCTCATCTTCATTTTTTGGTTGGCTATCACAGTTCAAATAAAGAATCTATATTTTCATCGAAGTTGATCTTTTTATCTACAGAGAAAAAAAGGACTAAACAGGCACAAAATTAAATGGCTTCTTTACAGCAATTATAATAGACTGACTTTTCTACATAATCAAATTATTCCTGTGTTCAGTAGTAATAACTTTTCTACCATTCTGGGAATAGCCAATGCCAAATTCTGATAGCTTTATGTGGAAAAATGCTGCATAAAATGGGATTTAAGATACAATGGAGTAATAAGAGATATGAAAGGCACAAACCCCTGTAGGGATCATATAAATATAGGAGACTGTCATAAGAACAACAGAGATCAATGTGAGACTGTGGAAGTAAAATACAAAAATATATTTCTTTTCCCCAGATAAGATGCAAGTTTGAATTAGCAGGAAACACTTTTCTCTTAAACAGTTGCTGTCCTTGATTAATTCTGCTTTAAGTAATTGTTAAATGTATTTTTATTCAATTAGAAAAGAATAATCACATTTTTTCATATATACACTTCAGCACATGAAATCAATTCAAGTAGTATTTGTTAAAAACGTTTTAAGTCCAGGAAATGATACCCAATATTCATTCTCTTTCCTTTCACTACTGCTACGGAAATTTGTAGGAATTATCAAAAGATAAACATTTAGAAACCAAAGTTAAATTCCTTCCCATCTCAAAATATTTTGGACACGCTTAAGCATGGTGGGATAATAATGAAAATTATTTATAGGTTAATGGCATAATTCAGAATGCACTCTCAAATTAGTATATTTCTTTTTTCCCTTAAAAACGGTAAAACAAAACCCAAACCAAGTAGCTTAAAGATCTGTGTCGATTCTATTCTTCAAAATTGGCATAGTTCAGGACAAACACTATTTTTAAAGAAGTATTTAACGAGAAAAAAAGTTTTAAGAACCATTCTAATATAAGTCAAATTCCATTACAGTACATATAAAAATGAAAACAATGAAATATTTAAAATGTCGACCTATAGACCCACTAAATTATTTTGTTGATTTCATTACATTTTCACCATAAAATATTTAATGCAAGAAATGTTTTCACAGGAACTGTCAATACAGTAGTGCACCTTAAGGTTAAGGAACTTAATGAAATTTAGACAAGAGATAAATTACAGGTTTGCTTCAGTTTTCCACAACCTTCTTGTCTCCTCTATTTTCTACTCCCCCACCCCACTCTAGTCTGGACACTAAGGGATGAGTGGGGCACTTAGGAGAAGATGGGAGCCACAGTCTTCCTGGAAGTCAGGGTCCATGCTCAGAATCTTCTTTCCTTCCACGCCCAAGACAGACAAGAGTTCATTCAGATTGGCCCTCTTCCAGTCAGGAAAACTTTCTAAAGTGTTATAAACCATCCGGCTAGAGGGAAGAAGAAAGGAAAGGAAAGATAAAAGAAAAGGAAAGAAACAGAAATGAAGAAAGGAGAGAAGAAAGAAAAAGAAGTTCCTATGTTGTCATCGCAGTGTTCACTGAAGAATTTAGGATAAGAAATAGTTTATAAATGTGGGAAATCAATATATATTAAAGGTAGCTTTTTTTAATTAAAGAAAAGAAAAAAGACCGCATCTTATTCTTTTGTGTGTTTCTTCCTTAAAAGGGTAAGGGAGTAGCAAAATCTAACAGACAGTAGGTATTCGTAAGTATAATTATCCCCCCTTTAACAGATGCTTGAGAACCATTAATGCCTCTTGGTTATCATGTGTACAAATCTCCAGTGGTAACATTAAGTCATCTGTTTCCAAACTTGACTGTTCACATAATTTTCTATGGAGACCTGGGGAACTTTTCAAAATACAAATCTCTTCTCTCTTCCCCTCTTCCCCCAGAGTACGGGCTCAGGGGTCTAAGAAAAGAACTGTTTTGTTATGTATATTTTTTGAAAGATCCCAAGGTGATTCTGATGATCAGCTGGTTTGAGAATCACTGTGATAAATAAATTTTATCATAGATGCCTTCTGCATTTTAATGGATGAAGACTGGCTTTTCACATATATTTTAGCTTCCTTAGTTTAGTGCAATTTGATGCTTTATACACAGTGCTTAGTAAGTCAGAGAGGGACGCCTATCTCTTGGATAACAGCATATATAAATTGGAAAACAGATATGTAAGTCTTTTTGAGGGAAGACTGAATTGTGAAATAGCACAAATGCAATGGAGAAAGGGAAGGACCGGTAATAAATACCAATTCCTCCATAGGTGCAGGCACTTCAACGTTTTTGTTGCTTTTGAAAATATGCAAAAGCCTGGGGGTTATATCCCAAGGACAAAATGGTAATTATGAAATAATTATATAGGTACCCATGAATGTTCATGTCAGGAAAACTACTTTTCTTAAATTGATGTAGTCTTGATATTACCATTGAGTTTTAAGTATTAGAAGTTATCTATCACCTCTACTCCAGCATTTCCTTGGTTTCAAAAACCAGTATTTAATTAATCATGCAACAAACAAGATAAAGGACAAGTCTGAAGGATTGTATCATTCATTACAAAAATTATATATTAATGATACATTATGTGCAAACCATCTGCTTAGTGGTAATTTAAAAATGAATGTTACTAATAGCAAACACTTTAACTTTCGCTATAGGTCAAAAACTGTTCTAAACCCTTCATGTACATTAACTTATTTTAACATTATAATAACCCGAAAGGGAGGTTATTACTATCATTAGCACTTTATAGATGAAGAAACTGAAGCACAGTGTAGTTAAGGAACTTGAGCAAGGTCACAGAGCTAGTAAGTGGAAAATCTGATTTGCACCTCAGTGGTCTGGCTCCGTAGTCTTTGCTCTTACTCTATACACTATGATGCCTTTTTTCAAGTAGTTTGCAAGCCAGCAGAGGATAGGAGACATGAACACAAATAACAGTACAAGGCAGTGTATAAATTCATTCAAGAAATATTTTTAATGGATAGGAATCATGAGAGATTTAGGTGAAGAAAAGATCTCCATAAGAACACAAAGTTTTAGTTAAAAACACTTTAACAATAAATGTTTCATTATATAAAGTTTTATTTGTTAGAAATAAGGACAGAAAGAATATATTTCACTATATGACTAAAAAAGATGCCCTTGCCTAATATAATTATAACTTTGTACAGTACGGGTGATAACATTGTTAACAAATTCCCAGGCTAAGTTTTGCTGGATTTGGTTTCAAAGGAGGGAAATTAGGGAAATCATTATCCTGACATCCTTCACTACTGAGTTAGAGAAACTTTCAGTATGACTTCTGGTGTTTCAATCCACAAGAGAAAAAAACCCTACCCTTAATAACCAAAGTTTTTTCTGAGGATACAATGTGTGTATACACACACACACACACACACACACACACACACACACACACACGTCACTCTTGAAGAGCTATGAGAGTCTTAAGTGTCCTTTACAAGCATTGCCTTTTACCATTAGATATCTATTTAGAATTGGTGACCAAAGGCTAGATAATCTTGTACGATGTAACAGCCTCAGCGGGAGTCACCATGGACTCAAGGTCTGCCTCCAACAAAAATATGGTGTCCCTTTACACAGACATGATCCCTTTACAGAAAGTAACTTGCATTCTTGAATTAATTTATATTCCGTTACAATAGTTTCAGATAAGAATTATGCCACAGAATTGTTCCACAGACACAGAACATATATAATCTCCTTTACCTAACTTCCAATCTCTGAATAAAGCAGTGATGATAAAAAAAGATATGACAGAAATAAAGAATAAGAATATTGTCCAAATTTACCTTTGCTTTGTAGCATTACTTTCAAGGTGGATGTGGGGTGTAGGAGATAATGGAATAGATATAAATGACTAATACCAAATTGCCAAAGGACTATAATTATAAAACAATATCTCAGTTGCATAGTATTTCCTTTTCAAGCAAGAAATTTCTTAAGAAACAAACAAACAAAAAAACCAGTTCTCAGTATGTAAGCACACAATTTGTAAAAAATCAAAAGTTAATGTTTTAGAAAATTGTTTATGGAAACAAATGATTAAAAAAGATTATTTTACTAACAAGATATTTTCAAACTGGCAAAGATACTGGCATTATATTCCATGTTTTATGGGCATGGTCAAACTGAAACCCTTGGACTTTCTCAATGCAAGACCAAATGGAAATAGATTGTTCTAGAAGGCAATCTATCAGTTTTTATCAGACGCTATATGAATAAAGCTATTCATTTAATAAATCTCAAGTTCTCTTCTAAAGAATTAATTAGAAATTTAAAGATTTATTGCAAAAATATTCAAGAAGTAGTAAAAGTAAACATGAGTATCTTCAACAAAACAACAGTATACCAGTTATGGTAAATCCTTAGACTAGAATAATATGGAACCATTGAAAACACTCTTTACAAAATATATTCAGACCTGCGAAATGTTCATGACAAAGGCAAAAGGTAAAGAATACATGATAATATATAAAATATTCACTGTTATTGGGAAAAAAGTTCCTTTGAATGGAAAAATTACATGGTTAATTGCATTAAAATGTTCATATTACTTATTTATGGGGAAAGTGTTATCTGATATTTTCTTGTTTTTTGTTTTTCTAAATTCTCCAGTACATACATGTATGCACTTCTAATTGTTTCTTTCAGTAATAAGCTACTATAATCATTAAAAAAAAAACAAAACAAAACCTAAGAGATAATGTTCCAAGATGATCGCAATATTCTCCACCAATGCACTTGCCAGGTAGATTCATTCTGACTCCATACTCTCCTAATATAAAGCTGCAAAAAACTTTTTTTGAATCAACTCTAAATTAGTTTTAAGGATAATTACTTAATGAATTATCCAAATCATATCACTACTGCCTTTCAGGAGGAAGGGAGGGAGGGAAGGAAGAAATAAATCTTTTCTTAGTCTACATTAATACCTGCTAGAAATTGTGAGTAAATAGAATACTTTAGAAAGAAAGATTGAAACTAGAACAAACATGAACTGTTGATTACAGACTTTAATGATCCAGATAATGGCTGTGTCCAGTAAGTATCAGAGAGCAAACGTTACTACATCTGGACACAAGAGGTTAAAATAAATTATGAGGTACTTTTCAAGGAAGTAAAGTCACAAAATGAATTGAAACTGTAGTCTAATAGCCCACCATTCTCTATATTCAAAAGTATAATTGACTGCTGTATATGGAAATAAAGCAAACTACACTTATTTCAAAGATAGTGTAATTATTCAAATGGAATATATTTGGATGTTCAATCATATATGGATATAATACATTCAAGTACACAGTTTTAGAATTTACAATTGTTTCTTCAAATAAATGAATAGAAAATTTCTCTTATTACATCAAGTTAAACAAACTCATTTCAGCTACATTTAAAAAATAAGCAGTGGGGAAATTAAATTCCAAAGCCCAAATAAAAATAGAGTGATATGTGGTATTCCAAGTAGTTATTTCTCATAAATTCCTCCTTTTTTTAAAAAAAAAATCATGAAGTTAAAACTGAAATAGGCAATGAAAATAAGATTTACTCTTGGGGGTTAAAATCCTAAGAATCTGGCAATAACAGAATAGCCATATGTCAATAATTCTAAATTACTAAAGTTTAATTAAAATATCTTCAAATTAATTAAAATAATAAAGTAAAAACAAAATATAAAATGAAGAATTCTGCATTCTTCATTAGTATAGAGTAACTATTACCATCTGTAAGTATTCTAGGGAGGACCTATGCTGTAAAATTAAAAAAATTCTAAAAAGAAGCATTTTCAATACAGTTCAAACAAAACTTATCCTAAAACTCCTTTGAAAAGTAAATGTGGTACAAGAGGTTGTGGCACTTTAATGGTAGAAATGCTGGAGCCACTACCTTCGCAAGCAAAGCTAAAGAACAAAGGACAGAAGACGGTCAGCAAACCCTAAAGTGACTGAATAAAAGTGCTTTTAGACACAGGGAAAGTATTAGGAAGAAAAAGAGAAAGGACAAAGTACTGTCCCTCAGATTAAAAGAAACAACTTTAGACATATTCTCTGTCTTTAAACAGAAGTAATAAAAAGCAAATATTGTAAGTCTAGAAGAAAAAGTAGACTACATGGCAAAGATGAAGGTGGGAGAGAAGCATCCTGCTAACTTCCACAGCACTGTGAAATAAAAGGAGAAACGCAATACAATGAACTTGACCAGCATCTTAAAAAAGGGCAGTGTATAGCGTTCTTTCCATTTTATATGCAGAATGGTAGAAATAAAAAGAGTAGAAATTATATATAATCTTGGCTGATTACTCAAAACAGGACTTGAGATTACTGGTTCATTTTCAGCCAGAAGTATCCAAAAAGAAAAATAAATGTATCTAGATTATAGGAAAAAACAAGGCTAGACAAAAATTTAATCTGCAGGAAAATATCCTAATTTTTATAAAACCAAGATACTGTCTTAAGAGGATATATCTATTTGTATTTGTGCCTCTTCCTCTACCACTCATTCTTAATTTCTCATTCCCTCTCTATGACTAAATCACTACCATAAATGGTAACATAAAGATATATGTAATTTTTATACCATCATTAACTGAATAGTTTTATGCTTTCTATTCATTCATACAGTAGATTTGATATACCACTAATATATGTCCAAACACTAAAAAAACTTTCAAAGTTAACCTATTTCATAAGTGCCCTTAAACTGATCTCTTTCTTGTGATCAAAATTAGGTAGGATAGAAATAAAGCATAGAAAGACAATGAAATGTTTGGCTACTGATTTCATGTCTTAAAAAAGTAATCTGGACTTGACGATATGGGGAGGGGGAGGGGTAAGATGTGACAGGGTGAGAGAGTTGCATGGACATATGTACACTACCAAATGTAAAATAGATAGCTAGTGGGAAGCAGCCGCATAGCACAGGGAGATCAGCTCGGTGCTTTGTGACCACCTAGAGGGGTGGGATAGGGAGGGTGGGAGGGAGGGAGACACAAGAGGGAAGAGATATGGGAACATATGTATATGTATAACTGATTCACTTTGTTATAAAGCAGAAACTAACACACCATTGTAAAGCAATTATACTCCAATAAAGATGTTAAAAAAAAAAAAAGTAATCTAGGTGAGATTAAACATTGTATTATTTTCTTATTCCCCAAAACAGTTCTCTGCACTTCACCATCTCCAGCTGTCTCCCTTTCCTCTCTTTCTTAAAACCATTCCAGTCAAACTTTTGTCTTACCACTCCTGTCATTTTTTTGCTCATCTTACTTGTATTAGTAGCATCTGACAAAGCTTAACCAATTCCTACTTTCTTTTTTTTTTAGTTGTCATGTCTTATAAATCTTTTTTTATTTATAGGTTTCCTTTCATCTCTTTTTCTCCCTTGCAATTTATGTGTTGAAGAAACTTGACTGCTTAACAATTTCTGATAGTCTTGGGGATTTTTCTGCTTCATTACCATGGTTCTTTACCATATTCCTTTTTCCTCTGTATTTCCTGTAAGTGGTTAAGTTTAGAGGCTTAATCAAACATGGGTTTAGTTGACTTCACAGGGTCTCTTCTGTCAGGAGGCCCAATGTATGGCATCTCTCTCTCTCTCTCTCTGTGATGCTGTAGCTGGATGCTCAGATCCATTGGTTAGGTTGCAAAATGAGATATTCAAATTTTATCATTACTGCTTTCTTTTATTTTTATTGTTTTAAAACAGCTTTATTGAGATATAATTCGCATACTATACAATTCATCCATTTTAAGTGTACAATTCAATGGTTTTTTGTATATTCATAGATATGTGCAACTATCACCACACTCAATTTGAGAATATTTCGTCATGTCAGAAAGCAACCCTGTACCCTTTAGCTGTCATCTCCCTATCTCTCGCCCACCTCAGCCCTAAGTAACCACTAATCTACTTTTAGTCTCTATAGATTTCCCTCTTCTAGACTTTCATATCAATGGCCAATTCCTCCTCCTTGAAAAACCTTCTTCACTTGGTTTCCCAGGCACCAGCTTTCCTACTATTGATAACCACTCCTCAGTCTTTTTGTTGATTCTTCCTCATTGCCTAAATCATTGAACATTGAAGTACCCTCAAGTAAGGTACTCATACTGCTTCTAATCTCTGATTACACTCCCTTGGAGAGATCTTATCCCATTTCTTGCTTAAATATCATATGTTGACAGCTACCAAATTTATATGCCTAGCCCCACAATCTGCTGTGAACTCCACCTTGGCAGGTCCACTTACATGGCAAGTAATACCTCAAACTTAACCAGTTCACAACTTTCCTGTGAATCCAAAATTGACATCTCCACTTAGTATTTTTAGTAACTCTCAAATCAGGCCGGTCTAGAGGTCAAATCCTGGTCTTCTCCCCCGATCTTCTCCCATAAGACAGTTCCTCTGGTAGTCTTCTCCATCTTAAGGAACGGCAATTCCACTCTTAAAGATGCTTGGGGAAAAAACCTCAGTGTCATCCTAGACTTTTCTCTATCGTTCTCCACATGTAATCTATCGGCAATTCTATTTATTCCAGTTTCAAAATATTAACAAGATCTGACTACTTCTCACTGGCTTACCACTATTTAATCTTACCTGGATTATTACAACAGCCTTCCTGATCCCTTATGTCTGTTCTCTACAAAACAGCCAAACTGATTTTTAAAAAATTTAAGTCACATTGTATCACTACTTTGCTCAAAATCTTACAACAGCTCCCAACTCCCAGGAGAAACAGAAGTCCTTACAACGGTAAACATGCTCTACTGAAACAGCTCTTCTTCACTGCTCTGAAATTATCTACTACTCCCCACCTAGATCACTGTAGTACAGCAACACTGGCCTTCTTTCTGTTCCTGGAACACTAATCGCATTCTTACTTCAAGACCTTTGAACTGTTTACTACACCTGGAATACTCTTCTCCTACATTTAAACATGGATTACATCTTCATCTCCTTCTAGTCTTTGCTCTAATTCAGCTACTCAGTAAGGAATTCTGTCACCACCAATTGAAAATTACAACTCACTACTCTAGCACCCCCATCCCACTTTCCTGCTTAGTTTTTCCCCAAAGCACTTGTCACCTTTATATATATGTATTTTTTTTGTCTGCTCCAGCACATAAGATTCTAAGTCTCCTAAGAGGGCCAGAACTTCTTCTTACAGTTTTGTTCAGAGTTTATCTCCAGTATCTAAAACTATGACTGCACATACTAAGTATCTGCTGAATAAATGAACAAAGGAGTGTCTCACTCCTTCTGCCTCACCTAAAATAACGAAATTAAGTTATTTTTTGTAGCTAATCAAAGTGACAGTTATATAAAAGTCAGATTTAAATTAAATCTGGAATGGTACTGAAGTGAGTTACAGAACTTTTAATCTTCTTATTGTGAAATAAACAAGCTCCCTGGTGATGCTGCTGTTTTGGTCTAGGTAGCATACTTTAAGAACTTACTTTGGGGGTTATCCTATGAACTACAATATGCATCCTTTCAGTCTAACATTAATTAGTTCTTTTGCCACCTTCCTTGACAAAACAAGGACTTGAGAACATTTTAATTACATTTATTCTTCTGACTTATGTTATTATTGTCAAGTACTTAATTCTATGTGTGTATTAAGTCCAACAAGACATCATTGCTTTATACAGTCAACATGCATTTAGATTTACTGCATATTTACCATTTCTATTGCTTTCCATTCCTTTCTGCATGTCTTACCTTTGTCTTCATTTTCTGCATTTTTTCCTTCTGCCTTAAGAATTACCTTTAAAATTTTCTTTAGTGTAAGTCTGCTGGTGGCAAAATCTTCATTTTCATTCATCTAAAAATGTCTTTATTTTACCTTTGTCTTGAGAGATTTTCATTGGATATGGAATTTTAGATTGGCAGGTATTTTCCTTCACACACTGAAGATCTGGCTCCGCTATCTTTTGATTTCTGCTGCTTCACTGAGAAGCTGGCTGTCAGTCTAATTACTCATCCTTTGAAGACAGTTTTTCTCTGCCTTCCTTTAAGAATCCCCCACTGTATTTTATTTTCAGCAGTTTCGCTATGATGTGTCCCACCACCAGCAGGGGTCACAGGATCAGGCGCGGTTAGTTTTAACCTAGCACTTAGTTAGCTTTACAGAAGGATATAAGATAGGATATGTAGCATGCACAGCATCTTCACACTCATCAGGAGGCCAAGCAACTATTCACAGGCATAGCTTCTTAGATCAAACCACACAGAGTGAGCACAGCTGCCAAGGACAGCTGAAGTGCAGGTGGTTCACCTCAATACAGAGATGTGCCTTGGTTTCCTTCCAGTCTGGTATTGTTCACATTGCATAGATGTAAGGCCAACATGTCAACTCACAATTCTCTCAGTCCAGGGGCAATACAGATGAGGGTTCATAATAAATTTAAGAGACAACTAGCTCTTAGCACATAACATTCCTTATTTGTCTTAATTTATTTCCACAGAAGAGTGCTATGAGAAGGCAGACCCAAGGTCAGATTTTCAGCAGGCCTGGTCTGTTCAGGGTCCAGATCTGATATTAAATCTGTACTCACAATGTAAGTTTCAAGTCATTTATTCTCTGGGGTATGAAGGCTTATTGAATCTCTGCCTTACTGCCTTTCAGCAATTTTGTAAAGCTTTCAACAATAATGATTTCTAATATCTGCTTTGGCTGCATTATTTCTCTCCCCTTTTAGGTCTCCTACTGAATATGTTCAACTTTCTTACTTCAACCTCTATCTCTGTTCTCTTTTTTTTTCATCATTTTTTGTCTCTCATGCTTCCTTCTATATATTTTCTTCTAACTTGCCTAAAAGTTCATTAGTTCTCTTTTCAACTGTGTCTTATCTTCCACTCAACCCATCCACTAAGTTCTTAATTTTGGCAATTATATTTTTTTAGTTCTAGAATTTTCATTTTAAAAATACTTTTAATTTCCCAATTGAAATTTTCAACCTTGTCTTTCATCTTGTCAGCATGGTTATTTTCAGGCTATGTCTGATAATATCCAGAGCTGCTGTGATTTTGTTTCTATTGTTCAATGCTTATACTAAATTTATTCATGTCGTGTTGCCTTTTCCTATGTCTGTTTATTTTTTGTTGTGTCCTAGTTATACTTGCAATTTTGAAAAAAATAAAATTCTGAGATGATCCTCTTTAGAAGGTTTTCTTGCAGAGAGGATTTAATTTTGCATTTGCTAACACTAGCAATCTAAGATCACCTCAATTTACTCAGGATTGATATGATCTGAAGTTGAGTTGCAAAATCACTGGGGGCTTATCTTCTACTGCTTTACCCTAGACTAGAGCCCTTTGGGGACCTAAACCAAGGTGAGTTCACCCATATGGTGGTGAGCACTAGACTCCATTCCCTGTGCCCCCGTGAAGCTACCATAAGTGCTCTCAGCCATTCTACCAAAATTGGCAAATGCTCCCAGGGGAAAAGAATACTCAAAAGCCAGGCTCACATTCCTAGACTGGTAATTCTTTCCTATCTTGTTTACTTTCCAATGACTTAAAACAGGTTTTGGTTTTTAAAATATATATATTGAACACTTGGTCTAACTTTTCCACTTCTACTTAGAGGGAGAGTTGGTCCAAATCACCTAGTCTGCCATTGCCAAAACTGAAGTTGAGGAACAGAACTGTAAACAAGATAGCTTGAATATACCTAATTAAACTGTACCTGGAACTCAGATGTCTTAAAGTAACCATCAAGTAGAATTTTTTGGTGTCAAAACTAAAACCAAGTCAGCACCTAAAAAGCTATTTTTTAAAAAGATGACATTAATGCATGACTAATGTTTACAAAATCAAGACAATAAAAACGATTATTTCTTCATATAACTTATGAGAAAGCTTGTATTTTAAAATGTATGAATAAATGAAAAGTTTGAGGAAACTTTTTTTTGGGGCAACCTAGAAGTGCAACTTGCTTGTTAACTGAATGTGTTTAATATTCTTGTATAAACGTATTTTGTAGAGAGCAATTCTATCCTGAAATAGTATTTAATTAGGTATACATACAGGCCACTCTCTCCTTTACCTACATCAATTTTTTTCCTTCTAATACAATACCAGGTTCAGCTGAATGTTTACTGAGCCTATATTGCATGTGACTAATAAGGAAAATGAGACACAGTGTGTTTTCTGGAGAAATTTCCAGTCCTATAGGAGAAGAGATAGAGATAATGTGATAATGCTGTAACAGAGGTATGTACATGATGCTATGGGCACACAGGGGAGACAGCATGTCAGCATGAAGTGACATTCCAATTACTGTTCCATTAGTGACATTTCAATTACTACTTTCTAAACTGCCTGTTTCTTTTGGTGATGCAATACTAAGCAAAAAAGAAAATGTATATAACATATCAATTTATATTTTAAACTTAAAAAAACTTACCTGTGTATACGTAAATACAATGCATTATATGAGACACCAAGGTGAAAAAACTGATATAAAAACTCACCCCATCTGGCAGTGCCCTCCAGCACACAGCGCTAACGAACTCATTTGTATCATCTTCTTTTCGGTCTTTGTCCAGAACACTTTTGACCGTATCAAACTTAAAAGTTAGCAAAGTCTTAGAAAGTCCTTTATAGTACAGGTAAAGAGAGTTGTTCTCGCTTCCTGAAAAAAATTTAAAAATAATTTTTTTAGAGTGGGAGAACTTAGAGTTAGGATATCACATTCATAAGGTAACTATCACTCAATGTTTAAGGTCAAAGACTAATAATTTTTTATGGTAAATATGAAAGACCAGAGCACAGGATTTCTTGGGAATCATATGAGAAAAGGATTCACAGAAAAAAACTTATACTTTCCAAATCTAAAGAAATAACCCACTGTCAAATGATATAACAATACTGATATAAAAATCATTTTAGCAGAGGTCTAGAGAAGAACCAGAAGTGTGTTATTATAGCATGACCTTGAATTACATTTATAAAGATTTTTATCTAGAGGGAAATAAGAAAGTTATAGCACTTAAAAAAGGCAGATTTTAATAATCTACAAAACTTATTTCCCATTTCCCAATAAAAGATGAGTAGTCTAGAAACCTATATTTTTGAGCAGTCTATCAAAGTAAGAGATTTGCTTTGACAGGGTTTAGGTTCATATATATGTAGAGATAGTCAACTTTACTGAATAAAAGGCCAAGTCACTTGAAAGTACTGACGAACATTCATATATTAAGGCATCAGATGTATTAAAGCATTTGAACAGTACCAAATTTGATTTTTCTACTTCTAATTTAAATTTGTATAAATTATCAACAATGAAAGTCCTAGTATAACAGATCAAGACTACCCAAACAGACTGCTTATTGAAGGGAACATTATATAGGGGAAAATGAACATCAAGCTTTAGAAGACAAATGTCTCCAAAATTAAGATATCAGCAGAAACTAATATTTTCTGTCTTCTACATAACATCTATAGAAATTATATTTTACCGGAGAACAACTACAAAACGTATTTAACAATCTTATGCTATTTCATGTGGTCAGGGCTTGTGCTCAGTGAAGGAGAGAAGGACTAATGCTTTTTCTAATCCGAGGAAAATCCAACATGCTACCTTCTGAATGTATAGATCATTTCCTGAATTGGTATGTAGTCTATTCCATTGAATGCAATTTCAGTGACAGATATCTATTTAAAAGTTCCAGGAAACGACAGTTTCACTTACCACAAGCTATATAATCTCCATTGGAAGCGAGGCCTACAAAGTTTTTTTCATTGATATGACCCTTGAAGGAACGTAGACAGTATGGCTTCCCTACATTCCACAGCTTTAGCTGGCTGTCTGTTGAACTGAGATAAACACAAAAAGTTAGAACAACTTTAAGATCTCATTACATGAAACCCATCACTACTAATTAGAGGAAATCCAGTTTGGTGGTTGAGAATGCAGACTCTGGAGCTAGACTGTCTTGAGTCAGAATGGTCAATATGCCATTAGTTTGCTTTTGACCTTAGGAAAGTTATACAACCTCTTTGGCCTCAATTTTGTCATCAGTTAAATGTGAAATATAATGATTCCTATCTTACAGAATTAGATGAATTCTATAAGATACTGCAAAAATTAAATTAATTCATTTTAAATGCTTTCAATAGTACCTGGGCATGTAGGAATTAACAAACATTAGCCATCATACCATCACCATCAAACAACAAGGGAGCTCTATTGGCAGTTGTGCTTAATTTCAGTTGTTCCAGTTGATTTGATTTACTTTTCAACTGTTGAATTATATTAGTATACTGAATATAAACTATTGATATTTTCACAGCTTAGTTGTACCTACAGGGGTGGAACACTATGAATGGTTGAATGGTCTATATAGTTTATCTTAATAAAATAATACGCAAATGCAGCTATTAATCAAAAATTAACTGAATATAAAAATCACTGCTAATCCTATCACACAGTCTTAGGATTTGAATAAAATACCATGTTTTTGTTTTCTTCTGACTTTTTGTTACAAAAATTGGATCATACAACATATATTGTTTTGTAAAGTGCTTCTTCCTCGTTCAACAATTTGTTTTACATTGTTTATGTAAAATAAATATGTTTCTATATCTTTATTAATGACTATACAAGAAATTATCTTTTCTCTTGCTCTAACATTCACAGCATAGGGCACCACGCTAAATGTTTTACACAGATTAGTTTACTCAGAGATTCACAACATAAGTAGTATTATTAGCTCCATTTCAGAGGTGAGGAAACAGATTTAGACGGTTAAGGATATTTTCAAGGTACCACAGATAGTAAATAGTAGAGCCAAGATTGAAACTGTCTTATTTCAGAGGCCAAACTCCAAACACTTCTCTATTGCTTCTCATCATCTATTCTTAGACATTTATGTTGTTTTTTGGGTTTTTTTGGCCATGCCACGTGGCTTGCGGGATCTTAGTTCCCCGACCTGGGATCGAACCCAGGACCCAGCAGTAGAAGCGCAGAGTGCTAACCACTGGACTGCCAGGGAATTTCTGACATTTATGTTGTTTTAAATTTGTTTTTTGCTCAACAATATTGCATTGAAAATCCCTCTATATGTGTGTGTGTGTGTGTGTGTGTGTGTGTGTGTGTGTGCATAGTCCAAGAATTCAGAGGCTGCAGCAATATGTATATAGTTTAATATTACTTTTTAATATTTCCAAACATACTTGTGGGTAAATGTCTTACATACTTCTAACACAAATATGTCCAAGAGGAAAATCATCATGATTTATAAAAACTAAGAAGGAAAAAAGACTGGTGAATATACAAACCACAAATCTGCATTAAAAAGGTCAACTAAGATTTCCAATTTATACAATTAAGTATACATATACTTCAACTAGTTGAAATCAAACTAATTGATTCAACACTTATAAGTCTGTAATTTAAGAAAAATACTTTTAACATATAATCTATCATTGATATTTGAATCTGAATAAAATTTTAATTATTTACTGCCCATTATTACTCCTAAAGATGGGATACTTTTTGACTGGTTACCACTTAATTTAGATTTGTGAACTAATTTCCTCTATTAACTCCTCTTAGAAAGCTCAGCTCTCACTTTCTTTTTTTCCCTTTTTGTAACTCAATTCAAATTACCTTGTTAAATCAACTCAAATTACCAAGTTCTTATCTAGAGCAACCAGTATGGAGGCAGATGTGGTGGGAGATCCCAAGTATAAGGCACTGGCATTAATAATCTCCTAAGAGATATTAGAAACTATGTGAAAGAAAGAAAACAATGTACAATTAGGCTTGAGAAGAAATAATATGTATAAAAAAAGGAGACTGAGAATGGGTATTTACTAGAATAATACAAAATAAAGAGAACAATGATATGGATAACAGAAAGAAGGGACTGTCTCTTAGTAGAAAAGCTTACTCAACAGTATTTTAGCAATTGAGATTTACCTGGTTGACACCTTGTTTCCTTCAACAAAATAAAAGACAACTAAAAGCTTATTTTATGATTCTTTAGTTCAGAAGGTTTCTCAAAGGATATTCGTCAGGTGTAAGCAGTCATATTTAGAAAGTTCTCTTCAAAACATATTTAAAACTCACCACGAAATCATAGGGAGATCAAATAACATGGAATCATGAAAGTCAACCAAATATTGTTTAAAACCAAAAATGATACTACTATACTGCAATATAGATAAATATATAATAACATATTAGTGGTCTTAAATAAATAAAACACTTCTCATTCTACTGCATCGACTATATTGCTTCTCTCTTTTTAAGGAGCAGGGGCTGAAATCCAATCTGAAGTTCAAATGTTTAAAGGGGCAACATTAAAAAATAGTATCATCTGGATTTTATTCACAAATAACATATAAAAGTGAGCAATACAGACTAGAGTATACATGTATTTTAATTAGACAAGTTATAAAAATCTACTATTTAAGAAAAAGTGCATATACCACAGTGTTATTCTTCACAAAACCCACGGTGACATTACAAACTGGTAAATGATGGCATGTTAAGCTCAACTTCTGAAAAGGGTAATACTCACGCAGAGACAATTTCCTCACCACTCACAAACTTTGCATAAGAGACTGCTTTTCGGTGTCCTTTGAATACCATGATTGGCTGTTTAGTGTTACGAAGATCATAGTAGTGAACACAGTGATCTAAAATAAAACAAAACAAACAAAAAGAGAATAATGTAGTAAATGAAGAAATGGAAAGCAAAGCTTATTTTAACTGGTTTGGGTGTTTTTCATCAAATGTTTAAGAAACAACATCCCACCTATAACAGTCAGAAAACTAAGGGCAATGACTCCTTTTCAAAGATAAGAAGATACAGCACGTTTTCTGTTTTGAATCTAGGAGACTATGGTTGTGTAAAAAAGTGTATATACATATGCCAATGTCAGTCTGAAAGGGAGTTCCACTGATATTTCTTGAGATCCTGGCTCTAGAAACAGTATTAAGGATTCAAAATAACTGGAAAAATTTTAACGTATCCTTACATTTTGATGGCTTTATAAAAATAATGTAAACATTTTGGGTTTCTGGTTAAACAAAATGCAATATAATTTTATTCCCCACATTTGCTTTTTTAAGAACTAACACCATTAACTTGAGATGTCTGGGTTTTTTGTGGTTAGCAGTAATCTTTTTTTTTTTTTTTTTTAAAGAAATTCACGTTCTTTTATTTATTTATTTATTTATTTATTTATGACTGTGTTGAGTCTTCGTTTCTGTGCGAGGGCTTTCTCTAGTTGCGGCAAGTGGGGGCCACTCTTCATCGCGGTGCGCGGGCCTCTCACCATTGCGGCCTCTCTTGTTGTGGAGCACAGGCTCCAGACGCGCAGGCTCAGTAATTGTGGCTCATGGGCCCAGCTGCTCCGCGGCATGTGGGATCTTCCCAGACCAGGGCTCGAACCCGTGTCCCCTGCATTGGCAGGCAGACTCTCAACCACTGCGCCACCAGGGAAGCCCCCCACATTTGCTTTTTAAAATACACTTTCTTGAAACACATGTTACATATAATAAAAATCTACTCACTGTAAGTACATAATTCAATGATTTTTAGTAATGTTACCCAGTGGTGCAACCAACACCATAAATCAGTTTTAGAACATTTTCTTCATCCCAGTAAGATCCCTCATGCACATTTACCACCCACCACCCTAGGCAGCCACTATATTTTACCTCCATAAGTTTGCCTTTTCTGAACACTTTATATAAATGAAATCATACAATATGTGACTTTTATGTATGCATGGCTTCTTACACTTTACATGATGTTTTTGCAGCCCATCCATGTTTTAACACGTGTCAGCAGTTTATTATTTTCTATTGCTGAACAGTATCCATTGCATGGATATACCACATCTTGTCTGTCCACTCACCAGTTTATGGATATTTGTTTCCATTTTTTGGTTATTGTGAATAATGCTGCTATAAACAATCGCATTCAAATCTTTGTGTGGACATTTATTTAGGTCTCAGGTAGATATCTGAAAAGTGTAATTACTGTGTCACGTGATAATTCTGTGTTTAGCTTTTTAAGAAACTGACGAACTGGTCACTGTACCATTTCACATTCCCACCAGCAATACATGATGGTTTCAATTCCTTTACTTGAGTTCTTTGAAAATTTTGGATACACATCCAAAATGTGCTTTGCAAATATTTTCAACCTTTCTGTTGCTTATCTTTTTAGATAAGTACGGAAGTTTTGAACTTTGATAAGGTCCAATTTATCTTTTTTTCTTTCATAGAACACACTCTTGGTGTTGCAAATACGAAAACTGACTAATCCAAGGTCTTAAAGATTTTTTTTTTTATTTTTAGTAAGTATTTTAATTAATTTATTTATTTATTTTATTTTTGGCTGTGTTGGGTCTTCGTTTCTGTGCGAGGGCTTTCTCTAGTTGTGGCAAGTGGGGGCCACTCTTCATCGTGGCGCGCGGGCCTCTCACTACCGTGGCGTCTCCCATTGCGGAGCACAGGCTCCAGACACGCACGCTCAGTAGTTGTGGCTCACGGGCCTAGTCGCTCTGCGGCATGTGGGATCTTCCCAGACCAGGGCTTGAACCTGTGTCCCCTGCATTGGCAGGCAGATTCTCAATCACTGCGCCACCAGGGAAGCCCCTTAAAGATTTTTCTATTTTTTTTCTAACAGCTTTATTGTTTTGGTTCTTATGTTTAAGTCTGTGATCAATTTTAAGTTAATTTCTGTGTGTATGGTGTGAAGTAAAGGTCTTAGGTCATCTTTTTGCACGTGGATGGATATGAGTCCAGTTGTCCCAGTATCATTTGAGAACAGACTTTTTCCCCAATGAACCGCTTTGGCACCTCTGTTGAAAATGAATGGACTATAAATAAGGATTTTCTTCTGGATTCTTAATTCTAATCAAGTGATCCACAGATGTCCACTCTTCTGCCAGTACAACAATGCCTTAATAACTACAGCTTTGTAATTTTGAAATTGGGAAGAAAAAGTTCTCAAATTTTTCTTTTTCCTCAAAATTGTTTTGCTCTTGTTTGCCCCAACTGGTATCACAGCCTTTGATAGTTGTGATACTACATCTGATTGTTTTCAACAATACCCTGGGTACAGGTCTTTTCCCATGGAGACTCTGAATCAGGTCAAACAGAAACAACATCTTGCAAATGGAGCTTTTTCTTTTCTAGTGAGTTGTAAGTCAGGTCAAATAGTGAAAGTGATCTGGAAATGGGGATTTTTGAGAAGCTCCAAAACCAGTTTTTACCCCAGTGGTGACAACAAGGCTGCTGGTTTTCAAAGCTTCCATAACTATAATGTTAGTTCATTTTTATAAATTTGCCAGTATTTTTGTTGCTTATATGGAAAAGTATTCCCACATTGCAGTTTATGTTTATTATTGTAATTGCATTAAGTGATCACCTCAAATGACAGCATTCAGCTTATCCTGTGGAAGTACAAATGTATAGCTGTAATCTGTTCGGCATGTGTTAGAGTAAAAATGGAAGAAAAAAATCCTCCTTCATCCGCTGTGCTCATGTTAAATTTATCAGTAAAAGACAGTAAACTTCTCTCTTGCAGTAAATAATTCAAAATTGAAAAACATTTTAGTAAAATAATTCTTTAATTTCTCAAGTTATTTTATAAGCTGAAAATAATGATACTATAAAATAGCATACTACAGTATAATGATATACTACCTCATTCTCAGGCTAATAAAAAAGCAAAAGGAGATGTAATATGCAAAAGATATAGGGGTATAAGTAAAGGTTAAATTATGTCATTGTGTATTGCAAAAAGATTTTTCAGTAGCTGGAATGAGAAAAGTAGTGTGGAGACTGAGTAAGAAATGCAGGTGTTTCTGTAGACATGGCAGCCTCAAAAGAAACTGTACTGCAGTACTCAGAACCAGCTTACCATGTGCGATTTATTTTCAGCAAAATATATACTAGCTATCACGTTACTGTTATTATGTTATCATGTTGGGTTTCTTTTCTTTTTTTGGTTTTATATTTTCACTGTATTTAGTTAGAATTTGACTTGACTTTACAGTTGCTTTAAGAGCTAGGAACACACAAAGGTGATCTTCAGTTGTACATTTGTGCATATACTTTAGCAATATTATGATATAAATAATTTAGGTAAGTATGTGAAGTCCTCAATAATTTTCTTTCCTTTATAAAAGGGAAGTCTTTCTGAAGTGTCACTATAATTCTAATAGTCTTAATAATTTGAAGATTTAGTATATGATCCCATCTCTATTTTTCTTTTCCCCCTTTTTTACTTTGAAAAATTTCAAATTTGCAGAAAAGTAGAAAGAATAATACAATGAATACCTTTGTACCTTTCAATCTAGACTTACCAACTGTAAGCATTTTACAAAATTTGCTTTATTCTCCCTTCTAAAAACAAACAAGCACACGTACTTTTTTTTCCCCTTGAACCATCTGAAAGTAAGTTTTAAATATCAGGATACTTTACCTATAAAAATGTCAGCACCCACTTTCTAAAAAGAAGAAAACTCTTCAACAATATCATATGTCATATTCAAGAAATTAATATTGACATGAGAATAGAATTTAATATGTATTCTGTATTCAAATATCCCAACTGTTTAAAAAATATCCTGAAAACTATTTATTTAATTTTGCTAAAGGGTCACACACTGTATTTAGTTTCTATGACTGTCATTTTATATATAACATTTTCATAATACTATTATTTTTGAAGCACCTAGGCTAGTTGTTTTGCAAAGTGTTCCACAAGTCTAAATTTGTCTGAATGTTTTCTCATTATTGTGCTCTTATTACATAGCTTTGACAAGATTACTATAAAACTGATGGTCCTTCCTACTGCATCACATCAGGAGGCAATATAATGTTTGTTCCATTGGTGGCCCTAAATTTGTTTGCTTAAATGCCCCCATGGCCTTGTAAATGTAAACAGAATCTGTTTCTTTTTCTTCAATTTTTAATCAAACTAAGCTACTTGTAAAACCATGAAGAGGAATACCAACAAAGAACAATTTCCAGTACAATGAATAATTTTCCTATAGGGATACTAAAAAAAATAAACCAAACCAAACCAAAACAAAGCAAAACACCCAAACAAACACAGTTTCACCATTAATAAGGTAATCATTGCTGATATGCTAAAATAATAGGGTGGAAATAATTTGTCTGGAATAGATGTAGAAATATCTTATTGAACTTAATGTTTAATGAACAGTTCATTACCTTCTACTAAAGTAAGAATAAACCAACTATAACTGATAAGTCAAAGTTTTTAAATACAGTTTATGACACAGCCACTCTAAACTGTGTTCCAAAAAGCAAGAAGACAATATGGCCAATCAGAGATCAAACTGAATTTTTAAAATCCTCGATTCTATTTTCAGGTTTCCCAGATGCTTGAGAATTTATAAAAATTCTCAATGTTCCAGCTTTTGGATATCACCAAGATAGGGTTGGGATGAGAAAGCAAGTTGGAGAAATCCTTAGAAAGCTTTCCTTAGGCAGGGCAAATAACTTTAGTATTTAAAAACACACAGGTCCACTGGTTACTGATATTTATCTCATATAGCTATCATTACTGTTCTTAAAAACAATAATTAAATCATTTTTACGTCCTTTAAGCCTTTGATGATATCCTAACATACCACCTCAGAGATCTGAAAGAAAGCTAATCTTTGGAAACAGAAAGATCAAGCAAGTATAAGTTAAATGATACAAATGCACATGGAATACTTTGGAAGCATTTGCTTTTAACACCAGCTCTGAATCTGGTTGTTAGATCTTTGTTCATCATTTGAGAAAGAATCAGAAATTGTCATTGCTTATTTTTTTTTACCGTATATAAAACCCTAGAAAGACATATTAACTTTAGCCCACTATTATGTACGCTTTACTTTATGAGTCACCCCTCCTTACCAGTCTTCAAAAGATGCACAAGCAACTGTGATATTCCCCTAGTGTCACAGAAGTAGCAACTATCTATCTGTACATTAGAGATTAAGCCACAATCATCAAATCAGCAGCAGTTAAAAACAAACGAATAAGTTTTCCAGTTCTACACATAAAATGCTTAGAAGTTAACACTCCATCCTAAGAACAACTAAAAGGTGAACAGACTAAAAAATCAACAACTATTCTAGGATCCATAAGAGAGGTGAGCACCAAGGTCAACCGCTGACACAAAGATTGGAAAGCCAAAAGCAAATACAGGGAGTCATAGCTTATCAGAGCAGAGACTCACAAGGAGAAATTGCCATGGGGAACCAGAATCTGGGTATAAAAATTTGAACTGTAACAGGTGAATTGCTGAAGGCTCAGTGTGGACAAGTCTGAGAGTTAAAAATTCCAGAAGGATCCAGTCATAGGAGTCCTCCATAATTTTGTCAGATTTATTTCTAGAAGCTTGATCAGGTTCTTAAAGGTAGAACACAGAGGATTTTTAGAGCAGTGAAAACACTCTATATGATACTATGATGATGAATACATTTGTCCAAATCCATAGAACGTACAATACCACAAGTGAACTGGTGATTATGATGTGTCAATGTATATTCATCAATTGTAACAAATGTACCACTCTGGAGGGAGATATTGATAATGGGGGGTTATGCATGGGTAGGGCAGGAGGCATAGGGGAACTCTGTTATCTCCCTCTCAATTTTGCTGTGAACCTAAAACTGTACTAAAAAAAAAAGGCCTTTAAAAAGAAGTCTCAGTTATGTATCAACATATTTTCCCAAAATTAAAAACAAAAACAAAATCTCAGTTAAGAAAAAGTAGCAGAAACATTTATAACAGTATCCTCCCTGGCTTAACTTACTTAGAACCTCAGGATATAAAACCGATTAAAGTAAGAGCTGCTCTAGTTAGAGCCCAAGGAGGAACAGGAGCCCTTTTCTAAGCCTCTTCTCTCCCTACATTTGGCTTTCCTTCCCACCTGCCAAGTCTTGAGAAATCTGATGAGACAGAATTTGCAAATTAATAATTTTATTATTGATCACTATGAAAAAATGACTTCATTTATTTTTTCCCAAATTTATCTCTTTTTATGGTAGGAAGAGAGTATATTAATGAATTTTTAATGCTTAATTCCAAAGTTCATGGGCAAATAAAAACTTTTACAAATCGCTACTATGACCACCCCCAAATCCATTCCAAAATATCAATAACACCTATTTTTTCCAATAATATCTATTTGTGTATGTTCATGATTTGTTGGTTTTAATTATCTTAGATGGAAGAAAATGTGTTTCCTCTAAAAGAGTTTCTCTTGTGCTGTTTCTAAAACTAGACTGGCAACAGGGAAAATATTGTGTAAATCTTCATACTCACTAATACGACCCAGTACAATGTTCTATACATAGACATTAGTGGCTAAACAATGATATCATTATAAGCTTTATCACTTGGAAACGCAGAAAAATATGTATCCTGTATAGAAAAGTTTTAATGTTTGTGTTTGTTATTTGAATTCATCTGAAAGTATACACAATGAATTACTTGTGGAATATACAGTTTTATTACTATACTACTGTAGTAGGTTACAGATAAACATAAACCACACAATCTAAAATATTCACAGTGGCTTATATAACATTAAATAAGCACAAAATGTGGGCAAAATTTCCTGGTTTCACGGTTTGCCTTCTTTAGAATCAGTTTCTACATAATAAAATGTGTGCTAATTACCAGGGAAATTTAAGGAACTGTTTTCCTCTTCTGCTTAGTAGGTGATATTTTTTTAAAAATTAGATTTTTATAAAATTATTCAAACATCATAAATCTAAATTCAGAGGCAATGTCTTGCAAATCTAAATGGCTTTAGAAATATAAAATGGGCATGCCCACACTAGAAATAAAAGACTGAAATACATACTCAAAACGCAGTAGAAAATTATTTCCTCAACGTAGTAGAAAATTATTTCCTAGTTTGCTAAGTTTACGTATAGCCAAACTAAGCACCTGTAAAAATATGTGAATATTTATTTTGTGAGAATTAATTTGCTTTAGTCTTTACTGATCTGCTTTACTTCAATCTCTTTTCACAAAATGGTTGTCTAAATTAATGGTAGTAGGAAAGAACCAAAAGAAAAAAAAAAAAAACTAAATAGTTTTTATACAACATTTAGCTGAAAACTTTTAAAATTTTAATAAAATAACCCAATCAGGGGATTTGGTCTTTGAACTGGTAAATTTAATCTGTTTCAATTTACTGTGTTCAGATTAGTCAGATGTTTGGATTAACTCTCATCACCTTAGTTTTTACTTTTAATCCTGAGTTTTTCTATGGTTCTTCATTTCCTCGTTTCCTGCCTGCTATAGATTGAGTTCTTTTTAATACAGATTGAGTTTTCTCTCCTACTGTAGGTTTGGAAGTAGAGATTCTATTTCTATTCTTTAATGATTATGCTTAAAATTGTAGAATGAACGTATGACTTGAAGGATAAAGTTAATTAATATTGTTACACAGATTATACAAAAACCTTAGATTGTTTTCCATTTCATCAATACTCCTCCAAAACCTGGGTTACATTTTGATTGTCCAAATTTTTACTTCCATCTTTTTAAAACATCCAAATTAGTCTTATTTTTCTATTATTGTTGTTGTTTTTCTATACAGTCAATGCTAAGATTTACCCACATTTATGAATTTCTTTGCTCACGAGATTTCACTCCTTATATTTTATTCAATTCTTGATTTAATTCTCTTCTTTTGTCTGTTTCTCTGTGGTGGGGGGCAGGAAGAAGCAGCATCCTATGCCATGAAGTCAGTGGTTAGAATTCTCAGGGGTCCAGCTCCTCTCCACCACTCAGAGCCCAGGCTAAGACAAAGTTTCTGGAGATTTCCTCATGTAGATACGCAGATAGGCAATTACAACACCCTAGGTACACACTTCCCAGGTCCACACCACCGGTTCCCTCCTCAATAACTCTTCAATATCCAGGTCTCTGGATTACTGAGGCCAGCAACTTTCCATCACCACCAGGCAACATAACTTCAGCTCACATGTTTACTTCTCTGGTTTTTATATTCTGCTTTGTTTGTGACCCTTTGTGATTTCAATACTTTATAAGCTATGCATCTAAAATAATATTTTATATATTTTACCTAAAATAATGTTTATGTAAAATAAATAAAATATTTATTGACAGAGGATTTTCAGTTTATCTAGTCTATCACACTGTTAGAACCAGAACTCCCTTTTGAGAATCTTATTACTTCAATTGGTATAACCATTTGAAGTAAATTTCAAAATAAAAGACTGATTAACCCTTCACTACATCAAGTAACTACTTTTCTGGTGTATTTCACAGCTGTCCCTCCATTTCCAGAGGTACTTTCATCCAACCCAGGGTATTTTTATTAATATACAGTATATTTCTATATTAAGTGTCTTTCTATAGCAAGTGTCTTTCTATAGCAGTAATATAATAGGTAGGCTCCATGCAAGTAAATGATTGAAAACTCATCTAAGATGGAGAATTTAAGTGCAAAAGATAATGTAGATTTGGGGTTCAGTCTATTTAATGACCTCCTTTATGCTTTTTTTAAAGTCATAATGAATCCTATTATCTCAATAATAATAGTTCATAAGAAAAAAAATTTGGCTTTTCTCTTTTACTAGACAGATTTGGTCCTTATGTTTTGCTAAATGCTATTAAAACAGAGACTTAGTATTTTAATTCAATTATGTTCATCAGACAAAAACAGCTTTCTTACTATGACATATAAAGGGTCTTCATTATTTAGCCTATATCTACATTTCCAAATTCTTGTTCCACCAATTCAGGAACCTGTAAATATTTTTAGCATAGTTATTCTTGTCCCAGGAGAAGATAGAGGGGTACACATGAAAATGATATTAAGGAGCAATTTCAAAATACAAATGCTTGGCCTCCTCTCTGAAGATTCTAATTCAGTAGGTCTATGATAGGGCCCAGACATGAATAATGTTTCAGCTTCTCAAAAAAGACTGATATGTCTCAGAATGTAAAAACACTATTCTAATGCTATTTTTTACAACATACTAAAACTTATTTGCTTGTCTGCCTTACCTAACTGTGACATCTTGAGGGGTAAGATTATTTTTTATTTTTGTATACATAGTAACAAATACAAAGTTATTTTAAAAATACGTGTTTGTGAAGTTAATAAATCAATGATATAATTCTGATGAAAAGAATTCCAGGTATCCTGATTAATGTGATAGAGGGGGGAATTTTTTTTTTAATGGCACATGGTCTAGTTCCTCTACTCACTATTTACTTTCCTTTTAGGGACTGTAAGAAATCTTTAGATATATGTTACACATTGGATAAGCAGATCTGTAATTAAAGTGGAAACTACAAAGTTCATTGTGCTTAGGCTGATCAGTATCATAACATTCTATTTGTGGATCCAGAGTGCAGCTAAGTATCACTTACCTGGTGGTCTCACAGATGTTTCAACCCAGAATGACCACAGCTTCCTAATACTATCACACCCCTACTATGTGTCTTCTAATATACTTTTATTCAGAATTCAGTATTCTAGAGTTATACAAAATCAAGTGGCTGCTTTTGTTTCTATTTTCTGCAATTTATATCTGGAATAGAACCATCTTTTTGTATCCATGCATCCATCCTCCACCTAACCATCTGTCCATCCATCCATGCAAGTAGGGTTATTAACATCTTAAACTTATCACAGTTCCGGAGTTAATTAAACCACAGTTTTTGGTTGTTTGAAAAATCTTTGTTTTTATTTGTAAAAAAAGATTTTTTGGCTGGATATAGAATTAGGGGTTAAAAAAACTTTTTAGCACTTTAGATGTGTGGTGGTTCCATTGGTTTTTGGTCTGTATAGTTTATAATGAGAGGGTTGCTATAATTTTTATCTTTCACAGTATATAATATTCCTCTGTCTTCAAGATTTCTCTTTGTTTTGGACATTTTGACTATGATATACCTAGGTATTTTTGGTCTGTTTTTGTTTTTATCGTGTTTGAGGTTCTGTGAACTTCTGGTACCTAAGGTTGGTTATCTTTCACCCATCTTGAAAAATTCTTGGTCTTTATCTCTTCAAATATTTCTTCTTTCCTTTTCTTTCCTTCTGCTTTTACAACTCCAATTACAAGTGTGTTTGACTGTTTGACATTGTCCAGCAACTCTTCGCTACTGTGTTCTGTTTTTCCCTCCCACTCTTTTCTTTGTGTTTCACTCTGGATAATTTCTATTGACCTATCTTCAAGTTCATCTAGTTTTTTCTTAGTTTGTATCCAATCTGCTGATAAGCACATCAAAGAAGTCTTTGTTTCTGACTTAATACAAATTAAGATTTGTATTTCTACTATTTCCATTTCACTTTTAAAAAATACTTTGCATTTCTCAGGTGAAATTCTTCATCTTTTCAAGCACATTGTTTATCTTTCCCACTAGATCCTTTAACATGTAATCATTTATTTTAAAATTTCTGTCTCGTACCCCAACACCTGGGTTATCTATAAGACGAATGAGTCCTTTGAGTCTTGACAACAGGATGCTTATTCTTACTTATTTGTATACACATACTTTTAAATTAAAGGTAAGAGATCATACATAGAACAGTAGACTCTGAGGTAAACAGTATTTCTGTCTGGAAATGAGTACCTCTTTTTCTGTCAGGCCATTAGTGTGATGGAATCAACTAACCTAGTCAGTGGTTGAGCTGAGTTTTGGTTTTGGTTGTTAAGCTCACTGTTGTTAAGTGCATCACAGGCTTCAAATTTTTCCAGCAATGAGCTGTCATCACTTTGTGCTTAGCGTGGTCCTGGGGCAAGAGAAACTCTTCTCAGTATTCCTGCTCTACTGTTACTTTTCAACAATTCCTCCATGTCTGAGCCTAGGAGAGGGTCTTTCTCCATGCTACTGTCCCTCCTCCAGTGGTAGAGGACTCTTTCTTGTTTTTCTGGTGGTAGGATTCTGTTTGGAGAGGGGTTCTCAGTTCTTCTATTCCATCATGAGTCCTAGGAAGGGTGCACATGCCTGAGTTTCTGGTATGGGGCTTCTTAAGCATTCCAACCCCTCACCATCATGGCAGGCAAATTCTACATAGCATCTGAGGCAGGTCTTAGACAAGAGAGAGTTTTCATGCCACTCAATCAGTGGTAGTAGATCTCTGCTTTGTATGATGCAGGATCCTGAGCCCAAGAAGTTTTCCTGCTTCTCTCCTAAGAGCTTAAAGCTTCTGCTCGATATGAGAAGAGGGTCTGGAGAAAAAGGTGATCATTTTGTGCTGGTCTTTCATCAGGAACTCATCACTTCATGAACTTCTGACTGCCACTGATGCAGGTTACTGTCTTGCCTCATTCATTTTGTGAACAGCCAGTGGAGGGCCATGGAGAAAAGCTTATAAGTAAGTGTGCATTCCTCTTTTGTTCTGGACTTCTAATTATTCTACACTGCTATGCCAGCCCACACTTGGCCTTTAAGAATGCGTTAACGTTTTAGCTCATTTCTTCTTACCAGCTTCTATGGTGGCTACTTCTTCCTCTTGTAGTCTGCAAATGGTGAAATTGTTCATATGTCCTATCTTTCCTTGGAGGGGCTTGGCATTCCTTGGAATTCAGTTACTCTGCCTTGTGATCTCAGCTCTCTGACAGGCAGGGGTCAAGAAAAGTTACAATTTTGTAGCTCATATAGTGTTTTCTGTTTTTAAGATGAGGGTAACATTTCTCATCTTAAAATGAATCTAGGAGAAAGAGCAGGAGTGATAGAAGAAGGGAAGTAGGGTGGTAAGGAAGGAGGGAGGAGAGGAGAAATATGAGAGTGAGAAAGATAAGGGAGAAAAAGGGTAGAAGTGAAAAGGAAAAGATGGAGAGGAAGAAGAAAGAGGAAGAAGAGAAGGAAATAAAAGGGAGGAAGAGAAAAAGAAGGAAAAGAAGTAAGGGGAGTTGAGAGAGAGCACTAGAGAACATGAGCAAGCAGGAGTCAGCATATGTACAGGCAAGGAAAAAAGTTTCTGAGATTCTGAACTTCTTTCTACAACCACAGATGGTTCTACAATAGTTGAGAGAGTTCAGGTTTTCAGATTCATGCATGAATTTATGAAAAAATCCACATCTTACTAAAACTCCTTGATTTATATCATAAAAATACATATTTCTTTACAATTAAAAATATTTATTTTATGTTGTGCAATAACTCATTTAAAGACTAATCTAACAATTAAAGCATTTAGCACCTAATTTTTGACTAGGAATAGCCACTCATTGATTCTCGGCCACCTACAATGATCTATCTATATCTGTCCCGAAATTAAGTAACCAAGTAGACTTCTAATTTTTGTTCTGAAAGAATACTAAAAAACTATAACGTCATACATTTTTAAATCAATGTCTAAAATTTTTCATCATTTGCCATTTATAACATATTTAAATGACATTTTAAAATATAAATTAAGTATATCTAATGAAATCTAAACACCACAGTAATTTGATGTCAAACATCATCCACTAAAAAATATACATAAACAAGATATTCTTTAAGAGTGGAAAACTTCACATAATCTTTTCCTTGAATTTGTATTTTCGTTCACCTTGCAAAATAAAATGTATTCCATTGATTTTATACTGTCTTTTTAGACTAAGTCTTATTTAGCATTCTCTCTTCTTTGAAAAAAGGATGTATATAATACAAACATTAATTTAATTTTCTGTGACCAAAATGCTCTAATTGTAAGATATTTTCTCCACTTGAGTTACTATTAAAATTATCAGTATACAATTGATAAAGAACAACAAATTTTGATAATTATTAAACAGAAGTAATACTTTATTAGAAATACAGGTTGTGGCACACCATCTCCCACTGCCTTTTGTACTGACTGTGTTCTGGTAACTACAAAATGAATATTACCTACTCTTAGAATTCCATTCTTATTGTTCAGCATTAATTCTATTCCTATAGTTCATTTATATATTTATACAGATATAGTCATAGAAATGTAAAATTTCCTCACAGTAATGTCATTCAATTTTTTAAATCCCAAGTTTGTGCCAAAAATCACACAGCCATTTATTATCAAAAATATTTTTAATGATCTGACATCTTTACTGGACCACTCTTTAATTTTTTATTGAATACAAAGAACTAGAACCATCTACCTTGCTACCGAGTAATGAAGAGTATTTTAAAATCAGAATTTTTGCAAAGTACTAAAACGGGTTTACCAACATCAAATCAAATGTGCAGGAACACAATCCCTTATCCCAAGCACTTGGGGCAGATAAGTTTCATAATTCTGAATTTTTCAGATTTTGAAAGGAAATATGCTTCATATTATGCAACACTCCAAGTAAGGTCTGTGTCCACACTCTGTAATCAAATACATTAATATTTCTACTGGAAAACTTATGAACAATTACATGAAGTAGGATATATATAAAGATAAGTAGCTCTGCTGTATATCTAATCACGCCATCAAATGAAAATGAGTTTTTGGTATTCAGAGCTTTCTATATTTTCAAATCGCAGATAATGGACTATGGACCAGTATTAATTATACCTGTTTATTTGTCCAACTGAAGTAAGAAGATCTACGTTCAATATTTGGTGCTAATGGCTTCTTTGCTTTGCTCCCATGGAGCTTGAGAATAAGGAACAATGCATACGTTTTTTGACAACACTCAGAAGAAGTCCTTTAAAGAAAAAACAACTTCACCCACTTTCACTCTCTTACTCAACAAATATCTAAAGTAAAAGAACTCAAAGTACAAAATATACTTTTTCTAATGCCATGTTTCACTCTTAATAGAAATACCTGTAAGACAAAGAATGACAGCAAGTTACTCTAGTAACAACATTTAGAAGAAACATCCCTTTGTCAGATAATCCTGAGGTTTTTACAACCTGGTAAAATGTACCATGTTAAGGCTCATGATAATGAGAAATATGTTTTTCTCTTGTAAAACAGAAAAAAACTATTATAAAAGTTGAAGTATGGGGACTTCCCCAGCGGTCCAGTGGTTAAGACTTCGCCTTCTGGGGACTTCCCTGGTGGCACAGTGGTTAAGAATCCGCCTGCCAATGTAGGGGACACGGGTTCGAACCCTGGTCCAGGAAGATCCCACATGTCGCAGAGCAACTAAGCCCGTATGCCACAACTACTGAAGCTTGCACTCCAGAGCCTCCGTGCCACAAATACTGAGCCCGAGTGCCACAACTACTGAAGCCCGCACGCCTAGAGCCTGTGCTCCACAACAAGAGAAGCCACCACAATGAGAAGCCTGTACACTGCAACGAAAAGTAGGCCCCGCTCCCCACAGCTAGAGAAAGCCCGTGCACAGCAACGAAGACCCAATGCAGCCAAATAAATAAATAAATTAATTAATTAATTAATTTAAAAAAATAAAAGACTTCACCTTCCAATGCAGGGGGTGCCGGTAACAAATTCAATAAAGACTTTAAAAATGGTTCACATCAAAAAAAAAAATCTTTAAAAAAAAAGTTGAAGTGGAAAAGGAGAACTGGCATGATACCTCAGGCTTCACTGTCAGGCATATCAACTTACACATGAAATTTGAGGACCTAAAAGTTGATTTTCTTAAATCTCTAAGTTTCTACACAAACCCTAAATGGTTTTAGTGCTCCATCAGGGTTTTCTTACTCCAGTTTGGAGACCTTTGCTTCAGATTACATGTCAAGTATTTAAGCATGTACTTCTATATGTGAAGATTTTGTAAAGCATGTGCTTAAAGGTAGCAGAGTATTTTTATGTAGATTTTTTTCCTGTGCTTTCAGACAAGTGGAATCCAGTGAAGGTGATATAGTTGGCTAAAGTACACTGATACTCTGTAAGTGATGATTTTTTATAAACAGAAGATGATTAGAGCCTTGATAATTATGTAGAGAAATAGCCTTTATTCATTCAATATCATAAAATTTCCCAGAACAGTGTACTAATTAGCCATTGCCACAAAATTGCTGTGTAACAAACTATTCTAAATTTTAGTAGCTTAGAACCGTCATTTATTTTCACAGGTCTGAGGGACAGCTTAGGGTTGGCTGATTTCAGTAGAGCTTATTTATTTGTCTGGAGTTTGGATGATTTGGCTGGGGCAAGTCAGTGCCACTCCAAGTGGCTTTCTTCCTCCCCCTGGGACCAGTAGCTAGCTTGAGCATGTTCTCTTCATGCTGATGGCAGAGGGGTAAGAGTAAGCAAGCCCAGCTGTGAAAGCATATTTCAAACTTCTGGTCAACTTCACACCTAACCATCACTTGGGCCAAAGCAAGTCACATGGCCAAGTCCAGAGTCAGGGTGGAGTTGTTTCCCACAGTGGGAAAGCACTGTTTAGTGTCAAAGTACATAAATACAGGGAAGGATAAAGAACTGAAACCAAAAATGCAATTTAATATAAATATTAAAATCTGAAACAAATCTTTCAGCATCTTATAATAGCTTAATATTGATTAATAGAGACCAATTAAATTAATAGAGACTAAGATCTCTAGGGGGAAAAAGAAAAGTCACATTTTATTTAATTCAATTAAGCCCTTTAAGATAATATTTTAACCATGGTCTCTGTCTAATGATATCCAACTCAGACACTAGTACCTAAATTTTATATTTTCTGGAGCAGCCTTTTATAATATAGCCTCTTCTCCAATCCTCATTCTAATTCTCCCACTAAAGAAATAATCTATAAATTACATGATTCATCACTCTACTACTGTGTTTAGTATCAATATATTAAAAAAAAAACTAACCTTGCAAACAAAATGTGAAAACACCAAATAAATATTTAAATTCAGAAAAAATGATTTCAATTTTTTAACATAGGTTTTCAAAAATATTTAAAGTATTTCATATGACAGATTTACAATAATCTACAACAGTAAGCCACATTTAGAAGTCAATTTTTTAAAACCTCAATGAGGAAAAACACATTTTCTGGAACTCTTTAAGTAAATCACATATATCAGGATGTAAAAACCTTCTCTTATTGAGTGAATATCTGAATAGACAATGACAATCTTATTTATTCGGGCATTAAGCTTATTCTAAAAATTCCCTTAAACATAACCCATCCTAGCTGTCTGTAGGTGCTTGCAGAAAGGAACATAAATGATGTAGCTGAAACTGAAGTGTTAGTGGCTTACTGGGAAGAGAAACAACAAAAATTGATGAAGTCTCAATCTTTTATTAAAAAAAAAAAAAAAAAAACTTAAGAGAGACTACCATGTATGTTTATTCACTTAAACCATTTTCACTTATAACTGCCAAAAACTCAATTATAAGAAGTTTCTATTGTAATATCTTAAAAGTATTTAATGATATATTTTATGAATTTTCTATATGCTAATTTTTAGCATTTGTTTAAATTAGTCTACATCTTTTCCATCTTTTTAAAAAAATTTCTTTCTGATTTGGAAAGTAGCCTGCATATAGACAGTTTATAAAACATGTGAAAAGTTTCAACATCTTTGTAACTACTACAGTGGTTACAACTACAATATTAAAGTCTCCTGTGCATCACATTTTTTTTCCCTCCTTCTGAGAGGTAACTGCTATATTTGAAGTTAGAACAATTATTTCTTTCTTTTTTTTTAATGGTTTGACCACATATTCCTATGGTCAATGTACATATTCATAAACAGTGTAGTTTGTTTTGCATGCTCATGAATAGAATTGTAATGTGTGTTTTTCTGTGACTTTCATTCAACATTTATGCTTGTTACTCATCCACATCAGTTCATGGAGCTGCAGTTCATTCATTTTCACTGTTAAATATGTTCTACAGTGTGAATATGCAAATAATGCAACTACATACATTATTTAAATACATGTTTCTCTAGGGAAAGGTTTCTCAAACTTTAGAGTGCATAAGAATTACCTGGAGAGCCTGTTAAAAAACAGGTTCCTGGGGTCCACCTTCAGAAATTCTGATTCAGTAGGTCTTGGTCAGGGTGTTAGAATTTGCATTTCTTACAAGCTCCTAGGTGATGCTGATGCTGATGCTGTGCAGAGTACGCTTTGAAGAGCAAAGCTGTAGGATGTATTTATCATTTCCTTATTTATTTGAAAGAGTTCTTCATGTAATATAAAGATTTCTGTCATTTATATGTGTTCTACATATTTTCGCCCAATTAATGACTTTTTAAGAAATTATTTTCCAGGTATTATTTGGTAAACAGAAGTTTTTAATTTTACTGTAGTCAAATTTATCTACCTTTCATTTACGGCTTATACTTTTTGTATCTTAAAGCCTTCCCTATTATAAGATCATGAAGATATTCTCTCTTAACTCATTTTCTAAATACTTTATAGTTTTGCTATTCATATCTAGGTTGTTCGGTCACCTGGAATCGATTGTGTACTGTATGGCGTATGAATTACGACATCATTTTCCCACACCAATTGTCCAACTATGAAAATTCCATATTTTCCAAACTCCTATGCAATATGATCTTTGCCAGGTATCAAATATCCATGCATTTGTAAGTCTATTTTTGGTTCTGTGCCACTAGTCTATCTATTCCTGTGCCAAAATAAAACTGTTTTCATTTACCTTTCCTTATCCTTGTTTTAAATGTGTCTCTTGTAAAGAGTATATTATTGCATTTTGAACATTTTAACTAGTCTGTTAGTCTGCACCTTTAACTTGCAGCTGTTAAGTCGTTTCCATTTATAATAATTAGATACATCTGAATTTCTATCAGCTTATTTTCTGTTTTTTAACTATCCCAAATTTTCTATGCGTCCCCCCTTTCCATTCTCATTTTCTTTTTGATTAGCCAAATATTCTACTCCTCCCCCCTGACCCCAATAATAATTTGAATTTTGTGCTTTGCTTCTATTATTTTAATGATCTTTCTAGAAAGTGTATCATGTATTTAGTACTTCCCCGTGTTTGTAGTGACTGCTCAATATTAGTTTCAAAAAATGAATGATCATGTCTATCATATTAGTAACAACTGAATAATAAGTGCCTGACTTTAAAATATCTCTGCATTTAATATGAATATAAAATTTCCTGTGAAGCCCATTTTTTAAAAAGATCTAGCTAAACGACACTTACAGCCTGGAAGGCAAGACAGACATAAACAGGTGAAAGATTTACTAGGTGTCTCAAAGTTGTTCTTAAATTCTAGACTATCAAAAGTAGATTTTACAACAAAATAATAGAACAGTTTGTTTCTTGAATATTGGCGTTATGCACGCCACTTCCATTTGCATTCACACAGATTACTTAGAAACTTGAAAACAAAATGTCCTTGATGTAGTATAGATAACTGAAACACATGTTCATGAATGCTGTGATGCTAATTAAGATTTATTAAATAAATATTCAGACATTTAATTTATTTAAATGTGAAGGAAAAGACATCCCCACTGACAACTACTATATAACATAAAAAACAAGGCAGATTTATGAACCTAACAAACCTAAAATATTTCCCATTAAATAAATAAGACAGAAAAAATGTAATAAAAGATATCCCGAGCACTTACATATCTATCAAGTTTCTCCATGTTAGCTCTATAAAATTAAACTAAACTAAACACCAGGTTCTTAAGTTGAAAGGGATGAATTATATTTTGGGGACATATATAGGAGGAGGGCATGGAAGAGCAGAAGGTAGTCCAAAAATTCAAGTCAGAGATCTAAAGATAACCTAAAACTATGTATATTTTACATAATGTGCATGTTTATCTTTTAGAATCCATCTTGATTTTTAAAACCAAAAAAAATTCTAAAAAAGAAAAATACTTATTGGGCATCTCCACAAAAAATGCTCCCTATCTATGGAAAGACACTTGTAAAAGTATTTTAAGAAGTACCTCTGAAGAGACAGTTTAATAATGTGTGATCAAGGGGAACTTAAGCTTTATCTGTAACATAGGAAAGTTGAGAATGAGGATTTAACCTTGTACTATTTGTTTAATTAAATATAAACAATTTTTAAATGATTACATACATTTTTAAAAGTGGAAGATACATATGTAAGCTACATAGTCTCAACTTTACTGAGAATCAAGAAATCTTTATGAAAGATGAAGCTTTATAAAAATTCTTCTGAGTGAAAATTTTCAAAGAATAAACAACATAAGTCAAGTATAACGAATACTGAAGGCAATCATGGAGCGCCTAGAACAGAAAGCAAAGGACTCTGTGTTTATTCTTTAAACAATAAGAAACCACTGCAAGTTTGAGAGTCAGGAAAGTAATATCAGTACTTAAAAATTAATTAATCAACAAAACCAAACCAAACAAAAAGGTTATTTTTTCCTTTTGAAGACTAAGAGTTATCACATATCAAATCACAAAAACTAGAAAGTATTGAAAATGGGAAAACAAATGGTATATGTTTATGTGTATGAACTGTTTAGTTTGCTGAGAGTAACAAAGAGTTTACAGCAACCAAAACTGAAAATGTTTGTTGAGAACCCAGTTTAAATAGAATATTTCAGAATTCCTGTTTGTTTGTTATACAAACATT
The DNA here is from genome assembly GCF_965194805.1 of Balaenoptera borealis. Taxonomy (NCBI): domain Eukaryota; kingdom Metazoa; phylum Chordata; class Mammalia; order Artiodactyla; family Balaenopteridae; genus Balaenoptera; species Balaenoptera borealis. The sequence continues at coordinate 55,003,617 of NC_138860.1, read as the reverse complement.
ATTCCTTCCCAGTGAATATGTTATTAGTATAAATATCAATCTTGAATCAGAATAATATGAATCTTACCTTTGATTTATATCACTAATTTCTGGGGGGAAAAACAAAACTATTATTACTTAAAAGAGTATAACTTAGGAGTACCCCCATTTCCTATCTGTTATACTAATTACAGTTTTAAAACTTGCAAAATGCTTCAAGTAAGTAAGCAAGCAACTCTACCATTCTATTAAAACCACAGATTTTTAGTAGTTCTATTTACTTTAGTCTTACAAAGTTCTCTCAAACTGGCTTTAGAGAAGATGAATTGGAAAAAAATGGTTTTTCTACCTGTTTTTACTCAATAAAAAAACATCATGTAGTAATCAACTAACAAGACAATTAATAAACACCGTTACCCTTATGTCAAAAATCTTGTGCTGCTGAATGGATACAAAAACAGAAACGTATATATGTTGTCTACAAGAAACCCACTTCAGACCTAGGGACACATACAGACTGAAAGTGAGGGGATGGAAAAAGATATTCCATGCAAATGGAAATCAAAAGAAAGCTGGAGTAGCAATTCTCATATCAGACAAAATAGATTTTAAAATAAAGACTATTACAAGAGTCAAGGAAGGACACTACATAATGATCAAGGGATCAATCCAAGAAGAAGATATAACAAATATAGATATATATGCACCCAACATAGGAGCACCTCAATACATAAGGCAACTGCTTACAGCTATAAAAGAGGAAATCAACAGTGACACAATAATAGTGGGGGACTTTAACACCTCACTTACAACAAATCACATAGCATCCAAACAGATAATTAATAAGAAAACACAAGCTTTAAATGACACAATAGACCTGATAGATTTAACTGATATTTATAGGACATTCCATCCAAAAACAGCAGATTACACTTTCTTCTCAAGTGCGCACGGAACATTCTCCAGGATAGATCACATCTTGGGTCACAATTCAAGCCTCAGTAAATCTGAGAAAACTGAAATCATATCAAGCATCTTTTCTGACCACAATGCTATGAAATTAGAAATCAATTACAGGGAGAAAAACGTAAAAAACACAAACACATGGAGGCTAAAAAATACGTTACTAAATAACCAAGAGATCACTGAAGAAAACAAAGAGGAAATCAAAAAATACCTAGAGACAAATGAAAATGAAAACACGACAATCCAAAACCTATGGGATGCAGCAAAAGCAGTTCTAAGAGGGAAGTTTATAGCTATACAATCCTACCTCAAGAAACAAGAAAAATCTCAAATAAACAACCTAACCTTACACCTAAAGGAACTAAAGAAAGAACAAACAAAACACAAAGTTAGCAGAAATCATAAAAATCAGAACAAATATAAATGAAATAGAAACAAAGAATACAATAGCAAACATCAATAAAACTAAAAGCTGGTTCTTTGAGAAGATTAACAAAACTGATAAACCATTAGCCAGACTCATCAAGAAAAAGAGGGAGAGGACTCAAATCAATAAAATTAGAAATGAAAGAGGAGAAGTTACAACCGACACCACAGAAATACAAAGCATCCTAAGAGACTACTACAAGCAACTCTGCCAATAAAATGGACAACCTGGAAGAAATGGACAAATTCTTAGAAAGGTATAGCCTTCCAAGACTGAAACTGGAAATAATAGAAAATATGAACACACCAATCACAAGTAATGAAATTGAAACTGTGATTAAAAACCTTCCACAAACAGAAGTCCAGGACCACATGGTTTCACAGGGGAATTCTATCAAACATTTAGAGAAGAGCTAACACCCATCCTTCTCAAACTCTTCCAAAAAAAGGAAGAGGAAGGAACACTCCCAAACTCATTATACGAGGCCACCATCACCCTGATACCAAAACCAGACAAAGATACTACCAAAAAAGAAATTTACAGAAAAATATCAATCATGATTATACATGAAAAAATCCTCAACAAAATACTAGTTAACAGAATCCAACAACACAATAAAAGGATCATACACCATGATCAAGTGGGATTTACCCCAGGGATGCAAGGATTCTTCAATATACACAAATCAATCAATGTGATACACCATATTAACAAATTGAAGAACAAAAACCAAATGATCACCACAAGAGATGCAGAAAAAGCTTGTGACAAAATTCAACACCCATTTATGATAAAAACTCTCCAGAAAGTGGGCATAGATGGAACCTACCTCAACATAATAAAGGCCATATATGACAAACCCACAGCAAACACCATTCTCAATGGTGAAAAACTGAAAGCATTTCCTCTAAGATCAGGAACGAGACAAGGATGTCCACTCTCACCACTATTATTCAACATAGTTTTGGAAGCCCTAGCCATGACAATCAGAGAAGAAAAAGAAATAAAAGGAATACAAATTGGAACAGAAGAAGTAAAAGTGTCACTGTTTGCAGATGACATGATACTATACAAAGAGAATCCTAAAGATGCCACCAGAAAACTACTAGAGTTAATCAATGAATTTGGTTAAGTAGCAGGATACAAAATTAATGCACAGAAATCTCTTGCATTCCTATACATTAATGACGAAAAATCTGAAAGAGAAATTAAGGAAACACTCCTATTTACCACTGCAACAACAACAACAAAAAATACCTAGGAATAAACCTAGGTAGGGAGACAAAAGACCTGTATGCAGAAAACTATAAGACACTGATGAAAGAAATTAATGACAACACAAAAAGATGGAGAGATATACCATGTTCTTGGATTGGAAGAATCAATATTGTGAAAACGACTATACTACCCAAAGCAATCTACAGATTCAATGCAATCCCTGTCAAATTACCAAAGGCATTTTTTACAGAACTAGAACAAAATATCTTAAAATTTGTATGGAGACACAAAAGACCCCGAATAGCCAAAGCAGTCTTGTGGGAAAAAAACAGAGCTGGAGGAATCAGACTCCCTTACTTCTGACTATACTACAATGCTACAGTAACCAAGACAATATGGTTCTGGCACAAAAACAGAAATAGAGATCAATGGAACAGGATAGAAAGCCTCGAGATAAACCCACAAACCTACGGTCAACTACTCTATGACAAATGAGGCAAGGATATATAATGGTGAAAAAAGTCTCTTCAGTAAATGGTGCTTGGAAAACTGGACAGTTACAGGTAAAAGAATGAAATTAGAACACTCCCTAACAACATACACAGAAATAAACTCAAACTGGATAAGAGACCTAAATGTAAGACCAGACACGATAAAACTCTTAGAGGAAAACATAGGAAGAACACTCTTTGACATAAATCACAGCAAGATCTTTTTTGATCCACTTCCTAGAGTAATGGAAATAAAAAGAAAAAAAAAAACAAATAGGACCTAATGAAACTTAAAAGCATTTGCACAGCAAAGGAAACTAAAGACAAGATGAAAAGAGAACCCTCAGAATGGGAGAAAATGTTTGCAAATGAAACAACGGACAAAAGATTAATCCCCAAAATATATAAACAGCTCATGCAGTTCAGTATTAAAAAAACAAACAACCCAATCCAAAAAAGGGCTGAAGACCTAAATAGACATTTCTCCAAAGAAGACATGCAGATGGCCAAGAAGCACATGAAAAGCTGCTCAACATCACTAATTATTAGAGAAATGCAAATCAAAACTACAATGAGATAATCACCTCATACCAGTTAGAATGGGCATCATAAGAAAATCTACAAACAACAAATGCTGGAGATGGTGTGGAGAAAAGGGAACCCTCTTGTACTGTTGGTGGGAATGTAAATTGATATACCCGCTATGGAGAACAGTATGGAGGTTCCTTAAAAAACTAAAAATAGAACTACCATATGACCCAGCAATCCCACTACTGGGCATATACCCTGAGAAAACCATAATTCAAAAAGACACATGCACCCCATGTTCATTGCAGCACTATTTACAATAGGCAGGTCGTGGAAGCAACCTAAATGCCCATTGACAGATGAATGGATAAAGAAGATGTGGTACGTATATACAATGGAATATTACTCAGCCATAAAAAGGAACGAAATTGGGTCCTTTGTAGAGACGTGGATGGTTCTAGAGACTGTCATACAGAGTGAAGTAAGTCAGAAAGAGAAAAACAAATATCGTATATTAACGCATATATGTGGAATCTAGAAAAATGGTACAGATGAACTGGTTTTCAGGGCAGAAATTGAGACACAGATGTAGAGAACAAACATGTGGACACACCAAGGGGGGGAAAGTGGCGGTGGTGGGGGTGGTGGTGGGATAAATTGGGAGACTGGTTTGACATATATATACTGATATGTATAAAATGGATAACTAATAAGAACCTGCTGTATAAAAAAATAAATAAAATTAAATTAAATTAAAAAAAAGAAATAAGACCTTCCCCATGACATGATTATAAGAAAAAAAAAAAAGAAAAGAAAAAAAGAAATGAAGGAACAATAGCAAAGATCAATAACCCTAAAAGTTGGTTCTTTGAGAAGATAAACAAAATTGATAAACCATTAGCCAGACTCATCAAGAAAAAAAGGGAGAAGACTCAAATCAACAGAATTAGAAATGAAAAAGGAGAAGTAACAAATGACACTGCAGAAATACACAGGATCAAGAGAGATTACTACAAGCAACTATGTGCCAATAAAATGGACAACCTGGAAGAGATGGACAAATTCTTAGAAAAGCACAACCGTCCAACACTAAACCAGGAAGAAATAGAAAATATAAACAGACCAATCACAAGCACTGAAATTGAGACTGTGATTAAAACTCTTCCAAGAAAAAAGAGCCGAGGACCAGATGGCTTCGCAGGCGAATTCTATCAAACATTTAGAGAAGACCTAACACCTATCCTTCTCAAACTCTTTCAAAAGATGTCAGAGGAAGGAACACTCTCAAACTCATTCTACGAGGCCACCATCACTGTGATACCAAAACCAGACAAAGATGTCACAAAGAAAGAAAACTACAGGCCAATATCGCTGATGAACATAGACGCAAAAATCCTCAACAAAATACTAGCAAACAGAATCCAACAGTATACTAAAAGGATCACACACCACGATCAAGTGGGGTTTACCCCAGGAATGCAAGGATTTTTCAGTATATGCAAATCAATCAATGTGATAAACCATATTAACAGGTTGAAGGAGAAAAACCATATGATCATCTCAATAGATGTAGAAAAAGCTTTCGACAAATTTCAACACCCATTTATGATAAAAACCCTCCAAAAAGTAGGCATAGAGGGAGCTTACCTCAACATAATAAAGGCCATATATGACAAACCCACAGCCAACATCATTCTCAATGGTGAAAAACTGAAAGCATTTCCTCTAAGATCAAGAACAAGACAAGGTTGTCCACTCTCACCACTATTATTCAACATAGTTTTGGAGGTTTAAGCCAAAGCAATGAGAGAAGAAAAAGAAATAAAAGGAATACAAATCAGAAAAGGAGATGTAAAGCTGTCACTGTTTGCAGATGACATGATACTATACATAGAGAATCCTAAAGATGCCACCAGAAAACTACTAGAGCTAATCAATGAATTTGGTAAAGTTGCACGATACAAAATTAATGCACAGAAATCTCTTGCATTCCTATACACTCATGATGAAATCAGAAAGAGAAATTAAGGAAACACTCCCATTTACCATTGCAACAAAAAGAATAAAATACCTAGGAATAAATCTACCTAAGGAGACAAATGACCTGTAAGCAGAAAACGATAAGACACTGATGAAAGAAATTAAAGATGATACAAACAGATGGAGAGATATACCATGTTCTTTGATTGGAAGAATCAACATCGTGAAAAGGACTATACTACCCAAAGCAATCTACAGATTCAGTGCAATCCCTATCAAACTACCACTGGCATTTTTCACAGAACTAGAACAAAAATTTCACAATTTGTATGGAAACAGAAAAGACCCCGAATAGCCAAAGCAATCTTGAGAAAGAAAAACGGGCTGGAGGAATCAGGCTCCTGGACCTCAGACTATACTACAAAGCTACAGTAATCAAGAGAGTATGGTACTGGCACAAAAACAGAAATATAGATCAACAGAATAGGATAGAAAGCCCAGAGATAAACCCACACACATATGGTCACCATATCTTTGATAAAGGACGGAAGAATATACAGTGGAGAAGAGACAGCCTCTTCAATAAGTGGTGCTGGGAAAACTGGACAGTTACATGTAAAAGAATAAAATTAGAACACTCTCTAACACCATACACAAAAATAAACTCAAAATGGATTAAAGACCTAAATGTAAGGCCAGACACTATCAAACTCTTAGAGGAAAACATAGGCAGAACACTCTATGACATAAATCACAGCAAGATCCTTTTTGACACACCTCCTAGAGAAATGGAAATAAAAACAAAAATAAACAAATGGGACCTAATGAAACTTACAAGCTTTTGCACAGCAAAGGAATAACTAAACAAGACGAAAAGACAGCCCTCAGAATGGGAGAAGATAGATGCAAATGAAGCAACTGACAAAGGATTAATCTCCAAAATTTAGAAGCGGCTCCTGCAGCTCAATATCAAATAAACAAACAACCCAATCCAAAAATGGGCAGAAGATCTAAATAGACATTTCTCCAAAGAAGATATACAGATTGCCAACAAACACATGTTAAGATGCTCAACATCACTAATCATTAGAGAAATGCAAATCAAAACTACAATGAGGTATCACCTCACACCAGTCAGTATGGTCATCATCAAAAAATCTACAAACAATAAAGTCTGGAAAGCGTGTGGAGAAAAGGGAACCCTTTTGCACTGTTGGTGGGAATGTAAATTGATACAGCCACTATGGAGAACAGTATGCAGGTACCTTAAAAAACTAAAAATAGAACTACCATACGACCCAGCAATCCCACTACTGGGCATATACCTGGAGAAAACCATAATTCCAAAAGAGTCATGTAGCACAATGTTCATTGCAGCTCTATTTACAATAGCCAGGACATGGAAGCAACCTAAGTGTCCATCAACAGATGAATGGATAAAGATGTGGCACATATATACAATGGAATATTACTCAGCCATAAAAAGAAACGAAACAGTTATTTGTCGTGAGGTGGATGGACCTAGAGTGTGTCCTACAGAGTGAAGTAAGTCAGAAAGAGAAAAAAAGTACCATATGCTAACACATATATATGGAATCTTAAAAAAAAAAAAGAAGGTTATGAAGAACCTAGGGGCAGGACAGGAATAAAGATGCAGATGTAGAGAATGGACTTGAGGACACGGGGAGGGGGAAGGGTAAGCTGGGACGAAGTGAGAGAGTGGCATGGACTTATATATACTACCAAATGTAAAATCGATAGCTAGTGGGAAGCAGCAGCATAGCACAGGGAGATCAGCTCAGTGCTCTGTGACCACCTAGAGGGGTGGGATAGGGCGGGTGGGAGGGAGATGCAAGAGGGAGGGGATATGGGGATATACGTATATGTATAGCTGATTCACTCTGTTATAAAGCAGAAACAAACACACCATTGTAAAGCAATTATACTCCAAAAAAGATATTAAAAAAGAAATAAAAACTGAGAACCAAAAAAAAAAAAATGATGGCCATTGGTGAGTATGTGTATAATATTAAAAACTAAAAAAGCTACTCTAATTAAATGACTGATAAAATATTAATTAATAATAATAACTAAGTAATTATTGAGCATCATGTTCGAAGAGCTTTACAGACAGCATCTTCCTTTCATAATCCTCGTAAGAGACCCAAAAGGCTATCTCTATTTTAATGATAAGGAACTTGGGGAGAGAAGTTAATCAATTTGCCCAAAGTAACATTTCTAGTCAGAGACAAAACAGGGATTTAAATAAGGGAATAGTAGGTCCCAATGGAAAAGAGCAGCATGTGGGGAAAAAAAAAAAATCTATCTGCTAATGAAAAGAGAATTCTACCCACATATACATGTTCATCCATACCCTCCTGGAATTTAATTATGGAATTATGTCAGTATGCAAGTGAAATAAATAGTAAGTTGGAATAAGGAAAAGATGTTATGATACATTAAGATTTAAATTTACCTTTTTGAAAGGTAATATTGTGTTCATGATATGGTGCTAGATTATCTTTTTTTTTTTTTACTCGAGATTATCAATAAAAAAAGGAATCAAGAATCAAGGAGATTTAACAATGCTAAAGTTAAATTACAGGTGTTTACTGCTTTAGCAAACATTCAAGGTAGGAAATCAGATATAGAAGACAAAGGAATTATGAGTAAAAGTGACCATATAATTTATCTTCCAACCCATAACACTTTTGAGAATGAAAGAAATCCCTATCAGTAATTATGATGGTAAGACAGATATAATATAAACTAGGACTGCTCCAGGCAAATCCAGACATTTGGTCACCCTAGTTAAGAAAAATACTTTAACAAAAAATTCTTTGGTATGATTTTTTTTTGAGTACTTACTATGTTAGCATGTACTCCACAATACAAGACTTTATCTGTCTTATTCACTGCCCCTAGATGGGTGCTTTATGCACAGTAGGCACTCAATAAATAATTGTTGAAGGAATTATTAGATTTCCTTTAATTAAAAAAAAAAAAGGTTTCCTGTGTCTAAACAATACAGCTTCATTGTTTAAACATCATTATGACCTAAGTTTGTAAACAAATAAGCATTATTCATGCATGCAAAGACTCAGAGGAACAACAACAAAAATAATCAACAAACCCATCTCTATGTATTAGACATGGGAGACAGAACACTGAAATTAAGGCACAGCAATTAATGAGTAAAAATGGCATACTACATAGTTCTAATTTAGAGTATAATAATGAACATAAAGTTCAAACCTACAAAGAAAGTTATTCATTTTAAAACTTTCTTTTATCTTAGTCATGAAAACCAACGAGAAAAGAAGACAAATCTTTCATTTCTTACCTGCACAGCCGAAAGCCAGATGGTATCTAGAAGAGGGGCTGAATTTAACACAGCACACGTTAGCCTTCGCCTCAATGCTTGCCACCGAGTTGTCTAGGTTGGTAGACCATAGCTTCACTAAGAGTAAGGAACAATAAAAATGAAAATAAACAATACATAGGCCAATGCTTCTGTAACTGAGAAAGTCTGCTTATTGCCACAGCTGTCTTTTCATACTAATCTAAGCATTTTGGTTTACTAGGATCAAAAATGTTTAAACTGAATGAATGAATAATAGAACAGTATATTTAAACCAACAGAGCTTAGTTTCAAAGTCAGAAAACATTACATAATCAATACATCTCATACCTAAGGCATAAAAGACAGGTTAAAAAAAAGCAATCTGAAATACATGTGTATTTGCCTTAGTATTCTTTAAATAGTGTGTGTGTGCGTGTATGAGTAGGGCAACTACATGGTTTATCGTCCAACCTAATTACACTTTTGAGAACCTCACATACACACGTACACACACATTTTCACATGTACGATATATATCAGATTGTATATATGATATATACACAAATATCTTTTAAAGTACGTGGGATCAGTTCTTATTTCATCTTTCAATTAAGAATTCCATGATTTTAAAATTTTACATGGGAACTTAGTTGTATGATTTAGTACATCTAAAGTAACAGGTGACAGAATTGCTTAGCTGAACTTCAAAATTTTGCCTTAATATTTGATATTTAGTCCATTCCAATGGTATATACTGAGATTTGTAAGGATTAGGGAGTGAAAAGCTGACTGATCAGAGCAGGTCAGATCTGAAAACAGAAGTATAAAAGTGAGATGTTATCTTGTGTGTTACCAGAGCAAGCATATCATTTTTAAACAAAAATGTCTTAGTAGACACTAGAATACAAACAGACTTTCAAGATATAGGTTATGATCCTGGTTGCACATTAGTATTAATAACAAACATTAACAATAACAACAACAAAAGCCTTCCTAACCCATCGTTCTATGGGTCCCAATGTCTCATCAGGACAGTGCCCAGATGGGGTCCAGGTATTGGTGGTTTTTTAAAAAGCTCTCTGGGGGCTTCCCTGGTAGCGCAGTGGTTAAGAATCCACCTGCCAGTGCAGGGGACACGGGTTCAAGCCCTGGTCCAGGAAGATCCCACATGCCGCAGAGCAACTAAGCCTGTGCGCCACAACTACTGAGCCTGAGCTCTAGAGCCTGCGAGCCACAACTACTGAGCCCATGTGCCACAACTACTGAAGCCCACGCACCTAGAGCCCATGCTCCACAACAAGAGAAGCCACCGCAATGAGAAGCCCGCGTACTGCAATGAAGACCCAACACAGCCAAAAATAAATAAATTTTTAAAAAAAAGCTTTCTGAGTGATTCTAATGTGTAAAGCAGAATTGAAAACCAAAATATAGAGCTGGAGGCATAATAAAATTTTAGAATCTTTTTAGGATTATTAATACAGTGATCTTTAAATAGGAGTGAAAAACATAAAAATGGTTCCAACAACTACCACTTCTATGAATGTTATTTCATAAGAATAGAGACTTCCTCTGTGTGAACAGGATCATTTATCTTCTATGAATAGAATTTCACAAGAACAGAAAATTTCTTTAAATATGTGAAACCTCTGAATAAAAATTAATCATTAAAAAAAGTTATTTAAAACCTGATGAATCTATTAGCCTTCCCAGAGAAACATAAGATACTCATTACTAAAACAAAAAAATAACAGTTTTAAATAGAAATATTTGATTTGTTTCACGTTATTTTCCAACAGGAATCATGTGCTATTTCAGTCAACATACCATTGTTCAGGCAATTAAGATACACAATTCTGAGATGAGATGGCTAGCTGTAATTAAAAGTCTGCATGTCAAATAGTACTTATAGATTAGAATATCAAGTGGTAGAACTGTACTCTAACAGCGTGGCAAGCCAAAGTTAATCCACAACAAATATTTATGGAGCACCTACTAATTCCATAACCTCACTACTAATCACTAAGAACCTTTACAAACAAGGGTTATATATCAGTGTTTTATGACTATTAAATATGAGTAGTCACAAAAATGAACCAGAACTAACAGAACAACAGCTAACTTAGAAGTGAGGTCTTCTTTTTTATTTCAAAGTAATTTTCTCAATGGAGTAATCATTTACATTTTAAAAATAAGACATAATGGTAACCACCATGGTTATAATTTTCAACACGTAAGATATCAGAATCTAATATAACTGTCTGAACTGTAAGGATACCTAAGGTTTAAAATACTATAAAGATACACTGAATATATAAAGCATAGAAAAGAAAAATGCACAAGGAATATAATGCTGTTCTTAAGTTATTAGTTATTAAATAGAACAGGTATTGTGGGTTAAATTGTTTTCCCCAAAAAGATATGTTGAAGTCCTAACACTAGGTACCTATGAGTGTCAACTTATTTTGAAATAGGGTCTTTACAGATGTAATCAAGTTAAGATGAGGTCATACTGGAATAGGATGGGCCCTAAATCCAATGACTTATATCTTTATAAGGAGAGGGAGACTTGGCTACAGACGCAAAGAGTGAAGAAGGCGATGTGTAGAGAGAGGCAGAAATTGGATGCAGCTACAAGTAAAAGAATGCCAAGGACTGCTATGTAACCACCAGAAGCTAGGAAGGCAGCAAGGACGGAGTCTTCCCTAGAGTCTTCAGAGGGAGAATGGCCCTGCCAATACCTTACTCCGGGCTTCTAAGCCTGCAGTACTGTGAGAGAATAAATTTCTATTGTAGGAGCCAAGCAGGTAGTGGTACACTGCTATGGCAGTCCTAGGGAACTAATACAACAGATATGATGAAATAACATTAAAATCAACTTAATATCCTAAGATAACATCATAGGTCAAAAGGTAAAATAGTATAATCTTTCGGAGAAAGAAATCAATAAAAGTACCGGAAGAAAATGTGTAAGACAGAATTCCCTGGTGGCCCAGTGGTTAGGACTTGGTGCTCTCACTGCCAGGGGCCTGGGTTTGATCCCTGTTAAGAGGAACTAAGATCCACAAGCTGCGTGGTGTGGCCAAAAAAAAAAAAAAAGAAAACGTCTAAGACAAATATAAATGAGATGTTCTTCACAATAAGGAACTATGGTTCCTTTCTCCTTAAAAGTCTGATAGTAAGAATTTCTTTTAACTACAAAATTATAGTCTCAACATTTATTGTGAAAATTCCTTTTGGCAAGAAAAAACAAAAGCAAATTTAAAAGAAAATATCCTCAAGATGAAGAGCTAAGGCAATTAAACCAAACAAAACACATTGCCCTTATTTATATAGTCTCCTGTGACACTCAGCAAAAAATCAAAATAGTGACCCTTAGGAAAATCATGTCAAAATGTAGGAGACTAAAAAAAAAAAAAAAAACAACTTGTTCTGAATACTATCTAGCTGCCTTTAGGAAATGAATTTTTTACTTATAACTAAGTGTTTTATTACAAGTTTCATTAATGTTAATAGGTAAAGAAAAGGTTTTTGTTTTTTTGTTTTTCTGGTTTTTTTGAGTATCACCTGAATCTTAAGTCCCATTAAAAAGTCCTGAATCTTAAAAAATCCAACTACCCTAGAGGATTGGTGAGGTTTATCATCTACAAATCTTTAAGGTCTGGGTTAAACACTCCGTAAGTTCTTTTGTTCAAAATTATTTTTTCCAAAAACAGAACACATTACATATCTATAATAATGTCAGTACCAATTTCAATGTGCAGGATTTATGTTTCTGAGCTTTTCAGACTGGGTCCACTGTATACCTATTTGCACAAAGCTTCCTAAGAAAGAATTCATTGTAAAAGATAAAGGAAACAGGCCCAGGAGTTTGACACAGTAAGAAAGCCTGTCTTTAATGAGAATGTGCAAGTATGAGTATGATTCATATCTGGTACTCCTGAAGGCACTTCTAAACTACTGTCTAGATCCTACAGAAAACAGAATGAATTAAAAGGGAGAATGCTGCTTCACCCAAAACTATCATAAACATCTATACTATTTGATAAGTCTAAAAAAGGGTAAAAGATTAAACCACAAAGATGTGTACTTTCACAGTGCTAATTATCAAACATAAGTTTTTCTTTTAAACTTCATCAAAGAGAAAACAGGCCTTGTCGCATTAGTTAGCTATTGTTGCACAGCAAATTGCCCCAAAACTTAGCAACTTAAAACAACAAAATTTACTATGTCACATAGTTTCTGAGAATCAGGAATCTCCAAGCAGCTTGGCTGGGTGCTTTTGGCTCACCGTCTCAAGGTTCAGAGGTCACAGTAAAGCTGAGCTGAAGGATTCGTTTCAAAGCTCACTCAACACAGCTCTTGGAGTGAGGATTCGGTTCCCCACCATTTGGGCTTATGACACAGCTAGCTTCTCCCAAACCAAGTGAATGGAAAGAGAATGATGAAGACAGATAAACTAATTTCAGAAGGGACATACCTTCACTTCTACAGTATTCTGGTATCATGCAGACTGGAGCAATGGGGAAGCAGGGGAACTAAACAAGTGTGGGAATAATAGAAGCCAAAGATCACTGGGGTCCATCTGGGATGCTGGCCAACACAAGCCTTTTAATTTCATTTGGATCCAGGAGATATTATACTTAGTAGAGTTATAACTTATGGGAATGATAACTGTTATCATAATGCTGTTTATTTATTATGTTGCAGTTCAATTTTTAGTCCTCTGATGATAAGAAGTAGAAGCATTTCATTCAGTATGAGTTAAGTAAAATTAATTTTTAAAATTTACCAGGATTTCAAATTCAGCACTTTTATATTATATTTACATTAACATATACAACTATGAAAATTTGGAATAAATCAGGCTAAATTTAGGGTGTCCTAAAGCCTAAATTCTTCAAACTCATATATGGAGGGGAAAAAACCTTTAAAGAATGTGCTTATTCTATTTCAAAAGCAAGATTATTTATTGGAAATGACTCTTAGGTTATGTATTTTAAAAGGAAAATACATTTTCCCAAAAGAACTTATAAAATGGCTCATGAAACTCTTTTCTGATTACCTTGCTAGGTATTGACAGTTCTTTAACATGCAAATATGTGCACATATAATTGGAAGTAAACTGTTTTTATTTATTTTTTAAACTTTTTATCTTATAACTGGCTTAGAGAAGTTAGATCAACATGGTTGATCTGTCGGGGAAAAAAGTTCAGTCATCATTTATGAGGAATTAAACTATTTTTAAAATATACAAATCAGAAAAATATTATTTGTAAGGACTGAGTAATTATGCAATGAAAAAATAACTTCCATTGTTAATAATGGTTAAAAATTGATTAAACAACAAATATAAAAAATGTTAAATATTTTCGTGTAAAATACATTAAAAGTAATTTAAAATATTCTTACTATAAAATTATTATAAAGGCTATATTTTATAAGTAAAATCACCAAACAGTCAAGGAGTGATAAATATATTTAAGAAACAGTAAATACAGGCATTCCTGTATTGAGGGTTTTGTTCCAGGCCACCACAATAATGCAAGTACTGTAATAAAGGGAGTCACAAAATTTCTGTTTTCCCAATACATGTAAAATCCATGTTTACATTATACTGCAGTCTATTAAATGTGCAGTAGCGTTATATCCAAAAAAAAATTTTTTACACACCTTAATTAAAAAATATTTTATTGCTAAAAAATGGCAACCATCATCTGAGTCTTTTTACTGGTAGACTGTTTTGCCTCTAAGTTGATGGCTGCTGACTGATCAGAATGGTGGTTGCTGAAGGCTTGGGGTGGCTGCAGCAACTTCTTAAAGTAAGACAGCAGTGAAGTCTGCCCCATCTACTAACTCTTCCTTTCATGAACAATTTCTCTGTTTTCAATTGACTTTGCCCAGATTCATCAGAGGAATCACACTATCTATGGCAGATATAGCCTTACAAAATGTATTTCTTAAATAATAAGATTTGAAAGTTGAAATTACTCCCTGATCTATAGGCTGTAGAATGGATGTTGTATTAGCAGGCATGAAAAAAAACATTAATCTCATTGTCTCTCTCCATCAGAGGTCTTGGATGACCAGGAGCACTGTCAATGAGCAGTACTATTTTGAAAGGAATCTTTTTTTCTGAGCAGGAGGTCTCAACAGTGGACTTAAAATATTCAGCAAACCATGTTGTAATCAGATGTGCAGTCATGCAGGCTTTGTTGTTCCATTTAAGGAGCACAGGCAGAGTGGATTTAGCATAATTCTTAAGGGCCCTACAATTTTCAAAATGGCAAATGAGCACTGGCTTCAATTTCAAGTTACCAGCTGCTTTAGCCCCAACAAGAGTCGGCCTGTCCTTTAAAGCTTTGAAACCAGGCACTGACTTCTCTAGTTATGGAAATCCTAGATGGCATAATACTGTTTCATCTACATTGAAACTATGTTGTTTAGTGGAGCCACCTTCATTATCTCAGCTAGATCTTCTGGATAATTTGCAACAGCTTCTAATCAGCACTTGCAGCTTCACTGTGCACTTTTATGTTGTAAAGACAGTTTCTTTTCTTAAACCACGTGAGTCAACCTCCACTAGCTTCAAACTTTTCTTCTGCAACTTCCTCACCTCTCTCAGCTTTCACAGAATTGAAAAGAGGTAGGGTCTTGCTCTGGATTAGGCTTTGGCTTAAGGGAATATTTGATCTTCTATCCAGACCACTAAAACTTTCTTCATATCAGCAATAAGGCTATTCCACTTTCTTATCATCCATGTGTTCACTGGAATAACACTTTTAATTTCCTTCAAGAACTTTTCCTTAGCATTCACAACTTGGCTAAGTGTTTGGTGCAAGAGGCCTAGCTTTCAGCCTATCTTGACTCTCAACATGCCTTCTTCACTAACCTTAATCATTTCTAGCTTTTGATTTAAAGTTAGATGTGCCACATGAAAAGATGCTCAACATCATAACTAATTATTAGAGAAATGCAAATCAAAACAACAATGAGGTACCACCTCACAGTGCTCAGAATGGCCATCATCAGAAAGTCTACAAATAACAAATGCTGGAGAGGGTGTGGAGAAAAGGGAACCCTCGTACACTGTTGGTGGAAATGTAAGTTGGTGTAGACACTATGGAAAACAGTATGGAGGTTCCTCAAAAAACTAAAAATAGAGTTGCCATATGATCCAGCAATCCCACTCCTGGGCATATATCTGGATGAAACTATAATTCAAAAAGATACATACACCCCTATGTTCAAAGCAGCAGTATTCACAATAGTCAAGACATGGATAAAATCTAAATGTCCATCAACAGAGGAATGGATAAAGAAAATGTGGTACATATATATACAATGGAATACTACTCAGCCATAAAAAAGAATGAAATAATGCCATTTGCAGCAACATGGATGGACCTAGAGATCATCATACTAAGCGAGGTGAGAAAGAGAAAGACAAATACCATATGACATCACTTATATGTGGAATCTAAAGTATGACACAAATGAATTTACCTACGAAACAGAAACAGACTCATAGACTTAGAGAACAGATTGGTGGTTGCCAAGGGGGAGGGGAATGGGAGAGGGATGGAGTTGGAGGTTGGGGTTAGCATATGTAAGCTATTATATATAGGATGGATAAACACAAGGTCCTACTGTATAGCACAGAGAACTATATTCAGTATAGTTAAACCATAATGGAAAAGAATATGAAAAAAGATGTATATATATGTATAACTGAATCACTTTGCTGCACAGCAGAAATTAACACAAACATTGTAGATCAACTATACTTTGATTTATAAAAAATAAATAAATAATAAAGTGAGATGTGCAACTCTTCTGTTCAATTGAACAATTAGAGGCCAACGGAGGGTCATTAACTGGCCTAATTTCAACATTGTTATGTCTCAGGGAATAGGGAGGCCTGAAGAGAAGGAGAGAGACAGAGGAACGGACGGGGTGGAGCAATCAGAACACACACTACGTTTATCGATTAAGTTTGCCATCTTATATAGGTGCAGTGTGTGGCACTCCAAAACAATTACAATAGAAACACCAAAGATCACTGATAACAGATCACCATAACACATATAAAAATATTGAAAAAGTTTGAAATTTTGCGAGAATTACCAAAATGTGACAGAGAGACATGAAATGAGCAAAAGCTGTTGGAAAAATGGCGCCAATAGACTTGCTCTATACAGGGTTACCATAAGCCCTCAATTTGTAAAAAACATAGTATTAGCAAGGTGCAATAAAATGAGGTATGCCTGTAACACTTTTGAGGGAGGCGTAAATGCATTTGGGAATTTTAATACCAACCAAGACAGAGTAATCTGTCAGTCTCTCTCACTGTGAGTTTACTCTGGACAATTATCAAGAAAACAGAAAGTGACTCTCTGAGGAATGTGAATAATAAGGAAAACCAGTCATTTGGGGGAGGAAATTCAAGACTTAAGAAGTGACCAACATGGAGGTGAGAACACCGTTTTGTTCCTCCCTCTATTCTCCCATAGAGAGGCAAAGTCAGTACCTCAATCAGCAAAAACTAAGGAAAATCCCTGTGTATCTGGACATAAGACTAATAAAAGGGGTTCTTGCAAGCCAGAGGTTTGGGAGTAATTTTCATTGTTTTTCTTTTGTTTCATCCTTTTACTCTTTCAACTTCTACCCAAGGGAGGGCTTTAGTCACAGAGCTGCATCAGTATGGGAAGCTAATGCACCAAGAGAAACTCCATCTCCATGGCCATAAAAAGGAGTAACTCATCTGTACAGAAAATGCTACTTTCTTGAGAAACCCTCAGTAAAAAAGACTCTGGGGGATGAAGAGTGTGCAGTAGAAACTTCAAAAAGAAAGCACTAGAAAAGGAGATCCCATACTTCTGTGTATGAACAGCATAAGTCTTGTAGTTACTTCTGAGTTCTATGTGCAAGATGGAAACAAAGTAGAATGGTAAAGGTTATGAGCATTGAAAAGACCTACTAATTTCCAGATTAACCTCTGACTGGCATATGCATCAGGCAAACCAATGGAGCACAGCAAAGGCTTTGAAAACTGACCTGACAGTAAAACAACCACTCACATAGGCAAGATAGAACTTACGGTCAAAATCTAAACCAACTGGTTGCCCGATTTAAAAAAACAAAACAAAGCACTCTCCAGAAAATCTGAACAGTACCCAGAGTTGTACAAAATAATATTCAAAATGCTTAACATATAACCTCAAAATAACTCAACATACAAAAATCCAGGAAAATGTGAAGAATTTTCAAAGGAAGATGCAATCAACAGAGCAATGCTATAAAACAGACTGTAAAGCAACTATTGTAACTATGTTCCATGGGGTAAAAGTAATAAACACATTTAAAATTAATGGAAAGATAGACGTACTCAGAAGAGATATAGAAACTGTGAAAAAGAACAAAATAAAAAAATTTAAAACAATCACAGTAATTTACATAAAAGAGTCACTGAGGTAAATTCATAGCAAAAGGGAGATGGACACATAAAAGTTAGTGAATGAGAAGACAGAAGAGAAATTACTCAATCTGAAGAAAGAAAAAAATATTGACAAGAAAAGGACAGAGTCTCAGGGACCTATAAGACAAAATAAAAAGGTTTAACATTCATGCAGTTGGAATCCCAAAGGAAAAAAGAATGAAATTGCTGGTTTGATGAGTATCTAACAAAGCAGTTTCAGAAGAAAGAATATCAATAGGGATGAAGAGTGACATTAAATACTGATAAAAGGGTCAGTTCACCAAGAAAATATAACATGTCTAAATGTTCCTGACCCTAACAATACAGCTTCCCCCCAAAATGAGGCAAAACACCCTCTTCCCCAAGATAACTGAAAGGAGAAATAAAACTAGATTTCAACACTCCTGTTTCATAATTAATAAAACAAGGAGACCAAAAAAGGGGGATATAGAAAACCAAAAAAATATTATCAACAAGATTGATCTGACACTTATAGAACACTCCATCAAACAGCAGAGTATAGATTTTTTCAATGCACTTGGAATACGTACCAAGGTAGATTGTATTCTGGACCACAAAACAAATCATAACAAATTTAAAAGGATTAAAATTATATAAAAATATGTTCTCTAATTATAAAAGAATTAAGCTATAAATCGGTAACAGTAAGAGCTCTGACATTTTTTTAAAAAGATGGAAAATGTTAAAATATTTTAAAATAATTCTTAGCCAAGCAAGACAATCACAAGAGATATTAGATGTAATTTTATTTATTTTTATATTTTTTATTTATTTATTTTTTGGCTGTGCCGCACGGCATGTGGTTCTCTGACCAAGGATCAAACCTGTGCCCCCTGCAGTGGAAGCACGGAGTCTTAACCACTGGACCACTGGGGAAGTCACAGATGTAATCTTAAATTGAATGAAAAACACATTATATGAAAATCTGTGGGATCAGTTAAAGTAGTGCTTAAAGGGAAATGTATAACAAAAAATATTTATATTAGAAAAGATAAATGCTCAAATCAATGACATAAACTTCAACTGTAACAACCTAGAAAAAGAAGAAATTAAACCCAAAGCAAGAAGAAAAAATTAATGGACAAACATCAATGAAACTGAAAACAGAAAAACCAATAAAATCAGTTAGATATTTGAAAAGATCAATAAGATTGATAAACCTAACATCACACTGATCTAAGTACATAAATAATAAAAAAAAGAAAGGACACAAAATACCAATTCCTGAAAGATACAAACTACCAAAGCTCACTCAAAAAGAAATAGATTAATTGAACAGTCCTAAATCTACTAAAGAAATTAAGTTCTTAGTTAAAACATTCAAACAAAGAAAACTCCAGGACAGAAAGCTTTAATGACAAATTCTACCAAACATTTAAGAATTTAACAGTAACAATTCTAAATAATCACTTCCCTCCACCCACCCCACCCAGGGGTACAAACACAGAAAAGGAAAATCATTTTAGGAGGCCAGCATTATCCTGATACAAAAAGACATTACAAGAATAGAAAAATAACCCTCATAAACATAGATGTAAAAATCCCCCCCAAAAAATTAGCAAATCAAATCTAACAATACAGAAGAGACAGATAATACATCATGACCAAGATGAGGTTTTTCCTGGAAATGTAAGGCTACCTCAAGATTTGAAAACAGATCATTACAGGGCTTCTCTGGTGGCGCAGTGGTTAAGAATCTGCCTGCCAACAGAGGGGACGCGGATCTGAGCTCTGGTCCGGGAAGATCCCACATGCAGCGGAGCAACTAAGCCCATGCGCCACAACTACTGAGCCTGCGCTCTAGAGCCTGCGAACCATAATTACTGCCGCAACTAGGGAAAGCCCTTGCACAAAAACGAAGACCCAACACAGCCAAAAATAAATAAATAAATAAATAATTTTAAAAAATTATAAAACAATAAAACTATGATAAGAGAAATCCAGAAAGGACTAAATATGAAGAGATAAACCATGTTCATGGAATGGAAGTCTCAATACATTAAGATATCAACTCATCCCATATTAATCTATAGATTCAATACTATCTCAATCAAAATCCCAGCAGGATTTTCTGTAGGTACTGGCAACTTGATTCTAAACTGTTCATGGGAAAGCAGAGAAAGTAAAGAGCTAAAATCGTTTTCAAGAACAAAGATGAAGGATTCACACTAAATGATTTCAAGACTTAAGCTACAAATCAAGACAATGTGGTATAGTAAAAGAAGAAATACATAGATCCATGTAGAATCTAAAAAATGTCGCACCCTTCTATCAGAAATGGACAGATCCAGCAAGCAGAAAATCAGTAAGGACACAGTTGAACTCAACAACACCATAAATCAAATGAATATAATTGATATCTACATACTACTTTATCCAACAACAGTAGGATACACATTCTTCTCAAAGTCACATGCAACATTCATCCATTCTGGGCCATAAAACACACCTTAACAAATTTAAAGAATGGAAATCATACAATGTATTTCTTAGACCACAATGGAATTATACTTGGAGATCAAACAACATGCTTCTAAGTAATACATAAGTCAAATAAAAAACCTCAAGTGAAACTTAAGAATATTTTGAACTAAATGAGAATGAAGATGTAACTTATCAAAATCTGTGGGATGCAGCACTCAGAGGAAAATTTATAGCACTGAATGCACATATTAAGCAAAGAAAAAAGAAGCAAAATCAATAATCCGAGCTTCCTATTTAGGAAACTAGAAATAGAAGAGCAAATTAAATCTAAAGTAAGCAGAAGGGAAGTAATAAAAATTAGAGCAAAAGTCAATAAATTAAAATCAGGAAGTCAACAGAGAAAAACCAATGAAACCAAAAGCTGGTTTGAAAAGATCAATTAAATCCATAAGCCTCAATGCAATCTGTAACAAAATCTCAAAGAAGTTTTTTTGCAGAAATAGAATGAAATCCATCCTAAAATTTATGTGGAATCTTAATAGACCTAAAATAGCCAAAACAATCTTGAAAAAGAAGAAAAAATAATGGAAGACTCACTTCCTGATTTCAAAACAAAGCTACAGTAATCAAAACAGTACGGTAGTGGCATAATGACAAATATATAGACCAATGGAAAAGAATAGAGTCCAAAAATAAGCCCTCACAGATGATAAAATGATTTTTAACTAGGGTGCTAAGACCTTTCAATGGAGAAAGGACAATCCTTTCAACAAGTGGTTCTGGGAAAACTGGATATTCACATGTAAAAAATGAAGTCAGACCCTTACTTTACACCATGTACAAAAGTGAACTCAAAATGGATCAAAGCCACAAATGTAAGAGCTAAAACTATAAAACTGTTAGACGGAAACATAGGCCAAAAACTTTATTACATTGGATTTGGCAATGACTTCTTGAATATGACACGAAAGGCACAGGCAACAAACAAAAAAAATAGGCAATTTGGAATTCATCAATATGAAAAAATTGTGTGCGTCAAAGCACACTATCAATAAATCATATATAATGGATATTTGATAATCATGATAAGGGATTAATATTCAGAATACATAGAGACCTCTTAAAACTCAATAACAACAAAACCCAATTAAAAAATTGGCATAGGACTTGAATAAACCTTTCTCCTCAGAAGATATACAAATGGCTAATAAGCACATGAAAAAATGTTCAACATCACTATCACTGGGGAAATGCAAGCAAAGCAAAACCACAGTAAGACACCACTTCATACCCATTAAAATCATTATTAAAAAAAAAAAAGGAAAAATAAAAGAACAGGTATTGGCAAGGATGTGGAGAAATGGAAATAGTTGGGTACTATTGGTGGGAATATAAAATGGTGCAGCCATTGTGGGAAACAGAATGGCAGCTCCTAAAAAAATTAAGTATGTATCATATGATCCAGCAATTCCATTTCTGAGTATATACCCAGAAGAACTTAAGGCAGGGATATGAAGAGATATTTTGCCATTCATGTTCATAGCAGCATTATTCACAATAGCCAAAAAGGAGAAGCAACCGAGTGCCTATCCATCAACGAATGAAACAAAATGTGGTATATTCATACAATAGATTATTTTTCAGTCTTATAAAAGAACGAATTTCTAACACACGCTACAACATGGATGAACCTAGAAGACATTATGCTAAGTGAAATAAACCAGTCACAAGAAACAGAAATTAGAAAGGTGATTGCCAGGGGCTGGTGAAGGGGGAATGGGGAGTTACTGTTTCAGTAAAACAGAAACAGTTTCTGAAACAGAGTTTCAGGTTTGCAATATGAAAAAAGTTCTATGGATTGACAGTGGTGAAGGATGCAAAACAATGTGAGGGCACTTAATGCCACTGAGCAGTATACTTTAAAATGGTTAAAATGGTTTATTTTATGTGTATCTTAATACAATTTAAAATCAAGGGACTTCCCTGGTGGCGCAGTGGTTAAGAGTCTGCCTGCCAATGCAGGGGACACGGGTTCAATCCCTGCTCTGGGAAGATCCCACATGCCACGGAGCAACTAAGCCCGTGTGCTGCAACTACTGAGACCACGTGCCACAACTACTGAAGCCCATGCACCTAGAGCCCGTGCTCCACAACAAGAGAAGCCACTGCAATGAGAAGCACATGCACCACAATGAAGAGTAGCTCCCACTCGCCACAACGAAGACCCAACGCAGCCAAAAATAAGTAAATTAAAAAAATAACATCAGTAAGTAATTAAAAAAAAATCTCTTCCTACTTCAATTGCTCTTCTTACTTAAATTACTTCTATTTTCCTGAGGAAGTACACAAGTATTCTCAATAAAGGCTACCCCACTCCATTATTTAAAAAAAAAAAAAGTTTAATTAATGAAACTTTGTATTCCAACATAAAAATGTCAATTGTAGCACAATGCTCCAAATAATTCAGAAATTCGAAGATAATTTCTTAAAGCAATTGTGAAGCAAAGTATTACAATCTATATATACTGTGGGTAAACAACTTGCTACTTTTTGATCTAAAACTTTTTGGGGGTCAAGCCAGTCATGTCATTTCCCTTTTACAGAATAGGACAGCTCTATCATTGTGAAATAAAGTTTTCAATGGTAGAGCCACCCTTGCCTATCTATCCACTAGTCTGCAAGTTACATGTTGAAAAGAAGGAAAGGGCAAAGAAATTAAGGCTACTAACTCTAAGATAAAAGACACTTGTTAACAGGGCTTTATAAATCTAATGATGAGAAGAACCAGGCCAAAACAAGACAGTGAGGTTAACAGAAAAGAATGAATAGTAAAGATGGATATACCAAAAAAAATAGAAGAGAGAGGTCAATTAAATTGGCAGAAAGAGGGCTTCCCTAGTGGAGCAGTTGTTAAGAATCCGCCTGCCAATGCAGGGGACACGGGTTCGAGCCCTGGTCCGGGAAGATCCCACATGCCGTGGAACAACTAAGCCCATGCGCCACAACTACTGAGCCTGTGCTCTAGAGCCCGCAAGCCACAACTACTGAGCCCACATGACACAACTATTGAAGCCCACGTGCCTAGAGCCCGTGCTCCGCAACAAGAGAAGCCATGACAATAAGAAGCCCGTGCACCGCAACAATGAGTAGCCCCCACTCACCACAACTAGAGAAGGCCCGCACACAGCAATGAAGACCCAACACAGCCAAAAATAAAAAATAAATAAATAAATAAATTTATTTAAAAAAAAAATTCGCAGAAAGAGATGTAGAATTTTTGCCTTGAAACATGATAAACTTCATTAAAAGATTTTGGTATGCACTCAGAATTTAATATAATTCAAAATACAGAGATGTCTAAAGTTCATTTCATGGTATATATAAAGGAACTGGTTATAAAAATGTCACAGTGTGGCATGAACCCAGAAAACATTATCATAATGAAGATGCAGCATATTCATTTTTCTTTCACTCCAAGAAATATAGATTTTTGTGCTTAGTAGATTATTTTTAGAATAATCAGTAATCACAAAGGATTGTTATGAGTTTCAATAAATATCTACATCTCTGTCAGTAAAAGGAATTAAGTTGGGGAAGGGGACTCAAATAGTACCTTTTGCATCATCAGAACCCGAAGCCAAGAGTTTAGGATCCATCAAATTAAAGTCAACACTCCAACACCTCTTCTCATGCTCCTGGATGGAGAAAGAAGACAAAGTAGTCTCAAACAGAATATAGATCCTAAAATAAATAGAGCGAAACAAACAAACAAACTTGATACCAATTTGTCACTATGGTGGGAGGGAAAAGAACTGGCTATGAAAACAAATGAGATGCAAAGTAGCTCCTAAACTTTTTATATACACATTTACAAAATTACTGCTTTTGGAAATTCACTTGATACATTCTACAAATGCAAAAAGTCTGAAGAGATGCTTCAGAGAAGCATCTCTTTGGAATTACGTAGGTATAGAAAATGCCAAATAATGACTTTAAATTTGTAACTATAAAACACATGACGCTCTACAATGATTAAAAACTGAAAATGTGATTCTTAAAACAAGTAACTAGTATCCTTATTTACCTGATAGACCTTTGACCTCTGTCCTGTGAATCCATCCCATAGGATGACGGTGCCTTCATAATCACTGCTGGCTAACAGGTTCTTATGGTAACTACTCCAACTGATACAGCTGAAAGAAAGTAATACAGTTAAGCCTCATTTTACATAAAAATAAATAACAATGGGTACAAAGAATTTTGATGTGTTCAGAAAGATTAGAACCCTTTCAAAATGGTTTACATGAGTTCACAATCATTATTCTGCCCACAATACATCTGGGAAGAAAGGTATCAAATAATTCCCAGATTTTTCCATTGAAACTACCAAGTTATGACCTGTAACCACTTTTCACGCTCATCACGAGCTGGAAGATGGATATCATGAGCCTAAAGTTGCTACTGGTCATCCTTGATACGTGAGAAAAGCATATCTGTAAGTGAAGATAATAGAGGCCAAGGGGGCACGAACATGCCATGGCAGAATGACAGAGATCTAATCAGACTGTTTAGGCCCCTGGATCCAGTTGTGCCCAATCATATAAACCAATAAACTGGTTTGAATTGGATTTCTGTATTTACACCCAAATCTTAACTAATATAAGTGTATGACTGAAATTTCAATTAAATGCATTTAACAGTTAGAATTAAACTTTTAACATTTATGGTTTCAGCTATTCTCAAATGTTTCAAAACTGAGAATGTGACATCTAAAAATACACTCTTTTGGTTAGACACATATGCACATCATGCATACAGTAAAGCTAATGTATATTAAAGAAAAAAGTCACCTAGAAAGCAAAGCAATTAACCTAGGTGATTTCCAAGCATTTGAACACAACGCTTTTTTGCTCTCTACTAGTTGCATTCATGCTAAATTTTAGGGGTTGGAAGAGTTCATTTGCAACTTTAAATACACTTATTAGAATTTCTGGGAGAAATTATATGGAACAGTTAAGAGCCTTGGATTTAGATAGACCTGAGCTTAAATTCCAGATCTGCAACTTACTAGCTGCGGCTTTGGGTAATTTAGTTCACTTTCACAATTGGTGTGCTCCAAATTGGTTTTAGGCAAGCTTACATATTGATCCTTTCAGCCCCAAGCCCATAGTTTCCAGCCTTGAACTGTTTCCTTCTCTTTATTCCAAGGTGCATACAGTACTGCCACAATTTTTACATATGTCAAGACAGAAAAGGTAAACCCTCTAATCCATATTTTCATTATAGTAACATTTACTTGATGTGGGCCAAGTATTGTGCTGAGTGCATTATGTGGATTTACTTAAAGTACAATCCTATGAAATAGGTATTACTATTAGAGCCTCTATTTTATAAATGTGTAGCATGAAATGGTTAGGAGCACAGATTCTGGAACCAAACGACTTCTGTTTGAATCCTGGCTCCTCCAGAGAATAGCTGTGCAATCTTAAGCAAGTTAATGAACCTTTTTGTGCTTCAGCTTCCTTGTGTATAAAATGGGCAACAACGGTCAGCTTAAGACAAAACACTTAGGACAATGCCTGCCACATAGGAATTCAATAAAGTTACGTCTTACTCACGTTGTATTCTTTTCACTTAGGAATAAAGTATATAAACTAATAACTATAACAGATTCTCAATGATGAGCACCACTGATGAATGAGCACTAACTACCAGCCTACCATTTTTATAAATGAATTAGAAAACAAAAAAGAAAACTATAACAAATAAAGACTACAATACTTGCTATATTATTAACATTATTAAAAGGAGCATATATACACACAGACTATATGTGTCATTCATCCAGATAAAAAAGGTACAAGGATGACTGGAAAATGTTCTAAGTTCTAAATAAATTTATTATTAAGTGATTTCCTTACATCACTCCCTTTTAAGCCAGTGCCTATGAAAACAGGGAAGCTTGTTTTAAAAATACAGATTCTAGGATTCCTCCAAGATTTGGGGGTGGGGCGGGGGTGGAGATCAGAAGTAGGGTCCAGTTTCTGCAGCCTTAACGGTACTCCAGATTTAAAAAGCACTCATTATGAACTCTAATCCCTAATACGTGAAACTTAAATACTACGCCCTCATGAAAAGAAGCAAAATGTTCTTCTGAAAAGAATTCTTAAAACTGTAAACAATTATAATGTTTAGATATACGCATGCTAGAGGAAAATATCTTGACTCTGAGACACTATTCATTGGGCTACAGTAATCCTTCATTCAATACTCCATGAAAGGCCATCTACAATAAAGACCTTTATTTCATTAAGTGAAAGAAAGAGGATTTTCATTTGGCAAACAGAAAAACACTAACTACTAACCCCCACAGGGAAAAATCAACCCATGTCTATAAAAAAGATATTCTGACGTATCCTCTGTACACAATTAAAGTGTTCACCATGAATGAGTAAGGAGTCTCACGAAAAGGTACCATAACAATCTCATACTAATTATAGATACTAACTGTTATATACACACTGCATTATGCCAAGGAAATAATGTAAATACCTGATTTTGGAATTGCAGGTCATTTCATTTTCAGGGTAATGAATATCCACCGCATCCTGAATGACTGTGCCATATTCATAGACTTTAATCTTCTTTGTAACCCCAGCAATTGCAAAGTAGTCACAATCCCGGTCAAATTCAATACTAAGGGAAAAAGTACATATGTGGGTCAGTAAGACTATCTACCTACCCTTGTGATGTTTACAGTGACAACATTTCAGAATTTGTTTTTTTCTATTTCTAAAGTGATTCTGTCTACAAGGATAATAGATCTACTTGAAATGACCTCAAATTGTACTAGGCCTTTTGTCCAGATTAAGTCATTATCAAGGCATATAAAATTACAAGTGGTGGAGAACTGTGCACAGCTACACAATTCTGAACCATAGACGGTTCTTGTGTTCCTAGTAACTTGACATGTTTTTCAACTTGGCTTTAGTAACCATATTACAACATACCCAACTGTCAAGGCTAACAAGTTATACTGTAAAAGTAGTGAGGGAAGATTCAATAGTTTGGTATATTAAAAATACGTCAAAAGAGAATTGCCAATAAATCTTTTCATAAATTCTAGCTATTTCCCTTCCTACCATACAATGGGGATGATAGGATTTCACAATTTTTAAAGTTATTTTAATAAATAAATGAGTACACAAGCTGAATTACTGAAGCAATTAAGGAAGAGGTGATAACAAAAGGATAAAATACACATAAGAATGGAATCTTTGAATAATCATTATGTTTCCCCCAATCCATTTCTAATCTCCCAATCAAATATGATCTCTCTGATTTATGAACCACAAACAAACAAGGGAAAAACTAAAAATCTCTCCAATTTAAGTTACTTAGGAAATTCACCCCTCTCTGACTTTTTAATACAAGTTTCAAAATAAGCTACTTCAAAGCAGAGCACAAGGCTTTATTCACCTTTATAGACCTCAACTTGGAGTCCTAAAAAAGTTGTTACATAATCAGCAAGAATACTAAGTGACCTAATGGAATTAAGAGTAAAATGAATCATCACATACATTATTTCTCAATGAGCTAAGTATCTTTCTAGAAGCTTATTCATAAAATTAGAGAATACATAAGAATTCTTATTGATCTTCAACTAATTATATAATAATAATAAACATTCATTGACCACTCACTAACTATAACCACTGCACATATTAACTCATTTAATTCTCATCATAACCCTATGAGCTAGGTATTAATTTATCCACATTTTACATATGAGAAAACTGAGGACTAGAGTTGAGGTAACTTGGCCAAAGCATCTTGTAAGTGGCTAAAATGATATGCTAGTACTCTGCATATTTCAAGCATTTAGTAAATGCATATAAATACCTACATGACATACTTTTCTGCATAGATTAACTGTGATATCCTTTTACCAAAAAATATATGGTTAGTTAATAATATAGTAAGAATCTTTGCTAAGCTGATAATGAATAAGGAAAATAAGGACACATTAAGAATACTTCCCATAAAAATATACTTTTAAATGCTCAGTTTTCATTATAGCTTTAAATCCTTCCTTAATTATATAAATTTTTTAAAGGAATTTGATTAAATGTCATTGACTATTGCACAATTCAGCAAATGCTCCCTCCAATACAGTATGACTATGTAGTAATACAACAGATTTATCTGTACAACAATTTCAGCTGAACTGCTGTCTCAGCTAATGTCATCTGCCCTGCAGACTCTAATCCAACATAACTGTATCGATGGCAACTATTCATCTATCCCAACTCAATTTATACTCACAGCCTCACGCCACGGAAGGAGAAATATTACTGTGTCTGTCAAAGGACAGAGTTATCAGAACTGAAATCCTATCCTTAACTTAGGAAATTTTGTTATGGCTGAGACTTCAAGGGAATACCAGTTATGTTATCTCTAAATACTTTTCCTCCTCCTACAAACATGCATGGCTAATAAGTCAAAAACATTCCAAATGTTGTACCAGTAAAAGTCAACATGTCACTTCCAAATTATTTGTTTTTAATACAAAAAAAGTTTAAACACTAACTTATTAAAATAAAAGTCAAAAGATACTGCAGGAAGAAAACTGGCATATAAATTAAAATGCTGTCAAAGGAATGGATTTGATGATATTAAATAAGTAATTGAGTCTATTATTTCTTCCTTTGCTACCCCGTTATTCAACACAGCTCTCTTTTTTCAACAAAGGTTACTTTTTAGCTATATCAGATCATTATTAACTCTCATACTAAAAAATTAACTTTTTGTTTTGACTTTACTGCTATCGTTTTCTTACATTCTGGTTATGTTTTCTTCTTAATATGTTAGTATTACAAGGACCTAGATAGTATCCTTTTTTAATATTCTACGATATTGAGGTTCTCTGTAGTTTAAAAACAAGATTTTAATAGAAATACTGATCAAAAAGTATAAAGAATAGTATTATTTCTAGTAAATTCTGGTTAAAAGGAAAAAGAAGACAAACAGCTTCCTT
Organism: Balaenoptera borealis; assembly: GCF_965194805.1. Classification (NCBI taxonomy): domain Eukaryota; kingdom Metazoa; phylum Chordata; class Mammalia; order Artiodactyla; family Balaenopteridae; genus Balaenoptera; species Balaenoptera borealis. The sequence goes on along the minus strand of NC_138860.1, from coordinate 54,973,728 downwards.
TAAAAAAAAAAAATGCAAGTACTTCCACGTAATTAAGACTCAGAATTTAAGTTCTTCCAAACATGAATCATTTGTTCCCAACCTCACACAGATTTAATCATATTTGTTCCCAAAGAAAACAAAGTTAGACTCTAGAAACAGATCATGGAATAACTCAAAAGAATAATGTAGTTTTCAGGTACAGAGAGCTAATCCAAAATAGATGGGTTTTTATTTCACAATACAGTATTTCAACTGTTTTAATTTATGAAATCTGATAAAACAAACAAAAATAATAAACAATGATTAGTTAGGCTGAAATAAAAATGAAATAAAAGGTAAACAAATTAAAACATACTTGCTTGTGCAATGAAATTCAAAAAAGAACTGTAAGAAGTCTTGTTATACAAAATTCATTTCTGCTATCCACTATCACCAGTAATAAAACAAGTGGTTTATGAAAGTTAATTGTAATAATAAATTCATTTTCATAGAACTTTTTAAATTTAAAAAATAAACATTTTGAAAAATTATATGAATGGGGACTTAATTAAACATGAAAATAAAGTGCATTTGTCTTTCACACTTGGATTGTTTCAACTGTTTTTAAAAAGTGATTTATTTAAGCAGCTGTAAAATGTAATTCAGCTGTGGGAAACTGGCTGTATTCTTTGTCAAAAGGGCCATCAGTCACGTGATTAAGCATCAAGGCAACAGGCCACACAGGACACCTGATTAATGCATACATCTAGTACAGTGTAGCATAAAGCAATGTAAAGACGGCAATACCTCAAGAAGGGAATTTTGTCAGTATTCTCACTGTCATATTTTTTTGTAATTATAAAACATGTATTAGTGAACAAGGTGAATTAATAACCCTGAACACTAGAATCCAATTTATCAAAAGAAAATGTAAAGTGGGGACTTCCCTGGCGGTCCAGTGATTAAGAATCCGCCTTCCAATACAGGGGACACAGGTTCGATCCCTGGTCAGGGAACTAAGATCCCACATGCCGCAGGGCAACTAAGCCTGTGTGCCACAACTACAGAGCCCACGTGCACTGGAGCCCGCACGCTGCAACTACTGAGTCTGCACACTCTGGAGCCTGCGTGCCACAACTAGAAAGAAGCCCACATGCCACAACTAGAGGGAAGCCGAGCGCCGCAAGGAAGAGCCCGCGTGCCGCAACTAAGACCCGATGCAGCCAAAAATAAATGTAAAAAATAGAATGAAATAAAAAATAAATAATAAAAAAAAGAAAATGTAAAGTGAACAAAGTTGTTAAAGGTCCAATTAATTACCATGTTAGTGTGCCCCAAGAGACAGGGGCTGCTATAATTTCAAGGAAACAAAGAAAGGTTCAGAAATGGCCTTTTTAATGAAAAGAGCAGAACTTTAAGGAACACAAACACAGGTAAAGTACATAAGAACTGAGGTTATTCAACTGACTTTCTTCCAAATCAATAGTAACGGCGAAAACTTCCATAACATAATTAACACTATGTGTCAAGCATTGTTTTAAGCACTTTACATAAAATATATTTAATCTTCAAATCTCTACTGTATAGATAAGGAAACTGAGGTATACTAACGTTAAGTAATTCGCTCAAAGTTCACTGGATAATTCTAAGTCAAGTCATCTAGTTTCAGAGTCTATGCTCTCAATCACTATGCAAAACTCGCATTTTAATGAGAACAAAAGGGCTAGTCTTCAAGGAACACACACAAAGGCAAGATAAACAGTAATAATAACATAAAATAATGGTACCTACTACATTTTATATGTGATAGTAATGACATATCATAATTCATCCTGTGCAACAATTTAAATGGAGGGAGAAAAAAAGAGCAAAGTAGCCTCACAGGGTTTATAGTTAGTGGGAAAAATTTATTATTATTATTATTAAAATAAGCAAATGCCAAATGATAAGAACAAAACATGCCAGAGGAATTCAAGAGTCAATGATTATGAAGGCCCACTGGAAGAAAATGTATGATGCTTGAATATTCTCATCCATCAAATAACCAGCGTGCCTGCTATGTGCCAAACACTGACCTAGCTGATGGAAAACCAGGACGTTATAACAAAACACATTTGAGAAATTTGCAGAAAGATGCATTAACACAAACCTGGACTATTGCAATAGCCTCCTTACAAGTCTGCCAGTCCTGACTTTTATCTTTTCTAATCCATTTGAAGGACTGATATTAGGTAACATTTCCTAAAACACAGCTCTATTCACATAATTATCTTCATTTACTACCATGAAAAATCCAAATTCCATTACCGAAGATCCTTCACAACCTGGCTTGAATCTTTTCTTAAAACTTATTTTATTTTTAAAAATACATATATGTATAGGCAATGGTTCAAAAAGCATACAGAGAAAAGCAAGTCTCCCTCCCAATCTTGCCAAATAAGCACCCGACTGGCCTCCCTAGAGACAATTAATAGTTACAGTTTGTGCATCCTGCTAGAGTTACCCTATGCATGAATAAGCATATGTGTATTCATATTCTTTTTTTTAATTAAACACATTGGATGATATTGTACATACTGATTTGCACATCACCCTCTTCCCCCAACCCCTAATAGTATCTTGACAATCATGTCACATCAGTACATATTAGGGCTACCTCATTTTTCCCCCAGTGGTTGTACAGAATTCCAACATATGGGTATATCATAAATTATTTAACCAGTCTAGCAAGGAACATTTACTATCTAGTCTTTCACTGTTAAACAATGCTGCAATAAAATAAATACCCTTCTATGTGTGTCATTTTTCACATATGCAAGAATATCCTTAAATATACCTGGATTATGAAGTGCTAGGTCAAAAATCACATGCTTTTTAATATAGTTAAATAAAGCTAAACCTTTCTCCATCCAGATTAACACCACTAATCATTGCAATTTCGTCTCTGAATGTTCCATTTATTTTCTAAATCTAACTGAAACCCAGCTCCTCCCTGAAAATGCCGATTCCCCTAAAGCCCTCTCACGTTCCATGTCCAAATAGACTTGGAGATAAAGTCAGTGTCCTCCTTGCTATGCACAGCTTCTTCCAGCCATTCTCCCTCCTCCCTAAAACCTCCCAGGCTCAAAATCTCCTGTAACTTATATCATGCAATTTGATCCTTGTTACTCCTTCTACCAATCCATGAGTTCTTGGAAATTTTAACTTTCAGCTCAATATCACTCTCTCCAAATCTACCCTTGTCATAATTCTTAATCATTTCAATAATCACATAGATGATTATTCTAATACTCTAGTCTATCAGTTTCTTGACTTTCTCTTCTCCAAAGATCTTTTATTCTGCTCACTTCCATCTCACACAACCATGATCATATCCTAGACTTTTTGATTACCAATAACTTCATTCCCTCCATAATTTCAATTTATGACACACGGCTTTCTGACAACCACTTCCATTTGTTCCAGCTAACTCGCTGGCTCCAACAATCCTTCAGGCCTTTAAGCCCATGGGGACCTAAAAATTCACTGATTTTATCACCACTGTCCCTCCATGCCTTCCATATTCACTTTTTCTTTGCCCACCACAAGTTATGTAGCCAATAATTAGGACTCCCTCACATATAACTCTGTACTCCTTTACCATTTTTAATTCTCTTATTTCTTATACCTAACTTCTTTGGCAAAACTCTAACCCTAGTTAAATCTAGCTCTCTACTCACTCTACGCTTGAACTGGCACAGTTGAACATGGCTAGAGAAAAAACATGTTCTCCCATCACATTTTAAATGCATGATCACCATCCTCAGGTGGAGCTCTAACACTGCCTAGGTTTATGGTAAATTTCCCTTGTCTCATATATTTTCCCATTTGCTTAAAAGAAAGGTACATACTTTCTTCATTCTTCTTAAATTTCCCATATCTCTTTCCTCCTAATCACTCTCAACAGATTATTTTGCTCTCTAGTTTATCAAAAACAAACAAAAAAAAGAATGAGAAGGTAATTTCCAAAGGCTACCACCATCACATCCTCTGGTCGTTGAGTGAAGGATCCACGCTCCTAGATCTGACCAACACGTCTACTTGTACACTAGATCCCAGCTTTGCTTGCCTACTCTAGGATTGCTTCCTCAATTCTCCACCTCTCTCCTGTATCATTAATTTCTTCCATTCTCCTGGATCTTTCCCATAAGCCTTTCAATATGTTTTCTTCCTTTAAGTGAAACACAAACAAAACATCTCTTACAACCTTAATTCTGTTTAGCTACCATCCTATTCCTTTCCTTTCTGATTGCAGAAATTTACCAAAAGAGTTGTCCATACTCACCGATTCCAATTCCTCTCCTCCCTTTCCCTTTAACCCACTGGAATGAAGTTTTCATCTCCACCACTGAAAATGCTGTATCAAGGTCAACAATGACCTTCAGTTTGCTAAATCTAACAGTCAAGTCTGAGTTCTTATCTTACTTGAATATCAGCAACACCTGACTTAGATGATCACTCCGTCCTCCTCAACAGAGTTGACTTTTCTCCCACCTCACTGGCAGCTCCATCACAGTATGCATTGTTCATTCCTCCTCCTGTCTCCACTTTCACACTCAAGTATCCCAGAGCTCAGTCCTTGTCCCTCACCTCCTTTTAATCTCCATGGACTTCTTTGGGGAATCGCATCTAATCTTGAGGCTTTAAATATATACACTAATGACTATCAAATGTTTATCTCACATACAAGACCTCTCTCTGCACTAGTGGTTCATGCCTACTTGACAGCTCCAATTTTAATGTAACAGGCGTCTTAATCTGTCCTAAAATGAGTTTTTGAATTCCCCATCAAAATCTTCTTCATCTTATTAACTAATCCCATCCCTCTTTTAATTAACTTTAACATCAAATCTTTCAGCGCAACCTTCAAAATACATACAGAATCTAACCACTTCTCACTGCCACCACTCTCATCCAAGTTACTATTATCTCATGTCTGTATTATCATAATAGGCTCCTTCTTGGTACCCTTGCTTCCATACTTGACCCTTACAGTCTATTTTCAAACAGGTCCAATCAACATTCCTTTGGTTCAAAATCATTTAATGGCTTCCTACCTGGTCTCAAGAAAAAGGCAAAGTGATTATAAAACCGTGTATGTGATTTGCCTCCCCCTCTCCCTTGTTCCAGTTACACTGGCCTTATGGTAAACCTAGGAAATTCCAAACCTAATCTCACCTCAGGGCCAATGCACCTGATAGTCTCTGACCCTGAAGTGGTCTAATCTGTTTCAAACTGCAGCTTTCTACACTCTACCCCCTGTTTTGCTGAATTATCTCCCTCTGCTTTATTTTTTTCCATAGGATTTAAAAAACTTATATCCTGTATTTTCTTCTAATACTTTGCCGGTTTCTTTTTCTTTTTTTTCATTTAAATATTCATTCCATCTGGAATTTATTTTAAACTATGAGAAGAGATGTAAATTTATATTTTCCCACATCACTACCTAGTAACCCCATTTACTGAATAATCTCTTTTCCCCATTTATTAGAAATGCAGTTTATATCATATAAACTAAGTTCTTATAAGAATAACTGTAGACATTCTCTGTTCATGGACTCGTACCACACAGTTTTAATTATTGATTCATCATAATATGCTATAGCATCTTGTAGGAACTAGTGTCCTTTTATTAACTGTTTTCTTCAGAATTTTCCCAAGCATCTTGTAACTATATTTTTAACACCAACTTATTTCCAAAAAACAAAAAATATATATCCTATATGATATTTTCATGGCAATCATGTTAAGTTCATACACTAATTAAGGAAAACAGTATTTTTGTGATGCTTAGCCTTTCCATTTAGGCATATCCTGTATCTTTCCTTTGTTCAAATTTTGCTTCCTCAGCAGTATTTTAAAATTTTTCTTCTTTTAGATCTCCTCCATTGCCAGTTAGGTTTATTATTTTCTATTTGACAACTTTCCCTAATTTTCCCATTGTAATTAGCCTGTGTGGAGTTTTGTCCCTTCTACGGCCAGTCAGATTATCTACATTGCCTACAAAATAATCTCTGTCATTTAAGAACCCAAGATTATTTGCAATAGATTTCAGCAAAGTAGTTCCTTATTACTTTTTCTTTCAGTGTACCTGTAGTTATTTCCTTAGTTTCAATTCTTATTTCATGTACTTGAAGTTTCTCCTAGTTTTTACTTGATTAGGCTAACATGCATCTTTTATTTCTTTTAAAAAGCTTGTTGATTGAAAATCATTTTTTTTTTATAATTCATTCATTTTTTTCACATTTACCTTATTAGTTTCCTTCTAGTTTACTTAGGTTTATTTTGTTCTTTCTCTAACATCTTCAGTTAAATATTTAATTTATTTTCATACTTTCTTCTTCATTAGTTAAGAACGTAAAACAAGAAATTTTATTCTGAGCACTTTTAGCTGCATCCCATAGGTTCAAATATATAAAAGCTTCACCAAAGTGGCTTCATTTCCACTTTGACTCTAGAGTTGCCAAGATAGCTTTTAAATTTCTATGTGGTGGGTTTTTTTGTTTTCTTATTGAGTTATAAATGTCTCATCTTACTGTATTGTGATCAGAGAATGCTGTCTCTGCTATTTTTATTTTCTGTAATTTGACATTTGATATATCATTCTGTACATTTTTTAATGTCCCATGGACATTTTAAAAGAAGTCATATTCTTTATACATGTTTGTATATGTCTTCTAACTTGTTATGTTATTTAGGGCTTCTGTAGTTTTATTTTTAGTCCACTCAATGTCTGGCCTGTCATGAACTAAGATCTGATCTGATTTAAAGTCTCATACAACTAGTGTTTCTATTTTGTCTTACAGTTAACAAAGAAATTTTCCAATGCATAATGATATTTACAACTACTTAAACTTCATCATGGACTGAATCTTGATCATTATGAAGTGCTGGGGCGGGCGGGGGGTATGGGGAGCTGTGGAGAGAAAATGAGATTTAATGATTTCTAGCCTGAATTAAACCTTACTTTTCAACATTCACAGCTCCAAGTTTTAGGAACTCTTATATATAGTACAGATTTATGCTTCATATTATGATCTAATGTGAAAGTATTTCCCTTTTGATGGGAGGTTTAGCCTATTTACATTTATTTATCAAGGACATGTTTGCTTTTATTTCTCTTTTGTGATTATTTATTTATTTATTTATGCATGCTGCGTTGGGTCTTAGTTGCTGCATGCAGGATCTTTGTTGCAGCATGAGGACTTCTTAGTTGCAGGATGTGAACTCTTAGTTGCAGCATGCATGCGGAATCTAGTTCCCTGACCAGGGATTGAACCTGGGCTCCTCGCACTGGGAACGTGCAGTCTTACCCACTGGACCACCAGAGAAGTCCCCAACTGCATTTTTAATTTAAAAATATCTTTCACCATTTGATTTCTTTCTGCTTTCTGTGTGCTATTCTCATAAATGGGAACTGTAGTATTTCTGTCTAGTGGCTATTTTTATGACTTTATGAATAGAAAGAAATAAAGGATTCAATGTATCTGTTAAGTCTCTAATCTGAACAGAGGACAAAATTATTTTTGCCTTCCCTCTTCCCGTCCTATTGATTACATTGATTATCTTAGAATATATACATTCAAAGATATTTTTACCACTCATTCTTGTGTAAGTGAAAAACCTATAAATAATTATCTGAGCATAGAAATGAATCCCATTATACATATAAAGACAAACTAGCCATGCATTTCTAATATTCACTGTCTGTTCCAAACTTATTTATTATAAGTAGGTTCAAGTATCTGATGACTCCATTATACTGTCTAATGCAGTCATATCAAGAAATTTATGTATTAAAATATACATTAGATTTTAAATTATTTTCCTCTTATTTCTCCCTTATATTACAGTTAGGACACTATAATTTTCTTAATGTGTGTATAAGGTTGCAATATCTATTAATTTTATTTCAGAAGAGCGTCAATGCTCAAATAAAACTTTATTCATGGATGTTGAAACTTGAATTTCATATAATTTTCACGTCACAAAAAATTATTCTTTATATTTTCTCAACATGTTAAAAATATATAAACTATTCTTAGCTTGTTGCTGTACAAAATTAGACAGTGAGTAAGAATTGGCTTTCAGGTCTTAATTTATTGACCCCTGTCTTGAATGAATGGATACACTTTAATTTATTCTGTAGGCACTAAAGCGAAGCCACATTTAAAGTCTACGTATATATTTGTATGATTATTTTCATTAGCTGCTGGTTTTAGTTTTAATCCCATATAAAGCCACAAGATCTTGCTTTAAAACAACTATTTAAAAATTTTTAATTTTTCTGTCCCCTCTGGCTATCACTGAATAGCTAAAACAAATATGTACACTATCTGACATATATTCTGGAACACTTTCGTGAATGCCAAGTGTTCACACTGTGATAAAATGTCTTTCTACTAAAGCATTTAAAATTAAAGATGCAACTTGAGGCACTTTAAGATCAATATACTGATTATCAAATTTTTCTCATCTAAGTCTACAGCAAGTTATACTTTATACCCACTTAAATTAACTTAGTTGTAGACTCTTCATCTGTCCTAAAACACCTTTCTGTGCACAGTATAACAATATCCTATGATAGATGGTGTTTATTAGAGAACTTTGGAAAACTGAAAATAACTTATGAAGCAAAGATTAACAGAAAGATTTTATAAAAACATCTACTAGAGAAAAAAACAATAGTTAAAAAACAAAATATCTGTTGTCCCCAAAGCTACTATGACATTTTGTCCTTTTTGGAATGTGTCTATATTTAGTAAAGTGGAGGGAACGATATGCAAGTAAAAGTTCCAATTCTTTACTTTTGAAATTGAAGTAGAAGATACATCTAACTTTTCAGTTCTGTATCCTTGGGTAGCATTTACAAGCAACCAATGAGGTTACAATATTAAATCATTAATGTCACTGCTGTGATACTTCATCACAAAACAATATAACTATGATAAAAAGAAACTATTTAATGCTACAGAGGGCTAATCTGAAGTGAAAATGTACAATCTAGAAAAAATTTCATAATGAATATATAAAAGTGTGTCCCGGGGCTTCCCTGGTGGCGCAGTGGTTGAGGGTCTGCCTGCCAATGCAGGGGACATGGGTTCGAGCCCTGGTCTGGGAGGATCCCACATGCCGCGGAGCGGCTAGGCCCGTGAGCCAGAATTACTGGGCCTACGCGTCTGGAGCCTGTGCTCTGCAACAGGAGGGGCCGCGATAGTGAGAGGCCCGTGCACCGCGATGAAGAGTGGCCCCCGCTTGCCACAACTGGAGAAAGCCCTCGCACAGAAACGAAGACCCAACACAGCCAAAATAAAAAAATTAAAAAAAAATAAATAAATAAATAAATAAAAAATTAAAAAAAAAAAGCCATTGAAAACCTTCCATTAAAAAAAAAAAAAAAAAAAAAAAAAGTGTGTCCCCAAAATATCAGTTAGCCAGACAGACTTTAATAAAATCAGAAACTCATCTCATATTTCTTATAGAAACAAGTAGACAAAACCACTGAAGAAAAATGTAATAGAGAAAATTTGACTCTTACTAGATTAATCCTTTCAAACCATCACAGCAGAAAAAGAGAGAGAGAGAGAGCGGGGGGGAGAGCTCTTGTTCTAAAATATTTACAGAAATGCAAAGAATTTAGAATAGCAAACACAACTATGAAAAAGAGTATCAAAGTTGTAGGATTTGCATTACCTGATTTAAAGGCTTATTATAAAACTACAATAATCAACAGAGTGTGGTACCAGTCTAAGAGCAGACATATAGGTCAATACAATAGAACAGAGAGTCAAAAAGTACATTCATACATATCTGGCTCAATTGATTTTAAACATAGAAGCCAATGGGAAATTCATCTTTTAAACAAATAATGCTTGGAACAAGTGGATATCCATATTGGGGGAAAAACTGAACTCCAACCCTTACTTCACAATCTAATAAAAATTAATTTGGGGACTTCCCTGGTGGTGCAGTGGTTAAGAATCTGCCTGCCAATGCAGGGAACATGGGTTCAAGCCCTGATCCAGGAAGATCCCACATGCCGTGGAGCAACTAAGCCCGTGCACCACAACTGAGCCTGCGCTCTAGAGCCCACGAGCCACAACTACTGATCCCGCGTGCCACAACTATTGAAGCCCATGTGCCTAGAGCCCGTGCTCTGCAACAAGAGAAGCCCACGCACTGCAACGAAGAATAGCCCCCACTGCTGCAACTAGAGAAAGCCCGTGCGCGGCAACAGAGACCCAACAAGCCAAAAATAAATAAATAGATTAATTAATTAAAAAAAAATTAACTTGAAATGGATTATGGACTTAAATGTGAAAGCTAAAACTATTAAAATTATAGAAGAAAAAAAGGAGGAAAATCTTCACAATTTGGGACAGGTGAACATTTCTGAAGGAAAGAGCTTAAATCATTTTAAAAAACTGATGACCTGGAATTCATAAAAATTAAATACTTATGTTATTTGAAAGACACCATTAATAAAAAGGCAAGCCACAGACTCAGAGCAAATACTATCAATACATATTTCTGATATCTAGAATACATAAAAAATTCTCACCATTCAATGATATTAAGGGCCTGATTTTTAAATAATGGGCAAAAGATTTGAATAGATGTTTCATAAAAGATATACAAATGGCCAATATGCAAATTAAAAAGCATTAGTCGTATGGGAAACATATAGTAAAATAACAAGGCAATATCACTATATACACACAAATAAAAAGATTGACAATGCCAGGAGTTACTGAGGATTTGGGACAAATGGAACTCTCTTACATTGCTGACTGGAATGTTAAAATAACTCAATCACGTTGGAAACCAGTTTGGCAGTTTCTTAAAATGTTAAGCACAAACTAATCATACAACCCAGCAATTTCAATCCCAAGAGAAATAAATATGAATGTGAATATCCAAATGACTTGTATGTGAATATTCATAGCAGCTTTATTCATAATAGTCAAAAATTAGAAATAACTCAAATGTCCATCAACACATGAAGGATAAACAAATTGTGGAATATTCATTAAATGTAATATTGCTAAATAATTAACTAACTAACTACTGATGCAGAAAACATGGATGAATCTCAAAACACGCTGAGCTAAAAAAGCTAGACACACAAGAGTACATTCTGTATGGTTCCATTTATAAGAAACTCCAGAATGACTAAACTATTCTATGATGACAGAAAGCAGATAACCAGTGGCCTGGGACAGGAGTCTGGAGAATTAAAGGCAAAGTGGCAGGAAATAAAATTTTTGGAAATGTTCTGTATTTTGATTGTGGTTTATACAATTGCCAAAATTAAAACTTAACACTTTATTGTATGTAAATTGTACCTCAACAAGGGTGATTCTTAAAACTACCCAATTTGTGATTCTGCATTTATTAAACTTAAGTTATGTAAATAATAGAACAACAGATTAAGCCCTCTCAAGGATGGATCAAAGAACAGTGTTTTATAATTTTAGATGCTATCAACAAAAATTACCTATTAATGTGGGAGAGGAAAAGGTAAGAGAAAGAATGTAAACACAAAAACCATTAGTGGTAGAAAAGCATCCGTGTTTCAAGATCAGTATGATATAGCTAATCATAGTGCAAGCTTTTGTCTTATTTCAAGGCATTTTTCAGCTCCACTTGATAAATAATTTTTAAAAGACACATAGGAAACTTTCCGCTGAACAAACCAGGATTTGTAATTAAAAGAGTACTAAAAATCTGTAGTTATCACTCAACCAATGATGGAGTGCTTACCGTACGACAGGCTGAGTGATAGGTCATTTGTGTTAAGTAATGATGAAGCATATAAAATAGCCAGTCATCACTAAGAGATCAGAAAATCTGATACAAACCCTTTTTTTTTTTCATAGACACACTAAGGCCCCCCAAATATGACAGAACTTTAATCAAATGTAGTAGTATGTCCTTAGAGCCTCAGCAAATCTACGAGGTCAGGAGTCAGCAAACCTGTTCTGTAAAAGGGTCAGAGAAGCTGTGCAGGTCTCTACTGAAATGACTCAACTCTGCTGTTGCAGTTCAAAATCGGCCATAGGCAATATGTAAAGGAATGAGCATGATTGTGTTCCAACAAAACTTTACTTATGGACGCTGAAATTTAAATTTCATGTCATTATTATAAGTCATGTTACTGTACATCATTATGTTATTATTTTTCTTTTGATTTTTTTCAACCAATTAAAAATATAAAAACCATGCTTAGTTCATGGGCCATTCAAAAATAGGTGATGGACCAAATTCGAGTCCCATGGGCCATAGTTTGCTGATTCCTGTACTAGGTATAAAAGTCAGTATTTTTCTTATTCATAATGTCTTCTTTTATATAAACAAAACCAGTACAAAGCTTGAAACTTACAAATACCAAAATTTTTAAAGTAATTACAAAGAAATATGAATTTTTTCATAATACATTTAACCAATGGCAGTATTTACATTTAAAATTATTTTTAAAGGATAATAGAATAGTATTTTCTGGACACTGTCTATAGACATATATGTCTATTGCTCTAAGACAAGAGTATGTGCCCAGTAAATATTAGTTAAATACATTTCAGAACCAACTTTTGATTCCCTATGAGTGTAATCTGTCAAATGTAATATATTCCTTACTATCTTTATATGAACACACTGAGCATAATAAGGTGAACAGCCCTACTGACATTAGTCACCACACTCACTCTATTACATCTCAGTGATCTGAGTCTATTAAGATACGGCAAACCACTTGACCTCATATTAAATGGAAACAAACTGCTTTATTTTTTAGCTCCTATTTGCAGTTTCATCGTTTCTTCCCTTTGTCAAGCTAGTAGCTATCACTTCTTGCTGCTGTCATTGAACCTATCTATTGAAATTTCCCCTCCCTTTATAATTTGAAGAGACACAAACCAGACAACTAAGATTACAGGGGTTGTATATAAAAAAGTCAATAGACATGAAGTAATCCAAGAAGCTGGCCATTTGTGAATGTATGAGCTTTAGTCATTAATTTAATAGCATTTATTTTGTTCTAAAGCCTTTTTATTTTTCATTTCAGCCTTGGTTACTGACTACGTTTCAGCCATATGAGACTGCCAGAGGTTAAATTCTGTATAGGTGAAGTGTGAGCATAATATGAAACTATTACGAACAGTACATTTAACTCAGATAAAGGGGAAAAAATCAAAATGGTACACGTGTACAACTGCTCTTAGAGTAACAGCCATTCTTACCTAAGTTTTAAATGTCTGATGTTAGCAATATATAGGCAAATTACCACATCTAAGGCAAATAATGGTACACTGAAGTTGCCTTTGTCAAATATTTATATTATAAAACACTTCACCAGAATGTTTTCTGTATACTGATATCACAATTATTTCTAAGTTGCGGTTAACTGCAGTCCTACTAAATTCACACTAGTGACAAGATGGACAGAGACTTTGATTTTATTTGAAGGAAACCAGAATATGTCACCCCCAAATATGCCTCTTTGACATAAAAATTATTTTGAGCTGAAGGCAACCAAAAAGCAGCAAATGAAGAAAAAGCTCTCTCCATCCTTCCCCTCTTTCTGCCTAAAAGCAGGGTATAAATGCTCTTTACTGGACACTCTAGACTCTTACCAGCCCACAGATGGCACTAGAGGAATCTGCAAACAAACTAGTTCCCTCTGTATATTTACCTTCCCACAGCTTGCTGTCCTTGGAAGCCTAAAACTGCTTTTCTCTGTCCTGTCTTTATTCTACAGATTATTGTTGTTTGTAAGATGCAATATAAGCCAGAGTTCTAAGCCACCTGAGTTACTCATTTCCCTGCGTTTCTCTCATGTATATATGAAATATATATATTAATAAACTTCTGTTTTTCTTTTGTTAATCTGTCTTTTGTTATAGGGATCCCAGCCAAAACCTCAGAAAGGTAGATGGAAAAGGATTTTTCCTCCCCTACATAACCTCCTGATTAAGTCAAAAGTGTAAGAAAGAGTGAATAAAAAGATTACATTTAAGAACATATTTTTTTCAAATTTTAAAAGGTTCAAAACTTCCCTCTCAACCCCCCAAAATGTGTACCCTACTTACTGGCAGCCCAGTGACTCACTTCTATATCAAAGTGAGATGGTCCTCCAGCAAGAGTAAAAGTAGGCTTTCTTTTAAGAACTCAGCTTTGCAGGTTAATTATTAACATGAAATATCAATATTTTATATGTTAAAGACCTCAATCCCAATTTTCACTATAAACTTCGTTCACCAAAAATTACTACAACAACTTGGAGAGAAAATAAGATACTTTATTTGTTCTTGGTTCTCTAAGCTAGAGTTTCCCTATCACTGTGCAGCAGACAAAACAAATTAAGTTAAACATGTGATTAATCCCCTCTGTCCTTAGGACAGTTGATTATAAGCTGGTTCTCCAACCCAGCCCTCACTCAACTGTTCCAAGAACAGAAGGAATAAATGTCTTGGTACAAATGCAACCCATTCACAGCACACTATGACAACTTATTGGTTAGGAAACTACAGACTAAATGGGGTTTTTTTTAATCTTATTTTCTTTGATTCATAATCTATAAAAAGTAAATAATGATGGTCCTCTCCTAAAAAATTAAAATGATAAATATTTCCTATTAGAAGTAAATTTCTTCTACTGGAAGTAAATACCTTCTTTGTAAAGCTCTTAACCTAAGACAGTGTCCCCAAAGTGCCTTCTCAGACCAGCAGCATCAGTATCTCCTGAGAATGTTAGAAATTCTTGGCCCCAGCACAGACTACTGAATCAGAAACTCTGGGAGTGGGCCCAGCAACCTGTGTTTTAACAAGCCCTCCAGCTATATCTGAGGCCTACCAAAGTTTGAGAACCATTGTCCTTAGGCATGTTAGTAAATCTGAAACAGTAAGAATATTGCCTAACATTTACTTAGTAGTTACAGTGTGCCACACAAAATGCTAAAAAATTTCATAAGTTCTCATTACATCTCATTTTAAAAGGATGAATTGAAACTACTGCTAATTAGGCTAGATAGCTGAAATAAATAAAATTATTTTTTTAAACTACATGAGACTTCACTCATTCAAATTGGTCTTCTTTGTCCCCATTCCAAATTAGTAGTTTTCCTATAAAGATTTACAAAGGCCTTCCCCTATAGAGGTAGTCTATATCATTCAACACGTGTGAATAATTATATTCCCTTATTTCTCCTCCACATATTTTATCCAGAGGAGTTGCAAACCAAGCTTTATCTTCCCCCTAAACTTAAGCAAGTACAATGATAGCCAGCCTTTAACAACAATTACTACTTCTACCACAAACTTTAGCAAGACATTACAAAGACAGGATTTTGAACACAATGAAGTAATAGCAGAAAGTATATTAATGGCACTTCCTATCTTAAAAATCAAGCAGAGAAATAATAATCTATAGAAATTCAGAAGAAAAAACTTAAAAGAACCACTTCAAATACCTCCAGGAACCTGAAAGTCATAGCCTAAAGTGAACTCCCTCTTTAGTCAACTCCCTCAGCATTTTATCAGATCCCTACAAGCATTTATTATTTATTTTTTACCTTGCATTTTAGTTTATTCTACAACTGAGTCAACAAACAGGAGAGCCCATTAGATATCAGGTAAACCACCCAGTGTTACAAGTACAAAGATGAAAAAGAATTCCCTGCCAAAGATGCAAATACCTCTCTGACCACAGTCTCCATAGCACCCCCGCCCCCGCCACTTACTCTCTATTCTCAAAACCCTTCATTCTTGTCCTCTAGAAAGCTGATTCCACCACTTTTGCCTCTTTCTCAGACCTCTCCTATCTTTATTTCCTTCAGTCTGCAGTTTAAATTCCACGGTCCATAAGTTTAATCATTTTCGTCATCTAATATCTTTTTCTTTCACAGTCAAACATGAACGCTAACCACCCTTTCTACCTGTCACTCTGAGATGACATATGGAAAAAGCACAAACTCTTAAGAGAAGAACTCCTTTATCTCCTTGTCACTAAATAAAAAACATGCCTGCCTTTGAACCCATTCTCTTCTCCTTCCCTCCTATTATGGAGGAGGAAGTGTCCTCCCTTTTAATGAAAGCAAAAAGTCTTACTTTGCTTTGGATTCAATCCTGCACATGATCTAATTCTACAAATTATCTCATGTTTCCTCATTGGTTTTCATGGCAATAAACTCTCCTAGTTTTCATTTTCATCTGAGAACCCTCTTGATCTGCTTTACGGGTTCCTCCTCGTCTACCTGATCTTTAAATGTTGGAGCTCTATGAGTCTACAACCATGATGTCAATTATCAACTGTACAAATTCCCATATTCATAGACCTCTTCTCTGTACAACCAAAGAGCCTATGCATAATCTCCCATGTGCCTCCTTACCTTTAAACCTACTCTTCTTCCAGTATCCCTATCTCTGTAAATGACACCAATATTTTTCAGCCGAGCTCCTCAAGCCTAAAGCCTGGAAGCTATCTTCCTCTCCTTCAAGGACAACACCCATCAATCATCAAGTTTTGTCTACCTTAGTCCCCAAATATTTTTTAAAATATTTATTTATTTATTTATGGCTGCATCAGGTCTTAGCTGCAGCACGTGGGATCTTTCATTGCAGTGCGCAGGCTCTTTGCTGCGGCGCATGGGCTTCTCTCTAGTTGTGGCATATGGACTCAGTAGTTGTGGTGCGTGGGCTCTCTAATTGTGGCATGTGGGCTCTCTAGTTGTGGTATGTGGGCTCAGTAGTTGTTGTGCATGGGCTTAGTTGTCCCGGGGCATGTGCGATCTTAGCTCCCTGATCAGGGATGAACCTGCATCCCCTGCATTGGAAGGAAGGATTCTTAACCACTGGACCACCAGGGAAGTCCCCAGTCCCCAAATATTTTTTAAATACTTCTTCACCTAAGCCTCACTGACCTTACCCTAGTACAGGTCACAAGCCATCATCATGTATTGATGCTATGCCTGGCCAGTTTCAACAACCACCTATATACTGGATCTCCCTACTTCCTACTCTTGCTTCTTTCAAATCCATTCTCCATGTTGTACCCAGTAGATGCTTTCATAGCACTTACAACACTTTATTCTATATATTGGCTTATAGGTTTGTCTCTCCACTATTCTGTGTATCACTCTTATTTGTACTCTCAGCACTTAAAGTATTTGTTATGAATAGGTACAATTTTGAAAAGTTAAAACAAAAACAATATCCTAGAAAAATACAGGTGAACATACACATATAACTGATCTCAGGATTGCAGAAAATTTTTCTCGATTAAAAAAAAAAGAAAAACTAGAGCTTAGTTTTAAAAACTAAGAAGAGCATATGGCAACTACCTCCCAATGAAGCCTATTCCACTTCTACACACTGCTGACTACAAAGATCTTCCTTATATTAACCTTAAAATGTGGCTTCCAGCCGTTAGTCCTACTTTTATCTCTTGGTACCAAACAGAACCACTCTAATTCCTCTTTTACTTTGATTATTTGAAGAGAGTCATTAGGTTAACAAACTCTACTCTTCTCCAGGTAAATAATTTTATCATGAATAAAAGGCAGCATTCTAATTCTAAGCCTTTGTTGTAGGCATCTATTTTATGTTCTGATTAAGTGACAAACTTACTAGTCTACTAAAATCTCAAATGGTAGCCTAACTAACACTTTCTTTGTGGTAATAAGCATAAAATGATTTGAGTTTATGGTTTCACTATGTGCTACTGACAAGCCTCAGCGTAAGCAAGGGCAAAGGAAAATAAACAGGAAAAATAAGAGGAATTGAGATGAGAAGAGGAAAAAGGTAGGAAAGAGGCTATGGGGAAGAGAGAGGATGTAGCAATTTCTAACGCTTAAACTTAGACTGTGTGTATTTCATCTTTAGCCTGTATCTTGAATTGTCACAGAAGTAGGAAACTCATTAACACATGCTGACAATCTTGGATGCTTCTATTTTAAGTTGTTAACATTAACTTATTTTTCTGTCATGTGTCATTGGTGATTTATAGACTTCTTTTTTAGCCTAGGGATACTTTCTTCAAAGGAATACTTATCAGAAAGCAAATATGTAAAAGCAGGTTAAGGTAGACAACTGCTAGAGCCCTGTCTGCTCTGGGTCCTCCCAGGGCATGCAGAAAGTTTTCCATTCATTCATGCATTCATTCAACAACTATTTACTAATGGGCACCTACCATGTGCCAGGCATGGAGATGCAGCGGGAAATAAGGCAGATAAGACTCCCTCCCTGATGAAGCTTCAAGCCTAGAACACAATTTTTTAAATTACTGCTTTAAAAAATTGGTCCTGGGCCAAATTCTGATAAAAAAAAAAAAAATCCTTTCCTCTGCACTCCCACTCCTCCCATTTCTCATCAACCCCAGATGGCCCGATAACTCTTTAGACAATAACAGAAATATCTTTTGACAAAAAGAGAAGTGCATAAGTCGTCCTAAAAATCATACTTCTTCCTTACCAAGTAATTAATTACCTGGAGACAACCTATTTTTAAGTACAAATTTAAAACTCATGGCATTCTACAATAAAGAATATATTAAAAGGTACCCTAAACCTGGATCAGCACTGATTGTCATTATAAACTGAAGTTTAGTAAAAAACAATCCTTATAACTGGCTACTACAAAAAAATAAATATTTAATTTGAATACTTTCAAACTATGGCAAAAGTGACACTGGAACGTCATATCTACATTAAATTAAAAATAAAAAATTTTCATTATCGAGGCCAAGTTAGACAAGACAGTAATAGGGATACAAAGTATCAGAAACTCAAAAGAATTACTTCTTTTGTTTGTCTCAAAAGTAAAGTGCTTTCAGAAACTTTTCCCAAGGTTTCAACAGATCCTGAAGGGACAACAGAACAGCAGAACACAGGGCCCAGAATGTCTTAGTTCAAATCTTAGTTCTTTCATTTACTAGCACTGTGTTGATCTTGGACAAGTTAGAAAATTTCTCTCTACCTCAATTCCTCATCTGTAGAATGAGATTAATAGCAATGCCTTACTCCACAGTAAAGATTAAATGAGTTAGTGAAATACTTACAAGGTCATGTAAAATACTTACAATGGTGTCTGACAAAAAGTAATCAAACACTACATTACCAGCAGCAAAAAAATGCCACAATATATAATCATTTTCTTCTTATGAATTTACTAATGCCTGATGTAAGTCAAATTCAAGAGTTTGAGAAAATATAAGCAAAAATGTTAACATACTCTGTAAAGTACAGAGGGAGTGTATAACAATTTTAACCAAAACAATCTAGGTATGCAACATTCAAACCAAGAATTCAACAGCCATTGCTACTAAGTATTCAGTAAGTTTAAACAATGCAGTTTCATTCCTCTCTGGTGGTCATGAATACCTAATTCAAGAAAAAATGCAAAATGTTCCATTATTGCTATGTGTAAGAAAAGTTCTCTATCCTTTCTCTTACTTGGTGACGTTAACCTAGGACCATCTAGTATTTATGAGAATGAACTTCACTATAAGCCTCTGATTTCATACCTTTTCTATTGTCTATTAGTTGAGACAGTGTCAAAGTAAACAAATGCTGCCACCTTGTGGACTCACGAGTATGGTGTTAAATAACCCAAAGTGATCCACAAGCAAAGGAAGACATATTTTAAAAGTGAAAGTTTCCGGTTCAGCTTTTTCTCTCAGTGAGATTCTCACTGCAATAAATGACCAACACTAAATACATGTCATGCAATTTTACAGTAAGAATAATTTCTTTTACAATGTAATGAAATAATGCACCAAATTCAACGTTGTCATCTCTAACACGTCTTCACCCCTCTTCCCAAAAGAAATTCTTCATTAAATGTCCTAATTTGCAAGGAATTAAAAGCCTTTAAAATGAATTTATTATCAATGATGTGTCTGAATGTGAGAAACTAGAAAAAGCAAAAAATCACCAGGATTGTGAGTTTCAAAGTCCCTTCAATACTATGGATACTATGTTCCTTTGCTGCTGCCTACTATAGTCCTTCAAGCATTCTGCCTGATAAACTTCTTAAATTGGACATTTTTTCTTCAGAAATGTTAATTCAATGTAAATAAGAGAAAAGAATGGATGTCAACATGAAGATGAAACAACTAAAGGTACCTTTAAATTTTTTATTTTGCTTGAAATATTTTGATATAACTAACCTCACTTTCAGTAAGTTATATTTCTAAACTGAAATCTTAAGTCTTCCTATAACAGTAAATGTCTGCCTCAGAAAACACAGCACTCTGATACAAATGTCTTTATATGATCAAGGTTTACTTATTTTTAAAAAAACAGAATTACATTATATCAAGCTAAAATGACTTTCAGGAATGAAGAATAGTTCTTACTCTTTTTTGAATACCTAGAGATGTATAACCAATCCTACGTTTTCTAACTAGAAATGCTGCTTTTGTAATATGAAGTTAAGAAGGAAATTTTTATTTTGTTTTTGGTTTTTTGTTCATTTTTAAATGGAGAAGAAAATACAACATAGGATGAATTCACAATGGTCAGGGACATTAATTGTTATTACAACAGAGTTCTAATCTGTATTACATTTCAGTTGGGTAGAGCCATATAATTATAAGTAAATGTGTACATACCAGATCAGTATTATTTCTTCTATAAAGGCACTGAAATAAAATTGAGAGCTCTCCTGAATCCAAGCATCAAAGCTGGCCTGTTCATGATTACACTCCTAGCCTCTCCCACACTAGGTAGTCAATGAATTTTTGTTAAATAGGTTAATTACTAATTTAATTAATTAGTTAAACAAAACCCACAATTTACTGCATTTTAAAACTTTAATCACTCCAGTGCCTGATTAGGAAAACTTACACTGCCAACATATAGAAAAATAAATAAATGTATGATTTTTGTCTTGTTACCAAGTTAAACAACAAGCTTGAATACAATAAGATTTAATGCAATAGTCTCTTTAGCTAATGGCCTGAATTTCAAGATCAATATTCATATACATAAATAAAAATCTCAGTCATGAAAATGGAAAAGCACATGTAGTTTCAGTAATTTTTAAAAAGGTAAAAATTGTCAAATTCCTGATCCACATCAAAAACATCTTTTTTAAGGCTTCTTCATTCTCTCTAGAAAATTTGAACATAGACTAGCAATTTGATGATTCCAAGGGACTACTGCTAATTGTGTTAGAGGTGATAAAGCCCCGTGGTTATACAGTATCCATATTTTAAGACATAGAGATTCTTAAGAATCTACGGTTGAAATGATATAATACCTGGGATTTGCTTCAAAATACTTAAGCAAAGAAAGTAAGAATGAAGAGTATAAACAAAGCAAGTACAGCAAAATTTGGATCACTGATGAGTCTGGGAGATGATTGTATAAAGGATTCTATTCTTTCCATCTTTATGTATACTAGAAAATTTATTAAAAATTTTTAAAGAATGGTTAAGATGATGAAGATAAAAATAATATAAATTAACAACAAAAAGATAACTAGAAAACCCTAATATTTGAAAACTAATGTCTCAGTAGTCCATGAGTCTAAATATAATCAAATGTGAAATTTAAAAGATTTTGAAATGAGTGAAAATGAAAAATATCATATCTTTGATATAATAACAATGAACAATCTAAAAAGAAAATTACAGAAACAATTTCATTTACACGAGCATCAAAAAAATATTTAGGAATTAACAAAGGAGGTGACTTGTACAATGAGAAGTACTAAACATTGCTGAAAGAAACTAAGACATCAATGAAAACATACCCCATGTTCATGGACTGGAAGGCTGAATATTGTTAAGATGTCAAATACTACCCAAAGTGATCTACAGATTTAATGCAATTCCTATCAAAATCCCAATGACTTTTTTTTCAGAAACAGAAAAACCCATCCTAAGATTCACACAGATTTCCAAAGGACCTGAAGTAGCTAGAGGACTCATACTTCTTGATTTCAAAACTTACTACAAAGCTACAGTAATCAAAAAACATAGATAAAAACAGACATATACACCAATGGAATAGAAGAGAGAACACAGAAATAAACCTTTGCATATATGGTCAAAGGATTTTTGACAAGAGTGCCAAGACCATTCACTGGAGAAAGGACAGTTTTTTCAAAAAATGGTTCTGAGAAAACTAGATATTCACATGCAAAAGAATGAAGTTAGATCCTTACCTAAAACTATATACAAAAATTAATTCAAAATGGATCAAAATCCTAAATCTAAAACCATAAAACTCTTTTCACAACTTGGGATTTGGTAATGATTTCTTGGATATGACACCACAGGCACAAGCAACAAAAGAAAAAATAGACAAATAAGACTTCATAAAAATTTTTAAACTGTATGCATTGACAACAGACAATAATATCAACAGAGTAAAAAGGCAACCCACAGAATGAGAGAAAATATTTATAAATCTGATAAAGGATTAATATTTAGAATATATAGAAAGCTCCTGAAACCAACAATGAAAAACAAACTCGATTCAAAAATGGACAAAGGACTTGAAAAGACATTTTCCCGAAGAAGATAAACAAATGACCAATAAGCACATGAAAAGACATTTAACACCACGAATCATTAGGGAAATTCAAATCTAATCTAAGCAATCAAACCTAACCTCATACCCAGTAGAATGGCTACTATCAAAAAAACAGAAAATAAATACTGGCAAAGATGTGGAGAAACTGGAACCCTTAGGCTCTGCTGGTAGAAATGCAAAATGGTATAGCCCTGGTGGAAAATAGTATGGCAGTTCCTCAAGAAATTAAAAATAGAATTACCATTTGATCCAGCAATTCCATTTCTGGGTATATACCCAAAAGAATCGCAAGCAAGGTCTCAAAGAGATAGTTTTACACCCATGTTCATAGTGGCATTATTCACAGTAGCTAAAACATGGAAGCAACAAAAGTACCCTTTGACAGACAGACAGATGACCAAAATGTGTTATATACATGCAACGGAATGTTATTCAGCCTTAAAAAGGAAGGAAATCCTGACATATGCTATAGCATGGATGTACACTGATGATACCACACTAAGTGAAATAAGCCAGTCACAAAAAGACAAATATTGCACCATTCCACTTATATGAGATACTTGCAATAGTCAGAATCATAGACAAAGAAAGTAGAATGGTGGTTGCCAGGACTGGGGGCAAGAGGAAACAAGGAGTTATTGTTTAATGGGTACTGAGTTTCAGTTTTACAAGATGTCAAGTATTAAAGAGATGGATGGTGATGACAGTTGCACAGTATTGTGAATGCATTCAATACCACTGAACAGTACACTTATTAAGATGGTAAATTTTATGTCATGTGTATTTTACCAGAATAAAAAAATTTTTGGAAAAAAGAAAAGATATCAATCACATCAAAATTTGTGAGATGCAGTTAATGCAACACTTGGAGGGAAATTTATAACACAAATTATCTATATTAGAAAAGAAGAAAGGTTTCAACTCAATCACTTCAGTTTCTACCTTAAGAAACTAGCAAGATAAGAGCAAATTACTCCTAAAGAAAGCAGAAAATGTGAAATAATAAACTTAAGAGTAGAAATCAATGAAACAGAGAACAGAAAAATAGACAGTATCAATAAACCAGGAGCTGGTTCTTTGAGAAGATAAATAAAATTGAAAACTTCTAAGCCAGACTATTAAGTATAAAAAAAAAAAAAGGAAACAAATTTCTGAAATCAAGGATGAGAAAGGAAAAATCACTACAGAATCTAAAGACATCAAAAGGATAATAAAGGAATGCTATAAACACTTGTATGCCAATAAATTCAACAACCTAGATGAAATGGACAAATTCCTTGAAAGGCACAAACTAAAAATAACGCTCAGTCAAAAAGAAATGGATAACCTGATTAGCCTTATATCTCTTCTAAAAATTGGATTTGTATTTAAAAATCTTCCCTCAAAGAAAACTCAAGACCAAGATGGCTTCACCGGGGAATTGTACAAAATATGTAAGGAAGAAATAACACCAATTCTTTACAAACTCTTCTAAAAAATTGAAGAGGAGAGAGCATTTATTAGGAGCACACCTTGTCATTAAAACCACACAAAAGAATTACAAGAAAACAAACTGCAGCCCTATGAGGCGGATACTAACAATCATTACATTTTAGAGATAAACTGAGGACTAAAGAGATTCAGAAACTTGCCTAAGACCGCAGAGCTAAAAATTGGCAGGCAACCTGGATTTCAGAACAGAGGCTCTTAACCGTAACACTATAACTGCTTCTCAAATTCAATTAAATTCTAGACACTCCTGCAAAAGAAAATAGTAAGAAAATAGTATGCCGCCCCATACTTACCTAGAAACTATGCTGGAACCATTATAGAGATCACTAGCATATGATAATGTAGCCAAAGGTCGTACTGAATTATATCGAGTAAACTTGGACAAGCATTCCTGAAATTCATCCAACTGGCTCGCAGTTCGACTGTCATCTATATGAAGAAAACAAAATAAAACAAATGAATTGAACTGCAACATAAGTCAAAGAGCAATATCCACAGACTAAAAACTATATTCTAAACACAAACAACAACTCTTCAAGAGTACTTAGAGAGGACTAACATATACAAATTAATGAGCTGATCTTTCAACTTTTAAGAAAACTTTCTCGGTGGTTCTTGAAAGACACTGTCTCTTTCAACACCAGTAAGAACATACTGTGAATTCTTTTTCTTTTTTAAGCAATAATTTCTTGCAAAAACAAAAAAAAGTACCTCTGATCAAGAGAAGTTAAATCATTTATTAAAACAAAATCCCTTATCAGTGAAGAAGGTGAGGGTGGAGAGACAAGTATATATACTGGACAGAGTATTTGTTAAAGGAACATGTTTACAGGGATACATCTTCATGTTCATGTTTACTTATAGTCAAAACACAATTAATAATAACATAATTTAGATTAAAAATTGATTTTTAAGTAAAAAGAAAGTGAAATATTTGTTCACATAATACTTTGAAGTGTTTCAAATCCAATTATGGGATGAGAGTAAAAAACTGCAGTGTATGAATTATTAATTTTCAACATCAAACTTAAAATAGGTTCACTCAAATGTCTTGGTGGAATATGGAAAACAATAATTCCATCCAATAGAACTCTTTACAAATAGTTTGAGTAAAGTCCATTTCAGTAAACTATTCATAACTAAATGATGTAGAATTTAAATCACAAAATCAGGTTATAAAGGACCTGAGAAGACAGCTAATTTACTCTCCAATGTAGAAACAGGCCTACAGTGGAAGCATGAATAAAAACATTGTTTTTCAAAACTGCTTAAAGTTTGGACTTGCGTTTTCCCTTCCAAAGAAAGAAAAGAACACAATTACTTTAGTTAGCTTTCTATATTGAAACTTGAAATAAGCCTGTTACAACACTGTGTTTTCATACTTTCTTCCTTATTCTTAGCTCATATACATACAAACACACACAGAACTTTTTTAAGGTAAACTTTTGTGATTTCCCTTCTTAAATGTCCTCTGAAAATACTAGTAAGCAAAAAGAAATTAAGCTGTAAGAATCATTAAGTCAAAAGAGTTACTATTAGTCTACTACATGATATATAATAAAGAATTTATTTATTTTATCTGGAGATTTCCAGTTATCTTGAATTGCTGACATGAAGAATTTTATCTAACAATTATTATAAAGAAAAACAATTATTTGAGGAAACTAAGTAAGCTTCTGTCCCTAATATTTTACATTTTAAAGATTTAAACACTAACTTAACATAGTCATCTAATGACCCACATTAAAAGGGCTCAATTTTGTAGTGTTTCCATTCAAGAAAACGCAAAAGGAACAAACCCAATTAGCATGAAATATCAAAATGTTATTGAGCTTAAAGTACTTGGTCCACAAAAATTATTCTCAGGAAATTCAACAAATTATAAATAAAACATAGGTTATTGCAAAAAGGGGGGGGGTATCAACTGTACAGCAAAGTGGTTTGGATACAACATGCATCCAACCATGTAACTGGTTCTTTTTATATATAACCCTATTACTGTGAGCTACTTAATGTAGTAAATACTGAAAAGACAGTTACTTTAGCTAGCCATTTAAAAATTGTTTTAATATTAATATATTCTTTCAACATTTTGACATTAATCCCTAAGTACATAAAATTCACAAGCATTCAAGAATGTCTATTCTGTAGAAAATCACAATCCTTTTCTAGGGTAGTTGAACTTCTGGCCATCATATCCACTCATTTAACACTTACTTTCAACAGAAGTTATAAAAATAACACTAAAAGCAGTTATTTCAGTATCTGAAAGCATAGGGATTAGATTTCACTTATCTGGTTGTAAAAAGGTAGGATTTTGTTTGCTTGGTTGGTTTATGATCAATACCCATACATATCTGATGGCGTATCACCTCTCCTAATTACAGATTAGTTTGCAAAAGTGTGTTCAGTGTCTCTTCTCTCTTCTAATGCTTTATAATTGAGCTTCTCTTCCAATTACAGTTAAGAGTTCAAAGCATTTATTTCTTAGTCTTCATGTCTCATTTTCATAGATGAAAATAAAAGTTGGGGATGGGGAGTGGATTCTCATTTGAAAATACACAAAAGGACAATCAAACTCTTAGGTACCCCATTACAAAGAAGTTTAAATTTCCTCTTTACAGCCAAGGACACTAGGAGGGACTCCATATTCAGCAATGTGATTAGTGTAGACACTGTGCAAATCTGTTAAGCTAAATTTGAGATTCCTAAAAACTAAAGACAACATGTGTTAAGTACAATACAGCCATGTCTACAAAAATAAAAATCTAATCTTCCTCCTGGTTTTAACTTACTAGTCTACCTCCCTATAAAGCTATATCTCCAAAATAAATTAAATTGGTTTGTGATTACCTTTACTATCCCACAGCATGCCTATGCTATAGTTATTTACAAATTATTAATCAATAGCCTACTCCAATCTCTCTTTTCCATCTTGCTCTCTCTCTTTTTTGAATGTCTGCCATTTGCCTGTGGTTGTATTTCAACATCATACCAACAAATAACATCTGAAAGGGTTAACATGAACCCTCTGCCAGTCAGTAGAATGTAGGTCTCAGACCACTTTCAATGTTACAGCTTCCTACTATAGTTTATAGACTATTACAGAAGTTTAATAAGGGGGTCAATTCTCAAGACAATACAATGAGAGCTTTCCATCTGTATGAAAACTGTTGACTATTAATTTCAAACACACTTATAAACAAAGTTTGGCTTTCTTCTAGTCTTCAGAGGAAAAATGCTGTGTGGATCTATATACATTTTTCTGCCACCTCCAGTCCTGAGGCAAATTTCTCCAAAGATTCTCTCTCTATAATGTGTGGATTATAATACAAACATGCCTATTCAAGAGAAAACCAAGGCAAAATTTTTAACAATTAATAAAATATCAGACATTTTTTTTCCTTGGCGGTCCTCATTTTGAGCAGGTGTATTACAAATGACATCAATTATCTGAGAATCTAACTTATACCAAGCATTGTATTTTACATGCATCATCTATAAACCTTAAAAAAAAAAACAATGCTGGGTCGGTATAAATAAATGTCCCTACTGCACTGGTGAGCAAAGACACCAAGAAAGGCTAAAGATCAGAGAACTAACAAAGAGGGCAGAGAACTCCATTACTTTTCTATAGCAATAAAAATATTCTATGCTATTGTGTACAAATCTTTGCATAAGTTATTTCCTCTACTTTGAACATGTTTCTAATTACCTTTTTTAGTTAATTAATACTAGGCTTGACTAAATACAACATCTCTGAAATCCCTACAGGAATCATTCTCTTACATTTCTCCATTTTCAACGTGGCATGGCTTTTTCACTCCCAGTTATATTAGTGGATATTTTTCTCTATTCCCTCAATACCCTTTGCATATGTATATAACATAAAATATCACATAGAATTATTCACCTGTTGCTTTCCCCCACTAAATTCATAATCTCCTTGACGACAGGTACAAGTACTTTCATCTTTTTATTCTTAGCACAGAGGATAGTGCTTAGAACTTAATAAATGTTGAAGAATAGAAGGCAACTGAATGGAACTTATTTTTGCTAGCTACATATTCATGGCTGATTTGTTTTTAACTTTATACAGCTCACTATATACAGATTAAAAACTCCCGAATAAAGAAAGAGAACAAAAATAGATATGGAAAAGCAATGTTCTCCAAGATGTCTAAGAACCTCCACAATGCTGTGCTAGACTATGTTGAAAATAGACACTTTTGCTTTCCATAAATCCAGCATAAGAAGCTAGATATGGATATGAAATATGAACCTGAGATATTTTAAGAAGTCCTGAATGTACCTGAGATACGAGACATCCTTGTAGAAAAGTAACATTGCTCTAAGTCTTCAAAATGAGCAGTGAGTCGTTTTCGTCTTGATGCTAATGTGCTGTTATACCAGGGCTGTTTCTTTGTCTAAGGTGATAACAAGAAAAGACACTTGTAACTCAGAACAAATCATACTATTTTTCTACACAGAATATCCAAATGCTTGAATATTTAACTTCAAAAGTTCACATTAAAATAATTACAAATATCAAAATCCCGTAGTTCTTAGACCACATTTCGAATTCTTAATTTAAAGGGAAAGTAGGCCAATTTTATGAGAATAAAATGAGAAGCTTCTTTCAACTCTCCAAATTAAATGGAGACAGAATCCATTATAAGGGCTATTCTGAAATTTAGAATTTTGAGAATTTTACTTTAATATGCATCAATTGTTAGAAAACAATTACCAAAAGAAAACTAATTACTGCTTCATCATCCCTATATTGCACCCTATACCTTGTGAATAATAGGAACACTGCTTGGCTGTACAAAATAGGTATTTAAATTAACGCTGATTATTAGGTGAAGGGGTAGTTAATATGCATGTACTAAATAGTTTGACATATACATTAGAAGACCCAAATAACTAAATCACATACATATATATTTAGAGAACAACAACAAATCTGAAATACAATGGCATATAAACCTTATTAAAAAAGTCTATAATCCTAAATATATAATATTACCAACACCATGTTAATTAAAAGGGTATGAAAACTCTTCCACAAATGGTTACTAACTATTATGCTAGTGGCACATTAACAGATAAAGAGATAAGACAAATAATGAGATCCTGAGATGACATAAGTTCACCAATAAGAATACCAGAACTGCAAATGTATTAACTAAGAAATATTAAGTTACTACAATTAACAAAAACACTTATCTAAAGTGAACTCCTGCTAAAAGTAGATGGTAAGTAAGAATTATTTTAAAGCTGTGCTTGGATCAAAAGAAAAAAAGACTATTTTCCAAAAGATAAACAACAAAACAGGAAGCTGAACTCAGGTAATGGTAAACAAAATATAAGATGTAGAAAAAGGGAAAGAAGAGGACAATCGGATTTGAGGACAAATACCTACAAAAGAACAAGTATTAGATTTGGAGAATAAAAAGAGAATTTGCAAAGTGGAAGATAAACCTGAAAGAACTCCTCAAAATGAAGGAATAAAGTCAAGAAGACAGAAAAATTTGTAAGAGAAGAAAAGAGACATAGAAGACAGAATACTAAGGTTTATTCCAGAAAAAGAATTCAGAATAATGATACTGAGGATGATCCAGGACCTCGGAAAAAGAATGGAGGCAAAGATCGAGAAGATGCAAGAAATGTTTAACAAAACCCTAGAAGAATTAAAGAACAAACAAACAGAGATGAACAATACAGTAACTGAAATGAAAAATACACTAGAAGGAATCAATAGCACAATAACTGAGACAGAAGAACGGATAAGTGAACTGGAAGACAGAATGGTGGAATTCACTGCTGCAGAACAAAATAAAAAAAAAATGAATGAAAAGAAATGAAGACAACCTAAGACATCTCTGGGACAACATTAAACGCAACAACATTCGCATTATACGGGTCCCAGAAGGGGAAGAGAGAGAGAAAGGACCCAAGAAAATATTTGAACAGATTAGAGTTGAAAAATTCCCTAACATGGGAAAGGAAATAAACACCCAAGTCCAGGAAGCACAGAGAGTCCCAGGCAGGATAAACTCAAGGAGAAACATGCCAAGACACATAGAAATCAAACTGGAAAAAATTAAAGACAAAGAAAAATTATTGAAAGCAGCAGGGAAAAACAACAAATAACATACAAGGGAACTCCCATAAGGTTAACAGCTGATTTCTCAGCAGAAACTCTACAAGCCAGAAGGGAGTGGCATGACATATTTAAAGTGATGAAAGGGAAGAACCTACAACCAAGATTACTCTACCTGGCAAGGATCTCATTCAGATTCGATAGACAAATCAAAAGCTTTACAGATAAGCAAAAGCTAAGAGAATTCAGCACCACCAAACCAGCTCTACAACAAATGCTGAAGGAACTTCTCTAAGTGGGAAACACAAGAGAAGAAAAGGACCTACAAAAACAAACCCAAAACAATTAAGAAAATGGTAACAGGAACATACATATCGATAATTACCTTAAACATGAATGTATTACATGCTACAACCAAAAGACACAGGCTTGCTGAATGGATACAGAAACAAGACCCATATATATGCAGTCTACAAGAGACTAGGGACACATACAGACTGAACGTGAGGGGATGGAAAAAGATATTCCATGCAAATGGAAATCAAAAGAAAGCTGGAGTAGCAATACTCATATCAGATAAAATAGACTTTAAAATAAAGAACGTTATGAGAGACAAGGAAGGACACTACATAATGATCAAGGGATTAATCCAAGAAGAAGATATAACAATTATAAATATATATGCACCCAACATAGGAGCACCTCAATACATAAGACAACTGCTAACAGCTCTAAAAGAGGGAATCGACAATAACACAATAATAGTGGGGGACTTTAACCCCTCACTTACACCAAAAGACAGATCATCCAAACAGAAAATTAATAAGGAAACACAAGCTTTAAATGACACAACAGACCAAATAGATTTAACTGATATGTATAGGACATTCCATCCAAAAACAGCAGATTACACTTTCTTCTCAAATGTACAAAGAACATTCTCCAGGACAGATCACATCTTCGGTCACAAATCAAGCTTCAGTAAATTTGAGAAAACTGAAATCGTATCAAGCATCTTTTCTGACTACAACGCTATGAGATTAGAAATCAATTACAGGGAAAAAAACGTAAAAAAACACAAACACATGGAGGCTCAACAATATGTTACTAAATAACCAAGAGACCACTGAAGAAAACAAAGAGGAAATCAAAAAATACCTAGAGACAAATGACAATGAAAACACAACAATCCAAAACCTATGGGGTGCAGCAAAAGCAGTTCTAAGAGGGTAGTTTACAGCAATAAAAGCCTACCTCAAGAAACAAGAAAAATCTCAAATAAAAAATCTAACCTTACACCTAAAGGAACTACAGAAAGAAGAACAAACAAAACACAAGGTTGGCAGAAGGAAAGAAATCATAAAGATCACAGCAGAAATAAAAGAAATAGAAACAAGGAAAACAATAGCAAAGATCAATAAAACTAAAAGCTGGTTCTTTGAGAAGATAAACAAAATTGATAAACCATTAGCCAGACTCATTAAGAAAAACAGGGAGAGACTCAAATCAATAAAATTAGAAATGAAAAAAGGAGAAGTTACAACAGACACCACAGAAATGCAAAGCATCCTAAAAGACTACTACAAGAAACTCTATGCCAATAAAATGGACAACCTGGAAGAAATGGACAAATTCTTAGAAAGGTATAACCCTCTAAGACTGAACCAGGAAGAAACAGAAAATATGAACAGACCAATCACAAGTAATGAAATTGAAACTGTGATTAAAAATCTTCCAACAAATAAAAGTACAGGACCACATGGCTTCACAGGTGAATTCTATCAAACATTTAAAGAAGAGTTAACACCCATCCTTCTCAAACTCTTCCAAAAAAATGCAGAGGAAGGAACACTCCCAAACTCATTCTATGAGGTCACCATCACCCTGAAACCAAAACCAGACAAAGATACTACAAAAAAAGAAAATTACAGACCAATATCACTGATGAATATAGATGCAAAAATCCTCAGCAAAATACTAGCAAAGAGATTCCAACAACACATTAAAAGGATCATACATCATGATCAAGTGGGATTTATCCCAGGAATGCAAGGATTCTTCAATATACGCAAATCAATAAATGTGATACACCACATTAACAAATTAAGGAATAAAAACCATATGATCATCTCAATAGATGCAGAAAAAGCTTTTGACAAAATTCAACACCCATTTATGATAAAAGCTCTCCAGACAGTGGGCATAGAGGGAACCTACCTGAACATAATAAAGGCCATATACAACAAACCCACAGCAAACATCATTCTCAATGGTGAAAAACTGAAAGCATTTCCTCTAAGATCAGGAAAAAGACAAGGATGTCCACTCTCACCACTATTATTCAACATAGTTTTGGAAGTCCTAGCCATGGCAATGAGAGAAGAAAAAGAAATAAAAGGAATACAAATTGGAAAAGCAAAGGTAAAACTGTCACTGTTTGCAGATGACATGATACTATACATAGAGAATCCTAAAGATGCCACCAGAAAACTACTAGAGCTAATCAATGAATTTGGTAAAGTTGCAGGATACAAAATTAATGCACAGAAATCTCTTGCATTCCTATACACTAATGATGAAAAATGTAAAAGAGAAAATAAGGAAACACTCCCATTTACCACTGCAACAAAATGAATGCAGAAAACTATAAGACACTGATGAAAGAAATCAAATATGACACAAACACATGGAGAGATATACCATGTTCTTGGATTGGAAGAATCAATATTGTGAAAATGACTACACTACCTAAAGCAATCTACAGATTCAATGCAATCTTTAACAAATTACCAATGGCATTTTTTACAGAACTAGAACAAAAAATGTTAAAGTTTGTATGAAGACACAAAAGACCCCAAATAGCCAAAGCGGTCTTGAGGGAAAAAAACGGAGCTGGAGGAATCAGACTCCCTGTCTTCAGACTATACTACAAAGCTACAGTAATCAAGACAATATGGTACTGGCACAAACACAGGAATACAGATCAATGGAACAGGATAGAAAGTCCAGAGATAAACCCACGCACCTATGGTCAACTAATCTATGACAAACGAGGCAAGGATATACAATGGAGAAAAGACAGTTTCTTCAAAAAGTGGTGCTGGGAAAACTGGACAGCTACATGGAATAGAATGAAATTAGAACACTCCCTAACACCATACACAAAAAGAAACTGAAAATGGATTAGAGACCTAAATGTAAGACCGGACACTATAAAACTCTTCGAGGAAAACATAGGAAGAACACTCTTTGTCATAAATCACAGCAAGATCTTTTTTGATCCACCTCCTAGAGTAATGGAAATAAAAACTAATTAAACAAATGGGACCTAATGAAACTTAAAAGCTTTTGCAAAGCAAAGGAAACTATAAACAAGATGAGAAGACAACCCTCAGAATGGGAGAAAATATTTGCAAACGAATCAACGGGCAAAGGATTAATCTCCAAAATATATAAACAGCTCATGCAGCTTGATATTAAAAACACAAACAAGCCAATCCAAAAATGGGCAGAAGACCTAAATAGACATTTCTCCAAAGAAGACATACAGATGGCCAAGAAGTGCATGAGAAGCTGCTCAACATCACTAATTATTAGAGAAATGCAAATCAAAACTACAATGAGGTATCACCTCACACCAGTTAGAATGGGCATCATCAGAAAATCTACAAACAACAAATGCTGGAGAGGGTGTGGAGAAAAGGGAACCCTCTTGCACTGTTGCAAGGTGGGAATGTAAACTGATACAGCCACTATGGAGGACAGTATGGAGGTTCCTCAAAAAACTAAAAATAGAGTTACCATAGGACCCAGCAATCTCACTACTGGGCATATACCCAAAGAAAACCATAATTCAAAAGACACATGCACCCCAAGGTTCACTGCAGCACTATTTACAATAGCCAGGTCATGGAAGCAACCTAAATGCCCATCGACAGACGAATGGATAAAGAAGACGTGGTACATATATACAATGGGATATTACTCAGCCATAAAAAGGAACGAAATTGGGTCATTTATAGAGACATGGATGGATCTACAGACTGTCACACGGAGTGAAGTAAGTCAGAAAGAGGAAAACAAATATCGTATATTAACGCATACATGTGGAACCTAGAAAAGTGGTACAGATGAACCAGTTTGCAAGGCAGAAATTGAGACACAGATGAGAACAAATGTATGGACACCAAGTGGGAAAGAGGCGGGGGGGTTGGGGGTCCGGGGTTTATGAATTGGGGGATTGGAATTGACATATGTACACTAATATGTATAAAATGGATAACTAATGAGAACCTGGTCTATAAATAATAAATTAAATAAAATTCAAAACAAAAAAAGAAACGTAAAAAGAAAAGAATAATAAGGTTTAAAATATGGGCCCCCAGAGACCAAGAAAAGAGTAACAGACTGAAGAAGACATATCTGAAGAGTTGGTGCTGACAATTTTCCAGAACTGAAAACATACATGAATACAGACATAGAAATTATTCCTATCAAGAAGGATAATTAAAAAGAAATCCACGGGGCTTTCCTGGTGGTGCAGTGGTGAAGAATCTGTCTGCCAATGCAGAGGACACGGGTTCGAGTCGTGGTCCAGGAAGATCCCACATGCCGCAGAGGAACTAAACCCGTGCGCCACAACTACTGAGCCTGCGCTCTAGAGCCCACAAGCCACAACTACTGAGCCCATGTGCCACATCTACTGAAGCTCGCGCACCTAGAGCCCGTGCTCCGCAACGAGAAGCCACCACAATGAGAAGCCCCCGCACTGCAACAAAGAGTAGCCCCCGCTCGCCGCCAACTAGAGAAAGCCTGCATTCAGCAACAAAGATCCAACACAGCCAAAAATAAATAAAAATAAAAATAAGTTAATTTTTTAAAAAAATCTGCAATTAGACACACTAAAGCAAAACTAAGTTTTTGTACAAAACAGAAAGATTTTAAAATCAGACAAAGAGAAAAGTTAATTCACCTAACAGGAACAATTAAACAAGCAAAATACTTCTCAAAAGCAATAAGAGAAGTTAGAACAAAGTAAACTTTGGTTATCCTTAAAAAGTTGAAAGAAAATAACCCCAACCTAAAATTCAGATTCCAACAAAACTGTGCTGCAACAACATGAGCAAAATATTTTTTCATGTAAATGAAAACAAGGTTTATCACCAATAAGCTACTTCTTAAAAAATTTCTGAAACCATGTACTTGAAAAGTTCAACAACACAAACCAGAAGGTC
Organism: Balaenoptera borealis; assembly: GCF_965194805.1. Taxonomy (NCBI): domain Eukaryota; kingdom Metazoa; phylum Chordata; class Mammalia; order Artiodactyla; family Balaenopteridae; genus Balaenoptera; species Balaenoptera borealis. The sequence goes on along the minus strand of NC_138860.1, from coordinate 54,938,363 downwards.
TGAGACACAAAATGAAAGAGAAGCAAGGAAACTAGTAACCAAGTAAGTGATTTTAAATATTGTTTACATACATTAATTATAATATCTAACTTATGGGGTTCAAGAATAAGACAGAATAAATACACCGAAAACCAGCATATACGTCAGAAGAGAGGGCCCAGATACTTTTACATGAAAATTCTACCAAATATTCAAGGAAGATATAACATTAATTGTACACAAACTCTTTCAGAAAACACTTCCCAATTTGTCTTCTGAGACCAACATAGCTGTAATACCCAAACCCAACGAGGACACTGGGGAAGGGAAGGAAAGAAGAAGGGGAATAAGTGCCTTCATGAAAACAAGCACCCACAACAAAATAACAGCAAATCAATTTCAACAACATGTAAAAAGAATAACTCATCGTGACTAAATGGAGTTCAATCCAAGAATGCAGGGTTGTTTTCATATTAGAAAATCAATCAACGCAATTCATCAAGTGGGCAGAATAAAGGAGATATCCATATAAAAATTTCTGCCTGGTTTGCAGGGCAGAAATTGAGATACAGATGTAGAGAAAAAACGTATGGACACCAAGGGGGGAACGCGGCGGGGGGTGTGTGTGTGATGAATTGGGAGACTGGGATTGACATGTATACACTTATGTGTATAAAATGGATGACTAATAAGAACCTGCTGTATAAAAAAATAAATTAAATTAAATTAAAAAAAAAATTTCAAGAGATGCATAAAAAGCATCTGACAAAATTCAACACCTATACATGTTCAAATTTCTCAACAAATTAGGAACAGAAGGAAACTTCCTCAACTTGATAAAGGGCATCTACCAAAATGTAGAGCTAACATATAAGTTGAAGTATAAGGGGGAAAGAGGAGGGAAAAAGAGGGAAAAGAAGAGAAGGGAGATGTGGCGAGACGAGAGGAAGGGAGGGAAGAAGGACAGGAGAAAAGGGGGAAGAGGTGAGGGGAAACAGAAGAGAACACACAAAGATTAGAAAAGGTAAAAGTATCTTTTTGCTGATCATATGATTTTACATAGAAATTCCTGAGAATCTACAAAACTACTAGAATTAATAAATTTAAAAAGAAAATTAATACATTTAGCAAGCTAAGAAGAAACAAGGCTAACGTACAAAAATCAATTGTATGTTTATATATTCACAACAAATTAGAAAATAAAAATTGTAAAATAATTGTATCAATAATAGCATCAAAAAGAATTAGAAATTAATTTAATGAAAGCATGGAAGACCTCTATATTACAAACACAAACACTGCCAGGAGGAATTTTTAAAAGACCAAAATAGATGGAAAGATATACCATATTCATGGACTGGAAAACTCAATATTGTTCGTGTGTTACCATTATGGTAACTGGGTAAATGGTACATGGGCTCTCTCTGTTTGTTTGTTTGTTTTAATGCTTTTTGTTTTGTTTTGGCTGCACCACGCAGTTTGTGCAATCTTAGCTCCCCAACCAGGGATGGATCGAACCCAGGCTGCCAGTAGTGGAAGCATGGAGTCCTAACCACAGGACCACCAGGGAATTTTCATGGGCTCTCTCTGTATTAATTTTTACAACTGCATGTGAATCTACAATTATCTCAAAATTTAAAAATTTATTTTTACAACTCTAAAGAAACTTAGGAATAAACTTATGAAGAAATAAATAAAACCTAGACTCAACTTGATATCAAAAACATATCAATTCCCCCTAAGGTAATTTATAAGTTAAAGGCAGTTCTAATAAAGATACCAAGAAGCTTTTTTATGCAGCTAGAGAAACTGATACTAAAGTTGATGTGAGGGCTTCTCTGGTGGCGCAGTGGTTAAGAATCCACCTGCCAATGAAGGGGACACGGGTGCGAGCCCTGGTCCGGGAAGATCTCACATGCCGCAGAGCAACTAAGCCCGTGCGCCACAACTACTGAGCCTGCACTCTAGAGCCCGCAAGCCACAACTACTAAGCCTGCAAGCCACAACTACTGAAGCCCGAGTGCCTAGAGCCCGTGCTCCGCAACAAGAGAAGCCACCATGATGAGAAGCCCACACACCACAATGAAGAGTAGCCACCGCTCGCTGCAACTGGAGAAAGCCTGCGTGCAACAACGAAGACTCAACACAGCCAAAAATAAAATAAATTAAATAAAATTTAAAAAATAATAAAGTTCATGTGAAAGAACCGACAGGAAAGAATATTCTGTAAAACACTGAAAAAGAAGTGCTGGGGGGTTGGAGGAATTAGTTCTATCAGACATTAAAACATACCATAAAGAGGTGACAGTGAAAAGAGAAACACGTCAGCAGACAGAAGAGAAAGACCAGAAATAAATCCATCTTACACACAGAACTTTTGATATGAGAAAGGTTGCATATCACAACACTCGATCAAAGATAGATTTTTAAAAAGTGGGCTGGGACAACTGACATTTGGATAAAGATAAAATTAGATCCACACCTCAAAATATACACAACAATAAACTCCAAACAGAAGAGGAATCTAAATGTAAAAAATGAAATGAGACAAGTATTTTAAGAAAACATGGGTAAATTTCTCTATGTCCTAGTTACAGGTAGACATTTTGAACTATGACTCAAAACCCAGAGGTAACAAAAGATTGGTAACTTTAAATAATAATTTAAAAATTTTGAACAGTTTCAAAAAAAAAACAAGAAAATATAGGCAACATTTATCACAGATAAAGGGCTAATATTCTTAATATACCGTCAAATCTTAAAAATTGAACAGATAAAAAACTTTATAGAAAAAATAGGCCAGAAATATGAATACATAATCCATTAATAAGTATATTAATATACCAGTAATCATATGATAAGATGTTTGTTCAACTTCATTCATAATTACAGAAACATAAAACTATCCTGAGATGTATTTCTCACTTGACAGATTGGCAAAAATTTTAAAGTAAAACTCATTCTTCTAGAGAGGCTCTGAGAAAGACTCTAACAGGCACATTCATATATTGCTGGGGAAAATGAAAATTGGTACAATTATTTGGGGGAAGAAGATGATTTGTCAATATCAATCTCTGTCTCTCCATCCGTCCATCCATCCATCCATCCATCCATTCATCCATCTACATCTTTGACCCAGAAACCGCACGTCTAGGAATTTACACTGAAGATACACTGTCCAACAATATGAAAATACATATGCACAAGTTAATCACTGCAGCACTACTTGTAATTACAAGATAATGTAAACTACCTGTTTTTATGTAACAAATTGATTAAATAATCCTATGCAGCTATAAAAACAATGAGGAAGAGTTCTATGAACTTCTGTGGATTTGTTTTCATGATAAATTGTTAAAATAAAAAAGCAAAGTGCAGCAGAGAATCACTAGGAAAGCTACCCTTTGTGTAAGAAAAAAGAAATAAGAGAATATTCATATGTATCATGAAAACCTGACTAATAAAACTGGTTACCAACAGGGGTTAAGAAACAATGTAGTGGGAAAAGATAAAGGATATGGGAATTGGTAGAAGGGTTGGAGGGGTGGTATTTATTGAGTATGACTTTTTGCATAGCTCTGACTTTTAGAATCAGGTTAATATTTCACATATTCAAAAAAGTCTGTATGTCATAAAAATGGGGTGGGGTGGAACACAAACAGAAGCGAATGAACTCAACTGTATTTCAAAGAAATATCACAGTTTATACTGATGAAAATTAACAATCAAAACCAAGTAAACTATGAACACACTATATTTTCACACGATATTCTCTCAGACTAAAGACAAAAATAAATTTAAATAAATATTTATCACTAGTTAGTAGATTTGTTTTCTTAGTAATTTCCATACTAGTTTATATATATATATAGAGAGAGAGAGAGAGAGTAAGACTATGACAATAAGTAAAATGTATTTTGATAATGAGAGCTAGGTTTCTGTCAGAAAAGAGAATTAGAGATATATAAAGGGTACAATGTAAAGCTACAACGAACCCTGTGATAGTGAACTGCAATGAGAGCTCATCAGTATGAACTCATAGCTTTTATGACAGATACAGAAACACAGACATGTTATTTACATATTTGATTACATAAATATTATGTTCATAAACTGAATAGCACAGACTAATCTCAGCTAGTCTGTATTGCCCACATGGTTATCTCCAGAACAGCTGATTCTTACCTACATTACAAAATGTTGTGTTATTTTTTAACAATTCTTTTTTTTTTTAATTTATTTATTTTTGGCTGCACTGGGTCTTTCGTTGCTACACGCAGGCTTTCTCTAGTTGCAGCGAGTGGGGTCTACTCTTCGTTGTGGTGCACAGACTTCACATTGCGGTGGCTTCTCTTGTTGCGGAGCATGGGCCCTAGGAGCCTGGGCTTCAGTAGTTGCAGCACGCAGGCTCAGTAGTTGTGGCTCATGGGCTCTGGAGCACAGGCTCAGTAGTTGTGGCGCACAGGCTTAGTTGCTCCGCGGCATGTGGGATCTTCCCAGACCAGGGCTCGAACCCATGTCCCCTGCATTGGCAGGCAGATTCTTAACCACTGCGCCACCAGGGAAGCCCACAAAATGTACTAAATAAAGATAAATGATATTCCATAACCATGGGCCTGTGAGTTGTTCGGGAGCAGACTGTATCAGTCTGTCAGCATTGTTTAGTAATAATAAGCAAATTTATGATTCACTTGATTTCAGTGGAGCCTGTAACTTAATGGCTGGTCACGTAACTAGAATGCACTGCCCATGTGACTAGCTTAAAATAAGAGATCTGACCTCAAGCCAAATTTGAATTTCCCATTACTAAGGTGCTTGAGATGCAAGCTAGTAGTGGTTCTGAACCTGGAGACAAAGCAATTCCTCTGTGACTCGGTGGTAGAAGGACAAAGAAGACTGTGCCTAAAGTCTTCATATCCCTTTCAATGAGTACTCTTCTTCCGCTTGGCTGTACTATATCCTTTGCCTATAATGAAGTTCCAGAAGTATAAACTGCTTGATTCCTGTGAGTCCTTTCATCAAACACTTAAGGTGATTAATACATAACTAATGGATACATATTATAATATGTTATATATACAGATATACATATTTCCTAGCTCTGTCCACTGAGAAGGCCTACAAGCAATGACGCTCTAAGTGCAATGAGCACACTTAAAACCCAGATATTTGTTTTGAAATACCATTCTCCATTAAAAGAAAACAGGGCTTCTTGGATACATGGCTGATTCCAGGACTGGGGCAAGGTAAGTACAAAATGATGCTGGTATATCTTGTCATCTAAGAATGTAAGAAGTTACTTAAAGAATGATAAGAAAATGAAAATCAGCTTGAAGGAGTTCCAACTAGACAAACAGGGAACAATCTGAGTTCAAAATGATTAACAGAAAAAATTAAAACTCCATGATTCCATAACCATATAAACAAACAAAGAGGGAGGGAGGGAAAGATCCTTTCAGTAGAAATGCTAACGAATAAATGTGGAAGTATTACTCAGCTATTAAAAAAAATGAAATAATGCCGTTTGCAGCAACATGGATGGACTTAGAGATTATCACATTAAATGAAGTTAGACAGAGAAAGATGCTACTGTATGATATCACTTAAATGTGGAATCTAAAAAAATGATTCAAATGAACTTATTTACAAAACAGAAATAGACTCACAGACATAGAAAGCTAACTTACGGTTACCAAAGGGGATAGCACGAGAGTGGGGGTGGATAAATTAGGAGTTTGGGATTAACATATACAAACTACTCTATATAAAATAGGTAAATGACAAGGATCTACTGTATAGCACAGGGAACTATACTCAATATCTCATAATAACCTATAATGGAAAAGAATCTGAAAAAGTGCACATATATATATGTGAATCACTTTGCTGTATACTTGAAACTAACACAACACTGTAAATTAACTATACTTCAATAAAAAAGTTAAAAAAATAAATGTGGAAGAAAAAAATGAATTAAAAATTATCATTTGGGCAAAACAGATTAATAATTATTTCAAGTAAGATTTATTAATAGATGCTCAAATGGGAGAAAATGGTAAATTTACAGTGGACAAATCTGGCAGGCACCGCCTTAATCAAGTGATCAGAGTTAACATCACCAGTACTGAGCAAACTCATATCATATGGGTCCAGATACGACAAACTAACAAAGGATACCACATCGATTCTGTAGTATTCCTGATAAAAATGGATAATCTGAATCTAGTTATAAGGAAATATCACACAAACTCATATTAAGGAAAGTTCTACAAAATTAATAACTTATACTATTCAAAAACGTCAACATCATGCACAACTAAAGAACTATAACAATTTAGAGGAGATTGAAGAAACATGACAACTAAATGTAACCAGTGATTCTGGATTCATACTGGAGAAGGAAAATTTTTTTCTTTTGCTATAAAAGAATATTAATGGAAAAATTGTTGAAATTTAACTACATTATCTCAGATAATAATATTGCATTAACATTAAATTTCCTGATTTTACTAATTGTACTAAGCTTATATAAAAATTCTAAAGCAAGATGAACAGGCAATTATAAAACTTCAGTGGTATAAAAAAACTGTTTCTGGCTTCACCTACATTATATTGTTAACATTTTTTTCAATTCAATTTCAACTATAAACATTATTTTTAAGAGCAGTAGAATAATATACCCGATAGCTGTACCATAGTTTCCATAGCTATTCTACTATGATTGGGGATATTTATTTTTCTACAATTTTTGCTTTTATAAATAATACTGGTATATAATCTTTACATAGTACTTTGAATCATTTCTTATAAGAAATTCCTGTTTATCACTACCAAATCACACATTTTTAGCATTTCTCATGTGTATATATCACCAAATAGTCTTCCTGGAAGACAATCAACTCTCTCCCCTCTCCCCTTTTCCCCCTCTCTCAGTCCCCCATCCCACCCTCAACACTACATGTACATGCACACAGCAAGTAAGAAGAGTTCCCATTTTGAAACATCCTTAGCCATACCTATTAGGTGACTTCTTTGGTACCTTATACTACTTCATATTGTACTTTTATTATTTAGGAAGTTGAGTATTATTTCATATGTGAGCTGACCATCTGAATTTGCCTTTTTCCCCCATGTTCTTCATATTTTTAAAAAAAATTTTTTTGGAGCTTTCATCAAAAGAATGAAATTGGTTTAAGAAACTTTTTTCATTTTGAAGCAATGTGAAGCAACTGACAAAACCTTTCCCAGTTTGGGTTTAAAAGCTTGTTTATGGTGCTTTCTTATATACAGCCCGCTTTTTTTCTATAGTTCTATTATTATTTAAATCATTATTTAGCTGACCTGGACTCTTACAGTAACAGATAAAACAGAAAGCTAAATTTCCTGCAAATGGTATCCTGGTTAACACTTCATAATTTACTTAATCTTCCCTTTTGACTCCCTCTTGCGAGAGCACTGGAATCACAACTAACTGCTCAACAATCATCGACAAGAAGACACTGGAACTCACCAAAACAGATACCCCACATCCAAAGACAATGGAGAAGCCACAGTGAGACGGTAGGAGGGGCGCAATCACAATAAAATCAAAACCGCATAATTGCTGTGTGGGTGACTCACAAACTGGAGAACACTTATACCACAGAGGGCCACCCACTGGAGTGAAGGTTCTGAGCCCCACGTCAGGCTTCCCAACCTGGGGGCCCGGCAACGGGAGGAGGAATTCCTAGAGAATCAGACTTTGAAGGCTAGTGGGATTTGATTGCAGGACTTCGACAAGACTGGGGGAAACAGAGACTCCACTCATGCAGGGCAAGCACAAAGTAGTGTGCACACTGGGACCCAGGGGAAGGAGCAATGACCCCATACGAGACTAAATAGACCTACCTGCTGGTCTTGGAGGGTCTCCTGCAGAGGCAGGGGGTGGATGTGTCTCACCGTGAGGACAAGGACACTGGCAGCAGAAGTGCTGGGAAGTACTCCTTGGCGTGAGCCCTCCCAGAGTAGCCATTAGCCCCACTAAAGAGCATGGGTAGGCTCCAGTGTTGGGTCGCCTCAGGCCAAACAACCAACAGGGAGGGAACCCAGCTGCACTCATCAGAAGACAAGCGGATTAAAGATTCACTGAGCTCTGCCCACCAGAGCAACAGCCAGCTCTACCCACCACCAGTCCCTCGCATCAGGAAACTTGCTCAAGCAGCTAGATAGCTTCCTCCACGAAAGGGCAGACAGCAGAAGCAAGAAGAACTACAATCCTGCAGCCTGTGGAACTAAAACCACATTCAGAGAAAGATAGATGAGATGAAAAGGCAGAGGGCTATGTACCAGATGAAGGAACAAGATAAAACCCCAGAAAAACAACTAAATTAAGTGGAGATAGGCAACCTTCCAGAAAAAGAATTCAGAATAATGATACTGAAGATGACCCGGGACCTCGGAAAAAAAATGAAGGCAAAGATTGAGAAGATGAAAGAAATGTTTAACAAAGACCTAAAAGAATTAAAGAACAAACAAACACATGAACAATACAATAACTAAAATTAAAAATACACTAGAAGGAATCAATAGCAAAATAACTGAGGCAGAAAGACGGATAAGTGACCACCTGGAAAACAGAATGGTGGAATTCACTGCCATGGAACAGAATAAAGAAAAAAGGATGAAAAGAAATGAAGATAGCCTAAGAGACCTCTGGGACAATATTAAACACAACAACATTCACATTATAGGGGTCCCAGAAGAAGAAGAGAGAGAAAGGACCTGAGAAAATATTTGAAGAGATTATACTCAAAAACTTCCCTAACATGGGAAAGAAAATAGCCACCCAAGTCCACGAAGTGCAGAGAGTCCCATACAGGATAAACCCACAGAGAAACACGCCGAGACACATAGTAATCAAATTGACAAAAATTAAAGACAAAGAAAAATTACTGAAAGTAGCAAGGGAGAAATGACAAATACATATAAGGGAACTCCCATAAGGTTAACAGCTGATTTCTCAGCAGAAACTGTACAAGCCAGAAGGGAGTGGCATGACATATTTAAAGTGATGAAAGGGAAGAACCTACAACCAAGATTACTCTACCCAGCAAGGATCTCATTCAGATTCGATAGACAAATCAAAAGCTTTACATATGAGCAAAAGCTAAGAGAATTCACCACCACCAAATCAGCTCTACAACAAATGCTAAAGGAACTTCTCTAAGTGGGAAACACAAGAGAAGAAAAGGACCTACAAAAACAAAACACAAAACAATTAAGAAAATGGTCATAGGAACATACATATCGATAATTACCTTAAATGTGAATGGATTAAATGCTCCAACCAAAAGACACAGGCTTGCTGAATGGACACAAAAACCAGACCCATATATATGCTATCTACAAGAGACCCACTTCAGACCTAGGGACACATACAGGATGAAAGTGAGGGGATGGAAAAAGATATTCCATGCAAATGGAAATCAAAAGAAAGCTGGAGTTACAATACTGATATCAGATAAAATAGACTTTAAAATAAAGAACGTTACAAGAGACAAGGAAGGACACTACATAATGATCCAGGGATCAATCCAAGAAGAAGATATAACAATTATAAATATATATGCACCCAACATAGGAGCACCTCAATACATAAGACAACTGCTAACAGCTCTAAAAGAGGGAATCGACAATAACACAATAATAGTGGGGGACTTTAACCCCTCACTTACACCAAAAGACAGATCATCCAAACAGAAAATTAATAAGGAAACACAAGCTTTAAATGACACAACAGACCAAATAGAGTTAACTGATATGTATAGGACATTCCATCCAAAAACAGCAGATTACACTTTCTTCTCAAGTGCGCATGGAACATTCTCCAGGATAGATCACATCAAATCAAGCCTCAGTAAATGTAAGAAAACCGAAATAATACGAAGCATCTTTCCTGACCACAACACTGTGAGATTAGAAATCAATTACAGGGAGAAAAATGTAAAAAACACAAAACACATGGAGGCTAAACAATACTTCACTAAATAACCAAGACATCACTGAAGAAATCAAAGAGGAAATCAAAAAATACCTAGAGACAAATGACAGTGAAACACGACAATCCAAAACCTATGGGATGCAGCAAAAGCAGTTCTAAGAGGGAAGTTTATAGCAATACAAGCCTACCTCAAGAAACAAGAAGTCTCAAATAAACAATCTACCCTTACACCTAAAGGATCTAGAGAAAGAACAAACAAAACATAACGTTAGTAGAAGGAAAGAAATCATAAAGATCAGAGCAGAAATAAATGAAATAGAAACAAAGAAAATAGCAAACATCAATAGAAGTAAAAGCTGGTTCTTTGAGAAGATAAACAAAATTGATAAACCATTAGCCAGACTCATCAAGAAAAAGAGGAAGAGGACTCAAATCAATAAAATTAGAAATGAAAAAGGAAAAGTTACAACAGACATCGCAGAAAGACAAAGCATCCTAAGAGACTACTACAAGAAACTCTATGCCAATAAAATGGACAACCTGGAAGAAATGGAGAAATTCTTAGAAAGGTATAACCTTCCAAGACTGAACCAGGAAGAAAGAGAAAACATGAGCAGACCAATCACAAGTAATGAAATTGAAACGATGATTAAAAATCTTCCAACAGGGCTTCCCTGGTGGCGCAGTGGTTGAGAATCTGCCTGCCAGTGCAGGGGACACAGGTTCGAGCCCTGGTCTGGGAGGATCCCACATGCCGCGGAGCAGCAACTGGGCCGGTGAGCCACAACTGCTGAGCCTGCGCGTCTGGAGCCTGTGCTCTGCAACGGGAGAGGCCGCGATTGTGGGAGGCCCGCGCACTGCGATGAAGAGTGGCCCCCGCTCGCCGCAACTGGAGAAAGCCCTCGCACAGCAACGAAGACCCAACACAGCCAAAAATAAATAATAAATAAAAAATTTAAAAAAACAAAACAAAACAAAATAATCTTCCAACAAACAAAAGTACAGGACCACATGGCTTCACAGGTGAATTCTATCAAACATTTAGAGAAGAGCTAACACCCATCCTTCTCAAACTCTTCCAAAAAATTGCAGAGGAAGGAACACTCCCAAACTCATTCTATGAGGCCACCATCACCCTGATACCAAAACCAGACAAAGACACTACAAAAAAAGAAAATTACAGACCAATATCACTGATGAACATAGATGCAAAAATCCTCAACAAAATACTAGCAAACAGAATCCAACAACACATTAAAAGGATCATACACCACGATCAAGTGGGATTTATCCCAGGGATGCAAGGATTCTTCAATATATGCAAATCAATCAATGGGATACACCATATTAACAAAGTGAAGAATAAAAACCATATGATCATCTCAATAGATGCAGAAAAAGCTTTTGACAAAATTCAACACCCACTTATGAAAAAGACTCTCCAGAAAGTGGGCATAGAGGGAACCTACCTCAACAAAATAAAGGCCATATATGACAAACCCACAGCAAACATCATTCTCAATGGTGAAAAACTGAAAGCATTTCCTCTAAGATCAGGAACGAGACAAGGATGTCCACTCTCACCACTATTATTCAACATAGTTTTGGAAGTCCTAGCCATGGCAATTAGAGAAGAAAAAGAAATAAAAGGAATACAAATTGGAAAAGAAAAAGTAAAACTGTCACTGTTTGCAGATGACGTGACACTATACATAGAGAATCCTAAAGATGCCACCAGAAAACTACTAGAGCTAATCAATGAATTTGGTAAAATTGCAGGATACAAAATTAATGCACAGAAATGTCTTGCATTCCTATACACTAATGACCAAAAATCTGAAAGAGAAATTAAGGAAATACTCCCACTTACCACTGCAACAAAAAGAATAAAATAGCTAGGAATAAACTCAAAATGGATTAAAGACCTAAGTGTAAGGCCAGACACTATAAAACTCTTAGAGGAAAACATAGGAAGAAAACACTTTGTCATAAATCACAGCACGATCTTTTTTGATCCACCTCCTAGAGTATTGGAAATAAAAACAAAATTAAACAAATGGGACCTAATGAAACTTAAAAGCTTTTGCAAAGCGAAGGAAACTATAAACAAGATGAGAAGACAACCCTCAGAATGGGAGAAAATATTTGCAAACGAATCAATGGACAAAGGATTAATCTCCAAAATATATAAACAGCTCATGCAGCTCGATATTAAAAAAACAAACAACCCAATCCAAAAATGAGAAGACCTAAATAGACATTTCTCCAAAGAAGACATACAGATGGCCAAGAAGTGCATGAGAAGCTGCTCAACATCACTAATTATTAGAGAAATGCAAATCAAAACTACAATGAGGTATCACCTCACACCAGTTAGAATGGGCATCATCAGAAAATCTACAAACAACAAATGCTGGAGAGGGTGTGGAGAAAAGGGAACCCTCTTGCATTGTTGCAATTTAGGAATGTAAACTGATACAGCCACTATGGAGAACAGTATGGAAGTTCCTTAAAAAACTAAAAATAGAATTACAATAGGACCCAGCAATCTCACTACTGGGCATATACCCAGAGAAAACCATAATTCAAAAAGACACATGCACCCCAAGGTTCACTGCAGCACTATTTACAATAGCCAGGTCGTGGAAGCAACCTAAATGCCCATCGACAGACGAATGGATAAAGAAGATGTAGTACATATATACAATGGAATATTACTCAGCCATAAAAAGGAACGAAATTGGGTCATTTTTAGAGACATGGATGGATCTAGAGACTGTCATACAAAGTAAGTCAGAAGGATAAAAACAAACACCGTATATTAATGCATATATGTGGAACCTAGAAAAATGATACAGATGAACTGGGTTGCAGGGCAGAAATAGAGACACGGATGAGGAGAACAAATGTATGGACACCAAGGGAGCAAAGTGGTGGGGGAGGGGGCATTGGATGAATTGGGAGATTGCGATTGACATATATACACTAACATGTATAAAATGGATAACTAATGACAACCTGCTCTATAAAAAAATAAATAAACTAAAATTCAAAAAAAAAACCTTCCCTTTCACCACTGATCTACATATCCACCTTCACCACAGGGTAAACTCTTAATTACCTTTCAGTTAGATTTTACATTTTTTATTGTGCCCCTTTTGTTACAGCAGTCTTAGAATACATTATAATAACTTAATGGGTAAATGCCCTTGTAATTATTATACCTCTGAAGCATTCATTCTATAAATAACCATTAAAGTCAATTGGGCACACTCTCTACCGACCTTTAAAAAATATTCTTGAGAATTTTTAATTGGAATCACATTAAGTTATGGTTATTGGTCTATTCAAAATGTTCAACAATTGCTTTAACCTATTTTAATATTTTTATTTTCCTTGAAAATTATACATTTTATTAAGACTGCTATTTTTATTAATATGCATCAGCACTAAGTTATTTTAATCTACTCAATATTATAATAGCCAATTTCAATTATATATTGTAACATACAGTATCTTTTTTATTTCTCTCTACATTTGCTATCTTAAGTTTTTCCCAGTTTCTTGAGTTCAATGCCTAGTTCATTTATTTTTATTTGTATCTAAAAATGAATTCATTTAATGATACAAATTTTTAGGAAAATTCTGACCAAAATTTCATAAATTTTGATATATAATATTTTCACTAGCATTATTTTCTGAATTGTTTTTAGCAATGTCTATATACTCTTTAACACAAAGGTATTAAGAGAAGTCTTTAGTTTACTCTCTTCCAGATTGTCTCAGTAGTTATCTATTTGAGGTTCTGATTCAGAGAATGTAAATGGTACAATTTATTCTGTTTTAGAATCAATCCAGTTTTCTAAATGCTCTAAGATTACTATAAATAATGTATATCCCTTTATGCAAAGTATAAAGTGAGGCAAGTACCTATTAAACCAAGTTTGACTCATCTCAAACAAAGAAAAAATCCAATGTCTTTATAATGACGTAAGAAAATCATGCACCAAAGTGGCCTCTGTCATGTTTCTTACCTCAGTTCTATTTTTCTCCTCCTTCCTCATTCCTCTCCAGCCATACTGGACTTCTGGACTGTGTCTGGCATTCTTGTACCTTAAGGCTTATGTACTTATTTTCACTCAGCCTAGATCTTCCCAGAGATATTCACATAGCTTGCTCCCTCACCTCCTCTTTGTTCAAAGGTAATCTATTCTTATTACTATTAGTATCTCTCCAACTAGAATGAAAGTTTGGCTACAGCATGAATTTTTTTTTTAATTTATTTTATTTATTTTTGGCTGTGTTGGGTCTTCGTTTCTGTGCGAGGGCTTTCTCCAGTTGCAGCGAGTGGGGGCCACTCTTCACCGCGGTGCACGGGCCTCTCACTGTCGTGGCCTCTCCCATTGCGGAGCACAGGCTCCAGACGCACAGGCTCAGTAGTTGTGGCTCACGGGCTTAGCTGCTCCGCGGCATGTGGGATCTTCCCAGACCAGGGCTCAAACCCGTGTCCCCTGCATTGGCAGGCAGATTCTCAACCACTGCGCCACCAGGGAAGCCCCTACAGCACGAAATTTTGTCTGTTTTGTTTTTGTTCAATAACCAGAGCCTATAATAGTGTCTGGTAAATAGGATGTACTCAAAAAAACTTTTGGTTGAATAAATTAATATTTAAAAGCACCTGCCCTGAAGCCATAATGCCTGAGTTAAAATCTCTGCTATATTACCTTGGGCAACCTCCTTAACTTCTCTTTGCCCTAGTTTCCTCCTCAATAAAATAGAAATAATAGTAATAGTACTTATCTCATAAGGAAGTTCTAAGAATTAAAGTAGTTAATATATGTAAAGTTCATTGAGCAATGTCCATGAATAGTAAATGCAAAATAAATGTTACCTAAATACTTTTATTTCTACTTTAATTACTTCTTGAATTATACAGTAGCCCCTCCATATCCACAGGTTCTGCATCTAAAAATTCAATCAAACGCAGACAAAAAAAATCCACAGACACACCCCCCCCCAAAAAAAGAAGAAGAAATTCCAGGAAGTTCCAAAAAGCAAAACGAATTTGCAGCTGCACTGGCAACTATTTACACAGTATTCACATTATATTTAAAACTTTTTACATAGCATTTACATTATATTAGTTATTACAAGTAATCCAGAGATGACAAAGTATATAGGAGGATGTGCTACCCAGGTTATATGCAAATATACACCAATTTATCCAAGGACTTGAGCAACCTTGGATTTTGGTACCTGCAGGGGTTCCTGGAACCAATCCCCCATGGATACTGAAGGACGACTATACCTTAAAATCTCTTACCATGTTTAACTTTTAATCAATTTTTGAAAATTTCTAATAGGTTTTGCTTTATATAAATACCAATGCTTTATATTATGTCACACAAATTACTACTACTTTGTGGGATTATACCTTTCATTATGTGAAAACCTGTATCTATCTTCTATGATTTTTTCCTTGAGTTCTACTTTGGAACTTTTGGTCTGTACTTTTCTTTCCTTTTTTGTTGTTTGTTTTTGTTGTATTCCTTACCATTCTTATATTTGCCAGGCTTATCCTCAACTACTCCTTTGTTTTCAAGTCTTTCTGTGTCAATCTGTTTTAAGTCTGTCTCTTCTAAAAAGTATACCTAGAAATGAAGCCTCAGGACTTCGGCACAATATGTTATATTAGTTCTATCCCATAAGCACTAGTAGGTTTTCCTCCTCAGCAACTTCCCTGTCCTCCAGCAGATACTAAGGTTGGAGTCTCCTGAGAGACCCAGACTACTTCACCCAAAAGCACGCTTTTATTCTGCATACAGTGACTCACATGTTAGGTAGACTTCCTAAGTATTCTTTTTATCTTTATAAATTCTTTTTAAGTTTTCAGTGTGAGGATAGCAATATGTCAATGGGATTTCTAGTGGGTGGAGGTTGGAGGGATTACATTGGCTTAGTGTATGATCTCAAACCAGAAGTCTCCTTTATTATATGCAAACAGTAAAAATTAAAAAAAAAAAAAACCCACTATTCTGATTGCTTTTTTTTTTTTTCTATTCAATTTCTATTGTTTGTAGCTTATGGAATTTGCTAGAAATTCCATATTAATGTTCTATAAATGGCAATAGTAGAAAATCTTCTCTGTTCCTCCATGTAGACTTTGTCAAAGCCCTGCAGCCAAACAGCAATAGGAACACACCTGTAGTTGAACAAATTTTATTATTGCTCATTGCAGCAAAGAATACAGCACACTACAGGTTAAGGTAAAAGGATGTTACAAACTACTTATAGGATATAGGCCCATGTTAAGTGATTTGGGGGAGGGTTCAAGGAAGTAAGGCTTTGCTCTGGATTGGATACTGTCAAGAAGTGGGGATAATTCTGTGATTGAGTACCTTAATAAATCTTACCTAGACGAACAGAAAACTACAGCGAGACTAAAGTTGTAATTAGTAAAGAAACAGCAACTGCTCATATTAGCCATGATAGAGGTGTGTTTGGTATTTTATATGGCTTGCACAGTGACTTCTTTTTGTATGTGCTTAATAAGTTTATGAAGTGATCTTGGTTTTTGTTTCATTTCATCACCGTCCCAGAGTGACTATGTCTGATGTTGATGTTCTGTGAGATTATGTTTAAAAGGAGAACATCAAGGCCCAGCTGTGAATGCCAAGCCTGTTTCCAGGTTCAGAGACTGCTTTTCCTGTTCAAGTTCTTAAGGATGTTTCAATTTAATTCTTAAAAATTTCTCCTGATATATCCCATTGTCTTATTAAAAAAACACCTAGATCTGGTGCTTTCATGGCTGTTCAGAAACAGATACAAACCAATCTATAAACTTACCATAAAAAAACAATAGGCCAAATCCAAGCATGCAGTTGAAGATAACACAGGATATACAGAGTAGTTACACAAACTAACCATAAAAGTAATAGAGGCAGTTATTTAAGTAGTGGGGAAAGAAAAACACAAATAAAAGCTGTATGATCCGAAAGAATTTTCTTTCCACTTTGATAAAAATAACTGCACTATCACATAAAATGAATATACAAATGAACATGCCTTATTTTTTTTCCTTTTAAGGAAAAAAGGATATTATAAAGGATACTGTAAGGACAATTTGTAAAATCTACTGAGTAAGATATAGGGATTAGATAATAGCACCATATCAACATTAACTTCTTGAATTTTAAAGTTATATTGTGATTACATAGGACAATATCCTTGTTTTTAAGGAAATATACACTAGGGTATTTAGAGATAAAGGAACATTATGTCTGTACCCTGCTCAAACATCCAAAGAAAAAATTTTATGTGTGTATATGTAAAAGAGAGACAGAATGAGAATGATAAAGCAAATGTGATCAAATGTTAATATCTGGATAATCTGCATACAGTATATAAAGGAATTATTTTTTACCATTCTTGTAACTTCTAAGTCTGAAGTTATTTCAATGTGAAAAGTTAAAAAAAAAAAAAAAAAAGTCTGGCCTAAAAATTATATTTGACAAATATCAGCATCCCCAAGTCAGAGATGAAGACAGTAAAAATCAAAATAATCATACAATTAATTAAAGAAAAGGAGAAGCCAGAGTCTATTTTACTCAAGCCTGTAGTTTACTTTCCACAGAAAAGCTACATGTTTCAACATAATAATGGGTAATTCATCAATAAATTACAACTTTCCTATCTCTGAGAGAAACAATGCCCTGATTACTCATAATTTCCTCTTATGGTATTTCCTTCCTCTCAAGGTCTGATGTTACCAGTATATTAAAAAATTTTTTTAACTCAGTGATGAGCAAATATATATCTGATTATGTATCAGAGCTATTCAAGTCCTAATCAATGCCACAGCATTCAAAACAGCTGTCTTTATGACAGGACATTCCAGTAAACTCATCTGTGATTTTACAACTCAGGTGATTATATTTATGGTACCACTAGAACATACTGTTAGATGTATCATTTACCTGAGAACTGCCACTGAAACCTGGAGGTTGGCTGTATTCTGTGGAATCAATAATACTACTGCAAAATGAAGAAAGAAAAATGTGATTTCAGTTTTTACATTCTCTTAGCAACAAAAAAAGTAAATCTAAAATATATCATATATAAATCCAATATTTCTAATTTCTAAGCAAAGAAAATATTTATTACCAATAATTTAATTAGACATCAAATAAATACATACCTCATAAACAAAAAATTAGTAAATATTTAAACAATTTACCCCTTCATCCCACCACCTTAAATATACCCACCTTGAAAGAATGTCAGTAGGGAATAATCATAAGATAGGTGTATATATAGAAGTATTTCCTACAATTTCATTTTCAGATAGGTTAATAAGCTGTTTGAACTCTAAGGAAAAGAGGACTTAGAATGTTGGGAAAAGAGCACAAGCATGAAATCAAAAGCTATGGTTAACAGATCCTGTTATGACACTAGAGCTACTGCCCTTGGACAAATACCTTATAATAACTGTTTCCGTATCTGCAAAGTGAGATGAGTGGAGACTAGCTATCTCTAGCTATATCTAGAGTCCCTTCAAGCTCCAAAATGTTATAATAATCACCTCACGTGAAAGAAAACTATCAAAGGAATGGAAGAAATGGTAAAATACCAATTAATCTTTCTTTTATAACCCAAAATCTATATTCTAATTACCTCTGCCCTAGTGGAACATAATCTACTTTCTCTATTGGCTCTTTCTATTTGATTATATTCTCTGTGCATTTTCCTACCTAACCCTAGAAAAACCTCTAGAAGTCCCGACTAGCTTTTCTTCCTAAGAGTTCTATCTTACCATATCTATCTTATCACTTCACTCTTATCTCCTACCCTTCTTTAAATAAATTAGCCTACGAGGACTATTAACACCTGAAAATGATATAACTTATACATCAACCATGACAGATCAACAGTTTTTTACATTTTCAAAAATTCTTCCCTATTTCTACTATAGAAATGTTTATATTTTTGTCTACCCTAATGAAATTAAGGAATTAAGTATACTAATTTCAGTGTGTCTCTTTACATAAATATACAAAATCATTATTCACTTCAGTACTCAAATAATCACAAAGGTTATAATATGAGAGGCACTCTTAAGAGTACAGAGTGGGTTTGAATTTCACCTGTTAGCAGCTAAATGACTCTGGGCAAGTTATTGATCTTATTTGGCCTCTAGCTTCTCCATCTGCTAAATGAGTAAGATACTTCAGAGAGGTATAAGATTTAAGTTAAGTGGGTTAATTTCTCAGTACAATGCCAAAAAACGGTAGATGTTCAATAAATTTTACCCTTAATAAAATTCGTCAATAACATACAACCTTACGCTTTCAAAAATATAATAAATGAGATGCAACTGTCTTCACAGTAGTCTTTTTTTATAAAGCAATACATAATAATAGATATTCACTGTGTTCTTAACCATTCCTATAGTAAGACTTATGTAAGAAAGACCCTTCAAAGCACTTATACTACAAATTAAAGAATTAACACAATCTTGTAATGAATTTCTTTTGATGAAATATAACCAATGCTCACTTTCCTTGCACAGAGTCATGAATTGATATGACAGGATCACATGCTATTTTCAGTATACTCTAACCAGGGACTAACAGGGCTAAAAATGAGGAAATGCCATGCATTCAAAAATCTGTGTTCCTTGGTCAGAATGGCCATCATCAAAAAATCTACAAACAATAAAGGCTGGAGAGGATGTGGAGAAAAGGGAACCCTCTTGCACTGTTGGTGGAAATGTAAATTGATACAGTCACTATGGAGAACAGTATGGAGGTTTCTTAAAAAACTAAAAATAGAATTACCATATGACCCAGCAATCCCACTACTGGGCATATACCCTGAGAAAACCATAATTCAAAAAGAGACGTGTACCACAATGTTCATGCAGCACTATTTACAATAGCCAGGACATGGAAGCAACCTAAGTGTCCATCGACAGATGAATGGATAAAGAAGATGTGGCACATATATACAATGGAATATTACTCAACCATAAAAAGAAATGAAATTGAGTTATTTGTAGTTAGGTGGATGGACCTAGAGACTGTCATACAGAATGAAGTAGGTCAGAAAGAGAAAAATAAATACCGTATGCTAACACATATATATGGAATCTAAAAAAAAAAAAAAAATGGTTCTAATGAACCTAGGGGCAGGACAGGAGTAAAGATGCAAATGTAGAGAATGGACTTGAGGACATGGGGAGGGGGAAGGGTAAGCTGGGACGAAGTGAGAGAGTAGCACTGACATATATACACTACCAAATGTAAAATAGATAGCCAGTGGGAAGCAGCTGCATAGCACAGGGAGATCAGCTTGGTGCTTTGTGACCACCTAGAGAGGTGGGATAGGGCGGGTGGGAGGGAGACGCAAGAGGGAGGGGATATGGGGATATATGTATGCATATGGCTGATTCACTTTGTTATACAGCAGAAACTAACACAACATTGTAAAGCAATTATACTCCAATAAAGATGTTAAAAAAAAAATCTGTGTTCCTTCCACTAATGAAACCCAATTCCCTATTATCTGTATAAACATTAATCAAATTATTAAGTTGCACATTTAGAGGTTGACAGAACAGAACTATTTCTAGATATAATTATTTTATGGTGTTGTAATTCAGACTTCTTTGACTGCAGGCTGGAACAATGATATTGATATATCAGTGTATATAGTGAGATAACACTACATTTCAAATACATGTTTAAAAATAGTACTCATCAGATTGTTGAAGGTATTGAAATTACAGGTATTAAATGGTATTTTATTAATAATAACTGCAGAGTTTGAAATTTATTTTATTTCAGATCTTAATCTTATTCACTAAGAAAATTTATTAATGCATACACAACTGCAACAGAAGCAATCTGAGAAAACAAATCCCTTTAATTCTGCTTTTTAAAATGTGTGTGTGTGTGCGTGTGTGTGTGTGTGTGTGTGTGTGTGTGTGTTTCTATGTGTGTATAAAGTAACATGATTAGAAGAGAATATTAGAAAGCACTGCCTGGGCTGGGTTCTCTTGATTCTGGTGCTATTCAACTTCTTATCTCTGAGTTAGCGACAATACACAGATGGTAATGACAACAGCAATATTAATAGCTATCATTTATTGAGCATTTACCATGCTCTAGGCACTGACCTGAGTAATTTAAGCTTCATAACTCAGGTAGACACTATTATTATTCCCATTTCTCAAGTGAGGAAACTCAGCCACTGACAGATTATACATTTGGCCCAAGTTAACAAAGTTAGCCAATAGCAGAGTTAGGATTCAAAGCCATGCAGTCAGGTTCTAGAGTCTACACTGAACCACAATGCTATGCTCCCTAGGCACATCATATTCTACAACTGAAGAGTGAGGAAATCCTGGATTAGCCCAACCCACTTCATAGACATAATTTAAGGAGAAAAGTGAAAAAAACGGCAACCTATAAATATGAGAGTCATCAATTATTTCAAATACATGTCAAATAAATAACTTGAAATTATTTCAAATAAATTATAAAAATAAAGCCACCAAAAATGGCAAGGGCAAGAAGAAAATTTCAAGATAGTAACTAAAACTGAGTTAGGAATAATACACTTTATTCATGATGGGGAAAATAAGATGATAAAAAAATTCTTAATGTTCTTGCTAGTGACAACGAGGAGCTCAGCTAAAAACATATGAAAACTATACAGCTGTTAATCCAAGTTACAAGGGAAATTCACAGTTATGCAAGTAGATGTCAAAAAACTACTTACTGTCACTTAAATTATTTGCTTCCAAAGACAAAGATATACTTTGTAATTAAAAGATAGACTTTTACAAATGAACTTATATACAAAACAGAAACAGATTCAAAGACATAGAAAACAAATTTATGGTACCAAAGGGGAAATGGCGGGGAGGGATAAATTAGGAGTTTGGGATTAACAGATACACACCACTATATATAAAATAGATAATCAACAAGGACCTACTGTACAGCACAGGGACCTATACTATTTTGTAATGACCTATAAGGGAAAAAAAATCTGAAAAAGAATATATATATATATGTATATGTATTTATGTGTGTATTTGTGTATATATGTGTGCATGTGTGTATGTATATATATATATATATATATATATATATATATATATATATATATATATATATATATATATAACTGAATCACATTGCAGTACACCTGAAACTAACACAACATTGCAAATCAACTATCCTTCAATTTAAAAAAAAGAAATAAAAAATATGTTTAAATAAATAATAAAAAAAGACTGTTAAGTCAATTTCACATATAAGCTATATCTATAATGAATAGGAAGCTAAGAGAAAACAGTGTTTCACTCTTGGTAAAAATAGTGGGTAACTAGTTTTAGACTGGGCTTTTACTTGAAAAAGGATAATTCACATTCAAATACCAATAGGTACAAAATTAATTAAATGATAGAGGATTTTAATATGTGAGCAAAATAAAATGTATTGAGATAATTTAAGGCTGAACATAAAGAAAATAACATTATGAGGTTTTTAAATAAATAATGGAATTGAATGAACCAAAAAAAAAAAAAATCTGTGTACACACATGAAATTAGACTAATTTCTGTCACTGATTTGTTTTTCCATTAGTATAAACTTAAGACAGAATAAACTCTACATTCAATAAACAATATGGGGCTACTGCCAAACCCCCTTCCTTTCCAGTATTCTACATAAAATTACTGAACCAGTTTCCCAAAACTGAGCAACGTGAGAAACGTGTAACATGAAAATAATCTGACTTACAAATTTTAATAATGACTAATTAAAACCAAATATGACTTTAATTTTTTTTAAATAGTAAAGTTTGTGACTATTTTATTGCCTTTCTACCAAGGCAGTAATCCCCAGTATTATAAACAGATGAAAGCTAAATCCCTTGCTCTCCTCAAAATAATGCTTTTCTGTCACTTACTTAACATAGAAGCATTGAATTTCAAATTAATGGTAAACGCCACTTACTAAAAAACCAAAATTTTCGTGGCCCCAGTTTTGCAGACACCTCAGGAGATACTAGAAATCACTCTTCAGTTTTGATTTTTCCTTTCTAATTCCACATACCCTTTAACATTTGACAAAACTATTCAAACAAATCATACAAAATCAACATGACTCATCTATTGAGTGCTACCATCTACTGAGTGCTTATTATGTGTCAGGTATTATTCTTTCATTTCTTTACATGTATTACCACATTTTATCAGTCAAGACTGGTATTATTATCCTCATTTTAATAATGAGAAAACTGAGGTGTACAGAAGTTAATAATAAACTTGCCTAAGGTCAAACTGCTAATAAGGTGTGGAATTGAAATTTGAACCCAGGCAGTATAATTCCAGAATCCTTATGTAAGACTGCCAAAGTGACATGTTTTCTCTTCTTGAAGAATCACTGCCCTGCCATTTTTGAACGATAAGTTTCTATTGATCTTCTTTCTGATGTTTTATTATTAACTCGATGATCTCCAAAACCGTTTTACCTCCCAAGGTTTTACAGGCTCCAGAGTAAGGATGTCTGCTTTAGAATACTGATTATGCTACTAACTATGTGAGACTGGGCAAATTGCTTCATCTTTATGACTCAATTTACTTCATTTGTAAAATAAAAAGGACACACGGCATTTATTCTGAGGGCTATATGAGATAATACACGTAAATTACAAAACAGTACCTAATACACATATGTATGTTACTCTGACAGTTACAACTTTTGCAAATGCAATTCTCTAGGACAGTAATAATTTCCTGATTTTGATGCAAAATTCAATTGAAAATTAACATGAAATCTTTTCTTCTACAGTGTCTCGGACTCATTAGAATAGACAGTACTACTACTCATCTTGTGGTATTTGTAAGAATTTCAACAAGATATTACAACAAATTTTATACAAATAAACATCGGTGATTTCAATGGCCTTTTCAGCAATATACAGTTTGGCTTTTAAAAATATTGGGCTTGGGACCTCCCTGGTGGTCCAGTGGTTAAGACTTCACGCTCCCAATGGAGATGACCCGGGTTCGATCCCTGGTCAGGGAACTAGATCCCAAATGCTGCAACTAAGAGCCTGCATGTCACAACTTAAAATCCCGCATGCCCTAACGAAGATCCTGCAACTGAGATCCAAAGCAGACAAATAAATAAATAAATATTTTTAAAAATAATAATAAATAAATAATAAAATTAAAATTAAAAAATGAAAATATTGGGTTCAAAAAAATTACATAAAACCATATGATCATCTCAATAGATGCAGAGAAAGCTTTCGACAAAATTCAACACCCATTTATGACAAAAACCCTCCAGAAAGTAGGCATAGAGGGAACTTACCTCAACATAATAAAGGCCATATATGACAAACCCACAGCCAACATCGTCCTCAATGGTGAAAAACTGTAACCATTTCCACTAAGACCAGAAACAAGACAAGGTTGCCCACTCTCACCACTATTATTCAACATAGTTTTAGAAGTTTTAGCCACAGCAATCAGAGAAGAAAAAGAAATAAAAGGAATCCAAATTGGAAAAGAAGAAGTAAAGCTGTCACTGTTTGCAGATGACATGACACTATACATAGAGAATCCTAAAGATGCTACTAGAAAACTACTAGAGCTAATCAATGAATCTGGTAAAGTAGCAGGATACAAAATTAATGCACAGAAATCTCTTAGGTTTCTATACACTAATGATGAAAAATCTGAAAGTGAAATCAAGAAAACACTCCCATTTACCACTGCAACAAAAAGAATAAAATACCTAGGAATAAACCTACCTAAGGAGACAAAAGACCTGCATGCAGAAAATTATAAGACACTGATGGAAGAAATTAAAGATGATACAAACAGATGGAGAGATCACCATATTCTTGGATTGGAAGAATCAACATTGTGAAAATGACTCTACTACCCAAAGCAATCTACAGATTCAATGCAATCCCTATCAAACTACCAATGGCATTTTTCACAGAACTAGAACAAAAAATTTCACAATTTGTATGGAAACACAAAAGACCCTGAATAGCCAAAGCAATCTTGAGAACGAAAAACGGAGCTGGAGGAATCAGGATCCATGACTTCATACAATACTACAAAGCTACACTAATCAAGACAGTATGGTACAGGCACAAAAACAGAAATATAGATCAATGGAACAGTATAGAAAGCCCAGAGATAAACCCACGCACATATGGTCACCTTATCTTTGATAAAGGAGGCAAGAATATACAATGGAGAAAAAACAGCCTCTTCAATAAGTGGTGCTGGGAAAACTGGACAGCTACATGTAAAAGAATTAGAACACTCCGTAACACCATACACAAAAATAAACTCACTAACACCATACACAAAACACCATTAGAACACTCCCTAACACCATACACAAAAATAAACTCAAAATGGATTAAGACCTAAATGTAAGGCCAGACACTATCAAACTCTCAGAGGAAAACATAGGCAGAACACTCTACGACATAAATCACAGCAAGATCCTCTTTGACCCACCTCCTAGAGAAATGGAAATAAAAACAAAAATAAACAAATGGGACCTCATGAAACTTAAAAGCTTTTGCACAGCAAAGGAAACCATAAACAAGATGAAAAGACAACCCTCAGAATGGGAGAAAGTATTTGCAAATGAAGCAACTGACAAAGGATTAATCTCCAAAATTTACAAGCAGCTCATGCAGCTCAATATCAAAAAAACAAACAACCCAATCCAAAAATGGGCAGAAGATGTAAACAGACGTTTCCCCAAAGAAGATATACAGATTGCCAACAAACACATGAAAGAATGGTCAACATCATTAATCATTAGAGAAATGCAAATCAAAACTACAATGAGATATCATCTCACACTGGTCAGAATGGCCATCATCAAAAAAATCTACAAACAATAAATGCCAGAGAGGGTGTGGAGCAAAGGGAACCCTCTTGCACTATTGGTGGGAATGTAAATTGATACCGCCACTATAGAGAACAGTATGGAGGTTCCTTAAAAAACTAAAAATAGAACTACCATACAACCCAGCAATCCCACTACTGGGCATATACCCAGAGAAAACCATAACTCAAAAAGAATCATATACCACAATGTTCATTGCAGCTCTATTTACAATAGCCAGGACATGGAAGCAACCTAAGTGTCCATTGACAGATGAATGGATAAAGAAGATGTGGCACATATATACAATAGAATATTACTCCGCCATAAAAAGAAACGAAATTGAGTTATTTGTAGTAAGGTGGATGGACCTAGAGTCTGTCATACAGAGTGAAGTAAGTCACAAAGAGAAAAACAAATACCGTATGCTAACACATATATATGGAATCTAGAAAAAAAAAAATGGTCATGAAGAACCTAGGGGCAAGACGGAAATAAAGACGCAGACCTACTAGAGAATGGACTTGAGGATATGGGGAGGAGGAAGGGTAAGCTGGGACAAAGTGACAGAGTGGCATGGACATATATACATTACCATATGTAAAATAGATAGCTAGTGGGAAGCAGCCACATAGCACAGGGAGATCAGCTCGGTGCTTTGTGACCACCTGGAGGGGTGGGATAGGGAGGGTGGAGGGAGGGAGACGAAAGAGGGAGGGGATGTGGGGATATACGTGTATGTATAACTGATTCACTTTGTTATAAAGCAGAAACTAACACACCATTTTAAAGCAATTATACTCCAATAAAGATGTTAAACAAACAAAAAAAAAGATTACCTAAAACTTCAGTTCCTAAAACCCAAAACTATGAAAATCAAACACTTTTTGTAACTTTCTGAAGTGAAAACCTGACCTGAACAGATTCGATACCGTTTATCTCACTGACTGCTAACATGCATATGCCTCAATGCTGAAATATTAATGTGCTTGATTATGTGGAACCGCGTTTTACGCCTCCTCCAGTATATGTAATATATGGCATATGTACTGTGTTACCTTTCTAAATTGGGGAGGGAAGGGTATGGGGGCACAGACATAACACTACATAATGAAACACATCTGACTCTAAAGGTTTCCCAAAAAGGTTATGAAAACCTATATATCATACAAGCTTTGGATTTACTTCAGGAACGTAAGGGTAGTTCAATAATAAAATTATTGGGCTCCAGAGTACATATCTATGATCTTTAGGAAAAAGAGATTCAATTTATTCTTCAAAGAACAGAAGTTATCAGAGTATTTCAAATATCCAGGAAAAACTTCCCCCAACACCCTTTGTCCCCTTTTAATGGTAGATGGTTAGAAAGGGTTGTAGATATACAGTACATAGGAGGACTGTATGAACCTAATATTATGCTGCCTTTTAAAAGGTCTGTAATTCCATAATATTACTAAAGTTTAAAAAGAAAAGCAAAAGGGCAATTCATTTTAAAGTTTTCATTGTAAGAGCTTCCTCAGGGAGAAACTTACTGCTGGCAGATGTGAAAAGCAAATGTAATGGAAAATTTCTGAAAGATGGAACAGGTCTGAATCTACTGCTTTACTGCCTTTGGAAGTAAATAATTTGCTTGGTAGAATTTAAAAACAGAATAATAAGCTCGAAAGAAAAAGACTGACAAAACTCATTTGTCTCCAACAAAGCTAATAAAAGTCCCAGTTTGTTAGGCTAAGTGTTGCATTTGACTCCGTTATATTCTAACCACTTATCAATGAGTGGGAATAGTTATAATAGTTACAATTTAGTTATAATTCGCAGAGGAGAAATTTTTAATTATCAGATGATGTAATTGCCACAAATCTTAGTGTTACAAAAACCCAGGTCTCTGAAATCATCTCAGAAAAAAGGTTTTAAAAACAAAGAAAGCAGAGGAAGCATTCCAAAAATAGCAACAAAAGATTCAAAGGTAGAGGATCTGAATGGGAAAAATATACTGGAACTTGGGTAGGGGAGAGACAGTAAACAGCAGAAATAGAAAATGGTGACAGCACATGAAATTTTATGCTTGCATTCAATTATGCTTATATCTAAGCTAGGGTTACAATGTATAGCTTTGGTTTTCCCAGCCTCTTCCATCCCTGACCTCCCAGAATCAAGGTACACCTATAATAAGCAAAGGGGTGAAAAGTTTCCTACATGACTCTAACCTGAAAGCGCAAAAGGCCATAAGCAAGAGGGTCTAATCACAGTAATACGATTGGAATCAACAGGGAATGGTTGTTAAATACCAGTAATTTGCTTCCTTCCAAGAAACTTAATTTTAACTGTTTTGGCTCTCTCAAGCCCAGGAACATAACTCGAGGCATTTTTAAGACATTACAGAAGGATATGTAACTTTACAAAGTAGAGAGTAAAATAAATAGAAAATTTTACCCTATCTTCCCCAAAGATGAAATAAACTTAGGATAGTTATAAAACTTTAGTGTTGAATGTCAGAGCTTTCTTTTATGAAAAAGAAAATAAGTATATCTTACTCAGAGATTTTTAAAACATGTCAGTAATACAGACATATTCACTGCCCACTAAACCAGTATTTACGTATTTTTAAAGTATGATCCTCCAGGCCTACATGTGAATCTCAGGAACTCACCTCAGACCTAATGATCAGATTTTGGGGGTGGGGTTCAAAAATCTGCATGTCAAACAAGAGGTTTGGTTGACACTCATGCACATCGAAATCTGTCCTATTCACACCTCAGATTTCAGAATTAGAAAGGACTGGTAGTATCTTCACCAAGCAGTGACAATTACAGTTTATAACAAGAACCCAAAGATGTTTTTCAAAAATCCTAAAATACCTACTCATCAAACATAATTACTAAAGTTTTAAAGTTAAATGCATTTTGATTATTTTAATTACTGGAATCAAAAAGTCTATTTACACCACATTTTAAGCAGAATAATTAATTTGACAGCATAACTTATTTTCCGTCCTTTATATAACCATGTGAGCAGAGTTCTAGGGTCTGTCATATTCACAGCTGTATCTCCAGTGCCTAAAACTGTGTTTTATAAATGCCTGATACACCTCCAAAAACTGGCTGAGTGACTGAAGAATTCTTCAAATATTCTAAATAAAGGAAATTGAACTATTTCAAAAAAATTTTTCATTACTTGCTGCAATTCTATTACCTATCAAATTAATGAGAAACTACAGATGTATGAAGAGTACCCTTTACATTATTGCCAAGGAAATTTGTTTTCTGTGTTGTGTTTCTTTGTGTTTGTTCAAGTTGAAAATTCCATAAGATTCTTCAGTATCCTCCATCGCCTATGGCATCCTCTGCATGGTATAGGGTCAGAGTTAAGGCAAGTAATCCTCAGTACTCGCAACAATAAATGCAAGTGTAGCAGAGATTTCTTAAGATCTGTTCATAATCATCTAACCTTGGAAATACAAGTCCCCTATATACGAACCTTCAAGTTGCGAACTTTCAAAGATGCAAACATGTGTTCGCATGTCCAATCACATAAGTTAGTTCACGTGTCTGTCACGTGTCTGTGACAGTGTACACTGTCACACGCATGCCTCCTCTATAAGTGCTTGTGCTTTTGTGTACTTTACTGTACAGTACTATATAGAGTACAGTAGTACAGTATCTTTATTTCAAGCCCAGGATGTCCAGAAGCAATGGTAAAAGCAGTGGTGATGTAGCTGGTACTGCTAAGAATCACCAAGAGAGACAAGAGGAAGAAGAAGTAACTGAAGAACCGAAGAGATTCACGATACAGGAAATGGCAAGGGGATTTTCTGTGAGGAGGCACTGTTAGTTTTTGAGGCATAGGACCTGAATGTAGAACAGTACATGAAGGTTGCAGCTACCGTTCAGAATGCAATCCAGTGCTACCGTGTCATCTATGACGAGAAAAAAAGAGCCACTACCCAGACATCACTGGATTGTTTTTTCAAGAGAGTAGAGAGAATTGAATCCAGCAAGGAACCAGAACCTTTGCCATCAAACTCAGGAGTGAGCAGCTTGCCCTCCGACTCCTATTGCTGATGATCCTTCAGCTCTACCATCTCCCACCTCTTCTCCCTCCTCCAGTCAGTAACTCTTCTTGCCTGTTCCCTTGATGTCAGCCCCTGTATGCCAGGTGTTGTACTGTACTACTGTACTTTTCAAGGTACTGTACTATAAGATGAAAAATGTTTATTTTTTGTGTTTGTTTTTTATGTATTATTTGTGTGAAAAGTATTATAAACCTATTACAGTACAGTACTATATAGCCGATTGTGTTAGTTGGGTACCTAGGCTAACTTTGTTGGACTTAACGAACAAATTGGACTTACGAATGCTCTCTAGGAACGAAACTCGTTCGTATGTAGGAGACTTACTGTACGGAAAATAGTGTCAGACTGTGTATGGAGAATTTCCTATATTGTATAATTCCCCTCCTGGATAAAGGGAAATAAATGTTATATTAAAAACTCTTTAGGTTTATGTAGAAGATTTGTTTAAAATATATAATAAATTAGGGACAAATCTGTAAGGATTAGAGTTAGACTTGACGGTAAGAACATTTCAATTCCTAACGTTTTAAAAACAGTTATCTTAGGAAATGCCCCGGCAGTCCAGTGGTTAGGATTCCGCGTTTTCACTGCCAAGGGCCAGGGTTCGGTCCCTGGTTGGGAAACTAAGATCCCACAAGACACGCAATGTGGCCAAAAAATAAATAAATAAAAGACAATGAAATAAATAAATAGATAGATAGATAAATAAATAAATAAAAATTAAAATAAAATTTAAGAAGTTATCTTCCCAAGTAAAACAAAGCAGTTAAACCAATAATAATTGCCAAAAAGTACCAAAAACTTAAGCATTAATATGTGAAGAAGAAGCCATTAACACTGCTCTGGTCAGTGGTCATAATCCAGCCAAAGACCCAATATGCAATAACAGAGAAGATGGGTCCATTTTCATCCATTATACCAAAGAGCCATCCCTAACCACCAACCACCCTCTCCCCATCACACATTTTTTTTTTTTAATAAATTTATCTATTTATTTATTTATTTTTGGCTGTGCTGGGTCTTCGTTTCTGTGTGAGGGCTTTCTCTAGTTGTGGCAAGCGGGGGCCACTCTTCATTGCGGTGCGCGGGCCTCTCACTGTCTCGGGCTCTCTTGTTGCGGAGCACAGGCTCCAGGCGCGCAGGCTCAGTAGTTGTGGCTCACGGGCCCAGTCGCTCCGCGGCATGTGGGATCTTCCCAGACCAGGGCTCGAACCCGTGTGCCCCGCATTGGCAGGCAGATTCTCAACCACTGCGCCACCAAGGAAGCCCCACACATTTTTTTTTTAATGACTTGGGGGAGGGGGCATGTCACGGGGGTAAGTATAACTGCATAGAGCTGTGTGGGTGAGTTAAAGAGGAATTTCTTAACCTAGTCCAGGAGCCATTACACAATATCAAATTCCTTGAATTTTACTAGTTTATTCACTCAAATGATAAAATATACAAATTCAATTCACAAGGTACTAACTCACCATTATATTTATATATATATATATATATATATATATATATATATTCTTTATAATAGTTAAATACTTCTAACATCCATAAAGTGACCCCTTGCTTTTTCCTTCATTTTGATTCATCTGGACCTTTGGCAAAAATGACAGACACACAGGGACTTCCCTGGTGGCGCAGTGGTTAAGAATCCGCCTGCCAGTGCAGGGGACGTGGTTTTGAGCCCTGGTCTGGGAAGATCCCACATGCCGCAGAGCAACTAAGCCGTGTGCCACAACTACTGAGCCTGCGCTCTAGAGCCCGCGAGCCACACCTACTGAGCCCACGTGCCACAACTACTGAAGCCTGCACACCTAAGAGCCCGTGCTCCGTAACAAGGGAAGCCACCACAATGAGAAGCCCGCGCAGCACAACGAAGAGTAGCCCCCACTCACCGCAACTAGAGAAAGCCTGCACACAGCAACAAAGACCCAACGCAGCCAAAAATTAAAATTAGAATTAAAAAATTAAAAAATTTAAAAAAAAAAATAGAGAAAAGCTCACCCTTGGCTGGATTCTTGGGAGCAGCTGGGGTGGGGTGGGGTGGGATAGCTACTTAAGAGAGAAATCCAGGGGAATTCCCTGGTGGCACAGTGGTTAAAGAGCCCACCTGCCAATGCAGGGGACACGGGTTCGAGCCCTGTTCCAGGAGGATCCCACATGTCGCAGAGCAACTAGGCCCGTGCGCCACAACTGCTGAGCCTGTGCTCTAGAGCCCGCGAGCCACAACTACTGAGCCCACGTGCCACAACTACTGAAGCCCGCGTGCTCAGAGCCCGTGCTCCAAAACAGGAGGGGCCACCGCGGTGAGAGGTCTGTGCACCGCAACTAAGAGTGGTCCCAGCTCGCCACGACTGGAGAGAGCCCGCGCACAGCAACGAAGACCCAATGCAGCCAAAAATAAATAAATTTATTAAAAAAAAACAAAACAGAGAGGAATCCAGGAGGAGTTTCTAGGCAAAACACAATATAAGCAAAGGTACCTTAACATCCTGCTTGGGGAGTTAAATTCAATTCTAAAGCACAAAAATAGTAGGCAGGGTACACGGGATTATGGAAGGCCATGCAAAAGAGTTAGATCTAAACCAATTTACATGCAATGGAAAGTAACTGAACGATTTTAAGCAGGAAAGTAACATCAGATTTCTCACAATACACTGTAGAAGTATAATTAAAAGACCACTGCTCGACTCCATGAGATACTTGGGGTCTAAACAAGGCAGCAGGAAGAGAACTGACAGGATATGACAATTACAGCTAATCATGGTATACAGAAAACAAACTGACGGGCCATGGAAGCAACTTAAGTGTCCACTGACAGATGAATGGATAAAGAAGATGTGGCACATATATACAATGGAATATTACTCAACCATAAAATGAAACGAAGTTGAGTTATTTGCAGTGAGGGTGGATGGACCTAGAGTCTGTCATACAGAGTGAAGTAAGTCAGAAAGAGAAAAACAAATACCGTATGCTAACACATATATATGGAATCTAAAAAAATAAAGAAAATGGTTCTGATGAACCTAAGGGCAGGACAGGAATAAAGATGCAGAGGTAGAGAATGGACTTGAGGACACGGGGAGGGAGGAGGGTAAGCTGGGACAAAGTGAAAGAGTAGCATTGTCATATATACACTACCAAATGTAAAACAGGTAGCTAGTGGGAAGCAGCCACATAGCACAGGGAGATCAGCTCGGTGCTTTGTGACCACCTAGAGGGGTGGGATAGGCAGGGTGGGAGGGAGATGCAAGAGGGAGGGGATATGGGGATATATGTATGCATATGGCTGATTCACTTTGTTATACAGCAGAAACTAATACAACATTGTAAAGCAATCATACTCCAATAAAGATGATAAAAAAAAAAAAGAAAAGAAAACAAACTGATGGGGGGTGGTAAGAGTTATATGTCTTTTCTTTTTATTTTCATTAAATACATAAACCTGACCATAAACCCAAAATCTATCTAAGGGATTTAATGATCTTATTAAAAAGGTCCTCATTATAGAAAGAAAAAAAA
The DNA here is from genome assembly GCF_965194805.1 of Balaenoptera borealis. NCBI lineage: Eukaryota > Metazoa > Chordata > Mammalia > Artiodactyla > Balaenopteridae > Balaenoptera > Balaenoptera borealis. The sequence goes on along the minus strand of NC_138860.1, from coordinate 54,904,873 downwards.
AAAAAAGAATCCACAAAAAGTCTTTTTTTAAAGTAAACCAATTAAAAGAGAGACCAAAACATTACAGTGAGAAATAAAAAAAAAAATCTGTCTGGCATTTAAATAATGAAGCTAATAATTATGAGGGAAAAATTATAATTCAACTACATGCTATTTCTTAAAAATAAAAAAAAAAACTTAAATATTGATAGTATAACATAACATTCTTCCCATGTTTAATTTCACATCCAAATCTTAAGGGTCATTTCCCAAGAATATTTAAAGCCACATCATTTTCCCAAGTGTCTCTCTCAAACCTTGAGTGATAATCAAATCACTTGTTTCAAGAAAATATCAAAACACTCTTTTGAAGAAAATATCATGTTTGTCTATTTTCCCATCTTCAACTGTTAACCAGTCTCACCTCTGCCCAAATCTCATTTGACAATAGTGTTCCATACGATTTTAGCGATTCAACGAAGTTTTCATAGACATCATGAAATCCTCTATCTTTTATGAGATCAGCTATTTTACTTTACAATACAACCACTTTCCTTCTCTTCCACTGATAAAATCCTATAAAATCCAATAAAATTCCACCATTTCCTCTCTCCTGGACCCTTGCAATGTTCCTAATGTTCCTCCTAGCTTCCAATGGCAGGGGGTTGAGAGGGACACAGAAGCTCTATCCTCTACATGGGAACCCCAGCAAATATTTTAAAATCTAAAACAGATCCTACTCAAAACTCCCCCATGACTTTTTATTATCTCTTCACTTCATTCATGTGTCAGCTCTCTAATACATCTAATTTCCTTCCTAGGGTACTACCTACATGTTATGTACTACTACTATATTATATTTTTGCTTATTTAGCATCTGCCCCAACCTCCACACACACACCCCCCAAAAGGTAAGCTCCATAAAGGCAGGAAATTTGCCAGCTAGATTCAACACTTCAAACAGTGCCCAGTGCATCAGAGGCATTAAATAAACAGAGCCAGTTAAATGAATATAATACTATATTGTCAACAAGTTATTATAAGTCATCAATAAGATTAACAAAGACCTGGACACACAGACAGAAAGAAACACTACTGTTAAAGGCTGTGACAGAGAGTCATAGGACGATGAGAACCATCAGTTTATTAGAGAAGATTTTGTGGTATGACAACTTTTACTTGCCTGCATGCACTCACATAATAAATATTCCACTGACAAAGATTCCATGTATATCAGGAAGTGAATGTTAAGCTTAAAGATAATATCCCACAGCTGAGTCATTCCCAAGTGTTTCAAATAAAATAAAATAGGGACAAAAACAAGCTGAATTACACTGGTAAAGTGACCCCAGAATCACCTAGTACTCACGAGGATTCTCCATAAAATGGTTAATGAAAAATATCAAACATCCCAGGAATGTTCTTTAACTGAATATCCCTTGTGCCCCTTCCCCACATATTGCCCCAAACTAGATCTAAAATAGCTTTCCTGAACTGACACTGGCTCTGAAGGTGAGTGTAATCTCTAATACTGTCATTGGACTGCCTGATAATCCATGTGTTATCCTAAAACTATCTGTCTGAAAAGCTTACATTAGACCACTATCCTAAATGGATTAGCAAGTTAAAAACATGTAAAATTGCTCTTGCTTTGAACACAACAAAAAAGTTCAAATTCAAATTTTAGGTAGTAGATATTTCAAACAGAACTTCAGAGCTATATAGGGACCACAGACATTCACTATATTTCACAAAAACTTACTGAAGGAGGCCAGTCACTACTGCTACTCTAAAACCTAGGGGAACAGTCACGAGCAAGACAAATGTAATTCCTGCTCTAATAGAGGGTACAGAAGGGAAGACAAATTAATAATGGGGAGTTATAAAGAAAATACCAGGGATATCTAAACTAATAGATCTATCTAATGGCCTCATTTTAAATCTGGGGAACGAGATCTGCAAGAAAATTCAACCGGTTAGTGGAAAAATTAAAGGTATTAGTTTATCTAATTCTTCCCTAATATTACCATTTCATGTTCTCCAATTATAGATTTTTAATGTCATCTGATTTTAATTCAAAAAGTATTTAAAGCTGCCATTATTTTAAGAAATCCACCAAACTTTTAATCCAAAAGTGAATTCACAGTATTATAATATTCTACTCACTAACTGTCCCTGGCATGAAAATTCAAAGCATTAAGGAAACAGGCTATCTCAATCTCATTTCTAGATCATGACCTAAGTAATTTCTCAGGGGTTTTGTACATTACATGGAAAAGGCTCCCAAGGACTAATACCATATGTGCACTCTGCAACATAAATCCTAAGCAATTACAAGTTTCAAGCTTTGTACCTGTGTGATGGAGAAGGAGCTTCAAATTGAGGCACTGTGCTATCCTCACTGACAGGAGAGTATAAGCCGCTCATTTCCTGGAAGCACAATTATTAGAGTTATAGACACTCCAAAGAGAAGACGTATAAATCAAAAGGAGTTATGATATTATATTCCTTTCCAATCCCAGGTTTTATCAGTCCCTTTTTGCCTCAACACCCAAATTTCTCAAGGCTTCCTTTCCACAGAGTACAAAAGCAAGGATATCTGAAAGTTAAGAGACAAGCTTTTTCTATGATACACATTCTTAAAGAACCAGAAACACTTTAATAAATATTCATCACTAATGAAGCTACCGAATGCAGAAAAAGACAAATGTAAATAATTTGAATGAGTTGTACAGTACACTATGTGAACAGTGAACTAGCTAATCATTAATCCAGGTGAGACCCTATTGATAAATATTAAGATAAATATGACAGTATGGCAACTGGATCATTAGGTTCAACTCTCCAAAGTACAGAAAAACAGGATATGTCAGTCTCTACTTTAAAAATATTCTCTGCAAATATTAAGTAGCATTCCTCTTGATTCAAATATTAGCTTTCTAGTAAACAATGGATTGAACTCTAACTTTGATCATTAACTAGAGGAAAAGGCCTCCTAATAAACTATTACTGCATAAATTATGACTGTGACTTTCTATACAATGGAGACCAATCTCATAAATTTAATGCAGCAATTTAAAGGAAAAGCAAAAATTTCATGAAATTGAAAAATTACTAGAGACGTGAGAAATTCTTGATATCTTACTTCCACTCTTTTGATATCCTCTTCCAAAACACTTAACTCCTTCTGAATCTGCTCCAGTTGCTGTAGATTAGAGAGGAGGAAATAAAAAGCCTAAACCAAACCACAAAAGCATCACCACAATCATAAAATAACTTAACGTTTACAAAATGATTTCTAGGAAAATGTGCACTAATGGTTGTCAGGGTGAAAACTGCAGACAAAAAAGTGCTGTAAGTTCCTATGTTAAAAAGTAAACGTAAAGACTTAATATTTAAGAAAACAGTATTTTCTTTAATACAAGGATTGGCTTTATAATAAAAATATTAAAGATGAACAACAATGACAATATGACTTAATAAAAACAGAAGACATCCGAAGAATTTTCAAATTACCTCATTTAATTGTCAGCAATTAATGTCAGCATGTCAGTTAACCCCATTTTAAAAATAAAAATAAGTCTCAGAGATTAAATTCTACCACCCCAAAGCAATCACAAGTTAGCCTCTTAAGCACTTTTTAAAACATATTTAAGATAATGTTCTATCTTTGATATCTTACCTACTGCACCATAACCTTTCTCCACGGCATTAAAATGCAAACATTTTAATTGTTGCATCACATTCAACAATATATTTAACCATCAGAGATTTAAGTTGTTTGCAAACTATCATAAGTAATTCTGGAACATATGAGTCTGCATTTCAAATTTCACTGATTATTAAAAATGAAATTATTCAATCAAAAGAAATAGTCAGCAAATCTTCACTGCATAAAACAAAACTGCTTTTCAGAAACACTATCAAATTTAAATTTCTATCATTATTACGTATAAGTGGCTGTCGTAATCTAACCCAAATATATTGAGCCAATTTTTAAAATGTAAAATAACAATAATGAATACTTATGTAATATTTATTGCCAGGTGTGAAATAGGAACTACTACACAGGAAAATGAAGCACAGAAAGGTTAAGTGACTTGTCCAAGATTATTCAGCAAATACATGGCAGACAAACAGATTTTTAAGCGCCTTTTCTTCTGTGGCAATACATACATAGTTGGTAACATATTCATTCAAATATTTGCCAATCCTAAGCCTTTTGCTAAGCACTGTGAAGAACAGGATTTAGAAAACTCTAGCCCTTGCCCTCATGGAACTCAGTCTAGGGAAGATGGCAAAAAGTAAACCAACAGTTGAAATATCATAGAAAACATTATGATGCTATTATGTACAAAGAATTAAAGGTACACAGACTGCCCCTAACCTACATGGAAAACTTGGGGAGAGGGAAAAGGCAACTGGATAACTGAAATAGGATCTGAAATTAAATGAAATGCTGAGCCTTGAAGGACTAACAGTCATTTGCCAGGTGGAAAAAAAGTGGGAAAAGACAGAATAAACAGAGTAAATAATAATACACACAAAGACCTAAAAGCTATGAGAAAGAGAAATAATAAATCTGAATTTATGACAATGAATGAAATCACCCAATGTCAATCAGTATAGTCAGAAGAGATGAGAACAAAAACTGGGTGTAGGGAACACCAACGGTTAAGAGATAGGCAAAGGAAGAAGGAGCAGCTCTATGTCAACCATCAATAAGGGCAAGGGCAAAAGCCAGGAGAAAAGACAGCACAGTATCACAGAAACCATGGAGGGGACAGGGGGAGGGGGTTAAAAAAAAAAGTGATTAGCATTGTCAAATTCTTTCAATTCTTCCATCTACTTTAATAAACTTTACTCCACCCTAAAATTTTTCACACCATACTCCTAACTTAACTGAAACCTTGCTCTCCCTCAAGGACACAGTCTGCCTTGGAACTCTTTCAAATAAAAGTTGGTCAAGTGATAAATTCTCTCATGCCCCAGACTAGATGGGGACTTCCACTTCTACTGCATTCAATGGCCATTCCCAATAATTAGTCTTCCACTCTAACATAAAAAACACTCTGGTCTGGCTCAGTCCAAGCAGCCAAATCACTGTCAACAGATCTAAGACATCTACAAATATCCCAGTTATTTCCTATCATCACTAAATCCTTTTGCCTTTTGGTCCATAGCCATTTTCGACTCCACTGATCCTAACCTCTAATTCAGCAAAACATCCCATGGTCACCCCTTAACTTTTTTCATTTAATTAGCTTGAAATGCTCCACTGCTGAAATCCTTATTTAAACAAATGCTGACGGGGTCTTTAGTATGATTGTTTTCAAAACACATTTAAAGAGAAGGATGAAAGTAAACATCTAAAATATCAACATCCAGAGACAGCCAATATCACTTATGATACAGAATACATATTTAAGATCAAATTAACAATTTTCATTCCACTTCTGCAATTGAAGTACCAAGAAAAAAAATCCAGTATCACCTGAAGTCTCAAAATACTAAATGCTAATGCCCAACCTTCTGAAGATAATGTCCCATCCTTCCAGTGCCCCAAAGCTTTGCTGAATAATACATCCATTACTATATATGAAGGCCGTATATTAGATGAACTACATAAAACTACCAATGTTCAAACAATTTTTACTTCCAAAAGCAGCAATTTCATATGGTTCAATTTAAAATAAAACAACCAAGGTACAAGGGCTGCCCTAATAAATACATAGGTATAGTGTATCGATAAAATGATGTAACCTACTTATGTGAAAAAGTCTGAAAAGGTGTCAAGACAAGAAATTTTTTCTTAAATTTCAGAGAATGGAAACTATTTAGAGAGCACATGTTAAATGAGGTGTTTACATTTCAAGACGAAATTCTGAAAAAGTTTAAAGCTCTAAATTATTAAGACATTGTGTTATTCTGATTTATAATAAGAAATACAGCCTCCTGTAGGGCCTCCAGATGGGGATTGGTTGTTAGGGGAACCAGCCATGTGATTAGAGGGTTGGAACTTTCAGCCCCACCTTCTAACATCCAGAGAAGAGAGAGGGGCTGGAGACTGAGTTGAATCAACAATGGCCGATCAATCATGTCCATGGAATGAAGCCTCCATAAAAAACACTAACTTAAGGGGTTCAAAGGGCTTCTGGGTTGGTGAACATGTAGGTTGGTGAGCACATGGAGATGCTTGGAGACTGGCACATCTGGAGAGGGTATGGAAGCTCCATGCCCCCTGAGTTGTATCCTTTCACCATAAACTGGTACTCTAGTAAGTAAACTATTCTCCTAAGTTATGTGACCCATTCTAGCAAATTATCAAACCTAAGGAGGCAGACATGGGAACTACCAATTTAGAGCCAGTAGGTCAGATGCACATGTGACTTTCTGGACTTGCAATTATCATCTGAAGGGGCAGCTCAGTCTTGTGGGACTGAGTCCTTAACCAGTGGAATCTGGGGCTAACTCCAGGTAGACAGTGTTAGATAGAACTGAACTGAATTGAATTGAACTGTAGGACACTCAGTTGGTGTCCAAAGAGAACTGGAAAATTGGTGTGGGAAATGACCTACACATTTGGTGGCCAGAAATATGGAGAGTGGTGATGAATAATGAAAACAAGTGTTCCCCTTTCAGGCATCAATATAAGACATTATAGTACGAGGAAATAGAAGAAAGACAAAGGATAACCATTTTAAAAAACAGAAAGAAAATTGGGTTAACTTCACTCTGCAAATATGTTTCATAAGCCAGAGAGGCAGAATCTAGAATAAAAGCATGAATCAGGGTCCAAGAATGTTTTGGAGATATATGAAGGAAGTCCATAAAGCTGAACTGTCATTATCTAAATGAAATTGATCACAAATTGGGAATGATAATAGACAAACCTCTGGATCAAATCTGCCTTCACACTATTACGAGTTTGGGGGCTACTAAAAATAATAATAATAAATACATAAGATGGAGAAATGCTACTTGAGAGCACAGTCTTAAGCCATCAAGCACTCTCTTAACACAGCACACTGTACCAAAACCCAAAGAAAATTTTTTAAAAATTTAAATTTAAAAAGTGAAGAAAGTCTCAGAATTCCTTAAGACTAAAACATAAAAGAATTCAAAAATAGAGCCCCCTTTTATTGACATTAGCTTTGGTGCAGGTAGGTATCATTGGCACTCATTTATTTGACCATCACTATGATTTGATAAAAATATGTTTAAGTATTAAATTCAGTATTTTGTTTTTTAGAGCTAATATAATTAGAATACATTATGGCTGCCAAGACTTCTTCAATTATCTGACATATTCAAAACTGAACAGAAGAATACTGATATACATTCAGAAAAAAAATTGGTTAAAAAAAGAGTAGCAAAATTAATATATGGATATAAAAACAAGAAAGCACTAAAAAAAAATTAAAAAAAAAAGAAAGCACTGTACACTGATTAGATCATCCAACACCCAAAACACCGACAACACCAAAAGCTGATGAACATGTGTGGCAACAAGAACTCTCATTTATTCTTGGTAGGAATGAAAAATTGTACAGCCACTCTGGAAGACAGTTTGGCAGTTTCTTAAAAAATTAAACATACTCTTATCGTATGATACAATATTACACTCCTTGGTATTTACCCGAAGGAGTTGAAAACTTAAGATTCCCAAAAAAAACATTGATAGCAGCTATATTCATAAGACCAACACTTGAAACAACCAAGATGTCCTTCAGAAAATGAATGGATAAATAGTGGTACATCCAGACAATGGAATAATATTCAGTGCTAAGAAGAAATGAGCTTTCAATCCATGAAAAGACATGGAGGAAACTTAAATGCATATTACTACAGTGTGTATGGGAAATCTCTGTAGCTTCCTTTCAATTCTGTGAACTTAAAACTGCTCTAAAAAACAAAGTCTTTAAAAATATATAAATATAGTCAAGTAACCCTTAAAGAAAAAATATAAGAACAAAAAAAGAGAAAAGAAACATAAAACAAATAATAAAATGGCAGGCTTAAACTCTAAATTTACATTAAATGTAAATGGTCTAAATACAAAATTCTAAGACTGCTGAGTCAGGTGAAGTGAATGAAAAACCTCTGCTGTCTATAAGAAAATCACCTCAAATAAGTTAAGTGATATAACAAGGAACCAAAGACTCAGTAAGGATGCAAAAAATTCTCACCATACATTTAACAAACTTTACACCACACCATGCAACTGCAGGAAACACATTCTTTTCAAGCACAAATATTTCAAAATTTAATGAACTAACGGGTGATAATGCAAATATCATATTAAGAAAAACACTAATTATTTTCTGATAACAATGCAATTATAACAGAAATCCATAATTAAAAAAAAAAGAAAATCCCCACATCCAAGTAATGAGTTTATCTCTAAATAACCCACATGCCTAAGAAAAACTATAATGAAAATTAGAAACCATTTTGAACTAAGGAATAACAAACAAAATGCCATATCATAATTATTAGATGCAACTAAAAGAAAAATTGTGGCCTCAAATGCCTATACTAGAAAAAAGTGTGCCTACTAATATGTATATCCAAATTAACAAATTAGAAAAGAAACAACAAAATAAAACCAAAGAAAGTAGAAGGATGGAAACTGTAATATAAAGAGGGTATTAATAAAATGGAAAACAAAATAGAGACTATAAAACTGAAAGTTAGTTCCCAGATAAAACTCAAAATTGTTACATTTCTGGCAAGAACTGATCAAGAAGAAAGAGAGAAATGCACAGCACCAATAAGCAGAGTCAGGAATGAAAGACATCACTAAAAACTCTGGGGACATTAAAAACTTAGTATTAAGACCAAGCTAATACCAATAAATTTGGAAATTTAGATGAAAGAGACAACACTTAGAAAAAGTATAACATGTCAAAAATGGTATGTAAAACAAAAATCTGAATAAGCAGTAACTGAATCAATACTTAAAAAGCTTCTGCAAACAACAGGTCCAGATAGCTTCTCCAGCAAAATCCTTAAACATTCAGCAAAGACATCCATCCTAGATTCTACAAATTCTTCCAGAAAATAGAAGAAGAGGGTACATTCCTCAACTCATTTGATAAAACTATCTTTATAACAAAATTGGACAAGATCAGTGTAAAAAAAAAATTAAAGAACAACCTCATTAATGAATACAGATGCAATAAGGAAGGCAAGTAGAGCAAACAACTGTCCTGGTGGGGTTTCTAGAATGCAGAACATTCAGTGATAAAACTAGGATACTCTTGGGAAAATCAGGACAGTTGGTCACCCTAGGTGCAAAGTTGATTGATTTTTTAATGTCAAACCAACGTAATTATCCAGTTTAACATAATGAAAAATAAATATCATCTCAACTGCACAAAAATTTTGGAGAATACTCAACCCCCACTTACAATTTAGAAAAAAAAATCCTCTTAGGAAACTGGGAATAGAAACTTAGCTCCTTGAATGATAAAAAAAATAGCTACCAAAAACCTACAGAAAACATCATACCTAATGGTGACACGTCGAAAGCTTTCACTTTGAGATCAGCACCAAGACTAGGATGCCCCGCTATCACCACTTCTATTCATCATTGTACCGGATGTCCTAGCCAGCAGAGTAAGACAAGAAAAATAAATAAAGGATATAAGGATCATAAAGAAAGAAACTAAACTGTTATTATTTGCAGATGATGATGTGTACACAGAAAACATAAAATAATCTACAAATAAATTATTAGAATTAATGATTTTAACAAGGTTGCTGGATACCAAAAAAAGTGTCAAAATCAACTGCATTTCTATATACCAGCAATGAATAATAAGAAACTGAAATTAAAGACACAGACATCACTTACAATAGCACAAAAATGATTGAAGACCTAAGAACAACTTTAAAATAAAGATGTGTAAGAATAATACCCTGAAAAACATCAAAATTTTGAAGGACATTCTTAAGGACCTAGATATACAGAGAGAAATACCATGTTCAAAGGCTAGAGGACTCAATATTGTAAAGATACTCTACCAAATTCATCTATGGAATCAAAGTAATCCCAATAAAAATCACAGCAGTGTACCATGGAAATGTATCAGCTGGTTCTAATATTTATAGAGAAATACAAAGAGCCATGAATAGCTGAGACTTTCCTAAAAAAGAATAGTAACTTACTTTAACGTTCTAGTATTTAATACAATGCGGTATTGCCAAAAAGATAGACAGACCAGTGGAGCAGAAGAGAGCCTAGAAACAGACCCACACATGTATGGACACATGATGTATGACAGATGTGGTATTCCAAAGCAATGGGAAAAGGATGGACTTTTTCATTAAGGATGCTTGGACATCTGGACACCCATATGAAAAATTCCCAAGTAGATTACAGATGCGAGTATGAAAAATAAAAGGTAAAGATTCAAGTAGGTAATACAGCAAAATGTCTTCATGACCTCAGGTGGAGAAGAATTCTTTACCTAACATAAAAGGTACTAATTATAACAGGAAAGACTAATAAATTTGACTCTATTATAGACAGAAACTTCTGCTTATCAAATGACATCATTAAAACAATGGAAAAAGGAGCCCAATTAGAGGGGAAAAAGATCTGCTATAGATAAGTAGATAGAGAGATAGATAGATAGATAGATAGAACAAAGAACTTTTATCTAGAATATATAGACAATAAACCAATAAGAAAATCAACTAAATAGAAAAGATGCACAAAGCTTTAAACAAGTACTTCACACATACACAAAAATCCCAATGGCCAATTCATAGTACTGTGTACTCAACCTCACTGGTCTCAGGGAAATGCAACTTAAAACCACAAAAAGATAGCAATACATATCCTAAGATTTGCTAAACTGAAAAAAGTCTATTGACACCAAGTACTGGCAAGAATATAGTGCAATAGGAACATTCCTACAATGCCTGTAGGAAGAGTAACCAATACAACTGCTCAGGCATTGTTTGGCATTATCTATTAAATTAGAAGATGTACATATCCTATGACTCATTAATTCCACTTCTACATATGTAGCATAGAGAGATATATGCCAATATATACCTGGATAAATATATAAGATAGTAAATAACATTGTAAACAGCTCAAAACCAAAAACAACTCACAAGTCCATCAACAACAAAAATGGGGTGTATTCATTTAATAGAATACTATACAACAACAAAAATGAATCAATTATAGCCATATACAACAATAGGGATGAATCTTAACACTGAGCCAAAGACAAGAACAAAACATTATATAATGCAGAAGTGCATTTATATTAGTTCAAAAGAAGAGACTTATAAATACTTAGGGATCAAAACAATAAAGAAAAACAGAGAGGTGATTACCATAAATATCAGAATATTGACTACCTAATGGGCAAGGGAGAAGGCTATAATCTGGAAAGGGTAGGGAGGGAGCTTCAGGAGGCCTAGCAAAAATCTATTGTTTAATCAGGATGATGGTTACATGGATGATCACTCTACTATGAATCTCTAAACTGTAAATTCGTTTTACGAAGTTTTCTGTGCTTTATTTCATATAAAAACATTGTAAAATGCAATTCTTTCAAATATTCAAAATAAAATTCCAAACAAAACCAAAAGGAAACCAAGACTCATCAAAACTGTCCTATTACAATGAATTAAACAGGTACCACAAATGTCCAAAAGTATATTTTAAAATTAAATCGTATGAAATATAAGACAATTGTTCAAATGTTGGTACAAATTTGCACAGAGGAGACTGGCTTTTACATGGAACCCAAAGCCCTTTTGTTCAATCTGACCATGAAGAAAGAATAACATGTTCATTTAAAAACATATATTTATTAAGTGCTGTGGTAGGCTGGCTCTAAGAAAGCCTCCAAAGATTCCCACCTCAGAATTCACACCCTTGTGTAATTCCCTCTCTTTGTGTAGGCTGGACCCAAAGATTTGCTTCTAATGGAAAAAACAGAACACTTGTTGAGATGTAACTTTCAAGATTAATCTACAAAAAGCATGTGACTGCTGTCTTCAAAACCCTCTCTTGCTCCCTCTGAGGTAAGTCAGCTGCCACACAGTAAGTTATCCTATGGAGAAGCCCATGTGGTAAGAATATGGTATCTCTTTCCAACAGCCAACAAGTGAACTTGGAAGCATTCCTATCCCAGTCGAACCTTAAGATAACTGCTGCCCTGGCCAACATCTGGAGCGTAGCTTGGTGAGAAACCCTGAGCAAAGGCACTCAGTTACTCTGCACCAAGATTCCTGACACAATATATTAAATGATGTTTTTAAGCCATTAAATTTTAGGGTAACTTGTTACACAGCAATAGATAACTAATGAAAATGCCTACTATGTGCCTTGCACATTCCTTTCTCTTAATATTCAAAGGAGAGTCAAGGAAAAAAATAAATCACAAATAAAAATTAAATGTAGGATTCTAACAGCAAGATGTGACATTGGAACAAATACGTATGTTAAATCTGAAAAGCAGATTCTTAGTCTTGGTTTAGACTCATCATAACCGCAATTAAAAGTCAAGCATAAAATCACAAAGTTAATTTTCAAAGTCTGAATGTTAATCTTAGGAAAAAAAAAATCAGAAGCAGTAGTTTGTCTCCTGGTCAGTCTGTATTTTGCTTGAATAAGTTCAAGTATAAATTATACTACAGGAGATAAGACCTTTAACAACCATATTCACTTTGAGGATTAAACACACAAATATATACTTCATAATATATGCAAAAAAAATAACCACTCACTTCATTCTGTCTGTACTAAATCATGAGGTATTAATCAACTACATTTTCTAGACTGAAGTTTACTATTTCCAAATCTCTAGTGTACCTGACTCCAATCACGGAAAAATTTATGTAATTTAATCAAAGTAACTGGTAAGTTTTTAAGTCTGTTAACCTAGCTCCAAATTTTCGAAGTTTTAAAACTTTGTTAACCTAGCTCCTCAGAGTCCCTTGCGTAGTTAAACCTGAAATACTCAGAATCACTCAATTATGGATACACTAAAAACAAGAAAACCAAAATGTATTAATAACAGTATAATCATTGCATATTAAGAGGCACCAATATCCAGAAGTACTTGGAACCAGTATGTTTCTTGGTTAAATTGCCTACCATAAGAAAATATGATCCAAGAGAGAAAAGAAATCCATCATTCACAAGGATCTTATAAGATTCAAACTAAACTCAAGCTAAAAAATTCTAAAGCACAATTAACCCAGACATAATAACAAAAATATAGGAACACTGATACTAAGGGCCATATGATCAAAGGCAATATCATAGAAGGAGATATTGGAGGCCACCAGCCACCACATCAGAGAGAGGACAAATTAATATAACAAGGAAGAGCTATCGTTGGGAAACATTCTCCATTGATCTCTCCCATTTCTGCACATCTTTTGATAACTTTTGTTCCAAATTATCTTTTCAAGGATGTTTGTTTAGTGAACACCCTGGCAAGACAGAAATAGTGACTTCCTCCAGGAGAGAGGGCAGATTTGTTTTCTGATCAATAAAATAAAAATAGTGTCTCCCTGCAGGGCAAAGACTGAACAGATTTGCTAGTAGACCCCTTTAAAAGACTGGGGTATCCTAAGTTCAAGGTTCTTTGGTTGTAATATATATCCATTGTATATGCAGAATCTACCAAGGCCCATCTCTAAACCGCCCCTGAGGGACTTGCAGGTCACGAAGCTGATGCTGCCAGATATGCCATGAGTAATCAAGGCTTTATTTCCAACCCAGAAGTCTCATGTCTTCTGCCAGCATCTACGAAACTGTGGCGGGCTAACTTGTCAGCTTGCTAGTAAAAGTCCCAGAACGTTCATAGTTGTTTATTTTATAGTTATATGCTGCATCCTTCTTACCTGAGACAATTTCAAATCTAAATATATTGCAAGCATTAACAGACACTAGAGAAGTGTGAAAAACCTCAGAGGCTAATGAAAACCTTAAATAATTCAGATCATACATAGTGATCAGCCATTTCATTTAACCCCCCAGATATCCGTATGTTTGGACTGTTCACTTAACTGATTCATTATCAGATAATTTCCTATGTACCAAATCTCACTCGATGAGTTCAAAGACTAAGGTAAAAAGAACCACATAAAACTAATGCAAAACAATTTCACATTCTGTTTTGAAAGGAGAGAAGGTATGTACGGAATATAAAAAATTATCACTTTTCCAAAGAATTTGCTATAGCAAAGACGGTTGAGTGTACATACTGAATTAATAATTTTGTTTCCGTATGCTATAAAATGTTCAGCTTTGTTACTCAAAGTGTGGTCCACGGACCAATAGCATCATCACCTGGAGCTTGCTAGAAATGCAGATTATCAGGCTCAAACACACACCCTCTTAATCAGAACTTGGATTCTAAGAAGATCCTCAGGTGATTCTTATGCAAATTGAAGTTAAAGTACCCACCAAAATAATAAAATTAAAAATCAAGAAGAATATATAAAATTCATACTGAAGATAATTTTTAATAGACACTAAAACATTAAAATCACAACTGCTACCTCAGCAAAAGTTAAAGAAAAATACAATCATAAACCAGGTAAAGAACATTTAGCTATCAACACTAGCATAACACAGAAAAATCCAATCTGAACAAAGAAAAAGTTAAAAACAGACATCATGAATAGTCCAAAAAAAGGAGAAATATCAAACTAAGATAATGTAAAGTTCTGGCAATGCACACTTAAAGTACTTCATCAAAATAAGTTCTCATCTTTTTATTTTCAAAAATAATAAAGATGGCCTGGAACCTAACAAATATGGTTATATTTTTTTGAGTAAAAAATGTCCTAATTAGACAACTGAAAGTAAAAATGTAACAGTTGGGAATTTAAATATAAAACAGTTTTCAAAGTTATTTTAGCATGCTACCAAGAACACAGGATTTTGCCTTTCATTTTCTCGTATTTTATACTATTGTGAAATGACTGAGGAATCTTAAATGTTAAATTAGGACATTCTGTTATAAAATTATTAATAAAAAGTAATCTTTTAGTTATCCTGCATGACTTACACTTTCCAAGTTCTAAATAGGTAGCTATATTTTTACTTGTTTCCCCCCACCAAGATGTATTTTAATCATAGGAAAATTGTAACCCTCTCTACTTAAGACTTCATTATCTAAATTTTCCTACGTTTTCTTTTCAGGGTGAAAGTTAGACTGCCATTTGATAATTCCACTATCTATTCTTTATAGCTTTGAGGTAACATCATTATATTCACTCCTACAGAAAACTTTTTAGCACACCTCCAAAAAGGGATTTTTAAAACATCAAGTTGTAAACGTAAAAGAAGTTAAAATAACAAAGCTTAAAAAAAATAAAACTCCTGAAAACTCAAATGCTTTTAAATGTTTAAATAAAATTTTTAACCTGAAATGCCTTCACAAAAATGGGGAAAAAAATGGGAAGAGTCAACAACAGTAAATGACACATCACGTAAAATACACAAAATAATATACCTCTCTCTTATTTCTTCTTGCAACCTTGAGGAATTCCATAAGGATCTGTAGTTGGGCTGCATGTGATTCCTATAATAGAAAATTATAATTGCTCTTTTAAAAATATAACTTTGAGTTCAAAGTTTTCTTTAACACCACAGTATAATCAGTATGAAGCAACTTAATTCATCCATTTAAGTTAGTCTCATTTCTATTTAGTCAGTTTTCCACTTGCTAATTGGCATTTTTAAAAGCAAGCCATTTCCCCTAAAACTAACTTGAAAACAACAGGTGTTTTCAACTACATTTCTCATCGACCATGCAAAAAAAACTATTTATGGGAAATGGCAATTCTGTTATCTGTCCTGGCTTTCTCTTCCCCAACCAAACTAATAAAACATCAAGACAAAAACTGTAGTGGAGGGACTTCCCTGGGGGTACAGTGGTTAAGACTCTGTGCTTCCAATGCAGGGGGTGGGGGTTCAATTCCTGGTTGGGGCGCTAAGATCCCACATGTTGTGTGGTGTGGCCAAAAAAATTTTTTTTAATTTAAAAAACAAAAACACAGTGGAGCCAATGTAGTTTCTAGACACTGAAATCACTTTCCCCATAAGAATTTAACTTTCAGGGGAGTAAGAAGCATAATAAATAGGAAGAAATTCATGCTTTTCAGAAATCTAATTTACTATTTCTGGTCATTACTTACACAGATGTGAGAATTAATATATTTCTATGAAAGATTTCAGTCAAACTCAAAAATTTAAAAACAAAATTTTAATATTATCAAGTGGAGGGAGGGTAAATAATACACACTGGTAACTGAAACAAAGATGTAACAGATAAATGGTAATATAAGTTTAACATTTTTTGTTATCAAAAAATAAAATTACAGGGGAACTCCCCAGTGGTCCAATGGTTAGGACTCTGCCCTTTCAATGCTGAGGGAGTGGGTTCAATCCCTGTTAGGGGAACTAAGATCCTGCAAGCACAGCCAAAATAAATAAATAAAATAAAATAAAATTACAAAAAGATACCTTTTAGTATTAAAATTTACACAATGAACCAATGAATTTCAGCTACATCTGATAAATATACATAAAAAGAATATCAAAAGCTAAAAGTGGAATAACAATAAGACATGGTTTATGAACAACTACAATTCCAACTTTCCTATACATATTTTAGAAGAATAAAAAAGTCCAGTGGAGCATTTCTAAAACAAACAAAAATAAGAAAGATTAATAAAACTTTCGTTTACCTGGCTGTGCAACAGAATTATTTGAGGCATTTCTTAAAATAGACACTGGGATGGATTTTATATGATTCTGTTACTCTAGAAAAGATTCTAGGAATCTGTATGTTTATAGATTGATAAGAATAAGCCAGTCAAAATTTGAAGAGTCACTGAGATATTGCACATACTATAAAAAAGCACGGCCACTTTGGCTTGCAGGATCTTAGTTCCCTGACCAGGGAATGAACCCAGGCCCTCAGGAGTGAAAGCACAGAATCCTAACCACTGGACTGCCATAGAATTCCCCACTTCACTTTCAATGAACTGAAACTAGCTCAAGCAACAACTGAGCACCAACTCAGCTAAATTACTGATTAGACCAAAGAGGTCAGTCTCTTATCCTTGCTCCCTGACAAAGGAAAAGGCAAGACCATTCAGGAAGAAAGTATTAACTACTTTAGTCTCTGTACTGCTCTTGAATACAACTTTAAAATTACAAGACAGGGAAAGAAGTAGGAAAAGTCAAGAGAAAAAAACAGTCAAAATGGGACTCCCCTGGTGGCCCAGGGGTTGGGAATCCGCCTGCCAATGCAGGGGACATGGGTTCAAGCCCTAGTCCGGGAAGATCTCACATGCCGCAGAGCGGCTGGGCGCGTGTGCCACAACTGCTGAGCCTGTGCTCTGAAGCCCACGAGCCACAACTACTGAGCCTGCGTGCCACAACTACTGAAGCCCATGCGCCTAGAGGCCGTGCTCCGCAACAAGAGAAGCCACTGCAATGAGAAGCCCATGCACAACGAAGACCCAACACAGTCAAAAATAAAAAAAACCAAACAAACAAAAAAACAAACAGGCAAAAGAATGAAATTCACAGATGACACACTTGCTGGAATGAGCAAAAAAGACTTTAAAATATGTCTCTATATTATTAAAGAATTAATGGGGGGGTGGTGGTGGGATGAACTGGGAGATTGGGATTTACATATATACACTAATATGTATAAAATAGATAACTAATAAGAACCTGCTGGATAAAAAAATGAAATAAAAAAAGAATTGAGAAAATGGACAAAATGAGCAAAAAAAATGGAGAATCAGAAAAGAATTGAAAGAACAAAGTGTAACCTAGAAATGAAGAATAAAAAGTCTGAAATAAAAAAATAAAAATAAAAAAACTATGAATGAAGTTAGGAACAGATGGACAGAACAGAGGAAAGGAATAACGAACTCAAAGAAAGTTCAATATAAATTACTTAACCCAATTCAGAGAGAGAAAAAATAAAAACAGAGCATCAGAAATATGTGGGATAATATGAAACAATAAAACATATGACTGGAATCCTAAGGAAAAGGAGAGAGAGCACAGGGCTGAATAAATAATGGTTCACATGTTCAACAAACAGATCCTCCTGTTCTGTGAAACACAAGCAGGATAAATATTTTTTAAATGAAAGCTAGGAATATCACAGTCAAACTGAAAGCTAATGTCAAAAAGAACATCTTAAAAGCAGCTAAAAAGGATACACTAGGGGAAGAACATTAAGAATGACTGAAAATTTCATCAGAAACAAAGGAGCAAATAGAAAATGAAAATACGTCTTTGAAGCGTTAAAAGAAAACAAAAAAACCAGACTTCTATGCAGAACAAAACTATCAGCTATACAAGAAATAGTAAAGAAAATTACTCAGACAAAAGGGAAATGACTCAGATGGAACCTCAGATCTACAAGAGAAAATGGAGACAACTCAAAAGGGTAAATATTTTGATTTAAAAGGGTCTTTTTTTTTTCTTTTTTTGCATCATTTCTTCAAAAGACTATTAACTTTATTAAAAGCAAAAATAACTGGTGGGGTTTATAATATAATTTGAATCACAAAAGGCAGGAGCTTGGTAAATTGAAATACTATAAGGTCTTGTACTTTCCATAAAATGGTATATAGTTGACCCTTGAACAACACAGGTTTGAACTGCATGGGTCCACTTATACATGGATTTTTTTCGATAAATACTAACTGCAGTACTACATGATCCATAGCTGGTTGAACCCATGGATACTGAACCGTGGATATGGAGGGCTGATTATAAAGTTAGATGCGGATTTACAACTTTGCAGGGGTCAGCACGCCTAATAGCTGCATTGTTTAAGGGTCAACTGTATATTCAATGTCGACTGTGAATACAATGTCCTTGAAGTGGCATACTATAAACTCAAGGTTGACTGTGAAAAGTAAAAAAGGCATTTGTAATCTTTAGAGAAACCACTAGAAATACAATAATAAGCAATATGCGAAAAATAGAGAAGATGGTATACTAAAATGAAACCCTGGAAACTCAATGATCTCTAAAGAAAGCAAGAAAGGAGAAAGGGGAAATAAGGAATATATGGAAAAACAGAAAACAAATACCAGCATGGTAGACCTCAAACCTGACCACATTGATAATTATTATATATTACATTTAAATGAACTTAAGCATTTGAATTAATGAGCTTATTAGATTGCATTAAAAACTCAACTACATACAGTTAAGAGACACATCTTTAAAATATAAAAACAACAGAATGAAAGTAAAAGGGTACAGAAGAATATACCATAGAAACTCTAGTCATAACTAAGCTACTGAGGCTATATTAACATCAGAAAATATAAAAGCAGACTCCAGAACAAGGTATATTTCCAGCAATAAACATATACAATTCATAGTGACAAAGGGGATGATTCATCCAGAAGACATAACAATCCTAAACATGTAGGCACCTAATAACGGGCTTCAAAATACATGAAGTAAAAATCATAGAAATCCATGAAAAATAAACAATCAAAAATTGTATTTTTAACATACCCCAATCAATAATTGATGGAGCAAGGAGAAAATAAATTTTTGAATAATATTAACAAACTCTACATTTATAAAGCACAGCAAATAACACATTGCTTTTATATGAAGGTGAACATTTAACAAAACAGACCATATAGTGAGCCATAAAAAAAAATCACAATAAATTTCAATGGACCAAAAGCAAACAAATTGAAGTTACTGGCTAAAATGCAATGAGAAAGATAGAATTCCTACTTTAAACAACAAAACAGCAGGCTAGTTATATGAATGGATGAATTTCAGACAAAGGACCAGAAATAATACATTATCCCAGGAGCTAGGTGGAAAAACTTCGAAATACACAGGCATCAGGTAGAACACTCAATGAGACTGCCAAAGATCGATTCTAGTTCTACCTAACAAAGCTTAAAAAACAAGCTTCAAGAGAATCAAACTATTTCAAAAATACTTAACTACATGCCAGAACTAAGTTTAGAAATGTGTAAAGGAATACAAAAATAACAACACTAAACAAGGTAAAATGTACAATTTCTGGCATCCAATCAAAAGATTAATAAGCATGCAAATAAGGAAAATACGGCCCAAAATAAGGCGAAAAAATCCATGAATAAAAACAGATGCAGCAATCACACAAATAATAAAATAAGCAAATACAGCCATAAAAAAGTTACTATAACTACCTATATGTGTTCTCCAAGTTAAGGAGAGACAAAAGATTATAGAAAAAAGTAGTGAACTTGACAACATCAATAGAAACTATCCAAAATGAACTAGACAGGGGAAAAAGATAAAACATAAATAAGAACAGCTGTTTATGCATGAGCTGTGGTATAACTTCAACCAACCTAACAGATGTGTAATTGGAGTTCCCAAAGTGGAAAAGGTGACAAAAAAATATTTGAAGAAATAATGACCAAAAATTTTCCAAATATTATGGAAACTATAATCCCACCAATCCAAGAATCTCAAAGAACCCCACGAACAAGAAACATGGCGGGGGGGGGGGGGGGAATCTATACCAAGGTATATCAAAGTCAAAATACTTCAAACCACAAAAAGAACATTTTAAACTGAGAGAAATACATTTCATTCTGAGGATAAAGACTTCTCATCTGAAACAATGCAAGACAATGGACAATGGAGCAACATCTTTAAAATACTGAAAGAGAAAAAGTAAATCTAGAATTCTATACTCATTTGGAACTGCCTTTCAGGCATAAAGGGTAAATAAAGACTTTGTCAGATATAGAAGGTGAAAGATTCATCACCAGCAGATCTACACTAAAGAAATGATAAAAGCTGTCCTTCAGGCAGAAGGAAAAATACAGATGGAATTCAAAAGAATGAATGGGGACTTCCCTGGTGGCAGAGTGGTTAAGAATCCGCCTGCCAATGCAGGGGACACGGGTTCGATCCCTGGTCCAGGAAGATCCCACATGCCGCAGAGCAACTAAGCCCATGCGCCACAACTACTGAAGCCTGCATGCCTACAGCCCATACTTGACAACAAGAGAAGCCATTGCAACGAGGAGCCCACGCGCCACAAAGAAGAGGAGCCCACGTTCAACTAGAGAAAGCCCGCGCACAACAACGAAGACCCAACACAGCCCAAAATAAATAAATAGTAGATTAGTAAATAAATAAATTTATTTTTAAAAAACACACACATGAAAGAATGAATGAAAGAGTGACCGGAAAACAAGACAATGAAGTACACCAGAAATGATAAATATATGTATATATAGAACTTTTAAAAAATCTCCATAAAACATAATTTATTGTTTAAACCAAAATTAATAATGATTTATGTGGGGGGGGTTATAACATAAAGAAGTAAAACATTTGACAAAAAATAGTACAAAGGTTGAGATAGAAGAAATGGAAGTATATTGTTGTAAGGTTCTTATAATACTGATGAAGTAAGGTAATATTACTCAAAAGTACAATGTAATAGCAATTATATTAAAATCCCAAAAGCAACCACTAAGAAACCGAACAAAATGTTCTATCTGACAAGCCAACGAGACAAATAAAATGAAATCATGAAAAATACTCAATCTAAAATCATATAAATCAGTCTGACCACAATACAATTCAACTAGAATTCAATTACCAAAATAGCATTTGGCAAAGTAGCAATATCCAAAATACAGACACACACACACACACACAAACACACTTCTAACAAATCAATAAGAAAAAAGAAACAATCTATTAGGAAAATGGGTATAGGCTATGAATAGGCAATTCATCAAATAAGAAACCAAGATAGACAAACAAATGAAGAAATTCTCTTTGCTAGTAATCACAGAAATACAAAAAATACAAAATGACAAAACAAAACACACACATACACGCACACAAACACAAGCATCTGACAACTATCAGACTGGCAGAAACTAAAAAAAAAATACCAAGGGTTGATATGGTACAAACCCACAGAAGAGCAATATGGCAATATTTAATATGGTTAAAATGGGCATTCAAACCCTATGAAAAGCAATTCCACTCCTTAAATCACTAAGTATATATATATGAGCACAAGGAGACATGAATAACGATACTAAATGCAGTACTGACACTCATAATTATGAATTCAGAACAACTTAAATGCCCATCAACAGGGGAATAGAAATGTTCATGCAATGGATTACTATAGAGAAGTGAAAATAATTAATCTAGATCTATATTTATCAGCAGGAACCTCAAAAAGTAAACAGAAACGCATAGGTCAAAAAGATAACTACAGTTTGAAACTCTTTATATAAACTTCTAAATCATACAAACAATACTTTATGTACGGTTGTAGATACAAGTATATGTTTAATAAAAGCTTATACACGCTTGAGAAGGATCCTTGCCAACTTCATATGGTGGTTACTCTGGGAGAATGGAATGAGATGAGAGGGTTTTAAGAATAAAAAAGTATTTAATTCTCAAAAGGCAGACCTAAGACAAATATGGTAAAGTGTTACTATTTATAAAAACTGAAAGAAGGTAAGTCAAGAGTCTCATTATTTTCTGTACTTTTCTGTATGTTAGAAATATTCATCAAGTTAAATAATAATGCAAAGTAAAACAGGAAAACAATAATGAAAAATGTTATAATACCTATGACAGGAAGTTTGCTTCTGAACTGGCTCCCTCATCAAAAAATAACAGAAAAGACCTGAGTTCTAAAACTAAGATACCTGTACTTCTTCAATTCTAAGACAGAGACAAAAAGCATGCAAAGATTAATGTTGACACGTCAAACGGGGAATAAGGTTAACAGCTCTCATATTCAGTATGTAAACTTATCTATCTTCAGTAAATAGCCCATACACACCCTTAAGTGAGCCTGTGGTGCAATAGTCCAGAAAGTCTCTCTTTTACCACCACCACGGAAAAAAAATTCTAGTGTTCTCTTAAGGTGCAAAAGGGAGAATCATTTGCTATGAGTTGTACAGGAAGGGATAAGAGAATCCAACTGCTTCTTAATCAGATTCTCAACAAATCATCCTGTTTTCAGCCTTTACTGTGTGAGCTATCTCATGCTCCCAATTCCAAGGCCTTTGTTCCACAATATAAATAGGGTTCATCCCTAGCTCTTCCCCACTGCTGGCTCAGCTTTCTCAGATCTCCTAATCTATTACTTTTCATCCATTGCTGCCATTGTCTCGTCTCCCATTCTTTTGCCTTTTAAAAGGCCCTTTACTGTCATTTTATTTTATTTTTAACATCTTTATTGGAGTATAACTGCTTTACAATGGTGTGTTAGTTTCTGCTTTATAACAAAGTGAATCAGTTATACATATACATATATCATGATATCTCTTCCCTCTTGCATCTCCCTCCCTCCCAGCTTCCCTATCCCACCCCTCTAGATGGTCACAAGTCACCAAGCTGATCTCGTGTGCTAGGCTGCTATTTCCGACTAGCTATCGGTTTTACATTTGGTAGTGTATATATGTCCATGCCACTCTCTCACTTTGTCCAAGCTTACCCTTCCCCCTCCCCGTGTCCTCAAGTCCATTCTCTAGTAGGTCTGCATCTTTATTCCCATCTTGCCCCTAGGTTCTTCATGAGCATTTTTTTTTTTTTTTTTTTTTTAGATTCCATATATATGTGTTAGCATACGGTATTAGATTTTCTCTTTCTGACTTACTTCACTCTGTATGACAGACTCCAGGTCCATCCACCTCACTACAAACAACTCAATTTCATTTCTTTTCATGGCTGAGTAATATTCCATTGTATATATGTGCCACATCTTCTTCATCCATTCATCTGTCGATGGACACTTAGGTTGCTTCCATATCCTGGCTATTGTAAATAGAGCTGCAATGAACATTGTGGTACATGACTCTTTTTTGAATTATGGTTTTCTCAGGGTATATGCCCAGAAGTGGGACTCCTGGGTCGTATGGTAGTTCTATTTTTAGTTTTTTAAGGAACCTCCATACTGTTCCCCATACTGGCTGTATCAATTTACATTCCCACCAACAGTGCAAAAGGGTTCCCTTTTCTCCACACCCTCTCCAGCATTTGTTGTTTGTACATTTTTTTGATGATGGCCATTCTGACCAGTGTGAGATGATATCTCATTGTAGTTTTGATTTGCATTTCTCTAATGATTAATGATGTTGACCATTCTTTCATGTGTTTGTTGGCAATCTGTATATCTTCTTTGGAGAAATGTCTATTTACATCTTCTGCCCATTCCATTTTTGGACTGGGTTGTTTTTTTGATATTGAGCTGCATAAGCTGCTTGTAAATTTTGGAGATTAATCCTTTGTCAGCTGCTTCATTTACAAATATATTCTCCAATTCTGAAGGTTGTCTTTTCATCTTGTTTATGGTTTCCTTTGCTGTGCAAAAGCTTTTACGTTTCATTAGATCCCGTTTGTTTATTTTTGTTTTTATTTTCATTTCTTTAGGAGGTGGGTCAAAAAGGATCTTGCTGTGATTTATGTCATAGAGTGTTCTGCTTATGTTTTCCTCTGAGAGTTTGATAGTGTCTCTCTGGCCTTACATTTAGGTCTTTAATCCATTTTGAGTTTATTTTTGTGTACGGTGTTAGGCAGTGTTCTAATTTCATTCTTTTACATATAGCTGTCCAGTTTTCCCAGCACCACTTATCGAAGAGGCTGTCTTTTATCCATTGTATATTCGTGCCTCCTTTATCAAAGATAAGGTGACCATATGTGCATGGGTATATCTCTGGGCTCTTTATCCTGTTCCATTGATCTATATTTCAGTTACTGTTCCAGTACCATACTGTCTTGATTACTGTAGCTTTGTAGTATAGTCTGAAGTCTGGGAGCCTGATTCCTCCAACTCCGTTTTTCTTTCTCAAGATTGCTTTGGCTATTCGGGGTCTTTTGTGTTTCCATACAAATTGTGAAATTTTTTGTCCTAGTTCTGTGAAAAATGCCAGTGGTAATTTGATAGGGATTGCACTGAACCTGTAGATTGCTTTAGGTAGTATAGTCATTTTCACAATGTTGATTCTTCCAATCCAAGAACACAGTATACCTCTCCACCTATTTGTATCATCTTTAATTTCTTTCATCAGTGTCTTATAATTTTCTGCATACAGGTCTTTTGTCTCCTTAGGTAGGTTTATTCCCAGGTATTTTATTCTTTTTGTTGCAATGGTAAATGGGAGTATTTTCTTAATTTCACTTTCAGATTTTTCATCATTAGTGTATAGGAATGCAAGAGATTTCTGTGCATTAATTTTGTATCCCGTTACTTTACCAAATTCATTCACTAGCTCCAGTAGTTTTCTGGTAGCATCTTTAGGATTCTCTATGTATAGTGTCATGTCATCTGCAAACAGTGACAGCTTTACTTCTTCTTTTCTGATTTGGATTCCTTTTCTTTCTTTTTCTTCCCTGATTGCTGTGGCTAAGACTTCCAAAACTATGTTAAATAATAGTGCTGAGAGTGGTCAACCTTGTCTTGTTCCTGATCTTAGTGGAAGTGGTTTCAGTTTTTCACCATTGAGGACGATGTTGGCTGTGGGATTGTCATATATGGCCTTCATTATGTTGAGGTAAGTCCCCTCTATGCCCACTTTCCAGAGGGTTTTTGTCATAAATGGGTGTTGAATTTTGTCAAAACCTTTCTCTGCATCTATTGAGATGCTCATATATTTTTTCTCCTTCAATTTGTTAATATGGTGTATCACATTGATTGATTTCTGTATAATGAAGAATCCTTGCATTCCTGGGATAAACCCCACTTGATCATGATGTATGATCCTTTTAATGTGCTGTAGGATTCTGTTTGCTAGTATTTTGTTGAGGATTTCTGCATCTATTTTCAACAGTGATATTGGCCTGTACTTTTCTTTCTTTGTGACATCTTTGTGTGGTTTTGGTATCAGGGCGATGGTGGCCTCGTAGAATGAGTTTGAGAGTGTTTCTCCCTCTGCTATATTTTGGAAGAATTTGAGAAGGATAGGTGTTAGCTCTTCTCTAAATGTTTGATAGAATTCACCTGTGAAGCCATCTGGTCCTGGGCTTTTGTTTGTAGAAAGATTTTTAATCACAGTTTCAATTTCAGTGCTTATGATTGGTTTGTTCATATTTTCTATTTCTTCCTGGTTCAGTCTCGGAAGGTTGTGCATTTCTAAGAATTTGTCCATTTCTTCCAGGATGTCCATTTTATTGGCATATAGTTGCTTGTAGTAATCTCTCATGATCCTTTGTATTTCCGCAGTGTCAGTTGTTACTTCCTCGTTTTCATTTCTAATTCTACTGATGTGAGTCTTCTCCCTTTTTTTCTTGATGAGTTTGGCTAATGGTTTATCAACTTTGTTTATATTCTCAAAGAACCAGCTTTTAGTTTTATTGATCTTTGCTATCGTTTTTTTCATTTCTTTTTCATTTTTTTCTGATCTGATCTTTATGATTTTTTCTTCTGCTAACTTTGGGGCTTTTCTGTTCTTTCTCTAATTTCTTTAGCTATAAGGTTAGGTTGTTTATTTGAGATGTTTCTTTTTTCTTAAGGTAGGATTGTATTGCTATAAACTTCCCTCTTAGAACTGCTTTTGCTGCCTCCTGTAGGTTTTGGGTCGTCGTGGTTTCATTGTCATTTGTTTCTAGGTATTTTTGGATTTCCTCTTTGATTTATTCAGTGATCTCTTGGTTATTAAGTAGTGGATTGTTTAGCCTCCATGTGTTTTCACTTTTTACAGATTTTTTTCCTGTAATTGATATCTAGTCTCATAGCCTTGTGGTCAGAAAAGATACTGGATACGACTTCAGTTTTCTTACATTTACCAAGGCTTGATTTGTGACCAAAGATATGATCTATCCTGGAGAATGTTCCATGAGCACTTGAGAAGAAAGTGTATTCTGTTGTTTTTGGATGGAATGTCCTATAAATTTCAATTAAGTCCATCTTGTTTAATGTATCATTTAAAGCTTGTGTTTCCTTGTTTACTTTCATTTCGGATCATCTGTCCATTGGTGAAAGTGGGGTGTTAAAGTCCCCTACTATGATTGTGTTACTGTTGATTTCCCCTTTTATGGCTGTTAGCATTTGCCTTATGTATTGAGGTGCTCCTATGTTGGGTGCATAAATATTTACAGTTGTTCTATCTTCTTGGATTGATCCCTTGATCATTATGTAGTGTCCTTCTTTACCTGTTGGAATACTCTTTGTTTTAAAGTCTATTTTGTATGATATGAGATTTGCTACTCCAGCTTTCTTTTGATTTGTGTTTACATGGAATATCTTTATCCATCCCCTCACTTTCAGTCTGTATGTGTCCCTCGGTCTGAAGTTGGTCTCTTGTAGACAGCATATATATAGGTCTTCTTTTTGTATCCATTCAGCCAGTCTATGTCTTTTGGTTAGAGCATTTAATCCATTTACATTTAAGGTAATTATTAATATGTATGTTCCTATTACATTTTCTTAATTGTTTTGGGTTTGTTATTGTAGGTCTTTTCCTTCCCTTGTGTTTCCTGCCTAGAGAAGTTCCTTTAGCATTTGTTGTAGAGCTGGTTTGGTGGTACTGAAGTTTCTTAGCTTTTCCTTGTCTGTAAAGGTTTTAATTTTTCCGTCAAATGAATGAGATCCTTGCTGGGTAGAGTAATCTTGGTTGTAGGTTTTTCCATTTCATCACTTTAGATATGTCCTGCCACTCCCTTCTGGCTTGCAGAGTGTCTGCTGAAACATCAGCTGTTAACCTTATGAGGATTCCCTTGTATATTATTTGTGGTTTTTCCCTTGCTGCTTTTAATATTTTTTCTTTGTATTTAATTTTTGATAGTTTGATTAATATGTGCCTTGGCGTGTTTCTCCTTGGATTTATCCTGTATGGGACTCTCTGTGCTTCCTTGACTTGATTAACTATTTCCTTTCCCATATTAGGGAAGTTTTCAATTCTAATCTCTACAAATATTTTCTCAGTCCCTTTCTTTTTCTCTTCTTCTCCTGGGACCCCTATAATTCAATTGTTGGTGCATTTAATGTTATCCCAGAGGTCTCTGAGACTGTCCTCAATTCTTTTTATTCTTTTTTCTTTATTCTGCTCAGCAGTAGTTACTTCCACTATTTTATCTTCAAGGTCACTTATCCGTTCTTCTTCCTCAGTTATTCTGCTAGTGATTCCTTCTAGAGAATTTTTAATTTCATTCATTGTGTTGTTCACCATTGTTTGTTTGCTCTTTAGTTCTTCTAGGTCCTTGTTAAACGTTTCTTGTATTTCCTCCATTCTATTTCCAAGATTTTGGATCATCTTTTCTACCATTATTCTGAATTATTTTTCAGGTAGACTGCTTATTTCCTCTTCATTTGTTAGGTCTCATGGGTTTTTTCCTTGCTCCTTCATCTGCTGTGTATTTCTGTCTTCTCATTTTGCTTAACTTACTGTGTTTGTGGTCTCCTTTTCACAGGCTGCAGGTTCATAGTTCCCATTGTTTTTGGTGTCTGCCGCCAGTGGCTAAGGTTGGTTCAGTGGGTTGTGTAGGCTTCCTGGTGGAGGGGACTAGTGCCTGTGTTCTGGAGGATGAGGCTGGATCTTGTCTTTCTGGTGGGCAGGTCCGCGTCCGATGGTGTGTTTTGGGGTGTCTGTGACCTTATTATAATTTTAGGCAGCCTCTCTGCTAATGGGTGTGGCTGTGTTCCTGTCTTGCTAGTTGTTTGGCATAGGGTGTGCAGCACTGTATCTTGCTGGTTGTTGAGTGGAGCTGGGTCTTGACGTTGAGATTGAGATCTCTGGGAGATTTTTGCTGTTTGATATTACATGGAGCTGGGAGGTCTCTGGTGGACCAATGTCTTAAACTTGGCTCTCCCACCTCAGAGGCACAGCCCTGACACCTGGCTGGAGCACCAAGATCCTGTCACCCACACGGCTCAGATTAAAAGGGAGAAAAAAAGAAAGAAAGTTGATGAAATGAAATAAAATAAAATAAAATAAAATGAAATAAAATAAGATAAAATAGTTCTTAAAATAAAAAATAATTATCAAAAAAAATTTAACAAGTAATAAAAAAAAGAAAGAAAGAAGGAAGAGAGCAACCAAACCAAAAAACGAATCCACCAATGATAACAAGTGCTAAAAACTATACTTAAAAAAAAAAAAACGGACAGACAGAACCTTAGGACAAATGGTAAAAGCAAAGCTATACAGACAAAATCACACACAGAAGCATACACATACACACTCACAAAAATATATATATATATATAGTTGCTCCCAAAGTCCACCTCCTCAGTTTGGAATGATTCGTTGTCTATTCAGGTATTCCACAAATGCAGGGTACATCAAGTTGATTGTGGAGATTTAATCCTCTGCTCCTGAGGCTGCTGGGAAAAATTTCCCTTTCTCTTCTTTGTTTGCACAGCACCTGGGGTTCAGCTTTGGATTTGGCCCCGCCTCTGTGTGTAGGTCACCTGAGAGTGTCTGTTCCCCGCTCAGACAGGACGGGGTTAAAGGAGCAGCTGATTCGGGGGCTCTGGCTCACTCAGGCCAGGGGGAGAGAGGGGTATGGAATGCGGGGCGAGCCTGCGGCGGCAGAGGCCAGCATGATGTTGCACCAGCGTGAGGCGCACCGTGTGTTCTCCCAGGGAAGTTGTCCCTGGATCACGGGAGCCTGGCAGTGGCGGGCTGCACAGGCCCCCACGAGGGGAGGTGTGGATAGTGACCTGTGCTTGCACACAGGCTTCTTGGGGGCTGCATCAGCAGCCTTAACATCTCATGCCCTTCTCTGGTGTCCGCACTGATAGCCGCAGCTCGCACATGTCTCTGGAGCTCGTTTAAGTGGCGCTATTAATCCCTTCTCCTCGCGTACCAGGAAACCAAAAGGCAAGAAAAAGTCTCTTGCCTCTTAGGCAGTTCCAGACCTTTTCCCGGACTCCCTCCCGGCTAGCTGTGGCACACTAGCCCCCTTCAGGCTGTGTTCACGCAGCCAACACCAGTCCTCTCCCTTGGATCCGACTGAAGCCGGAGCCTCAGCTCCCAACTCCCACCCGTCCTGGCGGGTGAGCAGACCAGCCTCTCGGGCTGGTGAGTGCTGGTTGGCACCGATCCTCTGTGCAGGAATCTCTCTGATTTGCCCTCCGCACCCCTGTTGCTGTGCTCTCCTCTGTGGCTTCGAAGCTTCCCTCCTCTACCACCCGCAGTCTCTGCCCGCGAAGGGGCTTCCTAGTATGTGGAAACCTTTCCTCCTTCACAGCTCCCTCCCACTGCTGCAGGTCCCGTCCCTATTCTTTTGTCTCTGTCTCTTCTTTTTTCTTTTGCCCTACCCAGGTACGTGGGGAGTTTTTTGCCTTTTGGGAGGTCTGAGGTATTCTGCCAGCGTTCAGTAGGTGTTCTGTAGGAGTTGTTCCACATGTAGATGTATTTCTGATGTATTTGTGGGGAGGAAGGTGATCTCCACATCTTACTCTTCCACCATCTTGAAGCTCCTCTCTACTGTCATTTTAATAGCACTAAGGGAGTAAGATAACTACATGTGTTTGTTCAGTCTATCATAGAGAAGTATTTTTATATCACTTATCACTATGTGAAAATATTTACTTTAGTTTATCTCCTCAGCTACTCCACCCTATCCCCCCCAACACACACACACACATAGCAGAATCCCATCTTTTCCACTACCCTTAACACAACATCTTGCACACAGTAGATGCTAATAGAAAACTATGTTTAAAATCATAGGAGAGTCTTGGCAACAATTTTTGGGATATGACACCTAAAGCAAAAGCAAAAAAATCAAAAATAAACAAGTATGACTATATCAAACTTACAAGCTTCTGCACAACCAAAGAAATGATTAACAAAATGAAAATGCGACCAATGGAGTGGGAGAAAATATTTGCAGATCATATATCTGATAAGAGGTTAATATCCAAAATACTGTATATATAGAATTCATATAATTCAATAGCAAAAAAACCCCCAAATAATCCAATTTAAAAATGGGCAAAGGATTTTCCAAATAAGATATTCAAATTATCAACAGGTACATGAAAAGGTGTTCAACCTCACAAATCATTAGGGAAATACAAATCAAAACCATAAGGAGACATCACCTCACACAGGTCACAATGGCCACCATAAAAAGACAAGAAAGAACAAATGCTGGTGAGGATGTGGAGAAAAGGAAACCCTTGTGCACTGCTGGTGGGAATGTAAGTCGGTATAGCCACTATGGAAAATAGTATGGAGGTTCCTAAAAAAATTAAAAATAAAACTACCATATGATCCAACAATCCCATTTCTGGGTATATATCCAAAGGAAATTAAATTGCTATGTCATAGAAATATCTGCACCCTCATGTTCATGCAGCATTATTTACAATTGCCAAGATATGCTAATAAACTAAGTGTCCATCAATGCATGATTGGATAAAGATGTGGTATATATACAATGGAATACTATACAGCCATAAAAAAGAAGGAAATCCTGCCACTTGCGACAACATGGATGGACTTTATGAGCAGTATAAATGAAATAAGTCAGAAAGAGAGACAAACACTGTATGATCTCACTTACATGTGGAATCTTAAAAGAAGAAAACATAAAAACTAAAAACACCAAGCTCACAGAAAAAGATCAGATTTGTGGTTACTAGGAGCAGGTGATGGGGGAATTGAATGAAGGTTAAAAAGCACAAACTTCCAGTTTTAAGATAAATAAGTACTGAGGATATGACATACAACATGATGACTATAGTTAACACTACTGGAAGGTATATTTGAAAGTTGCTAAGAGAGTAAATCCTAAAAGTTCTCATCACAAGGAAAAAAACTTTTTCTTCCTCTTTTTTCTTGTATCTATATGAGACAATATATGTTAACTAAATTTACTGTGGTAATCTTTTACAATATATGCATCAAGTCATTATGCTGTATACCTTAAACTTACACAGTGCTATACATCAATTACATCTCAACAAAACTGAAAGAAAAAAATAAATGAAAGATAAAGTCCCCCCCACGCCCCCCTCCAAAAACACAGGAGAAATTCCCACCACAAAAAAGACACAGCATGGGAGACTCATTTTGGTCAGCTCAGCCTCACCTACTCCTTTCTCCTACTAAGAGATTCCCATTCTATTAAGTGGTATCCAGATCCAAGCTGTGTTATTCAGAATCTATCCAGAGAATTTTTAAAAATCAAGCTACAAAGCTCTTTTTCTTCTTTGATCAAAAAATATAAATATAAATGAGGAAGTACAGGTGACCACATTATCCACCATGTAATAAAAATCTGAGAAAAGAAAATCAGACCTGTCCTAAAGAAACAGTCATGAAAAGTAAAAAAGAAAAACTCCCAACAACATTCAAGTGTCTGATTTCATTTCCATATAGTCTCCAGAGAAGTGATGGTTCCAATCTTCCCGACATTTGGTTGTTAAGCTCTTCCTTTTTATGTGTGTGAGCTACTCAGTCCCTTATTCTGTCCATTTATATCCCCTTTTTGTTTAAGCTAGGTCAGGGTGGGTATTTGCTTGTGCTAAGGTATATATTCTTTATAATGAAGCATACTCAATTCCTAACGAACACATGCAAATTCCCATTTTATATTGTTTACATTTATTTACCAGAAATAAATGCAATTTTTCATTTATTTAGATTCCATTACATGAAACAGGATATAATTTCGTTCCAGTTCCCATCTTTCTAAATGCCCTTAGTTAAGCCACACACTGCTGCTACTGCCAATCGACACCTGCTGGAAGGATTTTATGTAGATAGAAATAATCACTGTTTTCTCCTCCAAATCCCATATGTGAAGAGGGGAAGATTCACTAGAAGAAAAAATAACCAATATAATTGTTCCCTATTAAAATGAAACTGTACTTTCTCATGATCTTAACATTCAGCTTTTGTTAATATAAACTGGCCATTGCAAGTAAGTTGTATTATAAGGAATTTGTTCTTTCTTTGAATTGAAAAAGGGGAACCTGTTAGAAGTAGTAGCTTGCAGATGTTTCTTGTTGAATAAAACTGGATGGACTGAGTAACACTACCCTATTATTTTTAAACATTTCTAGATCTTTTTCAATGCAACTGAAAGAGCACCATTTAAAACAAAATTTTTTAAAGTTCAGGGGCCACTTACTGCTTCCAGTTGTTTCTTCTTCTGCACTAGTAACTCCAACATGAGGTTGACATTGGCCAAATCAAGATTATCTTGGTCAGTTCCCAACAAATCCTGAAATATTTGCCACCTGTGGCCATTCTAAAAACAAAGAAAAGAAGAAACACGACTTCCTAAGACAATTGTTTTAGAGAGTCAAAAATAAATGTTTGCTACTTCCTTATATGTTTATTAGATAACATATCAAAAATAAACTATAACATTCCAACCTATTCCTTCCCAGCTAGTGTGTCCCCAATGCCTTCTAATTATAATTTAATCACTATTTCTCCCTTAAATAAATTTAAACAATGGATATGAAAGGCATATTTAAGACATGTTAAGTCAGCATCTCTAAAGGTATAATTCTCTTCAAAATAAGTGCCTGGATTTTAATTACTTGTCTAACCATATTTTCAACTTTGTATTTGGTAAGGAATTAATTTAATAAGCTCATTTGCTTCAATAATTTGGGCTAATCCTCTTAAACTGAGAGTCTTTTTTTTCAAATTACCACCCATAGTTTCACCCTGCCATATAATTCTTCAAATGTCATGTATTACAAGCAAACTCTGACTCAATGTAATCCCACCAGACCTTTCAAAAGATAAGAGTAAATTTTAGACAATGCAAGTAAGGAAGTTCTTTATTGAATAGAATCTTAAATCTCCTTTAAGAAAAATCAATAATACCTAATTAATATTAAACCATAAAAACAACAAATTGAGATTTATTAAAAACAGTAATAATTAAAAATAGTAATAAGAGTTGAAACATACGGTGCTACTCACTGAGTGGTCCAATTTGAACCTCTTTTCCTCAAATCTTTGCTTCTGTTTGAGAATGAGCTCATTCACTGAAAACAGAAACAAAACAAAAAGCACACATAATCTATATTTTTATTAAATGTATCGTCCAATTGTTCTATTTAGATGGATTCTATTTAACTTTAAAAAGTCCCAAACCTTAAATAATGCTAAGCAGAAAATGCTAAGTTTTTATTTTATTTCAAATTAGAAACAGTTTTGCCGCAGCTACTACTATTACAACTACTACTATTATTACCACTACCATTACTACAAGAGGAGAATTCTTCAGAATATGTACTTTCTCTTACGTGTCTCGATGATGACACTATCAGCACTTGGAGAAAGACAAGTCTTCACCGTATGAGACTCCCATGCTCTACAGGGTAACTGGCCAATTCTATGAGGTAGGCACTAAAGATTTTTATTTGTTGTTCTTTTTGTTTATGACTTTTCTATAAATATCATGGCAAACACTGTCAGTTACTTATCCATAAACCATTCTAACCTTTTTTAAAAATAAGAATATGATTTTTTTCCAAATGTCAGAATGCCAACTGTCACATACTTTCAGAGAGGCTAGATCCCTCACTGGCCCCAATGGTATGAATCTTGACTAACCTAAGCCAATCTAGTCATATACTCTTGCCAGCAATTGATGGAGGGTAAACTATGTGACCTAGTTTTGACCAACGAAAGGTATGCTGTCTTTCAGAAGAGAAGGATAGAAGAAAAACAAGTTATTTTTCTCCCTTCATTAAGGGATGATATCTGGAACTGCTTAAAGCCATCTTGCAATCTTGAGGGGAGCTAGCCAAAGGATCAACACATCTGCTGGAGACGGAAGGTCAGAAAGATGGAAAGAACTTGATAATATC
Organism: Balaenoptera borealis; assembly: GCF_965194805.1. NCBI lineage: Eukaryota > Metazoa > Chordata > Mammalia > Artiodactyla > Balaenopteridae > Balaenoptera > Balaenoptera borealis. Next base: position 54,870,065 of record NC_138860.1, on the reverse strand, counting down.
ACTAAGATACCAACTTAACTAATTCTAAAAATTCTTTCTGTATAAATCAATACATTTTCCTTAATGTTCAAGCCACTTTTAATTGGATTCTTTTGTTTTTAACACCCAACTGATAAAAAAAAAAACTGATAAAGAAAAGGACAACTAGCACTAAGCTTGTCACCTTATTAGCCTTTAATTTATAGACATTATCCTGTGGGTTATTCCTCACATTTTAGAGATGAGGAAATATTAGAAAGAGCATAAGGAAGTTACTCATGGTGACATACAATACAAGACAGAGCTGGGAAACAAACCCAACTATCTAATACTTCCCACTATACCACAATCTACTACAAATATTTTCAAACAAATCAGAGAGGTTCCAGGGCCACACTAGGAGCCAAGCTTTAAAGATAAGTAAGACTCAACCTAACTAAGACTTAATCCAAGACTCAAGCAACTCAGAGTAGGAAGACAAATATATGTGATGCAGCAGTTATAATATGATAATCAGTACTATCATTGAAATAGATTTAAAAAGAACAAAGGACAAGGATCAATTAAAATATTAACAAGCAGGCTTCACACAGAAGGTGACATTAGAACTGGGCCATAACAGGCACACAGGGACTTACTGAACAGGAAGAGAAGTGGAAAAGAACTCACATTAAGGGTGTGTAGGGGGAATTCCCTGGCGGCCCAATGGTTAAGACTCAGCGCTTTCACTGCCATGGGCCTGGGTTCAATCCCTAGTCGGGGAACTAAGATTCCGCCGCCAAAAAAAGGGTGTGTGTGTGGAGGGGGTAAAGTCATAAAACAGCAGGAGATAAGATGATTTAAAATCAATATAGCTGAAACACAGGGTCAGAGTGATTTTGTCAACGATTAACGGGGGCTAAGAACTAAGGCTGGAACTGTAGACAGATCAGAGCCTGATTCTGAAGAGCCTGTTATATCACAAGCAGTTATTATTATAATCCAGGGAAGATAAAGGAGAGAACTTGAAATAACGTAGTGGGAATAAAGAGGAGTATGTGAATAAGAATTTAATGTTTCAGTTATAGAATTAGCTTTTTAAATAAAAATTGTAACTTAAATAATTGTAATACTTAAATATGTGCACCACATTGGATTTTACCAAGAAATCTCATGTACCACTGAACGTGAATATTCTATATCCATAATTATAATTCTCTGGATCCTTATAATAGCCATAGTACTAAGAACAAATAATGCCTTTCTACTGCTAAAGCTTTCATTCTAGCAATTGTCTTTTCAGAGGCAGGATAGTATAGTAAAAGCACATACTCAAGCCAGACTGCTTAGGATCAAATCCCAATTCCGCCACTTACTGGCTGTATAACTTTACACAAGTTACTTGACTTCTCTGTGCTTTAGTTTCCTCGCTGGAGGAATGAGGATGACAACAATTACCTATGTCGTAGGACTGAGAATTCAATGAGTTAACATACGTAAAGCACCTGGGAAAGCACTTGGCAGTAGTAAAGACGTTATGTGAGCTGCCTACATTTTTTTAAACAAGGATTTTAAATTTTGCATGTATGTTGCCTTTTATATTAAAGAATAAGAGGGTCATTCATTAGAGAGATAAAACTATTCAATTTACAAATTTTATACAGAGAGAACGTTAGAAAAGAGATTGCTGGGGGGTGGGGGGCAGGGGTTGGTAGCTGGAGAGATCATGCATCACTGAGGGACTGGGAGAGCTAAGCCTTGGCAGGAGTGTAGGACAGCAACTGCAGAGGTGGGAGGAGAGACACCCCCTCGCCCCACATGATCCTTCCAGGATCAGGAGAGAAAGAGAGTTCTCAAGATCAAGGGGATAGAAAGGTGAAGAGTGAGAGTGTGCCTTCTTTTTTTTTTGGAGCGGGGGTAGGTAGAGGAAGACGAAAAACGAGGGACTGTACTGTAGTGCTTAGGGCATGAAAGGAAAAATCAAAATATCTGTCTTGACAAAAAAGCGCATGACTCTAATGACCAGAAAACCTAATCCTACTTGAGTGTTTGGCTTCCAATTCTTTGCTTTCATTAAAATTGAAGAAAGGAGTGGACTTGTTAATAGGGTATTAAAAAATTTTTTTTGACTAACTAAGTGCTTTTATTGAAGCACATAATTCAGAAGGAGATCAAAGAACTAAGTGACGTAGCAGGAACAAAGTTCCTTCAATCCCCATCAAATTATTTACGTAAGCAAAGTTTCTCATGACTTACCCTTTCAAAAATAAAAAGGAAAAATCTTAAACTTACACAATATTATATGTCAGTTATATCTCAATTTTTTAAAAAGCTGCGATGATACTAAATAAATAAATAAAAAGAATACAAATGAAACTGAATCCTTGTTCTAGTAATAACCATAAATGGCAATGGAACTAATTGAGAAGGACACCATCACACATTAAGCAGCCGATTTTCAATAAATTTTTATGTCTCATACTTTATAAAATTTGTAAATATTTATTTGATCAATTGCATGTCTAATAATTACAATAACAACTCAGATAAAACATTTAAGATTTTTAAAATACTTAATAGAAAATTATGTTCAAAAGAAACTTCAAGGCCTATAAGTTCTATTTTCTGTTACAGAAAAGTATGACAGATAAAGCAATAAGAATTTCAAGCATGAAAATATATTATATAAGGATAAAATTATGTGAGCAATATGCAATTTAAGTATAAGTTCAAAGAGACAAAGAATGAAATTTCCCATTGTTAAAGAAAAGCATTTATTTTTGAATCAATGATAAGTATCAAATCACTATACTATTCAGATTCTACTGGATACATTTTAAAAAGAGATAAAAGCTTATTTTTAAATAACCATATTTACAACACTCCTAAAATTATATCCTTTACAAACACTTAAACTTATAAAGAAAAAATGTGGATGCTCATTTAAAATGTGGCATCAATGTGGGAAGAAGTACATCATTTTTCAGAATTTTTATATGGGTCACCCAAGCAAAAAGGTTTGAAGACCACTGCTACAGAAAATGGGTAGCCCAGCCCTCTATCCATGACTAAGGTAAACGTAAAGCATTAAAAGTGAAGGGTCCTAACCTAGCAATAAAAAAGGTGCAAGTCTACCAAGAACACTTCAGAATCTAGAACTTATACTTATTTTACCATGCTCAAGAGGAAATCTGAAATTACTTTTAAAAGGCTCAAGGTCTTTTTAATCCAACCAAGAACTACAGGCACTATACAAATCATGTAATCTCAGACTAAAGCAATGGGAATAGTTTTTTCAGTACAGAAAAAACAAATGATGTTCCACTTTCAGAAACAGATCTCAGTAGCATCCTGAGTGCACGGGAACCGAAGGATTAGACCATCTTGACCATCTGTACAAAGGTAAAGACTGGAAAGGGTGATGGGCAGTAAAACAGAAATAGATATATCAGGATGAAATGTTATTTCTATGGCTGACATAAATAATCACACTGGAAGCTGCACTATGATTAAAAGACTTCAAATACGGGCATAAAACACACTCCAATTACCCAAAACCAAAAATTTTTATCCATATAAAGAGAAGGTTAAAAACACTTCTCTGGTGGTCCAGCAGTTAAGACTCTGCGCTCCCAATGCAGGGGGCCCGGGTTCAATCCCTGGTCAGGGAACTAGATACCGCATGCCGCAACTAAGAGGCCACATGTGGCAACAAAGGTCCCGTGTGCGGCAGTGAGTATCCCTCGTGCCACAGCTAAGATCCGGCGCAGCCAAATAAATAAATAAATAAATACTTTTTTTAAAAAAGAAAAAAAACTGTATCATTGCCAAGATAATTTCTAGCTTAGGAAATTAGTAATTATGACTTCACTATTCACTGAATATATACATTTGAGAATATATAAAGTATGAAATTACTTTACATCTTAGTGCTGTATTTTCATATTCCTTCCATATCAGTATAATGGTGTTCTCTCTCTCTCTCTCTCACACTATTTAGAAATTCACATAACAGAATTTGGACTCATTAAATTTGGTAAATATCAATACCAAAATCTTCAGACCATTGGATTCCTTTCTGTATTTAACCATTCCAAAAGAAGAAGTGATTTTCGAAAGTTATGACAACTCATAGAAGTGATTCTAGATGCACAAAGCAGCATCAATCCATGTTTGTGAGTTCATGGACAAAGGGTTCTGCTTTGTGGGACTTCAGTTTCCATTTCACCTAACTTAGCTCATGAAGTCCAGTCCCACAGAGTATCATACCACTCAGTGTTTCTTCTTTTCCTAAGTTCATTCTCCTAGTTTGCCACAAGACTTTATCTACCTAGAAGAACTTGGTATTCCAACAGAAAATCTTCAAAATATTTCCTTCAGGGTTCCTTTCTGCTATGCAATCATCCGATGATTTTCCTTTATGAAAAGATATTGGATTGTACTGAAGAGTGAAAGAGAAAAAAGGATTGAAGCCAATGTAATTTTAGAGCAGAGATAAAAAAAGGAAAGCCATGGCTGAAAAGGTTCCAATTCATGATGTATTATAAACCACCAAACAAATCAAACTGCAACCAAAGCACTGGCAAGTCAGAATCTAATACACAAGTAGACATCACATCCTTAACTCTGAGTGTGTTACTCTTTAGAACGAAGAATTATCCTTTCTGATATACATACCCAATAGTGTCCTACTTCATGCCTACCCATACCTGAAAATTAATCTTTGGAAAATTAATCTTCATTCCCAAAAACTCAAACTAAAGATTTTCCACAATATCTTAGGCTTTTCAACATGTAGAATTTTTAGATTTTTCATAATTGGTCTCTGACTAGATACTATTCCCAATCACTTACCATTTACCTTAAGGGTTCCCTATTTGTGTCTCTCCTCTCCAGTCACCATTCCTCCCTCAAAAGTTCCATATCCATGTTTTTCTTTCCCCAGTTTTACTTTTCAATTGCCTCCCCAGGTCACAGACTCTCTTCCCCAATCCAGGAGTCCTCATATACAAGTTTTATCTCCCTTCCGCCTCTCCATTAACCTTTTCCTCCATTGCTTCTCACTTCTGCCCCAGAAGTAGAAACAACAGGAACACACAACATGATATAGAGACAGGTATCTGGAACTCTGGCATTCTCCTTTAGCCTCACATTCTGTCCAGCCATCAATGTAAGAATCTAAGAGTTGTACCAATTTTTTTTTAATGAAACTTAAATATAATATGATATGGTACATATGGTATAGAATCAATGTCACAACCCGGGGAAGATTGGGAAAAGCACCCTGGTGAGTAGGAGAGAGAGATTGCTTACCTCTAAGCTACGTTCTCTAAATAAATTAGTGCTAACACACCCTTTTGGGAACTAAGTATTTTTAAAAATTAAAAATCATTCCAAAGACTCACCCAAGAAATTAGGATACAGATGGTCAATATTATCCACAACATAGTTACACTTGGGACATCTATTATTGTCCTCCAAACTCTGATGAATACACTTGTAGCTATTAACAAGAGAAAAAATAAAATAGCTTGATTAAATCAGTGATAAATTAATAAACTAGTCACAAAATAATGCCTATTAGTTTTCTATTCCTCATTTTCAACATAAGTTATCTAGCAGTTATCAAATTTATTTCAGCTTATACTTTTATATTATAAAGAAGATACATAGGGCATTTATTAGATAATAGTATACAAAAGTTATTTTAAAATATTATTTAAAAATAAACTCAAATAACAAGCCTACTGGATATAAAATTTTAAAAGATATACTAACTTTTAAGTTTATGCAATTTAAACAGTATATAAAAACACCAAGAAAAACAAACGCCTGTAATTTAGTTAAGCAAACAGACTATCTGTATTCTTGGAGTGCTGATATCCTCAATACAAAAACAGCTCATTCAAATGAAAAGAAAATAAGAACAGAAAAATCAGCAAGATAAAAATTAGTCAATAAGCATGGGAAATCATCACTTTCATTAGGATGAAAAATTGATTTAAAATTATATATTAGTTTTTATCAATCAGAATAGAAAAATAAAGAAAAAACTGTCAGAGTTAAGGAGTACATATAGATATGAATAATTTCATGTACTGCTGCAGGAACTGCCACTTTCTAGAAGGCAAGTTGTATGGAAAACCTTAAGGCTGTGTATCCTCTTTGACTTAGTGATTTTACTTCTAGGAATTTATCCTATGGAAATAAGCAGATATATATATGTAGAAAGATGTTCAATTCAAAGTTATCTGTAAATAGCAAAATAAATTAGAAGCAACCAAAACACTAGGAAATTGACTACATAAATTTGTAAACATCAATCCAATGCAATGTATACAGCCAATAAAAATCACACTGTAATATGTAACTATACGCCATGAAAAATAATCTAATAACTATTAATAGGTACAGCTGGACAAATATGATTATGAGAAATTTTTGCCTTCTTAGATTATATATTTCTGTAATGTTTGGTTTTTTACAATTGTGTATTGTCTTATAACAAAAAACTTTGAAAATGTCATTCAACTAAACCCCAAAGAAATATCAAATCGACATTAGGAAAAAAGTCACTATATAATTATGTTACTAAATAAAAATAACCTCTAACACAGTGGATACAATTCCATTTGTTTTAAAAAATTATGTATGTGTACATTTTTTAAAACTTTTAAATTTTATTTATTAAACTATAGTTGATTTACAATATTGTGTTAGTATCAGATGAACAGCTTCAGATTCTTTTCCATTATAGGTTATTACAAGGGATTGAATATAGTTCCATGTGCTTTATGGCAAATCCTTGCTGTTTATATATTTTATATATAGTAATGTATATCTATTAATCCCATAGTCCTAATTTATCACTCCCCTCTGGTAATAAGTTTGTTTTCTAGGTCTGTCAGTCTGTTTCTGTTTTGTAAGTTAGTTGATTTGTATTATTTTTTAGATTCCACAAATAAGTGATATAATACTTGTCTTTCTCTGCCTGACTTACTTCCTTTGTATGATAATCCCTAGGTCCATCCATGTTGCTGCAAATGGCAATATTTCACTCTTTTTAATGGCTAATATTCCACTGTATATATACCACATCTTCTTTATCCATCCATCTGTTGATGGACATTTAGGGTGCTTCCATGCCTTGGCTATTGTAAATAGTGCTGCTATGAACATTGGGGTGTATGAACCTTTTTGAATTAACAGTTTTCTCCAGATATATGCCCAGGAGTGGGATTGCAGGGTCATATGGTAACTCTATTTTTAGTTTTTTAAGGAACCTCCAAACTGTTTTCCACAGTGACTGCACCAATTTACATTGCCACCAACAGTGTAGGAGGGTTCCTTTTTCTTCACACCCTCTCCAGCACTTATTTATTTGTAGACTTTTTGATGATGGCCATTCGGACCAGTGTGAGGTGATACCTTACTGTAGTTCTGATTTGCATTTCTCTAATAATTAGCGATGTGGAGCATCTTTTCAGGTGACCTGTTGGCCATCTGTATGTCTTCTTTGGAGAAATGTCTATTTAGGTTTTCTGCTCATTTTTTGAATGGTTGTTTGTTTTTTTTGATATTGAGTTGCAAGAGCTCTCTGTATATTTAAGAAATTAAGCCCTTGTTAGCTGCATCACTTGCAAACATTTTCTCCCAGTCTGTAGGTTGTCCTTTGTTTTGTTTACGGTTTCCTTTGCTGTGCAAAGGCATATAAGTTTGATTAGGTCCCATTTGTTTATTTTTGCTTTTATTTCTTTTGCCTTGGGAGACTGAACTAAGAAAATATTACTGCAACTTATGTCACAGGATGTTTTGCCTATGTTCTCCTCTAGGATTTTTATGTTGTCATGTCTTATATTTAAGTCTTTAAGCCATTTTGAGTTTATTTTTGTGTATGCTGTAAGGGAGTGTTCTAACTTCACGGATTTACATGCAGTTGTCCAGCTTTCCCAACACCACCTGCTGAAGAGACTGTCTTTTCTCCATTGTATATTCTTGCCTCCTTTGTCGAAGAGTAACTGACCATCGTTGTGTGGGTTTATTTCTGGGCTCTCTATTCTGTTCCATTGATCCATATGTCTGTTTTTGTGTCAATATCACAATGTTTTGATTCCTGTAGCTTTGTAGTATTGTCTAAAGTCTGGGAGGGTTATGCTTCCAGCTTTGCTGTTTTTCCTCAGAATTGCTTTGGCAAGTCTAGGTCTTCTGTGGTTCCATATAAATTTTATGATTATTTGTTCAAGCTCTGTGAAAAATATCATGGGTAATTTGATAGGGATTGCATGAAATCTGCAGATTGCTTTGGGGAGTATTGCTATTTTAACAATATTAATTCTTCCAACCCAACAGCAGAGGATATCTTTCCATTTCTTTATATCATCTTCAATTTCCTTTATCAATGTTTTATCATTTTCAGCATATAGGTCTTTCATATCCTTGGTTAGGTTTATTCCTAGGTATTTTAATTTTTTGATGTGATTTTAAATGGGATTTTTTTTTCACTTTCTCTTATATTTCATTGTTAGTGTAAAGAAATGGAACAGATTTCTGTATATTGATCTTGTATCCTGAACCTTGCTCAATTCATTTATTAGTTCTAATCGTTTTAGCCACAGCAACCAGACAAGAAAAAGAAATAAAAGGTATCCAGATTGTAAAGGAAGTGGTAAAACTGTCATTGTATGCAGATGACATGATACTCTATATAGAAAATCCTAAAGATTCCACACAAAAACTGAAAGCATTTAAATGTGAACATTTAAAATAAACCGAAAAAGACATTCACCATAATGTTAACAGTATGTGCCACTGGGTAATATAATTATGGAAAACTTTTTCTTTGTAGGTGTCTACAAGTTTCTATAGTAAACATGTACTGCTCCTAACAATCAGGAAAAAAAATTACTTCTAAGAAATTAAAAGGGTGATTTACATATAAGATGATCCCTAAAAAGACAGTACCTCTTTTATCCTGTGTCCAAATTACTATAAATTTGCTTCAGCTTCATAAACTGAAGCAGATTTTTATATCTACCTACTTCCCTCCACCTTATCAAAACAAAACGCTACATCCATCAGGTTGCTCTGTTCTAGTTATCATCTACTTTCTCATCTCACATTTGTTACTTGCAAGACAAGCAAAAAGAAGGACATTATAGGGAATCAATGTAGCAGTGGTCTTTGGCACAGTACAGGGGCCCAAAGATTAAACACCTGGCATATAACAGGTACTCAAATATTACATACAGAACAAATGACTTGCACAGTGTTCCAGAAACAATATCTTCAGCTCCTGCAACTATGACAAGGTTAGGAATACCATATTACCAAAAGATAGGCTCCATATCTGAGAGGAAACTTCCTACATGGAAATTTCAATGAAAGAAATAACATACTAAATTTTTTTTTCATTTTATTGCAAGGGAAAAGCATAAAGAAGATATGCAAATACAACAGATTAAGAGCTCCAACATGGGAACATTTATAGGCTGCTTAGGGGAAAAGGAAATGAGTTAATATTACCAGAACACATGCCAACATGACAAGATTTAATCCTTTAAAAAAACCTGCAGGGAATTCCCTGGCAGTCCAGTGGTTAGGACTCAGTGCTTTCACTGCCGTGGCCCAGGTTCAATCCCTAGTTGGGGAACTAATATCCCACAAGCTGTGCTGTGCAGCCAAAAAAAAAAAAAACCCTGCAAGTTCAAATAAAGCAAGTCATGAAGGAGAGGATATGAGAAAGTTATTAAAGACAAGAGACAGGGATTGACAGATAAGCAGAAGAAAGACATTTGGGGTTTTAGCAAATGGCTTTTGAAAAGAAATGGTAGTCAGAAAATGAGCAAATAAAATGACAAGGAAAACAAGCTAAATTGTTAAGCCAGAGAAAGAGTTTGTCAATATACAAGAAGTTATTCCTGAATCCAACAGAACATTCTCCTCTCCCTTCTTCAGCATCCTAATCATATCCCTTGTCAGTACCATACCATCCTCTCCTAGAAGAAAAAAATAGTCTAGGACACAACCAGAAGGAACTGTCCTCAGAAACAGAAGCTCAAATGACTTTTCTGCATTGTACTTGATAATATCCATCTATACTATAAAATTTAAATGAATCAAATTACACGCCACTGTATAAAACTGCAGTGATAACAAGATGTATCAAGTTTATTTTATAACATCTATTGCCTCACTACCACCTTGGGTAGACCCTCCCTAGTCTGAGAAATAGTAACTGTCTTATTCTGTACTTAATCTGTGTATGTGTTTGTCAGCCCCTCTTCTATTTGCTCATTAAAAGCAGAGATTTGTTTTACTCATCTCTACCCTCAATATCTAGCACAATATCCTGTTAAAGAGTTGGAACTCAATAAATTCTGAATCCATGAGAAAATAGATATAACCAAAAAAGAAACATACTTCTGCTGCCTTCTGGGTCATATAAAACACTGCGAGAAAGTCTCAATACAGTAACTCTAATTCATTCTCACTCATCTATCTCCTTGACCATCACCAGCCCAAATGCAATGTTTTGGATTCCAAAAGAAGAGTATATGCCTAAACTAGTGATCGAAATAGGTGGGCAAAAAGAGATAAGAAGGATATATATTTTGGGTCTACCTGAGAAATTTTCAATAGCTACTCACACTGCAACTCTTAAAAAAATTTATTCAGTACCACAGTGTGCTAATGGTACCTATGTCCCCTGATAAGTGTAGATCTGACCACAAAGAATGAATATTCCTCCACAGATGTATACAGTTGCTCTGTTTCTTCTATTAAGTATATACCTACCTACAAAATATAATTGATTTTTCTGTCTGTGTCAACAGGGATGAGTAGATACAGAAAACTGAATAATTAGAAAATTCTCAAAAAAGAAGGAACTATAAAAAGAACAGAAAAAAAAAATCAGTACCAGTGGTTGTATATAAGAACCAGGTACAAAAAAAGACTAATAATAAGGTACGAGATGATGGATTAGTCAAAAGTCCCAAAAGGCAAACTGACACCCAGGCTTGATCACAGGTATGCTGCAAGATGACAACACTGAGGGACCCTGTTAATTATAACTAATTTGTATTGAAGCAAACAGTAAATCAGGAGCTGACATACATGAGGTCTGAGAAGCAGAGGGCGGGGGACAAGCTGGAGGCAGTAAAGGGGAAAGAGAAAGAGCAAACCTTATCTCTATGTCATACAGAAGCCAGATTTTTTAAATTACATCATTGAGTTTCAGTTAGATTATAGCTAATAGCAGGTTCACTGTGAAGTGGGAATGATTTAAAGTGAAAGAACTTCCCGCTATAATGTCTCCAACCTGTTACTAGGAAAGACTTATTTTTAAGTGGGACAAGGAATAAACAGTTGATGTGGCCCAATTTGATTTAGTGTTAATAATCTGGATGGAGCCTTGAAGTGGTACACTGCTTGGCTCCAGGTAACCAGCCAGGGTTCAAGTTAGCAAACAGTTGATACAACAGGCTACTGTTAATGACTGAAGTTCCACAGGCCTCTCATGTCTCATGGTAAATAATTAAAAGCTTTTGCTTTCAACAAAAGAACAAAATGCCTCACAGTTTATCAAGCCTGGCAATGGGACTGTCAGCTTCCAGGTTTCTTGGCTCCTACGAATGTTATCATCCCTATCCTACCAACACCTGCTTTCTGGTAGGTATTTTAAAACACAATCACAGGGACTTCCCTGGTGGCACAGTGGTTAAGAATCCGCCTGCCGGGCTTCCCTGGTGGCGCAGTGGTTGAGAATCTGCCTGCCAATGCAGGGGACACGGGTTCAAGCCCTGGTCTGGGAAGATCCCACATGCCGCGGAGCAACTAGGCCCGTGAGCCACAATTACTGAGCCTGCGCGTCTGGAGCCTGTGCTCCACAACAAGAGAGGCCACGATAATGAGAGGCCTGCACACCGCGATGAAGAGTGGCCCCCACTTGCCGCAACTAGAGAAAGCCCTCGCACAGAAACGAAGACCCAACACAGCCATAAATAAATAAATAAATAAATAAATAAATGAATGAATGAATGAATCCGCCTGCCAATGCAGGGGACACGGGTTTGATCCCTGGTCCGGGAAGATCCCACATGCCACGGAGCAACTAAGCCTATGTGCCACAACTACTGAGCGTGCACTCTAGAGCCCGCAAGCCACAACTATTGAAGCCCACACCCTAGAGCCTGTGCTCCACAACAAGAGAAGCCACCACAAGTGAGAAGCCCGCGCACCACAATAAAGAGTAGCCTCCACTCGCCACAACTAGAGAAAGCCTGCGCGCAGCAACAAAGACCCAACGCAGCTAAAAATAAATAAATAAAAATAAATAAATAAATTTTTTTTTTAAAAAACACAATCACATCAGAGTATAACAAAGTAACTTGAATTGTAACAAAGATCTAAACTTTATTTTTATTTGAAGGTAAAAAGAAGGTATTTAAGAAACCAACGAACTAAACTCACACCATGAGGATTACAGGACTCACTGAAAAGGCCAGGCCTGTCTAGTTATAAAGTCAATCAGTAATTTATTGTACTTCACAACACAGTGAAGCAAGATCACTGAACTGATTCAGCAGACTCTTAAGCTTTTTTAAATGCCACAGTGAATATGTTAGAGAAGGGCAGTTAGGAAAAATGGAAACCTCACTTTACAATCTGTTTCACACTTCAACACCTTCAAATCTGTGAAAGAAGAGAGGTGAAAGGGTAGGAAGACAATGGGGGTTGGGGGCCAGAGAGCAGCAGCAGATGATATGTTGACTGACTTGACAAAAGTAAGTTTTAGACCCAGACCTAGATTCCTGGTCCACCAACTTCAAGAACTTGCTCTTTTAGCTTTATATCAGTAGTTCTCAACTAAGGGCAACTTTGTCCTCTAAGGGATATCTGGCAATGGTTGGAGACATTTTTGGTTGTCACAACTGGGAGTAGAAGGGTTGTTACTGGGTTACTACAGAAGCCAAGGATACTGCTAAACAATCTAAAATACCAAGGACAGTTACCCACAACAAAGAATTATCTGGTCTAATATGTCAATACTACCAAGGTTGAGAAAGCCTACCATAAATCACCCAATTTTCCAGAATAATCAAAATCCAAAGTCTCTAAGAGAAGTATATGATTTCCTGTGGAATGCTAAGGTGCTGGATCAATTAATGGACCAAAGAGAACACTACTGCTAAACAATCACCCTGAAAAGACCAAAACCATACATGTGTCAAGATCCAAATGACCAGAATTTCAGTAGCAATATATAGAAGAAAGTGATTCACAAATGATAATAATGTCAATGCAATATACACCAGGAAATAAAAATCATTTAAGAAGGCAAGATGGCCTTTTTTTAAAAACCAACAAAAAGATTCTGAAAGAATACACAATCACTTCTTACCAGAGATAATCTTTGAGGAAGTAGAAAAGAAAGGCTAGGGGAAGGGAAACATTTACATTTCATATTATACCTTTCTGTACAATGAAAGTTTTTATAGCCAACAGTATACATTGTTCTTATCATTTTAATAACTTTTATTTTAATAAAGGACATAGATAATGCAAGCTAAGAAAGCTATTTTTATTCTAAAATTTCTTTTTAAATGACTGGCAGATTGGATATACCTATCAACAAAGCACTGCACTCCAGATCAAACTAAAGGACTTACAAACTGGTAACAATACTCGTCTTCACTAATGCATATCAACCTACCAGATATCATATTCAACCTCAGTATAAAATTGTGGGTCTAACTTCAACATGAATTAGAATAATAAGGTATATTAGAACACAACAGAAATACTAAACAAAGAGCGTAAATAATTTAGGGAGATGACTGATTGCAAGTAGAATATACCACCCCCAATCAAATAAATAGGTAAATAAACTAAAGGAATTAAACATACACAAATTACATGCCCATTAGGATGACCACTATTAAAAAAAAAAAACAGAAAATAACAAGTGTTGGAAAGGATGTGGAAAAATTGGAACCCTTGTGCACTGTTGGTGGGAATGTAAAATGGTACTGCAGGTATGAAAAAGAGTATGGAGGTTCTGCAGAAGATTAAATACAGATGTACCACATGATCCAGCAATTCTGCTTCCAGGTATATACCTGAAAGAACTGAAAGCAGGATTTCAAGAAGCTATTTATACACCAATGTTCAAAGAAACATTATTTACAATAGTTAACAGCTGAAAGCAACCCAAGTGTCCACAGAGAGAAGAATGCACAAAGTATGATATATATGGTCATCCCTCAGTATCCACAGCGAATTGCTGTCAGGACTCCCGTAGATACCAAAATCCAAGGATGCTCAAGTCCCTTATATAAAATGGTGTAGTATTAGCATATAACCTACTGTACATCCTACTGTATACTTTAAATCATTTCTGGATTACTTATAATAACTAATACAATGCAAATGCTATGTAAATAGTTGCCGGTGAGCTGCAAATTCAAGTTGTGCTTTTTGGAATTTTCTGGAATTTTTTTTTCAAATACTTTGGAATCGTGGTTGGTTGAACCCACAGATGCTGAACCCGCAGGTACAGAGGGCCAACTGTATATGCAATGGAATACTATTCAGCCTCAAAAAGGAAGGAAATTTTGACACATGCTACAACATGGATAAAACTTGAGCACGCTCTGCTAAGTGAAATAAGCTAGTCACAAAAGACAGATACTGTTTGATTCCATTTATATGAGGTATCCAGAGTAGTCACATTCACAAAAAGTAGAATGATGATTGACAGAAGTTGGGATAAGAGGGAAATGGCACTTGTTGTTTAATGGGTATAGTTTCAGTTTTGCAAGATAAAAATGTTCTGGAGACTGATTTGCACAACAATGTTACAATACTCAATATTACTCCACTTAAAAATGGTTAAGATGGTAAATGTTAAGATAAGTATATTTTATCAAAACTGAAAATCTTTTAAAATATACAGATTAGCATGACATATAACCTAAAGACAGCACTGAGCAAAGTGTTAAAGAACACAGAACTTTTTAATCCTCTAATATCCTTTTCCAATGACCTTCCAGCCTGCTTTAATGGCCCTCGCATCTATCCCCCACAAGTGAGTTAAAGGTGCTTCATGCTTCATCCTAATTACCCAGCACCCCCCAATTTCCTAAAACAGCAGTCAAAGCTCTTTAAACAATTAAGAAACCCAAAAGTTTATTATTATAGTTTCATCTATAAGGCTGATAGTAAATCTAAGTATTTCACAGAAATTATACCACCAACCACATGTTTGCCTTGAGCTGTCAAACCTGTAAAGGTATATCGGTCAAGGAAATATGATTCAAAATAAGCAACAGTAGCTTTAAAAACATAACTTCTCACTGGCTACATTTACACACAAGTTAAAAATTGTCAAAAGACAATTTCACTAAATAAAATTATCTTACCAAAAGCTGTGGCCACACTTCGTCATGTATGCTTCCTCAATCATATCAAAGCAGATAGGGCTAAAAACAAAATAGAAAAATAATTAATACATTTTTTAAGTAGAGTGATTAAAAATTGGAAAAAGTCAGTAACAATACCAACAAAATCATATTTCAATACATAGCTAAGTCTTCAAACTTTCTATTGATGAGATGAAATTTCTATTGAGCTGAATGAACTTTAGGGGACTGCTGGTAAAATGACAATTTGTTCAAGATGGCCTTAAGCACCATCAAGTTCTAAGATGAATTAAATGAATAATTTAACTGACTCCAATACTTTAACTTGACCATAAATTTTGATAGTATAATGCAATCACGAGTGCTTAAGTTCTACCATCTTTTTCAGTCATCCCTGGTACAAAACCATCTAAATGCTCTATTTCCTATCTCAAAGAAAACAAATTTCCTGAGTGATAAATTTACAGTTCCAATTTCAATAACTTTTCTAGGTAGTGACGATGCTAATGATAACTAATACTTAACACAAACTATGCATGTCCATTAAAACAATGACATATATTAACTCACTTAATCCTTTCAACAGCATAGGTACCTATTACTAGACCCACTTTATAGATAAGGAAATTGAGACACAGAATGTTAAAAGTCACACAGCTAGGAAGTAACACAGCCAATTTTCAAACTCAGATCCATGTTCTCAACCACTATTCTATACTACTTCCAGATGCCATGAGTTAAATATCAAGTCATACCAACTATGCCACATGTTCTGGCCAAGGAAAGGGGGTTATCAATCTCTGAGAGGGTACGGGCTACCAGAAAAATGCAAAGCCTTGTAAGAAGCAATTTCCCTTTATCCTTCCCCCTTCCTCCCTCCAAAAACTCTGATGAAGTCTCCAGAGATACAACCATCTTGCGATCATGAAGACAACAACCATAAGCTAAGAAGACAGGATATGGGTTCCTTGATAACATCCTTCAGCAGCTGCATCATCCATGGATTGTCAATCTCTGGACCACACATTACATGAGAAAAGTAAATCCTAACTTGCTTAGGCCAGTAATTATCAAGTTTCCTGTTACTGGTATACAAATCCAATGCTTATTGATGTCACGTGACAATTAAACTGTAAATGAAAATTTACCCATTCCCTTCAAGAAAAGTTTCCTGGGCATAAATACTATCTTAGAATGTGAGGTTATAAATAAGTTATAGAATCTCAATGTTGCACAAGCTCAGAGTTTCATCATGTATAGTGTGCTGGCTTAGACTGCACTGGTTTTGTCAGTCTTTACTCTCCCAGACTCAGAATAAAGGGAAATCTCCTGAATGTGGGGATTTGGTAATTTTTCTTTTGGAACAAAGTCCATCTTGCTCCTGCCTGATGAAGTTAAGGAAGCAGGGCTGGGGCTCCCTCCTGAGGACATGTGGATGAGCTGTGGAGGCTGCTCTGTGATCTCAGTTTGCAACTAAACGATGCTGAAGAACAGATCTGAGATAGACAAATTTCGTTTCACACTGGTACAGTGGGTGCTCAAGCAGGTATCTTAAGGCCCAAAACCCAGAGTTGAGGCAATATTTATCCCCCCCCCTTTAAAGACTTTATTTTTTTAGAGGAGTTTTACATTTGCAACAAAACTGAAAGGATGGTATAGAGATCTCCCCTGCCCCTACATGTGCACAGCCTCCCCTATTATCATCACTCACCAGAACAGGGCATTTTTTTTAACCAAGCATGAAGCTACATTGACACATCATAATCACCTAAAGTCCAAAGTTTACCTTAGAGTTCATTCTTCATGTTGTACATTCTATGGGTTTAGGCAAAAGTATAATGACATATACCCACCGTTATAACATCATACATATTATTTACACTGCCCTAAAAATCCTCTATGCTTTGCCTATTCGTTTCTCTCCCCTTACCCACATCCACTGATTTTTTTATTGTCTCCATAGTTTTGTTTTTTCCAGAAAGTCATATAGTTGGGACTATATAGTATGTAGCCTTTTCAGATTGGCTTCTTCCACTTAGTAATATGCATTTAAGGTTCTTCCATATCTTTTCATGGCTTGATAGCTAATTTCTTTGCAGTGCTGAATAATATTCCAGTGACTGGGTATACTGTGGTTTATTTATCCATTCACCTACTGAAGGACATCTTGGTTGCTTCCAAGATCTGGCAATTATGAATAAAGCTGCTACAAGCATCTTTGTGCAGGGTTCTTTGTGGTCCTAAGTTTTCAACTCCTTTGGGTAAATACCAAGGAGTATAATTGTTGAATCATATGCTAAGAGTAGATTAGTTTTGTAAGAAATCAACCAAACTGTCTTCTGAAGTGCCTGTACCATTTTTATCCCCACTAACAAAAAATGAGAGTTCTGTTGCTCCACATCCTCCTCAGTATTTGGTGGTGTCAGTGCTCAAGATTTAGCCATTCTGATAGGTGTTTTAGTGATGTCCCGTTGTTATTTTCATTTGCATTTCCCTGATGGCTATGATGATATGGAGCATCTCTTCACATGCTTATTTACCATGTGTATATCTCTGAGGTGACAGTCAAGGTCTTTGGTCCATTTTTAAATCAGGTTGCTAGCAGAAACAAAAAGAACTACAATCCTGCAGCCTGTGGAACAAAAACCACATTCACAGAAAGATAGACAAGATGAAAAGGCAGAGAGCTATGTACCAGATGAAGGAACAAGATAAAACCCCAGGAAAACACCTAAATGCAATGGAGATAGGCAATCTTCCAGAAAAAGAATTCATAATAATGATAGTGAAGATGATCCAGGACCTCGTAAAAAGAATGGAGGCAAAGACCGAGAAGATGCGAGAAACGTTTAACAAAGATCTAGAAAAATTAAAGAACAAACAAACAGAGATGAACAATACAATAACTGAAATGAAAAATACACTAAAAGGAATCAATAGCAGAATAACTCAGGCAGGAGAACGGATAAGTGACCTGGAAGACAGAATGGTGGAATTCACTGCTGCGGAACAGAATAAAGAAAAAAGAAGGAAAAGAAATGAAGACAGCCTAAGAGACCTCCGGGACAACATTAAACGCAACAACATTCGCATTATAGGGGTCCCAGAAGGAAAAGAGAGGAAGGACCCGAGAAAATATTTGAAGAGATTATGGTCGAAAACTTCCCTAACATGGGAAAGAAAATAGCCACCCAACTCCAGGAAGCGCAGAGAGTCCCATATAGGATAAACCCACAGAGAAACACACCGAACACATAGTAATCAAATTGACAAAAATTAAAGACAAAGAAAACTTACTGAAAATAGCAAGGGAAAAATGACAAATAACATACAAGGGAATTCCCATAAGGTTAACAGCTGATTTCTCAGCAGAAACTCTACAAGCCAGAAGGGAGTGGCATGATATACTTAAAGTGATGAAAGGGAAGAACCTACAACCAAGATTACCCTACCCAGCAAGGTTCTCATTCAGATTACATGGAGACATCAAAAGCTTTACAGACAAGTAAAGGCGAAGAGAATTCAGCACCACTAAACCAGCTCTACAACAAATGTTAACAGAATTACTCTAAGTGGGAAACACAAGAGAAGAAAACAACCTACAAAAACAAAGCCCCCAATATTAAGAAAATGGTAATCGGAACATACATATCGATAATGACCTTAAATATGAACGGATTAAATGCTCCAACCAAAAGACAAAGGCTTGCTGAATGGATACAAAAACAAGACCCATATATATGCTGTCTACAAGAGACCCACTTCAGACCTAGGGACACATACAGACTGAAACTGAGGGGATGGAAAAAGATATTCCATGCAAACGGAAATCAAAAGAAAGCTAGAGTAGCAATACTCGTATCAGATAAAATAGACTTTAAAATAAAGAATGTTACAAGAGACAAGGAAGGAAACTACATAATGATCAAGGGATCAATCCAAGAACAAGATGTAACAATTATAAATATATATGCACCCAACATAGGAGTACCTCAATACATAAGGCAACTGCTACCAGTTCTAAAAGAGGAAGTCGACAGTAACAATAATAGTGGGGGACTTTAACACCTCACTTACACCAATGGACAGATCATCTAAACAGAAAATTAATAAGGAAACACAAGCTTTAAATGACACAACAGACCTTATAGATTTAATTGGTATTTATAGGACATTCCATCCAAAAACAGATTACACTTTCTTCTCAAGTGCGCATGGAACATTATCCAGGATAGATCACATCTTGGGTCACAAATCAAGCCTCAGTAAATTTAAGAAAACTGAAATCATATCAAGCATCTTTTCTGACAACAACGCTATGAGATTAGACATGAATTACAGGAAAAAAACCATAAAAAACACAAACACATGGAGGCTAAACAATATGTTACTAAATAACCAAGAGATTGGGCTTCCCTGGTGGCTCAGTGGTTGAGAATCTGCCTGCTAATGCAGGGGACATGAGTTCGAGCCCTGGTCTGGGAAGATCCCACATGCCACGGAGCAACTAAGCCCATGAGCCACAACTACTGAGCCTGCGCGTCTGGAGCCTGTGCTGTGCAACAAGAGAGGCCACGATAGTGAGAGGCCTGCACACCATGATGAAAAGTGGCCCCCGCTTGCCGCAACTAGAGAAAGCCCTCGCACAGAAACGAAGACCCAACACAGCCAAAAATAAATTAATTAATTAATTAAAAAAAAAAAAACCAAGAGATCACTAAAGAAATCAAAGAGGAAATCAAAAAATACCTAGAGACAAATGACAATGAAAACAGGATGATCCAAAACCTATGGGATGCAGCAAAAGCAGTTCTAAGAGGGAAGTTTATACCTATACAAACCTATCTCAAGAAACAAGAAAAGCCCCAAATAAACATAACGTTACACCTAAAGGAACTAGACAAAGAAGAACAAACAAAACCCAAAGTTAGCAGAAGGAAAGAAATCACAAAGATCAGAGCAGAAATAAAGGAAAGAGAAAAAAAGAAAACAACAGCAAACATCAATAAAACTAAAAACTGATTCTTTGAGGAGATTAACAAAACTGATAAACCATTAGCCAGACTCATCAAGAAAAAGAGGGAGAAGACTTAAATCAATAAAGTTACAAATGAAAAAGGAGAAGTTACAACAGACACCACAGAAATAAATACAAAGCATCCTAAGAGACTACTACAAGCAACTCTATGCCAATAAAATGGACAACCTGGATGAAATGGACAAATTCTTAGAATGGTATAACCTTCCAAGACTGAAGCAGGAAGAAAGAGAAAATATGAACAGACCAATCACAAGTAATGAAATTGAAACTGTGATTAAAAATCTTCCAACAAACAAAACTCCAGGACCAGATGGCTTCACAGGGGAATTCTATCAAACATTTAAAGAAGAGCTAACACCCATCCTTCTCAAACTCTTCCAAAAAATTGCAGAGGAAGGAACACTCCCAAACTCATTCTACGAGGCCACTTTCACCCTGATACCAAAATCAGACAAATGTACTATAAAAAAAGAAAATTACAGACCAATATCACTGATGAATATAGATGCAAAAGTCCTCAACAAAATACTAGCAAAGAGAATCCAAGAACACATTAAAAGGATCAGACACCATGATCAAGTGGGATTTATCCCAGGGATGCAAGGATTTTTCAATATACACCAATCAATTAATGTGATATACCATATTAACAAATTGAAGAATAAAAACCATATGATCATCTCAATAGATGCAGAAAAAGCTTTCAACAAAATTCAACAACCATTTATGATAAAAACTCTCCAGAAAGAGGGCACAGAGGGAACCTACTTCAACATAATAAAGGCCATATATGACAAACCCACAGCAAACATCATTCTCAATGGTGAAAAACTGAAAACATTTCCTCTAAGATCAGGAACAAGACAAGGATGTCCCATCTCACTATTATTCAACATAGTCTTGGAAGTCCTAGCCATGGCACTCAGAGAAGAAAAAGAAATAAAAGGAATACACATTGGAAAAGAAGAAGTAAAACTGTCACTGTTTGCACATGACATGATACTATACATAGAGAATCATGAAGATGCCACCAGAAAACTACTAGAGCTAATCAATGAATTTGGTAAAGTAGCAGGATACAAAATTAATGCACAGAAATCTCTTTCATTCCTATATACTAATGATGAAATATATGAATGAGAAATTAAGGAAACACTTCCATTTACCACTGCAACAAAAAGAATAAAATACCTAGGAATAAACCTACCTAAGGAGACAAAAGACCTGTATGCAGAAAACTATAAGACACTGATGAAAGAAATTAAAGATGATACCAACAGATAGAGAGACATACCATGTTCTTGGATTGGAAGAATCAATATTGTGAAAATGACTATACTACCCAAAGCAATCTACAGATTCAGTGCAATCCCTATCAAACTACCAATGGCATTTTTTACAGAACTAGAACAAAAAATCTTAAAATTTGTATGGAGATACAAAAGACCCCGAATAGCCAGAGTAGTCTTGAGGGAAAAAAACGGAGCTGGAGGAATCAGACTCCCTGACTTCAGACTATACTACAAAGCTACAGTAATCAAGACAATATGGTACTGGCAGAAACACAGAAATACAGATCAATGGAACAGGATAGAAAGCCCAGAGAGAAACCCACACACCTATGGTCAACTAATCTATGACAAACGAGGCAAGGATATATACAATGGAGAAAAGACAGCCTCTTCAATAAGTGTTGCTGGGAAAACTGGACAGCTACATGGAAAAGAATGAAATTAGAACACTCCCTAACACCACACACAAAAAGAAACTCAAAATGGATTAGAGAGCTAAATGTAACACCGGGCACTATCAAACTCTTAGAGGAAAACATAGGAAGAACACTCTTTGACATAAATCACAGCAGGATATTTTTTGATCCACCGCCTAGAGTAATGGAAATAAAAATAAACAAATGGGACCTAATGAAACTTAAAAGCTTTTGCACAGCAAAGAAAATCATAAACAAGACGAAAAGACAACTCTCAGAATGGGAGAAAATATTTGCAAATGAATCATAGGACAAAGGATTAATCTCCAAAATATATAAATAGCTCATGCAGCTCAATATTAAAAAAACAAACAACCCAATCCAAAAATGGGCCGAAGACCTAAATAGACATTTCTCCAAAGAAGACATACAGATGGCCAAGAAGCACATGAAAAGATGCTCAACATCACTAATTATTAGAGAAATGCAAATCAAAACTACAATGAGGTATCACCTCACACCAGTTAGAACGGGCATCATCAGAAAATCTACAAACAACAAATGCTGGAGAGGGTGTGGAGAAAAGGGAACCCTCTTGCACTGTTGGTGGGAATGTAAATTGATACAGCCACCATGGAGAACAGTATGGAGGTTCCTTAAAAAACTAAAAAAGAATTACCATATGACCCAGCAATCCCACTACTGGGCATATACCCAGAGAAAACCGTAATTCAAAAAGACACATGCACCCCAAGGTTCACTGCAGCACTATTTACAATAGCCAGGTCATGGAAGCAACCTAAATGCCCATCAACAGACGAATGGATAAAGAAGTTGTGGTACATATATACAATGGAATATTACTCAGCCATAAAAAGGAATGAAATTGAGTCATTTGTTGAGACGTGGATGGATCTAGAGACTGTCATACAGAGTGAAGTAAGTCAGAAAGAAAAAAACAAATATCGTATATTAACGCATGTATGTGGAACCTAGAAAAATGGAACAGATGAGCCGGTTTGCAAGGCAGAAGTTGAGACACAGATGTAGAGAACAGACATATGGACACCAAGGGGGGAAAACTGTGGTGGGGTGGGGATGGTGGTGTGCTGAATTGGGCGATTGGGACTGACATGTATACACTGATGTGTATAAAATTGATCACTAATAAGAACCTGCAGTATAAACAAACAAACAAACAAAACAACTTAAAAAAAAAAAAAAAAAAGACACATGCACCCCCATGTTCATTGCAGCACTATTTACAATAGCCAGGTAATGGAAGCAACCTAAATGCCCATCGACAGACTAATGGATAAAGAAGTGGATAAAGAAGATATGGTACATATATACAATGGAATATTACTAAGCCATAAAAAGGAACAAAATTGGGTCATTTGTAGAGACGTGGATGGATCTAGAGACTGTCATACAGAGTGAAGTAAGTCAGAAAAAGAAAAACAAATATCGTATATTAATGCATATATGTGGAACCTAGAAAATGGTACAGACGAACCGGTTTGCAGAGCAGAAATTGAGAGACGGAAGTAGAGAACAAACGTTTGGACACCAAGGGGGGTAAAGTGGCAGGGGGTGTGGGTGGTGGTGTGATGAACTGGGAGATTGGGATTGACACGTATACACTGATGTGTATAAAATAGGTGACTAATAAGAAACTAAATAAACATTAAAAAAATTTTTTTAAATAAATAAATCAGGTTGCTTTCTTACTGTTGAGTTTTAAGAATTGTTTGTATATTTTAGATAAAAATCCTATACGAGATATGTCTTCTAGAAATATTTTCTCCAGATCTGTGGCTTATCTTTTCATTCTCTTGACAGTGTCTCTCACCTTGAGGAGAAATTTTTAGTTTTAAAGAAGTTCTGCTTTTTGATCCTTTCTTTCATAGATCATGCCTTTGGTGTTGTGTCTAAAAAGTCATCACCAAACTCAAGGTTATCTAGATTTCCCTTGTTATCGTCTAGGAATTTAATGGTTTTGCATTTTACATTTAGGTTTGTGATACACCTTGAGGTAATCTGGTGAATAGGGATAAGGTCTGTTTTTAGATTTTTTTTTTGCATGTGTATGAACAGTTGTTCCAGCACCATCTGCCAGAAAGACTATCTTTTCTACACTGTTTTGCCTCTGTTTTTGTCAAAGATCAGTTGACTACCTTTACGTGGGTCTATTTCTGGGCTCTCTGTTCGTTCATATTGAACTGTCTACTCTTTTGCCAACACCACATTGTCTTAATAACTCCATATATTATTTTGATTTTAAAAAACTGTTCCTTTGGATGAAACTCTGTTGTCCCAATAATGGTTAATTTCTAAAACTCAACTGTTAAGTGAACAAGAGTAAACATTCCAATTCTTCTATTACAGAAGGTCTAGATATTAAAACACCAACCTTTTAAACCGCTAATAAAGTATTGTTTAAGATTTGGGGGAAGAGATCTTTCTGTTCCCAAAGTAAGTATGTTTGCAAGTCTGAGTAACAATACCATCACATCTGTTTTATACTGCACTAAATGAAGCTTAGAAGCAAGATGCAAAATATCTTAACAGACTGATCTCTCAGTCTAGACTTCCAACAGTGCCAACAATAAATATTTTAGGACTGGCCTTAGCAACCAGAATGAATCAACTGTGAATACTTATCAATACTCTCTCAGAAAATTCCAAAAATCTTAAAACAGTCATATATTTAACAAATTATGTATTAGGTACTGACTATATACCAGACACTGTTCTAGATACCAAGGACAGAGAGGTGAATAAAACAAACAAAAATCCCTCATGGTTCTACAATCTAGTAGAAAAGACAAATAATAAATGAGAGAAATAAGAAAGAACTTATTCAGTAAGGCTAGATAGTGATAAATGATAAGGAAAAAATTAAGTAGGGAAGGGGGATAGGAAGTGTTGGGTTGGGTTACATAGAGTAGTCAGAGAAGCTTCAATGAGAAGTTGACATTTGAGTAACTATTTCTAGATAGCAAGAAAATGATCCACACAAAAATCTGGGGCAACCACAACCTAGCAGTAAGAGTAAGTGCAAATGTCCTGAGGTGCTATGTTCAAAGACTAGCAAGATGGTCAGTTTAGAGTAGACTAAGCACGTGGGAAAATAGTAGAATATGAAGCCAGGGAGGTAACAAGGGGTCATATCAAAGAACTTCCTTAAATCAAGTTAAGGACTTTGGCTTTTACAGTGAATAAAACAGGAATTCACTGAAGGATTTGGAACAGAGGAGTGATATGATTTGACACTGTGATGAACCATATCACTCTACCCTATATGTTGAAAGAAGACTTAAGGAAAGCAATTGTAGAAACAGAAGCTATTATAATAATTTGGGTGCTGGATTAAACTAAGTGGGTAGCACAGCAATAGGGTTAGTCAGAATCTAAATATAGTTTGAAGGTAGAGCTTTGGTTTCCTATGGATTAGATGTTGGGTATGAGGGAAAAATGAATCAAAAAATTTGGCCTGAAAACAAAAAGAATTGACAATAGGTTTATTTCACATAGAGCTCTATCACCCATTAGTTTATTTAAAAAAAAAAAAAACAAAGAGCAGGACATGATATAACTTGTCATATAATATGTTCCACTGATAGTAAAAATTGCATGCAGTACCTAAAAATTACTATCAGATCAGTTTCAACAAGCAGTTTTTAAGGAATGGCTTCTGAATACCATGTGAATTAAAGAGAAGAAAGTCTCCATTCTTTTCACCAAAAGCTAGCTTTTTAATCACATTAAAGGTCAAGACTGCCAATAAAAATGGAATTCAACTGAAAGTAATCCTAGCTATGCTACCTAGAGCTTTCTGACTTTGGACAAGTAGTTTAATCTCTCTATCCCTGTTTCCTCATTGGTATAACTGGGATGATATTTACATCATAGAATCACTGTACTGATTAACAAAATATCTATTAAGTACTTAGTACAATTCCTGGTATACAACATTAAATAAATGGCAGAATACACAAAAAGAAAAAAATGGAAAAATCTGTATCAATGATACAAATGTGGGAAGAGTAGAATCCACCCAAGCTAAAAACCTGAAGGAATTCCTATTAGAAAAAGGCACAATAAATCTTCATGACGTTGGGCTTGGCAATGGTTTCTTAGATATGACCCCAAAAGCATGAGCAACAGAAGAAAAAATAGATAAATTGGACTTATTCAAAATTTAAAACTTTTGTGCATCAAAGGACGTTGTGAAAAAACTCAAAAGACAACCCACATAACTGGAGAGAAAATTTGCAAATCACATATCCAAGAGGAGACTTATACCCAGTGTATATGAAGAACTCTTACAACTCAACAACAGAAAAATAAACAACCCAATTTAAAAACTGGGCAAAAAGCTTGTACAGATGGTCTCTGACTTACAGTGATTTGAGTTACAATTTTTTGACTTTATGATACACATTCAATAGACACTGTACTTCAAAAAGAAAAAAATTTTTTGAAGAAATACCTACAATAGAATAAAGGAAGAAAAGGACTAACTGATCACTCCCCTTCCCAAGAAAGGGTTGAAATATGCAGGAAATATAGAAATACAGAGGAGATCCTAACAAAACACAACTAACTCTTCCCAATTTTGTTTTTTGTTTTTGTTCTTTTTCTTGGCCATGATGTGCGGCAGGCAGGATCTTAGTTCCCCAAACAGGGACTGAACCCGTGACCCCTGCAGTTGGAAGCGTGAGTCCTAATCACTGGACTGCCAGGGAATTCCCAACTCCCAGCTCTTCCCAATTTTGAATAGCAAGAACATACCCAGAGTAGGTTCTGGGAAAAACTGTAAACAAACAATTTAGAACCCCTTCTACTCTGCCTATCAATAGCACTGAAAGACGATGAGCTAGAAGACCTAAGCATAAGTACAAGCATAGCAAGTATATGAATTGGCAGCCAGGCTAAACATTATACAGACACCTGAAATTTTATACAACCCCCAAAACTTTATACAGACCCCCAAAAATGTTTATGGACGTCCCTCAAAACTTTTTATGGACATCTGACAAAGTGGCAGCATCAAAAAGGGGGAAGAGGACTTCCCTGGTGGCACAGTGGTTGGGAGTCCACCTGCCAATGCAGGGGACATGGGTTCGATCCCTGGTCCGGGAGGATCCCACATACCATGGAGCAGCTGGGCCCGTGTACCACAACTACTGAGCCTGTGTGCTGCAACTGCTGAAGCCCAAGCGCCTGGAGCCCGTGCTCTGCAACAAGAGAAGCTACCACAGTGAAAGGCCTGCGTACCGCAACGAAGAGTGGCCCCTGCTTGCGGCAACTAGAGAAAGCCTGCGCAGCAACAAAGACCCAACGCAGCCGCAAACAAACAAATAAATAAATAAGAAAAGAAAAAAACAGAAAAATTCACCAAATCCACCCCCGAAACTAAAACAAAAAATAAAAGGGGGGGAAGAAATCACAAATGGATTAAAGCCCCTGCTGTGACCATTCATGTCTCTTGTAGCACCATAACACAAGCAATTCTTGTAAATCAACATATAAGACAGAAAATCCAATAGAAAAAATGGGAAAGAATGTCAATTCCTAATTCACAGCAGGGGAAAACACACTGCCTTTCAAGTATGTGGAAAGATGTTCCAACTCACTAGTAATCAAAAAATGCGAATTAAAATAATAAAATAACACTTTACCCCCATTAAGTTATTGGAAAATTAGAATACCAAGTATGTTAGGGAGGATATGGAGAAACAAGAATCTTCATGAAGAGTTACTCTAACTACCAACCTACATTGCATATTCATATACTTATGACCCAGTAATCCCACTCTTGAGATTATTTGTAAATAGTTACAGATATAAACACATACACATCCTGGAGTATATGTGTAGCATGTGTGTACATATATGTAAATATATACGTATAGCTGTGTTTCCATTTATGTATATATATGTGGCTCTGTGTGTGTCTGTGTATGTGTGTGTACAGCTAAGAGAGAAACATCCACATCTGTCAATAGGGAATACCTATGAGGATACTTGCAACAAACTGGATACTTCTTGTTACAGCAGGGAATTAGAGGCAGCCTTAATGCTCAAAATTACTAGAATGGAGAAATAAAATGTACCTAGATATATACTACAAAACTTCATGCAACAGTCAAAAGGAATGAACCAAAGGTACATGGAGCACCATTGCTGGATATTTTGTCAAGTGAAAATAGAAATTAAAATAAGATCTGTGACACAATACAATTTACATAAAATTAAAATACAAAAAAATCTATTTCACAGGTATACATACATTCAAAAACATATATAAATCACAATAGAATAGAAAACCAAGAGAAGAGGTCAGGAGAATAAGAAATGAAGTAAGGGGGGCTTCCCTGGTGGCGCAGTGGTTGAGAATCTGCCTGCTGATGCAGGGGACACGGGTTCAAGCCCTGGTCTGGGAGGATCCCACGTGCCGCGGAGCAGCTGGGCCCGTGGGCCACAACTGCTGAGCCTGCACGTCTGGAGCCTGTGTTCTGCAACGGGAGAGGCCGCGATGGTGAGAGGCCAGCGCACCGCGATGAAGAGTGGCCCCCGCTTGCCGCAACTAGAGAAAGCCCCCGCACAGTAACGAAGACCCAACACAGCCAAAAAAAAGAAATATATATATATATAAAAGAAATGAAGTAAGGGGAGGAATACAATACCTTATTCAACAGAATCTAAAAATGACATCAATAATAAGATGTACCATCATATGCAACTAAAAAAGAAACAACTCTGCTAATTAAACTATGATAATACTTTATCAGTTAGGAATTTTACTCTTTTCTAAAAAGTTCTTTTAGACTTAAACAAGTTTTATCATACACCACTCTTGTGGAAAAAACACACATATACTTATATATAATTAGGTTTTCCGGGACTTCCCTGGTGGCGCAGTGGTTAAGAACCTGCCTGCCAATGCAGGGGACACGGGTTCAATCCCTTGTCCAGGAAGATCCCACATGCTGCAGAGCAACTAAGCCCGTAGGCCACAACTACTGAAGCCCGCGCACCTAGAGCCCATGCTCTGCAACAAGAGAAGCCACTGCAATGAGAAGCCTGCGCCCCACAACGAAGAGTAGCCCCCGCTCGATGCAACCAGAGAAAGCCCACGCACAGCAATGAAGACCCAACGCAACCAAATAAATAAATAAATAAATAAATAAAAATAAAATTTAAAAAATAATAATAATTAGGTTTTCCAACAAATTCTCATTCTTCGGGGTCTAACTTTTCTGAATCACTTTTTGACTAAGTCACTGATATACAGATTTTTCCACATAATATTGTCTATTACTTTGGTAAAGTATCCTTTACTGAGAGAATCCATAATAGAACTAACTAAAAGCCACTGTTCTTGGGATTGTAAGCCAAGTTTACGTTCAGTCAGCTCACCTACATTTGACTCCAGCTTTAGGAATGTTGCTAAACACTTCTAATTCACCAAATTCCAAAATCTCCTCCACCTCTCTCTCCCACATTCAAACATTTAGTTCACAGGGAATAAAACAGTAATTCACAATTGTCTGAGAGACTTTCTTCGAATCTGCTGAAATATATATTCGTATTTTGAGGCAGGCATTTTCTCTGCTGACACATCTGTATGAAATGACAGCTACCTCCAACTGTCACCTAGCCAAGAAGAATTTTCCTTAATTCCATCATCTGTAACATATAACCCAATTTTCAAATATGTCAAAGTGTAAATGAAGCAAAAATTAGAATCAAAGAAATACGACAAAGTAAAACAAAGCAAAAGAGGAGCCTTGGGTGGTGAATGAACAATGTGAACATGATTAGCTCATGATTAGCACTTGAGGTCAAAATTTAACTGACGCGAACTTACTGTCTTACTATACACACTTAGAAAATGGGGGAGGGGGATAAGATAAATGAAGCAACTGCTTTTAGACACTGGACACTAAGCAACACAGTACTGAGATCTCTGAGGGAAGGGGAACAAATGAAGTGAACACTATCATAGATTCAGCTTTCTGCCTTCACAGAAGGTTTCACAGGCCCAAGGAGGGAGCACACAAGCAGAGCACCACAATCTTACTGAGTTCAGGAAGGATAAAGGGGAAAGAATTTACAGGGCAGAACACCAGAGACGGAGGAGCTACAAGAAGAAAATCCTAAAAAATCTACATAGTGTTCACATCAAGTTCATTGTTGAATACTAGTCACACATGCCCAAGGTAAAACTCCACAAGATCACATCATCAGAGACAAAGGATCATTTCCATGGGTTCATTAATACATGAAATACAAGTTAAGAAAAGAAGCAGTGAATCAGAAGATGTCAACAGACAGTATCCAAATTAAAACACAAAGGGAAAAAAAGAAAACAGAGCATCTATGGGCTGTAGGTCAATATCAAATGAATCAAAAGAAATACACGAAGAGACAGTGGCTGAAATTTTTTTAAGTAACAACAACAAAAAAAGACATTTTACCACATATCCAAGAAGTTCAGAAAACCCCAAACAGAATTTTAAAAAACAAAAAAACACCCTGACACATACAAGGCATTTAAACTGATAAAAACAAAAATGAAGAGAAAATCTTGAAGGCAGTCATAGAAAAAAGACACATCACATATAGAGGAACAAAGATAAGAATACAGCAGACCTCTCATCAGAAACTATACTAGCCAAGAGAGTTCGGAGAGCTTCCAGATTGGTTAACACTTGGAGATTTGGGGAGAGTGGCACACTTGGAGATGGCATAGATGCTCTGCACCCTTTCCCAATACCTTGTCCTATGCATCTCTTCCATGTGGCTGTTCCTGAGTTATATCCTTTCATAGTAAACCAGTAATAGTCATTATCCAACTTTTAGAGGTGATGGATCATCTGCAAGAGGGGAACTGGTTGCTGCAATACTCCATAAAGGAAGTACCTATTTCAACTCTTTTGCCCATTGAAAAAAACTGGGGTGGGGAGAGTGGCCAAGATGGTGGAATAGAAAGACCTTGAGCTCACTTCCTCTCATAAGCACACCAAAATCACAATACGCAGAACAACCATCTTTGAAAAAGACTGAAACATACCAGAAAAAATTTCTACGATTAAAGACATAAAGAAGGAACCCCAAGAAGACCAGTAGGAGAGGCAGATTCGTGATATAATCAAATCCCATACCTCCTGGGTGGGTGACCCACAAACTGGAGAATAATTGTATTACAGAGGTTTTCCCACAGGAGGGAAAGTTCTGAGCCCCAAGTCGGGTCCCTCAGCTCAGGGGTCCAGCACCAGGAAGAAGAGCCCCCAGAGCATTTGGCTTTGAAGGCCAGTGAGGCTTGATTACAGGAGCTCCACAGGATTGGGGGAAATAGAGACTTCACTCTTAAAGGGCACACACAAAATCTCACACCCACCGGGACCAAGGGCAAGGGAGCTCTCTCCTGGAGGCTGACATTTTGGCACCAAGACCTGGTCCCACCTAACGTCTATAGGCTCCAAGGCTGGGATGCCTCAGGCCAAACAACAAACTGGGCAGGCACACAGCCCCACCCATCAGCAGACAAGCTACCTAAAGATTTCCTAAGCACACAACTGCCTCTAGACATGCCCCTAGGCACAGCCTTGCCTACCAGAGGGCCCCCCCCACCCCCCCCCACCGCACCCCACCCCACCCCCACCCCCACCCCGTTCTACCCACCAGGGGGCAGGCATCGGCCCCTCCCACCAGCAAGTGTCACAAGCCTCTAGACCAGCCTCACCCACCAGAAGGCAGACACCAGAAGCAAGAAAATGACAGTCCCACAGCCTGCAGACCAAATCTGCAAAGGCAGGCCAGATTCTACCCTGGGACCTGGGGTGATGAGGTCTAGCACCTGGCCCTTGGGTGATGAGAGGGGAGTGCACTGCTGGGATGAGTAAGATGTCTCCTACACAGGGTCACTTCTCCAAGGTTGAGATTATTGTTAAAATGAGCACACTACTCAAGGCAATCTACAGATTCAATACAACCCCTATCAAATTACCAATGGCATTTTTCACAAAAAAAATTTAAATTTGTATGGAAACACAAAAGACCCCAAATAGCCAAAACAATCTTGAGAAAGAAGAACAGAGCTGGAGGAATCATGCTCCCTGGCTTCAGACTATGCTACAAAGCTACTGTAATCAAAACAGTATGGTACTGGCACTAAAACAGACATATAGATCAATGGAATAGGATAGAAAGCCCAGAAATCAACCCACGCACTTATGATCATTTAATCCACAACAAAGGAGGCAAGAGTATACAATGGAGAAAAGACAGTCTCTTCAATAACTGGTGCTGGGAAACCTGTACAAGTGAAATAATGAAATTAGAACATTCTCTAACACCATACACAAAAATAAACTCAAAATGGATTAAAGACCTAAATATAAGACCAAATACTACAAAATTCTTAGAGGAAAACACAGGCAGAACACTCTTTGACATAAATCTTAGCAATATTTTTTTGGATTCCTCTACGAGAGAAATGGAAATAAAAACAAAAACAAACAAATGGGACCTAGTCAAACTTATATGCTTTCGCACAGCAAAGAAAACCATAAACAAAACAAAAAGACAACCTACAGACTGGGAGAAAATATTTGCAAACGATGCTACCAATAAGGGATTAATTTCCAAAATATACAGACAGCTCACGCAACTCAATACCAAAAAAAAAAAAAACAAACAAACGACCCAATCAAAAAATGGGCAGAAGTCCTAAACAGACATTTCTCCAAAGAAGACATACAGATGGCCAACAGGCACATGTAAACGATGCTCAATACCACTAATTACTAGAAATGCAAATCACAACTACAATGAGGTATCACACCAGTCAGAACAGCCATCATTAAACAGTCTACAAATAATAAATGCTGGAGAGGGTGTGGAGAAAAAGGAACCCTCCTACACTGTTGGGAATGTAAATTGGTGCATCCACTATGGTAAACAGTCTGGAAATTCCTTAAAAACTAAAAATAGAGTTACCACATGATCTTGCAATTCCACTCGTGGGCATATATCCAGAGAAAACTCTAATTTGAAAAGAAACATGCGCCCCAACGTTCATAGCAGCACTATTTACAATAGCCAAGACATGGAAACAACCCAAATGTCCATCAACAGATGAATGGATTAAGAAGATGTGGTATATATACACAATGGAATATTACTCAGCCATAAAAAAATGAAATAATGCCATTTGCAGCAACATGGATGGACCCAGAGATTATCATATTAAGTGAAGTCAGACAAAGACAAATATTATATGATATCACTTACACATGGAATCTAAAAAAATGATACAAATAACCTTATTTACAAAGCAGAAACAGACTCACAGACACAGAAAACAAACTTATGATTACCAAAGGGGATAGTGGGGCAGGGAGGGGGCAGGATAAATTAGGAGTTTGAAACTAGCAGGTACAAACTACTATACATAAAATAGGTAAACAACAAGGACCTACTGTATAGCACAGGGAACCGTATTCCATATCTTGTAATAACCTATAATGAAAAAGAATCTGAAAGAGGATATATATATATATGTACAACTGAATCACTTTGCTATATACCTGATACTAAAAAACACTGTATATATATCGCCAAAGACAATGGAGTGACATCTTCAAAATACTGCATGAAAAAAACTTTAAACTTGGAATTTTATACCCAGCAAAAAAAAGTTCGAATATGAAGACAAAACAAGTAATTTTCAAATATAAATAACTTAAAGAATTCATCGTACACAGACCTTCACTGCATGATATATTGATGTAAGTTCTAAGGGAAGAAGGAATACAAAGTGGGACAGCAAATATACACAAAGAAATAAGGAGCTCTAAAAATGGTAACAATGAATATAAACATGAAACATATTTTATGTTTAATCACTCTAAAACATAAGCAGCACAAAGAGTTCACTGCTGAATATGGAGCATAATACCATCCCTAGAAACAATGAAAGCACAACAGGAAAACAAGATAAATGGAAATTAAAATCTAATATTTTAAGATGTACTAAAAAAAATAAAGAAAATGACAAAAGCATTGAAAGATAAAGAAAATTCTCAATTAGATAACCTCAGAAACCAAGTATTAGGAAGAAAAACTTACTTGAAAAGAGGTGAAAGAACTCAGAAAAACTTAAAAATAAAGAAACAGAAAGACATAAGAGCAAATAAGCATAATGGATACTGATTTAAGAGAAAATTAGATGGTCATTTTAGGCATCTGATTTTGCAACCTTACCACAGAACTTTAGATAGACCACAAAGTGAACCTAGTACTGTTCAAACCATTATTAGTAGTGATTATTTGAACTTTTCATCTTGTCACTGTTTTATTAAAATAATGATCTTCAGTTCAATCTTGTGAAGAAGACATTTTCATACCAACTGCCAAAACTAAAGGTAGATATTATACTGCACAACCTTAAGCTTGTCAAAAGGTTATGTGTGTCATTTAACTGCATTTAAAAACCAACAATGCAGAACAGATATAGATACAGAAAATTATTTAATTCTACTATTTTCTATTTATAAGGCACATCATCTCAGTTAAGCAAGGGTCTTATGACAATCAGTTTGACTCTCAAGTTAAACTTTTAATCAGTGCCTTATTTATACTCTGCCTAACTTTTTAATGTATTACCTGCTTCAAAAGCAGCGTCCAAACTTATCAAATGGTATAGTAATAATAAATGGTACAATAATGAGGACATTGCTCAATCCATATATATTTTGGTACTGACACTAACTCCATTACAGTTCCACAAAATGTGTCAACTGTCTCATGGTAGTACTGGTTCTAAGTAACCAAGCATTCAATCTTTCAAAGGTTAAGTACTAAAAAACATAACATCATCAAGATAATCAAAGCCAGGTACAATTTAGAGTTATTTAGGAAAATAGGGAGTGGTTACATCTTACCTAACAGGACCAAAGAACCACTTTCATATTTTGGTACCAAATGTGAAATCCTGGCAAACACCACCTGATTCCTTTCCGTGATTTTATAATTTACAATGTCTTTATACGTGTATTATATAATCTAAACCTCACAATCCTATAATGGAATACCATTACATCTCAATTTATAAATGAAAAAACATACTCAAAGTCAAACATATATTTGCCAGAAGTTAAATCTCAGGGCTTTTAATGCCAAGTCCAATGCCCTTTGCCTCATGCTATGATCTCAGAAGACAAAGGAAACAAATACTTACATGCATCACTGTGACCATGAAATTTCAAATCACTATCAACATATAGAAAACCTTGGAAAAAACTACTTTGAATATGCTGAAATTTATATACATCCTTTCAAGAGTGAAAGACACCCAGCAAAAGTCAGTAGCCACAGAAATATTTCTTCTTTCCTCTCAAAATGTACAAAATTTGACATTTCTCTAGCTGCCTCCTTCCCCTTAAACCAGCTGCTTTGTGACCATCCCCAAGCCATCCTCCATTCTCAACTGGCCCCAGGTGGATTCAGGACTGAAAGACAAGGAAATAAATGAAAAGGAAAATAATAAACCTCAAATCATTTTTTCACACCTACACTGGTAACACTAGATCCCCAGCACCAATATTTATAGGCAGCAGTTAAGTTCCAGCCTCTGTCCATTCATCTCACTCCTTCCTAGTTTCATTTGATATGATAAAAAGCCCTAAAAATCTTAAAAGTCTCTTTTAATAAAAATTAAATTTATTTGGTATTTTGCAATGAGATTTTTTTCCTATCTCCACTAAGACCTGTATTTAACTTTGGCTTATGTCACAGGATTCTACGAATAAGGATAGGAAAGGTAAGGAAGAAAAGGAATAGAAGGCAAACTTCTTAGACTCTAATTTAACAATGAAATCTTTAAAAAAAAAAAAAAAAGAGGGGGGAGGGTATTCAAAATAGCTGTGTGCTAGCTTCAGGGGCAGAGTTTTCTTTAAAAAAAAAAAAAAAAAAACGAGACCACATAGTCTAGGAAAAAAAGGACACCATGATTAATACAAGTGATAGGCATGAAAACATAAACAGGGGAACCAATCTCTGGAGTTCTGTCCCCCCAACCCCCCCCCAAAAAGTAGGCTGGATCAGGAAACCAAATATGGCCAAAGAGTGTCACTACTGAAACCCTAGAGCAAACACTCCCCCCCAAAACACACACACATCCCACACAACTATCACTAATAAGCCAACTGTAGAAACAAAACAGAAATCTTAAAAACACCCAATTAATCCAAAAGAAGGCAGGAAAAGAAGGAAAAAAGACAAAAAAGGAATAGAAGAAGAGAGGGGACGAACAGAAAACAAAGAGCAAGCAAGACATACACATAAAACCAAGCACATCGTAATTATGTTAAAATGCAGAAAGTCTAACCAAGCCACTTAAAAGGCAAATTGTCATAATAAATAAAAAATAAAGACTCAAACATATGCTATCTACAAGAAACCTACTTTAAAAATTAAAACAGATATAGAAGTAGTGAAGGACAAAAAAACATGCCACGTAAACACTTAAAGAAAGCTGGAGAGGTTATGCTAACAGACTAAATAGATTTCAGAACAACAAATATTACCAGGAATAAGCAAGGACATTTCAAAATAATAAAGGGATCAATCCACCAACTCTAAATGCATGTGCCCTACTAATAAAGTTTCAAAATACGTGAAACAAAATTGACAGAATTGCAAGGAAACATAGCAAAACCCACAATTACACTTGGAATGGTTAAAGATTTTAACACGCCTTTCAGTAATTGACAGAACAAGTATATAGAAAATCAGTAGGAGTATACAGAGTTTAACACATCAACAAACTTGACATTTATAGAATATACCAGTCTACACACTGCAGAAAACTCATTTTTTTTCAAATACATATGGAACATTAACCAAGATAAAGCTTATCATGAACCATGAAACAAGTCTAAATAAATTTAAAAGGACTGAATTCACATAATTCATATTCTCTGAATGAAACTGAATTATATTAGAACTCAATAACAGAATGATATCCAGAAAATTCTCATTTAGAAATTAGAACATTTCTAAATAATCCATTCTTCAAATAAGAAATCACAATGGGGACTTCTCTGGTGGCACAGTGGTTAAGAATCCACCTGCCAATGCAGGGGACACAGGTTAGAACCCTGGTCCAGGAAGCCTCCACATGCCACGGGACAACTAAGCCCGTGTGCCACAACTACTGAGCCTGCTCTCTAGAGCCACGAGCCACAACTACTGAGCTCACATGCCACAACTACTGAAGTCCGTGCACCACAACAAGAGAAGCCACTGCAATGAGAAGCCCACACACCGCAACGAAGAATAGCCCCCCTTTGCCACAACAAGAGAAAGCTTGCACGCAGCAACGAAGACCCAACGGAGCCATAAATAAATAAATAACCAAAAAAAAGTTTAAAAAAATATCAGTGGAAATGACAAAAGCTATATTAAACTGAATGAAAATTAATGCAGGGATTAGAAAGGGAAACTAATAGAATTAAATGTTTTTCTTAGAAAAGAACGCCAAAATAATCTAAGATTCTGTAGTCAGAAGCCAGAAAATGATGAAACTCAAAGTAGAATAATAAAAATAAAGCCAAATATCAGTGAAATAGAAAATGGACAAACATTTAGAAAATCAATAATACCAAAACCAGTTATTTGAAAAGATTAATAAAACTGACAATCCTCTGGCTAAACTGTTCAAGGAAAAAAAAAGAGAAAACACAAATTACCAGTACCAGGAATGAAAGAAGGGACATCCCTCCAAATCCTACAAACATTTAAAACATAAAGAAGTATTAAAGCCTAAGTCAGAAAGAGAAAATCAAATATTGTATATTAACGCATATACAGAAAAATGGTACAGATGAACCAGTTTGCAAGGCAGAAGCAGAGACACAGGTGTAGAGAACAAATGTATGGACACCAAGGGGGGAAAGCAGGGAGCGGGGGCGTTGGTGGTGGTGGTGGTGGTGGTGGTGGGATGAATTGGGAGATTGGGATTGACATATATACACTAATATGTATAAACTAGATAACTAATAAGAACCTGCTGTATAAAATAAATAAATAAAATAAAATTCGAAAAAACAAAAAAAGTATTATGAACTTATGCCAACAAATTCAATAGCTTGGGTGAAATGGAGAAATCCCTTAGCAGACAAATTACCAAAGCTCACTTAAGAAATAAAGAACCTGAATAGCCCTTTATCAATTAAAGAAACTGAAATAGTAAATAAAAACCTTGCCACAAAAACTATGGCTTCACTGATGAATTCTACCAGACACTTAAGAATGAAACATACCAATTCCACAAACTCTCTCAGAAGACAGAGATGAGCTGAACTGTATCCTCTCCCAAATCCATACATTGAAATCCTAGCCCTCAGTACCTCAGAAGACTGTATTTGGAGACTGGGCCTTAAAGAGCTAATTACAGTAAAATGAGGTCATACACGTGGGACCTAATCCCAATATGACTGGTGTCCTTATAAGAGATTAGGATACAGACAACACACAGACCCAGGGACAACCATGTGAAGACACAACAAGAGGTGGCCATCAGCAAGTCAAGGAGAGAAGCCTCGGAAGAACCCAAACCTGACAACACCTTGATCTTGGACATCTAGCCTCTAAAACTGTTGAGAAAATAACTTTCTATTTTTTAAGCTACCCAGTCTGTAATTATGTTATAGCAGCCCTAGCAAACTAATACACCCTGATATCAAAACCAAAATATATAAAGTAAATATATGTATAAGAAAACCATAGACCAATATCACTCTTAAATAAAAATACAAAATATCTCTTTAAAAAAATCAGTAAATAGGGCATAAAATTGGAAAAGAAAGAAGTAAAACTATATTGATTTTTCAGATGACATGATTGTCTTCTCAGAAAATCACATCGGTTCTACCAAAAAACTATTAGCAGTAATAAGTGAACTTAACAATTCACAGGACACAAGGTCAATACACAAAAATAAATTTTATTTTTATATTAGCAACAATTAGAAATTGAATAGCAAATTAGCAATTTTTAATTAGAAATTAAAATAACACAACAGCATCAAAAACATGAACTACTTAGGAGTAAGTTTAACAAAATATGTGCAAGATCCAAAAACTGATTATAAAACTCTGCTAAGAGAAATTAAAGACCTAAATAACTGGAGAAACATACTATGTTTATGGCTCAAAGATTCAATATTGTTAAGATGTCAAATCTTCCCAAATTGAGTCATAGATTGAAAGTAACTCAAATTAAAATCCTAGCATGCTTTTTTTAAAGAAATTGGTAAGCTAAAATCTATGTGTAAATGCAAACACCCTAAATAACTAAATCAACTTTGAAATAGAGGAACAAAACTACACTATCTGATTTCAAGATTTACGACAATGATACAGAAATCCAGACAGTGTGGTACTGGCATAAGGATAAACACATAGATCAATGGAACAGAATAAAGACTAGAAATAAATAAACTATAATAACTAGAAATAATAAACCAGAAATAAACTTATACAAATTAATTAATTTTTGAGAAAGGTTCCAAGAAAATTCAATGAACAAAGATGGTCTTTTCAACAAATGGGTGCTACAATAACTGGACATCTACAGTGGAGGGAAAAAATCTTCAACCCTTACCACACACAGTATATAAAAATTAACATGAAATGATTATATACCTAACCACAAAAAAGCTATAAAGCTTCTAGAATATACAAGAAGACTTAGACAACAATTTCTTCGATAGAACACGAAAGTCATAGACTGTAAAAGAAAAAAATCCATAAATTGGACTTAAAATTTTAAACTTTTGCACTTCAGAAGACTGCTCAGAAAACTAAAAAGAAAACAACAGACTGGGAGAAAACATCACAATATTTAGGACTTACATGCAAATTATGACAATAAGATACTACTACACACGCCTACTAGAATGACTGAAATTTGAAAGACTGAAAACAGCCAAGTGTTTGCAAGAATGGGGAACTGAAACTCATACATTGCTGGTAGAAGTGCAAAATGATAGTCACTTTAGAAAACAGTTTTGCAGTTTCTTATAATGCTAAACATACACTTGGCAATACAACCCAGCAATACACTCCTATGTATTTACCCAAGAGATGTGAAGACAGGTCGACATAGAAACCTGAATGTGAATGTTTACAACAGCTTTCTTTACAATCACCGAAAACTTTAGAAACAAAGAAACTCAAATATCTTTTAACTGATGCGTATATAAAGAAATCACGTTATATCCATGTAATGGAATACTACTCAGCAATTAGAAAGTTAGTGAGACATTCAACATTATTGAATCTCAAAAACATTACTCCAAATAAAAGAAGTCAGGCACAAAAGTCTACATACTGAATGACTCCATTAATATAAAATCCTAGAAAAGGCAAAACTATATTGATAGAAAACAGATGACCAGTTGCCAGGTGTCAGAGATGAGGTTCGAAGACAGAGTGCAAAGGTGTAGCACACTAAACTTTCTAGTGTGATGGAAATGTTCTGTATCTTGATTAGGGTGGTAAAACAGATGTATTCATTTGTCAAATTCACTGAACTATACACTTAAAACTGGTGACTGCTATGGTATGCAAATTATATCTTAATAAAGCTGATTTTAAACAAAATATCCAGCCTCTGAAAGGCAAAGGAATATAGTGGTTAAGAACTTGAGCTTTGAGCCAAAACGTCTTGATATAAATACTGATACCACCATTATTAACTATACGAACTGAGCTTTGAGCCAAAAGCCCATCCTTAAACTAAACTGAGGCTTCATACCCAGTCAGTACTTATACATTGTACATAAATATGTAACCAAAAGTTTCATCAAACTATCTTTATAATGACAGGTTCTATGATATCTGCTATTTTATTTCACTTTTTTTTTTTTTTTTACTTTTTTTGGGGGTTTATTTTATTTATTTATTTATTTATTTATTTATTTATTTATTTATTTATGGCTGTGTTGGGTCTTCGTTTCTGTGCGAGGGCTTTCTCTAGTTGCGGCAAGCGGGGGCCACTCTTCATCGCGGTGCGCGGGCCTCTCACTATCGCGGCCTCTCTTGTTGCGGAGCACAGGCTCCAGACGCGCAGGCTCAGTAATTGTGGCTCACGGGCTTAGTTGCTCCGCGGCATGTGGGATCTTCCCAGACCAGGGCTCGAACCCGTGTCCCCTGCATCGGCAGGCAGATTCTCAACCACTGCGCCACCAGGGAAGCCCCCTTCACTTTTTAATAGTTTGGAAAACAGTTATAGTAGCAAGAATGGTCAACAGATTTCATCTTTAGGGCTAAATGTAATTAATAGGTAGTGGCTGCCTGCAGTGCTATGTTGAGGACCGTGAGACAACATCTGAATTCAGAAGAGTATTTAACATCTGCCGTGGTACTAAGAGAAGCAATAATGCCAGGATGTGATACTATAATTATGTGATTAAACGTCTTTCTTCACGTTAAATCGTGAGCTCCTTCAGGACAGTCCATTTTTAATAGTTTGACATGAGAATTTATTAAATGGTAGATGGACTTCATGTAGATTCTACCTACATTTTATCAGGCAGAGGTAACCTTCCCACCAGGGGCTTACGATCTACCTAAAAATACTTATTTCTGCTACAACTCAGAGAGTATCTGGGACTTGAAGAGGTAGAAAAGGTTATTTCAGGGGGTTGGAAAAGCTAATGCAGAGGCAGTAGTAATGTGATAACATAAAAGAAAGAAGTTGTCTTCCAAACACAGGCTATACTCATAATTTAAACGAATCATGTAAGAAAAATTTGAAAAATCAAAGTAACAAAGACTTCCTTTGAATGTCAGAGATTTATCCAACTTCAAGCTATATACTACTCTCTACTGTTCTACAGATTCTCCATCTATAAAACACTGTTAGAATTATCTGCAACTTGATGATACTTTCAATCCTTTGTTTGAAAGAAATATTAAAGTAAAAACTATAAATCTCTAAAATGTTCATCAATTCTGCAATTAAATATAAACTTACTTTCAAATATGAGTCAGGAGAGGCCAATATGTATTACTGATAATTAGGCATTTGACCTTAAATCAACCATTCTCAAGGAGGGGAAGAGGACATGTCATTATTACCAAGGGAGCTTCTGCAAACTACACTGCCCACTCCAGCCTCCAATTCAGTTTTGTCCTGTTGGGATATGGGCAGGCAGACAGGCAAGGTGAGGGAGTAGTTAAGGATAAAAACATATATCTCCTGTGATTACGAAACAGCTGTTTCCCTTCAGTCTACCACATTTAAGAACCACGAGGCTAAATACATGTACTTCAACTTATAGATATGAAATTTTTTAATTCCATACAAAGAAAGCACTAAATTGAGAATTGGGAGATATGAGTTTTAATTTTGTCCTTGAGCTGTCCAATCTGAAACCAAGTTACTTAACTTCTCTGTACCTCAATGAGAATACAATTATACAAGTAGTATATTAAAGTTGGAAGTTCTATATAACTTCACAGAATTGCTCTAGGATAAAATGAAACATAAAGTATAAACATATCTTTAAAATGTGACGAATAAGGAATTGTTATCATTATTCAAACTTAAGCCTCATTTAGATGTAAAAGCTTAGAATAATTTGGACTGGTTCACAGTTTGACCTTGAAGCAGACAAGACCAACCACCCAGAGCCAATTAGAAATGAAAAGGATTCCTTGGGCCTTGCCTAATCCTCACCTTCCTACCCCAAATGCTTGGCCAAATCAAATCTAGCTTGAGAATCAGGAAAACTGATTTCCATTAATGAATTCTTCGGAATATTTAACCACACCAGAAAAAGAAACAGAGGACTATGAGCTTCTTAGAAAGTGAAATATTCAGAATTTTTAACTCATGACTCTCACTGGACACTTCCACTTGGAATATAAAAGAAAGCAGAAAAATCTAAACAACATGGTTAAGACTCAAGAGACTGGATTTTAATTTTTAAAAATTAGTTGACAGACTAAGAAAAATTTTAATAATCTTACCCCTAAAAAATAAAAATTAGTGCCAGCTGCTTATACTCTCCCATCCCTCTCCAATTTCCTATAAAATGGCTTATAGTCCATATAATGAAGTGCAAACAGTGCCCGGCAGACGGTGAGTGCCAGAGAAATATCTGTTGAATGAATGATTAATTTCCTTCTTTCTCACACCTTTTACACTATCTTAGTGTACCTATATGGATGCTGGCGTGTTTGTTTTCTTTTAACCTACTAAAAAGTGAAATGCAAATGGTGGCTAAAAAAGACCAACTGTGCAAACCCTCACTTTGTTTCATTAGCTTCTACTTTATCTTATGGGATTCTCTACTGGCTATGAACACAAACACATCTTATACCCAACGATAAGCTGCTCAAGTTATTTATAAATAACAATTACAATTATAGCCCAGTTTCAGTGAAAAATGAATCAATTCTGAATCCAGAATAATTTATGACAAAAGCAAAAGTATGAATAAAGATATTTTTACTGCAAGAACTAGAAACTATAAGTCTAATCAATAACTTTCCCACAGTCCCAACTTCTAGTCTTATCATATTTAATGACAACAACTCGGACCATCTTCAACCCTGAAGTGAATCAACTTCCCCTATAGTGATAGTGCAAGCGAACTTCCTACATCACTAGTATTCTAGTCTATCAACAATTTCCTCCAGAGGAAAAGCACAAAATCCTACCAGTTCTCACTCAGCTAAAAGCAAATCCTTTCTTGCAATCTTACCATTTGAATTGGATTCTGAACACAAAACCCAGCGAAAATCGAAACACTCTCAAGCAAGACAATCAACTCCATCTTTCACTTAATATGTATAATCCCTCTATGCCAAATGTCCTAACTGAGTACTGCGTAGCATTCAAGATGCTAACTACGAT
Source organism: Balaenoptera borealis (assembly GCF_965194805.1). NCBI lineage: Eukaryota > Metazoa > Chordata > Mammalia > Artiodactyla > Balaenopteridae > Balaenoptera > Balaenoptera borealis. Next base: position 54,825,991 of record NC_138860.1, on the reverse strand, counting down.
GACAGCACGTCTAATTCCTAGCTTTTCTCAAATCCGAAGTTCCAGTATACGCTGATGTGCTAATACAAGTGCAGTGCAGTCACATCTGACACATGGATGATACTTAAACGTGGCCCCCTCTTTCAAGACATTCAGCCGAGAGGTGGAAGTTTTTGTCAACAGACTTTCTTGACTACAGGAGCCTCAACAGATTTAAAAGTGACCCAGCCTTTGAAGCGGCAGGAGATAATTTACACGTACACACAGTGGACATTTACATCAAATACCACTTCTTAAAACAGCCATACCCATGTTTAGAGCATCATCTACCATGCTTCAATAAGCAAATTCTGACCCACAACTCCCTCCCTCAGCATCCCGGGAAGCTTCATCCTCTCCCTTTACAAGTTTAATTCACCTCAACGAGCAATCCGGACTGACAGGGTACCTAATTCACCAGCGAGGCAGAAAATTCAAGGCCCAACCTCCGTGGCCAACTTTCCCTTTTCATGCACAGCCGTTTATTTGGCCTTTCATCTCTCCCCTTCTTTATTATTCCCTAACCTCCCTTCACTTCTCCCCACCACCACTGACCTCTTTAGTACTCCCACCCGGCCTCAGGACTCCAACATTCCCCCACCTCAGCCCACCAACCGCTGCAAACGCTCGAATGCCTCTGCAGACACCGCCACAGCGCCCAACAGACCGCCCTCACCCCGGACCCCAGCAGCCCCAAGAGCAGAAACTCCTAACGCAGAGAGGGCTAGGAGGCTGTTCGTCCAACCCACCAGACGAAGTCGTTGCTTTTGTCCTCGTAGGAGTTGATGAGCCCGTTGCACAGGGGGGCAAGCAGAGGTCGCTTCCTGCTGCCGCTCCCTAGGCTGGAGCTGCTCCCTCCTACGCCGGCGCTGGGCCTGGCTGCGCAGCTGAGCCGGGACAGGCCCGCGGACACCGCCCCGCCGCCGCTCCCGCCGCCACTGCCGGACACTGCGGCCGCCACCAGCACAGGCCGCACCGGGCCCCCGAGGCCGCCCGAGCCCGCGGCCTGGGCCGCCCCGCCGGACCCCAGCGCCGCGGCCGAAGCCGCTACGGAAGGGGGCGACGGGGAAGAGGATAAGGACGAGGAGGCGGAAGTCACCGAGGAGGCCGCAGAGGAGCCAGGGCTGGTCCCGGCTGAGCCCGACCCGGCCTGGCGGCTCCCAGACATCGTGACTCCCTCCCCTCCGGCCGGGCGCTCGGAGGAGAGGGACCGCGACTGCGACCCGCCGCCGCCTCCCTCCCCTCTGCCTCAGTACATCCTGAGTAGGCGCGCCGCGCCGGGAGGTGGGGCTGAGGAACAATAAAGTTGATTTTTGTACGGCAACCACACAACAGCGTCCGACGGGAGGGGGCGGAGGGAACTATTAAAACAAGAGCAGGAACCACTACCGCTCTCTAGGCCGCCGCCGCCGCGATCGCCGCCGCAGCCAACCCGGGCGCTCCGTGGGCCGGCCGTGCGCGCACGCGAGCGGCGGAAGGGGCGGGAGCGGCGGGGGATACAACTTTAGACACGGCCCGGGCGGCGCTCAGACAAGCACAACGTGCCCTGGGCGGCGGCGGCGGCCTAGTAGCGACCGCCGCCCTCGTCAAGAGCTGGTTTCCTTCGTGACGTGCCCGAGGGTAGGGCCGTCTCAGTGGGTGAAAGGGCTGCGGAGAGAGGAACGGATGGTAGGGGTGGCGAAAGGGGTTGGGGAAAGGGGAGGGGGGGAAAGCGCTCCAAAAGCGACTGCGCACGCGCGCCCTGGGCGCCGACCCTTGCGGGTTACCCAAGGTCCCCGCTCCAGGCCAAGAGCGGCGCCGGCGCGGGGCAGTTGCACCACGCATGCGTGAGGGTGAGCCGCATTCCTGAACGTTAACCGGGAGCGGTAGCTGTCGCTTGGGAGGCAGGCAGTATGACCCAGTGGCGAGGGCACGACAGGTACTTCCGAATCGGGGATTGAAGGCCCTGAAGACTGGGGCACGCGGAAAGAATCTAGAAGCTCTGAGCAGTTGAAAAAAAGCACTGGACTGAGAGTCAGGGACTCCGGGCTTTGCTGTTAGCCGTTCCACAGTATTGAAGTCAGTGAATAGTGCTTTGTAAATTGCAAACATTGTAGCAAGTGTCACCAATTGTATGCGTTCGACCATGATCTCTTGTTTTGAATAGTTATTTACCAAATTAAGCATAATAATAATGAGAAAACAAATCATGCTTAATCGGACCACAGCTCAGTTAAAACCTCCGTCTAACGTGAGTCTGATATGATTTTCAGCACAAAACAAGGAAACCTGGCAGTTAATACCACCAGAAGATGGAATTTATGGTAGGCTTTTTGAAATATTGAAAGTTGATTACAGATTTTCATTTGCCATTTTGAGACTCCTTAATATTCTGGGGGATGTAAATTAGAAACAACTAAACTGTGATTTTCAGTATCCTTTACAATGCTATCATTCTATGATTCTCAGAGGGAAAGATCTCAGAGTTAATTCTGTTCTGGGTATTGAAGACTATCGGGGCAACTAGACGGCCTTTCCCTAGGAACAGCTGTCCATGCTGAGGGGACAGGGCCAGGGAAGGGCCTAGATGAAGGCCCAGCAACAATAGCTAGCCATTCACCTGGCAGTGAACCATCGTAAGGCTCAAGTATGCCTTAGCTGCTCACCTTCATGTTCCCAGCTCAGGTTTCTGCTCAGAATAATGATATAAGAATGGGCATGTCAGATTTCCAAGAACCACCTTCCTTTTATGAATATTGTGTTATACAACCCTTTGTTTAAATTCACTTTCAAGACCCCTCTAAAATGTGAAGCCTTACTGACTCCTCGGCAGAAAGAGTTGCCCCCATTTGTGCCCCTAGGATATTTTGTTTGCACTTATAACATTGTATTTTAGTAGCTTATATGTATAATTCTCCTCTACTAGCCTATCAAGTTCAGCTTTGTATTCCCAGCGAATTCAGCACGTAACACAATTCCTGGCCTATGGTAAGTGCTTGTTAAATTTTTCTTGGCAAACAAATAAAGCAGTTGATCTCATTTTTATCTTAATGATTTGCTTAAACTCTGTCTTTCCAACTAAAATTTAAGCTCTATGCAAAAGAGGACAGTATTCTCAGTGAGCATTCCATAATTTTTTTATGAAAGAATGGATGAATAAATGAATGTCAAGAATTTGATGAATATTTATTGAACATTTATTACATATAGGCCTGGACTAGGCAAGGAAGAGATAAAGAAGTATATAAAACATTGCTTCTACTTTCAGAAAGTTTACGGAATAATTGAAGAATTAGAAAAATACATAGAAAGATGAGTAATATTACCAAGGTGCACATGCTTAATGAGTAAAGCAGAGAATCAACATAGGAACTGAAGCAAGAGCAAATGCTTAGGGCCAGCCATGCTGAGGGAGGGAAAGTTAGGCCTGAAGAGAAAAGTATGGCTTGGTCAGTCAAAGTGTAATTAAATTCATGAGCCCAGAAAATAAATAAGTAAAAAATGCTTATATCAAGTTCAGATGTCTATTTGATAGGGGTAAAAGAGTTCATTCAGTAAAAATTCATTTGGGGGCCATGTTGTAAAGAGCCTTGACTCTACTTTGAAAAATAGCCTACAAGCAATTGGAAATAATGAAGCCATTAAGTGCGGATAAATATATTGAAAGTGATGTTTTGAAGATTATGTTTTCAGAAGATTAATCTTTGAGAAGAGCTGGGAGATTAGGAGCAAAGAGACTAATTAGGAAAAGATTATAGCAGTCCAAGAATAAGTGATGAGATTCTAGATTAGGGTGCAGACAAGGAAAGTAAAGGAGTATCTGAAAAACAAAACAAACACAAAAGAATCTACAGGATTAAGTTACTCTCTGTAAAAGAATCTTCATGATCCTTGAGGGCATGACCCATGTCTATCTTGTTCATCACTGTCTTTCCCAGTGCTTGGCACAAAGACCAATAAGTTGATTAAGTAAAAATGAGGGAACACGAGGATGAATGACTCCAATGATGGCTTCAGGTATACCAGCATGACAGAATTAGAGATGGACAGTGGATGGTTTAATTTTGGATGTGTTAAGTGAGCGTGGGATGAAAATACATTCAAGTAAGCATATCTAGCCAGTGACTGAAAATTTAGGCTAAGGCACAGGAGAAAATTCAGCACATAACAGAAATAAAACTTCAGGTTCTTGAACTCTGTCTCCAGAGATATTGAATCTATGGTTCTGGGCTAGGACCTATGAATATGCATTCTTATCATCACCCAGGTGAACCTGATGCAGGTTACCTTTTGAGAAATACTGTGATTTAGTATTGTAGGGAGTATAGGAGAAATAGGTAAAATAGCCTCTTCCTTCCAGTTATCTTATTCAGGGGACAGAAAGTGATATGACCCCAGCTGAGAAGTCTCCTAGGAAAAAATTATCAATGCTTATTTGTATCTCTTTGGAACCTATCTTCAGTAAAATCTGAATTCACAAAAGGAAGCTGAGGGAATGTGATGCAATAGAATTTCCCTTTTATATCAGATAAATGTATAAAGACTATTCTGAAAGTACACAGTCCTTTCTAGTTTCTAATGGCAAGATCTTCTGGGAAAGCAGAAGAGAAAAGAGGAAGAATGGCAAAACACACACACACCCACACACACACCCACATACACACCCACAGGAAGTCAGCCAATTCAGGAGAAGTAGCTAACAGGAGAAGAGAAGAGAACATTAATGAAAAATAAAAGTAAAAGTGAAATAAAAACTAAGCCCTGATAATTCCAGTCTTCTACAAAAAGACTTCTCTTGAAGTAAAGTCTCATGTAGTTAAGATGGAATGGAATTACCAAGAGGAATGAACTTCCCAGACCTATTTCTAAGGTGTCTTATCTAAATACAATATTTTAGGGAAATATGGCCAGTGGTTTCCATCTTCAACTAACCCTGCCCTTTGGTAACCAATCTCCCAAAAAGATCCTCCCTAAAAAAGCTTTATCTGCCTGACTCACCTGAAGGGTTTGCTTCCTGTTAGCCCTGTATGCTGTCTAACCAAATCTGTGAATGAATGACAGCTTTCTATTAAGTTTTTTTTTTTAATTTAATGTGGTTGCCCTGTTACAAGAACATAAGGGATGTGAAATAAACATGCTATTGAACAGCTAAATTGAGAAGAAAAAGGAGAAAAATATTTTCTGTCCATGTGAATGGAAGGAAAGAAATAGAAAAGTTTATGAAACGCAATAACATAGTAATGCATCTAGCAGAAAATAATCTATAATCCACTGGTAAAATTAAAAGCTCCAATTTATACATTAAAACCAGAGGTAGATAGTTACCTGTGGAGAACTAATTTCTTATAATTTGAGGACAACTCTTTTCTGAAAATGTCTACCACGCTGTTTTCAATGCTGGAATTGCATCATTAGCTTTTATGCCCTTCTAGTCTTTCTGTATAAAATTACAGGCACTTTTTAGAGAAGGTAAGCTAACAGCATTAATACCTTAGTCAGTCATCCTATTAAAAGAAGTTAATTTCCTTTTGCAACCCACTGCTAGCAATTTTAGTCAAAGTACTTGTAAAATACGGCCTAAGCCAATCAGAAGTATTGTAACAATAAAGAATTATAGGCAGAGCTGTATGAATGTGAATGCAAGTTACTGAATAGGATTAGTCAGCTGAAAAAAAAAAAAAAAAAAAACAAGATTGGGAAAAGCCAACATTGACTAGAAAAACATAAACTTGTTTTTATGTTTAGATAAGTTTATGTTTAGGTAAGTTTAGATCCACTTAAAGATCGTAAACCAAAATGTTGTCTAATGCATTCTGCAAAAACAGAACAATTGATGTCATCATGAGGTGGAGACCAGGTAATATTAAAGAGCCAAAGAAAAAACACCTCACACTGAAACTGAAGCATATAACATTGCAAGTCATTTGCCCCTGGGATTTGACCATCCATGCATGTAGTGTCACATACCTAAGAGATCTGGGAACGTATGTATAGCTAGAATCAAGAAAGGTTTAAAATAGTACCTTATCCACTGTAATTTGCATCAAGTCTCTTCCTAGATCATGAGTGATATTTCTTTCTGCCTAGTACCCTGAGTATACTAGGATGTACTTGCTGGCAAATCATACTATGATATCTCCTCCAATACCCACTCCTATCACCCACTGAATTCTGTAAGAAACGGGGAATGCTAAAGTAGCACTGAATTATGAATTTGTGTAAACAACCTAGAATGAAGGATGAAGAGTATTTGGATATAATGATTATAATTAGATTTATATCAGGTTGGAAGAGAAGTTAGTTTGGGAGTCTATTCTTAACCTTTGAAGGTGATGTCAAGTAAAACAAAATATTCCATCTGCCAATATGTTTCCTCTTTTTCCTGAGTTCCTATGGTAATTCTTATATTCTAAATGTGACTACTCAGATATAGCAGGTATTTCTTTTCTCAACCCTCATTGAGTCCTCCCACACAGAGCCCTAGGCATCTTCCATTACACCAGTTCATCAACTGCATTTGCACTTATCAATTTATTGTGAAATAGTAGAAACTGGTATTATCTCATCTTCAGTTTAGAAAAATTAGGTCAAAGCAGTAAAGCTGCTGGCCAAAATCCCAGCACTCCACCCTATGTTCCACAGCTGAGGTTTGCTAAATCTGGGTGATCTCTGATGATAGTTGAACTGATACAAGAGCATGTAATGGTTTTGAGTCAGTTAAACCCAAATCATAAATTAAAATTGAGTATCATATACCATTCTTCATTCTTCCTTTGCTGTGTAATACTACATAACTCTCAAACATTTGGTTGGTACCAAGATGTAACCAATGTTGATAATACCTCTGAAGAAATTACAAGCTGAATTCCATGCTGAAAATCTAATTGAGTACTGGTATCCACTGCAGGACCAATAGCAGTGTATGATTTTTCTGTTGCTGCCAAAACAAATTACCACAAATTTAGGAGTTTATAGTAACAGAATTTAGGCTCATTGGTTTCCCTGCCTGCATCTCAGAAGACTGAAATCAAGGTGTGAGCAGGCCTTCTTTACTTCCTGGAGACTCTAGGGAATATTCTGCCTCCAGGCTCATTCAGGTTGTTGGCAGAATTGAATTCTGTGTGATCATAGGACTGATGTTGGTTTTTCTTTACTAAGAAAAGTCTCAGCTTCTAGAGGTCACCTGCATTCCTTCGCTCACAGCCCCCTTCCTCCATCACCAGCCCCAGCAGGTGGGTCAAGACCTTCTTACACCGTATCTCTCTGACTGAATCTTCTGCCTTCTTCCTCTACTTTTTAAGGGGCTATGTGATCACATTGAACCAACCTAAATTAACCTCCCTATCTTTTTTTTTGGGGGGGGGGCATGCTGGGAGGCTTGTGGGATCTCAGCTCCCCAACCAGATATCAAACTGGGGCCCTTGGCAGTGAAAGCATGGAGCCCTAACCACTGGACCGCCAGGGAATTCCCAACCTCCCTATCTTAAAGTCAACAAATTCCAATTGCAAAATCTCTTTTACCTTGTACCATTAACAATGGACAGGTTCCAGGGATTAGGACAGGGACATCTTTCCTGGGGCTTTAATCTGCCTACCACATAATCCATAATCTACTGATAAAATTAAAAGTGCACATTAATGTAGTACATTAATAGTAGGGGAAACTGTTGGCAGGGAGGAGAGATATGGAAGCTGTATGTACTCTGCTGAATATGTCTGTAAACCTAAAACTGCTCTAAATAATGAAGTCTAATAATTTTTAAAAACACATGGAAATAAAAATAAATAAATAAATTTCCAGAGGTTTGAGTATTAGATAACAGGATAATTGAAGGGCAAAAATAGACAAAGAAATGTTAGAAGAAAACTTCCCAGACCAGAATAAAAACTTTACAGTAAGATCAAATGACCCAACAAATGCCAAGCAAAAATATGAAAAAAATGTTTTTGCCAATGAGATTTCAGATCATCAGAGATAAAAAGGAAATACTAAATTATTTTCAATATAGAGGAAGTTAACTATTACTTAAGAGTAATGAGAATCAGGGACTTCCCTGGAGGTCCAGTAGTTAAGACAACACACTTCCATTGCAGGGGCACAGGTTCACTCCCTGGCCAGGGCATAGGTTCACTCCCAGGCAAGATCCCACATACCACACGATGTGGCCAAAAATTTAAAAATACAGAATAAAAAAAAAGAATAGTGAGAATCAGATTGACACTGCATGTTGTTATGGTCTGAATGCCTGTGTCCCCACCCACAAATTCATATGTTGAAATCCTAACCTCCAGTGTGATGGTATTAAGAGGTGGGGTCTTTGGGAAATGATCATGAGATCATGAGGTCATGAGGGTGGAGCCCGCATGAACGAGGTTAGTGCTAGGGGCTAATTAGATTACAGATAGAGGCTTCCCTGGTGGCTCAGTGGTTAAGAACCCTCCTGCCAATGCAGGGGACATGGGTTCAAGCCCTGGTCCAGGAAGATCCCACATGCTGCAGAGCAACTAAGCCTGGGCACCACAACTACTCAGCCTGCACTCTAGAGCCCGCGAGCCACAACTACTGAGCCCACATGCCACAACTACTGAAGCCTGCACGCCTAGAGCCCGTGTGCCGCAACAAGAGAAGCCACCACGAGAAGCCCGTGCACCGCAACGAAGAGTAGCCCCCGCTCGCTGCAACTAGAGAAAGCCCGTGCACAGCAACGAAGACCCAACACAGCCAAAAATAAAAACAAATAAATAAATTAAAAACAAAAAAAAAGAAGAGATAGAGGAGCTTGCTGCCTTCTCTCTCCCTGCTCTCTGCCATGTGAGAATACAAGAAGACAACCATCTACAAACCAGGAACTGGGCTCTTATCAAACACCAAATCTGCCAGCTCCTTGATCTTGGATTCCCAGTCTGAAGAAATGTGAAAAATAAATGTTTGTTGTTTAAACCATCCACTCAATGGAAATTTGTTATGGCAGCCCAAGCTAAGACAGATGTCTTATAAGCTACATGCTAATAGAAAACTATGCCTTCAAAGTTCTGAAAGAAATCTATGTTGAGCCTAAAGTTTTTAAACCAGTTAAATTATCAGTCAAGTGTGAGGGCAAAATAAAAATATTTTCATACATCAAAGTACATGAAATGCTTACCACCTATTGTAGATACTGATGGTGCCCAGCCCAGGTTCTGTTTACCTGGCACCCAGCTGCTGAGTGTTGGCTGCTAATGGCTGACAGCTGCTTTCTTCTCTGGAGGATTGCCATTGTGTATACTGGAGCTGGGAGCAAGGGGCTCTGGAAAATTGTTCTTCTGTGTATTGGAATGTTAACCTTACTAACCTGCTCCTATCCCTCTACCACCCCTCCCACCCTGGCAGCCAATGGCCAATGATTGACACGAGGGTAAATGAAAATCCATCCTCCTTGGGACCAACTTTGCAGTGTAGTTGGTGCTCCCGGGCTCCCTGGAGGACTAGACTGAAAGTAGTCTCCAGTTGAGACCTCAATCTTGCCTAGTTTTCTTCCCCTACCCTATCCTGTTTCCTTCACTCCTGTTCTTCTGAGAGCAAACCCTCATTAAATCACTTTCATAAGAATTCCCATCTCAGGCTCTGCTTCTAGGGAACACAATCTCATGCTCTACACAGTCTGAAAAAAAAAAAGAAAAAAAAAAAGATTGCTTAAGAATGAACTCCAATTTACACACCCAAGGAACTTCTTCTGAACAATATGGAGTAACGTGGACCAAATTTGTCCTTCCACATGAAACAACTAAAAAGGGTATGCTAAATGAAACAATGCTTTTAGATATTAGATATCAGGTAGTACAGAACAGTGATCCCTGAGAAAGGGGAAAAAAGTGAGGTGAGCCCTACAACTGCCCCAGCTTACTGCCTGAAGAACAGCTCCAGGCCACACTACAGGGAGGGGGACCCAGGTCTCAGATAAGGAAAGAGAAGCGGGAGTCTGAGAAGTGGCTGAGAATCCAGTGGCTAGCGTTTTCAGGGCAGAGTTGCAGAGAGGAAAGGGCTATGCAAAGAGAGAGCTCCAACAATCTGAAGAGTTTCTTCCTCAAGTCTTCAGCTCACTACTGATTAGGGCAAGCATGTGAGGAAACTGCCTGAGGATAGTTAGGGAAAGAACCACCCAAAGTAGCAGGGGAACCACCTCCAAAGCTCACACAGAACGAGGAAGAGTCATTGAAATGTGAAAGTATATTGCAGCAACTAGTGCAAATTACCCTAGCTAATAATTCACAAAAATTTCAATATGCTTTTCAAATTCTTAGCAAGCACTGAAAAAAAAAGTAAGATATATAAATATTAGAGACAGTGCTAATATTATTCAGTAAATCACGCTGGGGAAATTGTCTGTTTAGAAGGATTATAAATGAAGTCCTTCACACCATGCCAAAAAAAAAAAAAATATATATATATATATATATATATATTCAACATAAATTGAAGATTAAATATAAAATAATTATCAAATAATAGCTAATATTTTTGATATATCATTACTGAGCCTAATATAACCTTTTTCATAACCTTGTGATATCAGTGTACTGTGACATTTAGGTCATAGTGAATGGGGTTCAGGCTTTAGAGTAAGACTGCCTATATTTGCATCATTCCCCACCTTCATCTCTCACCCTCTTAATATTTAAACCTGAGATCACATCCTTTTTCCTTTTTCTTTTTTTAACAGTGTAATTTCTTTTCAACATCTTTATTAGGGTATAATTGCTTTACAATGGTATGTTAGTTTCTGTTTTATAACAAAGTGAATCAGCTATACATATACATATATCCCCATATCTCCTCCCTGTTGCATCTCCTTCCCACCCTCCCTATCCCACCCCTCTAGGTGGCCACAAAGCACCAAGTTGATCTCCTTGTGCTATGTGGCTGCTTCCCAATAGGTATCTATTTTACATTTGGTAGTGTATATATGTCCATGCCACTCTCTCACTTTGTGTCAGCCTACCCTTCCCCCTCCCTGTGTCCTCAAGTCCATTCTCTACATCTGCATCTTTATTCCTGTCCTGCCCCTAGGTTCTTCATAACCATTTTTTTTTCTTTAGATGCCATATATATGTGTTAGCATACAGTATTTGTTTTTCTCTTTCTGACTTACTTCACTCTGTATGACAGACTCTAGGTCCACCCACCTCACTACAAATAACTCAATTTCGTTTCTTTTTATGGCTGAGTAATATTCCATTCTATATATGTGCCACATCTTCTTTATCCATTCATCTGTTGATGGACACTTAGGTTGCTTCCATGTCCTGCTATTGTAAATAGAGCTGCAATGAACATTGTGGTATATAACTCTTTTTGAATTATGGTTTTCTCAGGGTATATGCCCAGTAATGGGATTGCTAGGTCGTATGGTAGTTCTACTTTTAGTTTTTTAAGGAACCTCCATACTGTTCTCCATAGTGGCTGTATCAATTTACATTCCCACCAACAGTGCAGGAGGGTTCCCTTTTCTCCACACCCTCTCCAGCATTTATTGTTTGTAGATTTTTTGATGATGGCCATTCTGACCAGTGTGAGATGATATCTCATTGTAATTTTGATTTGCCTTTCTCTAATGATTAATGATGTTGAGCATTCTTTCATGTGTTTGTTGGCAATCTGTATATCTTCTTTGGAGAAACGTCTATTTAGGTCTTCTGCCCATTTTTGGATTGGGTTGTTTGTTTTTTTTGATATTGAGCTGCATGAGCTGCTTGTAAATTTTGGAGATTCATCCTTTGTCAGTTGCTTCATTTGCAAATATTTTCTCCCATTCTGAGGGTTGTCTTTTTGTCTTGTTTATGGTTTCCTATGCTGTGCAAAAGCTTTTAAGTTTCATTAGGTCCCATTTGTTTATTTTTATTTTTATTTCCATTTGCCTAGGAGGTGGGTCTAAAAGGATCTTGATGTAATGTATATCATACAGTGTTCTGCCTATGTTTTCCTCTGAGAGTTTTATAGTGTCTGGCCTTACATTTAGGTCTTTAATCCATTTAGAGTTTATTTTTGTGTATGGTGTTAAGGAGTGTTCTAATTTCATTCTTTTACATGTAGCTGTCCAGTTTTCCCAGCCCCACTTATTGAAGAGGCTGTCTTTTCTCCATTGTATATTCTTGCCTCCTTTGTCGTAAATTAGGTGACCATATGTGTGTGATGTGTGTGGGTTTATCTCTGGGCTTTCTATCCTGTTCCATTGATCTATATTTCTATTTTTGTACCAGTACCATACTGTCTTGATTACTGTAGCTTTGTGGTCTAGTTTGAAGTCATGGAGCCTGATTCCTCCAATTCCATTTTTCTTTCTCAAGATTGCTTTGGTTATTCGGGGTCTTTTGTCTTTCCATACGAATTGTAAAATTTTTTGTTCTAATTCTGTGAAGAATGCCATTGGAAGTTTGATAGGGATTGCATTGAATCTGTAGATTGCTTTGGGTAGTCTAGTCATTTTCACTATGTTGATTCTTCCAATCCAAGGACGTGGTATATTTCTCCATCTGTTATATCATCTTTGATTTCTTTCATGAGTGTTTTATAGTTTTCTGAGTACAAGTCTTTTAACTCCTTAGGTAGGTTTATTCCTAGGTATTTTATTCTTTTTGTTGTAATGGTGAATGGTATTGTTTCCTTAATTTCTCTCTCTGATCTTTCGTTGTTGGTGTATAGGAATGCCAGAGATTTCTGTGCATAAATTTTGTATCCTGCTACTTTACCAAATTCATTTATTAGCTCAAGTAGTTTTCTGGTAGCGTGTTTAGGATTCTCTATGTATAGTATCATGTCATGTGCAAACAGTGACAGTTTTACTTTTCTAATTTGGATTCCTTTTATTTCTTTTTCTTCTGTGATTGCTGTGGCTAAAATTTCCAAAACTATGTTGAATAATAGTGGTGAGAGTGGGCAACCATGTCTTTTTCCTGATCTTAGTGGAAATGGTTTCAGTTTTTCACCACTGAGAACGATGTTGGTTGTGGGTTTGTTATATATGGCCTTTATTATGTTGAGATAAGTTCCCTCTATGCCTACTTTCTGGAGGGTTTTTATCATAAATGGGTGTTGAATTTTGTCAAAAACTTTTCCTGCATCTATTGAGATTATCATATGGTTTTTATCCTTCAATTTGTTAACATACATCCTTTTTTCTTATCTCTTTCATTTACCAATCTATGGACCTTTTCAATCTGAGTTATTTTATTTTTCCTTAATTCTGGGAAATTGATCATTGCATATTTCATCACATACATCCTCCTTTTTCTTTCCTTCTAAGATTTCGATTAATTGACATTTCAGTTAAGTACTTTTATTTCTAGCCTCTCTACCTCTTACATATATATATGTATATAATTTTATACTTATATTCTCTTTGTTTATTTTTTACCTTCTAGTAGAGTTTCTCTATCTTACCTCACTAATGTGTTTTATGGCTGCATCCATCTGCTATTATCCTATCAATTATTATACTTTTCCTACCAAATATTTTCACTTGGTTCTTTTTTTATAACTTTTGGTTCCTGAGACAGATATGATTAGTAGGTAACATCCAATCATAAATTAATTACTCATTTGTAGGAGGTTCAGTGGGTCAGTCTTTCTCTATTCTTCAGTAATTATATACATTCATTCAACAAGCATTTGTCGGACACTTACCATGTGTCAACCACTGTACTGAGTTCTGGAGATAGAGTACTTACACAAGGTTCCTTCCTCATGTGTTTTATGTGTTAGTAAAAAAATAAGTTAACATTTAAGTCAGTAGCTAAGTTCTGTGAAACAAAGTTGACTGACGGAAATGCTATTTTGATTAAGTTGGTCAAAACCATCTCTGAGACTAATGTTTGAGCAGAGATCTGAAATAAAAGAGGAAGTGGGCCAAGGGAACAGCAGGGGAGGATCATTCTAGGCAGGGATTATCAGAGCATGTGTAAAGACCCTGAGCAGGGGAAATGCTTAGTATTTGAAGCTCAAAAGCCAGTATGCTGGAGCAGCGTGTTAGGGGGAGAGAGAAAGAGAGAGAAGAAATGAGGCCAGAAAGGTAATATTAGAGGCTAAATTATATTCCTCCCCGCTCCAATTTGTATGTTGAAGCCCTCATCCCTCATCCCTCAAAATATGACATTTGGAGATAGGGTCTTTAAAGAGGTGATTAAGTTAAAATGAGGCCATTAGGGTGGGCCCTAATCCAATAAGACTGGTGTCCTTATAAGAAGAAAAAATTCGGACACACAGAGATATCAGGGGCATGTACACTGGAAAGACCACGTGAGGACACAACAAGAAGGCAGCCATCTACAAGCCAAAGAGGGAAGCCTCAAGAGAAACCAACCCTGCTGATGCCTTGATCACAGGCTTCTAGCCTCCAGAACTGTGAGACAATAAATGTCTGTCTTTTAAGCCACCCAGTCTGTGGTATTTTGTTATAGCAGCCCTAGTGAACTAATAGGTGGCCAGGAGACATTTTTAATAGTAAACTGTTACAATTTGAATAGAGATTTTATTCATAGAAACTGTGCAAAATTATATGTTCCATTTGTTTTAATGGTGTACTTGGTGGGACTTTCCAGAGAATGATGTTGTATTAAGACTCACAGTTTATTTCCATTTTTTTCCCATGAGAAAAGAATGCATAATCAATGATATGGTGGGAATTCCCTGGTGGTCCAGTGCTTAGGACTCCACGTTTTCACTGCCGAGGGCATGGGTTCAGTCCCTGGCCAGGGAACTAAGATCCCGCAAGCTGGTGACATGTGGGGATCTGTGCCCTTTATCCTTTTCAGTCCATGAGACTGAGTCCATGAGAGAGAGCCAAAACTCAAAATTCCAGCAAATTTAACATATAATCCAGACTAAAATCAGTGAATCACATTCTTAGTGCCTCCCCCACCCTTCCCAGCAGAGTTATTGGTTCAGGAATGGACGAATTACTCAAGAAAGAGGAGCTTTTCCTGGGACGTCTAGGAAGGAGAGCTTGTTCCTTTCTCTTTGGATCTGAAGCCAAAGAAGTCATAGCTGTTGCCACCATGTTGGTACCATCTTGCTACCATGTGGAACCCAAGAATGAGATCAACATAGACGAAAGCAAAATTAATAAACGGAGAGAAATGAAATTCTAACCAATCGTTTCAGCCCTGAATCGTGCCATACCTGATATCAGCACTAACCCAAAGTATTTAGTTACACAGGCAATAAATTTCTTACTGCTCTCATTGCACTTAACATTGTAATCGTCAGTATCTTTCAACTAGACTGTCAGATTCTTTTTTTTTTTTTAAATTTCTGCATCTCTTTTGTTTCCTGAAAGCACATTCCCAGAAAGTATAAATGAATATAAATGTATTTACATCTTTATTATATTTTGCCAAGTTACCACTTTTTAATACTGTATTCTGAAGGGGAGAAGTCACCATAAAGTAGGCAACCTTAGACAATCAGAGAAAACATGATATAAAAGAGAGAACACTTCTCATGACAAGAGAGAACAACTGGATCCCCTCCTCAGTTCTACTACCCACTAGCTGTTTGAACATGGGAAGGCCATTTAAATTTTCTGGTTCTCTATTGATTCATATGTAAAATTATAGGAACTCTCTGTCTACAAAACTCCAGAAAAATATTTATAATTTATGACATAAAAATATCAGTTTTAGTTTGACCTATCATCCATTCTGATTGCTTAGAGTGATGAAGAAACAAAAATTTTTAAAAATCAATTTGTCATCAATGGTTTTGGCAATGTGGTATCATAATTAGTGACTTCGGTAAATTAAGTATACTAACAATGGTCATAGCATATTACAACTCAGAGAGTAAATTTGAAATAAAACACTGAGTGGAATAAATAATGCTTGGACTTCCCTGGTTGTGCAGTGGTTAAGAATCCGCCTGCCAATGTAGGGGACACCGGATCGATCCCTGGTCCCGGAAGATCCCACATGCTGCGGAGCAGCTAAGCCCGTGTGCCGCAACTAATGAAGCTCGCGTGCCACACCTGCTGAAGCTCACGTGCCTAGAGTCCGTGCTCTGCAACAAGAGAAGCCACCACGATGAGAAGCCTGCGCATCACAATGAAGAGTAGCCCCTGATTGCCACAGCTAGAGAAAGCCCGCACACAGCAATGAAGACCCAATGCGCCAAAAAATAAATTAATTAATTAAAAAAAAAAATGCTTGGGACAGCATTGGCTTTAATGAGACAAAAGCCCATGATCTTCCCCATTTCTGTCTCTCTCCAGATCCGTGAAAAGTTTGAATTACTCTGACTCAGATGTTTATGATAGAGATCAGAATTTATAAACTTTCCTACACAAAATAAGTGATAATTTAAAACTTGGATCTCTTGGACATAGGATAAAATTTTGTATACATTATGTATTTAAAATTTAGACTGTCAGATTCTTGATTGCAATGACTATGTCTTTTCTGGTCTATTCCCAGCATCTGGCAAAGTGTGTGGTATATAGAGGACAAGGTTCATATATTTTTTACTAAGTAGATATTGAATTAAGATGCTCCCATATTTTAAAGACACCTTAAAGACTTATCCAACTTCCTTTGTAATTTTGAGTTTTTACAATATCATGAAGATATTTTCTAGTCTAGCGTGAATGCATGACTCAGAGAACTCACTAATACCCTCTTAGTATCGTGACTCCATATTTTTGGTGGGTGATATATTTGATACACTTCCAAACACCCCCATAGCAACTGAAGTTTCAAAAATACACTCAAAAGTCATATTTTCATCCTTGTCAGTTTATATACTATATATCATCTCAGATCAGAAGCGCCAGTTGCAATCTGTTTTGGAAGTCCTTGTTTGCCTTCCTCCTACTTGGGAAGGAATACAGTCTCCAGACTGATGTTATTCATTTGTTCATTCTTTCATTCATGTGTTCAGTCAATGTATCATCAATCTACTGCTGCATAACAAATACCCACAAACTTAGACGCTTAAAACAATACCACTAACAGTCACTTGAGTCCATGACTTTACAAGCTGACAATTTCTACTGAGCTCCACTGGGAAGTTCTTCAGGTCTCACTTGGACTCTCTCCTGTGTCTGCTGGATTGGCTGGAGGCTAGATGGAATATGATGACCTCAGCTGGGACAGCAGCAATCTGCTCTACTCTATGTGGTGTCTCTATTTTATCCTGAGTATTAACTCAAGGTTAGCCATAAAACATAAAACCCTATGTTTGGGATGTCACAGAGTAGGCAATACCAAGAGAAATCATTGATGAGACTGGAATAAAAATCAAATCTGGATTTAGTGAAGTTGAGACTGTATTCGAAAGGATTATTGCAAGAGAGGGAAATGAACTATTGCAAATTGAGGAGGGAGGTTACTGTCTGTAAGCAACTCCAGAGTTAGGCAAAAAGAGAAGAGTAAACAAAGCTAGAAAGAGCTAGGTGTGGGGAACAGGATGTGTGTGAATGCATGGCACATTCAGGTAGTAGACCAGAGAATATTTTATTTTACCTGAGGCCAGTTTATTCTCAGGAGGGGATGTATACTGGCTTAGGTTGAGGGTGAGCCAAAGTGTAGGGGCCTGGAGTAAGGAGACAGATTAACAGGAGGAAAAATAATGATTTTAATTATATACTTATGGGGCTTCAAAGAGGAAAAGTCAATTCTTGGTTAGTTGAGAAGAGAAAGTGTTTGGTAAATAAAGGTTGCCCTGCTGTGCTGATAAGTCTCTCAAATGAAAAAATTATCTCTAGAAATAGCTCTCTTCCTGGTGTAGGCTCCATTTCTAATGTAGATTTCCTTTATAAATGTAGATTTCTCTTACAAAAGGGTATTTCTACTCTGTTTTCAGAGCTTCTCCTATATCTACAGTTTCTTAAAAATAATCAGTTCAAATTAATCCTTATGCCAAAGAGGCATATTTTGGGATGACATATTCTGCTACCCTTCAAAATGTTACCTTGTTTTTATTATAATAAACCTCAGCAAGTCCTATTGTTGTCGAACACAAGTTCAGGAGTCCAACACACAGTGAGGCCAAACAAACCAAAATGTCAGAGTTTGGAGCAGAGAATGGTTTATTGTAAAGGCCAAGCAAAGAGAGCAGGTGGCTTATGCTCAAAAGACTTGAACTCCCCAATGGATCTCAGAGAAGAGTTTTTTTTTTTATTATAAATTTCTTTATTTTTTATTCTACTTTTTAAATTTTTGGCTGCATTGGGTCTTCATTGCTGCACACGGGCTTTCTCTAGTTGTGACGAGCAGGGGCTACTCTTCGTTGTGGTGCGCAGGCTTCTCATTGCAGTGGCTTCTCTTGTTGTGGAGGATGGGCTCTAGGTGCGTGGGCTTCGGTAGTTGTGGCATGTGGGCTCAGTAGTTGTGGCTCACAGGCTTATTTGCTCCACGGCATGTGGGATCTTCCCGGACCAGGGCTAGAACCCATGTCCCCTGCATTGGCAGGTGGATTCTTAACCACTGCACCACCAGGGAAGTCCCCAGAGAAGAGTTTTTAAAGGCAAAATTTGGGGTGAGGGCTACAGGGTGTCTGACTTTCTACTGATTGGTTGGTGGCGAAGTAACAGGGTGGTGTTCCAGAAATCTTGTGCTCAACCTGCAGTTACCAACCTTCACCTGGGTGGAGGGCTTAGTTCCTATAGAAGAACTCAAAGATCTATTGTTATGTATATCCCTTGAGGAGGAACCAGGACTCTGCTTTATTTCTCCATTATTGTTTCTTGACTGCTTTTCCTTTGTTTCTGCATTCCCTCCATAATTAGTAATTGTTTGAATCTGACCTTTGGAACTCAGGGAAGCTCTAGGAGGCTGAAGCCTTTTTCCTATAAGCAAGAAAACAGGGGACTTGGAAAGGCTTTTTTGCCCAGGAGGGTCCCACTGGGGCCTGCTCAGTTTCACTATCTTTTAGGAATGGATAAGTATAATAGAGCCTGGGGAGAAAGTGATCCCTCATTCTGGTAAGAGAAAGCCTTGCATGTCAGTGAAGACATGATTTTTTCATACTTTCCAATGGAAACAGGCAGGAAAGCCAACTTCCCACAACTTACACTGAGTTAACTGGAGAATTTTTGGTTGTTAGGAGGGAATAATTTATAAATGTGGACATCCTGATGGCAGTAGGCAGAAAGAGAGTGAACTGAGACATTCTATTAATATCAAAGGAATCTGTGTAGGTGTCTATGGTACTGCTGTGCCAATGACGTATTAAAGACTTAAAGGACTGCCAACTTAGGAAGCAGGGGCTATTGTGTGAGTTAAGAGAAATCCAGGGCCTTTGTCACAGCATGCTGAGAAGACTGGGGCCCAATTGTCTTTGCCCCAGCTTAGGAGCAATTGTTCCATGCCAAGAGAGGCAAGCTGAGAGGGTCTCAGGCTGCTGCTTCCCCCCCACTTCACTGAGCACTCAGTTTTTACAGCAGGGGTGTCGCTCAGAGAGAAACTTGCCATTGTTCCCAACCCTAGCTTCAGAGCTTGGGCTCAGAAATTTTTCTTGGGGAGAGAAGTGGGCCATAAAACAGATAGCTCCTGATCTTTTCCCAAAGGAAATGACTTCATTTGTAGCAGAGTTTGGAGGAGTTCAAGTCTACGGGCCTGAACAGTAGAGGCTGTGATGAGAGGAAGTTGGATAGAGACCCGTGCATTTAATAAGGATACAGATCAGACTGTAGGCTGGCTGGTTTACGAGAGAGGACTGAGGAACAGGACAGCTGGGAGGACTCCTTTTGGAGTCACAAAAAAATATAGAACACTACCTTCAGAAACTATTTCTTTAAAGGAGTTACAGTTTGATGGGATTAGTTTATAGAGCAATTTATGCCCCAGGAGTTTGATACAAATAAATAAATAAATAAAGCAACTAACGAGCAATTAGTGGAGTTGGACCTCTGGGTGTGGTCAGGGAAAGAGAGGAAGAGAACAAGTTCATCCCAGAGTGACTGTGGGCATATCCAAAACTGTCACGCCTTAAGGAGCAATATGAGAAGTTTAACACTGTGTATATGTGTGTTTATGTGTGTGTGTATGCACATGAGTTGGCAGGGAGACTAGACTTCACTAAAATAATCCAGCCAATCACGTAACAAATTGAGTGGGGAGGCACTTGCTAGACTAGTGTTGCTGCTAGCAATCTGGGCCAGCACAGTGGCTGAACTTAATGTCCCTTCCAAATGTGGAAAAGTTTGGATGAAAATAAATGACAAATGAGAGAAGGAGAAATAATAGCTGAGAGTAAAGGAGTGTATAAGTGGGTTATGCAATGAGAGAAATCTGACCTCAACAGAGGCTCAGAGAAGGAGAATAATATTATTTCTTAGCATAATTATATCAGATGCCCAGACGGGCAAAGCTATGTTTGCCAAGACCACCCCTGCTTTTGATACCTGACGAAGTCAGATGGCAGCCTGCAAACCTGAGTCTGGGAGACGTTCTGGTCATAGGATATGTTTGATGAGCAGGATCAATGTTACTGACTAAATCAAGCCCTAATAATGTTCCAGTATCTTTGACTATTTTTCAGGCTCCATCTATCAATACTATAAAAGATATCATTTGGGAAGGGATTTCTGGGAACTGCTTCCTACTGGAATTTCAGACCCTGTGGTGGATGGCTCCCAGCAGACTGATTACCGTGTAGCTATAAACCTTGATGAGCAAATGCTTAGAAAGGTCCCTGGTTATAATAGACAGAATACAACGGCAGCCTGCCCAACATGCCACAGTGTGGTGTGCTATGCACAAACACAATCATCCTGGTTTTTGTGGATGGAAAGCTATAAGCAGAATGGGGAAAAACAATGGGTTCCTACTGGGATTAAAGCAGTGGGCATCATGTGGTGGATCTGGGTCCCCTGGGGAACAGTCCCACCCAGACAGGAAGGCTGTGGGAGGACCTATGACATACTCAAACTAAATTACAGCTGGCTTTGACCAACCAACCCTATTATGGGGTGCCCAATATTTTTGGGTACAAAATATGTATCCTAACTGCACCCAGGCTGTTAATAGGCAGTAGCAACAACGTGCATGGTGGATTAAACAACAATGGCCCACAAGTCAGAAAAGGGGAGATAGATGCCAGTCTAGGTATTCTGGGACAAGCAGAGTTTGCTTTTAATGAGGAGCAGCATTCAGAGAAAGAAGATTTATTCACTAGAATAGGCATATTAGAGGGAGTTCTCTTCCAGGCAGAAGGTAAAGGATAAGAGGCAGCTTGGAGAGATAAAGAAGCACCAGCAAACTGCATCAGGCCAACTCCACAAGTAATGCTTGGTAATGCTAGAACCCAGGGTTGGGAAAGGGCCTGCACCCTGACCTGACAGGTCCTCCTGACTATTTTAATATGGATAGAGGCTGAAGTGGCCAGGAAGCAATGGTCCTCTATCCTAGTCCCTGAGCCTCAAGGGGGCACACCTGTGGGAATCTTAAGGCCTGCGAGCTTATGGAAGTTCTCTGTGGGCACTTGTAACTTACCACCAATGTATAATGACTGTGCTTGCCCCCAGAATAAGTTGAAATAAAACATATCCTGCAGTATAGTTAGCAGGGATAGGAACTCACGTCCTCCCCTTTGGAGGAAGATGGGCTCTGCTATATTTATACACAATGAAAACCAGTCTCAGTACGAGACTACTGCCTACGAGATGGGAAGGGTGATTGATTTTTCCCTCCAATTAACTTGACTTAACCCAGATAAAACTAAGCCATGGCCAGCTGTAATGATACCTGTCTTTCTATAATAATTTCTGGTATGTGGGCAAGGGTAGATCTTGTTGGGAACACAAAGCATACACCTCTGTAATCCTTACCGATTTGTTCTGTAAGGAAGCTGAATTGTACTGACTATATGGCAGTGTGGTATTGTTGGAAAGATGCAACTGCCTCATGTCAATGTGTCTTATAATACTGATATTGATGATCAAATGTATTGCGAGATTAAGTTAAAGCCTCCTCGGGATGTAATACCTAAGGAGGAACTAGATCTAGCTAACCATAAGCTGATTTCTGTGCTAAATAGTTCTGCACAAGTTTATCATAAGGTATAAATAGCAATAGATCAAGGGAAAAAAAAATCAAACTAGTGCAAAAATATGAAATATGAAGATGTTTATAATGGCTTTATAGGATGAATTAGTTGAATTAGTTGTTTCTTTAAATTAGTTGAATTAGTTGTTTCTTTAAATCTGTCCCTACCCCACACTGGCTTCTTCAAATGTTAGGCATATTTGTATTGGTTCTGTTAAAAATAAACAACAGGTCTGAAATGGAGTCACTTGTGTTAAGGCCCCACATCAGCAAACCAAGACTTAATACCTAACCTAATTGCAGTTACAACCTCCTGCAGAAGTGTAACCTTTAATGAGTCAACCTGGAATTACCTGGTTAGCACTGAGGTATTTGGCCAACAGGCTCTTCCGTTCCCATTAAGAGAGTGGCCTTACCTAAAACAACGCATTCTTTGCTAATAATTTCCTTTTTCCTGCTCCCTCTCTGCCTTAAAAAAACTGAAAACCTTTCTTTTTCTGCAGCTAGATGAAGCTCCTTCTGTTTGCTAGGTTGGATGGTGCCCATTTCATGAGTCATTTAATGAAGCCAACTGGATCTTCAAATTTCCTCACTTGAATTTTTGTTATTTAACAGTAAGTACTATTGCTAGAACTGTTCTATAATATAAATGTTACACCAAATGTAAGTGCTTTGATAGGTATGATCATTTTGCTGTAAGGGCTCTGTGTTCAAAAACTAGGGGGTGACCCGTGATATTGAGATATAATAAGAAATATATATTTTGGTGCTTGTCTGTGATTCCTGCCTCTCAGCTCTCAAAACTTGTATTTTCCGAAGTGATTAGAGCAGTAGGGGCATCTTTTGTTTTATTTGGTTTTTGTCTTTGATTCCTGCAATAGTTTTAGAGTGATAAAGGTAAACTGGGTGCATTTTGTTATGCATAACAAACTGATTCAAACACACCTGAGTTTATGTGAGTGAGGAAATTTTTGGAAAGCCTCTGGATAACCTAAGGGTGGGGGCGGGTTGCCAGGGGAACCAACCAGGGTAATTAGAGGGTTGAAAAGTAGGTTGGTGAACAAGAACGCATCCATGTGTCAGGAGGGTGGCATACCACAAACTCCATGGGGACAGCAGCTCCTGAACTTGGAACCCTTTGGGACCTTGCCCTACCTGTTTCTCCATCTGGCTATTCATTTGTATCCTTTAATATCCTTTGTAATAAATTGGTAATCTAGTAAGTAAACTGATTTCCTGAGTTCATGAGGTGCTCTAGCAAATTAATCAAACCTGAGGAGGTTGTGGAACCCTCTGATTTATAGCCAGTCAGTCCTTCAGAAGTACAGGTAATATGCTGAACTTGGTAAGCAGTATCTAAAGTGAGGTGGGGAAGGAGGGGGGCAGTCTTGTGAGGCTGTGTCCTTAACCTGTGGGATCTGATGTTGACTCCAGGTAGATACAAAACTGAATTAAATTGTAGGACACCCAGCTGGCGTTGCACAATTGCTTGCTGTGGGGAAAACTCCCAAATACGGTGACTGAAAGTGAAATAGTACTGAAAGTACACAAGTATTCAGTGAGTAGTGAGTAAAGAAGGCTTTTATATACATAAATAAAAAACAATTCACCGTCTTCGCTGGAGAGTCGCCTCGATTTCCTGCTTCAATAGTGCGTGGAGGGAGCCCGCCTCCTCACCGCCTCAAGGGCCTTCACGTCCGCCCCAGCACCCGAGCCTCTTCTCCTCAGCTGCCTGCAGTGAGGACCGCGGCCCCCTCGCAGGTGCGCCAGAGCTGCCATGTGGACTCGGAGGCCGCCATCAACCGCCAGCTCAACCTGGAGCTCTACGCTACCTCTACATGTCAGACTACTTTGACAGCGATGACGTCGCTTTGAAGAACTTTGCCAAATACTTTCTTCACCAGTCTCCTGAGGAGAGGGAACCTGCTGAGACACTGATGAAGCTGCAGAACCAGAGAGGTGGCGGAATCTTCCTTCAGGATATCAAGAAACCAGACTGTGAAGACTGGGAGAATGGGCTGAATGCAATGGAATGTGCGCTACACTTGGAAAAAAATGTAAATCAGTCACTACTGGAACTGCACAAAATGGCCACTGACAAAAATGACCCCCATTTGTGTGACTTTATTGAGACCCATTACCTGAGTGAGTAGGTGAAATCCATTAAAGAAATGAGTAACCATGTAACCAACTTGCGAAAGATGGGGGCCCTCCTGAATCTGGCATGGCAGAGTTATCTCTTTGACGAGCACGCCCTGGGAAACAGTGACAACGAGAGCTAAGCTTTAGGCTGGCTTCCTGTAGCCATGGGTGACTTCCCTGGTCACCAAGGCAGTGCATGCATGTTTGAGTTTCCTTTACCTTTTCCATAAGTTGTACCAAAACATCTACCTAAGTTTTTTCGTTAGTACCATTCCTTCAGATAGAGTAATTTGGTACCCACCCCCCTCTTAAAAAACAAAGAAAAGAAGAAAAAAAAAGCAAATAACAAAAATAGCCCTGGAAAGGGGCTGGGAGGACCAGTATTGCAGTATTGCAGTTGCTGCAATATATTATGAAAAATGTCTATTTTTCAACAAAAAAGTTTGTGGCGTGCAAAAAAACAGGAAATTGTGACCTATACATACAACTGAAACTGTCTGTGAGAGTAAGTAGATGAGAGATTTAAGACAAAAAGACTTCAAAGTAGCCATTATAAATATGCTCATGGAACTAAACAAAAGCATGATTAAAGATGTAAGGAAGATATGATGACAGTGTGGCATCAAATAGAATATCAATAATGAGATAGAAATTATAAAGAAAAGCCAAATGCAAATTCCTTTGAATTTGAAGTTGAAAGTGTTGATGGAAAAAAAAATGCACAACCTAAAAGTTGAGGATTATGTTTTATTCAGCAGACTTGCTGAAGACTCAGCTACAGGAGGCAACCTCTCAGATAGCTCTGGGTACTACGCTTAAGAGGTAAGGGAGGAGCCAGGATATATAGGAGTTCAAACAAACAAACAAACCTGGTAGTCAAACGTCAAAAGATCACTGCTAATTAAAGAAAACCAGACATCTCAAGTGAATGAATTTTGTGCTTTTCTGTGTATGGGAAGGTGCAAAACTCTGGGTTCATTGAAATCATTCCTTTGATATGCACCTTAACTATCTAGGGCCAGTATCCTGTTTTCTCCATCCTCAATCCCCTCAGCATGCACAGCAGGGAGGGGCGGGGGGGGGGGGCAGCTGCAGTGTCTGATGGCCACAACATCCTTTGTTTACTGATATGGCAGGCCACGTCCACTAAAAGTACAGTAACTAAAATTTAAAAATTCGCTAGAGGGATTCAACAGTAGATTTGAATGGCAGAATATAAAGAATTAGCAAACTTGAAGACAGATTGTTAACCTTCCTATAAGTACACTTTAGCTCCGTCCAAAATATTTTGATGTATTTTTATTTTTATTTAGTTTCAAATATTTATTAATTTCTTCTGATTTCTTTGGTTATTTGGAAGCTTGTTGTTTAGTTTTTTGAGGCTTTTCTAAATATCTAATTATTATTGATTTCTGATTTAATTTCATTGTGCTTAGAGAAAATATTCTGTAAAATTTAAGATTTTAAATATTGAGACTTGTTTTATGTCCCAGCATAAGATCTGTCTTGGTTAATGCTCTATGTGCATGTGGAAAGAATGTGACTTCTGCAGTTTATTGGATATACTGTTCTGTAAAGGTCAGTTAGGTTAAAGTGGTTAATATTTTTAGATCTTCCACATTCTTCTAGGTTTTTATCTAGTTATTAAAGAGGAAATTGATATTTCTACTTTGTAAATTTGTCTTTTGGTCTCTTTAGTTCAGTCAGCTTTTGCTTCATCTATTTTTAAGCTCGGTTATTAGCCACCTACATTTTAGGTTTGCTATGTCTTCTTCATGGATTGACCTATTTATCATTATAAATGTCTCTATCTATGATAATTCTTCTTGTCTTGAGGTCCATTAAGTCTAATATTAATAAAACTCAGCTTTCTTTTGCATATCATTTACATAGTGTATCATTTTCATTCTTTTCTTTTTAACCTATTTTTTCTAACATTTAAAGATATTATTGATATGGTTGGATTTAGTTCTGTCTTGTTTGTTACTTGCTTTTTTTTTTTAATTGAAGTATAGTAGAAGCATAGTGTCGTGTTAGTTTTGGTGTACAGCAAAGTGATTCAGATATATGTATATACCTGTATATATGTATATATATATTCTTTTTGTTTTCTATGCCTGTCAGTGTGTTTCTGTTTTGTAAATAAGTTCATTTGTATCATAGTTTAGATTCCACATATAAGCGATATCATATGATATTTATTTTTCTCTGATTTGGTTCACTTGGTATGATAATCTCTAAGTCCATCCATGTTGCTGCAAATGGCATTAGTCATTCTTTTTTTATGGCTGAGTAGTATTCCATTGTGTGTGAGTGTGTGTGTGTATATATATATTATGTATATATATATTATGTATATATCACATCTTCTTTATCCGTTCATCTGTAGATGGACATTTATGTTGCTTTCATATCTGGGCTATTGTAAATATGCTGCTATGAACATTGGGGTGCATGTATCTTTTCAAACTAGAGTTTTCTCCAGATATATGGCCAGGAGTGGGATTGCTGGATCATATGGTAACTCTATTTTTAGTTTTTTAAGGAACCTCCATACTGTTTTCCATAGTGGCTATACCAATTTACATTCCTACCAGCAGTGTAGGAGGGAGGGTTTCCTTTTCTCCACACCCTCTTCAGCATTATTGCTTGTAGATTTTTTAATGATGGCCATTCTGACTGGTGTGAGATCGTACCTCACTGTAGTTTTGATTTGCATTTCTCTGATAATTCGTGATGTTGAGCATCTTTTCATGTGCCTATTGGCCATCTGTATGTCTTCTTTGGTTCTGCCCATTTTGGTTCGGTTGTTTGCCCATTTTTTGGTTCGGTTGTTTGATTTTTTTGTTATAGAGTTGTATGAGCTGTTTGTATACTTTGGAAATTAAGCCCTTGTCAGTTGCACCATTTGCAAATATTTTATCCCAGTGTGTAGGTTGTCTTTGCATTTTGTTTATGGTTTCCTTTGCTATGGAAAAGCTTGTAAGTTTGATTAGGTCTCATTTGTTTATTTTTGCTTTTATTTCTTTTGCCTTGGGAGACTGATCTAAGAAAATATTGCTACGATTTATGTCAGAGAATGTTTTGCCTATGATCTCTTCTGGGGGTTTTATGATGTCATGTCTTATATTAGGTCTTTAAACCATTTTGAGTTTATTTTTGTATATGGTGTGAGGGAGTGTTCTAATTCATTGATTTATATGTAGCTGTCTAGCTTTCCCAAAACCACTTGCTGAAGAGATAACATACTCTCTTGACCATTGTAGCTGTATACTAAGTTTTGAAACCAGGTAATGTGAGCCCTCCAACTTTGTTCCTCAGTATTATGTTGGCTATTCTAGGTATTTTGTCTTTCTTTATATATTTTAGAATCATTTTGTCAGTAGCTACAAAATAGCTTACAGGGATTTTGATTGGGATTGCATTGAATCTATAGATCATGTTGGGGAGAACTGACATCTTAACAATATTGAGCCTTGTAATATATAAACATGGAATATCTCTCTGTTTATTTAGAGCCTCTGATTTTTTCATCAGAATTTTGCTGTTTCTACGTATAGATTTTGAACATATTTTGTTAGATGTATAGCCAAGGATTTTATTTTGGGGTGGCTGTTATATGTGGTTTAAAACATTTTTTAAACTCCAATTGTTCATTGCTGGTGTATAAGAAAGCGATTGACTTTTACATATTAACCTGTATCGCGCAAACTTGCTATGATTTCTTCTTAATTCCAGAAATTTTTTTGTCAGTTTTTTTGGATTTTCTACGTAGGCAATCATGTCATTTGCAAACAAAAACCATTTTATTTCTTCCTTTCCAATTTATGCCTTTTGTTCCTTTTCTGGTCTTATTACAGTAGCTAGAACCTCCAACATAATATTGCTATGGACTGAATATTTGTACTTCTCCCAAATTTATATATTGAGACTGTAATCCTCAATGTGATGGTATTTGGAGGTAAGGGCTTTGGGAAGTAATAAGGGTTATATTAGGTTATGAGGGTGGGACCCTCATGATAGGATTAATGCTCTTTTTTTTTTTTTTTTTAGATTTTTTTATTTATTGATTGATTGATTGCTATGTTGGGTCTTCGTTTCTGCGCGAGGGCTTTCTCTAGTTGCAGCAAGTGGGGGCCACTCTTCATCGCGGTGCGCGGGCCTCTCACTGTCGTGGCCTTTCTTGTTGCGGAGCACAGGCTCCAGACGCGCAGGCTCAGTAGTCGTGGCACACGGGCCCAGTTGCTCCGCGGCATGTGGGATCTTCCCAGACCAGGGCTCGAACCTGTGTCCCCTGCATTAGCAGGCAGATTCTCAACCACTGCGCCACCAGGGAAGCCCCGGATTAATGCTCTTATACAGAGGAAAAGACACAAGATCTCTCTTTCTGCCTGCATGCACCAAGGAAATTAAAATAAATCAAATTAATATTGAACTCAGATGTTGGGAAAATAATTAACTAAACCTAACAAAAACAGAAAGAACAAATAAGAATAAAAGTACTAATTAATGAATTAGAAACAAAAGAATAAATATATAATCTAAGAGCTATTTTCTTGAAAACAAACTTTATTAAATAGAAAACTCACTGGGCTAGAGAAAGCCCTTGCACAGAAACGAAGACCCAACACAGCCAAAAATAAATAAATAAATAAATAAAGCCAGAAAACATCTTTAAAAAAAAAAAGAAAACTCACTAGTTTAACCTATCAAGATATGAGGGTGAAAATGCAAACACATAAAACTCAGGATGAAGATGGAGAAATGATAGTTATGGAAAAAAAAGAAATTATAGGCAAATTTTTTATAACTCAATAAATTTGAAAAATGTGGAATGATATTGAAATTTATATACTGTGCTTCAAGTTTTATGAACCTTGAAAACTATAGTTTCTTTATTTTCTACAAGTGATCTGAGTATTTTCATAAATTCATATACCAGTGAATGATGGAAAAGTAAATGTATATTTGTATTTAGAAATATCTTATTATCTTCAAGATAAGAGTCTCTTTTCTTTAAAACTGACCCTTTTGGATAAATGCTCAGTCTTTCTGAGTTTATTACCTCTCTTCTTCCCAAAGGTAGCGTCTGCATATAGTTGACTGGAAAACTGTGCTTTTTGGTGATGGGGAAGGGAAAGGCTTTGTCCTGGCTCTTCAGGGGACTCTGCTGTTGAGCTCTGCTGGTGAAACTCCTGGTCTCCTCTCTCAGTGTGGGGATTATCTGTGGGGAGTTTGGCCAACTTCCACGTGAGTAGGCCTTTCTTCAGCCTTTACTGGTGCCTCTGGCCCTCTGAGATCTGGCTAAGACTTTCATGTGATTCCTCTTGGAACTTGCCTGCAGGTTCTCAACCACATTTCTTGCTTGTCCCTTCTGTAGCAATCCCTTGGCAACTTCACTATCATCTACATTTTACAGCTTTCC
The DNA here is from genome assembly GCF_965194805.1 of Balaenoptera borealis. Taxonomy (NCBI): domain Eukaryota; kingdom Metazoa; phylum Chordata; class Mammalia; order Artiodactyla; family Balaenopteridae; genus Balaenoptera; species Balaenoptera borealis. Next base: position 54,796,413 of record NC_138860.1, on the reverse strand, counting down.
ACAGGGCACATAGGAATCTCTGGATTCTTTAGGATATTAGCACTATCTCTGGCTTTCTATCCATTTGGCGAATTCATTCTGCAGATTTCACTCTGAAGTGGCTGTCCCATTTTGATGTGGAAACATCTGGAACCATTCCCTATTCCCTACTTCACTGCTTGAGGACATTTAAGCTTTCCACTAAATCCAGAGCTTATGTTTTGGGAGGAGGAGCAGGAAAAGGTAAATGAGGTGTTTAAGCTGAAAGAAAAAATTTTAAGGGAGTTCCCTGGTGGCCTAGTGGTTAGGACTCCGGGCTTTCACTGTCATGGCCCGGATTCAATCCCTGTTCAGGGAGCTGAGATCCCACAAGCTGCGCCATGCAGCCAAAAAAAAAAAAAAAAGATTAAAAGAGAATGAGCTACTTTAAACTGGCTAGTTTATCTTCTCTCTGCCTTCCTGCACCACTCACCAGGATGGGCACATGAGAGTAACACTGGATTAGTTATTGAAAATAAAAGAAACCTGCATGTTTTGCACACCTCAGTGCTATTTATTCCATTTTTGAGCTTACTACATTTGAGGTATTTTTAGGTATAATCTCATTGATTGTAAACCTTGCTGCCCAGAAACTGTTCCTATTCAGAAACAGGGCGGATTCCATCTAAAACAGAGTCAATCAGCTTGAAGGTTCATAGCTGATTTTTTTGGAGTCTCTGGCAAAACACTAATCTGACAGCAAGAGTTAAGTGTCTAAAGAGATTTCTAAACAAACAAGCAAACACTTCTCTTTATCAAAAGCAAGACTTGGAGCACTGGATAGGAAGTCTATCATAAGTGTAAGATGGAAAAAAACAGGATTAAGGCTAGAAACATCCAATAGTCAGGAAAAGGAGGAACGTTTCCATCTAAGAGATCTGGAGAGAAAAAAAGGCTAAGTGAAGTCAGAAGTTAGCATCATCATATACCCTTTCAGGTCAAATCTTGGGAATCAGAAGACTTGGCAGTACATCTAGATGGGCATAGGGAAATCAGAAGACATCAGAGCTAGTGACTAGCTTTTCTGGGCATACGCAGTAGATGAGGGAAAACTCTCCAATTTGACCCACATTCAGACAGGGCCACACCTAAAACAATTCAGGAGCAAGAGAGCAGCATTGGAAAAGATAGGGGCTTCATGACTTGTGTGTGGTACAGATTTAGAAATCCCAGTGTACTTCATGTAGAAAACATAGAAGATAGACAAGTAGAGAACAGGTGGCCTTGCAATGGGGCCACCTTGGCAAGGAACAGGGTGATTCTACAGTGGACACTCCTGGTTTCATGGTCTTATCTGAGGGCAAGATGGAGGATGTGGCTGAGACTCAGAGGATCTGCAGCCCCAGAAAGAGCTAAGGTGGGACCATCAGACCCTGATTGTGTCTAGAAAACACACCAACTGATTCATTACCCAGGGACTTCAGTAAGTTTCAGAGTCTAACCTAAAGTCATACATGTGGACTCAAGGCACCTCCCTCATTTCTTTAAGGATTTATAATCTTCCAAATACACCTGATTACATCTTGGGTAGAGGAGGTGAGGAGAAATCCTAAAGCACTCAATATTTACCCCCAAAGACAAATTTTTCTAAAAGAGACTGAATTTACTGTTTTAAAGCCAAAGAGACTAAGATGCCTTTAGCTGGAAAGTTTAAATTACTTCCCCTCCCTACCTAGAGGATGGAGGCTCAAAATCAAGATGAGTTTAATTACAGACAAGAAAGGCCTGTAATACCAGACTAGAGAATTTGGACAAACCCTCCCACTGAAGACAACTAAAAATAAATAGAATATACACATACATAAATAACAGCATCATCTAAAAATATATAACTAACAACTATGAAGAGTGACATTTTGCAACTTCTTCATGAAATATCTAGTTGTGTATTTCTTTATTATCTAGCATGGGATTCACTGAACTTCTGTATATTGATGTATTTCATAAGTTCTAGAAGATCTCAGCCATTATCTTTTCAAATATTTGCATCAAACAAATCAAATAGAAAATCTTTTAAGGCAACTAGAGAAAAGAAACATTACCTAAAGGCATAACAGAGTTATAGCTAACATCTCAAAAGCAAAAATAGATACCAGAAAACAATGCAATGATATCTTCAAGGTGATGAAAAATATGGCACCCAACCTAGAAGACTCTACAGAGTGAAAGAATCCTTTGGATATGAGGAAAAAATATAGAACATTTTGAATAAACAGAAACTGAGTTAATCATACAAAAAAGAAAGTCTAATGGGTGTTCTTCAGATTTAAGGAAAATAACCGTGGACGGAAGGTCAGAGGTTTAGAAAGAAATGAAGAGCAATAAAATGTTCATTAAATGAACATTGCATAAAATAATAATAAAACTGTCTTGTGTTTAGGATTTAGCTAGCTAGCTAGAGAAATAAAATACGTGCAGAAATAAACTTATAAATTGGAATGAAGATAAATGTAGTTAAAGTGTTTTCAGGCCTTTGCTTTGTCCTGGAAGAGGTTAAAATGATCAACTATAGTGAATTAAGGAGGGATGTGGTAATCTCTAGCGTAACTATTAAATATTAAAAAGTACAAAAGCAATATATAATTTCCAAACTAAATGGGAGTATGAAATGATAAAAAATAGTGAATACATTCAAAAGAAGGCTACACCCTTCTGAAGTTTGCATTATCCTTATATACTACCTTTTATCATTAACACATACCAACACATACCAACATTCCTTGATTACACCAAGAGAAAGATATATTACATGAGGGCAAAGGAAAAGGTCTTCAAATGACATTGAGGAGTAAGGAGAACACAAATTCTACACATGATTTAGGGGTTAGTGGGGTATAGGAAGCACCCATTTAAGAAGGATTCAAGAGAAGAAATGTCCATGAGGAACATTCACTGTTGATAATGTAAAAAAGATTGTCTTCCATGATCTGGAGATTTCAGAGGGCACCGTCTAAAGGTTTGGGAGAAAGGGTAGCAATAGTCATTGGATCAGTGGGGAGGAGGGTAAGAGCAGTGTAGTAGGAAGGCATAGATGACCAGAGCAGCTTCATGACAGAACAACCATAATGGTAGAAGGCACGCTGAATTTAGCTGACTGAAAGATTTTCTAGTTAACTAGTCTCATGAATCCCCTGGCAAGTCTATGGCCTAGTGAGGTGGATGGACCTAGAGTCTGTCATACAGAGTGAATTAAGTCAGAAAGAGAAAAACAAATGCCGTATGCTAACACATACATACGGAATCTAAAAAACAAAACAAAACAATGGTTCTGATGAACCTAGGGGCAGGGCAGGAATAAAGACAGAGACGTAAAGAATGGACTTGAGGACACAGGGAGGGGGAAGGGTAAGCTGGGACGAAGTGAGAGAGTAGCATTTACATATATACACTACCAAATGTAAAATAGATAGCTAGTGGGAAGCAGCTGCATCGCAGGGGAAGATCAGCTCAGTGCTTTGTGACCACCTAGAGGGGTGGAATAGGGAGGGTGGGGGGGAGATGCAAGAGGGAGGGGATATGGGGATATATGTATACGTATAGCTGATTCACTTTGTTATACAGCAGAAACTAACACACCATTGTAAAGCAATTATACTCCAATAAAGAAGTTAAAAAAAAAAAAACTACGGCCTGTCAGAAGCATCAGCCAAGGGTAGGGTGATTGGGTTTCTGAAAGATCCCTGGTCTTGAAGAAATGACCTTCAAACAGTCTAGTTGGATCCCATGACTCATGCTGAGGAAATGACAGCAACTGTTTGACTTTCAGGTGACTTTGATAATATCTGCCTTGAAAGTTTGCAAAATTGTAATTATTTTCTAAAAATATGTCTGTTAACAAATTGAATATACCCTTCCTCAAAAGCTAGGTATTTTTTGGCCATGTAAATTCAAGAACTCGAGGTCATCTTTTCAAAAAGAACAGAAGAGTTCAGTAAACAACCATCTGAATTTTGTGGCTCTGGACATCTATATAAATCAATAAATCTTGTGTCTTCTAGGTATGCATAGTAGTAAGTATCTTATCATCTCTTCCTTCCTCTTTAAATTCTGGTTTGTGCTCTGTGTTCAGTAATGCTGGACTTACCCTGATTTCCCACAAGTCATCTAATAACTCAGTGTTTTAATAAATTCATCAATAAGGCTCATTTTAGAACTTACATATACAGTTCAATATATATTCTATATTCTACCAATGGCAAAAAGTAGACCATGAACTTCATTCCTTTTAAGTTCAACTCTCTATTGGAATAAATGGTAAGACTCTTAGGTAGTAAGGGAAACAAAATCTTACTCCTGTGGTCATTGAATGAACTGAATATGGCGGGAGTGTTGCCTTGGGAGGAGTGGCTCTTACTTCAATGATCAGTCATTATCACCAGCTCTGCAGTGGAAACTCCTGAAGAATTTTAATGGTTTTAAATCCTTATTCTATAATAAAAAATCAATTTGAATTCTAGAATCATAAACTGCTTGAGAAATACATGATAAAATATTAAGGGTCTGGTTTATCCTTCCATATTACATCTTCTAGGTGGAACTGGAGCCAAGAGGTGGTGCATGGAAAGATCATTGATCACACCACTCCTTGAAGAGCTCTTTTTTTTTCCCAATGCATTTTTTATTTTCTTCCTTTTGTGAATCTTAAAATAGGGGCTTCCTAAAGGCAAAAACATGGGTTAGTGAAAGGATTTATCTCAAATTAGGGAAAAAGTTATGCATGCATAAAAGAAACATTCTGTGTGTGTGTATCTATATATCTATATCCATGTTATCTATCTATATGAATCTGTAATTTTTGGAATGGCTCGGTAAATTAATTCAATTCCATTGTCTGAACCAATGGAAGAGCAAGTAAACAGGCAGGCAGCTGTCAATCCGTAAACTGGAGCCTGGTGAGGAGATGCTACCATTTGAAGGCAGGTATTTAATACCTCTCAGGTAACTTGTTTCACTCTTTGAGCTGCTTCTATGGCTCTGTTGGTCTAACTTGAGCTTGAATTATTTTCTCTTCCCCTTTTAATATTAAAAAATTATTTTGGGGGTATTAAAAATGATGATACTTATGGAGTAGAAAATTATAAAAGTACACAGAAATATAAAATACATTGGAATGGGGAAATTATACCCAGTTATCGCTTTCTTAACATTTTAGTGTTCTTACATGTTAAAAAAAAACAACACACACACACACACATCCCTACACAGAGTATACTGATAATTCTCAATCCTGGATGCACATTAAAAATCATTATTAATATCACTATATATGTAACAATAATGAAAGTTAAAAAAAATCATTGTCGGTTTGCTCTATGTAAGAAAGAAGAATTGAAACTGCAGTCATTTGACCAATGCTTAAAGAATGATCCTCACTCCTACCTCAAAAGATTGATTAATAATATACATTTATTTTTAAGTTTTAAAGGTTATATATATGTGAATATATGTGTATAAAATTGTTTATCAAATATGTATATAGTTTCTAATTTTGATTTTTTCACCTAATATTTTAAGTATTTCCATGTCATCAAACTTCTTAGTAGTCATCATCCTTAATGGCCACAAAAATTCCATCTTGAGAAAACACCAGAAATTATTTAATATTTTTTATTTATTCCCCAATAATTAAACATCAAGGTTATTTCTCAAAAATACACAATGATGAACAACATGAACTAAATCTTTATATATGTATCTGATTATTTCCTTAGGATAGACCCCCCTACATGTGGATTCACTAGATTGAAAAAAAGGAAAGTGGCAACATTTGGATTAAGAAAACAAGCTTTCCCAGGAATCCCACAACAGATTTCCTCTTACATCTCATTGGCTAGAATAGTGTCAAGTGGCCACTCCCAACTAGAAGGTAGGAAGGGAGAAAAAGTTGGCTAAGCCAACAAGTGGAGTCCATCCTTATGGCTATACAATTTTTCAACACATGTTTTATCCTTTTTCATGGAACATAGTTATCTCTTCTCCAAGTTCAACAACCCCAAAGTCTCATGCAATTACTGCTTCCAGCCTGAAAACCTTAATCTCCAGGTGATAAACAATTCTTTCTATCTGGGATATGGTTTCCAGGGATTCAGCAACTTATAAACTAAAGCAATGATTATTAATCTTTCACATTCATCTGAATCAGCTAAGAGCTTGTTAAAACAGATTACTGGGCTCCACCCCAGTGTTTTTGATTCAGTAGCTCTAGAGTTGAGACCAAAAGTTTGTGTTTCTAACAAGTCCCTGGTAATGCTGCTGTTCCAGGGGTCACATGTATTACGTATGTATTACACAGATACAGTATGATATCACAATCAGGAAACTGACATTAATATAATCTATTGATCATATTTATTTATTTATTTTTTAAGTATATTTATTTGTTTTTATTTTTGGCTGTGTTGGGTCGTCGTTGCTGGGCGCGGGCTTTCTCTAGTTGCGGTGAGCGGGGGCTACTCTTTGTTGTGGTGTGCGGGCTTCTCATTGCGGTGGCTTCTCTTGTTGCAGAGCATGGGCTCTAGGCACGCGGGCTTCAGTAGTTGTGGTGCACGGGCTCAGTAGTTGTGGCTTGCGGACTCTAGAGTGCAGGCCCAGTAGTTGTGGTGCACGGGCTTAGCTGCTCCATGGCATGTGGGATCTTCCCAGACCAGGGCTCAAACCCGTGTCCCTTGCATTGGCAGGCAGATTCTTAACTACTGCGCCACCAGGGAAGCCCAATCATATTTAGTTTTCACCAATTCAGCATGCACTCATTTGTGTGTGTGTGTGTGTGTAATTAGTTATGCAGTTTTATTACGTGTAGATTTGTGTGATTACTACCTGTAGTCAGGATACAAAATAGTTCCATTCGTGAATCCCTTGTGTTATCCTTTTATAGTCACCAACACCTCTCTCCTTCACTTGATCATTCAAAATCTGCCAACTGCTACTCTGTTCTCCATCTCTATAATTTTATCATTTCAAAATGCTTTGTAAATGGAATCATAACCTTTTGAGATTGGCTTCTTTCACTCAGCAAAATTCCCTTGAGATCTATCCAAATCATTGTGTATATATCAGTAGTTTGTTCCTGTTTATTACTCAGTAATATTCCTTGGTATAGATGTACCACAATTTGTCTAAAAATTTAGCTGTTGTAGAACATTTGCATTTTTTCCAGCTTTGGGCTATTACACATAAAAGTGTTATAAACATCCATGTACACTTTGTGCGTGTGTGTGTGTGTGTGTGTGTGTGTGAATATAATTTTACATTTCCTTAGGATACATGCCTAAGAGTGAAATTGCTGGGTTGTATGATAGTCACATGTTTAGTTTTATAAGAAATTGACAAACTTTTCCAGAGTGGCTTTACCATTTTACAGTCTCACCAGCAATGTATGAGTGACCCAGGTTTTTCATATCCTTACCATCATTTGGTGTTGTCACTCTTTAATATTTTAAATTTTTTGTTAGACAATGTAGGATATCTTATTCTGCCTTTAATTTTCATCCTTAATGGCTAAGGTCTTTGAACATTGTTTCATGTGAACATCTTTTCATCTTTTCATCTTTTATTTGACATTTATACATCTTCATTGGAGAAATATCTGTTCAAGTCCTTTGCCATTTTAAAAATTGAATTGTTTGTCTTTTTGTTGATGAGTTGTAAGAGTTCTTTACATATTCTGAATACTAGACCTTTATCAGATATACGATTTACAAATATTTTCTCCCATTCCATGGATTGTCTTTTCACTCTCTTGATAGTGTCCTTTAATGCACATATGTTTTAAATTCTGACAAAGTTCATTTATCTATTTTTTCTTTTGTTGCTTATACTTCTTATGTCATATCTAAGAAGCCATTGTCCATTGCCCATTGCAAGGTCATGAAGATTTATCCCCATGGTTTCTTCTAAGAGTTTTATAGTTTTAGCTTTTATGTCTAAGCTTTTAATCTATCATTTGGTATCTTTGCTATGTTGAACCATGTGCTTGTACGTTTTAAAATTTTTTCATTGTTGTAAAATACAGATAACATAAAATTTCCCATCTTAATCTTTTTAAAGTGTACAGTTCAATACTGTTAAGTATATTTGCATTGTTGTGAAACCAATTCCTGGAATTCTTTTCATCTTGTAAAACCAACATTTATATGCTTATTAAACAACTCTCCATCTCCCCTTTCTCCCAGCCCCTGGCAACTACCATTCTAATTCCTGTTTCTATGAATTCACCTACTCTAGATACTTCATATAAATGGCATCATATAGTATTTGCCTTTTTGTTACTGGTTTAGTTCTCTTAGCATAATGTCCTCCAGGTTCATCCACATTATAGTATATGTCAGAATTTCTTTCTTTTTTAAAGTGGAATAATATTCCATTGTATTATATACCACATTTTATTTGTCCATCCATACGTCAATGGACAGTTTGGTTGCTTCCACCTCTTGGCTATTGTGAATAATGCTGCTGTGAACATAGGTGTACAAATATCTCTTTGACACCCTGTTTTCAATGCTTTTGGGCAGAAGCATATATGCAGAAGTGGAATTGCTGGATCATATGGTAATTCTACTTTTAATTTTTTGAGGAAACATAATAGTGGCTATACCATTACATTCCCACTAACTGTGAACAGGGTTCTAGTTTCTCCACATCCTCACTAACACTTGATAGTTTCTGTTTTTTGTTGTTGCTGTTTTTTGTTTTTTTGATAGTAGCCATCCTAGTGGGTGTGAGGTGGCATCTCACTGTAGTTTTGATTTGCATTTTCCTAATGATTAGTGATGTTGAACATACTTGTTGTTCATACACTTGTTAGCTATTTGTATATCTTCTTTGGAAAAATGTTTATTCAAGTCCTTTGGCAATTTTAAAATCAGATTGTTCGGGGTTTTTTTGTTGTTGTTGAGTTGTAAGAGTTCTTTATATATTCTGGATCTGAATCCTTTATTAGATATATGATTTGCAAATATTTTCTCCCATTTTATAGGTTGCCTTTTTACTCTGTTGATTGTATCTTTTGCTGCACAGAAATTTTTAATTTTGATGTGGTCCAATTTATTTTTATTTTTGTTGCCTGTGTTTTTGGTATCCTATCCAAGAAATCATTGCCAGATTCAATGTCATGAAGCTTTTTCCCCTATGATTTATTCTAGGAGTTTTATTGTTTTTGCTCTTGTGTTTAGGTTCTTTGATCCATCATATGGTATCTTTGATATGTTGAACCCTGTGAATGTATCACCTCTAAAAAATTCAAACAAGAAAACTAATAAACAACATTGAGGCTTTTATTGGGTTGTAATTAAACTCATACAGTTATTTGGGAAGAATTGACAACTTTGTAATATTCAAACTTCACATATAGGAAATTATGTAAAGTCATTTATTTGAAGGATTTTTAATGTCTGACTTAATATTTGAAATTTTCCTTAATAGGCTTTGTGTATTTCATGTATTATTCCTCGGTACATTATATTTTAATGCTACTCTAAATACCATATGTTCCTATTATATTTTTTCACTGTTTACTACTGCCTTTGAAGAAAACTAGTTTAAAAAATAATTGTATTGTGTATTTCACTTTTTTTTTTTAATGGCATGTGGCCTTTCAGTAAGAAAGGGGGAAAATAAGAATACATATTTTTATTTGCTTAAGAAAACAATGGAAGATATGTGTATTTCACTTTAATAAATTCTCTTTTAGTTATAATAGTTCTAACACATTTTCCAGTTGTTTCTCTAGAATTGTCTGTGTGGGAGAAAATGCATGCACTCATCTCTATTTCTAGATGATATGTTTGTCTATCAGTATAATCCTAGAATATGAGCTTAATTTATTTTTTTAATTTTTTAAATTTTTTGGCTGTGTTGGGTCTTCACTGCTGCGCACGGGCTTTCTCTAGTTGCGGCAAGCGGGGGTTGCTCTTCGTTACGGTGCATGGGCTTCTCATTGCGGTGGCTTCTCTTGTTGTGGAGCATGGGCTCTAGGCACACGGGCTTCAGTAGTTGCAGCACGTGGGCTCAGCAGTTGTGGCTCGTGGGCTCTAGAGCTCAGGCTCTGTAGTTGTGGCGCATGGGCTTAGTTGCTCTGAAGCATGTGGGAATCTTCCTGGGCCAGGGATCAAACCCATGTACCCTGCATTAGCAGGTGGATTCTAAACCACTACACCACCAGGGAAGTCCCAGAACATCAGCTTAAAATTATTGGAGAGACCAGTAAAGTGGTTATCTCTAAAATAAATTTAATATACATAGTTTTCCTTTATATCTAGAAAATATATTAGAAAAATCCCCTTCAAGTTACAGAAAAAATGTGTAATAACCAAAAATAAAATATTCTCCTTTTAATGGAGGAATATAATGCAGGAAAGATTAATGATTTTATATCACTTATCTTACCTGCATTACAAAGTATAGTTATTAAGAACACGGATTTTAACACAGACCTTACATTTACTAACTATGCAACTTTGGGTAATTAACAACCACTGTAAGCTTCAGTTTCTATATCTGAAGAGTGTTATTAAAGTCCCTACTGCATGAGCTTGTTGTAATAATAATCCAGGTGAAATGCTTGAAACAACTCAGGTGAAATGCTTAGTGTAGTACATGATACATAATAAGTGTTAAATATACTGTCATTATTGTTACTTTATGGGCAAGACATCTAGAACAAAGTTATATAGTAAGGTTATAGCAGGCATTCATTTATTCTCTATGGCACTAAAGAGGATGTTATTAGTGCTTCAAAATTAAACATGATGCTTACCAGAGGTACATTTACCTTGAATGAAGCCTCAGATTCAGAGATTCCCACTTACACATGTCCCTTTCAAGACCCTGGACAGTGTGTTCACATGATCACATATTTTTGTAAAATTTGCAAAAGTAAGATATTTAAACACAGTTTGCTAAGATCACCACAATTTCTTTCCAGGCTGGCTTCCCCTTCATCATAGTTCTATTACTGTCAGTTGGCCTTGGAGTTACTGTGGTATATCAGTTATTTATTGCTATGTAAAAAAAAAAACAAAAAACCAAACCTCCTCCCAAATTAAAAAAAAAATCGTTTATTAGTTTAAAATTCTTTGGGTGAGTAATTTTGGCTGGGTTCTGCTGGTCTTTCCTGGGCTCACTCATGTGACTGCAGTCAGATGGTGGGATCGCTGGGGTGTATAAAGAGTTTCGGATCATTTCTCTCATATGTCTGGGATGGTGATAGAACTGAACTTCATGTCTCTAGCATCTATTGGGTTATCATGGCAACTATATTCTTTTTGTCAATTCCACACTGTCATGATTTGCTATAACTTTGAGTCCTCCAAATTTGCTCTTCTTTTCAGAATTGTCTTGGAAATTCTAGTTGTTTTGCTTTTCTACATAAATTTTAGAATAAGCTGGTTAATATCTCCAAAAAAAGAACCTTGCTGGGATATCTGCTAGGATTGCATTGTACCTATAGATCAAATTGGGGAGAATTAATATCTTAATAATATTGAGTCTTCCAGTTCATCAGTGTTATACCTCTCTCCATTGATTTAAATCTTCTTTTATTGATGATTTGTAGTTTTAAACATACAGAAACTATTCATATTTTGTTAGATTTATTCCTAAGTATTTAATTTTTTGTGATATGGTCAGTATTTTTATTAATTTGAAATTCCAACTGTTCATTGCTGATATATAGAAATATGATTGACTTTTGTATATTCACTTTGAACTCTACAACCTTGCTAAATTTACTTTTTAGTTCTAAGAGATATTTTGTAGATTCTTTGGCATTTTTACATAATCTTGTCATGTGCGAATAGAGAAAATTTTATTTCTTTTTTTCTATCTGTATTATTTTTCTTGTCTTGTTGCACTGGCCAGGATTTCCAGTATGATGTTATATAGGAATGGTGAGAGAACATATCTTACCTTTTGCCTGATCTTCAGAGAAAACATTCGGTCTTTAACCATTCACATGTTGTTGAATAGGAGTGGTGACAGAGTGGTAGGTGTTTTGGTAGATGCCTTTATTAAGTTAAGGAGGTTTTCCTATATTCTTAATTTGCCAAGAGTCTGTATCATGAATGGATATTGAGTTTTGTTCAGTGCTTTTTCTATATCTAATGAGATAATCATATGATTTTTCTTATTTAGTCTGTTAATATAATTACATTGATTGTTATTTGAATATTGGAATAACCTTGGATTCCTAGTATGAACCCCAGTTGGTTGGGAAGTGTTATCCTTTTTATTATTGATGGATTAAATTTGCTGATTCAAGTTCCTGTAATACTTATTCTTTTCTTTGCCATCTTAGATGTGGATCTTAATTTGGCATTGTATTTCACATTTCCTTGTGTCATTCTTATTTCAGCTATCTTCTTTTTACCTCCTCTTTTATTTCAATTTATTTTCCCTTTCTGGCTTCATCTGCTGTTTTATCAAGATTTGGTGCTTTTTCAAAAATAAACTCAAAATGGATTAAAGACCTAAATGTAAGGCCAGACACTGTAAAACTCTTAGAGGAAAACATAGGCAGAACACTCAGTGACATAAATCACAGCAAGATCCTTTTTGATCCACCTCCTAGAGAAATGGAAATAAAAACAAAAGTAAACAAATGGGACCTAATGAAACTTAAAAGCTTTTGCACAGCAAAGGAAACCATAAACAAGACGAAAAGACAACCCTCAGAATGGGAGAAAATATTAGCAAATGAAGCAACTGGCAAAGGATTAATCTCAAAATTCACAAGCAGCTCATGCAGCTCAAAATCAAAAAAAACAAAAACCCAATCCAAAAATGAGCAGAAGACCTAAACAGACATTTCTCCAAAGAAGATATACAGATTGCCAACAAACACATGAAAGGATGTTCAGCATCACTAATCGTTAGAGAAATGCAAATCAAAACTACAATGAGATAACATCTCACACGAGTCAGAATGGCCATCATCAAAAAATCTACAAACATTAAATGCTGGAGAGGGTGTGGAGAAAAGGCAACCCTCCTGCACTATTGGTGGGAATGTAAATTGATACAGCTACTATGGAGAATAGTATGGAGGTACCTTAAAAAACTAAAAATAGAGCTACCATACGACCCAGCAATCCCACTACTGGGCATATACCCTGAGAAAACCATAATTCCAAAAGGGTCATGTACCCCAATGTTCATTGCAGCTCTATTTACAATAGGCAGGACATGGAAGCAACCTAAGTGTCCATCGACAGATGAATGGATAAAGAAGATGTGACACATATATACAATGGAATATTACTCAGCCATAAAAAGAAACAAAATTGAGTTATTTGTAGTGAGGTGGATGGACCTAGAGTCTGTCATACAGAGTGAAGTAAGTCAGAAAGAAAAACAAATACCATATGCTAACACATATATATGGAATCAAAACAAAAATATGGTCATGAAGAACCTAGAGGCAGGATGGGAATAAAGACTCAGACCTACTAGAGAATGGACTTGAGGACCCGGGGAGGGGGAAGGGTAAGCTGGGACAAAGTGAGAGAGTGGCATGGACGTATACACACCACCAAATGTAAAACCGATAGCTAGTGGGAAGCAGCAGTGTAGTACAGGCAGATCAGCTCGGTGCTTTGTGACCACCTAGAGGAGTGGGATAGGGAGGGAGACACAAGAGGGAAGAGATATGGGGATATATGTATATGTATAGCTGATTCACTTTGTTATAAAGCAGAAACTAACACACCACTGTAAAGCAATTATACGCCAATAAAGATGTTAAAAAAAAAAATTTGGTGCTTTTTAAACATTAAATAGGTTGGTGTGTACAATGACTAGCAGACATTTGTCTTATGTGGGCCTGCTGAACTGTCATTAGATCTTTGCTTGGTTTAACAATTGGGTTCTCTGATTTACTAAAGCATAAGATACATTTTTTTTCTCTGGAATAGTGTGATATGAAAAGTTACGTTATCAATAATGTTTTCACCTAAATATACTTAGACAACTAAGAATGATTAGATGACTGTATCTCCAAATATCCTGTCTGCTTTTACCTAATTGAGCACTAAAGATTGTAGTTTTTGAATAGATATACAAAGAGAGGAAATAATAAAGTAGAAAAATCAAAGAACATGGCTATTTGTGATTCTGGCTTTGGCTGATATCATTGATGGACAGTCATTTGTTTTGCTGCTTATTATATTCACTGTGTCTTAGAGTTGGAGACACAGAGTGAGGGAGAGGTGAAGACCTTTCCTCTCTTTTTGGGGGGCATTTTCTATGGTATTTACTTTGGTTATAGAAATGTGATTTATAGTCCAAAAATGTTTCTTAATCCATTTTGATTGACAATGCAGGTAATGGAAATTCCCCTTGGACTTGTCCTTTGGCCTTCTCATATGACAAAGTTGTAGCTAGTTTTTATCATTTTGTGTATTGTTGTAGATTTATTTTAAAGGTGATTGGCGGGACTTCCCTGGTGGCACAGTGGTTAAGACTCCGAGCTCCCAATGCAGGGGGCCCGGGTTTGACCCCTGATCAGGGAACTAGATCCCACATGCATGCCACAAATAAGAGTTCTCATGCCACAACTAAGAAGTCCCATGCCGCAACTAAGGAGCCTGCAAGATGCAACTAAAGGAGCCCACCTGCTGCAACTAAGACCCGGTGCAACCAACCAAATAAATATTAAAAAAAAAAAAAAAGATGATTGGCTCTTTTTTAAAAAATCTATTTTTATTTATTTTTGGCTGTGTTGGGTCTTTATTGCTGTGTGTGGGCTTTCTGTAGTTGCGGCGAGCGGGGGCTACTCTTCGTTGCAGTTTGTGGGCTTCTCATTGCGGTGTCTTCTCTTGTTGTGGAGCACGGGCTCTAGGCTCGTAGGCTTCAGTAGTTGTGGCACGCAGACTCAATAGCTGTGGCACATGGGCTTAGTTGTTCCGTGGCATATGGGGTCTTCCCGGACCAGGGATCAAACCTGTGTTCCTGTGAATCAGCAGGTGGATTCTTAACCATTGCACCACGAGGGAAGTCCCTGTCATAGATTTTTAATGGTCAGCTGGGTGTGAGTTGAATTGTATCAGGCAATGCTGTTACATTGCTATACAGCAAAGCATACTGAGATTTGTGGAGTAACTCATATAAAGTCATAGGACCTGTAAATGTGAACATCTGTATTTATTTATTTTATTTATTTTATTTTATTTTTTTTGTATTTTCTTATGAGGCAGCTACAGACCCAGCAAAAAAAAAAAAAAAAAAAAAAAATGAAGGTTGTAATTCAGGTAAAGCAGGTATTGGGGTAGAAAACCTCATCCAAACCGGGCAACGACAAGATCATCTTTTTTTTTTTTTTTTTTTAAGCAGTCATCAGTTTTATACACATCAGTATATACATGTCAATCCCAGTCGCCCAATTCAGCACACCACCATCCCCACCCCACCGTGGTTTTCCCCCCTTGGTGTCCATACGTTTGTTCTCTACATCTGTGAACATCTGTATTTAAATTTAGTTTTGTTTACTTTAATGTCCAAGGTTCAAGAGTCATAATGAAGTTTAAGAAAGGGTTCAGTACAAGTGAGGGAATGAAAGTCATATAGAGGAAACCAGGTTTTATGATTTGGAGGTGGAGCAACATTGTATAATAAAATCCAAAGTGTGCCTGTGTCATCTTGTAACTGAAGTGAAGTGTTAGTTAATGTCATTGGAACTGAGGAATTCTGTGGCCAGCGCAGTAGGTGTTAAGTCAATAAGAATGGGAATGGGATTGGGTAGGGGATCAGATGAATAGAAAGATTAGCTCATTGATCAGAGTCATCAGGAATGGGGGTATGACCTGTAAGTGATGGTAATAAGAGTGGTGAAAAGCTGTCATGAGTTGATAGAGTGGGTTGGAGCAAGAAACATTCAGAACTGAATCTCCTCTCGCCCAATTACGGAGAGGGACTTACATTGGTCAAAAGAATTCATGAGGTAGTTGTATTATCACAGCAAAGCCATGTTTCAGTTGATGCAACAGCTGTGGAAAATTCTGAGACTATATAAACTAGTCTTTCTCACAATTTGAGTAATTCCCTTGAGGTGTCTTGGATCCATGTAGGAATGTACTCCTTTGGCTTTAGATTAAAACTGTCTCAGAGTCAATGGAATCTAGCACTCATTTCCTGTTCTCACATGGTTCTATCAACACAGATTAAATTTCTTTCCATTTCCTTGATATGAAAAAACTTACTCAGATCCCAAGAATTCCTCTATTTTTGTTCAGTCTGTTTTGGTTTTCCCCAGTTAGCTTTCTCTTTCTGAATTACCTTGACACACTCTCATTTTCTCTTGGGAGCAACAGTCCCTAGCCTTTGATTCTTTTTAGATTAATGTTTCATAAAATAAATACATCTGCAAAGCCATTTACAGATGGATATTACAGACTTTGAATACTGTGAATTTACAATATTCATTCTGCAAGGGGAGAAAATACTGACACCCTCCCAATTTACAAAAATTTGGTGGAGGTTTTTTTTTTTTTTTTATTCTTGTATATTTAATTAAGACTTAACCATACCTCTTGTTGTCCTCTCTCCAGGAAAGAAAAGGGAAGAGTAAAACTCCATCTGTTCTGGATAAATTGAGAATTCATATAGTGATATACTTTGAAAATATTTTCCCAGCTTTATTTATGAGTATGTCCTTTAACAAGAGGATTAAAGACTTTTTTCTCCGCTTTCTATCAGTAATGCCTGGCAGTCTGTCATGGAATGATATTACATAGGTCTGACTGATTTATCCTTCCCAAAGTCCTGCTTATTCTTCACTGGCATCTTGTGATCTTTTAGTATTTTATAAATGAAATGATTGATGAGTTTGGTCTATTCAGGTATCAAAGTTAAGGTGACCAGGCTATAATTTTTAGGGTTATTACTTTATTTTCTTCTTTAGAAGTAGGCCCTACCCATGTTCTTTATCTGTTTTTAGGCTTCATAGCTGTCTACCATGTGTTCAGAAAGGTTGTTTCTATGATAAATTCAGGACATGTCTTAAATATTCCTGGATCTACCTACCAGGGCATGCTGATCTGAAAACATACTCTGTATTTAATCTCTGACTCATTTATCTCCTATTATGGATGAACTTTGTATCCTATTGCAAATGTGGTAGAAACTTTGTTTATTTGACCACAGTTGAACCTTTTTACAGGCTTCCTACTCAAATTCAGCTTTAGAAAAAAACAAAAACAGTTACCCACACAGGAGCTCTGTAGTTCAGAGGTCACAATCTCCCTATCCTGAGATTAGATGATAGAAAAAATTAGTGGTATTTGGAAAAACTCAGGAAGATGCCCAACAGTGGAGTACATGTTATTATTTTTCTATGAATCTCTAATCTTCTATTGCCATAGGGTATTTGGAAATTGGTCAAGGAGGCTTTGTTTAGCTTCACTTTTCATATCAAAAGAGTTCACAGTTATGTCACCCTGTTCTCCCAGTAAGTCTAACTCAGAAATTTTCCTAACTGGGATTTCTTCCTACTATGACAAGCTAAACTTATTTAATTGGTTTATTAAATGAGCTGCATTCAGTAGAATGAAGCAGAAAGCACCATTATTTTTTTCCCTTGTTCTTTGGATTAGTTACATATTTCCAGCCCCTGGAATAAAATCTCAGCCAGGTCCCCAGTTTCTTCTGTCTCACTAAATAATTAACAGCACCTATAGTCAAATATCAGAAGTCCAAAATCTCATTCAGTTTAAGATCTCTTCTTTGCCAGTTTAGGTGTACCTCAGCCTTAGAGGATTGAAGGGTTTGGAAAGGGAGGGGCTTTGATCTTTTTCCTTTTCTTGCTTCACTGCATTCTACACTTAATAGTTGCTGTTTTGGGGCCTTTTAATATTAGAATAGGGGAAAGAGTAGTAAGGGGCAGAAAAGTCCTTCTGGACTGGTAAAGTTATAATGTGATGATGCCATGTGAGCATGATGGAATCCAAGGCTTACCCTTTTTTTTTTTTTCTGAGGTGCTTCTTTTAGTTTAGCAATGCTCTCCTTGGAGACCTTCATCTGCAATTCCTGGCAGGAGTGATGCTGCTTCCTTGTGGCCAGTTTCATCCCTCCACTCCACTTCGGCATCCATGGGGCATCTTTATCCTCTCATTGTTGTGGCTGCCTCACTCTTGGCAGGAGATTTTGGTGGGATTCCTGGCCAGCTAATCAACTTGACTATCAGTCACTCAACTCTGCAGGGTTTGTATCTGATCCGGGGAAGACAGACCCCCTGCCCTGCTGTCAGTAGATGTATAGCTTAATATTGATACTAACTTTTTCTTCTTTAGGCAGCTCTAGCTATACTTACCTTTGCTTTTTTGGTCAGTCATGGATCAGGTAATTTGTTCCTATGTCCCTTTAAGTTCCAGAGAATGCATATTAGCTTTTCAAATGGTTCTTTTGAGATTTCAATGGGCTTAAAGTGAGGAGGGAGCATTCCTTTGTGAAGAGGGAGGAAACTTAACAACACTCTTCATCTGTGTTGTAACATCTAACAACAGTCTTCCAAAAAGAAAAAAAACAAAACAAAACAACTCCTCGTTAGCAGCCTCTTCACCCTCCCAATGGATTCTTAGTTATCTCTCAATCAAGAGGTGAGTGACTGAAGAGCTAGTTTCACAGTGTCTTTGATGTCCACTGGAATCTAAGCAGTAATAAAGCAGGCTATTTTGTCTGTTCTGTTTATTGCAGTATCATTGGGTTTTAGAAGAATACCTGATACATAGTAGGCACTCCATAGATGTATGCTGAACACATAAGTGAGTGAAGAAACAGTCAAGCACCTTGTTTGTGCAATATATATATATATATGGCATCTGTTATATTCTCAACCTTTGGAACTTCTGTTGAAGCAAGAGAGAGAGAGAGAATGAATTTAAAAATTATCTTTGCAAATAGAATAAATACAAAGTTTGTGGATCATCTTTCAATGGTGATGTTAAAAAATACATGTATTTTTCAGGGACCAAAGGCTATAAATCCAAAACTAGAAGTTTGCTAATCTTAGGCATTCCAGAACAAATAGGAAATTTGGTTTATTTTAGTAATTTGTCCCATCCATTTGCAGATCATACATTCCAGATAAAACTTTTTGAGTCTGTGAAGACTTTGCAAAAGTAGAACTTACTAGACTCTGACTCACAGAGGAAGATACTTCAGGGTCACATCTGGGAATGCTCCTCTCTCAAATTTCTCTGATATGTGTCTGTGCCATTAAGTCAGAAGTTTTAAAACTTGTTCTGACTGTGGGTCATGTTGGCAGTCAAAACTGTGAATCAAGAGGGACTTTTGTGAATCCAAACATCAGCAAAGATGATCCACCAGTAACGTCACTGGAAAAATCTCCCTATGGTTAACTGGACAAACGGCGCTGTTTGAAGTTAAAAAGGAGGAATTTCACAATTAAATGTTTTATTTATGCAAGTATCACAAATGTAGACGCAGAATGGCAAATTATTTTCTTGTCATGTGCCAACTTTGATCAATTGGTAGTGGTGCTTGGAAAGCTAGGCTGAGAAGGGTTTTAAGACTAAATCCAATCCCAGTGCTATATGACTGATCAGAGGGAACACACTGCATCAGGGAGATAGCATGCTTGCATTTCTATTGTGCTTAAATATGGTTTGAATGTCTGAAGTGTCAGTTATGGTTCAAATTGCTAATCATGCAAGAATTGTGGTTAAAAGATGGCAAAGGTAATTCCATCCCATTTTCATCTCTGAAATAATTAAAAGCAACACAAAGGTTAAAGAGTAGAAAACATCTTCACTGATGGAAATAACAATCGCTCGACACTAACGATAAAGGATAACCGACAAATTAGTAAAATCAGATGAAAGGAAAAATGTGAAAGAGATACTTTAGCTCGGTATTTTTGAACAGTGTTCAGGATTCCCCAAAATAGATGGCTCAGACTTGAAGAGGGCAAACAACAATCTTTCAATTGGTATAAAAATCATCTTATTTATGTGGCCCAAGGCACAGTGAGAGCACAGAGGTGTACTGTGGAGCACCCAGCGTGGTGGGAAGATATCTGAGCAAAACATGTCGTTATTGAACGTGCCTGTTGTGCCAACTCAACACAACTCCCTGGCTTTTTCTTCTGCAAATAACAGGCCTGGGGAGAATGCATTAGAAAGCACAGGGCTTAAACCGAAGCACAATGAGTGTAATGGAGGACAAGAACCAAATGCACAGAAGGTAGCAGATGAATGCGTAGCAGAAGAATATGTGTTAAGCGGTAGTCGAACATTTCAAATAAACACTTTTCAGTGATATCAAAGAAATTTTTTAAATGATGTTTTTGAAACAAGAACATAGGAAGAATTACCAGCCTTAAAGAAATAATTCCTAAGACAACATAAAGAGACGAAACGTGATCTGAAAGCATGCAGGAAAGAAATGGAAGGGTGAAAAAAAACATATTCCAGGAATAAAAGTAGTTTTAAAAACAAATAAACAATTTGTAGGGAAATCAGATCTGAGAAATCTGTATGGAAGACAGATTCAAGAAAATTTTGCAAAAAGCATACACAAAAAGTTATTAAAAGAATAAAGACTTAAAAATGTTCAAGAGAGACTTCCCTGGTGGTGCAGTGGTTGAGAATCCACGTGCCAGTGCAGGGGACACGGGTTTGAGCCTTGCTCTGGGAAGATCCCACATGCCGCAGAGCAACTAAGCCCATTCACCACAACTACTGAGCCTGTGCTCTAGAGCCCGTGTGCCACAACTACTGAGCCTGTGCTCTAGAGCCCGCGAGCCACAACTACTGAGCCTGCATGCCACAACTACTGAGCCCGCGTGCTGCAACTACTGAAGCCCACGCGCCTAGAGCTGGTGCTCCACAACAAGAGAAGCCACTGCAATGAGAAGCCCGCGCACCACAATGAAGAGTAGCCCCCGCTTGCCGCAACTAGAGAAAGCCTGCGTGCAGCAACGAAGACCCAACACAGCCCAAAATAAATAAGTAAATTTATTAAAAAAAAAATGTTCAAGAAAACAATATGTATGGGAGACAGGGTCCAATCATGCAGCAGAAACTAGGCAGTAATTGGAGCTAGGAGAGCATAATATAACGAATCATTAACTATGACAAGAGGTTGGAGTAATGGGGGATTGGCTAGTGTATTCATTCACTAGGGCTGCCACATAACAAATACTGTAGACTGGTTGGCTTACACACAGAAATTAATTTTCTTACAATTCTGGAGGCTAGAAGTCAGAGATCAAGGTGTCACCAGGGTTTATTTTTTTCAGAGACTGTTCGCCTTGGCTTATAGATGGCTATCTTCTCCCTTTGTCTTTTGTGTCTGTGTCCACATTTCCTCTTATTACAAGGATACTGATCATATTTTATTTGGGCCCACCCTAATGACCTGATTTTAACTTAATTACCTTTCTAAGGATCCTGTCTTCAAATATAGTCACAATCTGAGGTACTGGGAGTTAAAGACTTCAAAGTATGAATTTTGTGAGAACACAATTCAGCCCATAATAGCTAATAAGGAGTAAAAAGAACTCTAAATACATAAATAGAAGATATAGGTGGCAGTTTCTACCCTTTGGAATGAGGTAAATTAGTGGAGGAAGATAGGTTACCCAAGCTCTAGAAGACCTCTTTTCCCTCCCTCCAGGTCTGAGATCCAGATCTTGTGGAGAGGATGTGCTGTGCCTCACTGCAAAGCAAATTCACTGAGGCTGTGAAGTTGTCCACCACGAGGTGCTGGGCAGGCAGAGCATTCTAGGGGAAGTTTCCCTTGGGGAGGTGCCGTGTGCTTCTTGTTGCTGAGAGCTGTTGGAACCTGCTGCTGGAGGAACCATGTGTGCTGCTGGATCAGGGCACTGCAGAAGCTGCATGTGCTGCAGGGGCCTGCCTGGAAAAGCACAGTGGAACCAGGAAGAGAAACCTCTTTCTCCTCTAGTGTCCCGCCAGTGCCCTCTACTAACATTGTGCCCACTGACAAAGGAGAAATATTTATAGGTCCATCTTAATTATCATAGAACAGGCAGTGAAGGAGAGGAAAGGCAATGAATTAATAACTGCCACGACAGGCAAAGGAGTTTCAATGTCTTTACCATTGGTGTCACTGAAGAAGAAATGGGACAGAAAATATAGTAAGAGGGGCTGTCCAGACCGTGAACCCTACAAGGACAGGCACTCAAGGTCATCAACAGGTTGTATGAGTATAATATTTATATAAGTATTCTGTTGAGTTGAATTTTTCATGTAAAGAAGAATTCTATGAAATTGAACATGGTATTTAAGAAAAGTGCTAGTTAGGGACTTCCCTGGCAGTCCAGTGGTTGGGGCATTGTGCTTCCACTGCGGGGGCATTGATTCCATCTCTGGTTGGGGAGCTAGAATCCTGCATGCCATGAGGTACAGCAAAAAAAAAAAAGAAAGAAAGAAGAAAGAAAAATGCTATTTATACTTTACATGCCAGGAAGGTATTTGAGGAAGTCAGTAGGTAGATCCTTAGATTTTACAAGTCTTGTCTTGGGCAAGTTGTTGTCATTGGGGACTGCCAGATAGTGTGTCTTTGTGGTATGAAGGGACATGAGGGTGTTAGCACCAAACTAAATCCAGTCAGCAGACATCTTTTTTTTGCCCTATTTTAAGATGGTTTGAGTTTGAATATCTCTCAGTAAACTGTTATATATGAATCTGATTATTGGAATGCTATGGGCAAAGTTCCCATTACATTTGGATATTTAAACCGTATTCTCTATTTTATTACTATTGCCTACAACAGCATTGGGCAGATACTCATTAAAAATTTTGTTGACTAAGATAATTATTAAATCTTGAAAGATAAAAGGAAAATGCTAGAGTTTTGCTAGGTTTACTCCATTCAGTTATAATGTTAAGGTTTGTAACCTCAATAGATTTGTTGGAGGGGTTAGATTCTAAAGTTAGCTTATAAATTATATGAATGGGAGTGCAACTTCACTGTATACCAGGATGAAAAATATCACCGTGGACACAGAGGAAATTAAAAGAACTATCATTGATCAACTATTTGAAAAGCTGGTCAAAATAGATGGCTTTCTAGGAAAATTTAAATCACCAGAATTGATGAGAGAGAAGATACAAAATGTAAACAGAGTGATTTTCTTAGAAGAAATAGAGGAAGTTGTCAGAGTTACCTACTAAGAAATACTAAGCACAGAGTTCTTCACAGATGGTATGTCTCAAACCTCCAAAGAATAAATAATCTTAATGCTATTTTAACTGTTCCAATGCATAGAGACAGCTTTCAAATATTCTCTATGGTGCCAGAAAGCAATTATTCCAAAAATTGATAAAGGTGGTACAGTAGAAAAAGAAAATCATTGACAAATGTAACTTCTGAATATCAAAACTCTAAAAAAAATTAGCTAATAGCATCTATTAGTAATTTAAAAGAATAATACATACTAAGCAAAGTTCCTGCCAGGAATGACCATTTGGTTCAATGTTAAGAAACCGGTTGATTTAATTCATATGTTAATAGGTTAAAGGGTTAAAAACACATAGGCCTATCTTCATGGATGCTGAATCGGCATTTGATAAAATTTAACATCCATTCCTAAGAAAATGAAAACAAATAAGCAATAATAATAGCAAACTGCTGTAATTACCTTTCAAACAAGGTAAATTAATAATTCATCCCCTAAGGTCACACAACCAGTAAGGATGGAGCCTGGATTTGAACCTAGATAGCCTGGATTTGAACCTAGGAGAGCCTTTAAATATGTTTTAATATATAATATATATTATTATAAATAATAAAAATAAATTATTTATTAACTTGGTACTGAAACAACTGACTTTCCATTTGGGGAAAAATACAGCTGAATCTCTATCAACTCCTAAGTTGTCAGAAATAAGTAAAACAAACAAAGTACTTAAGAAAAATATGTACATTTAAAAAATTAATAATTTTGGGTAAGGAAGGAAAGGAAAGGAATTTTGGGTAAGGAATTTTCTAATGAAGATACAAAAACAAAGATAGAAAGAAAAATACTGATAAATGCCTATATATCAAAGAAAAAGAAGCTTTCTGTATAGCAACAAATACTCTAAACAAATTCAAAAGACAATTGGAAAATTGCAAATTTCCAATATATCTAACATTTCAGGCAAAATACTAATTTTCTTAGTACGCAAGTACTCTTTTTTTTATGTTATTGAAATATGTTCTGTTTTAATTTTATTTATTTATTTATTTATTTTTTGGCTGCATTGGGTCTTTGTTGCTATGCGCAGGCTTTCTCTAGTTGCGGCGAGCGGGAGCTACTCTTTTTGTGGTGCATGGGCTTCTCATTGCGGTGGCTTCTCTTGTTGCAGAGCTCGGGCCCTAGAGCACGTGGGCTTCAGTAGTTGCAGCACGTGGGCTCGGTAGTTGTGGCTCGAGGGCTCTAGAGCACAGGCTTAGTAGTTGTGGCGCATGGGCTTAGTTGCTCCGTGGCGTGTGGGATCTTCCCAGGCCAGGACTCGAACCCGTGTCCCCTGCATTGGCAAGCAGATTCTTAACCACTGCACCACCAGGGAAGTCCCCACAAGTATTCTTATAACAAGAATTAAGAAAAATACAAGCTTATAAAAAAGAAAAAATACTTATCAAATAATATAGGTATTTTACAGAAAAATAAATGCAGGTAGATTGTAAACACATCAAAAAAGGTCCACCTCGTTCATAAATGAAAAAATGCATATTGAGGGAATTCCCTGGCAGTCCAGTGGTTAGGACTCAGTGCTTTCACTGCCGTGGCCTGGGTTCAATCCCTAGTCAGGGAACTAAGATCCTGCAAGCCATGTGGAGCAGCCAAAAAAAAAACAAAGCATGTTGGAACAAACAAAGAAAAGAACACAAAGGAGATGTCATTTTCTACCTTTCAGATTATTGGAAAGGATTTAAATTGGATAATATGATACATACAAATTGGTACAAATTACTCTGTGGAGGACAATTTAGCAATATCCATTAAAATTCAATATACACAAAGCTTCTCATCCAGGTATTCCACTTAGGAATTTATCCAGTTTCATACAGGTCTGAAGAGATGCATACGCAAGTTGTTGCAGCATAGCTGGTAATGAGAAAAAAATTGGGGGACAACCTAAATATACAGCAATAGGGAAGTATTACACAGTTCTTAAAAAGGGATAGCTGTATTGTTAAAAAATACAGAATAAATCATATTCCTCTATTTGTATAAAACAATAAAATTAGATAGATTGCTATTAAAGCACATATACATATATATGCATGGAAACTCTGGAAAGATAAGAAACTTCAGTTAGAGGGAATTTTGAGATGCAGAACTGGCCAAGGGCCTGGAGAAGGAAGGAACTCCCTAAGTTATTTCCCCCTGCATTTGTGCTATTTTATTAAAAAAAAAAAAAAAAAAAAGGAATAAACAAATTACTCTTAACAGTACTGATCATCTTGGGAAATCTGGTGTCCTGTGGAGAAAAGCCATCTCGCTGAGATTTTCCAGAATGGCCACTCTCCAAATAAAGCATATCATAAAATATCTTAGTGACTCACTTGCACCTTTGTAGTTGTAACCAAGTTTTTATGATTCACATTCTACTTGACCTAAGATGCATTTGTGATGGCCAGAAATCAACTTCGGAGTGTAAGATCAGACTTTTCACTCCAATCCTATTTCCCCTTAGACTTGTAGAATAAGCCACTTTTGGTGTGGCTCTTCAGAGGAGAAAATTCTCCAGATAAGATGATTGGAAAGTGGGGTGAGAGTGGTAGTAAGGACAGAAGGAAAGAGGTAAAGAAAGTCTACATTTTCAGTGTCTTTATCTGATCCTTTGCTCTCAGCCTATTGGAGGTCATTTCCAGGACTGAAGCCGGGATTAGCCATTGGACTGCGAACATTGGTCCATTGTTAGAAAGACTTGAAATTAAATTTGAAATAGTGATGATGGAGGGGAGAAATGTTTATACTTTTAAGGGCATGTGTAGTACATGGCGACATAGCCATCTATTTCAGTGTGAGAAATATGGACTCAGAAGGGAGGGGAAAAATTGGCATTTGACTGAATTCAGTTTCTAAAAAATGGAATATATTTTATGCCAGTTTTTTGTAGGTAAGTCCTTTTGCCATTGATGCCTATTTTACGTAGGCATGTGAAACAAAGAGCCAGTCATTCAGTCAGAATAGTTAGGTATTTAGATAATGTCTTCTTGCTGTTTTCTGCTCCTTCATCTCCCTCAAAGTGCAAGCAGTGCAGGTATACCCTAATGAATGTCTTTCTGGTTAAATTTTCTTCTGGTAGAACTCTTTCTTTTTTATAGCAAAGGATTAGTTTATTCATTATCCCGTTTCCTAAGCAGAGCCATCTGTTTATTGTTTATTTATCCTTCTCTAGAACCACTTACACAGAGGAGGTTATTTGAAGTGGGGTTATAGCCTAGAATTTGGAGTCGAAAATCCGAGGCACCCTCTCCATTCTTTTTGTGGGTTAGGTGGGGCAGGAACCAGCTAGAACTGGTATCTCCTTGAGGCCTAAAGGTGGCCAGGGTATGGTTGATCCACAAATGGGAAGCCAAATTATCTCTATCAAGGCACTTTTATCTCAGTAGGGGGCTGGAAGTGGGCAGGGAGCGTTGCTGGAGCTGGGCAGAGTTTACTTATTTATTTATTTTTTAACTTTTTATTTTATATTGGAGTACAGTTGATTAACAATGTTGTGTTAGTTTCAGGTGTACAACAAGGTGATTAAGTTATACGTATACATGTATCTGTTTTTTTCAAATTCTCTGGGCGGAGTTATTGCCAACGGAGGAGTTATTTGCAGGTTTCAGAGAAATGAGGGGCATTAGCCTACTCAGCACCTGTGGAGGCAGTAGAGGCTACTGTATGTCTTTGCTGTCCCAAAGGAAAGATGGAGTAGCCATTCACAGCCAAAGAGGCTGTGGTGATTAGGCATCCAGGTGACGATTTTGGACAGGTTTCCTTTTTTAACCAGGACAACAATGGAAATGATCAGGTAGAGGTTCACGGCTATGGGGATTCAGAAGGCTGCACTCCAGGGCTGGTTGATGAGCTGCATCTTCGAAAGCAGCAAGAAACTCCTCAACCACGGGCAGGGAGAGGTACCCTGGGTACTGTGCAAGGCACTGAAGCAGATGGGACAGGCGCAATATAATCTCAGCAAAGTGGAGAGTTCCTTTTCAGGTGTGCAAGACTTTGGTGCAGAGAGGCTCTCTGAATTCACCTTAGCGCTGGGAGTGCTGGGCATCTGCTGGCTTGCTCAAGGTTCAAAGACTTGCCAGTCCAGCAGCATTGCCCACCATCTGGCCAGGATGTCTCTGTCTCTGTCTCTATTTCTATCTGTCTCTGTCTGTGTCTCTATGTCTCTCATGATCTATCTATCTATCTATCTATCCATCCTTCTATCTATCTATCTATCTATCTATCTATCTATCTATCTATCCATCCTTCTATCTATCTATCCATCCTTCTATCTATCTATCTATCTATCTATCTATCTACGTATCATAATTTGGGCCATTGTTCATGCACACATTACAAACTATCATATTAGGATGTAAAATGCTGAAAACATCTTCCCAATTACCAAATAACTAATGTTGTTGTTAAAAAACAATTGCTTTGAATGCAGTAACATTTAAAGTTTACATGCTGTACCATAAACTTTACAGTCACAACAAGCACCACACAACAATAAATTGGTTATAAAATGTAGACATAGCAAAAATAAAAAACAAGGCAGTTTTTGATAATGAACTGTTACTTTTCAAGTAGATACTTGAAGCTTGTAAAAAGTGAGAAGGTGAAATGGAAGAAGAGTTGAAATATTCATTATTTGTCCCTGGTCACAGAAGGTGATGACGTGAATGTCCTTGGTGACAAAGGGGTAATTGTAGGCAAATTACACTGATGCAGTAAAGTCAGTCTATTCTTGGAGGAGTTATTTTTATTTCCTCCTGCTAGATAAACATAAAAGATCATATGTGCTTCCAAAATGATCCAATCCCATCTCACCTCGTTGAAAATTGTTTTAGTGGAATAGCTTCCTTAATCCATAATTTTGTGGATAAGATGGATGAGTTGACAGATTCAAGACTGTATAACATTAAAATAACAGGGGAAACAGCACATTAATGCAAAACCCACAACTCCTTTTTTAAAATGTAACGAAGACATTTCATTGCACTGTCTAGGACTTCTAATACAGTGTTGAATAGAAGTGGTGAGAGCAGATGTCTTTGCCTTATTCCTGATCTTATGAGGAAAGCATTTAATATACCCCTATTAGATTTTAGCTAGTGTCCTTTTTCAGACTGAGACAATTATTTTTGATTCCTAGTTTCTGTGATTTTTATCAGGAATGAGTACTGAATTTTGTCAAATGCTTTTCTGCTTTTTATTGAGATGATTATGCTTTTTTCCTTTCTTATTCTGTAAATGTGGTAAATTACATTGATGGATTTTCTCATGTTGACGCAACTTTGCATTCCTAAGACAAAAACCCCACTTGGTCATGGTTATATTATCCTTGTTCTATGCTGTTGTTTTCCACTGGCCAATACTTTGTGAGGATTTTTGAATCAGTATTCATGAAAAATATTGGCCTGTAATTTTCTTTTTTTTTTAAGTGTGCTTTCGGGTTTTGGTATCAGAGTTATGCTGGCCTCATAAAAAAAACTGGTAAGTTTTTCTTCCTCCCATAAAGAGTTTATGTAAGATTGTTATTCCTTCCTCCTTGAATATTTGGTAGAATTCAGGATGGTAAAGCCATCTGAATCTGGAGGGTTTTTTGTTTTTTGTTTGTGGGACAGTTTTAAATTACATATTTAATTTCTTTAAGAGAGTTCTGCCTCCACTTCTTACTCTCTGTTCTACATGCATCTTATTTGTTTACCCAGCATTTATCTTTTTTGGGGGAAACATCCTTTCTTATTCTATGGGATCATATAAGAACTGTCAATCAGTGTATTTTATACCCCAGCTTCCTTGGAGGGTGTCAGTATGTTAGTCAAAGTGACATAGCAAATTGGGACTTTTCTGCTAAAAAAAGTGGGAGAAGACTGTCTCTTTCCGGGGACTTCCCTGGTGGTCCAGTGGGTAAGAATCCGCACTCCCAATGCAGGGGGCCCGGGTTTGATCCCTAGTTGGGGAACTAGCACGCATACTGCAACTAAGAGTCTGGATGCCGCAACTAAGAAGACTGTATGGTGTAACGAAGACCCAGAGCAGCCTAAATAAATAAATATTAAAAAAAAAAAAGATACAAGAAGTGAGCTGGAAAGTTAGGTTATTAAAAAAACAAAAGACTGTCTCTTTCCTTTATTGTAATGGTGCTAGGATACTGTGAGTTTAGGGTTGCCAGTGGCCATTTTCTCCAGTCACAGGGAGGAAGACTGTCTGTGGTTAGAAGAGAAGACCAATTCATGGAAGGAAGCAGAGTAAAAGATGGAAAGGAAAGAAGCCCGATTACATCATTCAGATCCCTAGGTCAAATCACGCCTAAATCTCGTTCTATTTTTGGACTTTTCAGATACATATGCCAATAGATTCTTAAAAATTTTTATTTAAATGTAAGTTAATTTGAGTTGGGTGTCTGACATTTGTAATGGAACCTTTAAAACATTATAGTATAGCAAATAGATTTACTAGAAGCATTTGGTCTTGGCTTCAGGAATGTTATATATTTCCCAGATAGCATTTGTGGGCTGACCTGGCTTGTCCTAACATGGATCACATTCTCATGTAAAAGAGCATCTCAAGTTCTAAAATACTGACCTAGCTGTGCCTTTTTTCAAAAAGGCTACTGGAACGTTTGGAGATTTGTTTTACTTTTCTATCTTAGAGATTGTTTCCTACAATATAATGAAGTGTGACATAATACGAGATGTCAAAGGTAAGCTTTGTTCTAAGAATAAATGAGCTGTACACTTGTCTATCTTGGTAAATAAAGAAGTCAATAGCATCATACTTTATGAGTTTATGGAATATATTTCATACCTAAATCTCTAGCCATTGAATAATTGAAAAAAATCTACCAAAGCATTCTATTTAATTAACTTTCAAAAACTTCTGCTTGAAATCCCTTTATAACTTAAAGGTTATGGAAATAACCTTTAATACACATTCAGTGAACTTATGTTTTGAAATAGAGTAGGTTTTAAAAAAGTTAATCAGGGAAATTGTTATACAGTTATTCTGAGTGGATAATTTTTATTTTACATTATGTTGTAAATACATTTGGTATTTCATTTTTAGGGAAGAAGATTTTATGTGAATCTGCTTTGGACCTTTGTGTTTGAAGTAACAAAAAGAAATTCATGTGTAATAGACTCAGCATTAAGATGGCTCCATGACATGGATCCTGAAACAAATTGTAGCATTACTCATCCTTTTACATCAA
The DNA here is from genome assembly GCF_965194805.1 of Balaenoptera borealis. Lineage (NCBI taxonomy): Eukaryota > Metazoa > Chordata > Mammalia > Artiodactyla > Balaenopteridae > Balaenoptera > Balaenoptera borealis. The sequence goes on along the minus strand of NC_138860.1, from coordinate 54,766,006 downwards.
TAAAGATTCTATTTTCAGACATAATGACATTTACTGGTTTGGAAGCTTTTTTCACCTTAATATTAAAGAATACTACTTTTATTAAAAATCTCTTGGAGATCCGATGACATTTGCTGATTGAATTTGAAAGTTAAGTACAATGAGATGTTCCCTCTCAGGCACTATAATATGGATTTTAAAGTTTGACAGACCTGGCTTCAAATCTCAGCTCTGCAACTAGCTAGTTGTTTGAGTTTGGGAAAGTTACTCAACTACTTAGGGTCTAGCACACTAATCTTAAAGGGTAATGTGAGCAATAGTGATAATGTATCCTAAGCATTTGTCATAGTGTCTGGCACATGGTATTTCCTCATTAAAAGGTAAACTTCCAAATATAATGGTGGAAACTGTCAGGTCCACACGAACATCTGAAATAGAATGGTTTCTGAGAGAAAACTGTGTAACTGATAATAGCCCATAATCCCACCACATTTTGCTTTTTCTATAAGGTTAGAACTATGTTAACATGGCTAAGATATAGGAATGTACCTGTGAGAAAACCACCATATAAGTAGGTGAGGAGAGCAGCCCTAAGAGAGACTGAAGGTGACTCTCTGAAGAGAAAAGTAAAAGGATTTTTTTGTGGATCTGTATGTGTGGGAGGGAGAGGCTGGAGGTTATGAAGCAAACAGATTATGGGAGAAGAAATCAAGTTTTCTTCCTCTTTAGAAAATCAGAGCATTTCGTATTTGGTCAGGATATTTGTTTTGTTTTATTTTGTTTTTTTCTTCTTTAGTCGACACACACTCAAACTGGGGATTTCCAGAGACTAGAAAGTAAAGCATCTAGAAGGCAGTCTCAGTGGCAAGAAAGCCATCCCAGTGGTCAGGAGAGGGATGAGGAAAGGTGAAACGAGGGGAGATTTGCTTACATCCTGTACCAGCCAGGGCATTAATGTAAGTTTTGCGTTTTTTAAAATATTAAGATTGTTAATGTAATTCTGTATTAGTAGGGTTTTCAGGGTATATGCCTGGAGAGAGATGTTGCGGCAGACACTGTTATTTCTCTGCCCAATATCCCTTCTTTCCTTCTTCATTGCCTACAGAACTCTTAATTTGAATGGAGCTGTTCTGTGAAAATCACGTACTTTTAAGCCTCCTGTGAAGCTAGGGGTGGCCATGTGACATAGTTCTGACCAATGAGATATAAGTGGGAGTCAGCCAGTGTGTCTTTGAAAGCTTTGCTTTCTTGGTAACAGGGGACAGAAGTGACTGTTATTGCCCTTTTGCTGTTGTTCTTGCTTTGATTGGATGGTTATTGCCCTTTTGCTGTTGTTTCTGCTTTGATTGGATGTTTGGAGCTGCAACATTCATCTTGTAATTATCAGGTGTCAAACGGCAGGATCCATGGATCCAAGAGCCGGATCCATGAAGGTGTTATAGAGCCAAGAGTCATTACATACTTTTGGACTTCTTGCTCTGTGAGAAAAGTCAACTCCTTTTGGCTTCATTTGCTATCAGTTGAATGTTGACACTTGTAGTTTTTTTTTTTTTTTTAATTAATTAATTTATTTCTTTATGGCTGAGTCGGGTCTTCGTTTCTGTGCGAGGGCTTTCTCTAGTTGCGGCGAGCGGGGGCCAATCTTCATCGCGGTGCGCGGGCCTCTCACTATCGCGGCCTCTCTTGTTGCAGAGCACAGGCTCCAGACGCGCAGGCTCAGTAATTGTGGCTCATGAGCCTAGTTGCTCCTCGGCATGTGGGATCTTCCCAGACCAGGGCTCGAACCCTTGTCCCCTGCATTGGCAGGCAGATTCTCAACCACTGCGCCATCAGGGAAGCCCCTGACACTTGTAGTTGAACGCATTTCTAACCAACACTATTGAGAAACAGGTTTTGTGTACTGATTCTTTCTTTATTTTATTTTTTTTAAGAAATTGAGATTTAGTGAGATATGATTAACATACTATACAATTCATCCATTTAGAGGGTACAGTTCAATGTGTTTTAAAATGTATTCACAGGGCTGTGCAATCATCACCACAATCTAATTTTAGATCCTTTTTGTTTCCTCCCCACTAAACGCCTTATCCATCCACAGTCATTCCCTATCTCCTCCCTCACCCAATCACTCTGGAGCCCTAGGCAACCACTAATCTACCTGCTATTTCTATATATTTGCATATTCTGTACATTTCACATGAATGGAATCATACAATATGTGGCCTTTTGTGTCTGACTTCTTTTACTTAGCAAAGAAAAGTAATTAGAAATGAAAAATTTTTTTCATGTTTTCAAGGTTCATATGTGTTGTAGCATATAAACCATTCTGTCTTCTGCCTGAATAATATTCTGCTACATGGATTTACCACATTTTATTTCCCTGCTTATCAGTTGATAGACATTTGGGTTGTTTCCACTTTTTGACTATTATGAATAATGCTGCTGTGGACATTTGTGTACAAGTTTTTTGTGTAGACGTGTTTTCATCTCTCTTGTGTATATACCTAGAAGTGAAGTTGCTGGGTCATATGATGATATTTTGAGGAACTGCCAAACTGTTTTCCAAAGAAGTTGCACTATTTAACATGTCCACCAGCAATATATGAGGGTTCCAATTTCTCCATATCCTCACCAACACTTGTTAGTGTTTTTTTGTTTTTGTTTTTGTTTTTGATGATAGCCACCTTAATGGGTATGAAGTAGGTATCTCTTTGTGGTTTTGATTTGCATTTCTCTAATAATTAATGATGTTGAACATATTTTCATGGACTTTTTGGCTATTTGTATATCTTCTTTGGGGAAATGTCTATTCAGATCTTATGCCTATTTTTTAAAAATGTACATTGTCATTTATTTATTTTTAAATATTTATTTATTTATTTGGCTGCATTGGGTCTTAGTTGCGGTATGCGGGATCTTCATTGTGACATGCAGAATCTTCATTGCAGTGAGTGGGCTCTTCGTTGCAGCACACGGGCTTCTCTCTAGCTGTGTCGCTCAGGCTCTAGACCATATGGGCTCAGTAGTTGTGGCACACAGGCTCAGTAGTTGTGGTGTGCAGGCTTAGTTGCCCTGCAGCATGTGGGATCTTAGTTCCCCAACCAGGGATCGAACCCTCATCCCCTGCATTGGAAGGCAGATTCTTAACCACTGGACCACCAGGAAAGTCCCTTATGCCTATTTTTTAATTGGGTTGTCTTTTTATTATTAAGTTGTAAGAGTGGTAACTATTTAAGTAGTTACTTAAATAGCAACAATTTCTAAAACATAATATACTTTAAACAAAGTAGGATATTTATACAATTGTCATTTTGATGCTTTCGAGTCAGTCACAAGAGGCATAGACATTGCATTTTAATTAATATGAAGGCACAATCATTAATGGTATTAGCATGTTATTATAAATATGTTTAGCCCTAAATCTCTTACTAAATCTTAACTGCTAATATACTCAGTTTAACCAAATGGACCTAGTAGAGTCAGGTTGGTTAGGTTTTTTTCTGGACTTGCATAGTGTCATTTGGCTATCAAGTCAGTGTCCCTGAATGGTAAATGCTTTTATTTTCTGCTTTAGCATTAATTGATAAAGCAATCTTGTCAAGGCTCCTGGTCTCTGACTCCCAAGAAAGGCCTTTTGGGGTACCTTCACCCTCCCTGAGAGTCAGAAACCACTAGAGTAAAACATTAATTTACTCCAAATGCCTGAAGTTTCTCATTAACTATTTCTCATAGCAGTGCTACAGGTTTAAGCGTCTGTTCTCTAGAGGTGATCCAGGACAGAGATGATTATTTTCCCCTGAACAAAGGCAATGGCAGTGGGGGTGAAGGGACATGGACAGATTTGAGAGACACATAAGAGGTAGCTGTGACAAGATTTGGTGACTGATCAGAGAACAGAAGGGTGAAGATGAGAGTGGAATAGAGGATGATCCAGATTTATGAAGTGGGTGACAGAATGAGAACAAGAGAATATCACAGGGAACAAGAGAATATCAGGTCAGTGTGAAGGAAGTGCCAAGTTCCGGTTTGAACACAATCCATTTGAAGTATCTCTGGGAAATTTACAAGATAGTATTGAGTAGATAACTGTATACCTGGATCTGGCCCTTAAGAGAGAGCTATAAGGTAAGGTGATGCGTTGGAAGTCTGAGCATGAGAGAGGCTGATAGCACTGAGAAAGAATGGAGAGTGAGGAGAAAAGAGGGCCTTATTCAGATCAGTGAGAAACATCAATGTTTGAAAGACAAAGAAAGGAGGAGTCTGCAAAGGTGACTGATAAGGAGTAGCTAAAAATGTATACAGAAAACAAAATTTCTGGAAAAAAAAGAGTTGTCATCTTTATCAGATGATTCACTGGTCCAATAACATAAGAATTGGAATGTGTCTATTAGATTAAATCAAAAAAAGGTTTTTGGTGCTTTTAATGAGAGTAGTTTAAGGGTATGCTCACATAGCTAGTTTGCTGCAGACCTGGGACTTGAAGCCAAGTCTGTCTAACTTTAAAACTGACATTCATAGTGCCTGAGAGGGAACATCTTGTTGTACTTGACTTTCTTTTTTTTTTTTTTTTTAATTTTTTAATTTAATTAAATTAATTTATTTATTATACAGCAGGTTCTTATCAGTTATCTATTTTATACATATTAGTGTATATATGCAGTCCCAATCTCCCAATGTGTACTTGACTTTCAAATTCAATCAGCAGATGTCATTGGACCTCCAAGAGATTTTTAATAAAGTAATATTCTTTATTATTTTATTTATTTATTTTTTTTTAAAGAGAACTAGGTGTCTAGTCATTTGGTTGTGCCAGGTCTCTTAGTTGCAGCAGGCAGTCTCCTTAGTTGTGGCTCGCTGGCTGCTTAGTTGTGGTATGTGGGCTCCTTAGTTGTGGCATGTGAACTCTTAGTTACAGCATGCATGTGGGATCTAGTTCCCTGAGCAGGGATCAAACCTGGGGCCCCCTGCATTGGGAGCATGGAGCCTTAACCACTGTGCCACCAGGGAAGTCCCAATAAAAGTAATATTCTTTAACACTCAGGTGAAAATAATTTTCAAAACAATAAATGTCATTGTCTGGAAATAGAATCTTTATTGATGTATAAGGATGAGTAATGCTACAGTTTGTTTCAGGATCCATGTGATGGAGCCATCTTAATGCTGAATCTATTACAGATGAATTTCTTTTTGTTATTTCAAGCACACTGGTCCAAGGCAGTCTGTTGCAGCAGGGAAAAGGATGGAGGGTGATGGAGGAGGGTACTGCCAGAGGAGATGATATTTGAGCAAGGACCTGAGTGCAGTGAGTAACAAAGCCGTGGATATAATCAGGGGAAGGAATATCGGCAGAGGGAATGCAAGTGCAAAGGTCCCAAAGTGGAAAAGGATTTATCAAGTGGAAGGTAGAGCAAGAAGGCTTAGAGCCTCAAGGCTTAATTCTACAGTGGAACTACTCAAAAGTCTCAAAGGATGCAATGTCTAGCCTGTCTTTTTATCCTTTTTCAATATGTAAAAAATCTATTTTGAAAAAGAAATCTCACAGAGCAAATGTTCAAGTATAGCACAGTAATGTTTTTCTTTGAAATATTTGGGAGTAAGGAAGTTGTTGATGTGGCCCATTGCCCCAAATCTTTTACTGTGTGTTTTTTACAGAAAAAAAATTGGTCCCAGAGACAACATTTTTGGGAGAACTATATGGAATTTTTTCAAGAGTTTCATCATTGAATTTATTAAATATATCTAAGAAGAACAATGTTTATCATCCTTAGACTATGTGCATAAAAAATATAATAAATTAATATATTAATATTCATCAAAAGTTGGTAGTACAGCATATGTTTTACTGTTTTATATGTACTCAATAAATATTTGTTGAATGAATGAATGAATGAAATACATTTATTTCCTCAGAAAGATTTTATAACATAACATTTTTAGTTCAGGCAACTTAATCTGGCTGCACTGTCCCTCCTGTCCTAGCTGTAATATCATATAATTCAGCATTATTATTACTTTTAAATTATTTTTATAAAGAAATATATGTCAGAATAATGGTGTATTATCTTTTTTTTTTTTTTATAAGGTGTAGGCTTATTTATTTATTTATTTTTGGTTGTGTTGGGTCTTCGTTTCTGTGTGAGGGCTTTCTCTAGTTGCAGCAAGTGGGGGCCACTCTTCATCGCGGTGCGCGGGCCTCTCACTATCACGGCCTCTCCCGTTGCGGAGCACAGGCTCCAGACGCGCAGGCTCAGTAATTGTGGCTCACGGGCCTAGTTGCTCCGCGGCATGTGGGATCTTTCCAAACCAGGGCTCGAACCCGTGTCCGCTGCATTGGCAGGCAGATTCTCAACCACTGCGCCACCAGGGAAGCCCCATGGTGTATTATCTTAATGGATTTTAATACTAATAAAATATTTGTTGTTTTTATAATTTTATTAGTTTACATAATCACTGGCATGAGCAAGTTAGTAAATGCTAAAACATTATGTTGCTGAACGTTTAAGTCTATGAATTTATTAAAAATAAGGAAGACATGTAATTAAAAGAATTTATTGAGGTATAGTTGATTTACAATGTGTTAATTTCTGCTATGTAGCAAAGTGACTTAGTTATACATATATATATATTCTTTTTCATATTCTTTTCCATTATAGTTTATCACAGGCTATTGAATATAGTTCCCTGTGCTATATACAGTAGGACACGTTGCTTATCCATTATATATATAATAGTTTGCATCTGCTAATCCCAAACTCCCAATCTTTCCCTCCCCCATCTCTCCTCCCCCTTGGCAACCACAAATCTGTTCTCTGTATCTGTGAGTCCGTTTCTGTTTTGTAGATATGTTCATTTGTGTTGTATTTTAGATTCCACATATAAATGATATTATATGGTATTTGTTTTTCTCTTTCTGACTTACTTTGCTTAGTATGATAATCTCTAGGTCCACCCATGCTGCTGCAAATGGTATTATTTCATTCTTTTTTATGGCTGGGTAATATTCCATTGTATATATATACCACATCTTCTTTATCCATTCATCTGTCGATGGGCATTAAATGTAATATTTATTAGCAACTAATGGGCCATGGACAAAGGAGTTATTTGAAATTATGGTTAAATGTTCTGCATATCTCCAAGTGTCTTAATATTGCTTCTAGATGATTAAATATGTTTATATCATTTATTTTTTCATTTGCAGGTTTACTTCAATTTTTACTTTTGTATTTTTCTTTTAAAATATTAATCAATATTAATGATATATTTGTAGTTCTTATGTGCCAAACAGGATTTTTAGTTAAGGCTATAGACTTGTCCAAGTGATCTGCTAAGAAATTGAATAGATTAGAAATGGTGCCTTTCCTGTGATCATTTCACTGAGCATAACATCAAACCTGTATCTCATAAGGCAAGTGTTTCCTTTCATTCATTTTACTTGACGTGTGTACAAAAACGAAGAAAGCAATTAACCAGTAACAGAACTCTGACCTACATTATAGCTAAGTAGCTGATATAGCTATAGCTACGTAGCTATAGCCATTACAGCTAAGTAGCTGATACAGCTATTGCTATGTAGCTATAGCCTCTCACATTTTCTGAAGGAGGTTTTGCACTGGACTTGGAGGTAGTCCATGATTCTTAAGAGATGAATGACTTGAAGGAGTAATGAAGATTCTTCAAAACACCTCTAGTACCTTCATGATCATTGTGACATTTGTTCAATGATGCCTGATGGCGTTACTTGATATTTGTTCATTTTCTTTCTTGCATACCTGTTTGCAGCTGACATGCTAAGAAGGGTATAGCTAACTCCCCCTTAAATATAACTGAGGAAAATCCGTCATTATAGTATTTACCAAGTTTCTTAGTAATTTGATTTGTCCATAACAAATGCATGATTTTTTTCTGCATGGTTTTACATGGCTTCTTATTTTGGTAACTGTGGAATGTCTTCCTCTAGTGTTGATGAAGGTATTGTACCCTTTTTGGTAACATTAGTCTGTACTGATCTAGATTAGTCTGCTGCCTCTTTGAGGTTGTCTGCAGCAATGCAACCCCTGTGCATTGGGGCAAGTTGCTTATTCTCTTTGTGTCTGTTTCTTCATTTGAAAAATGTTGAAAACAATAAAAGTAGCTACCTTCTACTATCTCCTGGGAGGTTTAAAGGATTAATATGTTAAATGACTTTGAACAATTCCTGGCACATACTAAGTACTAGATAAATACTACGTAATAAGTTCTAAGTATCATTAATAAGTACTAAATGTTATTTGTGTTGAGTGCACTGGTACTAAGCAAAATACTTTCCAGCTCTGTGTACGTGCAGTTGGGCCTGAAGCTGTGCAAATAACATTTTCCTATCTCTTCTTGCTTCTAATTCATGTTCCAATTTGTATATGATGTTTTAAACCAGCGGTCCCCAACGTTTTTGGCACCAGGGCCAGTTTCGGGGAAGACAATTTTTCCACAAACGGCCGGGTGTGAGGGGTAATGCGAGCAATGGGGAGCGATGAGGAGCCACAGATGAAACTTGTCGGCCGCTCGCCTCCTGCTGTCGCCCGGTTCCTAAAAGGCCGCGGAACCCCTGTTTTAAACCATTTTTAAAGGCAGTCTTGTGAGTAGGCCATAGTCATGTCTCACTCTTAACCATCATTAGTAGAATGGTTTAGTGTCACCGGATATGGATCTCTCTTCCTTGACTACGAGGTAACTCTTGTACTGTTTAATGTTTGCAAGCCAGCCTGAAGCCTGGAGGTAACTTGACGCAGCTCCTAATAGTTGCCTCTGTAAACTTTCCACACATCAGCTTTCTAATTCCAAGGGCTTAAAGAGGGGTGAATATTTTAAAATACAACGACTTTGAATGCAGCAAACACGAATTCGTTTATTTTCATCAGAAAACATCTAAACTTGGTGCTAAGTAACTGAACAATATTCATGAAATGGACTGAGTCTGTCTCTGGGAACAATAAACAGTTCCAAATCTGTTGGAAGATACAACAACTTTTGTTATGTTTTGTGTCAAGGAATGCTATTGTTCCATATTTATTTCAGAAATTTAAAGGTAAATCCAAATTAATTTAGTTTTAAGAATTTTATGATACCTTTTGGAGTATTACAACATAGGTATCACAAAATGAACCTTGGGAATCATTGGCCAGTTTGTAACTCACCATTCACACTTGTCAAAAAAACAAAATAAATGCACCAACCATGCTATCATCTGCAGATTACATTCACCTCTAGACCCAGCCACAGATCTTACATAGCAACTTGAAATAAAAAGGACATGCTTTTGTGTTATAAGGCAAAGAATGAGCATAGAAGTAACACAGAGAAAAAGACGAGATTAAACATTGACCTTTTTATAGTCAGAGGACTCGCTATCATTACAAGTCATGAGAATTCTTAGAGTGTAGTTGAAAGAACTTATTACTCCATAGGCTGTTAGACACTGAGTGTGTGGAGGGAGAGGGATGAATGAAGAGAATTTGGTGGTTGGAAAAATAAGTGGGAGTAGAATGACTGACCTGGTACTAAGATCCTTCAGTCCAAGTGATGAACAAATGCATTTCTCTTTCTACCTTCATAAACCACGACTGACCCGTTCAAGGTGGATTCTCCAAGCAGGGCAAAACAGAGGTCACCCTGACATAAACCCATGGACAGGAGGCCCCTGAAGATTTATGTAGATTTAGGAAGATTCTGTTTTTTTCTTCTTTCCTTCTCTTTTTCCAAACACCCATGGAATGCCATAGGGAGTCCTGGATATGTCCCAGGAACCTGGCAGGGGACAACTGAGCAAAAGTTTATTAACTAATGATCTGAATTTACATCAGAATTTTGCCACCCTCGCTGTTTCTGTGTGAACTGAACACATGTAATTGATATATTTCTCCTGCCATGCCACAGCACTAACCAAATGATGGGTCCACTTTTCTTGCTATATTTCTAGCTAAGTTGAAATCACATTTAGAACTTGAATGGTACACTAGTCTCATTAATTAATGTAATAAATGCTTACTGAGTGATACTGTGCTAGTTTGTGTATATGTATGTGTGTGCATGTGTACTTGTGTGTCTGTGTGTGTGAAAGAAAACATCACAGGCTGATCCCTTAAATATCCTCCACTCTTTGAAGGGAGCTGAAGCTTGCACGTTGTTAATTCCCACACAGGCCTAGATGCTATAAAATTTTAATTGGACCGTGAAGATGTAGAGCGGAAGGAGAGTACAGGCATTCTAGATGGAGGCAAATTTATATGCCAAGACACAGAGGCAGTGCAGTTCAGATGTTTATAGGAAATAAAAATTTCATCCATTCATTCATTCATTCCATAAATATTTATAGAGTACCTACTATGTGACAAACACTGTCCTAGACCCTGGATATTCAGCACTAAACAAGGAAAAATCTTTGTTCTCATGAGACTTTCATTCTGAGAGACAAGGGACAGATGGTAAACAAAAAATTAGATACCTTCAGACAGTGATAAGTATTATGAAGAAAAGAGCAAGGTAATATAGGGCATAAGTTGGGTAGAAGACATTAGATAGTGCTGTCAAGGAGGGGTTCAGTTTCTCTGGAGACAGGTTCTGTGATAGGACTGTCAGGTAGAAAACTAAAAAGATCTGTATGGGAGAGTCGATGGAACACTGTGAGTGTCAGGCCTGGTAAGCTCTTTTGGGACATTTCTAGAAAACACTAAGTACTTTAATTCTTAAAGAAGTGCTATCCGGTGCTCACTTTCCTGACCAATGGTCTCTTCTAGTACCCTGTATAGAGGAACACTTGTATCCATGCTTGACAGCTAAGTGGAAATAATCATTCTCTATTTGGGCACTATTATATCTTGAGTCATTTAACTTTATTCAATTTCTAAATGCCAAGAGGCTAATCTTGACAAGCTTATCCAAGAGAGCTTTAAGAATTTGTTTTTAGTTGCTCATAAAGTATTTTCAAATCACATTCAACTTCAGTTTATTACTTTTCCTGTGTTTCACGAAAATTACCTCACACTGAAGTCTATCCACACGGGAATCAACGAAGTTCAACCACTTTTCAGTTGTTTTTGTAAAAATAACTGAATTTTGAAAAAAGTAATATTATTTCTTTACTTCCACACCTAAGGAAAAAAATGTCTCAATGGATTTTTCTCAAATATTCCAGTAATACAATTTTTCATTCAATGCAAATACAGAACGTTTTAACTTACAAGGAGAATTTTTTTTTTTAAATAAATAATGCTAAATTGTTCTCAAGAAATGATATGCTGTGAGTGGTGTAAGAGAGTGGCCATTTTTTCTTTTTTTTTTTAAAGGGAACTTTATTTTTATTTATTTATTTATTTATTTTTGGCGGCATTGGGTCTTCATTGCTGCGCGGGCTTTTCTCTGGTTGTGGCGAGCAGGGGCTACTCTTCATTGCGGTGTGTGGGCTTCTCATTGCAGTGGCTTCTCTTGTTGTGGAGGATGGGCTCTAGGTGCGTGGGCTTCAGTAGTTGTGGCACACGGGCTCAGTAGTTGTGGCTCGCGGGCTCTAGAGCTCAGGCTCAGTAGTTGTGGCGCACGGGCTTAGTTGCTCCGCAGCATGTGGGATCTTCCCGGACCAGAGCTTGAACCTGTGTCCTCTGCATTGTTAGGTGGATTCTTAACTACTGCACCACCAGGGAAGCCCCTACAAGGAGAATTTTTAAAGAACGTTTTAAGCATGTGAGCTATAGTGGAAACTTATTATCTTAATGATTTTTGTTTTTCTTGACACAAAAACTATTAATCAAACACTACTAGCTTTATTGTAGCTCTAAACCTCTGTACTTCCTTTAGAAGAGCTTGTAGTTTATAATGCTTACAATCTGGCTATCTGGAGTATGTCTTATGAGAAGAAAACAGTTTCCACAAGTTAAGCTGAATGATATCAAAGAAATAGGCAATACTGAGATCATTTGCTGACAGTGTGTTAGGAGGGAAAGGCCTGAGAATGGAGGGGTGGGGCTGGGTTGTGGATCACATTAAACATTAGAAAAAATGGAAAAACATGACAAGAAAATGGGGTAGGAGTAAGGTGGTTTCTGTGTTCAGTAAGGACACACCATCCCATGAAATTAAGCAACAGTATCATGCTTGTTAATGTTGCCAGTTTTACAGAAACATCACTTATAAAACTGGACACTAAAGTATAATAAGAAAAAAGTCATCATTGCTTTTTATAAAATTATAGAGGTCACTCTTAGGAAAGCAATAGACAAGGTTAATTTTAAGGTTGCAAGTATAGTTTGAGGGTAGACTCCAAATTATTGTGCTGAGTTACTATCTTTCTTAATTTCATTCAGTTTATGAAATATTTTTTCAAAGTTTTCATAACTGGTAGGTGGGTGACAGGAGATGCAGCATAGCAGAGTTTATGGTGACCAGGGATGAGAGACTGGGTGCCAGGTAAGCAATAAAGAGTCAGATAAAAAGAGAAGACATGTATTGTATATGTAATAGTCAGCTTTGGCATACTGTAGACTGAGTGGCTTAACCAACAGAAGTTTTCTCTTAGTTCTGGAGACTAGAAGTCCAAGATCAAGGTCCTGGCTCATTTGGTTTCTGGTGAGAGCTCTCTTCCTGGCTGCCTTCTTGCAGTGTCCTCACATGTCCTTGGTGTGTATGTAGGGAGGGAGAGAGGAAAGGAGGGAGAGAGAAGGAGAGTAGCCAGCTCTCTAGTGTCTCTTCTTGTAAGGATACTAATCCTGTGGGATCAGGGCCCCACCCTTATGATCTCATTTAACCTTAATTACTTCCTTAGAAGCCCTTATTTCCAAATTTAGCCACACTGGGGGATTAGGGCTTCAACATATGATTTTTTTGAGGGTACATTAATCCATAAAATATAGAAAAGGGGATGGGGCTTCTAACAGAAGCAGGAAGTAGAAAAGTTTTACTACAACTGAATAATAAATTTGGCTCTGAGCCTCCTGGCAAATAAGGCAAAAAGGGAAACATAATAGGCAGTGTGAATTTAAATCAGTGAATAATCTCTTTGACATCTTAAGACTATTCCCTCATACCGTGTGTTTCTGTTTGTTAAAGTAGTTTCAGATATTGACTGGTAAGGGCAGGCAGGAGGTGGGGAGGGATGTATTTTGGGGACTAGAAATTCTGTTGCATTTCATACCACACCATAGATTTTCTTTTTGTACATAGAAGGCTGATTTCAAACACTGCTTTTATCCCTTGGAGACTGGGTGGAAGATGTCAGGTAGTACAAGTTCTGGACTGGAGTTGACCTTATTGCCACGAGAATTAAAGACTGGGCTTTTGAACTGTCAATGCATATGCAGGAATGAAACAAAACAAGTGGAAAAGTCACAAATCCTGCAAGCAGAATTTTTCAAATCTGAGGGGGATTTGTAAACCCTATTGCTGGTTCAAGTTAATAAAATACTTTTTACCAAAAATGCTAAAGAAGATCACTTATGTTAATTGTTTTATATTCAAGTGAATTTAAAATGATTTTATCCTGATAGTTGCCACTATCTATGGAATAACTGAAGGCAATTTATTCATCACAAACTAAAGTTGACATTTTTATTTTAGATGCTCAGGGTTGGTCAGTATAATGTACACAGTGCAAAGGGTCACAAAATCATTTGAATGATGATTGTATTAATAATTAATATTAAGTTCTTAAATGGTTTGTGCCAGTCTTATTTTTATTTTTTAATCATGCCATATAATCTTCAGTTAAGTACAAAGACCTTTTCAATCACATAACCTAGAGATGATTTCACCCTATTTGGCTGCCAGTCTCTTTATTTCTCTCTTCAGCAATGGTGAGGTGGATCCCTTTTCCTTGGGGAAGAGATAATCTGTGGTTTGTTGCCTTTACCAATAACAAAAATGTTGGCGAGCCAGGAGGCAAAGCTGTTGCCTTTGGCATCTTTCACATGAACCATATCAAAAGAACCAGGAGGTCTCTTTCTGTTGGTGATCACACCAATTCTTCCCAGGTTAGCACCTCTGGTCACCACATACAGGTTACCAGTGTTAAACTTGATGAAATGGGTAATCTTGTTAGTCTCCAAATCAATCTGAATGGTGTCATTCACCTTGATGAGGGGATCAGGGTAGCAGGTGGTATGATCATCATGAGTTACCAGATGAGGGATTCCTTTTGTGCCCACAAAGATCTTTCTCACTTTGTACGACTTGTACTTAGCTTCCTTAGGTGTACTACAACAAACAGCAAAGTGACCCTTGGTGTCATAGAGAGATGGAAATTCTCTCTGGTCTTGTTAAGACTGATGAAATCTATTAAACCAGCAGGGTAGGTTATATCAGCTTGGACCTTGCCATCAGTCTTAATGAACTGTTGCATGCAGATCTTCTTTGCTTCATTTCCTGTCAGAGCATACTTAGGTCTGTTCCTTAGAAAACGATGAGGGGGAGACATTCTCTCAGGCTTGTGGGGACTGGTAGATGGACGAGGAACGGACACATTGGTCAGTTTATCAGCATCCAATGCTTTGGAGTTGTTACATGCTTCAGATGTTTCTTGGGATCATGAGTCATGGCTGTGCTAGCCATGAAAAGAGCATTCTTCAATCCTTTTTAGCTTGCCTAAACTTTCTTTGAAGTCAACTTGGTTCTTAAATTTACATTGTTTTCTCAAAGTGGTAAAAAGAGAAAAAATAATTTCTGATCATTGAGATCCTTTCAAAATGGCAAATTCAAGACTATCAGTGTGTCAAAATATAACCAGAAAAACAAGTATAATGTAAACCTCAACACTTTTTTCCTTCATTCATCCTTTTGTTCATTCACAATTTGATCAGTTTATATTGAGTGCCATCTACATGCCAGGATATTTGTTAGGCTCTGGATAAACTGTGGTCTCTTGGAATTTCCATGCTATTAAAATGCAATGTGGTGTGATAGCTGCCATTCTAGAGATAAGCACAAGTGTTACTGGAACACTCGTGGGCGTCACCCTGGCTAGATGAGAAAATTTGGGTTGGTTTCTGGAGGAAGTAGCATGTGGGCTGTAAGATGAATAAGAGCAAGCCATGGATAGAGCAGGGAGTTCCGGAGGTGACACTGTATGCTTGGGAGCAGCTGGTTCAAAGGCAGAGAGGCACAACTGAGTGAAAACTTAGAGTGACGTGTGTACAGTGGACTATCGAGTGAGAGTAGTGTGAGGCAAGGGGGAAGGCTAGGATAGAGCTTTGCATGCCATGCTAATTTGGCACCTTCTCCTAAAAGCACTCCTAAAACCTTTGAAGGGTTTTAACCATTGGATTGGGGATGATCAGATCTGATTTTTGAATGACAGTGCCAATAGGAGTGTGGCAAATAGATTGAGGGTGGGGTGCGAGAACCGTGGTCTAGGATCAAGTTAGAAACTATTGCAGTAATCCTGGCAAGAAGTGACGAGGTCCTGAGTGAGACTGTTAACTATTTCCCAAAGACATAAAAACAAATTTCTTACACAATTCTGGGCCAGATGCTTTAAACAGTTATTTAAAGGAAAGCAGATAATTTCTGTTTACAGGCAAGGCTAGTTCATTTTTTTCTTTCTCCTTAAAAACAATATAACCCATCAATGCAAATTTGAAGCCATATGATATTTTAGAACTTCCTAAGAAAAAAACAATAGATAAGCCAATATTAAATCATCCATGCTTACAAATAGTCTACTCCCTTTTCATGCAACCCTCTGCAGATTAATTAGAACCATTCCCATAAATTTTAATAGTAACATATGTTCTGTCATCTGCCAATCTATTCTCAAGTCTATACAAGTATGACTGTATGTCACGGTGAACGAATGAACTGGAAAGATCAAAGTTATTTGATCTGATTCTATGACTTATAATTTTCAAATCAATATGAAGAGAAAATAGCAGGCATCAGACATCCATCTATGCTTGTACCAGGTCATACACTGTAATTCTATCCAAGTACAAATTTCCATGGTAAACAGGGCAAGACTTGCCAACATTTCACAGGTTTCCAAAAAGAAGCTATGTCCCTCTTGGGAGAACTTTGTAACTGGGAAAGAAAATCCTCACAGATGAAATCTCCAGCAAAATAAAGTCACAGACTGTATTTCTGCAGCAGGCCTTTTGCCAAATGTCTCATCAACAAGTATGGTGCTGGCAGTGACCCGTCTATGGTAGATGGGTAAAATGCTACCACCAAACCTTGTTTTTATTTGCTCACAGCTTCCTAGGAAAAAAAAAAAAAATCTGACTTTGAGTTGAAATTTTCCACGTTTCATCCCAGTCCAAAGGTGACTTAAAAAAAAAATTTTTTTTTTTGGAAAGTTGAATTAAAGTCAAGTGAAATTTGTAAAGTTTAGTCATTTGGGGAGGTATGTGTACACAAAGATCTCAGTGGGTAACACAAAAAAATTATATTTTCCTTTTCCTTGTGACTTTTGAGAGACTAAATCCTTTTGGCTCTTTCTTTTAAAAGGATTTAACCCTGTCTCAGTTACAGGGGCAGGAAACCAACCATTATTTTCAAGTTATTCAAACAGTTTTTTGCCTAGGAAGTACTAATAAAATAAGACTTTACATATTAAATCCACTAGTAGTTTAAAAAATTTAGAATGTCCTCACATACATTTGACAGAAAAAAATATTCACAAATAATGAGTGTAATTCAATTAAATTCAATAAATCTACTAAATACCAGGCACTAAGTCAGTGTTTAGTGTTCAAGGTATATAAAGCTGAATAAGGCAGGTCCTGTCCTCCAGAAATGTATTATTTGGTAGTGGAGATAAGAGTAATAAAAATGGCAATAATATAAGGCAGAATACAATAAGTATAGAGGTATAAGCAAAGTGATGTGGGACCACAGAAATGGAGAAATTAATGTTGATTGTAGGATGGGAATAGTTTATTCTGGGTTTTGAAAGATTGAGAATGGCAAAGATCATTGAGTTGGGAAGGACATTTCAGACTAGAGACCACTGTGAGTACACCAATTGAGGTTAGAGATGGGACTAGTCAAGGTGGCTGCAGAGTTGGATATGACAAAGGAAGGAGTAGAAAATAAAGTTGGGAAATTTGAAAAGTTAGTCTCAGAGTTAATCAATGGGTATGCTACTGGTTTTTTGGGGTGGATGGGTCTTTGTCATCTTAGGGAGTGTGCATCTCTGGTCCCAGCCTTCTAAAAGCCATCAGTGCTGCATGGCATTTTGACCACTGAAAAGAATCCCCAAAGATTTTCAAACACATCCTGGGGCAGGCAGTATCACCTCTGAAGAAAATGACTGAAGGTGGCTTGGATTCCAAATTTGGGAGCAGTCCTTAGTTCTGTAGGTGGTGAGCATCTACAAAAATGATTCTGACTAGAGCAAGGGCACGAGCAGACTTGGGATTCAGGACAATGATTTCTGGAGATGGAATCAGAGGAGGAAAAGAATGGGATAATCAATTCAGTCTATTGCAATAGTCTGGAGAAGAGTCAATGTGGACTTAAACTAAATTTCATCACTTTCATGCCTAAAAACATTAATAGACATTATTATTATTATCTTAGCTATTCCTTTTACCTCTGATACTCCATCGCACTGCACTGTGGACCTCTTTGTGCTGTAGCTGCTTTCCTGTTTTTTTCTTTCCCCAAATTAATGTCATACGGTAAAGTCAGTATTACAAAACAAGATTTTTAGAGGGTGATCATAACACCCTTTCTACAACACACTTTCTAATTATAGCATATACACGTGGGGCGTGGAAAGCTCTATTTAAAAACAGGACAGAAAGAATGCTGTTTCTCTGTTTCATTTTAGATAGTGTTTGGATTCTTTCACTTCTTGAGTGGTTGTTTTTCTTTTTCTTTCTCTCTCTCTCTCTTTTTAAAGAAAGACTCTGTTGACAGTAGATTGAATAGTTTTGAATCCCAGATGCCAGTGCAGTGGAAACTCAAAAGTGGATAGGCAGATGGAGTCTTTCAGAAGCACCACTAGTTTCCAAAACAGAAGACGGTGCCCAAGGAAGTAGGTAGTGTCACTACTTGGATGTGTGCAGGAAATCCTCCAGACTAGTGGTGCGGGGTGCAGAGCACGGCTGCCCTCACAGAAGCACCAGTCTGCACATCTCAAAAGGGCGTCCTGACTTAACACAGCAGCTGTGATCGCATCTTGTAATGTGTCCTTCTCTCCCAGCTGCTGAAGTATTGCTGCCTTCTGCTTTCCCCAGGGAACTTTGGAAGGGACTATACTGACAGAAGATCAACCACAGATATGTTATGCTTAAGTTTTTTGGTTTTTTTTTTTCTCTAAAAAACCCTCTTCAGGAAACATTCAGGTGGTTTTCCATTTGAAACAAAATGGGATTTCAAGCCCATTAAGCAACTGAAAACTCGTACCACATCTATGCAGAAGCTCAAGGACTTGAGATCACAAATTTGAATCTGATCCTAGTCATTAGTGAGGCTCTCATTCTCCAAACCTCACCTGAACTTTCAGCTAAGCTCCTGTTAAGGGTCTCTAAAACTGGCTTGGGGCCCCACGCAGTTTTTCTAGGGCTCTATTCCCTTCAGTTTCTCTTGTGAAAAATTGTTAATTTTGCTCTTCATTTAAGAACATACTGAAAAAATAATGATTACAATGTTTTTAATTTTCTTGGTACTTTATATGTTATAAAGCATTTTCATATATATATTAATCTATTAAATACTCTGAAGCACAGAGGATTGAGGGACTTAAGCAAGGTCACAGAATGAAAAATCCAGAACTCAGGTCCAGGTCTTTTGACTCCGAGCCCATGCTGTTCCCTCTACAGTTTGCTATTTAATTACCAGCACTTCGATCCCCTGAACTGATGGTGAGGAGGGCAAGAATTTCTGAGCCATAAGATCTCCAGTTCCGACCTAGGGTCTGCTGCTTTGAATAATGAGAATCAGTTCCATTGGGAGTTTCCAGAACTGTCTTTTAGAAGTTTGTGGTTTACGGCCCTCAGTGATAGGAGAGGCCAGTAGCCCCAGCTCCTGGTGACCATTCCTCCCTATATTGTTGCACGCAGTAACTCCGGGCAGCATTCTCTGCTGGCTGTGGTAACTCCCAGTTGTTCCTGTCAACAGCTTTTGAAAGGTCCTCTGGGCCATTCCAGAATTTCTTGCTTCCTGGAATAGCTCCTTGGCCAGTAGACAGCACAGCGTCACTACCTCAGCACCACCGCTAAGGGCAGATCACGCTCTAGTGCACCACAGCTCTTCGTGGAACTTCTTCAAATAAGCCCCCAAAGTGACTCAGGGGAAGCAAGACTCTGTAAGGGCCTGTAATTTCACACTGGGTTTTGCTGGACTCTAAGAAGACAAATTTGGGTCTCCTGAGTTTCCACTGATTCAGAGTGAGTGCCTTGATATTCTTCTTTCAGAAGTCACACGTTTGCCCATAAAATTTCTCTCTGCGTGCTCAGTCCTTCCTTATTGTGTGTTTATGTGAAACGAGCCCCAGAAACTGCCCTACGTATCTCCAAACTCTCAAGCCCTCAGGATTTTCTAACACTGACCCTGGGTTATATAGAAACTCACAGTTAGTCTCAATAACCACTTAGCAATAACAGTAAGGTGAGGTTTATTTAGAGCTTGCCACATGCCAAGACCTTTTCTAAGTGCTTTCTATTAACTTTTAAAATCCTCATAACACATCCCTGAGGAAAGTCCTGTTATAAGCCCCTTTTAAAAACAAGGAAAAGGAGACTTATGAAGTTAAAAAAAAATCTGCTCAGGAGGTAATGGATGGGAGATCTGCCTTCTGGTTGTTTCTGAATTCCAGAAGTTTCTAGTGGATAAGAAGATATATCATGTTAAAAAATTTGAGCACCTACTTTATCCTTGCAGAATGCCACGTTTTCCCTGAGGGCAGACTTCTTTAAGCCTCCTGTGGTCTGGACAGAGCTAAGATTTCTGGGGCAGACACTTCTTTTCTCACCTAACAGCCATTCCTGTTTCTTCCTTGCCAGAGTCCCTGGCTTTGTTCATATGGCAATGTGCTGTGGAGCCTCAAGGGACTGGATCCTTGTTGGCCTCATTCAACCACAGAGATCCCATTCTTCTTTGCATGTTGGGTATAGGGGCAGTTCTGGATGAGTTGGGGGATCTTTGGGGTGCTTCTAGACCTTCTAGACAAGATATTCCTCTTTGAGTGAATACAGAACCACATGAGGTGAAAGCCCCTTTGCTCTCATTCTTCCCTTCCTGCTTTGGATGATGTTGAGTGAGGAGGTGCTATCTGGGCCTCAGAGAGCTTTTGGCCATTAGATTACAAGCCTGAGGATAGAAACCAATATCCTGTGGCTGGCAAAGTGAGATAATAAAAAAAAAGCCTGGGTCTTTTTTAATGACATGGAGCCTCCAAATTAACCCTGGGATCACTTCTGAATTTCTCATGAAATTGATAATAACTGTCCTTTTATTTATGCCAATGCTTATCAAAATGTTAGAAGTATGTGTCAGTACACAAACTGTTTCTTACTGCTCTGTAAAGAGATAAGAACAGAAATTGAGAATAAGGGTTTAGATACTTCCATAGTACATTGTTTGACATTGTTGTTAAACCAGCAACGGTAGACTTGTTGAATAAAATATTGACCAGTCCAAGATGGATTGGAAATTAAAAGGACAACAACAATGCCATAGGTAATTTAGTTGATAATTCAATGGACTTTCTTCTTACTGTCAGCTAAGAGTATTCCTAACCCTTAAGAAAAGAAGTTTGTGCCCACATGACTGGTATGCTCTCAAATTTAAACAGATTTATGTCACACGGTAGAGGCTTAGACACAACTGGCCTTTCGCCTAGAGGCTATCTTAATAAATGTGTCATTCTGTTTGATCTGATTCCTCTGTGGTTGTCGTGCTTTGAGGGAAAACCAAGCCACTTCAGGTAAAGCAGGGCGGCACAGACTGGTCACTTAGTAAAGAGAGCAAAAGTATGAAGTTGGCAACATTCAGCTGAGGGCTCTGTCATGTGGTCATTCAGGGGTCCCTGCCACCCAGCCAGTCTGCCATTCCTCTTCTTCTCTCCGCCATTCTTGTTTTTGCTCTCAGCCTGATGTGAATTCATCTCTAATAAGTTTCTTTTAATTTTTATTTTTTATTGAAGTATAGTTGATTTACAATATTAGGTTCAGGTAATCACTACAGCATAGTGATTCAGTATTTTTACAGATTATACTCCATTAAAAGTTATTACAAGGTAATGGCTATAAGTCCCTGTGCTGTACAATATATCCTTATTGCTTATGTATTTTATACATAATAGTGTGTGTCTCTTAATCCCATACCCCTAATTTGCTCCTCCCTCATCCTTCTCACCTTTGGTAACTACTAGTTTGTTTTCTTTGGGTGTGAGTCTGTTCGGCATATGTGTTCATTTGTATTATTTTTATTTTTTAATTCTTATTTAAAATTTTTTATTTGTATAATTTAAACAAATTTTTATACAATTTTTTTTTTTAATTTTTATTTATTTATTTATTTATTTTTGGCTGTGTTGGGTCTTCGTTTCTGTGCAAGGGCTTTCTCTAGTTGCGGCAAGTGGGGGCCACTCTTCATCGCGGTGCACGGGCCTCTCACCGTCGCGGCCTCTCGTTGCGGAGCACAGGCTCCAGACGCGCAGGCTCAGTAGTTGTGGCTCACGGGCCTGAGTTGTGGCTCATGTTGCTCCGCGGCATGTGGGATCTTCCCAGACCAGGGCTCGAACCCGTGTCCCCTGCATCGGCAGGCAGATTCTCAACCACTGCGCCACCAAGGAAGCCCTATACAATTTTTAAAGGTTACTTTCCATTTAGTTGTTACAAAATATTGACTATATTCCCCGCATCGTACTATACATCCTTGAATCTATCTTACACCCAATAGCTTATACCTCCCACTCCCTCACCCCGAGATTGCCCCTCCCGCCCACAGCTGGTAACTACTAGTTCGTTCTCTGTATCTGTGAGTCTGCTTCTTTTTTGTTTTATTCACTAGTTTGTTGTATTTTTTAGATTCCACATATGTGATATCATCCAGTATTTGTCTTTCTCTGTCTGACTTATTTCACTAAGCATGATATTTTCTAGGTCCATCCATGTAGCTAATAATGGCAGAATTTCATTTTTTTATGGCTCACTTATATTCCACTGTACATATATATCACATTCTTAATCCATTTGTCTGTTGACGGGCACTTCCATATCTTGGCTATTGTAAATAGTTCTGCTATGAACATTGGGGTGCATGTGTCTTTTCGAATTAGAGTTTAATAAGTCTTTAGCAAATAAATTCCCATAAAGCCACTTAAAACTTTGTGACTTTAGGAAAATCACTAACCTCTCTGAATCTCTGTTTGTAAAATGAGAATAATATGACACCCTGCTATATAAATAATAATAATAATACCTAGCATTTATTGTGTGCTTGGTACAATGTTAAGCCCTTTATAGGTATTACAACATTTAATTGTCTTAATGACTTTATGATATATGTGCTACAATTTTATCTCCATTATATGAACAAAAACTGTGACAAGGTTACAGAGCCATGGTTTGAACCCTGATGTGACCACTAGAGCTCTCCTGCTTAACCACTATGCTGTAGCTCCTTATTGTAAATGTAAGGAATTGTTAATATTATCTGATGAAAAAATTTGGATCAAAAATAGCTTATCTAGTGATTTTGCCTGTGTGAACCACCCATTCATATAATTGCATATTAATATGACTAAATGTTTAGAAACGAGCCATTTCAGAGAATCAAAAAAGGAAAAAAAAAAAAAGAAAAGAAAAGAATCAGCTGGAATATCTGGCTTCTGATTGGTTTCCTGTTCAGAAGTTTCCCAAAAGTAAACTTAATTATAGTGTTGATCTTGGTAGATTAGAACATGTGAATAGCTTGGAGTATTTTGCCAACTGGACCAACCCTTTTCAGGTTGATCCCTCAGCAGCCAGAGGCAGTGGAAAGATCTACTTCATTCCTTGGTAATCAGCCTGTTTGATGGAAGGCAGGGCTAAGTCCAGGAAACATACAAGACCAGGATCAGAGGAGTTGGCCTCTAAGTCTGGCTCTTTTACCACCTGGCTAAGTGACATTGGGCAAGTTACTTAACCCTTTCAAGTGTCAGCTTTCTGCAATTTGCAGTGAGGCTCAATTGAAATAATAGAGGTGTAAGTTGCTTGTCCACCCGTAAAGGCTTGTGAACATATTTTTATATTTTCTATTTATATCAGTGCCTAATCCCTGATATTGACACTGTGGTATATTTGGAAGCAGTAGCATGCTTCAGTGAAAATTCCACTCTCTCCAAGACAAGTGATTTGGATTCCAGTCTTACTCCATATCTAACCTGCTGCAGCAATGTTTTCTTACGTGAAAAATGAGGGATGTTTATGGAGGGAGGGTTTCTAAATGATCTCTGGAACCCTGCGCCATTTCATCATCAAAATTGCTGAGATACTTTCTTTAGGTATTTATTAACAGAGGTTGCTACTGTTGCATTTCCATGTAGCTGAAGCACATCTACAAAAGACACCAGAAACTACTCTTTTGACTCATAAAAGCAGACAGCACAGCTATGGATCAAAAGGGTATCACACAGACACAGCTCAGATGCAGTCTGCCAAGGGAAGGAGCTTGCATGCGTGCTTGGAGAGCACCCCAAGTACCTCACTGGAGCGGACACTGCATGAGCACAGGGCTGTGAAGAGATTTTTAAATCCCAGGATGCAACTAAGTTTGGCCAAATCAGCCCTGCTTAGAACATCAGAGCTACAAAGTTCAGTATGGACCAGGAGGAAACTGAGGTTCAAAAGGAACACATCAATTGCCTGAGGCTGCACAGAAGATCAGCAGTTAGCAGGCTGGAATCCATCTCACCTAATTCCCAGGCCAGGGATCTTTCTATAGTCCCACGCAGCCTTATTTACAAAGATGACGTTATTAAAATTATCTTGAGGAATTGCTCAAAGAAATCATCGCAAAACACCTAAAGAACACAAAACTTTTGAAACACTAGGATGATTTATATATTTTTCACTCATCTAAGATGTGGATATTTTAGCAATATCTTTTTTTAATCAACATATAATATGCATACATAATTCAGTAACATTCCCTGTATCATTGCTGAGAGTTATATATAATTGCAAAGAAAATATTGTGATATCAAGCTGATGAAACTTTATATTTGAAAGATTTCTTTTTTTTATTAATTATCATTGGAGTATAGTTGCTTTACAATGTTGTGTTAGTTTCTGCTGTACAGCAAGATTTCTCTTTTTGATGTTCTGATTCATAGGCATCTGAAGCAGTTCTCTGAAAGAAGTATTTTATTTTTTGTGGAACATAATGTAAGCACTTACCCCAGATCAACCAGAAGGAAATACATAGTGGTGAAAAAACGATTGAAGGGGAATGGCATGTTTAGACCCAGTAAGACCTGAGGGTCATGGTGGACTATTAGCCAAATACGAGTCGACAATAGTTTATTATAAAAGCAAGTATTATACTTGGACATTTCAAATGGAGTAAGCTGTGATATATCAAGAATTATAGTAATTTTCCTATTATACTCAGTGTTTGTCAGTCCTTTAGCATTGAGTCTATTTTTGTACTTCAAGTAAATTCAATAAATGGCAAAGGAACAGAAGAGAAGAAGCTCAGTGATTAAAGCATAAAGAATAAAACCTTTCAATCATGCGATAGATTACTATAGAAGATGTTATTATCTGCTAGAAGAGGAGGGACAGTCAGATGAGGTATCAGAAGGAATACCTAATTACAAGATTCGTTGAGAATTAGATGGTAAATTAATAGCTAACATTTATTGGGTACTTATTATGTGTCAGGTACTGTGCTAAGTACTGTTCATGGACAATCCCATTTAATCCTCATAAAAACTTAGATGGTAGTATTGCCCAGAGGTACGATGGATTTAAATTATATAACTTATCTTTATGACCAGTCATAGAGGTAGGAGGATTAGAAACTTCAGGCCCTAATTTTGGCTATTTGAATAAAGTAAAAATCTGGTTTTATTTCAATTTACTAGAAGCTTGCCAATGACATTGTATGCTTTAGGTATAATTTCTTCTTATACCAAGTGGCCAAACTGGGCTTCTTTACAGAGAACCTTTCAGCTGAAGGACTTTTATTCTTTATTGAAATGTTTTCAAAGCAAGGATAGCCACTCCTTACTTTTGAACACTGGGCACACAAAAACCTTATGAAAATGAATGGTTGGCTAGGAACTCCTAAACTGAGAGAAGAGTATATAAGTGATTTAGGGCCTCACAGCTGGCAGAAGAAAATGCAAAACCTCGAGGAACACTTCTTCAACCTAGGGTACGCAAGATTTCCATAGATAAAGCCACAATGAAGATAAGCTCACACTCCAAAATTATCAAATACTAGAGAAACAATTCCTTATGAATGACAGTGCATCAATTAATAGAACTATCAGGTGGAGACTATCAAATATGTATGCTTAAAGTGACATAAAAGAAGGAATAATACCATAAAGCATAAGATTCTGAAAAAGAATAGGCATATTTAAAAATAAATAAAACTCTTAGAAGGTTTCCCTGGTGGCACAGTGGTTAAGAATCTGCCTGCCAATGCAGGGGACACAGGTTCAAGCCCTGTGCCACATGCCACGGAGCAACTAAGCCTGTGCGCCACAACTACTGAGCCTGTGCTCTAGAGCCTGCGAGCCACAGCTACTGAGCCCGCATGCCTAGAGCCCATGCTCTACAACAAGAGAAGCCACTGCAATGAGAAGCCCGTGCACTGCCAAGAAGAGTAGCCCCTGCTCACTGCAACTAGAGAAAGCCCGCATGCAGCAACGAAGACCCAATGCAGCCAAAAATAAAATAAATTAATTAAAAAAAAAAACCTCTTAGAGATGAAAACGTGTAGACACTGAAATTAGTAGACAGGTTAAAAATGCTGGCTAAAAAGAGAATTAGTATACCAGAAGATAAATCTGAGGAAATTATCAGGAAAGCACTGAAAAAAAAAGAAAGTGTTGGAAAAATGAGACATCAAGAGACCTTGAAGATATAAGAAGATGAAACATGTATCTACTAGGGGTTTCAATGAGAAAGAATAAAGAGAACGGTGGAGAGGTAATATTCAAAGATAGAGAAACTAAGAATTTTTTCATTGATTTTTCGTTGATTAAAATCATTAGTCCTAAGCCTCAAGAAGCACAACAAGTTTCTTGGCAAAATAAGTAAAACAAATACACATCTAGATCCATCTTAATGAAACTACAGAATATCAAAGACAAGAAATATATAATAAAGGCAACTTTAGAAAAAAAACAAGTTAACAAAGGAATGATAGTTCAACTAGCTGGAGATTTTTCAACAGACAATGATGGAGTCAAAGGACAGTGGAAAAATATCCTCAAATTGTTAAGAGAAAATAAATATTAACCTAAATTCTATAGCAAATTAAACTTTAAGAATAAAATCTCCTCTCCCTCCAAAACAACATTTTCAGACAAAATAAAACTGAAAGAATTTAGCATAAAAGAACCTTTCTGAAGGAACTGTTGAAAGATGTAATTCAGGAGAAAGAAAATTGAACTAAGAAGAAAAGTGTAAGAAGTGGTGAGCAAATGAGTCTGTGTTTCCTCTTACTGCTGCTGGATGTCCAGTGCCTTGCATAGGGTTAAGGGCAGGGCCTGAGTGTGGAGATAAGGTAAGGAGACAGGTTGCTATTGCTGCATGTTTATTTTTGTGTATGTGTAACACATTTTCCCATAGGTGCAGTACTGCAAATAATGGTGAGGTTCCCATGCTGGCCCTTCAAAGCCTACTGAACTCAAGTGCTACTAACACATAAAACTATCTGATGAAAGAAATACTTGAGTCCATAAAGAATTAAGCAAAGAGATCAAGATTCCTAAATTACCAAGCCTAAAGTCCTAGAGTGGTGGCAGTGTCAGTCATGGGGATAGGGGCAGTGAGTACATGAACATCAGGTTCCTAAAGGAAATTCTAGATTCTTCCTCTGAAGAAACATGCATTCTTCCCCTGGACTCTAATTAGACCTTGTTTTTCTTTAGTGGTTACTGACAATAAAAATGGAAGAACAAGAACTTTGGGGAAAAATATTACCAAAGGGGATATGATTGCCAGCAAGCCTTTGGATTTCATATAAAGGGTCCTTTTAGGCAAATACTTCTTTAGCCTAAAGGCCTAGCTGAGTTGCCTGAAACACACTTTAGTGCCCAATCATTTTTCTGGAAGTAAACTCACCAGCAGACTGATGATTAGATGATTATGCAGATATGCAAACCTCAGAAACCTGGATGGAAGGAATGCCTGAGCCCAGCAGAGGGTGGGCACTGGAGGTCTGGAGAAGGGCAAGGAAACAACAGGTGTTCTTGGTTGGCTCCAAGGGTCTGCTGCAGACAGTCTCATAAAACATTCACAAGGTTGGCCAGTGCTGGGGTAGAGCCCAGAGTCAGCGCAGGTGCAATGTAAAGGGAAATCCCAGAGCAGCTGAAGATAGAGAGATTCTAGGAAACAGCCAAGTAGGGAAAAATTAAAGTTATCCTGCACCCGCCTCCACACCCAGATAGAGATGAAACACGTGGGCTCAGGTTTCTACAGGGTAAAATGGAAGTTTGAGAGCAAGTTGTTTTGTGTGAAAAAAACAGAAATTACCGAAAGGAACACAGAACCAAGAGCTATTATGTTAGTGTAGTTCTAACAGAAGCTTTTAACTGAAGGGCAGTTACCTGACTGCAGAAAAACTTGATCAGATTAAAGCTATTGTTTAACATGGTGTCATCGAATGGAATGAGAGATCAAGAAGTCATTAGAATATGCTTTTCCATAAAGGATTCTGATTTAATAACGTCAAGATTTCTAAAGAATAAAATAGTTAATATTCTAAAAAGGTGTTGACAAGCTTAATGAGCCTTTAATTGGGGAATAAGGATATTGTAATTAAGAAACCTGGCAGAATGAAAGCTGAAACGCTGGCTTGAAGGGTTATGTTAACTTGAAAAGTAATGTATGCCACATGATAATTTTACCTACTGAGTTCCTTATTTTTTTGTTTCTTTTTGACTGAGAAAATATGGACAATGGACTACTTTCCCCTTTCTTTTTTCCTCCTTCCTATCATTATCGCCACTACGACACGAAGATAGTTTTACTGTTTTCCCCCTCTGAACCCTTCATTCCAGCATGAGTGTTTGCATGAAAATCCAGGGAGCTACATCAATTCAGTTTAACAAATATTTATTGAATGCCTGCTATGTCAGGTGAGGTACCAGGGAATGCAGCTATAAAGATGCAATGATATAAAGGTGAATGAGGGAGACAGGCAGGTAAAGCCTCAGGTCATTCTTACGAGCTGGATGATAAAGGTGGCTGAAGGGAGTACTGTGTGTATTCTGGGATTTATTATTAACAGGAGCCTAGAGCTTAGGACAGAGGTTTTCAATACTGGCTGCTTTCTCATATTTCTAATGTTAGAACCACCTGAGGAGATTAAAAAAATGTTCTTACCACCCAGTTCTTACCACCTAGATTCTGGGTTAATTATCTGGGTGAGGCTCAGGCCCAGTCCTTTTCAAAGGTTTCTGAGCTTAACAGCCATTGGTTTAACAATGGGCAGTCTTATTCCCAAAGCCTGGTTTCAAACTCAACCAGCCAAGGCCTCAATTTTCTCATTGCCAAATAGGGATAATGTTGGTATTTACCTGTAGTGGACATTTGCCAGGCAGCTTGCTTTCCACTAGGAACAGCTCTCCCTGACTCATATGGTGCCAGGGGGTCTGTCAATCCCATTACTTGCCGATCTCTGGTGGAAAGGGCTAGCCACAGGACTCAAGGCCCTTGGAGCCTTTGGTCTGAGTGTTGTGCACATGACTCAGCAGGGCCATCCAAAGCCTTCCATGATGGAGAGAAGGAGAGGGAGAGGGCAGGAAGAGCAAGAGGGAGGGAGTGAACAAGAGAGGAAGGTCTGCTTCTTTCGACCTCTAAGAATAAGCATGGAGGCAGTCAGTCTCCCCAGGTATACCAAGAGTGACTAGCTGCAAATGCAGCCACAGTCAGAGTAAAATAGATCTGAGAAACGAAAACGGTGACAGAATCCTGATCACATTATCTGGTCCCCTGGATTCAGCTATTTCTGAAGCCAAGAATATCTACCCCTGGGCTTTCCAGTTATGCCAGACAATTAATTCCCTTTAATGCTAAGCTATTTTGAGTCAGTTTTACATTACTTGTTACCAAAAAAAGTCCTGAAGCTTCTGTGAGGATAAAGTGAAATAATGTAGGGAAAACACAAATCCTGAGATATTATAAACACTCAGTAAATTCTAAGTGTCACCATCATCATAATCATCATCCTCATCCTCATCACCATCACAACATTGTCCTCGTTGCTACCATCACCCATTTTTCTTCTTAAGTGGACTGTAGAATGGGATGCAGTTACAATATTTTCTCCCTTCTGTATGGTTTATTAGAAAGAACTCAGGAATTATTGGCATGCTGTATAGCTTGTTTGTTGTTTATATTGTCCCAGCCATTGCTCACAGTTCCATGGAGGAATGAGGCTGCTTCAGGCTTTGGGGACTTTGAATACACCCAGCCTTCAGCGTTTCACGCTGTAGCTGGTAGAGGAATAGGAACTACTTAGGAGACATCTGTTCTTTATATTTTCACCATTAGTTGAAAAATAAGCCTCAGTGTCCACTTCATGGTTTACTTAATGCTCGCCACGTGCCCACTGCATGTTCCGCCTCTGCACATTTGCTCCGATTTGATTCAAAGTCCTTCCTCGCTTTTGTTTGTCCATCTCAGTCCAGATGCCCTACAAGACCCAGATCAAGTCCCTTGGAGCTTTTCTGAACATTTTCTCTGAATTCACTCCCCTTTCCTTAAACTTTTTTTTTTTTCCTTAAACTTTTAATGTCGTATTTTGTTTAGTTTTATTTAATTTATTTATTTATTTTTATTTTTATATTTTTTGGCTGTGTTTGGGTCTTCGTTTCTGTGCGAGGGCTTTCTCCAGTTGCGGTGAGCGGGGGCCGCTCTTCATCATGGTGCGCGGGCCTCTCACTGTCGCGGCCTCTGGAGCACAGGCTCCAGATGTGCAGGCTCAGTAGTTGTGGCTCACGGGCCCAGTTGCTCCGCGGCATGTGGGATCCTCCCAGACCAGGGCTCGAACCCGTGTCCCCTGCATTGGCAGGCAGACTCTCAACCACTGCGCCACCAGGGAAGCCCTTTTGTTTAGTTTTAAATGTGTGATTGCTTTGTCTCCTCAACAAGATGGTATTTTCATTGAAGGCAAGGGAAATCTCTGTATTTTGCTGAATCCCCCTGCACATACCAGATTCCCTATGACCGCTGGTTCAAAGAGTATCGTTCAAATTAGGCAGTTCTCTCAGGGGCAGATGAGGAATTGCATTGGTTGGTTGTAATGCTGCATAGTAGACCTAGCTCCAAAAAAAATCACAGCAGTCTTTATAAGCCATAGCTCCAACTGCAGAGAATTCTAGGTACCAGCTCTTAACTGCCTTTACAGTTTGAGGTCAAGTCACAGAATTTTTTTTTTCTATTGTCTTATCTTCTACTTCGGCCACAACTTTGCCCTTGGAGGTTGCATGGAAATTTAAGCTCATTGAGTTAAACATGAAATCTCATTATTTATATCATAATCTGGTCATATTCTAGGAGTCTATGTCAATTTCCAAAAATCATTTTCTCCTGGCCTTTTTCTTTGTTGTTATGCGGATCAACTACATGCACTATCCAGTGAGGTCACCCTTCTTATGTGCAATGAGATGACGATTCCTGCTGCTTTAGACTAATTTAGATGATGATTATTTAGTAAATAAATGAACATATTTGGCTGCTCTCCCCATATATAATTGTACCTGCTTTGTTAAAGCCAAGGTTGAAATGAATAACCTGTTTCATTCTTTCTTTCAATTTTGAATTCTTAGTATTTGTTTTTGTGTTCTTTTGGCAGCTTTTCTGCTAACATGCTGGAACATGCAAGAAAAGGATGTTGCACCTTAGATTCAAGATTATACATTGGTAAGGGTCCACCAGAAGACGCCATGCATTTAAAAGCCCTTTGAAAACTGTAAAACCCTGTAAAAGTGAGGGCTAATGTTATAATTAGAAGGTTCACGATTCTGGTAGCTGCAGAAGAGGTATGTTTTACTTTAGTTCATAGGCTTAGCTTCTTCAGGAATTTAGTAACAACATCCCAGCATGCCAACATGAAAATGGTTTACCACACATTCATATCTGGCTTCTTTACTGATTACATAAAAAAGCAAGAGAAAACCCAACACAAGCACACACACACGCACACACACACCCCTATGTGTACAATTCAAGGAAAATACTGAATATATGAAGAAAAATTGCTAAAAAGTAACTTTACCAGGAAACTACATATTACCACATTACAGGAAAAACCACTAAATAAGCCATTATTATTCAATAATCTTAGTAAACTTCATGACTTAACAAAGGAAGGGCTATTTACTTAAAGACCATTAAAATGAGCACAAATGGATATGTTTTTAGTTATATACATTGAATCAAACTTTGGGCACTAGGGATCAGAGTACTTGGTCATGTAGCATTAACATATTATAAAATACGTGGTATATGAGGAATGGACCCACCAGCCTTTCAAGAACAGCTTTATCAACTAGACAGTAAAGCCCACTCTGTCCATCATTTCATACATGGGTAGCAATTATGAAATCAGAAAAGGAGCTGTATCTTGTAAATTTTCTATTTAAAAACAAAGAGAAAGCAAGCTTAAACATCACTCCTGTTATACACTAATAATTTTGAAGTACACCATTTGTACCAAAGGATCAAGAACAAAAATATGTTTCTACACAATAGTAGGCTGGTGGCGAATGGAGTTGGCTTGTACCTGCTCCAGAGAGCCCACTCCTCCTTCAGGGAAATTTATCATGGTGGGAGTATTTATGCCTTGGAAATTGGCAAATGCTACAAATCAACACCCCCCCCCCCAACAAAAGAGCAGGTTGTTAAACATTTTCCTGCATACCACTGAGATCCAAACATAAATGAGTGTCGACAGATCACAACTTTCCGATGATGCCTCATAATTGCTGGCACTATTCAGAGTTGTAAAAATCTCTGCCAGGTATTTGAAAATTGTGCAGATAGTTTAACATTAAATCAAAGCTCTTCTCATCCAGAGATTACATCCAGAGAGACACAGGCCAATGTTGCTTAGATGCACACAAATAATCTCAGTAGATGTGGTGTTCCATAAACCTAGACCATATCAGGATAATCTGCAAGGATTCCAGAATACTGTGGTCTCAAAGTTGTAGAGTGCTGAGTGTCCAATATTATACTGCATATGCATTTATGTATGTCATAATTTCATTAACATAATTTCATAATTTCATTAATGAAATTAACATTAATGTCTATATTTCCTTGAGAGTTCTGATAATCTGTATAATCCTCAAGATGATTCCGCATTCCTTCTGGTAAACTGAGGAAAGCAGCTTTGTCTAGTAACCAAGTTACTGTCATCAGTAAGTCATGGGTTTGGTTATTCAGGAAATTTTAACTTCACCTCTGTTTATGTTTTTTTGGTTTCAGTGATGGGATCCATTTGGGCCCTTGTCTTCCCAGGTGGCTGAGAGGTCTCACTGGCTTGGCCACCAGCTCCATCTGCAGAAGCTTTCTGTTTGTTTTTTTTTTATTTTTACTCTAACTTTTTTTCAGAGGGGAAGTCCCCTCTCATCATCCTCTTTGCATATTGTTCTTGACTGGCTTTAGAAGTTCTCTCGCTTTCTGAAGATTGCTGTCCATGTTCTGGAACACACATTTCATCCTTTTTATTTTAACTACACTAATAGTATAAAGATTTTCACTTGCTTTCATACATGATTATCTTTCCGTAAAGAAGAGCCCACGAGAGCATAGCACCTGCTCACTCTCCTGGAATTTAGACTTCAGGACCTGCATTAGCACTACTTATCAGCAATTTGCCACCTCCTCCTTCTTCTACCACCCATGATCCCCCAAGTTAATTTTTATTTCAGGATCCTGCATCTACAGCATGCATGCAGGAGTTCATTCATTCACTCAATAAATATTTACAGGGGACACACCACACACCAAGCATCGTGTGAGGATACCTTTATGCTCTAGTAAGGGTGGACTGAAAATAAGCACTTTTCAGAGAATTAAAATATGGTGATGTATGTGAGGATAGCACAAAATGGGGCTCCAGGTATGCACAGGTGGGGGTCAGGGTCCTGGCTAGAGGGGAGCAGCAGCTTGGCAGGGTCAGGAGATTAGCTACAAAATGAGAGTTTGAGAAAATGCATTTCTCATTGTCAGAGAAGGAAGAAGCAAATATGGAAAGGGCACAGCTAGAATGAAATGGACCATGCGGTATTGGGTTAGAATTGAAGGTACTGGTGTGAACTTATGGCTATATGTAAAATAAGTGTAAAGTGAGTGTGTTTATGTATATATGTGTGTGCATATATGCATGTACCTATACATACAGGTATATGTTTGCATAGGTATATATATGTATGTATTCATGTGCATAATTTTTTAGTTCTGTTCACTGAAAGGGACTAGGAACAGCAATTCCTCAGAAGTAGTAAGCACATCTAGAGTCCAGATCTTGGTTTCCAAACACCACTCTCTTCTTGAAGAAATGGTGGATTCTAGGGCTGGGGAAAAGTGTAAGATGAACCTAGAATATCTTGTTGTGTTAGAAAGAAAAAAAGTGCTCAAAGAATGTTGAGGGCATGACAAGGATGCAGAAACTAGCCTCAGGAGCGCCCAGGGGCCAAATCTAGAACAAGTTAAAGATCAAAATGACTATGAGAGTTATGGATTATGACCTACTGAATGAAACAGTAACTCATGAGTCTGCATTGATATACACAAATGAATTAATAAATAAAAGGAGAGAAGAGAAAGCTCTTCCTTATAGTAGAAAGTCAACTAATAAATGTAGAAGGCATGATGGTATTAGATAATCACCACTGGCAACCATCAGAGGAATAATTAATTTAAATAAGAAACATCGGTGAATGCTAAAACTAGTGGGGTGAGAAGTGAGATTTTACAATGTCACTTATTTTCTCACATGTCAAAGCTAAGAAGTACAATAACTTTAAACTTGGAAGGCACCGTCTTTAACAGGTGATAAAAATTAGCACCACCATCTGTCTGAGTTTTGACTTGAACATCTGGGTGGATGCTGGGGCCATGTACTGAAATTGGAAAGTTCGAGACAAGAGTAAGCTGGGAATGGGAGATTGGAAATTGAGAGTTCTCTTTAGACCAGCGGTCCGCAACCTTTTTGGCACCAGGGACCGGTTTCGTGGAAGACAGTTTTTCCAAGGACGGGGGTGGGGGTGGGGGGATGGTGCAGGCAGTAATACGAGTGATGGGAAGCTGCGGATGAAGCTTCGCTCGCTCGCGTGCTGCCCACCTCCTGCTGTGTGGCCCAGTTCCTAACAGGCCAGGGGTTGGGGACCCCTGGTTTAGACCACATTGACTTTAAGATCTATATGTAATAAGAATTTCTCAAAGCTATCTAATAGGCATTTGGATATATGAGCATAGAGTTGCTGGGAAAGGTAAGAGCTGGAGACACACAGGCTAGTGGTCATCAACATATTGGTGGCATTAAAATTTGTGAGATAAAAGAGGTCGCCTAGGGAGAGCATGAATCCAGAGAAGAATGGGGGCTCAAGGCAAAGCCCTGGACACTCCAACATATGGGATTCCAGTGGAGGAGGCTGAGCTGGGAGAAAACCAGGAGGATTTGGTGTCATGAAGGTCAAGGGAAGAAAGTGGAGTAGTCAGCCAGTGCTGTTGAGAGATCGAATAAGATTAGAACAAAAAGCAGGCTTTGAATTCGGTAACACAGAAGCCATCATCTATCCACCAAATTATACTGAGTGCCTATTGAATACCAAGCATTATGCTTGGCCATAGGGGAAGAGAAACAAGTAAAAGACAATTAGTATGTGGTATGATGAGTACTGTGATAGTAGCAACCTCAGGGACCCATAGGGGAGATATACCTAATCCAGCCTTGGACGTAAGGAGTGAATGGAGGCCTCCAGGAGGAATACGTTGAAAGGTGGGCAAGGATTAACCAGAAGTGTGATGAATTTGCTTTAGGCAGAGGAAACCCACGTACAAAGTTATGGAGGCAGTCTACTTGTTTGGAGAACTACAAGTAGGTTGATTTGGGTGGACTGCAATATATATACATATACATATATATATATATATACACATATATATATACATATATATATATATATATATATATGAAGGAACAAAGTCAGATGAGGTAGGAGAGGTAGCCAGGGACCAGATGATGAAAGCCCTGTATCCCTTACCAGGAACTACCTGGTAGTCTGAAGAAAAAAAGGATAGGATGCATCCTATCACATCAGGGGTGCCAGGGAGGAACACCAGGCTGACTGCGGTCATGTTGTGGAAGGTCTGTTTGTTTGTGCCACTTCTGGTTCCTGCAGATCCCTGCTCAAGGCCATGGGAGGTTGTCCTTGAGTCCCAAAATTGTGAAGTGACACAATGAACATAGCTGTTAGGATTAACAGGGGAGCAGTTGGCAAGGATAAGAATGTAATATTAAGAACTTTCTATTGTAATCTGTGTATATCTGGTAAACCATAATGGCATCTCTTTTTTTTTAATGTACATTGTACTTTACTGAGTAGTAAGCATTTTCATTTGATCCTCATGTTGTCATTGTTTTCCTACTTTTAATAGTGGAAGTGAGGCTGAGAAAGGTGACTAAGCCAAAGTCACATGCTAGGATTAATAGAGCAAGGCCATAGACCAAGACCTTATAACTTCAATTTCAGTGGATTGTTATGCTACCAAGAGAGATCTTGGAATACATTCCATCTGGAGGGATTTACGGTTGAGCCCAGCATACGTCCAGATGGAGATGCTAGGCCACAATACAGATATTCACCACCAGAGGGTGCTCTTACCCAAGAGAAAATTGGCAGTTCTTCCCACAGTTTAAGAACTTTTGCTAATGTGTTCCTTTTCTGAGGTTCTTTCTTTAGAAACTGCAGTGTGAAGAACCTGAGGGCAGTAGCCCAAGAACTGCAAAGTATAGAGCAATGACCTGTAGCCTTCCACACCTTGTGTCAGAGAGATGAGATTGGTAGGGAGATGCTTAATTGTCTCTGAAAGAAATCCAGATCATGCCTGTGTGGATGGGAGGAGCAAGACAGTTCAGAAATAAAGCTGTTACGGTGACTGAAGATGGAAGGAGTACTTCCTGCTATTCTAATGCAGGATTTATTTCCACGAACTCTAGGGTTCTTTCCAGGGATGATGCTTAGTTGATTTGTAGGTCCTCATTGTAAGTACTTTCAAGGGATCATGTTTAAGAATTTTGATTTTGCCTCACTAGGACAACTTCTTTGCAAAATTATGAAGGCAGTAGTGTTAGCCTTCCCTTTCTCTTCTGGGAACAGCTTCCTTCATGATCACGCTCTTTCTCTCTCACTCCTTTCCTGCCTTACTCTACTTCCTTTCTGGCTTCCCTCACTCATCAAAGTTACTCCAGTAATGAATAGGAACTCATTCACCTTAAGCTGATAGTGACTTAAAATGTTACCTTCCTAGGAGATCATGTACTGTAACAGAAATTAAGGTCTTAAATCAAGGAATTGAAGTAGTAAAGATACATGGAGCAGGTGGGGAAAATTTTGTTTTGTTTTGTCTTTTTGTACAGAGAGGTGGGCTATGGGTGGGCAGCAGTTTCTCCCTGGAGTTTTAAAAAGTCATTTTGTTTCGTGAGCAGTCTTATATTTGGCCTGTACCTTATAGTTATCTCTGGGAATCTCCTAGTTGTGTCATTTTTTTGTCTATTCAGGAGGAAAGTAAAAATTGTATAATAATCTGGCCTGGATAATTTGAAAACATATTCTTTCCTCTCTATTTTTGCCTGCCCCCTCCCCCCCTTTACAATAGCTATCGTCTCTCAACCCCGAGGAGGGTATCAGGAGTAATCCAAGCCCTGAATAATTGAGATGATCCTCTTTGCCTCCACTTGCCTCTACTAGGCATGGCCTCGGGGCTTGGTTGGAACAAAAGTGGACTCCGTATAGTCAAAGCTCACTTTCTTGATGCCCTGTTAAGACTCAGTCTGGGTGGGCAGGTGCAGGTGGGGGACACCAGATTCATTACGTGTGTCCTTTTCAATGGTTCTCTCGAAATTCTTCTAGCTATACCCTTGAGGGGAATTTGGCCTAAAATAAAGACATTTAAGTTCATACCTGCAGGAGAAAAAGACATTGCTGTCCATAAGAACCTAGAGGCCTATGACAATCTCCCAAGTGGACAGTAGGTCTTATTCCTGTTTGGTAAGTGTTGAAAGACATAGTTTAGCCTGTTTTCTTCACTGAGTCCTTCTGCCTTTTTCTTGTAACAGCTGTTTTCATTTTGAGCTTGGGGACATAGTGTCCATGTCCTGGAATGAGCCACTTACCCAATCTGTGGGTTTTGGGCAAGTTCTGGATGATGATTTTATTCTGATGATTTGAGTTGGGAGTAGGGTAGTGCATATATTGGAGAGACTTGACCAGATTCCATCTTTTGCAGTTAGTCCTGTCCTGTATCTTTCCAATAGTGGTTTCAATGGCAAAACCCAAGGAAGAGGTGATGTATGGGGCCACTAAGCTGGGCACACCTACCAGATAGTTTTATCTATAGCTTATCATTCCACCTTTGTAGTTTCATCTCTTTAATCCTCTAAAGTTTCTCAGTCTTCAGGAATCATCTATTAAAATGCAGCAATTCCAGGGAAAACTCATAGCTTAGTCCTTAGTAAGGCATTGTCTTCTTAACTAGTAGTTTAGCTGGTTTTCCCTTAGAGGATCTTCAGATATTGCTCACTTTACTGAGGCTAGACAGAGAGAAGAGAATCGGCTAAGGTTACATATCTTGAAAAAAGCAGAACAAGGGCTACAATTCATTTTTTTCCATTTCTAGAGTGGTACCTTTGTTCCCTCTCTTATTCTGTGAATGAGACTATGCTGGGGGTGAAGGTGAGAGGGAGAAAGGGATGCCAAGAGAGAAGAAATGAGCACTTGTGAAAGAGGTGGTTAGTTACCCAGCATTCATGCAAAAAATATGTTTTGGACACTACCATTCTAGGCATTGAGGTAGGTATTGCAGACTGTAAAGACAAATAAGACATAATCATTCTTCTCTTGAGCTAGGCAAACAAATCGACAATTATAATGAGTGTGAGATAGAAATGAGAGGCATGGGTGGGCTTTGGAAGGACGGTCTAGTGTCAAGATTCTTTTGGTTGCAAGTGACAGAAAACTTAGCTGAAAACAGCTTGAATAAAAGAGAGAATTTACTGATTAACATAATTAGGAGGTTCAGGAGGTATTTCTGGTTTCAAACACAGCTATATTCAGGGTCTCAAAAACTATATTAGGACAATTGTCTCTTAGCTTTTCTTTTTTGTGTGTGTTGACATCATTCTCAGGCAAATTCTCTGCAAATAGTGCCAAGGATGGATTAGGCAGCTGTGGTCTTGCTTATCTGCTTAACAACCCTAATGGAAAGAGGGTGTTTTTCTGTCAAACTGATCTCCTTGAGCTGACTTGGATCACATGCCTATTCTGAAGCAACCAGGGAAAATGGAATACTCTTATTGGCCAGGTCTGGGTCAAATGCTTATTCTGGAGCTGAAGAAATGGGATTAGTCCCACTCAAACAACATGGATTGATTGCGGAGGTGATTTCTTGTGGACGTGTAAAAACAACACAGATTCTAACACCAGCTGGAGAAGAGGTGGAGAGGAGGACTAGAAAGTTGTCCTGTTTCAAAACCCAACTGGGCGTACTACAATACAATTCTGACACTAACCACTTGGGGTTAGACTCAGACTCTACAAATTAAATGGTCAGTCCTCTACAAGACTGCCTTTATTTCACATGCAAGCTGCATTTTGAGGGGTCCCAGGTCACCTGCTCTTCTGACTGCCTGACTGTAAATTCAAGGGTCTCCATAATCTCCTCAGGTGTGAAAATTTGCTAGAACAACTCACAGAACTCATGAAAGTACTATAATTATTATAGTTTTATTATAAAGAATACACATAGGATAGGTTCTGGTAGGGAGTACAGAGCTTCCACACCCTGTCCTGGTGGAGTCAGGGTATATCACCCTCTCAGCACATTAGTGTGTTTACCAACCAGGGAGCTCCATGAGCTTGATATCCAGAGTTTTTATTGGGGTTTCATTACATAGGCACGATTAATCAAGTCATTGGCTACATGACTGAATTCAATCTCCAGTCCTACTTCACTCCCTGAAGGTCTGGGGACTGAAAGTCACAACCTTCTTCTGGTGACCTGCTTCCATCCTGGAGCTATCTAGGAACCTACCAAGAGTCACACATTAGCATTACAAAGACACTTCTGTCACTCAGGAAATTCCAAGAGTTTTTGATGCTCTATGCCAGAGAACAGAGATCAAATTCTTCACCTACAGAGGTGAAGAAAGGCTTCCAAGGGAGGTGATATTTGAGTTGAATCTTTACATTGGCAAAGAACACATCTGCATGAAATCACCAAGGAGTAAAAAAGAAGTGTAGTTTTTTTTTGTTTTTTTTTTAATATTTATTTATTTATTTATGGCTGTGTTGGGTCTTCATTTCTGTGCGAGGGCTTTCTCTAGTTGTGGTAAGTGGGGGCCACTCTTCATCGCGGTGCACGGGCCTCTCACGATCGCGGCCTCTCTTGTTGCGGAGCACAGGCTCCAGACGCGCAGGCTCAGTAATTGTGGCTCACGGGCCCAGCTGCTCCTCGGCATGTGGGATCTTCCCAGACCAGGGCTCGAACCCATGTCCCCTGCATTAGCAGGCAGATTCTCAACCACCACGCCACCAGGGAAGCCCCAGAAGTGTAGTTTTAAGGGACTATATACAATGAGTGAGGAAAGAGAGGGCTATAAAGATGGATGGTGTCCATGTTTGGCAGTGCTTTGTAGGTCTGCTTCTATCGTGTGCAAACTGTGGAGAGCCATGGAAGGATTTGGATTTTAGTATTATGTCTGTAGCATAGATATGGAGGGTGGAGGGAAGGTGAGCAAAGTGGAATGAGGTGAGTACAATAAATCAGGCAAGAATTTCTGTTCCCAGAGATACCTGCTTCACTATTTTGCCAAGGACAGACCCTTGACTTCTGTATTAGTGTCTTAGGTTTGCCATAAAAAACTGCCACAAACTGTGTGGCTTAATACAACAGAAATTTATTCTCTCACAGTTTGGAGGTCAAAATTCCAAAATCAAGGTGTCGGAAAGGTTCTGTCTCAGGGAGAGTCTGTTCCATGCCGTTCTCTTAGCTTCTGGAGGCTGCCAGTAATTCTTGGCATTCCTTGGCTTGCAGATGCCTCACTCTAATCTCTGTTTTTGTCATCACATGTTGTTCTTCTGTGTCTCTGTGTCCAAATTTCCTCTTCTTATAAGGACACCAGCCATTAGATTAGGGCCCGTTCTAATTCAGTAAGACCTCATCTTAACTTGATTACATCTGAAGAGAACTTATTTCCAAATAAGGTCACATTCACAGGTACCAGGAGTTTGGACATCAACATATCTTTTTGCAGGGCACAATTCAACCCATAACATGCACCAAGCCTTCCTGGGCACAGAAAGGGAAGTGATGGGTCATCTGTGTAGCCTCATAGTGTCATAGCTGTCTCCTCAGCCTCATTCACACAGAGCCCATAAGCTCTGACAATGCTTTGGGTAGAGTATCTTTTTCTTTATTGGCTGAGCTGAGCCAAGGTGATTGGATAGTGTTGCCTTTGCTCCTATCCTGGAGGAGAAGACTCTGTTCCTACCTTCTACCAACTATGTTCTGAATTGGAAGAGGGAGAGGCTTTTAGGGCACCCCTCCCCTGCACCAACATTTAATTCTCATAGCACTCCTATTTCTTTGGAGAAAATGAATAATAGATGATTCTAAG
Source organism: Balaenoptera borealis (assembly GCF_965194805.1). NCBI lineage: Eukaryota > Metazoa > Chordata > Mammalia > Artiodactyla > Balaenopteridae > Balaenoptera > Balaenoptera borealis. The sequence continues at coordinate 54,724,990 of NC_138860.1, read as the reverse complement.
CTCAGTGACTGCTCTTCTCTCACTAGAAGAGGGATGGTGATGTGAAATCAACACAGAATGACTTGTCTCTTTCCCTTACCCTCTCTCACCCACTTAACCAATACACTTAACCAATGTATCTTAACCAATACATTAAATGGAACACCTCAATCTGGTATCTTCTTTGCTGTATTTAAAGATGTAACCCCTCAAAAATCAAAATACTTTACTGATCATATCTCATTCATCCTAAACATGCAGCTGTGTGTTGGGAGTTTTAAGATCGGTTGTTCAATATTGGTTGAACCAGGTTCTTCCAGTGTATAAGCTACATCCTGGGAATCACTAGATACCTTCAGGGAGTCAATCTGTTAAATGGTACTCCATTGCTTCAAAGAGACCAGGGGTACCACAGGAAGAAACTAAGCTTTTGAGATCATGGACGTTGCGATGTCCCGATTTCCTGTCTCTCTGGAGCCAATGCTCTAGGATCGGACATGGCTGGCATCTCTGTACTCTTTTTTTTTTTTAAAGATTTCATGCATTTTTTTTCTCCTGTTGCATATGAGTTACTGTGAATTAAGGCAAAGAAGTTAAAATTTTAAATTCACTTTTAGAGTTGGGAGATATGAGTCCTATGTAGATGAAGTGAATTTCCCAGACTAACTTCATAGAGTGGCTAACTCATCCTGGTTTGCCCTGGATTCTCCTGGTTATAAAAGCCAAAGTCCTAAACTAAAAGTCCTAAACTAAACCTAAACCCTTTCAGTCATCCTACCCCTTAAACAAGACCGCAAATTCCTCAACGGCAGAGATTGGTTTACCTGTCTTAGATATCCACCATCTTTCCCCTTCTTTTCCCTCATCACAATATCCAGTATAAACTTCAGCACGTATCTGCAGTCCAAAGGAATGTCACCTAAGATGCCAGAGCTAAAAGCAGCAAAGAAGATCACCCAGTTTCTAGTATTTGACTTTATTCCATTAATGTCCTGAATAGTGAAGGGACTGAGAGGGCCAGGAGAGGAAAAGTAATGAAGATGGAGGATGCAAACTCAGAATGCTATTTATGGTCTAGGAAGAATCGTTGATTGAGTTACTGGCTTTTCTCCAAGGGTCAAACAGCTCCAAATTTCCAGAGGAAGCCCCTGGAAAGGAACTTTTCTAGCAGAAATCATTATGTAAGTATCCTCAATGAGATCAAAGCAAGTGTCCATCCGGTGATGTCCTATTCCATCTCCTTTCACCCTTGGAGATCATCCCTATGATGAAATTTACGGACTGTGATCAACCAAATACTTGTCACAATTTCATAGCTAAAGTACATTCACATGCTTGTTGTTATAGTAACCATCAATAATATTAATAAAACCGTGTCTGGTTGAACCAGATGAATGGGACATGTAAACACAGACAAGAATAGCCTTATCAGATGTCAACACAGAACAACTTAAGCATAACAGTCTGCATGCTGCTAATCATCTTCTATCCCACCCCAGCAGCTACATCTGTCTTGCTTGTGCTTGAAACGCCCATTGACTTCTGTGTAGGGGCTATATAAATGGGTATGCAGCAGAAAGGAGTCTTCTTTGACTTCTAAAATAAGACAAAGAGAAATAGTTTACCATGAGTTTAGTATTCCATGAAACTAGGGGCTCCCTGTGTGATATTTGTACATGGTTCACCAATTATTGTCATCATAAATCACATTGTCTACAAAGCTTGTTCTTATTTTTTTTCAGTATCATTATAACTTTATTTTAATTAATTTATTTATTTTTGGCTGTGTTGGGTCTTCATTGCTGTGCTTGGGCTTTCTCTAGTTGCGGCAAGCGGGGCCACTCTTTATTGTGGTGCACGGGCTTCCCATTGCGGTGGTATCTCTCGTTGCAGATCACTGGCTCTAGGTGCATGGGCTTCAGTAGTTGTGGTGTGTGGGCTCTAGAGTGGAGGCTCAGTAGTTGTGGTGCATGGGCTTAGTTGCTCCGTGGCATGTGGGATCTTCCCAGACCAGGTATCGAACCTGTGTCCCCAGCATTGACAAGCAGATTCTTTTTTTTTTAATTTAATTTAATTTATTTTTTTATACAGCAGGTTCTTATTAGTCATCAATTTTATACACATCAGTATATACATGTCAATCCCAATCGCCCAATTCATCACACACCCACCGCCAACCCCCGCGGCTTTCCCCCCTTGGTGTCCATACGTTTGTTCTCTACATCTGAGTCTCAACTTCTGCCCTGCAAACCGGTTCACCTGTACAATTTTTCTAGGTTCCACATATATGCCTTAATATAGGATATTTGTCTTTCTCTTTCTGACTTACTTCACTCTGTATGACAGTCTCTAGATCCATCCACGTCTCAACAAATGACCCAGTTTCGTTCCTTTTTATGGCTGAGTAATATTCCATTGTATATATGTACCACAACTTCTTTATCCATTTGTCTGTCGATGGGCATTTAGGTTGCTTCCATGACCTAGCTATTGTAAATAGTGCTGCAATGAACATTGGGGTGCATGTGTCTTTTTGAATTATGGTTTTCTCTGGGTATATGCTGGATCATATGGTAAATCTATTTTTAGATTTTTAAGGAACCTCCATACTGTTCTCCATACAGTGGCTGTATCAATTTACATTCCCACCAACAGTGCAAGAGGGTTCCCTTTTCTCCATACCCTCTCCAGCATTTGTTGTTTGTAGATTTTCTGATGATGCCCGTTCTAACCGGTGTGAGGTGATACCTCATTGTAGTTTTGATTTGCATTTCTCTAATAATTAGTGATGTTGAGCAGCTTTTCATGTGCTTCTTTTTTTTTTTTTTAAACATCTTTATTGGAGTATAATTGCTTTACAATGGTGTGTTAGTTTCTGCTTTATAACAAAGTGAATCAATTATACATATACATATGTTCCCATATCTCTTCCCTCTTGCATCTCCCTCCCTCCCACCCTCCCTATCCCACCACTCTAGGTGGTCACAAAGCACCGAGCTGATCTCCCTGTGCTATGTGGCTGCTTCCCACTAGCTATCTATTTTACATTTGGTAGTGTATATATGTCCATGCCACTCTCTCACCCTGTCACATCTTATCCCTCCCCCTCCCCATATCCTCAAGTCCATTCTCTAGTAGGTCTGTGTCTTTATTCCCGTATTGCCACTAGGTTCTTCATGACCTTTTTTTTTCCCCTTAGATTCCATATATATGTGTTAGCATACTGTATTTGTTTTTCTCTTTTTGACTTACTTCACTCTGTATGACAGACTCTAACTCCATCCACCTCACTACAAATACCTCCATTTCATTTCTTTTCATGGCTGAGTAATATTCCATTGTATATATGTGCCACATCTTCTTTATCCATTCATCCGATGATTGACACTTAGGTTGCTTCCATGTCCTGGCTATTGTAAATAGAGCTGCAATGAACATTTTGGTACATGACTCTTTTTGAATGATGGTTTTCTCAGGGTATATGCCCAGTAGTGGGATTGCTGGGTCGTATGGTAGTTCTATTTTTAGTTTTCTAAGGAACCTCCATACTGTTCTCCATAGTGGCTGTATCAATTTACATTCCCACCAACAGTGCAAGAGTGTTCCCTTTTCTCCGCACCCTCTCCAGCATTGATTGTTTGTAGATTTTTTGATGATGGCCATTCTGACCAGTGTGAGATGGTATCTCATTGTAGTTTTGATTTGCATTTCTCTAATATTTAGTGATGTTGACCATCTTTTCATGTGCTTCTTGGCCCTCTGTATGTCTTCTATGGAGAAATGTCTATTTAGGTCTCCGACCCATTTTGGGATTGGGTTGTTTGTTTTTTTAATATTGAGCTGCATGAGCTGTTTATATATTTTGGAGATTAATCCTTTGTCCGTTGATTCATTTGCAAATATTTTCTCCCATTCTGAGGGTTGTCATTTCGTCTTGTTTATGGTTTCCTTTGCTGTGCAAAAGCTTTGAAGTTTCATTAGGTTCCATTTGTTTATTTTTGGTTTTATTTCCATTACTCTAGGAGGTGGATCAGAAAATACCTTGCTGTGATTTATGTCAAAGAGTGTTCTTCCTATGTTTTCCTCTAGGAGCTTTATAGTGTCTGGTCTTACATTTAGGTCTCGAATCCATTTTGAGTTTATTTTTGTGTATGGTGTTAGGGAGTGTTCTAATTTCATTCTTTTACATGTAACTGTCTAGTTTTCCCAGCACCACTTATTGAAGAGACTGTCTTTTCTCCATTGTATATCCTTGCCTCGTTTGTCATAGATTAGTTGAACATAGGTGCATGGGTTTACCTCTGGGCTTTGTATCTTATTCCATTGATCTATGTTTCTGTTTTTGTGCCAGTACCATATTGTCTTCATTACTGTAGCTTTGTAGTATAGTCTGAAGTCAGGGAGTCTGATTCCTCCCACTCCATTATTTTCCCTCAAGACTGCTTTGGCTATTCGGGGTCTTTTGTATCTCCACACAAATTTTAAGATTTTTTTGTTCTAGTTCCGTAAAAAATGCCATTGGTAATTTGATAGGGATTGCATTGAGTCTGTAGATTGCTTTGGGTAGTATAGTCATTTTCACAATATTGATTCTTCCAATCGAAGAGCATGGTATATCTCTCCATCTGTTGGTATCATCTTTAATTTCTTTCATCAGTGTCTTATAGTTTTCTGCATACAGGTCTTTTGTCTCCCTAGGTAGGTTTATTTCTAGGTATTTTATTCTTTTTGTTCCAATGGTAAATGGGAGTGTTTCCTTAATTTCTCTTTCAGATTTTTCATCATTAGTGTATAGGAATGCATGAGATTTCTGTGCATTAATTTTGTATCCTGCAACTTTACCAAATTCATTGATTAGCTCTAGTAGTTTTCTGGTGGCATCTTTAGGATTCTCTATGTATAGTATCATGTCATGTGCAAACAGTGACAGTTTTACTTCTTCTTTTCCAATTTGTATTCCTTTTATTTCTTTTTCTTCTCTGACTGCCGTTGCTAGCACTTCCAAAACTATGTTGAATAATAGGGGTGAGAGTGGACATCCTTGTCTTGTTCCTGATCTTAGAGGAAATGCTTTCAGTTTTTCATGGTTGAGAATGATGTTTGCTGCGGGTTTGTCGTATATGGCCTTTATTATGTTGAGGTAGGTTCCCTCTGTGCCCTCTTTCTGGAGTGTTTTTATCATAAATGGGTGTTGGATTTTGTCAAAAGCTTTTTCTGCATCTATGGAGATGATCATATGGTTTTTATTCTTCAATTTGTTAATATGGTGTATCACATTGATTGATTTGCGTATATTGAAGAATCCTTGCATCCCTGGGATAAATCCCACTTGATCATGGTGTATGATCCTTTTAATGTGTTGTTGGATTCTGTTTGCTAGTATTTTGTTGAGGATTTTTGCATCTATATTCATCAGTGATATTGGTCTGTAATTTTCTTTTTTGTAGTATCTTTGTTTCGTTTTGGTATCAGGGTGATGGTGACCTCATAGAATGAGTTTGGGAGTGTTCCTCACTCTGCAATTTTTTGGAAGACTTTGAGAAGGATGGGTGTTAGCTCTTCTCTAAATGTTTGATAGAATTCACCTGTGAAGCCATCTGGTCCTGGACTTTTGTTTGTTGGAAGATTTTTAATCACAGTTTCAATTTCATTACTTGTGATTGGTCTGTTCATATTTTCTCTTTCTTCCTGGTTCAGACTTGGAAAGTTATACCTCTCTAAGAATTTGTCCATTTCTTCCAGGATGTCCATTTTATTGTCATAGAGTTGCTTGTAGTAGTCTCTTAGGATGCTTTTTATTACTGCCGTGTCTGTTGTAACTTCTCCTTTTTCATTTCTAATTTTATGGACTTGAGTCCTCTCCCTCTTTTTCTTGATGAGTCTGGCCAATGCTTTATCAATTTTGTTTATCTTCTCAAAGAACCAGCCTTTAGTTGTATTGATCTTTGCTATCGTTGCCTTCATTTCTTTTTCATTTATTTCTGATCTGATCTTTATGATTTCTTTCCTTCTGCTAACTTTGGGGTTTTTTTGTTCTTCTTTTTCTACTTGCTTTAGGTGTAAGGTTAGATTTTTTACTTGAGATTTTTCTTGTTTCTTGAGGTAGGCTTGTATAGCTATAAACCTCTGTCTTAGAACTGCTTTTGCTGCATCCCATAGGTTTTGGATCATCGTGTTTTCATTGTCATTTGTCTCTAGGTATTTTTTGATTTCCTCTTTGATTTCTTCAGTAATCTCTTGGTTACTTAGTAATGTATTCTTTAGCCTCCATGTATTTGTGGTTTTTACGTTTTTTCCCCTGTAATTCATTTCTAATCCCATAGCGTTGTGGTCAGAAAAGATGCTTGATATGATTTCAATTTTCTTAAATTTACTGAGGCTTCATTTGTGACCCATGATGTGGTCTATCCTGGAGAATGTTCCGTGCGCACTTGAGAAGAAAGTGTAATCTGCTGTTTTTGGATGGAATGCCCTATAAATATCAATTAAATCTATCTGGTCTATTGTGTCATTTAAAGCTTCTGTTTCCTTATTTATTTTCATTTTGGATGATCTGTCCATTGGTGTAAGTGAGGTGTTAAAGTCCCCCACTATTATTGTGTTACTGTTGATTTCCTCTTTTATAGCTGTTAGCAGTTGCCTTATGTATTGAGGTGCTCCTATGTTGGGAGCATATATATTTATAATTGTTATATCTTCTTCTTGGATTGATCCCTTGATCATTATGTAGTGTCCTTCCTTGTCTCTTGTAACATTCTTTATTTTAAAGTCTATTTTATCTGATATGAGTATTGCTACTCCAGCTTTCTTTTGATTTCCATTTGCATGGAATATCTTTTTCCATCCCCTCACTTTCAGTCTGTATGTGTCCCTAGGTCTGAAGTGGGTCTCTTGTAGACAGCATATATATGGTTCTTGTTTTTGTATCCATTCAGCAAGCCTGTGTCTTTTGGTTGGAGCATTTAATCCATTCACATTTAAGGTAATTATCGATATGTATATTCCTATGACCATTTTCTTAATTGTTTTGGGTTTGTTTTTGTAGGTCCTTTTCTTCTCTTGTGTTTCCCACTTAGAGAAGTTCCTTTAGCATTTGTTGTAGAGCTGGTTTGGTGATGGTGAATTCTCTTAGCTTTTGTTTGTCTGTAAAGCTTTTGATTTCTCCATCGAATCTGAATGAGATCCTTGCCGGGTAGAGTAATCTTGGTTGTAGGTTCTTCCCTTTCATCACTTTAAGTATATCATGCCACTCCCTTCTGTCTTGTAGAGTTTCTGCTGAGAAATCAGCTGTTAACCTTATGGGAGTTCCCTTGTATGTTATTTGTCATTCTTCCATTGCTGCTTTCAATAATTTTTCTTTGTCTTTAATTTTTTCCAATTTGATTACTATGTGTCTTGCCGTGTTTTTCCTTGGGTTCATCCTGTATGGGACTCGCTGCGCTTCCTGGACTTTGGTGGCTATTTCCTTTCCCATGTTATAGAAGTTTTCGACTATAACCTCTTCAAATATTTTCTCGAGTCCTTTCTCTGTTTCTTCTCCTTCTGCGACCCCTATAATGCGAATGTTGTTGTGTTTAATGTTGTCCCAGAGGTCTCTTAGGCTGTCTTCATTTCTTTCCGTTCTTTTTTCTTTTTTCTGTTCGCGGCAGTGAATTCCACCATTCTGTCTTCGAGGGCACTTATTCGTTCTTCTGCCTCAGTTATTCTGCTATTGATTCCTTCTAGTGTAGTTTTCATTTCAGTTATTGTATTGTTCATCTCTGTTTGTTTGTTCTTTAATTCTTCTAGGTCTTTGTTAAACATTTCTTGCATCTTCTCGATCTTTGCCTCCATTCTTTTTCCAAGGTCCTGGATCACCGTCACTATCATTATTCTGAATTCTTTTTCTGGAAGGTTGCCTATCTCCATTTCATTTAGTTGTTTTTCTGAGGTTTTATCTTGTTCCTTCATCTGGTACATAGCCCTCTGCCTTTTCATCTTGTCTATCTTTCTGCGAATGTGGTTTTTGTTCCCCAGGCTGCAGGATTGTAGTTCTTCTTGCTTCTGCTCGACAGGCAGATTCTTAACCACTGCGCCACCAGGGAAGTCCCAAAGCTGGTTCTTATTAAGTAGTCACTTTGCACATGTAAGTTACTGAAATAGTGGTTCGTTTTAGCTGGAGGTTCAATAGACAATAGTCTGGTGACCAGTGCATTTACTTAGATTCTTGTTTCGTAAAATGGTATAATCAAACCTTATAGGCAGTTGTGATAACCTAATGAGATAATGTAAGCTAAGCTTGTAGCACAGTGATAGCATATAAGTGCTTAGCAAATGAAATATCATGGGAGGCTGTCTAACATAGCAGTCATGGACTTTGAAGTTAGTTCAAATTTCAGCTTTTTCACTTTCCAGCTGTGCATCTTTGCACAAGTTTTGTAAATCTCCCTCAGCCTTAGATGAGTTTTTCATCTACTGAATGGAGAACTTAATAGTACCCACATTATAGGTTGTTATGAGAATTAAGTGATGTTATGTACCAAAGGTGTTTACTTCATTGCTTGAGACTTGGCCAGGACACAATAAATAGTAACTGTTGCTGATATTACTAGTCATAGTGGTATTAGAACTGTGAGTTGCTCAGTGATGTGACAGAACAGGGTTGTAACAAAGACTTGGAGAAAACAACTTCTGGTAGTGGTGGGGGAGATGGGGTGTGATTGTGCAGCTAATGATTGTAGCTTTTCTCTGTCCCAGTTTACCTTTCACTACTCTTTGAATTTCTATCTCTAACTTTTAAATTTCACTTTTAAAATTCTAGGTATAAATTAGTGCTCTAAATAATCAGATTATATTCTCTATTGCTTCTAGACTTAAAGCCCATTTCTGACCTATTTCTAGGTTTTTTTTTTCTCCCACCTCTTTGTACTGTCAGTCCTCACCTTTGCTAGTTCACTTCTTATTTTTGTAATCTACGAGACCAGCATTTTGGTAATATATAGTCTTTATCAGTCAGAAGACTTTAATATCAGGGATAGGAATAAGAAGCTTGTTTCCTAACATCATCCAACCATGATGTTTCTGGTCTCAGAGAGATCTTTAGCCCTTAATAATCCTCTTTCCAACATATTTTTTGTTCAATCATAACAGGATACCAATTTTTAAGAGGATTTATTGGAGCAGTCATGCCATGTAGAGCACTAACATTTTAGAGATTTTCCTTCAATCAAAGAGGAGCATTTGTTTGCTAGTATGACACCTGCTTTCCTCCTTTTCTTTTTATGTCAACAAATGGATTCAATCAATTGATTGTTTTCTCAGCACTCTGCTCAACAGCTAGCTTAATGGATTAAACAAAAACCCTAACAAACAAAGTAATTCTAGTAACAGAACTTCCTGGTTGTTTTAGAGTCACAGTAGGTACAGCCCTAGACTGTGTTTGAGGTGATAGGGACATGGGGCCTGTAGTTAATCTTTTATTGCTCTCAGAAGTCTTTGTTTACTTCAAGTGTTTCGTCTTCCCAACTAGAGGGGAATTTCCTTTTCAAAGAAACTTTTTACTGGCTTACTTCCTTTTCTCTAAGAACTGATCTCTACTCACAGGACCGAAACCCTATGGCTATAACTGTAACAAACAACTTTGTTGTCTCCACAGCCATAGCTGTTTGTACCAATGGTAGGCACCCAAGGCAATTTGGGCCAATCAGAATCTTTCTCTTGGGAATTTGGGAATCAGATACTGGGACCTATTAGTTGGTGGTGCCAGAGCAATAGGTACAGGGCTGCAGGGCTGGGCCATTGTAATAGTTATTTATTGCTGTATAACAAATCACCCAAAAGTTAACATTTTTAAACAAGAAACATTGATTATCTAGGTGCATATCTAAGGAATGGCTTAGATATGTACCTCTACCTTATTACCTCTCACAAGGCTGCAATCCAAGTTCTATATACGTTGATTGGACAGGACTGTGGTATTATCTGAAGGGTTGGCTGAGGTATGCTCTGTTTCTCTTCTCACTCCCTTGGTTTTTGGTAGGAGTCAGTCCCTCATGGGCTGTTGGACAGGCGGTCTCAGTTCCTTGCCGGTTGTTGGTTAGGAGCGTCCCTAAGTTCCTTGCTTTATGGGGCTCTCCACAGGGAAGCTGGCTTTGATCAGAGAACAAGAGCATGAAAGAGGGAGAATGCACAAAATAGAAGCTACAGTCTCTTTGTAACCTAATCTTGGAAGTGGTATTTCATAACTTTTGCCGTATTCTGTCCATTAAAAGGAAGTGACTAGGTCCGTTCCACACCAAAGGGTAGATGATTACACAAGGATGTAATTATCAGGAAGCAGGTATTGCAGGTCATCTTAGAGGATGCCTACCACAGTCTACCCTCTGACCCCCAATGATTCAAAATACAGTCACCCCTTCCCAGAAGTATGGCATTACGGCATCAGTTCAAAGTCTAGAACCTCATTATCTAAATCAGTTCCGGGTTTGGATGAGGCACCTTAGTTCCTTAAGTACAGCTCCTTGAGTTTGGTTCCTCTCAATCTGTAGACATGTAAGACTAAAGAGATAAATTATCTGCCCTCATTACACATAATACACAATTATGGGACAGGCATAGATTAACCAGTCCATTCCTGTTCAAAAAGACATGGGGAAATAGAAGCCACAAAGGAGTCACTAGTTTATAGCAATTCCGAAATCTGGACAAGCAAATGTTGGAATTCCTTGACTATGTCTCAAGGCCTGAGTATAGTACTCCATGGTTCTTTTTTCTGGATATCTTGGATGCAACCTGTGAATCATCCTTCTTTTTATATAAAAGGTAACATTTTTCAGCTGAGTAGTTTTCTCAGCCTGCTTCCTACTAGTTAAATTTGGGGGGGTTGAACTCCCTCTTTTCTTTTTGTACTGCCTCTGTCCCTTTTAGTCTAAGATGGCAGTCTGCTGATATAATTCTCTCAGAAATACTGTGGGCTTCCTATGAATGTCATTGGAGTTAGAATTGCCATTAGATAAAGTCCATACTCATAAATATCTTTGGGAAAAGCCTTTCTTCACATTGAGCCTCTGCTGAAGTGAATGAGGGACAATATATGTAAGCTCCTTAGAAGAACTTTTGTTTGAGAAACTCTTTACAAAATCGTTGTAAAGGCACTTCTGTGTGATTGAATAATACTATTAGGCATCCCCTATTTTTTTCTGAGGTCTGAATAAAAAGTTTTACAGTCATACTCTGAACTTCATCTTTCAACCATGTTCTCCTAGCAGTGCTCTTTATTTGCTCCTTACTTGGAAACCGTTTTTTTAAATTTTAGAATTGTTTGCCATTTGAAGTGGCTTCAAATTTAAAAAATTATTAATTCCTGGTCTCTTTTTGTTTAATAGTCCTTTTATTTATTTCTTTTCTCTCACATCTGTAAGAGGAAACCAGGTGGTGCTTTCAGCATTCTACTTGGAAATCTACTTAACCAGATCATACACTTTATTAGGAACATTTTCTGCTTTCCACATAACTACAGATGACAGTGTTGCTAAGCTTTTTGCCCTTGCGTAATAAAGATCTCCTTTTTTCAGTTTTCAATAACATGCCCCTAAATTTTTTTGAGCCCTCACTGGCAGCATCCCCAAAGTCCAGATTTTGACTAAAAATGTGTTCAAGGCAATTTAGGCTTTCTCTAAACATGCTCCTTATAACCCTTTTGGCCTCCATCCATCTCCTGGTCCTAAAGCCACTCCCATATTTTTGGGTATTTGTTATGGTACCAAAATCTGTATTACATATCTATACGTAAACATTTTTCCCCCAATTTAATGGCTTTTAACAATAAACATTTATTAACTCAGTTTTTTGGGTCAGGAATCTCCATGCAAGTTGTTTAGATGCCTCTGCCTCAAGATCTCTCACAAGGTTTCCACCACGGTTTTGGCTGGGGCTGCAGTCTCATCTGAAAGCTCACCTGAGGTTGAATCCATTTCCAACCACTGTCACTCATGTGGTTGTTGACAGGATTCCATTCCTCATGAGCTGTTGGACAGAGGGTCTCATTTTCTTATTGGCTGTTATTTGGAAGACTCCCTCAGTTCCTTTCTGTGTGGGACTCTTCATGGATCAGACTGTAAAATAGCAGCTGGTTTCACTCAGAATGAATGAAGAGTGAAAGTGTGCAGGATATCTCTTTAACCTAATCTTGGAAGTGACATATTATTATTTCTGTTGTATTCTATACTAGGAGTTACAGGGTCCAGTCCACACTCAGGTCTAAGGGATTACACGAGGGTGTCAATATGAAGATGTGGAGATCACTGAGGTCATTTTGGAGGCCACCTATCACAGGCAACCATCTTATGCTATAAGCAGGGAGAGAGAAGAAACAAAATGTACAAGAAATGTAGAGATAAGGACCACATTCTGCCTTGACTCTAATACCTTTCCAGTTCCTAACTATAGTCTTCAAAATGAGGACCAACTGCATTACTTGCTCTTGGCTTCCATAATATACCCCTATGATCTATGCAATAAATTCTCATTTTTTTCCTTAAGATAGCTTGAGTGACTTCTGTTACTTGCCACTGAAAAAGCCTTGACTAAGGCAGGATTGTACTTCATCAGCACAGGTGTAGACCCATATTAGATTTTCAAATCACACTTGCACTAATTAAACAAAATGTCGATCTTTTCTAGAATGTTCCCTGTGGGACTCTGGTGTCATCTTAAACACAAACCATCACCAGCAAGAATATCTCCTATTTCAGTGTTTGGTGTCAACCATAATTTCTAAGGGATAGGATTTCAGACAGACTGAGGGGTTAGACCAGGGCTTGGTGGTGTGAGTTGTTTATCATATCTGTTTTTATTAAGTTTTACAATATTTGTGTGAGGAGCAGATTCACTGCCATAGGCCCTTGCATTCCACACATAGATAATAGTGCTGAGGGGAGATGCTAAGACTATAATAACTGGGAAAGGGGAATTGAAAGTTGCCCACAATACATTCCTTGCTCCAAATAATCTGAGGCAGGGGCCTTTATCATTAGTCTTAGCATGGTCCAATGTGTTTTAGAGTTTCATTCTTTCAGCTTTTCACCACTAACCCCTTGCAAAGGGCTTGGCTCTGTGGTAATGTGGACTGACTGTGAAGTGTTCAAAATGTCATGTTTTGGCAAAATGTGGAAATTCCTTTGAGGACGACTGTGGCTCATTGTCAGAGATAATCCTTTTAGGAATTCCATGTCTGGCAAATGTGGCCTTCAATTTGTGGACTCTTGTGGTAAATTGGTATTGTTAAGGCTTTCCAATCCTGAGATTTTTATTGTAGTTATCCTCTCTAATGATATATTCTGTTACTTTTTCTTCCAGATAAACATGTTGGTGCCAATGTTCTGTTGTGGTCTGGTTGTTGAAGCTTGGGATATCATTAATGTTTTAAAAATATATCTACGTGTATACTATACACCTTTCAAGTGAGATTGGACATTTGCTGATGAGTCAGCTTATTTACTAATGAAACTACAGGACTGAACGAGTAGGCTGCTGATGGCATTTCATATGCTTACTGGGACCATGACAGAGTTTGAAAACGTCAAGAGACCATAGAGATTGTCCAGTTCACAACCCTCAGTTCAGAGTCAGCCTTAACTGATCCAGGGCTTGAAACCAGGGTTCTTGACTCTTTCCTTTTACCATGCTATTTTTAAATCAATCAAGTCTCATTATTAAACAGCTTTATACAGCCAAGAGAAATGGCGCTTAACATGCCAATGAACATCCTATGTCATTATCTCTTTATTTCTACTATTAGTCTACTTTTAGAAAACTTCCAAAGATAGTAAACTCACATTTACCTAGAAGCCAAATGTAACTTAACATTCCTAAATTTTCTAGACTCTGCAATCTTTGAATTTCTTTGACATTGAATGGCAATAATTGGAGACCCTGAGTTATGTGGCTGTAGGAAGTCCAATTCTCTCTCTAAGTATTCTGAGAATGCTTGGTTTGCAACAGGAATGATAGAATATCATATAGTTACCCATTTGCTTTATCCCACAATACACACACACAACAGTCTCAGAATAATAATACCAGCCCTTTCACCAACAATATGATTTGGAGTCTATTTTTAAAGTTCCTTTGGTCTTTCTCTCTATGCGGTTATGTGACCAGCTGGATACACATTTAGGTTCTTTAGTTTCATTTTATTTTAACTTTTTTTTGGAATGAATTTTTAAATTTAATTTTTTACAGTCATGTAAAATTTGTACATGTGTCCAAAGTTAAACTTATAAAACAAAATATACTCAGGGAAGTCCTGAATTTCTCTGTCCACGCCACAATATTCTTTACTTATAGGTAATTATTTTTTTTTTAAATTATGACTTATCTTTTCATTTTATGTTTGCTATACAAATCTTTTATATAAATAATATTTCACTACGTGGTCTTTTATTTTTAATCTCTTTCTTCTTATAGTATACATATATATTTGGTATTTAGAAATGTTTGCACTTTATTGTAATTTTGAACAAGTGCATTTCACATTTTCCTTTCCAATATAGATATTTTTTTTCTTGTCTAATTGTAGTGGCCAGAACTTTCAGTACAATGTTGAATACAAGTGAGAATGTACATTATTTTCTTGTTCCAAATCTTTTTTAAATTTTTTATTTATTTATTTTTGGCTGTGTTGGATCTTTGTTGCTGTGTACAGGCTTTCTCTGGTTGTGACGAGGCGGGGGCTACTCTTTATTGCGGGGCGCAGGCTCCTCATGGCGGTGGCTTTTCTTGTTGCAGATCACGGGCTCTAGGAGCTCGGGCTTCAGTAGTTGTGGCTCGCGGGCTCAGTAGTTGTGGCTTGTGGGCTCTAGAGAGCAGGCTAGGTAGTTGTGGTACATGGGCTTAGGTTGCTCTGAGGCATGTGGGATCTTCCCAGACCAGGGATAGAATACATGTCCCCTGCATTGGCAGGCAGATTCTAAACCACTGTGCCACCAGGGAAGCCCTGTCTACATCTTCTTTAGTGAACTTTGAGTTTGTGTCTTTCACAAAATTAGCCCATTTCATCTAACTTGTCAAACTTATTGGCATAAAGTTGTTTGTAATATTTCCTTATTATTCTTTTAATGTCTATCGATTTTGGAGTGATGTTACTTCTCTCATTCCTGATATTAACAATTTTTTCCTTCTCTCTCTTTCTCTTTTAAATCAGTTTGGCTAGAAGGTTATCAATTTTATTTGTTTTCTCTAAGAAACTACTTTTCATTTAATTGATCTTCTGTGTTGTTTTTCTACTATCTATTTCACTGGTTTTCACTCTAATCTCTATTATTTATCTTCCTTTGTGTACACTAGGTTTAATTTATTCCTCTTTTTTTTTCAGTTCCTTAAGGTGGGAGCTGTAATTTTATTGAAACCTTTATTACTTTCTAGTAAAGGCATTTATTACTATAAATTTCCCTCTAATCCCTGTTTGGCCACAACTCACACATTTTGAGGTGTTTTTTCAATGTCATACAATTAAAATACTTCTTAACTTCCCTTTTGATTTCTTCTTTTATCCATAGGTTATTTAGATAGTTTCTGTTATATGGTTTCTGTGTTTTATTTTTAATATAGCTTCACTGTTGTTTGAGAAGATACTTTGAGTACTTTTAAATTTATTGAGACTAGTTTAATAGCTCAGAATATGATTTATACAATCTGGTTTTTGTTCCCTTTTCCTGCCATCTTTTGGACTGATTATTTTTTATAATTCTGTTTAATCTTTTTGTTGATTTCTTACCCATAATTCTTTGTTTTCTTTTCTTTCTTTCTATTTTGGAGATTGATTTACAGTTTGTAGTACACATCTTTAAATTACAACTATTTACCTTCAAGTGACTTTAAACATTTAAAGTATACTATAAGAAACTTACATAGATCTCCATTTCTTTAGAGTCAGTCATTGGAGTTTCATTAGTTTCCTTTGGTGGTGTCATGTTTCCTGGATTTTTCACGATCCTTATCGTCTTGCATTTGTGTCTGTGCATTTGAAGAAGCAGGTACCTCTTACAGGCTTTACAGACTAGCTTTGGCAGGCAACGTCCTTCACCAGTCAGCCCCTCCAGAGATTCTGGGTAGGCTGTCTGGTGGTGTCTGTGGGTGGCTGGAGTCCATGGGTGGGCAGGTCTAGTGCTTGGCTCAGCAGGTGAGCCAGCCTGGTGCTTGGGTCCATGGGGACCAGCCTGGTGCCTAGGTCCTCAGGGGCAGGCCTGAAACCTGGGTTCCCTAAAGTGGGCCTGGTGCTTGAGTCTGAGGGAATGGGTCTGGGACCTGGGTCTTTGTGAGTGCAGCTGGATTCTGGGTTCACAGGGGTCAATCAGGTGCTGGGGACCACTAGGTTGGGCCCCAGGGTCTTGGTCTATGACAGTTGGTCTGGTACTAGCACAGGCTAGGAACCTGGTTTCACTGGAGTTGACCTGAAAGCTGGTGCCATGGGGGCTGGCCAGGCACTAGGACAAGCCTGGAGCTTAGGGTTGTTGGAGTCAGCCTGTAACCTGGGGTTTAGCCTGGCGGCTGAGGCTGTGGGGCTGGCCTGCTATAGTGGGTTGGGGATCAGGGTCTGTGGGACCCTGTCTGGAGTCAGGGGCCAGCCTGGCACTGGAGTGGGCTGGGGACTGGTGTTCATGGGAGCCATGTAGGGCTGCAGGAGTGGGCCTGATGCTGGGACAGGCTGACTCTGGCATCCATTGTGAAATTGGGTGTTTACTTCACTCTCTTTCTCCCATGGGGATGGTGCCTCTCTGCTGCACTGGGCTGCCTGGGAAAGGGATGATGGGGGTAATGTGAATCTATCTTTCCTACTCTCCTTAATGCATCTTTTCTTATTTCTGTGCTTCATCCAGGTGCTGTAATCCTGGAATCCTTAGCTCTTGTGAAGGTATTTTCACATATGGATAGTTGTTCAAACTGATATTTTCTTTTGGGAAGGAGAGCTAGAAATTCCTATGCCACCATTTTACTGATGTCACTCCCAAAGTCTCTCAACTCTTCTTTAAAAAGATATTTGTACTCATTATAGAGTTCTAGGTTGAAAGGTTTCTTCTCTCAGTTATATTGCTCCATTGTTATGACTTGCATTGTTTCTGACAAGACTCTCTTCCTCTGTATATAATGTGCCAATTTTCTTTGACCACTTTTAATATTTCATCTTTATCACTAGATTTAAGCAATTGATCATGGTGTCCCTTGCTGTAGTTTTCTTAATGTTTTATGTTCTTGAGGGTTCTTTGAGGTACTCTGACCTGTGAGTTTCAGTTTATATCAAATGTGGACAATCTTTTGGCCACTATTTCTTAAAAAAATTGTTTCTTCCCTTTATGCCACTTTGGGACTTGAATTACTCATATATTCCATACACATATAGGTCACTTGAAATTGTCCTAGAGCTCACTGATGATGTATTTATTTATTTATTAATTAAAAAAATCTTTTTCTCTATGCATTCTATTTTGGATTGTTTCTATTGCTTTGTTTTCCAGATCACTAATCTTTTCTTCTTCAAAGTCTAACCTACTCTTATATTTATCCAATAGTCTTTCTATCTATCTATCTATCTATCTATCTATCTGTCTATCTTTCTATCATCTATCTTTATATCTTCTGTGTCTTCTGTGTCTCTACTTAATATGTTCCACACTTCTTCTAGCTTCTTGAACATAGGGAATACAGTTATAATTTATGTTGTGCTGGAAAATATTTGGCTTTTGGGCCAAAAAATATAACACAGCCTTGATTTGTCACATCTGAAAATTTCTATGCTTTATATTATCCCACTCTGGCTAATTTCAAGCTACCAACATGTCATCACTGAATGTAGAGTTGAGAACAGATGCACAATAGGAGCACCCTATTTCATAGTATCTGTTCATAACATACAAATACAATAACCTTAACCTCAGAAGCATAGATCATACTAAAATGTAGTAAAATAATTAGCAAGTGATGAGTTTTTGTATTTGTTACCTTTGCTTTAAATATAAATTATTTAATTGTTATGTCTATATAGTTTTAAATGATGGTAATTCCCAATAATTGAGAATAATTGAAAATTTGGCTCTCCTGAGCCACTATGACCTGACTTCAGTACACCACTGAATAATAATGCTCTTAATATCTTTATCTACTAATTCTATTTGTGTCATTGCTGGGTCAATTTGCTTGAATTTTTCTCTCACTGTGGGTCAGACCTTCTTCTTTCTTTTGATGGCTGGTAATTTTGATTGGATGGCAGGCATTGTAAATTTTACCTTGTTGGGTACTGGATATTTTTGAGCTATTATAAATACTATTGCCTTTTGTTCAGTGACACCATTTAATTTCTTGGAAACAGTTTCATCCATTATGCCTGATTTTAAGTTTTTTTGTTTGCTTGCTTTTGTTTTTGGTGAGACAGAGCAGCATTTAGCATAGGCTTAGTTTTTCCCTGATACTGTGGCAAAACTCTTTTGAGTACTGTACACAATGCCCTGTGTTAAATTCTGCACTCTGACTGGTGGGAAGAGAAACTCCAAGTGCCCCAAGAACTGTTTCGTCTAATGCTTTTAGGTGTCTCTTTCGCTGCCTGCGTAGTTTTCTTATATGAATGGATTGATCAGTATTCATATGAAAACTCAAGGAGGACCCTTTACAGATCTCTCTCTCTCTATCTCTCTCTCTCTCCCCCCTCTCCTGTCCAGTATTCCGCCCTGTGAACTCCGGCTACCTTGACCTCCCTAGATTTCCACCTCTACCCAACTCCATGAGGACTCTGAGATCTTCCTGAGTATTCCCCACATGCCCTGTGGCCTGGATACTGTCTTTGGGCAGTACACTGGGACAATAGTAGGGCTACTATTTGTTCCCTCTTTTCCAGAGATTGGTGCCCTTCACTGCTAGATGTCTGATGTCTTGATAACCATTGTTTTATATATTTTGCCTTTTTTTTTTACTTGTTCATATGAGATGGTAAATTTGGCCTCTTATTCCATCTAGGCTGGTATTGAAGATTCTAAACTCTTTATATTTTAGTTTAAAAATTTCATTCTTTTAATTTCCTGTTTATCTTAATGCATTATCTATTTTATTTATCTATTCATTTGTCCCTTCTAATTTAGTCATAATTACTGAGATTATATATTATTTATATTCTTTTCAGAGTTCTGTTTTCTCTTTTCTAAGGATTCTAGTTATGATGTATGTGTTCTTTCAACACTTCCTTCATTTTCTTAATTGATTTTTAGCTCATTTTGAAATATTAGGTTACAGTTTTTATCTGTTTTGTACACATAACCTTTTGGAGTGCTTTTGTTGTCTAAAAGGATGTTATTCTCCTCTTTATTTCTTTTTAAAAATGGGTTTTGATCATGATCCTTGTTTGGGTCTCATTTTAAGCAAAATGAATTTTTCTGTGTTTCCTGAAGATGGTGGAATGGGCCAAGATAACTTTTCAAATTTCATGATTCAAGAGCTTCATCTTCTGTTGTTTTCACAAAGTGATTGATAAATAGACTTATACTTTCTGAGATTGTTTTCCCCTACCCCCGTTCCCCTTTTGCTACTGTTTCTCTGTCATGCTGTATTTGAATAGACTTAGGAATTTCTCCTTACTATTGGGATTTGTCCTGGATAAGCATTTAGTTTGTTAATTTCAAGATTTCACACAGCTTAGACTGATCTACGTTCTTCATACTTTACCGTGTACTCCTGTACTCACCCTGAACATTGAACCTCTCCTAGTTCAGCTACTGACCTTAAATTGGCCCATTGCCCTTTCCAGTGAGTGTCTATTAGGGATTTTGGAGTTCTCATATTCTCAGGAGCTGAAGACACCCTGCTATTTTCCTCTGTGTAGATACTGATGCCATGCAGGCTTTGTAGTTGTTGCTGATTCTCTCTTATTTTTTATTTTGTGGTTTGTGGTAATTCCTGTTATCTAGTTTTGTGGTGAATTTATCCATGGGCATATTTTTAGCTACGTGCATTAGGCAGAATAGTATTCACCTCCCCTCAAGGTATCTCCATCCTAATCCCTGGAACCTGTGAATCTGTTACCTTACTTGGTGAAAGGTGCTTTACAGATGTAATGAAGTTAAGGATCCTGAGACAGGGAGGTTATACTTTATTATCTGGGTGGGCCCAGTGTAATCATAAAGGTACTTATAAGTGAAAGAGGGAGGTAGAAGAGCCAGAGAAGAAAATGTTGCTGGAAGCAAAGTTTTATTTTTATTTATTTATTTTATTTGTTTATTATTTTTGGCTGCATTGGGTCTTCGTTGCTGTGCGTGGGCTTTCTCTAGTTGTGGCGAGCGGGGGCTACTCTTCGTTGCAGTGCGTGGGCTTCTCATTGCGGTGGCTTCTCTTGTTGCAGAGCACGGGCTTCAGTAGTTGTGGCGCGTGAGCTCAGTAGTTGTGGCTCGCAGGCTCTAGAGCGCAGGCTCTGTAGTTGTGGCACACGGGCTTAGTTGCTCCACGGCATGTGGGATCTTCCCGGACCAGGGCTCGAACCCGTGTCCCCTGCATTGGCAGGCGGATTCTTAACCATTGCGCCACCAGGGAAGCCCGGAAGCAAAGTTTTAGAGCAATGTGATATAAGAAAGACTTGACTGCTGGCTTTGATGATGGAGAGAGGGAATTGTCCCGGGTAGAAAGGAAAGGAAGACTTGAGTCTTTGAAGCTTGCCTAATCCAAATTATTGTACTATACTGGTATATTATCTTCATGTGGCTACTGCAAAAAAATTATCACAAACTTAGTGGTTTAAAAAAATAGAAATTTATTCTCTTACATTTATGCAGGCTAGATGTCTGAAATCCAGATGTTGGGAGGGTTGTGCCCCTTCTGAAGCTCTAGGGAAGAATCATTCCTTGCCTCTTCGTTTCTGATGACTCCAGACGTTCCTTGGCTTGTGGCTGCATAACTCCAATCTCTGCCTCTCTCTTGGCCTTTTCCTCTGTGTCTGTGTCTTCTCCTCTTCTGTCTCTTATAAGGACATCTGTCATTGGATTTAGGGCCCATCTGGATAATCTAGGATGATCTCTGCTTGAGATCATTAACTTAATTATTTTGCAAAGATCCTTTTCCCAAATAAATTTACATTCACAAGTTCCATAGTTTAGAATGTGGAAATTAAAAAACATATATATATATATATATATATATAATTATATTTGTTTACTTATTTTTTAAATAGGCTTTATTTTTTAGGGTAGTTTTGAGTTCACAGCAAAATTGAACAGATACAGACATTTCCCATATACGCCCTGTCCCCACATACACATAGCCTCCCCTTTTATCAACATCCCCCACCAGAGTGACACATTTGTTACAGCTGATGAACCTATGTTGACACATCTTTATCACCTAAAGCCCATGGGTTACATTAGAGTTCATCCTTGGTGTTATAAATTAGTCCAAATCCATATAATGTATAATGATGTAGCCACCATTACAGTGATACAGAATAGTTTCATTGCCTTAAAAATCCTTTGTGCTCCACCTGTTCATCCCTTTCTTTCCCCTAATGCCTGGCAACCACTGATCTTTTTGTTTTGTTTTGTTTTGTTTTGTTTGAGAAAGAACAATTATCTTTAATATGTAATGACCTCATGGATGTTGCTTTTATATATATATATTTTTAATCAGTCATCAATTTTATACACATCACTGTATACATGTCAATCCCAATCGCCCAATTCAGCACACCACCATCCCCACCCCACCACAGTTTTCCCCCCTTGGTGTCCATACGTTTGTTCTCTACATATGTGTCTAAACTTCTGCCCTACAAACCGGTTCATCTCTACCATTTTTCTAGGTTCCACATACATGCGTTAATATACGATATTTGTTTTTCTCTTTCTGACTTACTTCACTCTGTATGACAGTCTCTAGATCCATCCACGTCTCAACAAATGACTCAATTTCGTTCCTTTTTATGGCTGAGTAATATTCCATTGTATATATGTACCACTTCTTCTTTATCCATTCGTCTGTCGATGGGCATTTAGATTGCTTCCATGACCTGGCTATTGTAAATAGTGCTGCAATGAACATTGGGGTGCATGTGTTTTTTTGAATTACGGTTTTCTCTGGGTATATGCCTAGTAGTGGGATTGCTGGATCATATGGTAAATCTATTTTTAGTTTTTTAAGGAACCTCCATACTGTTCTCCATAGTGGCTGTATCAATTTACATTCCCACCAACAGTTCAAGAGGGTTGCCTTTTCTCTACACCCTCTCCAGCATTTGTTGTTTGTAGATTTTCTGATGATGCCCATTCTAACTGGTGTGAGGTGATACCTCTTTGTAGTTTTGATTTGCATTTCTCTAATAATTAGTGATGTTGAGCATCTTTTCATGTGCTTCTTGGCCATCTGTATGTCTTCTTTGGAGAAATGTCTATTTAGGTCTTCGGCCCATTTTTGGATTGGGTTGTTTGTTTTTTTAATATTGAGCTGCATGAGCTGATTATATATTTTAGAGATTAATCCTTTGTCCGTTGATTCGTTTGCAAATATTTTCTCCCATTCTGAGGGTTGTCTTTTCGTCTTGTTTATGGTTTCCTTTGCTGTGCAAAAGCTTTGAAGTTTCATTATGTCCCATTTGTTTATTTTTGTTTTTATTTCCATTACTCTAGGAGGTGCATCAAAAAAGATCTTGCTGTCATTTATGTCAAAGAGTGTGTTCTTCCTATGTTTTCCTCTAAGAGTTTTATAATGTCTGGTCTTACATTTAGGTCTCGAATCCATTTTGAGTTTATTTTTGTGTATGGTGTTAGGGAGTGTTCTAGTTTCATTCTTTTACTTGTAGCTGTCCAGTTTTCCCAGCACCACTTATTGAAGAGACTGTCTTTTCTCCATTGTATATCTTTGCCTCCTTTGTCATAGATAGTTGACCATAGGTGTGTGGGTTTATCTCTGGGCTTTGTATCTTGTTCCATTGATCTATGTTTCTGTTTTTGTGCCAGTACCATATTGTCTTGATTACTGTAGCTTTGTAGTATAGTCTGAAGTCAGGGAGTCTGATTCCTCCAGCTCCGTTTTTTTCCCTCACGACTGCTTTGGCTATTCGGGGTCTTTTGTGTCTCCATACAAATTTTAAGATAATTTGTTCTAGTTCCCTAAAAAATGCCATTGGTAATTTGATAGGGAGTGCATTGAATTTGTAGATTGCTTTGGGTAATATAGTCATTTTCACAATATAGATTCTTCCAATCCAAGGACATGGTATATCTCTCCATCTGTTGGTATCGTCTTTAATTTCTTTCATCAGTGTCTTTTTTTTTTTTGAGAGAAGATATTCACAATATACAGGGTTTTTTTTCACACACACACACTGTATTTTATTTTTACAAGAGATAAATAGACTGACACCAAGCATTGTACATGGATGACCACAACAAAAGCAACAATGATTGCAATTACCAAACATGAAACACACTCATACCATGTCATAATATTGACATTCAGTCCAGTAATCCTCCACTGTAACAGCTCCTTTACTTTGCAGTGAAAATTGATTTGTATATTCTTTGCCTCTGAGTAATTGTGGGATTTTTTTTTTAATTCAAACAGAAAGTCACAAAAATTATAATCATCCTCATCAGTTCACTCAGTCCCATGTAATCAATTTCTTTTTTCTTTTTTTTTTCACACCCACACACACTGTACTTTATTTTTACAAGAGATAAATAGACTGACATCAAGCATTGTACATGGATGACCACAACAAAAGCAACAATGATTGCAATTACCGAACATGAAACACACTCATACTATGTCATAATATTGACATTCAGTCCAGTAATCCTCCACTGTAGCAGCTCCTTTACTTTGCAGTGAAAATTGATTTGTATATTCTTTGCCTCTGAGTGCTTGTGGGATTTTTTTTTTAATTCAAACAGAAAGTCACAAAAATTATAATCATCCTCATCAGTTCACTCAGTCCCATGTAATTAATTTCTTTTTTCATCTTGATCTTTTGTTAGCCCTTTTATGAGTTCATCAGTTTTTCATTAGCGTTCTGAAAATGCTTATTCATTCAGTTCAGCAGTACAGTCAGTTACCAGAAACCTGTACTTGTCAGAGTCTTTTCAATGAATTCCTTGAAGATGAAACCCTTTTACAGGAACATATTTGCAAAAGCATCAGAGTACACCCAGAACTGTCTGTAAATGACAAAAGACTTAAAAATGACCACGGTTAAAGATTTGATGAAAGTTCATAATAATGCAATTGACAAGGAAATTTAGTTATTTCTGAGATATACATTTTAAAGTAATAACTAGAATTATGACTTATAACATTATACCAGAACATATAAGATTTTTAGAAATTTCATGTAATGTCTGAAACACTTATATTAACATATTTCCATACAAATAACCCAATGAAAGTTTAGTATTAGTTGTTTTGTTTGTTTTTTTATACTGCAGGTTCTTATTAGTCATCAATTTTGTACACATCAGTGTATACATGTCAATCCCAATCGCCCAATTCAGCACACCACCATCCCCACCCCACCACAGTTTTCCCCCCTTGGTGTCCATATGTCTGTTCTCTACATCTGTGTCTCAACTTCTGCCCTGCAAACCGGTTCACCTGTACCATTTTTCTAGGTTCCACATACATGCGTTAATATACGATATTCGTTTTTCTCTTTCTGACATACTTCACTCTGTATGACAGTCTCTAGATCCATCCACGTCTCAACAAATGACTCAATTTCGTTCCTTTTTATGGCTGAGTAATATTCCATTGTATATATGTACCACTTCTTCTTTATCCATTCGTCTGTCGATGGGCATTTAGATTGCTTCCATGACCTGGCTATTGTAACTAGTGCTGCAATGAAAATTGGGGTGCATGTGTCTTTTTGAATTATGGTTTTCTCTGGGTATACGCCCAGTAGTGGGATTGCTGGATCATATGGTAAATCTATTTTTAGTTTTTTAAGGAACCTCCATACTGTTCTCCATAGTGGCTGTATCAATTTACATTCTCACCAACAGTGTAAGAGGGTTCCCTTTTCTCCACACCCTCTCCAGCATTTGTTGTTTGTAGATTTTCTGATGATGCCCATTCTAACTGGTGTGAGGTGATACCTCATTGTAGTTTTGATTTGCATTTCTCTGATAATTAGTGATGTTGAGCATCTTTTCATGTGCTTCTTGGCCATCTGTATGTCTTCTTTGGAGAAATGTCTATTAGGTCTTCTGCCCATTTTTGGATTGGGTTGTTTGTTTCTTTAATATTGAGCTGCATGAGCTGTTTATATATTTTGGAGATTAATCCTTTGTCCGTTGATTCGTTTGCAAATATTTTCTCCCATTCTGAGGGTTGTCTTTTCGTCTTGTTTATAGTTTCCTTTGCTGTGCAAAAGGTTTGAAGTTTCATTAGGTCCCATTTGTTTATTTTTGGTTTTATTTCCATTACTCTAGGAGGTGCATCAAAAAAGATCTTGCTGTCATTTATGTCAAAGAGTGTTCTTCCTATGTTTTCCTCTAAGAGTTTTATAGTGTCCGGTCTTACATTTAGGTCTCAAATCCATTTTGAGTTTATTTTTGTGTATGGTGTTAGGGAGTGTTCTAATTTCATTCTTTTACATGTAGCTGTCCAGTTTTCCCAGCACCACTTATTGAAGAGACTGTCTTTTCTCCATTGTGTATCTTTGCCTCCTTTTTCATAGATTAGTTGACCATAGGTGCGTGGGTTTATCTCTGGGCTTTGTATCTTGTTCCATTGATCTATGTTTCTGTTTTTGTGCCAGTACCATATTGTCTTGATTACTGTAGCTTTGTAGTATAGTCTGAAGTCAGGGAGTCTGATTCCTCCAGCTCCGTTTTTTTCCCTCAATACTGCTTTGGCTATTCGGGGTCTTTTGTGTCTCCATACAAATTTTAAGATGATTTTTTTCTAGTTCCATAAAAAATGCCATTGGTAATTTGATAGGGATTGCATTGAATCTGTAGATTGCTTTGGGTAGTGTAGTCATTTTCACAATATTGATTCTTCCAATCCAAGAACATGGTATATCTCTCCATCTGTTGGTATCATCTTTAATTTCTTTCATCAGTGTCTTATAGTTTTCTGCATACAGGTCTTTTGTCTCCCTAGGTAGGTTTATTCCTAGGTATTTTATTCTTTTTGTTGCAATGGTAAATGGGAGTGTTTCCATAATTTCTCTTTCAGATTTTTCATCATTAGTGTATAGGATTGCAAGAGATTTCTGTGCATTAATTTTATATCCTGAAACTTTACCAAATTCACTGATTAGCTCTAGCAGTTTTCTGGTGGCACTTTTAGGATTCTCTATGTATAGTATCATGTCATGTGCAAACAGTGACAGTTTTACTTCTTCTCTTCCAATTTGTATTGCTTTTATTTCTTTTTCTTCTCTGATTGCTGTGCTAGGACTTCCAAAACTACGTTGAATAATAGTGGTGAGAGTAGACATCCTTGTCTCATTCCTGATCTTAGAGGTAATGCTTCCAGTTTTTCATGGTTGAGAATGATGTTTGCTGTGGGTTTGTCGTATATGGCCTTTATTATGTTGAGGTTCCCTCTGTGCCCACTTTCTGGAGTGTTTTTATCATAAATGGGTGTTGAATTTTGTGAAAAGCTTTTTCTGCATCTATTGAGATGATCATATGGTTTTTATTCTTCAATTTGTTATTATGGTGTATCACATTGATTGATTTGCATATATTGAAGAATCCTTGCATCCCTGGGATAAATCCCACTTGATCATGGTGTATGATCCTTTTAATGTGTTGTTGGATTCTGTTTGCTATATTTTGTTGAGGATTTTTGCATCTATATTCATCAGTGATATTGGTCTGTAATTTTCTTTTTTTGTAGTATCTTTGTCTGGTTTTGGTATCAGGGTGATGGTGGCCTCATAGAATGAGTTTGGGAGTGTTCCTTCCTCTGCAATTTTTTGGAAGAGTTTGAGAAGGATAGGTGTTAGCTCTTCTCTAAATGTTTGATAGAATTCACCTGTGAAGCCATCTGGTCCTGGACTTTTGTTTGTTGGAAGATTTTTAATCACAGTTTCAATTTCATTACTTGTGATTGGTCTGTTCATATTTTCTCTTTCTTCCTGGTTCAGTCTTGGAAGGTTGTACCTTTCTAAGAATTTCTCCATTTCTTCCAGGTTGTCCATTTTATTGTCATAGAGTTTCTTGTAGTAGTCTCTTAGGATGCTTTGTATTTCTGTGGTGTCTGTTGCAACTTCTCCTTTTTCATTTCCAATTTTATTGATTTGAGTCCTCTCCCTCTTTTTCTTGATGAGTCTGGCTAATGGTTTATCATTTTGTTTATCTTCTCAAAGAACCAGCTTTTAGTTTTATTGATCTTTGTAATTGTTTTCTTTGTTTCTATTTCATTTATTTCCGCTCTGATCTTTATGATTTCTTTCCTTCTGCTAACTTCGGGTTTTGTTTGTTCTTCTTTCTCTAGTTCCTTTAGGTGTAAGGTTAGATGGTTTACTTGAGATTTTTCTTGCTTCTTTAGGTAGGCTTGTATAGCTATAAACTTCCCTCTTAG
Organism: Balaenoptera borealis; assembly: GCF_965194805.1. NCBI lineage: Eukaryota > Metazoa > Chordata > Mammalia > Artiodactyla > Balaenopteridae > Balaenoptera > Balaenoptera borealis. The sequence continues at coordinate 54,697,474 of NC_138860.1, read as the reverse complement.
AACTGCTTTTGCTGTATCCCATAGGTTTTGGATCGTCGTGTTTTCATTTTCATTTGTCTCTAGGTATTTTTTGATTTCCGCTTTGGTTTCTTCAGTGATCTCTTGGTTATTTAGTAATGTATTGTTTAGCCTCCAAGTGTTTGTGTTTTTTACGTTTTTTTTCCCCTGTAATTCATTTCTAATCTCATAGTGTTGTGATCAGAAAAGATGCTTGATATGATATCAGTTTTCTTAAATTTACTGAAGCTTGATTTGTGACCCAAGATGTGATCTATCCTGGAGAATGTTCCATGAGCACTTGAGAAGAAAGTGTAATCTGCTGTTTTTGGATGGAATGTCCTATAAATATCAATTAAATCTATGTGGTCTACTGTGTCATTTAAAACTTCTGTTTCCTTATTTATTTTCATTTTGGATGATCTGCCCATTGGTGTAAGTGAGGTGTTAAAGTCCCCCACTATTATTGTGTTACTGTCGATTTCCTCTTTTATAGCTGTTAGCAGTTGCCTTATGTATTGAGGTGCTCCTATGTTGGGAGTATATATATTTATAATTGTTATATCTTCTTCTTGGATTGATCCCTTGATCATTATGTAGTGTCCTTCCTTGTCTCTTGTAACATTGTTTATTTTAAAGTCTATTTTATCTGATATGAGTATTGCTACTCCAGCTTTCTTTTGATTTCCATTTGCATGGAATATCTTTTTCCATCCCCTCACTTTCAGTCTGTATGTGTCCCTAGGTCTGAAGTGGGTCTCTTGTAGACAGCATATATATGGTTCTTGTTTTTGTATCCATTCAGCAAGCCTGTGTCTTTTGGTTGGAGCATTTAATCCATTCACATTTAAGGTAATTATCGATATGTATATTCCTATGACCATTTTCTTAATTGTTTTGGGTTTGTTTTTGTAGGTCCTTTTCTTCTCTTGTGTTTCCCACTTAGAGAAGTTCCTTTAGCATTTGTTGTAGAGCTGGTTTGGTGATGGTGAATTCTCTTAGCTTTTGTTTGTCTGTAAAGCTTTTGATTTCTCCATCGAATCTGAATGAGATCCTTGCCGGGTAGAGTAATCTTGGTTGTAGGTTCTTCCCTTTCATCACTTTAAGTATATCATGCCACTCCCTTCTGTCTTGTAGAGTTTCTGCTGAGAAATCAGCTGTTAACCTTATGGGAGTTCCCTTGTATGTTATTTGTCATTTTTCCCTTGCTGCTTTCAATAATTTTTCTTTGTCTTTAATTTTTGCCAATTTGATTACTATGTGTCTTGCCGTGTTTTTCCTTGGGTTCATCCTGTATGGGACTCTGTGCTTCCTGGACTTTGGTGGCTATTTCCTTTCCCATGTTAGGGAAGTTTTCGACTATAATCTCTTCAAATATTTTCTCTGGTCCTTTCTCTCTCTCTTCTCCTTCTGGGACCCCTATAATGCGAATGTTGTTGTGTTTAATGTTGTCCCAGAGGTCTCTTAGGCTGTCTTCATTTCTTTTCATTCTTTTTTCTTTAGTCTGTTCCACAGCATTGAATTCCACCATTCTGTCTTCGAGGGCACTTATCCGTTCTTCTGCCTCTGTTATTCTGCTATTGATTCACTCTAGTGTATTTTTCATTTCAGTTATTGTATTGTTCATCTCTGTTTGTTTGTTCTTTAATTTTTCTAGATCTTTGTTAAACGTTTCTTGCATCTTCTCGATCTTTGCCTCCATTCTTTTTACAAGGTCCTGGATCATCTTCACTAGCATTATTCTGAATTCTTTTTCTGGAAGGTTGCCTATGTCCACTTCATTTAGTTGTTTTTCTGGGGTTTTATCTTCTTCCTTCATCTGGTATATAGCCCTCTGCCTTTTCATCTTGTCTATCTTTCTGTGAATGTGGTTTTTGTTCCCCAGGCTGCAGGATTTTAGTTTTTCTTGCTTCTGCTGTCTGCCCTCTGGTGGTTGAGGCTATCTAAGAGGCTTGATGGGAGGCTCTCGGATGTTGCTTTTAAAAAACACTAAAGATCTGCTAGTGTTGGAGGGTCTCCTGCAGAGGTGAGAAGCAGCTGTGGCTCACCAAGGGACAAGGACACTGCCACTAATCTTTTTATGGTCTCCTATTTGCACCTTTTCCAGAATGTCATAAAGTTAGAGTCCTATAGTATGTAGCCTTTTCAGATTGACTTCTCTCAGTAATATACATTTCTATTTCTTCCATGTCTTTTCATGGCTTGATAGTCCATTTCTTTTTTAGTACTAAATAACATCTCATTGTGTGGATGTACCACAGTTTATTTATCCATTCACCTACCAAAGGACATCTTGATTGCTTCCAAGTTTGGGCTGTTATGAATAAAGTGCTATAAACATCTGTGTACAGGTTTTTTTTTTTTTTGTGGACGTGAGTTTTCAATTCTTTTGGATAAATATCAAGAAGTGTGATTGCTGGATTGTATGATAAGAGATTTTTAGTTTTATAAAAAACAACCAAATGACCAAGCTGTCTTCCCAAGCGGCTGTACCATTTAGCATTCCTCCCAGCAATGAATGAGAGTTCTTGTTGCTCTACATCCTCCTCGTCATTTAGTGCAATCTGGTTATAATAATTTATTAGTTCCAGAAGGGTTTTTTTTTTTTTTTTGCTGATTCTTTTGGATTTTTTACATAGATGTTTGTATCATCTGTGAACAAAGATAGTTTTCTTTCTTTTTCCTTTATGTGTTCCTTTTATTTTTTTTCTTTGTCTTATTGCATTAGCCAGGGCTCCAGTATGATTTTGAAAGGCACTGGTGAAAGGGGACATCCTTGCTTTGTTCCTGATCTTAGTGGGAAAACTTCAAGTTTCACACCATTAAGTATGATGTTAGCTGTAATTTTTTTGCAGGTATTGTTTATCAAGTTGAGGAAGTTCCCCTCTATTCCTAGGTTAGTGACACATCCTTTTGGGGGTCACAAAAACTGAACACAATTGTCTAAAATAGTTGTCTGGAAGAAGGAAATCCCTCTTGTCAAACAGTAATTCTTCTACTCTGTAAAAACACCAGTTACTTGAAGTCCAGTTTTTTTATGGTTATTACTAAAGATGATGAACTTGGGCCTTTATTTGTATAATTGCTTTTATAGGTTACTTGTGTAACACATGTGTTTTGATTAATTAATTAACAAAGTCCTTTATCCCACCTCGGTATCAGTGTAAGAAAAATCAGTATAAACTAGCTATACTGTTCCTCTTGAGTTGAGGGAAAATATTTGAAATCTAGAGGTCTTTGAATAAAATATTATAGCTCTCCACTTTCTGTACAAGTATATGGTCCAGAAAAATAATTTGGAGTCACTTTAAAAGTAAAAAAATCTGGTATCAGGCTGAAAGTCTCTAATCTCTGGCATCCAGGATCAGAATCGGAAAATATACCACCTAGAATTTCCCTTAGATGACTGCAATTATGCTGCTTCAAGAGGAATAAGATAGTAAGAAAAAACAATGAAAATCTTTCTAAGTTTTGGTGTCTTCTTATAGTTTCATTGCTAGCTAATCTTTTGGTTACCAAATCCGAATTTTATGCTATACATAGTTAACATCTTTGTGACAGTTCATTACTAAAATAACTTTAAAAGGGGTTGGACTAACTCTTTAGAAAATGAACTTCTCTTGGAAATTATGCTGTTTTGTGCACAGTTACAATAGATTATTAATGGAGCTTGTTGAAAGTAGACTAGACTCTGTGTAGACCTTCTTTAGATATGAGTAATACAGAGTCAGGGATATAACACTAGATTGTACCATCCTGTAGTTTTTATTTTATGTTGATAACTTTGTTAAATAAACAACACATAATTTGATTTTATTTGTCCTTATAAATTTTAAAAAAATCTCAGTGCAAAGATGAAATGAAACATGAATCTGGTTGTTTTTCAGAAGAAAGGACTAAATTGCTTTTTAAATGCCTATTATTCTATGAGAGCAAGTGGATTTAATTTCTGGTAGCCACATTTCTTTATTGGTCTGCCATCTGAGGCTCAGAGCCTCTGTGTGGTTTAGTCTCCTGGGTGCTTCTCTGAGCACTCGGAAATGTCCTTCTCAAATCGCTGCTTGGTCTTAATGCTCTAACTTAGAGTCCTCCTTTCTGCCTAATGGCTCCTCTTCTTTTCGGCTTGGAGTCTACAAAGGTCCAGTCTTTTTCTCATGCACATTTTCAAGTCACCAAACGAAAGATCATCATATCCCAAAGGACTAAAAAAAAAAAAAAGGGTAAAATGAAGATTGAAAAAAATGGAATTTGGGAGCAAGAAATATATTAAAAGATTGTTCCATTATTTAAAAGTAGGTGAGGCAATGTTAAATTTGTTGAGGATAATACAGACCTGCCTAACTCTTATTTTCCTCATTCTTCTCTTTTAAAGAAAACAATTAACAAATTGAAAGATAGAATAAAGAATTAAAGACTGAGATGAATGAGTGAAAGCAAAAGGGCATCTGACTGCTTTAAATATAACCAAATCTTTAGACCAAGAGGAAGTAAATCATGAACCTGGAAAAGTGTGCATATAACTGCTACTAATGATCTTTGAGAAAAAAAAAAAAAAGGCAAAGCAGAGCATTGCCAATCACTTCAGGGAGGCAAACATTTTAACTTTTATAATGGAAAAGATAAACATCAGAAATTACAAATGAGAGACTTTGAAGTTGACTCACACAATTTTCTATGCTGGATCTGTCCATGCCCATGTTCAAGACTTGGCAGGTAAGTGGTGCCCTAACCCTATGCCAGCTCCCAGAATTCTTGAACCTCAGTCCAATATCAGAGTCTCTTGGCTTCCATTTGCCATTGAGAGGAGATAGGACTGCAAACAAATAGCTTTAGGAACTTAGAAAAGTATGCTATTTTCACTGGGAACCAGTAGAAATGCACTAGCAGCAAGTTATACCAAAGCAACTTCTTTTACTTTCTGAGGATTTACTTGTGTTGAAAGTATCATATTTCACCAAGATGCCAGGAATTGTGGAATTGGAGAGCTGGTAGGGATCTCAGAGATCACTTAGTTCAAATTACTCATTTGTAAGTGAAAAAGGAAGACCAGAAAGAATGACTATATTGCCTAATGTCACACAGTAAGTTTATGGCAGATAGAGCTTGGAATAAACTCAAGTTTCCTAGTCTGAGTTCTTTGTAGAACATCAGGTTCTTCTCATGATATCTTTGTTGACAAGAAGAAAGGACTGAATGAAGCATAGTTAGGTGGATTTATAGTTGGTACAATAGCCACACTCCAAAAATGTTTAAGAGATTTGTGTCATTTGAAGAGAAATCTATAATAGTATACTTCAGGTTTCTGGCTCTGTCACTGTCACTTTTAATATTTTAATAATTGAATTAGAGATGAAGGCACAGAAAACCTCTTACTAAATTTTCAGATGACAAAGCTGGGAGGAATAGCTAATACATTGGATGATAGAATCAAGATTCAAAAGGCTTTTGACAGGCTGGAACAATGAGCTGAAAGTAATAAGATGAACTTTAGTAGAAGTAGGAGAAAAGTACTACAATTAATTTTAAAAAATCAACTGCTTCTATTCAAGATGGGGTGGTTTGTAGTTTTAGCTGAATGTAAGTGCAATGTAGGCCAACAGTGTCATTTGGCTGCCAAAAGAATGTACTGCAATCTCATGCTCTCTTAGAAGCATTCTTGTGTTCTGATCAAGGGAGGTGGTTGTTCCCTGCACGGACCACATGTGGAAGACGAACTGAACTTCAGCACCACATTTTATTTTATTTTATTTTATTTAACATCTTCATTGGAGCATAACTGCTTTACAATGGTGTGGTAGTTTCTGCTGTATCACAAAGTGAATCAGCTATACGTATACATATATCTCCATATCCCCTACCTTTTGAACCTCCCTTCCACCCTCCTTATCCCACCCCTCTAGGTGGACAAAAAGCACCGAGCTGATCTACCTGTGTGATGCAGCTGCTTCCCACTAGCTATCAGTTTTACATTTGGTAGTGTATATATGTCCATGCCACTCTCTCACTTCGTCCCAGCTTACCCTTCCCCCTCCCCATGTCCTCAGGTCCATTCTCTGCATCTGCGTCTTTATTCCTGTCCTGCTCCTAGGTTCTTCAGAACCTTTTTTTTTTTTTTTAAGATTCTATATATATGTGTTAGCATACGGTACTTGTTTTTCTCTTTCGGACTTACTTCACTCTGTATGACACACTCTAGGTCCATCCACCTCACTACAAATAACTCTATTTCGTTTATCTTTATGGCTGAGTAATATTCCATTGTATACATGTGCCACATCTTCTTTATCCATTTATCTGTCAATGGACACTTAGGTTGCTTCCGTGTCCTGGCTATTGTAAATAGAGCTGCAATGAACATTGTGGTACATGACTCTTTTTGAATTATGGTTTTCTCAGGGTATATACCCAGTAGTGGATTGCTGGGTCGTATGGTAGTTCTATTTTTAGTTTTTTAAGGAACCTCCATACTGTTCTGCATAGTGGCTGTATCAATTTACATTCCCACCAACAGTAGCACCACATTTTAACAAAAATATTGACAACTGTAGTGCTTTAGAGGAGAGTGACAGGATTATGAAGAGTCTGTTGTGAAGAAAACTAGATATATTTATTCTGAAAAGGAAAAGACTTACAGATAATTTGTTAATGATAGCTATCTTTAAAATTCTTTATTTTTTAATGTTCAATTTATCATTCATTCAATAAAGTTTTATTCAGAACCCTCTACTAAGTGCCAGGGATACAGAGGTAAATATGATAAGATCTCTGCTCTTAAGAACCGCATAGTCTAACGCTGTGTTTCTAAAAGCAGGATCGTTGGACGACCTGGGTATCTGTCAAACAGTGTAGCATACTAGGCTTCACATCAGATCTACTGAATCAGCCCATGGGGTGAGGTCTGGAAAGCTACATTTTTTAGGATCACACATATTAGCAACATAATTGGATAAACGTTGTGGAGTTTTGTCTAATGTGCTTAGGAAGCATATGGGAAGGAGAATCAGAGTCTGATAGTCTGCCATGTATCAATAGTATAGGGAACACAGATAGTTCTGGATGTCATAGAGGGCAAAATTAGCACAAGTGAGGAGTAGAAATTAAATGGGACCAGTTTTCAACTCAGAACAGTGAAGAACTTTCTAACAATAAGGGGTTTCAGTACCAGAATAGGTTTCCTATTGAACAGCGCACCTCTTATCCTGGAGATGGTCAAAAAGAGTCTTGACAAGCAACTGTCCTGGGATTTGGGGAAGAACGTTCATGCCTCCCATTCTACGACCCATGTTAGCACAAAGAGGGACATTTCTACCAATGCTTCTATCCCCTTTCGCTCAACTTGCTCACTTCTCCTCATGGGAGAGACTATTCCGTTTTGTTAGAGTCTGGGGTATTTTTGAGGCCATGCTTTGCTAGGGGCAGTTCATCATATAAAGCTTTTTTAAAGAGGCTGGTGATTACTGTATGAGTCAGACATGCAGGCTCTTTATCCAGATGGGTGTGGGTCTCCAGGGTCTGCTCTGTGGAACCCCATGGCACAAATGTGTAGGCACCAAGGTATATACTGAAGACGGAAAATAGGGGCCCCATTTAGCATCTGGTATAAACTGTATTCTCCAGCACCGTTATCAGGACACCTGCTTTGAGGATCACTGAATGCTTTCCAGGCCATTAAGAAGCTGATATTTGGATCTCTGTTTGGTTAAAAGTTCCATTATCAGACAGAGTTCTGAGGTGGAGAGCAGGTCCATGTTCTGAGTAGTAGGCCCATGAATCCATACATATTTGTTTTTCATTGAGTGATGTAAGGAAACTAGCAGTTGGGCTCTCTTGGTACTCAGACATCTAGTCTCTAGAAGTGGAAGGTTGGACTAAATGACTCCGTTAACCTTTCAGAGTCTTAATGGAGCCTGGATGCTTTAAGTCCCCATTCGTTTATAGAATCTGGCTGATATTACTTGAACAATTTGTCCTTAAATCTGGTGATCAATAATACCCATCTGTCAAATGGTTGGATCTCATATTTCCTATGGTTTTAGGAATCCTCAAAAAGATGGTGTGGTCTCTCATATAATTTAGGCTGTGCCCTTCATTTATGTAAACAAATTGTGGTGCATGTGTGGTATGCTGCCCAGGTCCTTCCTTGAGGACTGAAACACTCATTCCTCAAGTTGTTAGGAGTTGGAAACTTATGGCTTGTAGTGGAGTCCCTCACCAGAGACTGTCCTCTGATGAATGTCTCCTCACCCAAGGTGATGCTTCCTTCCTGGAGGCAACCCACATGGTTGATACAGAGGTATAAAGGCCCACCCTTTGCCCCAATTTGAGATCACTCTGTAGAGCCATCCCAGTTCCAAATCTCCCCATGGGATCAGCTGAGGATTTTTTTTAAAGCCTATTTATTTATTTATTTATTTATGTCACACTATGCTGGCATGTGGGATCTTAGTTCCCCGACCAGGAATTGAAGCCGTACCCCCTGCATTGGGAGCATGGAGTCTTAACCACTGGACCACCAGGGAAGTCCCAGGATCAGCTGAGGATTTTGTTGTGACTTACCACAAACCGATTTTTCTATCTGTTCAATGTTGCTTTCATCTGTTCCCATAGGTACAGTCCCAAGAGGACTCCACAGCAAAGGTTCTGCATACGACTTGCTGTCTCAGAAGTCTTCTTCATCCTAGAGAACCCAAACTGCAACGTGAATACTTGCTGTCTTAATTTAGGTATCAAGCAAGTGCTAAGTGTATGGAATATGGCAGTGAGAAAAGAGCCTACCATTCAGTAGTTTATCTATTCCAGTTACTGTGCTTCCCTGATCTAGGCTATGACTTGGTTAAAATATATTGCTGCCTTCACAGGTCAACCTTGCTGCTGATATTCACAGGGTCCTGCTGCTGCACCTCTCTTAACCTCTGTACTTTTGGGCATGTCTCATCACTGCCTATGGCTGTGCCACTAGTCACCTTGATGCTACTGGTTTGGCTCTGCCATGCTAGCTATGCTAGACCCTGTTGATAACCTGTTCTCAACCTCCACTTCCCTCGATATGTCTGTTCTTTTCGCTCCTGTCTGATTGAAGCTTATCTCCATCTTTGCCCATATTTGTTCTCTGAATCTTTTGCTCGTGAGGAAACCTGTTCCCCTTCTTGTGTCTTCCTCCTTTATGGGGGTCTTTCCCTAGTGGTAAAAGCTTTTATTTTCATCGTCCAGCCCTCTGTGGAGGTCATTTTCTTGTCAGAAATGCAGATGCCTTTGAGTGATTGATTTCCTTTGTATATTTGTTTTCATGTAGTTCTCTTCTGCCTTGGATATATAGACATCCCAGGGGGCTGGTTAGGGTTAGATGGAGAGTGTTTTAAGGATAGCTTCATATTGTACCCAGAATAACAGTTCCCTTTTCTACACTCAGGCCCTGATACTAAGTCTATCCCTCCCGAGACTCCTCCCCACTTATGGTAACTTTTCCTTCAGTGGCCTGCTTGTTGCTCTTTGGAGCATAGCTTCCCTTGGGACCTCCCCAATCTATCAGAAATGTCTGTATTTGTCTAGACCTCAATTATGAACACAGTTCAAGTTATTTCCCATGGGGGTCCTAGGCCCATACCAGTAAAAGGATGCAGCTAGATTCTTATCTAAGTGTCCACAAACATTCCATGACAGTTACCCTTAATAGCCTGGTGCACATAGATGACCTCTGGACAGGAGGACGCCTAGTTCCACATGCTAGCATATCTGAATCTCAGCCAGAATGCATTGCTATATACAACTTTGGGATCCCATGAAGTGATAATGTGTGATAGGAAGAGAACTGAACCTGGTGTCAGGAGATCTGGAATCTTGTTAGTGCCACAAACTCATTGCTTTTTAGCTCTTTGAGTCTCAGTTTCCACAATCAAAAATGAAGGAGTTAGACTAGATCATGTCTAATAACTCAGTTCTATCACTTTATGATTTTTTTCTGGCCACTTGTGTCATCTTTCCACTCTTTATTACCATGACTTTAATTGGCTCTGGCATGAACTCTCTGAGGGATGACATTTTCAAAACAGTTTGCTGCTGGAATGCAGATGATACTTTTCCAGGGTTGACACATATGCATTTCTTTGTGTGACCTCTGAAACCCAGCACAGAATTTTCCATCACAGTCTGCCTGGGATTGATCACATGCTTCAGGAGAGGCCCATCCAGGATAGCTCCTTTGTAACAGATTTTTGGATAGAAATCATTAGGTTCACCTTGTGCCCAGATAATATTGAAGGCTGGAAGGAAATCAGCTGGTTGGAGATTTTTTTTAAATGTATTTACTCCCCTAATACGAAATCCTTGAATTCAGCATACAACAAAAAGCAAAGAGTAATAATGAGTGCATTATACACGCATATAACAAGAAATTCAACAATTAGAATGTCTGTAAACCAGTTCTACAGGATCAAATGCTGTCAGTACATAATGTGAATGTTTTAACATAGGGTGTAAAGCTCAAAGACAGAATCACAAGGCTAAAAAGAACTGTATGAAGATATCTACGTTTCCTTTTCTGAAGTGTAAATGAGCCTCAATTAAGCCATCTTCAGTGAAAGATTATCAGTGTTACACCTAATCAAAAACCAACAGAGAATCTACAACCCTCAGGAAGAAGCACTTTCTCTTTTTCTTCATAGTAATTCAATGTCTGGAAAGCCTTCCTGTCACCACTGTCTCCATTCAGGGGAGGTATTAGGCAGGTAACTAGTACAGAGACACAAAGTCAGCCTCCTTCTCCAGTCTCTGTCATCCATGGTCTTACCAATTCTTTCTTTAAAATGCCACCCTAATCTCTTCTCTGTCTTTGTCACACCTAACCTGCTTTGGTTTAGGCCCTTGTCATTTCTAATCTGGATTACTGTAATTGTCTCTTCATTCAGTAAACTCCAGCTCCATGACAAAAGTAGAAACATGGGACTCAATGCAAGATTGATATTCCCAGCCACTATAAAATTTCACATTCTCTTGTAAGCATGGGAGGTAAGATTGACCAGCAATGGTCTGCCAGGCATGTATAAGGGAATTGGAGAGGGATGGAAATATTTATACAATGTTGGGTACATCTGTACCAAAGACTTGAAGAAAGATACCTTGGTACCGTGAATGATATAGTTTCTGTATTCCTGGGCACTTGTATGGACTTAAGGGAAGGTGTGAAGTTAACTGGGTTCTGATCAGAGGTTATGACTCATCCTGTTTTTTCCTACACTAGTCAGGTGGTACTACTTCCTTTTCCTATCTATTTTTCAGGATTTTGTTTTGGCCCTGGGATTGAGCTCACACAGTCCTGCCATACTTTTCTACATCAGATGCATTAGCTTAGTTTTTCTACCACTTCAATCTCATACTCCTTTAGTCCATCCTTTATATTACTGCTAAAGTCATTTTTTTCTAAAATGCAAATATTTTCATGTATTCTCCCACTCAGCATCCTTCATTGGTTCCCCACTGTCTTCAAGGTACCATCCAATCTTCTTCTTGGAATAAAGGTGGCCTTTTATTATCTAGCTCTTGCTTACCACTCCTGCTTTTCCTTCATTATGCCTTCTTGCCCTTGTGCATGCTCTCATCTCAGTCTTGTATACCTGTTCACCTCCTGGGACTTGGCTGATTCCAGCTCATCCCAAGAGTCTCTGGTACTGGAAAGTCATTTCTAATCTCCCTTCATACTCTTAATTATGCTGATCTCAGTGAGGTTCCATTCTTTACTCCTGTGAGTTCCCACAGAATCCTGAACTTGTTTCTATTATAATAGTCATCACACAGTATTACAATTATTTGTTTCTTGTTTATCCCTGGCCTGGTTGGAAGCTTCTTGATGCCTAGATCTTTGTTTCATTTTTATATCTCCTGCTGTAGCAGGAGATTGGCCCATAGTGGATGATCAGTAAGTGTGGGTTGGATAAATGAGATTGAAGACCTTCCTAGGAGGGTTATCTACAGGAGGCTTGTTTTTTTTTTTACCAAGTACAAGGTTTAACTAGACAACCTCTAAAGTTCTTTCTAGCTCTTAGATACATGATTTTATGCTATATTGGGGGCCTTGAGATAAAATTCTCAGAAAGTAGCTGCTTCTACATAACACACATTTTTCTTGTTAGGGTATTTAATTTGGTGATTTTGATCTTTTATGTGGTTCAGTTCACAGCATGAATCCTCTTTTCAAAAGGTTCTTCTAATTCAGTCATTTAACTGACAAATAATTTTCATTATCTTTGTTCAAACAATTTGATTAGATGTATTACTCAGTGATTTTATTCTGTATCTCTAAGATCCTATCAATGTACTTGCAGTGTCTAAGAGTTTGATAGGGAACAGGAATTAGGTGTGGGTTGAAAAGACATAGGCAGACATAGTCCTAAGAGTAAACCAGATCTAAGGATCAAGGTTCAAGAGCCAGAATTCAGATGAGCAGTCTGACAGTGTCACAGACATGTTGTCACAACCTGGCAGTGGAATAAACCTGGGCGGAGGAACAGAAATCAAGAGAGCATAGAACCCTCAGTACAGAGCAAGACAGGACCAATAGCCTAAAGTCTTAGCAGGTAGAGATAGAGGAAGAGCTGGGAAAGGGTCAGGGACAAGAAGGAAGACCAAAGCAGGAGCGAAAACAGATTCAAAGAACAAAACCTTGACTCTGAGGTAGAATCTGACCCGGTCAGAAGATTCTTGATGCTCTTTGTATAGCAGAAATTAACATCAGCTTTGCTGTAGGTAATCTGAGGTTAGCAAATAGGAGCAGAAATTGACTATTGGAGTCCTGTGGCATTTCTTATGGTACTTTTACTTGTTTTATAGTCTCTTACAAGCATATCTACTGTCTCTTGTTACACAGTGAACTCCTTGAGAACGAGGACCATGGTTTTCTCTCTATTACACTGAGTGTAGTACTTTGCATATACCTGGTGCTCAGTAGTATGTAATGAATTAAGTTACAGCAGTTAGGAATTACATTATTAATGCTCCCTGGAGAATACTGAGTGGCTCTAGTGATTCCCAGAATGTTCATTTAAGCCATCTGTAGATTCAGTTGTTTTTAATGCCAGTCACTGATTTTTTTTTCTGGGTAATTGAATATTTAAGGTCTGTGTGACCCTGGAAAATAAGTAATGCTCTTAGGAGATGTATTGAGATCTCTAATGAGTCAAAAAAAAAGAGTAAGTTTTCTTGGGACAAGATCCCTGTCAGAGTGCCTCCCTATTGAGTGAGAATATCAGATTGTTTGCTCATAAAAGGATCAACAGCTGACACCAGTGGAATAAGTTTAAGATTCAAATTTATCTCAATGTCTCATAATTTAAAAAGAATCGTGTTGAAAACTCTGTAAAATTTAGAAATTCAATATGGTGAATCAGTTTCTGCTTTCTTGATAAAGTATCCTTCTGCTTTTAAGACTGTACACCTCTGCAGCCAGAACGATATTCTAGAAGGAACAGCCATTTGGAAACACTGAGTTTTCAGAATCTTATGTAATACACACTTATGATACAGTATCAAATTTAACCCCGACAAATGAGTACTGGAGCCTCATAAGGGATGGCTCACATCTGATTTTTTTCTGCATCTATTTCTATACCAACTGGAGTCAAAACATCCTTCTACTTGCTTGGCCTTCCTAATTGTTTTCAGCTTTTTTTTCCTCCTTGCTAAATGATGAAAATAATCCAACTTTATAGTTTTCCAAGGTCAGTATGGTGGCCCTATATAGAGAGTGAATTGAGATTAAGAATTCAGTTTTAATTCTGGGAGCTTGACACAAAATTGGTTTAATTTAATCTATTTGATTTTAGTTCTTTAATTTCCTGATAAAGGAAATTTAATTTTCACCTGCTGGATTTTGCTGATTACCCTTTGCCCTGTCTTGTGCTAGGCAAAATTCCAAGATGATTTGGAGTCCAAAGTGTTGGATTGGAGTGTCATTTTCACCATTCATTAGCTATGTGAGTGTGGGTAATCACCAGAGGCTTAGTATTCTCACTTGTAAAATAAGAATAAAAACCTCTTGCCCTGGGTGGATTATGTATGTCAAGATGTTTTGACAGCACCATGATCATTACCTAAATTTTTGCTTTATTTATTTATGAATGGAAACTCTCAGAAAGTTAGTTCCTCTACTGTCTTAACTTTTAACCTGGAATCCTTAAGGCAAAACTCAATCAATGTTAACCAAAGACAAATAGAAAATAAAAATCATCATCACCATCACCACCCTCAACATCACAGTACAAGGTGTACAGGGATAAAAAACCATATCAGGCTAAGAGAAAGGCCCTCTACTGCTTGGAAGAACAGATAAGCCAGCAGTGCTTTTTGCTATGCAGAATCAATTCAGTAGAAAACTACCTACTTTGGTATGATTTGAGGGGTAGTAAAAGCATTTCTGTCCTAAAATAGAATCCTGCTAATGACCTACAGTAGAAAGTGAAAAAAACATGGGAAACTGGGCTAGTTTCACATACTTTGTGAGACTTCCAATTGTCTTAGGGATCTATGGGGTCTGGGGACAATGTCAGAGGTGAGACTTAGGGTTTCAATCATCAGCAGCATTTTAAAAATGGGATTTCAAATTTATATTCTCTGGGTTTTTTTTGTTTGTTTTTTTTTGGCATCTACATGGAGGAGGTGAAAGATGTAGGGGAACGCTACAAGAAGATAACAGAACTTTAGAAACTATGACCCCAAAACATTCTTCTCTACATGTTCCATTGATTAGTGATTGATTGTAGATGGGTAATATGATATGATGGACAGTAACCTGGCCTGGGGTCAAGAGATCTGGGTTCCAGGCTTGTCTTTACTATTAAAAAATTTTGTTTTGCCTTTTAGTCCTTCATAACTCTGAGGCTCGGTTTCCATTCTTTTGAAGTAAAGGGGTTGAATAAATAGCCTCTTAGTTTCTTCCTTTGGAAAACATTACTGAGCTCTCTTTTTTTTTTAATTAATTTATTTAATTTATTTATTTTTGGCTGAGTTGGGTCTTCGTTGCTGTGTGCGGGCTTTCTCTAGTTGCTGCAAGCGGGGGCTACTCTTCCCTGCGGTGTGCGGCCTTCTCATTACAGTGGCTTCTCTTGTTGAGGAGCACGGGCTCTAGGCACGTGGGCTTCAGTAGTTGTGGCGTGCAGACCCAGTAGTTGTGGCACTCAGGCTCTAGAGTGCAGGCTCAGTAGTTGTGGCTCACGGGCCTAGTGGCTCCGCGGCATGTGGGATCTTCCCAGACCAGGGCTCGAACCCGCGTCCCCTGCATTGTCAGGCGGATTCTCAACCACTGTGCCATCAGGGAAGCCCCCATTATTGAGCTCTTGTTTCTTGTTTAGTACTATGACACAAAATAAATAAGACACAGACCCTACCCTCAAAGAGCTTACAGACTAATAGGGCAGATAGAAGGGTAGACAAATGTGTAGTAAAGGAATACTAATATTAAGCTAAATGTCTGTCTAGGTCTCTTCTAATTCTAATGTTTTATTATTTTAAACTGTCTTATAAAATACCAAGGGTTAATTATTAGCAATTACCAGAACAATTTGACTTTCTTGTAATTTTGTCAGGGCTTCTATTGTCCAGTGACCTTCCTATTCACTGAAAATCATTTTTGACAATACGTCACTGCCTGTTTTAGATATTTTTACGTAATGCAATGAACTTTCTTACTTAAAAAGGGATTATTTTAATGTACTTGACCCATATTATTCATACCATTATATGTCACCCCAGATTCACCAGGATGCAACAATAAAAATAACAATAACAATTATTGCTAATACCACTATTAATTATTCATGTTAGTGTCATCCACTAAAGTCATTCCAGAATTTTCCGGGTAGATTTAGGCAGTTTCTCTTCCATACTACCATCTCCTTACCTATCTTCCTCTTCCTTCTTTCCTTCCTTCCTTCTATGCTCACAGTGTTACTACAATTCTTTATTATCTTATCTCCTCCACTAAAATATAAACTCCTCCAGGGTGTAGGCCTCTTACCTATGTGAATACCCTGGCACATAGCGCAGTCTCTGGGCACAGTGTAGATATTCAATGCATGTTAGTTGAATTAAAGAATGAATTTGATTATCTTAACTATCGCTCTTTAGACAATGCAATGTTTTAAATCATAATTTCTTATTGGACATCCAACCACATTCTGCCTTTAGGTACTTAGGCATTATTCCATTTGAGGACTTATGGACATTATACATCTGTTTATGTTTAAAGAAAGGGACTTCAGTTGAATGTCATTTTACAGACTTTCAGACTGGCTTCTTCTTTCTTTTTTAAAAGGGTTTCTTTCTCTTTTTGAAAGAACACACTGTCTCCATAACCTGAACCATCCAGCCCCAATTCTCCTCTCCCCCACCCTCATGCCTACTTTCACTGGCACACATATGATGCAGCACCATTTTGGGGCAGAATTTTATAAAGAGGAGGGACACTGGATCCATTCAGGTGGTGGAGAGGTGAAAGAACAGCTCATGTGTTTCTTTGTTTTCTGTCATTTTTTCCTCTCCTCATTAAGGCCTTTAAAGACAGCCTGTGTGAAAGAATCTGAAGGCTAAATTTGACACCATGGGATACCCAAGTAGTAGTGGAGTGGGGGGAGGGGTTGGATGTGAAGATGTGAGGAAAGAATTTGGATCCTGAACCAGCTTCAGCTCAGTTGCCAACTGATCAAATGTCCCTTTGGTTCCCTGAACTTATCCATGAAATTTGTATCTTGGAAAAACTGCATTTGAACTTGGCAGGACACAAGTTTTATGTTTATCAGAGTCGAGTTTTAAGTGTTTTGTGTTCTCTTTCCCCAAGTGCTCCATGTGTTCTGAATAATTCTACCTTCTCCCCAATCCACAGTAGCGAAGAAATGCTGCTCAGGGTATGGAAAGATCAAAAAATATTAGCTTCAGAACTTGTCTAAGTTTTTTTCCATTGGCCAGGGGCAATGCCAGATTCCCCATCCATTCTGGACATGGACAAGCCAGTAACATCCACATTAATCTAGATTATGTTGACTTCATCCTGTTCTGACAACATGTAATATTATGTGTCTTGTTTAATCACACAACAGAAGGACACTTCTCACTGAGTCATTCACTCAACATATTCCAACTGCGGAACATTTGATCATGCTTTTAATATTTATGTGGTGCCATGAATGTACATGACAGGGAAATCACACTTGGAGGGAAAAAAAAGGTTGTGCTCTTAGGAGACTAGTGTGGAGGAATGTACTCTTTCAAGCAAGCAGAAAAGTTTGAGATCAACTCAGAAGAGTGAGCAGGCATATTTAAAATTCACCTTAGTGCAAGGTGTCATTGAGATTCATTTAATCATGCAAAAAATATTTATTAACTATCTACCTTTGTGGGCACTGTGCTAGGTGTTGGGGCATAAATTCTATGCCCTTACAGAGCTTAAGAAAAATATTGAACAAGTGACTATGAGTGTGAAGAGGGTCATAAAATAGATTATATAGAGACAGCATATGCGATATACAGAAGTATAAAACAAGAAGAGCTAACCTTCATCATGGGGTTGATACCTTTTTGGAAGTGATATTTTATTTATTTAAAAAATTCTAAGTGTTTATTACCATGAATTTTCTCAAAGTGAACACATGGGTGTAACTACCCAGATGAAGAAGTAAAGCATCACCAGAACTCAAGAATCCCCCATAATGTCCTTTCCCAGCCACAACCTCCAATACCCAAAGGGAACCAGAATCCTATCACTAAATATTATTTTTCCTAATTTTTGTAGTTTTTATAAATGAATTTCTACAACATGTACTCTTTTGTGGTAGCTTCTTTCACTCAATGACGATCACTCATAGCTGTTGCATGTGGCTGTAGTTCCCTGATTATCACTGTCATATGGTATTACACTGTATAAATACATAAGAATTTATCCATTCTACTTTTTTTTTATTTTAAATTTTAATTTTTTGGCCATGCCATGCAGCATGTGGGATCTTAGTTCCCCAACCAGGGATCGAACCCGTGCCCCTTGCATTGGAAGCGCAGAGTCTTAACCACTGGACTGCTAGGGAAGTCCCTATCCATTCTACTTTTGATGGACATTTGGATCTTTCCCAGTTTTTGGTCATCATTCCTGCTGAGAACATTCTTTTATGTTTGGTGTGCATCTAGTTGCATTTCTTTTCTCTTTTCTTTTCTTTTCTTTTTTATTGAAGTATAGTTGTTTATAATGTTGTGTTAATTACTACTGTACAGAAAAGTAGTTCAGTTATACATATATATACATTCTTTTCTTAAAATACTCTTTTCCATTATGGTTTTTCATAGGATATTGAATATAGTTCCCTGTGCTATACAGTAGGACCTTGTTTATCCATTCTATATATAAAAGGTTAATCTGCTAACCCCAACCTCCCACTTCATCCCTATCCCAACCCCCTCCCCCTTGGCAACCACCAGTCTGTTCTCTATGTCCGTGAATTTGTTTCTGTTTTGTAGATAGGTTCACTTGTGTCATATTTTACATTCCACTTATAAATGATATCATATGGTATTTATCTTTCTCTTTCTGACTTACTTCACTTTGTATGATAATCTCTAGTTGCATCCATGTTGCTGCGAATGGCATTATTTCGTTCATTTTTATGGTTGAGTAGTATTCCATTGCATATATATACCACATCTTCTTTATCCATTCATCTGTTGACGGACATTTAGGTTGTTTCCATGTCTTGGCTATTGTGAATAGTGCTGCTATGAAATAGCGGTGCATGTATCTTTTTGAATTATAGTTTTGTCTGGATATTTGCCCAGGAGTGGGATTGTTTGATCATATTGGTAATTCTATTTTTAGTTTTCTGAGGAACCTCCATACTGTTTCCCACAGTGGCTGCACCAACTTACATTCCTACCAACAGTGTAGGAGGGTTCCTTTTTCTCTGCATCCTCTCCAGCATTTGTTATTTGTAAACTTATTGTTATATGTAGACTTATTGTTATTGTATTTAAGAAACTGTTTATTTTCCGTCAACCTATTTCCATTTTAAGAGTGTGGAAGAACAGCTTAAGATGACTCACTGGTTGTTCCTACCCATTCAGTGGCCTGAGCAGTGGGAGCTGCAGACCAGTCTTCAGTGGCAGGCTGGGCACTCCAGTCTTCAGTGGGAAACGGCTGAATAGGCACAGAGGGCACCTGCACACATTCGGACCAGTCTTCCACCTCAGGTTGAGAAGCAGTAAGCTCAGGATCTGGAACAGACCATTCACTCTGAAATTCCTCCTTGGTCACAGCTTTCTTGGCTGTCACCTGCTCTTCCTTTTCAATCTCTTCAGGATCTCTGTAGAAGCAGAGATCAGGCATGACCTCCCATGGTTGTTCACGGGAGATGGTGTCGCGCATGCGCAGAACATCCTGGGCGAGCATTCACCACATCAGACCCACTGACTGGGCTCCCTTCTTGTTGCATGGGATGGCAATGTCCACATAATACAGAGGAGAGTCTGTGTTACACAAAGCAATAGTAGGCAGGTTAATGTAAGAGGCCTCTGTGAGAGGCTGGTGGTCAGCTCTGGGATCAGTAACCACCAGAAGTCTTGGCTCCCTGAAGGCTGCCTGGTTCTGGTCAGTGAAGGTTCCAGGAGTGAAGTGGCCTGCAATAGGAGTGGCTCCAGTGGCAGCAGCAAACTTCAGCACAGTTCGCTGGCCAGTATTCCTGGAGGGTATGACACTGACATCAGCTGGGTTTTCAATGGCAATAATGGGATGAGCTACCAACAGAAGCTTCTCCCAGGTTCTCTTCAGATTTATGATGTAGATGCCATCACTTTTCCTTTTGTAGATGTACTATTGCATTTGGAAGTCAAGGTTGCTGCCACCTAAGTGGGTTCCTGCTGCAAGGAATTTGAAGACATCCTCCTCCTTCATTTGCAGGACATCAAGGGCTCCAGACATTGTGGAAGTTTCCCTTTAAGTTACGATGGGAGGGCTAGAGCTTCAAGATGGCGGAAGAGTAAGACGTGGAGAAAAACTTCCTTCACAGAAATACATCAGAAATACATCTATATGTGGAACAACCCCTACAGAACACCTACTGAAAGCTGGCAGAAGACCTCAGACCTCCCAAAAGGCAAGAAGCTCCCCACGTACCTGGGTAGGGCACAAGAAAAAAGAAAAACAGAGACAAAAGAATAGGGATGGGACCTGCACCAGTGGGAGGGAGCTGTGAAGGAGGAAAGGTTTCCACACACTAGGAAGCACCTTTGTGAGTGGAGACTGCGGGTGGCGGAGGGGGGAAGCTTCAGAGCCACGGAGGGGAGTGCAGCAACAGGGGTGCAGAGGGCAAAGCAAGAGAGTCCTGCAGGGAGGATCGGTGCCTGCAAGCTCTCACCAGCCCGAGTGGCTTGTCTGCTCAAATGACGGGACAGGTGGGAGCTGGGAGCTGAGGCTCTGGCTTTGGAGGTTAGATCCCAGGGAGAGGACTGGGGTTGGCTGTGTGAACACAGCCTGAAGGGGGCTAGTGTGCCACAGCTAGCTGGGAGTGTGTCCAGGAAAAGGTCTGGAGCTGCCAAAGAGGCGAGAGACTTTTTCTTGCCTCTTTGTTTTGGGGTGCGCGAGGAGAGGGGATTAAGAGCACTACCTAAATGAGCTCCAGACACAGGCGCGAGCTGTGGCTATCAACGTGAACACCAGAGACGGGCATGAGATGCTAAGGCGGCTGCTGCAGCCCCCAAGAAGCCTGTGTGCAAGCACAGGTCACTATCCACACCTCCCCTCCCGGGACCTGTACAGCCGCCACTGCCAGGGTCCCGTGATCCAGGGACAACTTCCCTGGGAGAACACACGGCACATCTCAGGCTGGTGCAATGTTATGCTGGCCTCTGCTGCCACAGGCTCGCCCCGCATTCCGTACCCCTCCCTCCCCCCCAGCCTGAGTGAGCCAGAGCCCCCGAATCAGCTGCTCCTTTAACCCCATCCTGTCTGAGCGGTAACGGATGCCCTCAGGCGACCTACACGCAGAGGCGGGGCCAAATCCAAAGCGGAACCCCGGGAGCTGTGCGAACAAAGAAGAGAAAGGGAAATCTCTCCGTGCAGCCTCAGGAGCAGTGGATTAAATCTCCACAATCAACTTGATGTACCCTGCATCTGTGGAATACCTGAATAGAGAACGAATCATCCCAAATTGAGGCAGTGGACTTTGGGAGCAATGATATGTATATATTTTTCCTTTTTCTGTTTTTCCGTGTGGATGACAGGGTCTTGGTGCTCCGGCCAGGCATCAGGCCTGTGCCTCTGAGGTGGGAGAACCAAGTTCAAAACACTGGTCCACCAGAGACCTCCCAGCTCCACGTAATATCAAATGGCGAAAATCTCCCAAAGACCTCCATCTCAACACCAAGACCCAGCTCCACTCAGCGACCAGCAAGCTCCAGTGATGGACACCATATGCCAAACAACTGGCAAGACAGGAACAAAACCCATTAGCAGAGAGGCTGCCTAAAATCATAATAAGGTCACAGACACCCCAAAACACACCACCGGATGCGGACCTGCCCACCAGAAAGACAAGATCCAGCCTCATCCACCAGAACACAGGCACTAGTCCCCTCCACCAGGAAGCCTACACAACCCACTGAACCAACCTTAGCCACTGGCGGCAGACACCAAAAACAATGGGAACTATGAACCTGCAGGCTGTGAAAAGGAGACCACAAACACAGTAAGTTAAGCAAAATGAGAAGACAGAGAAACACACAGCAGATGAAGGAGCAAGGTAAAAACCCACCAGACCAAACAAATGAAGAGGAAATAGGCAGTCTACCTGAAAAAGAATTCAGAATAATGATAGTAAAGATGATCCAAAATCTGGGAAATAGAATGGAGAAAATACAAGAAACGTTTAATAAGGACCTAGAAGAACTAAAGAGCAAACAAACAATGATGAACAACACAATAAATGAAATTAAAAATTCTCTAGAAGGAATCAATAGCAGAATAACCGAGGAAGAAGAATGGATAAGTGACCTTGAAGATAAAATAGTGGAAATGACTACTGCAGAGCAGAATAAAGAAAAAAGAATGAAAAGAATTGAGGACAGTCTCAGAGACCTCTGGGACAACATTAAACACACCAACATTCGAATTATAGGGGTCCCAGGAGAAGAAGAGAAAAAGAAAGGGACTGAGACAATATTTGAAGAGATTATAGTTGAAAACTTCCCTAATATAGGAAAGGAAGTAGTTAATCAAGTCCGGGAAACACGGAGAGTCATGTACAGGTTAAATCCAAGGAGAAATATGCCAAGACACATATTAACCAAACTATCAATAATTAAATACAGAGAAAAAATATTAGAAACAGCAAGGGAAAAACAACAAATAGCATACAAGGGAATCCTCATAAGGTTAACAGCTGATCTTTCAGTAGAAACACTGCAAGCCAGAAGGGAGTGGCAGGACATTTTAAAGTGATGAAAGGGAAAAAACCTACAACAAAGATTACTCTACCCAGCAAGGATCTCATTCAGATTTGATGGAGAAATTAAAACCTTTAGAGACAAGCAAAAGCTAGGAGAATTCAGCACCACCAAACCAGCTTTACAACATATGCTAAAGGAACTTCTCTAGGCAGGAAACACAAAAGAAGGAAAAGACCTACAATAACAAACTGAAAACAATTAAGAAAATGGTAATAGAAACATACATATCGATAATTACCTTGAATGTAAATAGATTAAATGTTTCAACCAAAAGACATAGACTGGCTGAATGGATACAAAAACAATACCCATATATATGCTGTCTACAAGAGACCCACTTCAGACCTAGGGACACATACAGGCTGAAAGTGAGGGGATGGAAAAAGATATTCTATGCAAATGGAAATCAAAAGAAAGCTGGAGTAGCAATGCTCATATCACACAGAACAGACTTTAAAACAAAGACTATTACAAGAGCCAAAGAAGGACACTACATTATGATCAAGGGATCAATCCAAGAAGAAGGTATAACAATTGTAAATACTTATGCACCCAACATAGGAGCACCGCAATACATAAGGCAAATACTAACAGCCATAAAAGGGGAAACCGACAGTAACACAGTCATAGTAGGGGACTTTAGCACCCCACTTTCACCAATGGACAGATCATCCAAAATGAAAATAAACAAGGAAACACAAGCTTTAAATGATACATTAAACAAGATGGACTTTATTGACATTTATAGGACATTCCATCCAAAACCAACAGAATACACTTTCTTCTCAAGTGCTCATGGAACATTCTCCAGGATAGATAATATCTTAGGTCACATATCTAGCCTTGATAAATTTACAATAATTGAAGTTGTATCCAGTATCTTTTCCGACCACAATGCTATGAGACTAGTTATCAATTACAGGAAAATATCTGTAAAAAATATAAACACATGGAGGCTAAACAATACACTACTTAATAACCAAGAGATCACTGAAGAAATCAAAGAGGAAATCAAAAAATACCTATAAAGAAATGACAGTGAAAACACGATGACCCCAAACCTATGGGATGCAGCAAAAGCAGTTGTAAGAGGGAAGTTTATAGCAATACAATCCTACCTTAAGAAACAAGAAACATCTCAAAGAAACAACCTAACCTTACACCTAAAACAATTAGAGAAAGAAGAACCAAAAAACCTCAAAGTTAGCAGAAGGGAAGAAATCATAAAGATCAGATCAGAAATAAATGAAAGAGAAATGAAGGAAACAATAGCAAAGATCAATAAAACTAAAAGCTGTCTTTTTGGGAAAATAAACAAAATTGATAAACTGTTAGCCAGACTCGTCAAGAAAAAGAGAGGACTCAAATCAATAAAATTAGAAATGAAAAAGAAGAAGTTACAACAGACACCGCAGAAATACAAAGCATCCTAAGAGACTACTACAAGCAACTCTATGCCTATAAAATGGACCACCTGGAAGAAATGGAAAAATTCTTAGAAAAGCACAATCTTCTGAGACTGAACCAGGAAGAAATAGAAATATAAACAGACCAGTAACAAGCACTGAAATTGAAACTGTGATTAAAAATCTTCCAACAAACAAAAGCCCAGGACCAGATGGCTTCACAGGTGAATTCTATCAAACATTTAGAGAAGAGCTAACACCTATCCTTCTCGAAATCTTCCAAAATATGGCAGAGGGAGGAACACTCCCAAACTCATTCTACGAGGCCACCATCACCCTGATACCAAAACCAGATAAAGATGTCACAAAGAAGGAAAACTACCGGTCAATATCACTGGTGAACATAGATGCAAAAATCCTCAACAAAATACTTGCAAACAGAATCCAACAGCACATTAAAAGGATCATGCACCATGATCAACTGGGGTTTATCCCAGGAATGCAAGGATTCTTCAATATACACAAATCAATCAATGTGATACACCATATTAACAAATTGAAGAATAAAAACCATATGATCATCTCAATAGATGCAGAGAAAGCTTTTGACAAAATTCAACATCGATTTATGATAATAACCCTCCAGAAAGTAGGCATAGAGGGAACTTACCTCAACATAATAAAGGCCATATATGACAAACCCACAGCCAATATCGTCCTCAATGGTGAAAAACTGAAATCGTTTCCACTAAGATTAGGAAAAGACAAGGTTGCCCACTCTCACCACTATTATTTAACATTGTTTTGGAAGTTTTAGCCACAGCAATCAGAGAAGAAAAAGAAATAATAGGAATCCAAATCGGAAAAGAAGAAGTGAAGCTGTCACTGTTTGCAGATGACATGATACTGTACATAGAGAATCCTATAAGATGCTACCAGAAAGCTACTAGAGCTCATCAATGAATTTGGTAAAGTAGCAGGATACAAAATTGATGCACAGAAATCTCTTGCATACACTAATGATGAAAAATCTGAAAGTGAAATTAAGGCAACACTCCCATTTACCATTGCAACAAAAAGAGTAATATACCTAGGAATAAACCTAACTAAGGAGACAAAAGACCTGTATGCAGAAAACTATAAGACACTGATGAAAGAAATTAAAGATGATACAAACAGATGGAGAGGTATACCATGTTCTTGGATTGGAAGAATAAACATTGTGAAAATGACTATACTACCCAAAGCAATCTACAGATTCAATGCAATCCCTATCAAACTACCAATGGCATTTTTCACAGAACTGGAACAAAAAATTTCAAAATATATACGGCAACACAAAAGACCCTGAATAGCCAAAGCAATCTTGAGAAAGAAAAACGGAGCTGGAGGAATCAGGCTCCCTGACTTCAGACTATACTACAAAGCTACAGTAATCAAGACAGTATGGTATTGGCACAAAAACAGAAATATAGATCATTGGAACAGGATAGAAAGCCCAGAGATAAACCCACACACCTATGGTCACCTTATTTTTGATAAAGGAGACAAGAATATACAATGGAGAAAAGACAGCCTCTTCAATAAGTGGTTCTGGGAAAACTGGACAGCTCTATGTAAAAGAATGAAATTAGAACACTCCCTAACACCTACACAAAAATAAACTCAAAATGGATTAAAGACCTAAATGTTAGGCCAGACACTATAAAACTCTTAGAGGAAAACATAGGCAGAACACTCTATGACATAAATCACAGCAAGATCCTTTTTGACCCACCTCCTAGAGAAATGGAAATTAAAACAAAAATAAACAAATGGGACCTAATGAAACTTAAATGCTTTTGCTCAGCAACGGAAACCATAAACAAAACAAAAAGACAACCCTCAGAATGGGAGAAAATATTTGCAAATGAAACAACTGACAAAGGATTAATCTCCAAAATTTACAAGCAGCTCATGCAGCTCAATATCAAAAAAACAAACAACTCAATCCAAAAATGGGCAGAAGACCTAAATAGACATTTCTACAAAGACAATATACAGATTGCCAACAAACATATGAAAGAATGCTCAGCATCATTAATCATTAGAGCAATGCAAATCAAAACTATAGTGAGATATTATCTCACACCAGTCAGAATGGCCATCATCAAAAAATTTACAAACAATAAATGCTGGAGAGGGTGTGGAGAAAAGGGAACCCTCTTGCATTGTTGGTGGGAATATAAATTGATACAGCCAGTATGGAGAACAGTATGGAGGTTCTTTAAAAAAGTAAAAGTAGAACTACCATAGGACCCAGCAATCCCACTACTGGACATATACCCTGAGAAAACCATAATTCTAAAAGAGTCATGTACCACAATATTCATTGCAGCTCTATTTACAATGGCCAGGACATGGAAGCAACTGAAGTGTCCAATGACAGATGAATGGATAAAGAAGTTGTGGCACATATATACAATGGAATATTACTCAGCCGTAAAGATAAATGAAATAGAGTTATTTGTAGTGAGTTGGATGGACCTAGAGTGTGTCATACAGAGTGAAGTAAGTCAGAAAGAGAAAAACAAATACCATATGCTAACACATATATATGGAATCTAAAAAAAAAAAAAAAAGTTCATGAAAAACCTAGGGGCAGGATGGGAATAAAGACTCAGACCTACTAGAGAATGGACTTGAGGCCACAGGGAGGGGAAGGGTAAGCTGGGACAAAGTTAGAGAGTTGCATGGACACATATACACTACCAAATGTAAAATAGATAGCTAGTGGGAAGCAGCTGCATAGCACAGGGAGATCAGCTCTGTGCTTTGTAACCACCTAGAGGGGTGGGATATGGAGGGTGGGTGGGAGGGAGATGCAAGAGGGAAGAGATATGGAGATATATGTATATGTATAACTGATTCACTTTGTTATAAAGCAGAAACTAACACCGCATTGTAAGGCAGTTATACTCCAATAAAGATGTTAAAAAAAAAAATTTTACAATGGGAATCCAGAACAACTCCGTATGGACCCCTGTCTGTGTAGCACAGAAAGCTACTTGTAGACTTTTAATGATGGCCATTCTGACAGGTGTGAGGTGATACCTCATTGTAGTTTTGATTTGCATTTCTCTAATAATTATCGATGCTGAACATCTTTTCATGTACCTATTGGCCATCTGTATTTCTTGTAGTGATATTTAAACTGATGCCTGAAGGGTGAATAGGACTTAGCCAAGGTTTGAGGGCATTGTGTGTGCGTGTGTATGTGTGCTTGCACACATGCGTGTGTGTTAATACAGGGGAGTGGTTCTGTCTTATATCTGAGAGCAAGGTCAAGGGAGTAATGAATAGGATGGGCAGGACAAAGGCTGTTGGTGGAAAGGAAATGGAAGCATATGGTTGGAAGATTTCAGTGAGCATTTTCATTGTTTTAAAGGTGTCAGGACAAGGTTTTGAGAATCCTTGAAGAAGTACTCTAGGAACTATGTGATTGAAGTATTTCCCACATTCATGAAAACTAGAAAATAAAGCTCCCTGAGGGAAGAACCAGGTCCTTCCATTCACTCATGAAGTCCCCAAGGTTACTGAATACCCAGCTCATAGTTGAGGTTTTTTAAAAAAATATTTATTTATTTATTTAGATTGTGTCAGGTCTTAGTTGCGGCATGCATGTGGAATCTAGTTCCCTGACCAGGGATTGAACCCGGGTCCCCTGCCTTGAGAGCGTGGAGTCTTATCCATTGCACCACCAGGGAAGTCCCTCATAGTTGACTTTTAATAAATATTTGTTAAATGTACAAATGAATAAATGAATAAGTAAGAGGATGAATGATTATCTCGAAAATTATCTTGGTTGTGCCTTCAGCCAGATTTGCTTTGCCATTTTCCCAGAGTTACTTGGAGACCCTTGGAAGCTCTGTAAGTAGCCCTGCTCTGCTCAGCTTGGTTCTAGAACTTATCTCATAAAGCAGCTTTGAACTTCCCAGGTCTGTTTCCATTCTGACCTAAGTCTTTGGAACACACTGTGAGTGCAGATGTCTAATCATGGAATAGTAAAATGCTCTGTGGTTAGGGACTTAACATGATAGCAAAAAAGAGGTTTGCCATCATGATTGGTCCCTTGTAAATTCTCTAAATATTATTTCCAAGGGTGATCTTTTAAAATCCCATAGATCATCTTAGATTATAAAGACTGTCTTTCAAGGAGATCATGATAGTTTAACTTATTATGGTGGTGGGAACCAACATTTTTGTAGTAACTTTCAGTTTGCAGAGTGTACTAGGGTACAGTCTCAGTACTTTATTTCATTTTGGTATTGTTACTATCTCTCTTGGACTCATGGGAAAACTGATGTTCAAAGGTAATTTGCCCAAGATCACAAAATAGCAAGTCATAAAGACAGGACACACACCGTATTTTTCAAGGAGTTTTTCTTTTTTTTTTTTTCACTAGTGTTTCAATAAACTTCTAGTTTGGGGACTTATATCTCAATCTTTAGTTTCCTTGTTTGCAGCTATCAAAGATAACAGTCAGCTATGCTAGAACTATTTCTTATGATTATGGCTTTATGTTTTATATCTGGGGACATAATACTTAAATTTAAAGAAATGAATGTTTCCATAATAGCATAATTTTAGGTGTCATGGTAGACTTATTAAAGAAATGTCCTTGTGTAAAAGGGCCTTTTCATGGTCCTCAAATTTTATGAGAGCACAATACAGTGGAAAAAGCACTAAGTAGGAGCTAGAAACCCAGGACAATCCACTGAACTTTCGGTCTGAGTCTCTTCCTTCATAAAATAAACCTACTATTGTTCCATTTCATCGCAGCGTGGTTGTGAGGATCAAGTGCTGAAGTTTTTCTGGAAGAACTTTGTACACTGTATATTACAATGCATGCTATCATACCTTATGGTTGTCTAAGTATAAAAATGCATTAAAATGTGTCAACTCACCTTAGTAAATATTTGTTTGAGAATAAAAAGTTCAATTCAGAAGTACTGACAACATGATTTCTAATTTCCCTGTTGGCTAACCGGTCATGTTATTTAAACTGTTCATCTCTCTGCCACATACATGGTTAACAATAAACAATCCCTATAACTTTCATGTACAATGTACTGACAAATGGGAAAACAAGCTGGAAAAGGCTTTGAGGAAGGCTGTGCTATGGGATTACGACTGGTCTTTCCAGGTACCTTTTGGTGAGCACAACATATGTTTCTGCAACATTTAAGGAAACCTTTCCATCTTCTCTCCATGATGAGGGGCAATGAATCTAGTCCCTTTTCTTCTAGGGATCAGAAAGGCAGATAGGATATTCTGGAAAATGAAATTCATGAGGAGGGACAGAAAATACATGGATATAAGGAGGTGGCATTTAGGGAACAGACAATTTGGTCTTCCTACAGGCCAGGATGGTAGAATAAAAACAATAAAGCAGAAGGGAGAATTACATAGGAGAGGAAGTTGGGGCAAGAAAGGAAACGCAGCCAGAACCTGAGTGGCGCAGTGCCTTAACAGGGAAGGCAAGTAGTTTAAATTGTTTCCGGAAAACACCGAGGAGCCAGGGAAGGGGCTTATTCAATTAGCATAGTATAATAAGAGTATAATAAGCATAATAGAATGTCCCCATGGTAAAGGGTGGGGAGCAGCAAGTGTTAAGTGCAACATAGTCTTATAAAGCTTCAATTTGGTGTCATCATTTCATAAAGAACTTGTTATTTCTCTTCTTCCCTCTTTCTTTGAATAAACCTCCTTGAAGAACAAAACTCACAAATACACCAACAGGATGGAATTTAGAAAAACTGGAAATATGGCACCAGATTTTAAGTACCGTAGTAGGTAAGTTTTTGTTTTTGTTTTTTAAATCAGATTAATGTCAAAGGAAATGATATCTTTATAACTGCAACTTGGATTAGTCAAAGAGTGTTTTCTCAATGCCATTCTCCCAAAGTACATAGGAAAACCAACCAAAGCTAAAGTGGAGGATGGGAGGGGCTTGATGTAAAGGTCCGGTTCCTGTGGCACCAGAACTCCACGTGTTGAGGAACTCTTTTCTTTTTTAATCAACTAAAAATATTTTATTATAAAAGCATTTCATGCATACAGGAAAAATAAAGAGAATAATGTGTATCCACCATCTCAACCACATGTTGAGGAACTCTTGTCTAGATTCCTGCCGAAACCTTCCCTGTTAAGTCCTGTGTGTGAATGCTGGCCTCCACCTTAGCACCCTGCTTCTCCTTCCTGGGAAGGAGATCCAGGCAGGCTGCACCTTTCTGAGTGCATGAGCAAGCCGCTCCCCACCACCCCACCCTTCCCTCCTGCAGTGGTAAGCCCTTTAGAAGAATGCTGAGGTTTGAGGCCTCCACCCCAAGGTACCCAACAGTAACTTCAAGGAGCTAATGAGTAAAGTACAGTAACAAGAGCAAATCCCAATGAGCT
The DNA here is from genome assembly GCF_965194805.1 of Balaenoptera borealis. Taxonomy (NCBI): domain Eukaryota; kingdom Metazoa; phylum Chordata; class Mammalia; order Artiodactyla; family Balaenopteridae; genus Balaenoptera; species Balaenoptera borealis. The sequence continues at coordinate 54,667,166 of NC_138860.1, read as the reverse complement.
TATTAAAAAACTGAACCGCAACTTTGGCAAGGGCAGAAACTGTTGTCTGGGACTTGTTCATCGATTTTGCCTTCATATATTCCCCACCCACCCTTTTAGAACAGAGAGATTAGCAACAAAAGATAGATCTTCAAAGCTCCACACATCTGTGATTTACGCTCCACCTTGGAGACCTTAGGAAGACTTCTCATTGGGACTGTACAGGGTTCCAACCAATCTCTGTTCCAGCTGACCTCCTGGGACTTTTGCTGTGGTGTGTGTGGAAAGCGGAAGCGGTCTGATCCAACTCCCATTTCTTTTGTAAAAGCTCCTCTGTAATCGCTTTGGACTTTATGAAACTCTCCCCACACCAAAAGCAAAGAAACAGTTTCAAGTGCAGTAACTCTTCTCTCATGGGAATATGTATCACAAACAGCATGGGATTACCCCCAAATTGCCTTTTTCCTTCCCTGGGGGAAGATCGTGTTTTCAGAACTCTTACAGAGGTTAAGGTAACTTTTGAGAATGCCAGGGAATTCCTGCTCTTCAGGGACTTGCATCCTCCGGAGGGGTAGTTGCGCAGTTCCTAATAGGTGAGATCTAGTCAAGTCCTGTGTTAATGAGGCCAGTGTTGGAGGGTGAAAATCACAGGTGAAAAATACATAGGAGAAAATCACGGGTGAAATACCCTCTAGGAGAAATGTTTGGTGGTATCTCCTGAAGCTGAATTCATGCCCAGAAGCTGCACTTTCAGGTGTGTACTCAACAGAAAAGCACCAAAAGACTTGTTTGAGAATGTTCATAGCAGCATTATTCATAATACCTACGTCCTGGAAACTACACAAGTGCCCACTGACAGTTGAAAGGATAAATAAATTATGGCATTTTTACACAATGGAATAATATACAGCAATTAGAATAAATGATCTACAACTAAATGCAATGACATGGATGAATTTCAACAAATAATGTTCAGTAAAAGAAGCCGAGCACAAAAGAATACACACTGTAGGATTCCAGTTATATGAAGTACAAAACAAGCTAAACTAATCAAGGGTGTTAGAAGTCAGGAGAGTTTTTATACTCTTGGGGGGGTATACAGCGACCAGAAGAGAACATAAGGGAGGCTTCTGGGGTGGTGATTAAACATGTTCAGTTTGTAAAAGTTCATTGTGCTATACACTTAAGATACATACTTTTTTCTGCATATTTATTATAATTTGATAGAAGGTAAAAGAAATCATAGGGATGGTTAGTTTCATTCTGTTATGTGATCACTTGGTTAAACTCCAACCTTAAAAGTCACCTAGGAAAAGTAGTGCTGTTGAGTGCAAGAGAGAATGGAATTGGGCACTAGCTCACTGCAACCCTATCAGCACAGTTCAAGATGAGCAAACAAAGCAAAAACTAAAACTGAAGGTTTTAAAGTCCCTATTGATTGGTTTCCACCTCACCCTACCCATCTGGTCTCTAGACTTTTTGCCTATGTGTAATCAGAGGGCTCCAGGTGTGCTCCAGTGACCTGGTGACCCATGAGAAAGATCAGTTGTGTTTGCTCAACATGGCATCACAGGTGCATCAGTGAAACCAGATGAGGGCATCTGTGCTTTGCAGCAAGAGGCTTTTTCAGCTGAATTTGGTGATCTCCATATATCACCTCCATCATCACCTCTGGTAAAACCCAATTCTCATCTTCTCAAACCCAAAATATATACTTTCCCTGGAACTGTCTCTGCAAACTCACTGAGTTCTCCTGAAAGGAGAAGTAAGACAAAAAGCTTTTGGTTTGGGTTTTTCCACACCTATATTGAACAATAAGTAGATCTTCCAACATGGCAAGCATCTTCATTGGACTACTCCAGAGTAGACATAAAGTCTATTTTGTTCCTATCTTTTCAACATCTTGGGATGGGACTTAGATTGTTTGCACCCAGTCTATAAATATCTGAGGACTGCTGTATGGAAAAGGCCCCTGTATTATAGTTACTTCTTCACTTATTAAATGGATATTTACTGAGTATCTACAATGCTAGAGGCACTAAGGGGGTGAGTACACTTGGGCAACCAGTCCCCTTTCTATCAATGGATATCTATTTAGCCTTTGGGCAACCGATCTTCTTTCTATCAATGGATATCTATTTAGCCTTGTCTCTTCTCCATCATGCTAGTGAAATTAAAAGAATAAATACATTTTAAATTATAGAATAGCAATCAGAAGCATGGACTCTGAGAAAGATAAATCAGAGTTTGAATCCTGGCTCAGACACTGAATAGCTACATGTTCTTGGGCAAGTCCCTTAATTTCTTTAAGCTTTGGTTAAGATAGGAATAATAGTTGCAACCACCTCATAGGTTTTTTGGCAAGGATTAAATGTGATCAGATGACAATTTCATCTTGTCCTAAGTTAGAGGCATGTCTGGATTTGAAGGAGCCAGAGGCTTGTTTCTTAACTGTACCTGCAGTGAATATAGACAGCATTCCTTCCAGATCTCAGGTCCTTCCTACTGGTTCTTTGTGGCCTGTGTGCTTTGCATCTAATGACTCACACCTCCACCTACTCCAGAGGACTGTCCTTGGCTTTCTAGAGCTTCTTGGTTTATATACCAGTTAGCCAATGGCTGATTTTGTGGAGTATGAAAGGCCAGATTTCTGGTCTTGAGAAGGGACAAACTCTTGAGGCTGTAATTTATGCTGCTGATCTCCCTGTGGGTTTAGATTAAGGCTGGGACTTTTCCTGGTCACACTCTTGCTTAACTACTACTGATTCTCTGTTCTTACAAGTGATTTATTCTATTTGCTTATCAGTTTCTCCTGGAAACACTTCCCTAATAAGTTAGTTGCATATGAATCCTCATTTCAGGGTCTGTGAGCCTGACCTAAGATGGTCCTTATTGTCATACACAAACTAAAGTAAAAGTTTCCCTGGGCAGTAGTTGGATTTAGGATGAGAACAGATATAGCCATTAAGTGGAGCAGTATATATATTTGGGAGTGGCTGCCTGTTTTTCTATAAAGCAATTCCCAAATGAGCTCAAGATTTACCAAAAAAATATTCTGATAGTGCCACAAATTGTTCCATTCAACAAATGATTGTTAAGCTCCTATCATGTGCCAGACACTATACAAACTAAGCTGTGTCTGGGTACCTGACCCACAGAAACTGTGAAATAATAAATGTACATATATATATATATATATGTATATATATATATATGTATGTGTATATATATATATATATATGTATGTATATATATATATATGTACATATATATATATATATTTAAGATACTACATTTTGGGATAATTTATTACACAGCAACAGGTACCTAATACAAAAAGCAAGGAGGTCCATTTGTTTGAAGTGAAGTGATCCAGGGAAAGAGCAGTAGGAAAGGAAGTCAGAGAAGTAACAGTGTTGGGTGGGGGGAATCAGACCTCATCTGTCAAGACTCTGATTTGGTAGGTTTGATTCAGTAGGGTTGGAGTCTGGGCATCTCCATGACTTTAAAACCTCTTCAGGTGATGGTGCGGTCATGGTTGAAGAGCAATGAGAAGAGGAGTGGTACTCTTGTTGTGATGACAACACCAAAAGTGAGGTTCACTCTGTTGCAGTCCAGGACTGTTGGTGATCGGAGTCATCCATATCATATTTATCAGCAAAAAGGGCTCAAAATTTAAATGATTTTAGATGATGAGTTTGTGAAAACATCACTGAATGCAAAAAGCCCATGTATTTAATTTTTTATGCTTCAGTTGTTCCTCCAGGTGAACAAACAAAATGAAAAGAGATACTCCTTTTATTCCTATTTCTTTCTCCTACCTTGCCACCTTCCTCTTTATAGGAATGTCCTCCTTTGTTTGAAAGCTCCCCTGAAGTTGACTGTGCCAGTTTCCTCATCACATTCTGCAAGGTCATACCCTATTCCTAGATCTCTTCATTATTTTTCCAATTTCCTTTGATCCACATCAGTTATTTCTTCCAAATGCTCTCCAGATCTAGAATGCAGCCTTCTTTGACTATGTCAGGTCCTTGATGAATCCTCTAAGAGCAAATAAAACACACTGAAGGTTTGGAAATCAAGGAATATATGTCTGTGTGAATACCGAGAAAGATTTTCTTGAGAGGAAAAAGGGTTACCCTATAGGGCATAATAGGAGTTAATAGATATGAATACTCTGTCATTATAATTGTGATAGTTACACAAATATTAACTAATCCTTTTTGAGAACCATTAAGAATTTCTTTTCTTTAAGAATTTGCCATGGCCTCTCTCAATTATCTTTCTGGAATAGTCTCCTCTCTAAACATTCTCACCCTTAATTTTGTTAATTCTTACCCATCTTTCCAGTTTCATCAAAAATATCACAACCTCTGGGAAGCCTTCCCTAGCTATCATGATTGGATTAATTATTCCAGTTTGTACCTCCCCAGCACCCTGTACTTCCCCAGCATGACCCTTACCATACTTTAGCTTTTCAATTTCTCTCTCCTCCCTCCAAGACTCTGAGCAATTTGAGAGGAGAGACCATTCTTAGTTTGCTTAGTTTGGTTCCTTAGAGTCAAGCACCTTGCCTGACACCTAGTAGATGATTGAAAAATCTGTTGCAGCTGTGTTGGAGGAGGTCATTGAGAGGAGGTAACCTCTGCTTGGCCTGTGAGCGGGACCTGAGCAATCAGAGGCCCCTCACCCCCTCCCCTGTCCTTGGAATGCATGTCCCACCTGCTATTCCCACACTAGCAGTCATTTCAAGGACAGCCTTGAGAGGGTAAAATGTTGTTGAGACCATCTGAACGGAATATATAACTGACCTTAGTTAAGATTCTGGCAAGTGGGGGCCACGATCTACTCATCTTGCAGCCACCCAAGATAAGCCTCATATGTATGTTCTCTTGCTTATTAAAACTGCCACGTACCAATCTGGAGTGTTATACCTCTTTGGTCTCTCCTTGCCCTCAGAGTATGGAGACCAGTTTTGAATCTTGCCCAGGGAACTCCCGAGGTTGCACACCAAAAGGCAAAGATTTTCTTATAGCCCAGTGCCAGACTCTTTACATAGCTCTTTACATAGTTATCTTTTAAAATATTATAACAACTCTCCTACATGTTACATATTAGTCCCCACTGTGCAGAAAAAGAAATGGTGACCCCAAATGGTTAAATGAGTCAAGTTTTTATAAACTTGGCAGAGTTAGGATGGGAGTCAGGACTGTCAGACTCTAAAACTTTTAACCACTACCTTAGACTTCCTCTTATAGGAGACTTCCTGTAAGTCATTGGGAAAGTCGGTGGAATTAACTGTTAGGTTTTATATCTGTGTGACAGCGGAGCCATGACCCCACTTCTGAGGTTGAGATCTTGGCTTGCTAAGTGCCAGTTTAAAGAGTCTGATGCAGTTACTGTTGTTGCCCCTTCTCTCTGCTTAAGATGCAACCTAGCCCTGACTGCTACTCCTGACATTCATTCTTTCATTCATTCATTCACTTACTTTCTTAAATTCAATAGATGCTTGTTGAATGCCCACTATATAAAGGCATTTGACTAGGTACTGGGGCCCCTAAGATGAAGAGCCACAAGGCCTGCCCTCAAGGAGCTTATATTTTGGTAGGAGGAGTCAGGTAGAAATAAATAAGTGCAATGGATTGCCACAGTGGATAGTTAACCTTTGTAGGTTTTGCCTGCCCTGGTAGTAGCATTCAATTTTTCTTTATGGAAATACTCCTTCTCTATTAGTCCATGTGTGTCATATGGGGCTGAACCAGTGGTTTGCAGGCAAAAGACACAGGCCTGGCCAAGCAGAGGCTTCGAAAGTCTGGTCACATCAATTGTTTGAGGATGGGGCATGTTTCAGGACAGGGCAGGATGAGGCATGAGAGCCCCATTCAGAATTCTGATGAAACTCTCAGGGAGGAAGCATCTTCTTTCTGCTTGGGTTGCTAGAAAAGTAAGATGCAACTGGGGACCTACTCCCAGAGAAATTTTGTCTGTGACAGAAGCCAACTCAGAGGAAAGTAGAGTCAAGAAGTAGAAGAAAAGACAAAGTCCTGATGATGTTGTTTGAGCACTTGCTGCATTATTATTATTGACTTAAATTGCTTTCAGTTGGGTTTTTATTAACTGCAATATAAAGAGGCATGACATAAAGGGCTAGGGTGGAGGAGAATAAAAGATCATGTGGTTTTTCAAGATAACAGAAATGACCTTGAGCTTATTCTACAATTTGTATAGGTTAACAAATGTCCATGGATGCTAAGTCAAATTTGAAAAGAAGAGCAAAGAAGAAGATTCATTCTACCAGATATGAAACACAGTAAGCCATAGTAATAAAAGAAATAAGTAGTGAAAGCAAGTAAAAGCAAAAAGTAGTGTGAGGAAAAGAATAGGAAAATAAATCCATGTAATGGAACAAAGAATTAAAAGTAGACCCATGGAAAAAAAAAAAAGTAGACCCATGTTTATTTGGAAACCTGGCATATGACAGATGTGGCACCACAAATGTATATGTCATTGGATTGTTTAATATATGGTATTAAGGAAATAAGGCCACTATATGGAAAAAATTAAGACAGATTCCTGGGACTTTCCTGGTGGCGCAGTGGATAAGACTCCATGTTCCCAGTACAGGGGGCCCGGGTTCGATCCCTGGTCAGGGAACTAGATCCTGCATGCATGCTGCAACTAAGAGTTCTCATGCCACAACTAAGGAGCCCATGTGCTGCAACTAAGGAGCCAACGAGCTGTAACTAAGGAGCCCGCCTGCCTCAACTAAGACCCAGCGCAACCAAATAAATAAATAAATAGATATATTTAAAAAAAAAAGACAGATTCCTATATGACACTAAAAGTTACTCTTCTAGAAGGATCAAAGACCTAAATATGAATGGGATTGTAAAGCTAGTGGAAAAGAATGTCTTTGTGAGTTTGGAGTGAGGGAGGTCTTTTAAAATAAGACCACCAAAGCACAATTCATAAGGCAAATAGTTGATGTATTTGACTACAACAAATTAGAAGAGTTATCTTCAATGAATCCACCATAGATCAAGTTAATAGACTAGTAATGACTGGGAGAAGATATTTTCATTAACCAGTATAACAATAAGGGATAGATATCTAGATTAGAACAGGAATTCTTACAATTCAGTAAGACAGATCGGGGAACTCAATGGAAAATGTTCAAAAACAGGAATAGGTAATTCACACAAGGGGGGATCTGAATAGTTAACAAGTATATGAAAATTTGCTCGAATTCAAAAATCAGAGATATGCAAATTACAATAACAATAAAATACTATTTTATACTCAGTGGAATAGCAAAAATTAGAAATATTGGTGAGGACTTGGGGACACTAGAACTCATGCTCTGCTGGTGAAATGTACATTGGTACAGTCATTCTGGAGAATAACCTGGAAGCCCCTAGCTAAAGTGATGTTTGTGGGTATGACCCAGGAACCCTAGGCCTGAGCATATACCCCAGAGAAATGTTCACGCATTACCGGAAGGGGGAATGTACAAGGATAGTCATAAGAGCTTTGTTTACGGAGGCAGAAAGCTACAGGCATGAAAGAGGAGAATGAAAGAAAGTAAGAAACACAATGAAATTTCCAGCATAATACCACCTAAGTCTATTTAAAACACATACACACACCTCACACTGTATAGTTTTCAAAGATAACCCTCCTCATATGCATACATACAGAACATAGATATACACATAAATCTATGTACATATATACATGCATCTCTATCTATCTGCCTATCTATATCAAACACATTAATGTGGGTGCCTTTAGGGTGGAGGAGGGGCTAAAAAGAAAGAGAAAGAGAGGGAGATGTGACTAGAATCAGGTATAAAAGGAGAATAATAAAATAAAATATGAGAGAAGCCCTGCACGTACTGATAGTGATAGTGTGCTGTGAACTGGAGGGTATAATCAACTCAACTCTCTAAGTACATCAGGTTCAAAATAAAATTACAATTAAAATTTAAAATTAGAAATGCCTTAGGTGAGGAGAGGGTCAGGAATATTTCACATGAGCTCTAGTCTCATCCTACCTGGGAGTAGCGTGTGACCTTAACTGTCCTTAAAGCGACATGGAGTAGATATTGTATTCTTCCAATTACCTCTCTGTGCAGCAAGAGTGAAATTAGATCTAAGCTATAAACCATTTTCCATGCTTTAAAAAGTAACGCAATATGAACTTGGGGTTTTTGCTACTAGGATTAGATAGAAAGCAATTTCTATTTTTTTAAAAAACAAACAACTTGTTGAAAATCAGTATGTTTACTGTCTAAAATCTTTGGCCTGAAATCAATGTTTCTGATTTCATAGGAACCTGCAGTTTGGGGTTTCCTAAAATATTCAGTGGTATGCAAGTTTTGGCTGTCCTCATTTGCATATGTAAATTGTACTGTTTTCCTCCAGGTTTGAGATAAAACAGTCACACATCATGAAGAAAACTATTGGGTTCTAAATTATATCTAACATTCCTTTCTGGTTTTTGTACCCTGAGCCTAAATCAAACGTATTCTCATAGGACACATATACTTTTCTTTACATGAGACAAATCCAAACACACCATCCCTTTTCAGTCATGAAATAAACTTTACAAGCACACAAGCAACATGAGGCTCAAGGACCTAGCAAACTGTATCGAAGTGTTGTTCTGGGAACTCAAGGACTTTATTTTTCTTGTTCTTTGCTGTATCCCTATGCCTATCATAACACCTGGAACATAGTAGGTACTCAACAAATATTTGTGGGATGAGTGAATATGCAAGTGAACTCACACACAGACACAAACACACACACACACGCATACACACACCCAAGCACACACCTATTTGTCTTTGGTCTGCAACCAACTGTCACGATTCATTTTTTCTTTTGTTTCTCCCTTTGAAAAAATTAGCCAGTCGACAAGCTCTTTACTAAAACTTCTTAATGTACTGACATCTGTGAGAGTTGAGCGGGAGAATAAAAAGGAATTACAGAATAGAGTTCTCATGGCTGAGAAACTTATGATCTAATAGGGCAAATACATATGAGAAACACATGAGAATAAGAACAGGAAGTGTTTTAGCACTACAGAACACTGCTTGGAAATTTATGAGAAAGAGACAGAGCGGGTGGATGTCTAGGAAACGGGGGGACAACCTCCCAGCTGGCCTATACAAAGCACAGGCCTCCCAGCACAGTCTGAGGCTTTGGCGGGGTGGAGGAGTTTGTTGGGAGAGCTGGCCTGGGGCAGGATCTTCACAAAGGTTTTCTTGGGGAACCAGAGTTTGAGCAAATCAGTGGTGGAGGCCTCACTGTTCTAACCAGCTACTAATGAGAAACTGGCTCTTTGATGCCAGGAGAGGCTGCTGAGGAGGCACAAGTACTTAACGGGTTTCAACTGAGCTTCTGCAGACACATCCTCTAAGGAGTGGAAAACTCCGTTCCAGACCCGAGGAGGCCAAAAGGGTGCCCATATACGTGAACAGGCAAATTGTGGCAAAAAAAAGCCAATAACACAAGGATGGAAATCCTCAGCTTTGCGTCCAGGGAAAGCTTGGTTTAGCAATCACTGTGAGCGAGTGGAACCAGCTCAATCAACGTCAGCAATCTGAAGACATCTGGTCTTTATTTTTGGACTTTTGTACACTGAGGAGGATTATGGTTATACGATGTAGAGGCCGTTTAGCTTTGTCAATCTACAGAATTTCTTATAATACGAATCTCTCACACTTAGAATAGAAACTTGTTCTCCAAAGTCGCCTTGCGAGTTTCAAATATTAACTCTTTATCCCCCAGAGTGACAGTCTGAGGGACATTACTTTCAAGAGACGTTTTTAACAGGGAAACTGAGTATGGAGTAGATATGTATTTTGCCAAAGGGTAACCTATTGGTCGGTGGAGCCCCCAGGAACTTCAGCATCCCATGACTGCCAAAAGTAATGCTTCTGTTCCATTGGCCTTCATTTCTTCTCTCTCTGCTTTGCCTTCTCTTCTGACTTTTGTTTATCTTTAGTCATCCCCTAGCTGGGCCTAATCTAGAAAAAGTTATTAGTCTGGAAGTCATTGATAGTCCAGTATTCACTTTCCACCCATTGCCCTTCATATCTTTTGGCCAAGGACCTGGTGCCTCCCTCAAGCCCACTTAGGTCTCTCATCTTCCTCTACTTCTTCCACCCTCCTGCCCCCATGATTCCTGACCTTCCTTACTTCCGCTGTTAATACCTGTGTTGAGTTGCATTGCCCAGGGCTCTAATAGGTGACTGGCTATTTTAGACGATTTATTTGTAGCAAAGCTGTTAATGGCCTAAAAATGGCTCAGAGGCTTCCTCCACCAGATACCATTTACATTTTCATTGGGAATTTCAATGTCAAAGAAGTCAGTGGAGCATTCCTGCACCTTGGCAGTCTTCACTCTTGATTTTCTCCCGTCTGGCTGCCCACTGAACTCACCTGCAGCGCTGGCACCTGCTCTCAGACCGTGGCTCCTGCCAGCTGGTTGGGCTTCTCTTTTTCTCATTCTGGTGTTTTCAGTTTACGTGGTATTTTTCAATATTCTAGGAGCAAAGGACACAAGAAAAGCCGGGTAACAGGAAGAGGAAGGAACATCGCACATTGAATAAAGGGCCAGGGCCCCAGGCTGAGGTATTCACGCTGTGGAGAGGCCCACTAGGTACCAATGATATTGTAGTCCATTAAAAAAAATCCATAGGCTTTTAAAAAATGCATTTTCAACTTAATACAGCAGGAGCAGCCACTCTGCCGTGCAATTCCTGAGGATTTATCGCTGGTTGGGGTTAATGGTTTGAGGTGTTATTTCTTTCTGTGCTTCATTAATCCCCAGGAAGCGCCCGTGCTGAGGTGGCTATTTGGCTTGGGCTGGCCACAGAGACGCCCCGGTGCCTACTCCAGCTCCACGCTGGCGGCCAGCTCTCAGCCCCTGCTCAGCTTTTTGTCTGTACCACCGTGTCCCTTCCAGCCTGGGCTAGTGACCCGCACAATGGCTTGGGCTCTAGGTAAGTTTCAGGACAGATGGCAGACATCCTTCTTAGATACTCGCTTCCATGGTATGACTCAATCCTGGCCTCACCACCCTCCTACATCTCAGAAAGTTTGAAAAAGACAAAATTGTCCCTGTCTGAAAAAAAGGAGGGTGAGTGCAACTCTCCTCATGTCGTGGGTGACAGGGGAGACTGGTTGATGGAGGGGGCAGAACCGGAAATGGGGGGCAGAGACTCTCAGCATCACAACACGCTTTCTGATGATCAGAACTTATTACACTTTGGGGGAAAAATCATAGCTTTTCAGAGGCCACAGTGTTTATAAAGTATTCTGTATCCTTCTGTCCCACCTCTTTCTCTTCCACCAACATTAATTGAGCACTTCCTTCTGAGGTGCTAATGTAAATTTTGGGGACACACCAGGAACAAGAATGACAGGGTTCCTATCTTCAGGTTTTCTACACTTTAGTGTGTCTTTGGGACATGTGTGAGAGGGTCTGACAATACACAAACATTTGGTCTTTTTCCAGCCCTGTGACTCAGGCAGGACAGGTGTGTCTATACCCTTTTCATAAATGGGAGAGCTGAACCTTCAAAGAGGTTGTGTGACCTGTTTCAGGTGAACTGGCTTATGCATTCATTTGCTCATCTCAGATTTATTGAGGGCCTGTTGTGTTCCAGATCATCTCCTGGGCTTTTGAGATGTAAAGATGTCTAGGGAATGAGCCTTGCCTTCCAGGGCTCACAGTGTAATAGGGAAAGAGCCACAGAAACACCTTTGAATCTAGTAACTGCTATGATGAAGCCTGCACTTGCAAAGTGGGGCCTTGCATGGAGAAGCCCCAAGTCGGCCTGAGGAAGTCAGGGGAGCAGGAGACAGAGCTGGGCTCAGACACAAGGCGAGGGCCCCCTCCTGGCGGCAGAGTGCAGAGAATGTGCTCGATAACATTTGTTGCATTGAATTGAGCCAGCCCTTCAAGGTCTGGCTTCACTCTTTGTTTTGTTTTGTTTTTAAAGAAACTATTTTATTATTTATTTATTTTTTTATTTTTATTTTTAAAATTTTACTTATCTTTGGCTGTGTTGAGTCTTCATTGCTGTGTGTGGGCTTTCTTTAGTTGTGGCGAGCAGGGGCTACTCTGCTTTGTGGTGCGCTTCTCCTTGCGGTGGCTTCTCTTGTTGCAGAGCACGGGCTCTAGGCGTGCGGGCTTCAGTAGTTGTGGCACGCAGGCTCAGTAGTTGTGGCTCACGGGCTTAGTTGCTCCGCGGCATGTGGGATCTCCCCAGGCCAGGGATCGAACCCGTGTCCCCTGCATTGGCAGGTGGATTCTTAACCACTGTGCCACCAGGGAAGTCCCACTCTCTTGTTTAAGAAGGGTCCCAGGCCGTCGGAAACCCTATATTTTCATTCAGCAAAAAACCCTCTTCTCATTCTAAACTGAAATAAAAATTGCTCATTCTACTTTTGGTCAAGCTTCCTGCTTGTATGCGATTAATTAAAAGCTGAGTAGCTGCTAAACAGCAAGACAAATGGCAAATTATTTGTATCTTATTTATTAAGGCAAAATGTCCAGAAATTCCTGCAAGGGTCTGCTGCCTCCCCCCCTCATCTTTCTTGCATCCCTCTCCTGCCTCTGTTAGACTGCTACCCAGCCCCCACCATAGCAGTGTTGAAGGAGCCAGAGAGCAAACCCAGGAAACCTTTACCATTAGGTAAACTTTACCATTAGGTAAAGTTCTGACCTTGGGTACATCCCTTCATCTCTTGGTGTCTCAGTTTCCTAAGCTATAAACGGGAATATAATACCTGTCCTACCATATACCATGAGTCCTTCTGAGGATTAAATGGACTCCAATACGTGGCAGTGATTAAGAAGGAGCAAAACTCTTAGGACATGTTAGGGGACATCAGTACTATTACTATAGCACGTCTGCTGACTGAGGAGGATGCTAGACATTTGCTAACTTGGCTTGGTTTCTGATGTGAGCAAGGGGGTGTTAGACGTCTCATATTTCTTTAGCATTTGAGGGCTGGGATGTGGCCCTGGCAACTGAGAGCAAGCATCCTTTTTAGCATTCTCCCTGTCCAAGGGTCAGGTTCCCACTTAGAGGCTCAGTTTCCCCAGTCTAATAAATTGTAACAAATTGTCTCATTTTTCCCTGATAAGTGATGACCCCTGGCTGCCTTGTCTCCTTTTGGGCTGTAACGGCTTCCACGAGCTGGCAACTCCAGTTCTCCTGGGCTTGGGCCAGGCCTGGGTGGGAAGACCGTGAAGGAGATTAGGATGAGGGTTATCCACATCCTCTGCAGACACCCTCTTATGTTCAGTGTCTGCTTGGCGGCATTAAAGGCAGAGGGAGCGCTGAGGATGGGTATGTAGGGGGTGCAGGAAGGAAAAGATGGGTAGGGAGAGTTCTGTTGCCAAGCTTAAAGTGTTATAAGAGGAAAAGTGGGTTGAGGGGAAAAGCAGAGAGGGAGGATATAATAGAGCCAAATATCTTATTTGAACAGATGAAAGAGAGAATATTCATTTCTTTTGTAGATAGAGTGATCATGTTATCCAGATCAAAAAGCATGACTGCGGACTATGATCAAAAAGGTATATTTACGACAACAAGAGGAAGTATAGTTCAAATATAGGCTGTCTGGGAAAATTCTGGAAGAGTGCTTCCTTCTATCTATGACCTCATATCCTATTATATCTTCAAAACCTTGCTGAGTGCAGTTTTGCTATGAGGTGCAATTGGGAGGTTTGTGTTTGGGTACCCTCCTATCTCTCCTTCCTTTCTTTACTTTCAACAAATATTTATTGAGCACCTGCAGTGTGTGGGGTAGGGCCAGCTTCATGGGTTTGAGATTTATTTAGTTGCACAGGGCCTCCACTTAGGAAGGCTCTGTGCTTGGTTTAGCATACTACTGCTGTTGTCTTGAAATTTGTAATATTTCTTGAACAAGTGGTCCCGAATTTTCATTTTGCACTGTCCCCATAGGGTACCATATTAGGTGCTGGAGATATAAAGATGAAAAGAGACAGGCTTTTCCCAAAATTTCTCCCTGGCTGTCACCAGCCTGCTGCCTAGGCAACACCCCAGGTGCTGGACACAGCTTTCCACACGGTCATCTGCTAAACACTGTCCTAGCTAACTGGGCCTTTGAAAAGTTCCTTCTTTTTTTTTTTTTTATTTTATTTATGGCTGTGTTGGGTCTTCATTTCTGTACGAGGGCTTTCTCTAGTTGCGGCAAGTGGGGGCCACTCTTCATCGCGGTGCGCAGGCCTCTCACTATCGCGGCCTCTCTTATTGCGGAGCACAGGCTCCAGATGCGCAGGCTCAGTAATTGTGGCTCACGGGCTTAGTTGCTCCGCGGCATGTGGGATCTTCCCAGACCAGGGCTCGAACCCGTGTCCCCTGCATTGGCAGGCAGATTCTCAACCACTGCGCCACCAGGGAAGCCCCGAAAAGTTTCTTCTTAATTAATTCACTATAAAACATTACAAATTACATAAACATGTTTCTTGTTATAACAGTGGTTGAAATCACTGTACAAAATTTGAACTATGCAGAAAAATATAAGAAAGAAAACATAATCTATGAGCCTATCACTCATATGCAATGGTCATCTCTGGGTGTTGGGATATTAGATATTTTCAATTTTAATTATTCCTATTTATATTTTTAACTAAAATTAGGATCCTACTGTGCTTGCAATTTGTAATCCTGCGCTTTCACTTAAAATTCCATTTTTTGCCATTTCCCATGTCATTAAATAATTTCCAAAGATATGGTGTTTTATGTTGGTAGCCTTCTATCACATGGACATGTCATGATATATTTTCTTCCTTTTTGGGGACACCTAGGTTGTTTCCAGTTTTTTGCTGAGGTGAATGTCACTTGGATGAACATCCTTGTGTATAAATCTTTGTCTGCTTCTTTGGTTATTTTCTCTTGATAAATTTCAAAAAGCAGAATTACTGGTTAAAGGGTATGCAGAGTCACATATGCAAATTGCTGGCAATTTTTACTCTCACCAGTAAGTGACTGAGAGGATTTATTTCACAAATCTTCCACTACTGCCTAATTTTATTTTCTAAAATGGTTGTCCAGGTTTACAGGTAACAGCATTTCTTTGATTACTTATTAGATTGAATATATTTTTCATATAATTTTTGGACATATATATGCCTCTTTTATAAATTATCTAATCACATCTTTACTCATTATCTTATCAGAGTGCTCCTTTTTTTTTTTTTTTGTATCTGTAAGTTAGTTATCTATTAACTACCTTAGTTTTTTTAAAAATGTATTAGGGAACATGCAGAATTAGATATGAGTGGCTGATAACAAATACATATTTAACATGTTATTTCTGCTAAAGATTACTGTTAATAATTCTTTGAACTTAAACAATTATTTTCTCTCTAAAACTTTAGTGATGTTCATTATGAAAATGAGTTACTGTGAAGGAAATGAAATTCTTATAATTGTAAGAATTTCTGCAAAGGCTGAATGAACATCCACCAAGAGTGATGTGGAGGGGATTCTTGCACTAGGTGAGAGGTTGGACTGACTGGGTGATGTCCAATCATTTTTTATTCTTTTTCTCCAATTTTAAGGGTAAAATTTCAAATATCAATGCCTGTCTGGCTAGGGCCCTTCCAATTCTAATCTATGAGTAGTTACCTCCAGGTACGTTCAGGCCGTCCTGGGTCAAATAAGTTGTCCCATTAAATAACAGTATATTATCTGAGATATAATGAGATTAAGTTCCCAGTGGTATGATCAAGGGGACCACACTTCAGTATTATGGGGTGTCAAAAAGAAGGACTCTTAGGAGAGCTGTAGAAATCAGAGAAGTCCTGATGGATGGGGGGAGCCTTGAATGAATCGATCTGTGCAGTAGAGAGGGGTGTGAAGGCTTTCCAGGTGCAGAAAACAACAATGTGACTTGAGGGCTATGAACCTGGCCTAGGTGGGGCCCTGTATGTTTGTCACCAGTCAAGTCAGGGCAAAAGGGGATTGGTCACCTTGGGAAGTCAAAAATTCCTTGCTACATGAAGTATGAAGATTGTTTCCAGAACTAAGGGCAACTCCAGTTGGGGATTCCACAGTACAATCCTGGTTGTTAGGCTTATCTGTTTTGTTTAGAAATTCTAGATTAAGTCTTGTAGCTCTGAGGCCTTGGAAGTCTAGTCATTTTTGAATCAATCCAAGAGAGCTGAGGGGTTTTCTCTTCCTTTCCTTCCCCAGTTGTTTCCTCCTGATCTTCTATCCACATTGTTAAAAATGTTGGCGGGTCCGGTTAGTTGCAAACAGAGAGAGCAGTTGCCTTTCAGGAAGTGAGCTTCAACTTCTCCATCTGAACTTTGAGAATCTGCTTTCACAGTTGGAAAACTATCTCTTTGTTACAAAGATGGGTTCTGTTGCAAAGGAGGGGGCCTTGGCACCTGGGCTGCCTGGTGAATCAGTGGCAGCTTGTACCTTGTTCACTCACTTAACAGAGTGAGGTGCTGGGTTCAGTTCTCACTTGAGCCAGTTGACTTCAGTCTGTTCCACGAATGGTCCTAACTTACACTCCCTAATCTGATCTGTCGGTTTACAAAGTCATTAGTTTGGGGGGAGAGGTGTAGGTGCTTCAGCCCACACTACTTTCTCAATTGTGCTTCGGGTGGTTGGCGTGCCATGAATCCATCCCATAAGTTTTTATGGAGTCACTGCAGTGTGTTCCAGGAACTGTGCAAGGTGCTGAAAATGCAAACTTGATTAAGGCGCTCTCTGTCCAGTGGATTCGACAAATATGTGAAAGATAGCATTATACAAGAGGGGCTGGCTGGGAAGGCTAAGTGGCAGCAAGGGGTGTGAGATCAACGCTGGTCATTACAAAGTGGACAAAAGGCAATAGACGGATAATATAAAAGGTCGCACTACACCCAGACTCCGTTTATCTCAAGATTTGTGGATTCAGGTAGCTTCCAAATTAGTTTTGACTACTTTACTTTTGGAATATCTGAATAAGCACCAGAAAGGAAGGTGATGTTTAACACAAGCTTCTGAGATTCTCCCACCCTGAATGTCACTAAGCCATCACAGTCCTCCCTCAAAATACCCTTTCTGGAGAGTTTCAGGCTGAGTTTTTCCAACTCTGGGTTGCTCAGGGGCTTGTTTTTTTTGTTTCTTTTTTTTCTGTATTAAATACCTTTTATTTTTATTTTTTAAAAATATAAGTATGCGTGATGTATAAAGTTGTGTTAGTTTCTGGTGTACAGCAAAGTGATTCAGTTATATATGTATATATATTCTTTTTCATATTCTTTTCCATTATAGTTTATTATAAGATATTGAATATTGTTCCCTATGCTATACAGTAGGTCCTTGTTGTTTATTTTATGTATAGTAGTTTGTACCTGCCAATCCCAAACTCCTAATTTATCCCTCCCCCATATCTTTCCTCTTTGGTAACTATAAGTTTGTTTTCTATGTCTGTGAGTCTGTTTCTGTTTTGTAAATGAGTTCATTTGTGTCATATTTTAGATTCCACATATAAGTGTATATGTATACTTCAAATTTTTTTAAATTTTATTTATTAAACTATAGTTGATTTACAATATTGTGGTAGTTTCAGGTGTACAGCTTCAGACTTTTTTCCATTATAGGTTATTACGAGGTATTGAATATAGTCCCATGTGCTAAACAGTAAATCCTTGTTGTTTATCTACTTTATATATACTGGTGTGTATCTATCAATCCCATACTCCTAATTTATCCCTCCCCTCCCCTTTGCCCTTTGGTAACCATAAGTTTGTTTTCTATATCTGTCAGTCTGTTTCTGTTTTGTAAATAAGTTGATTTGGATTATTTTTTTAGATTCCACGTATAAGTGATATCATATGATATTTGTCTTTCTCTGCCTGACTTACTTTACTTAGTATGATAATCTCCAGGTCCATCCATGTTGCTGCAAATGGAATTATTTCATTCTTTTTTATGGCTGAGTAGTATTCCATTGTGTGTGTGTGTGTGTGTGTGTGTGTGTGTGTGTGTGTGTGTGTATTACATCTTCTTTATCCACCCATCTGTCGGTGGACATTTAGGTTGTTTCCATGTCTTGGCTATTGTAAATTGCTGTGAACATAGGGGTGCATGTGTCTTTTCAAATTAGAGCTTTCTCCAGATATATGGCCAGGAGTGGGATTGCTGGGTCATATGGTGACTCTATTTTAAGTTTTTTAAGGAACCTTCATACTGTTTTCCATAGTGACTGCACCAATTTACATTCCTCAGGGGCTTAGTTGATGCAAGAAGAACGTTTGGGTATTTCACCAGCATCAGGAAAAGCAAATCTGCTTATTGGTCCCTGTGGCTTTTAGGTCTGTCCACAGCTAGTGAGGGGTCAGTTTGGAAGGCAGACAGTTTAACTAGCTCAGCAAATTCTCACTGCATCTTGTTGTGGACACCCTTCCAGGTGTATGAACCCATCTCTTCTTTCTTCGTACTGGCTAAGCACTGGGGGGTGTAGTCATGGAGTTTCACTCACTTAGTCCAGCTCCAGCCCTCTTGCAGGTAAAGTGGGCTTAGAAAGAATTAGGAGTTCCAGCAGCAATATCTTCTGCACAAGGTCCTTTCTGTGTTTTCTTGTTCCTTCCCATCCTTCATCTCTCACATAAAAAGGCAAACTGATCTCCTGCCTCCAGGTATGACCTGGAAGGAAACGTTTCCCTGATGGTGGGATATATGAAGAATGTGGATCCCCAGCTAATGCTTCTCCTATCCCTCATGGGGATACATATCCTTTAAAAACTTTACCTTAATAAATAATAATAATAATGCTATATTTATAGAACATAAACCACCCGTTAGGTACTCTGCTTGGTAATTTAAACACATCATCTCATTAAACACGCCAGTCCCACAAGGTAGGAACAATTATTATCCCCTATTAGGGGTAAGTAAAGTGAAGTCTAGAGAAATTAATAACTTATAGTAGCTGGTAGGTGGAACAATCCAGATTCGAGTCCAAGTTTTTGACTCCAAACTCTGTTTCTAACCACTATACCATCCCACCTCCAAATACTTCCAAGGATTATATACACTTAGCAGCTTGCTGGGCAGCACACCCTGGAAGGAACAGTGTCGATCTCAAAGGCAAATGTTTCCTTCTGTTTTAATTTCCTTGATAAATCCAGATCTTTCTGACCAAAAAACACGTCTCCTTCCTCAACTCATTGTGGCTTTTTAAAAGCCTAACTATTGAAAAAGTTCTTTTCTATCACAAGAGAAGTAGTTTGTGACTTCCCTCTGGCATCCATTGAATGCGCTAGTCCCTCCTCTTCTCCCTCTCTCTTCTTTTCTCTTTTATTTCTCTGGGTGTGAGTGTTAAGTCCCTGTGGCATGCAAGCACACGCTATAATCCCTCTAGCACCCCTATGAACACATCTGTGATGATAAGTGGAGGATGGATGGTCCAACATTAATTGCCTAGTGGGGAGAAGTGGGTACAGCAGCTTTTCCGCTGGGCTCCTACTGTGGGTGGCACCTTGGGGAGGGCTGTCTTTAAGGATTACGTTAGCAGTTGCGTACTTCCCGCCCAGGCCGGGAGAACAGCTCCCACTAGAAAAGGAAAAGAAAAGCTGACTATGGTATTTCTTGGGAACTGGCCCGAGTGTGACTGCTTGTGAGAACATCCATTGGGCCAAAGGTCCTGGACTGTTTTACCTCTCACCTCCCAAGCGCGAGAGGGCCCCCGAGACAGATGTCCCCCAGCGCCTGTAATCCCGGGATGCGTCAGAGGCCTCGTCGAAGCCCGCGGTATACGTTCCACCGCTGCAAATACGCGCTCCTGGCGCACTCCCCGCTGTTCTCTGAAGTTAGTCCTGGTTCCTGTCAATACTCTTTACATACCTTTGCAGGGGCAGCTGCCAACTACTTGATAGATTTTTATGTGCTGGAGGAAGGGACTTTGCCCTCCAAAATGCCTTCCAGAAAACATGATGGAATTTCTCTAACGAGAAGCACAACTTTCAGTTTAGTTAAATTCCCAAATGCAAATGCTAACTGAAATTCACACTAACATGTCATTGAGAACCACCCGACTCCAGCACCGCGCAGGAAGGTCCCGGACTTCAGAGGTGGAGGTGAGGAAGGATGCTGGGTGGGGCTCACTCACCCACCACAGCATTAAGGGAGAGACCCAGAACACCGAGAATTAACTTGAGCTAACTTCTCACCTTGCCCCATGTGGACATCTGTTTCCATCTATTTCCTCTGCTTACCAGTGGCCCCAATGAATAAGGGGTAAGAATTCTCACTCCTGTCCTCCCTTCAGTGGACAGCTGTATAGAACAGTCCCCTTTCTTTAGTTTCCTAATGAAGATGTCTCAACATCCATGCTTTTCACCTGCCCCTTCTAGACCTGAAAGCAGGAGAGACAAACCAGAGCAACATGTTCTAGATCCAGGGGAGAGGAGAGTGATCAGGATGGAGAGAGTCAAGAGAAATGAGGCTGGCTCTAGGCTACATGGAACACTCGGAGGGAAGGAAAATAGAACTGAATTGAGGAAAGAATGCTTTCCTGACGGAAGACTTAATGTTCCTGATGGCAACAAAACAGAAAATCCAGAGAAATATTCAACCCCTAATGAAAATGGCTCAGAAGCAACAAAAAATGTGAAATGAAAACACAACCATTTTTAAAACAGCACAACAATTCCAAGAATACTTTGTGCTTATCAGCTTTGCGCCAGCCTTCCTCATGTGGTGTCTCCTCTAATCTTGGCTGGATCTGATTTCTAATCTGGAGACCACTGTTTTGGGTCAGTGAATTTAAAAAAAATTAAAATTCTTTTTTTTTTTTTTTTTTTTAGTGTTGGGCTGAAAGAGAGGAAGAGCTGGTCCCTTGGTTTCACTCCAAGTCCCCAGTGGCTTCTTTGGTCAAAAAGCACACCCTCAGAATGTGAGGGCGCTATTGATTATGGATCCTGAGTTCGTCTTCTCTAACTTTTACAGATAGTTGGCGATACCTGGTGACTGTGCCTCTTTGGATGGGGTTTATGCCTAAGCTAAGAAGAACATAGGAAGGGAGGTGTTTGTTACTTGGCACAAGAAGAAGCTGTGTGGGGCAGTGAAGAATGGGCAAAGCTTAGGAGAGCAGGATTGTGCATGGTTCTGACCTTGCTTGGTTT
This sequence comes from Balaenoptera borealis, assembly GCF_965194805.1. NCBI lineage: Eukaryota > Metazoa > Chordata > Mammalia > Artiodactyla > Balaenopteridae > Balaenoptera > Balaenoptera borealis. The sequence continues at coordinate 54,646,015 of NC_138860.1, read as the reverse complement.
GGGTTTGAGGGATTTGAGGTGCTTCCCCCAAAGGGATGAGGAGCTCAAGCAAGGTTCTGGGAGACTTATTTCCCTCTAAGCCAATTAGATTTTCATTCCTAACTTTCATTTGCCCTGTCTTTTAAGACCCAGTTCAAGATAGCCTACCTCTGGAAAGCCTTCTCCAGAAACCTCTGCTCGTGTGTGTGTGTGTGTGTGTGTGTGTTTTAATTTAAAGCCTTTTAAAAATTATAACATAAAACACAAATACAGAAAACCAAAACAACAAACTCAGGGCTTAGTGGATTGTTAAGGCAAGCACCTACTTACCCATCACCCAGATAAAGAAAGAGCACCTTGTCAGCCATGTCAGAAGCCCTCCAAGGGCCCTGTCCTGGACCTCCCTGCCCCTGAAAGTAACCATTATACCGACTTCTACAGAAATCACTTTCTTCTATTTTTTTTTAAGGTGGGGCGCTGGTTACTACCAAAGTGGCATCTCTAAACACTATAGTTGAGTTTTGTCCATTTTGAAAAACTTTGATATGTCTTTTAAATCTCTTTAAACCTACAGTTCTCCCTTCCAAACTTTTCTCTTCCCTACAAGTGATCTGTTGAAGAACCCAGGTCATTTGACCTGTAGATCCTGCGATCTGTTTGTTTTAATTGCATACTCCTGATGCAGTTCAGCAGGTTCCTCTGTCCTCTGTATTTCCTGCAAAATGGCAGCTGGATTTAGAGGCTTGAAACTCAAGGTCAATCACTTAGGCAAGATGATGGGTGAGCCATTAGGAAGCATATAATGACTAGTTGTCTCTCTCTGTTACTTAAGCGTATATTGATGCTCAATGCCTAGATCCATCAATTTATTGTGAACTGCAGAATATTATAATTTTATTATTTTATTTATTAGAATATTTCTATAAAAAGACACTTTTCCTCATCTATTATTTGTTTAATCAGTGGTATAATTCAGATAGGAAAGTCAAAGTAAATGCTCCATTCTTTTCTTTACCAGTTGTCAAAATAATGAATGTTTCCTATCATCCTACAAAGATGTCTTTTTATTTTAATTATCATGGACTTGTGTATCCATGTATTCATACATGTATTCAACATATTGGATAGGTTTCAAGCAATTATAATAATTATCTTTATTTTCAATTCATCCCATCTTTGGCCAGTGAGAGCCTCTTCCATTGGCACTAGAATCCTTTGATATGACCCTAGTAGTCTTTGATGGCTTCCTTACTATTTGATATAACAAGATATTCTAGGCTCATCTTGTGCATTTTCTGCCCCAGACCTGGAATCTGCCATTTCTTCAAGAATCCCTTGTTTCTTTCAGTAGGCAATGGTATTTCAAAGCCACAACCCAGGTACAAAGTTTGTTCATTACTACTGGGTTGATTATTGTTTCTAGACCTTTTCAGTGGATGGAATGAGGAAATATCCATATATTTTTAAAGATAAAACACCTCATGAGTTCATTTTGATACTTTCAGTTCAAATTTGGTACTATAGGTTTTTTTTACATGCACAACAGTCTCAGAACAACAATACTAGTACTAATGCCACCAATATGATTACTGAGTTACATTTTTTAATTTGTTCTCTGCATTTGCTTCCATCTTTATATGTGAGTGTTTTATTTTTTAATTTTTAAAATAGATTTTATTTTCTCGAGCAGTTTTTAAGTTCACAGCAAAATTGAGCAGAAGGTACAGGGATTTCCCATTAACCTTCTGCCCCCACTTACACACAGACTTTCCCACTACCTATATTCTCTACCAGAGTGGTACAGTCGTTAAAATTGGTGAATGTACGTTGACATATCATTATCACTCAAAGTTCGTAGTTTACATTAGAGTTTATTCTTGGTTATGTATATTGTATGGATGTGGACAAATGCATAATGACATGTATTCCCTATTATAATATCATACTGAGTAGTTTCATTGCGCTAAAAATCCTCTGTGTTCTGCCTATTCATCCCTCTTCCCCCTCACCCAATCTTTTTACTGCCTTCAAAGTTTTGTCTTTTCCAGAATTTATATGGTTGCAATCATATATTATGTAGCCTTTTTGGATTGGCTTCTTTAACTTAGCAATGTGCATTTGTTTCCTCCATGTCTTTTCATGGCTTGGTGGCTCATTTCTTTTTAGCTCTGAATAATATTCCATTGTCTAGATGTACCATGGTTTATTTATCCCTTCTCTTACTGAAGGACATCTTAACTACTTCCAAGTTTTGTCAGTTATGAATAAAGCTGCTATGAACATCTGTATATAGGTTGTTTGTGTGGACATAAGTTTTCAACTCCTTTTGGTAAATACCAAGAATCATGATTGCTGGATCATACGGTAAGAGTATGGTTAGTTTTGTAAGGAACTGCTAACCTGTCTTCCAAAATGGCTATATCATTTTACATTCCTATCAGCAATGAATGAGAGTTCCTGTTGCTCCATATCCTTGTCAGCATTTGATGTTGTAAGTGTTTTGGATTTTGGCCATTCTCGTAGGTGTATAGTGGTATCTTATTGTTGTTTTAATTTCCAGTTTCCTAATGACATACCATGTTGAGCAAATTTTCATATGCTTATTTGCCATTTGTATATCTTCCTTTGGTTAGATGTCTGTTCAGGTCTTTTGCCCATTTTCTAACCTCATTGTATTTTACCTACTTTTGAGTGTGCCATACTTAGAATTAGGGTGACAGGCAGGTGGGTCATTCAGCATGAGCCTCAGATGTATCCACTATGGATTTCTGATGTTTGATGAATTGGTAGAACAGATACGTAGAAGGCTATTTGCATGAAATGTTTCCTGGAGGTGAATCCATCAGGGGCAGTTCTGAAGACAGTAAAATGTATATTACTCCTATGTCTGATTACTATAGATGTGGTTGGCTATAGATAAAAACTAAAAGAATGATTTCACTAAAAACTATGTCCAGTAGTAAGGATAGGCTAGGTAATGATGCATGTTGCAGAAACAATCAAGTGTGGAATCCCAGTGGCTTGATAGCACAATAGTTTACTTATTTCTCATTCCACATGTTCAGTGCAAGTTGGTGGGGGCTTCATTACCTCAGTCATTGGGAACCCAGATTGATAGAGGCTCTATCATTTTAAGTTTGTACTGTCAAGAACACATGACCTTCTTTGTTAGAGGGACAGACTCATGGAGGGTTCCATGTTGGCTTTTCTACATTCAGGCCTGGAAATGACACACATCCTTTCTATTCATAGTCCATTGACCAGCACTAGTCACATGGCTGCCTAACTGCAAGAGGACTGGAAAATATGGGAAATCAGCTGGAATGCTTGGTGAATTCCACTATTTCTGCCATACTCTGTTAGCCATTGTGGACTCAATGGGGCTGATGGAAATGCCCACTTGAGACTTGGAGACAGAGTCCAGCAGGAAATTGTGGTACCCAGTGGGATTAGAAAGGATGCTCAGCAGGAGACTTCAGGGAATAGAGGGAAACGAAGACATCTAGTTCCTATCCAAGGCTCACACACTTATTGCAAGCTCCATAATTGTTTTATTGCTTCACATAAAAGCTGCAATTACCAGTTCTTTTAATTTGCATAGTACAAAAATGAGAGGAAGCTGCTACCAGAAAATGTGATAGTTTTCAAACCTGAGCTGTGAAATAAGCCATAGGAATAGGAACAACTTGGTAACTTCACCATGGCCCTTAAAGTACTTGCACTTTCAAGCCCCAGGAATTTATTTTTTCCATTTTTAAAATTGTGCTAAAATACACATAATATAAAATTTATCATCATAACTATTTTTAGGTATATAGTTAAGTGGTATTAAATAATTTCATAATGTTGTGCAACCATAACTACCATGTAACTCCATAAGTCTTTCATCTTGTAAAACTGAAACTCCATACCCATTAAACAATACCTCCCCATACCTCTCTCACCCCAAGTTCCTGGCAACCACCATTCTACTTCCTGATCTCTCTGATTTTGACTACACTATGCTAAGTACCTCACATAAATGGAATCATAAAGTATTTGTCTTTTTTTGTTACTGGCTTATTTCACTTAGCATAATGTCCTCAAGGTTCATCCATGTAGGATATGTAGATTTTTCTTTCTTTTTAAGGTTGAACAATATTCCATTGTACATTTATACCACATTTTGCTTACCCATTCATCTGTTAATGGATACTTGGGTTGCTTCCATGTTTTAGCTATTGTGAATAATGCTGCTATGAACATGAGTATACATATATCACTTTGAGACCCTGCTTTCAATACTTTTGGGCATATACTCCAAAGAGGAATTGCTGGATCATATGGAAATTCCATTTTTAAATTTTTGAGGAAATGCCATACTGTTTTCCACAGAGGCTACATCATTTTACATTACCAATAGTGCACAAGAGTTCTAATTTCCCCACATTCTCACCAACACCTATTTTCTGTTTTTATTTTATTTTTTAATAGTAGCCATCCTAATGGGTGTGAGGTGGCATCTCATTTTAGTTTTGATTTACATTTCCCTAAATATTAGTGACGTTGAACATCTTTTTGTGTGCTTATTGTCCATTTATTTATTTTCTCTAGAGAAATATCTACTCAAGTCCTTTGCTCATTTTTAAATCAGGTTGTTTATTTTCATGTTGCTGAATTTAGGAGCTTTCTATATATTCTGAATATTAATCCCTTATCAGATAAGTGATTTATAAATATTTTCTTCCATTCTGTGGGTTACCTTTTTACTCTTGATATCATCTAGTGATGCACAAAATTTAAAAATTTTACAAAGTCTGATTTGTCTATTTTTTCCTTGGCTGCTTGTGCCTTTCAAGTCATATTCAAGAAATCATTGTCAAATCCAATGTCATGAAGTTTTTGTCCTATTTTTTTTCCTAAGGATTTTATAGTTTTAGCTCTTACAATATGTCTTTGATCCACTTTGGGTTAATTTTTGTATATGGTATTAGCTAAGGATCTAATTTCATTTTTTTGCATGTAGGTATCTAGTTTTCCCAAGATTATTTGTTGAAAAGACTGTCCTTTCCTCATTGAATGATGCTGGTTACCCTGTCAAAAATCATTTGGCCATATATGCAAGGGTTTATTTCTGGGCTCCCTTCTATCCATTGTTGTATATGTCTGTTTTTATGCCAGTACCACATCGTTTTGATTACTGGAGCTTGGTAGTAAGTTTTAAAATTAGGAAGTGTGAGTCCTTCAGTTTCGTTATTCCTTTTCAAGATTGTTCTGGTATTCTTGGTCCCCTGAGATTCCAAATGAATTTTAGGATGAATTTTTCTCTTTTTGCAAAAGAATATCATTGGGATTTTGATAGGGATTGCATTGAATCTGTATCTTGCTTCGGGTCATATTGACATTTGAACAATATAAAGTCTTTCAAGGTATGAACATGGGATATGTTTCCATTTATTTATGTCTTTTAAATTTTCTTTCAGCAATGTTTTGTCATTGTACAACTCTTTTACCTCCTTGGTTTAGGCACTTCCTAAGTATTTTGTCCTTTTTGATGCTATTGTGAATAGAATTGTTTTTGTAATTTCTTTTTCAGGTTGTTTATTTTTCATGTATAGAAAGGCAACTGATTTTTATGAGTTGACTTTGCTTCTGCTACTTTATTGAATTAATTTATTAGTTCTAGCAGTTTTTTTTTTTGTGGTGTGTGAAATCTTTAGAGCTTTTTACACGTAAGATCACATTATCTGCAAATGGAGATAATTTTACTTCTTCCTTTCTGGTTTGGATGCCTTTTATTTCTTTTTCTTCCTAATTGTTCTGGCTAGAACTTTCAGTACTATGTTGAATAAAAGTGGTGAAAGCAGGCATCTTTGCCTTGTTCTTTATTTTAGAGGAAATGCTTTCAGTGTTTTACCATTGAGTATGATGTTTACTGTGGATTTTTCATATGTGGCTTTTATTATGATGAGATAGTTTTCATGTATTCCTATGTTTTGAGTGTTTTTTATCATGAAAGGGTGCTGAATTTTGTCAGATGCTTTGGCTGCATCAGTTGAGATGATCATGTGATTTTTTCCCCCCTGCATTCTGTTGATGTGGTGTATTACATTAATCAGTTTATGTATGTTGAATCATCCTTGTATTCCAGGAACAAATCCCATTTGGTCATGGTGTATAATCCTTTAACATGCTGATGAATTCGGTGGCTGGTATTTTGTGGAGGATTTTTGCATCATTGTTGGTAAGAGATATTGGTCTGTAGTTTCCTTTTCTTGTAGTGTCTTTGCCTGGCTTTGGTATCAGGGTAATGCTGGCTTCACAGAATGATTTTAAAAGTGTCCACTTGTCTTAAACTTTTTGGAAAAGTTTGAGAGAGATCGATGTTAGTTCTTTAAATATTTGGCAGAATTCATCAGTGAAGACATCAGGTCCAGGGCTTTTCTTTTCTGGGAGAATTTTGATTACTGATTCAAAATCCTTATTAGGAATAGGTCTATTAAGGTTTTCTGTTTCTTCATGATTTAGTCTTGATAGGTTTTATGTTTCTAAGAATTCATCCATTTCATCTAGGTTATCCAATTTGTTGGTGTATAATTGATCATAGTATTCTTGTACAATCTTTTTTATTTCTGTAGAATCGGTAGTAATCTTCCCACTTTCATTTCTGATTTTAGCAATTTGAATATTTCCTCTTTTTTTTTTCTTAGTCCATCTAGGTAAAGTTTTGTCAATTGTGTTGATCTTTTCAAAGAACCAGTTTTGGTTTCATTGTTTTTCTCTATTATTTTTCTGTTCTCTGTTTTGTTGATCTCTGCTCTAGTCTCTATTATTTCCTTCCTTCTGCTAGCTTTGGGTTTAGTTTGTTCTTTTATTAGTTCTTTAAGTTGTAAAGTTCAGTTGTTGATTTGAGATCTCTTTTGTTTTTTAATGTAAGCATTTATAACTATAAATTTCCCCTTAGTACTGCTTTTGCTGTGTCACATACATTTTGGTATGTTGTATTTCCATTTTCACTCATCTCTAAGATTTTCTAAGTTCCTTGTGATTTTTTCTTTGATTCACTGGTTATTTAAGAGTGTGCTATTTAGTTTCCAAAGATTTACAAATTTTCTAGTTTTACTTCTGTTATTGATTTCTAACTTCATCTTGTTGTGGTCAGAGAAGATACTTTTTTGACATCTGTCTTTTAAAATCTATTAAGGCTTAATTTGTGGCCTAATATATGGTCTATCCTGGCAAATGCCCCAAGTACACTTGAGAAGAATGTGTATGCTATTGTTTTGAGTAGAATGTTCTGTATATATCTGTTACATTTAGTTGGTTAACTGTGTTGTTTAAGTCCTCTATTTCCTTACTTACCTTCTGTCTGGTTGTTCTATTCATTATTGAGAATGGGATATAGAAATCTACAACTGTTATTGTAAAACTATGTATTTCTCCCTTCAGTTCTGTCAGTTTTGCTTCCTGTATTTTTATGGTCATTAGGTGCATACCTGTTTACAATTATTATATCTCCTTGCTTTGTTGAACCTTTTATTAATATATAATGCACTATTTTGTCTCTTGTAACTTTAAAAACAATTTAAAGTCTATTTTGTCTGATATTATTATAGCCACCTCTGTTCTCTTTTGGTTACTATTTCCATGGAACATCTTTTTCCATCTGTTCACTTTCAATCTCTTTGTGGCTTTGGATCTAACATGAGTCTCTTGTAGACAGCATATAGTTGGATCATATTTTTAAATCCATTCTGCCAACCTCTGTCTTTTTGTTAGAGAGTTTAATCTATTTACATTTAAGTAATTACTGATAAGTATGTACTTACTTCTGTCATTTTAGTATTTATTCTAAATATGACTTATAGCTTTTTTGTCCATCATTTCCTGCATTACTGGCTTCTTTTGTGTTTAGCTGACTTTTTATAGTGAGACTATTTTTTTTTAATACAAATGAATTTATTTACAAAATAGAAACAGACTCACAGATGTAGAAAACAAACTTATGGTTACCAAAGGGGAAAGAGGAAGGGGGGGATAAATTAGTAGTATGGGATTAACACATACACACTACTATATATAAAACAGATAAACAACAAGGATTTACTGTATAAAACAGGGAACCATATTTAATATCTTGAAATAACCTATAATGGAAAAGACTCTGAAAAAAATATAACTGAATCACTGGGCTGTACACCTGAAACCAACACAATATTGTAAATCAACTACACCTCAAAAAAAAATAGTTTGGGTTCCAATTCTTGTTTCATTCTTTGCTAAATGTATGTAATTATCATTTAAACTTTCTAAGCTGCAGTTTTAAAAAAAATCTGTGAAGTGAGGATGAAATACCACTAATTTCAAAAAATAGTTTTGATGAGGACTTCCCTGGTGGTCCAGTGGTTAAGACTCCACACTTCCAATGCAGGGGGTGTGGGTTTTATCCCTGGTTGGGGAACTAAGATCCCACATGCCACGCAGTATGGCCAAAGAATTTTTAAAAATACATAAAAAGTAGCTTTGATGATTTAATAAAATTATATAGGTAAGGTGATAGCTTCTGACACAATATAATTAATAACCTTAGTAAAGGTATAATCATTATTATTTGATCAATACTATTATAATAGAAGTATAATCCCAATGAAGAACAAATGGCTTAAAAAAAATCCCTAGATATTTACATTCTTTTATGGATCCACAGTATATAGTGAGATATTTAAGCATCTTCCTCGTTTACTTTTGTGTATATTCTGTAGGTATTTTCTTTGTGATTATCATGGTAATAACATTTAACATCCTAAAATTATAACAATATAATTTGAATTTATACTGGCTTAACTTCAATAACATGCAAAATCTCTACTCCTTTAACATCTCTGTCCCCATCCCTTTCAGTTGTTGTTGATATCACAAAATCACATCGTTATACATTGCCCCAAAATATAAACCAATAATTCTTTTAAGTGTATTAGTTTCTTAAATTATGTAAAAAGCAAAGTGTGTAGTTACAAACTAATATTTACAATCATACTAGCTTTTGAACTAATTATTGTTTTTTAAAAAATGTAATACTCTTGTAAGTCATATTTAGAAAAAAAAGTGGGGTTATAAATGACTGTTACAATAATATTAACTTTTATAATTGTCCATCTGTTTACCTTTATTAAGATATTTATTGCTTTATATGGCTTTGTCTAGTTTCCTTTCATTTCACCTTGCAATATTCCCTTGAGCATTTCTTTCAGGGCAAGTCTAGTAGTCACAACGTCCCTCAGCTTTGTTTATCTGGGGATGTCTTAGTTTCTCCTTTACTTTTAAATGACAGTTTTCTGGATATAGGATTTTTAATTGACAGGTTTTTTTTTTTTTCTTTTTTGGAGCTCTCTGGCCTTCAAAGTTTCTGAGAGAAATCTGTTGATAATCTTATTGAGGCTGTCTTGCATAGGAAGTGTCACTTCTCTCTTGCTGATTTCAAGAGTCTTTCTTTGTCTTTGTCTTTGAAAAGTTTTATTCTAAAGTGTCTCTGTGTGGGTCTCTTAGAGTTCACCTTCCTTGGAGTTTGTTGAGTTTCTTTGATGTTTATATTAACGTCTCTCATCAAATTTAGGAAGTTTTCAGCCATTATTTCTTCAAATATTCTCTCTGACCCTTGCTCTCTCTCTTCACTTTCTGGGCTTCTCACAGTGCATATGTTGTTCACTTGGTGGTGTCCCACAAGCTTCTTAGGCTCTGTTAATTTTTAAAAATCTTTTTTCTTTCTGTTCCTCAGACTTAATCATTTCCATTGTCCAGTCTTTAAGTTCATTGATTCTTTCTTTCACATGCTCAAATATGTTTTTGAATCCCTCTAGTGAATTTTTAATTTCAGTTACTGTACTTTTTAGGTCCAGAATTACTTTTTGGTTTCTTTTTTATGTTTTCTATCTCTTTATTGATATTTCTATTTTGTTGATACACCATTTCTTGACTTCCTCCACATATTCCTTTAGGTCTCTGATTTTTCTTTAAGACAGTTGTTTTAAAGTCTTTTGTTAGTAGATCAGGTCTTTTTCAGGGACTGTTTCTGTTGATTTATTAAATTTCCCTTTGAATGGGCTATACTTTCCCATTTTTTGTATGCCTTGTGATTTTTTTTGTGTGTGTTGAAAACTAAACATTTAAATCTAATAATGTGGTTATTCTGGAGATCAGATTCTCCTTCCCTAGAGTTTGCCTTTTTTGCTGTAGTTTTTGTTTATTGTTTTCGATTTTTAAATTGTTGTACACTGTCTTTGTGCCAAGGATAATCCTGAGGTGTAAATTTAGGGTCTTCTCAGGTTTTTTCTGAGCCTGCACCTTTCCCTGAGTGTGCATGGTCATTTTCGAATTTTTCTATATATGCAGTTGCTTTTGAATATCCTAGTCTTTAATGTCTGGCTCCCAAAAGGGGAAAAAGAAAAAAATGAAGAGAAGAAATAAAAGAGCACTAACCCTTTAAATCTGCTGGAAGTCACTTTAGCCAGTGGGGAGGGACTAGTCACAAAGAAGGGAAGTACAAAAATGGCTGCCCATTTCTTTCTCTACATCTCAATGATTATAAGCAGCTATCAGAGACCAGAGCACAGATCCCTGTTATTTCAAGGAGAGGGTTCTTATTGCCCACCCTGACTTGTGCAATCTGTGTGCAGAGAAAAACATGCACAGTTGCCTGCCACAGGGCTAAGGGTGCAGGATGGATAGTTGCGACTGTTTGAAAAGCTGAAATTGACCAAAATTAACCACAATTTACCATCCAAACCTTCCCCTGGAAGTTGCAATCCTCAATAGACTCCAAAGTTCCAAAATGGTTATATCAGACAGATTCTGTCAGTGCAATTATTGTCTAGGTCAGGAGATCGGTTCCTGGTACTTCCTACTCCACGATCTTCTTAGAATCCTTTTCCAAGCCTCAAGATTTTGCACTTGGAAAAAATCATATGTTGTATCAATAAGAGGGTAAAACAAGCAAGATAGAAAATTATGTGTGCAGTACAAACACATCTATGTTAAACAACTGCCATAGAAGCTCAATACAGAAAAAAAATGGAAAGAAAATAAACCAAATGTAAATGCAGTAGTCATCTTTGGTTGGTGGTCTTAAGAGAAATTTCTTTTTATTCTACTTTTCTGTATTTCCATATTTTCTATGTTGAAAATGAAAATAGAATGAATTTACATGGTAAATAAAGTACATAAATTCTATGCTATAAAACTGTTCCTGGGGTATGTGGCTCATTTAAAGCATGTGCAGTAGGCTTCCTGTGGTGAGAAAGCCACACTGTCATTAACTCTGGGCTGGCACAGAGTAGGTGCTCAATAAATATTTGTTGACTGAATGATTGTTTGTGTGTGTGTGTGTGTGTGTGTGTGTGTGTGTTTATGTATGACTTGGCTCACAAATAACAAAACGCCTAGTATAGGTGAAGAGTTTTTAATGGAGTGTTACTGAAAATGAAAAGCCCGGATTCTCCACTCTTGGCCCAGCGTCAGTTGTTACTGGCCTCAGTGCATCCTTACAGAAGGAAAATATACACTGGGGAGAGATGATTGCCTCTTTTAGTAAGCAGCAAGAACCCTGTGTGCTGTCACTTTGTCCTCCTGATACCCAGGAATAGCCCTGGCTAGAGAAGTTCCTGTCATTATGGACCTTCCAGGATGGGAACTGGGAAAAAAATTGCCAGACAAATTTACTTTCTAAAAATCTCACCAGACAAGTTAAATGATTGAAAAAGGTCATCTGGCAATGTCTTGGCTGGGCCAAGAAAATAACTCAACATCTTATATTCCTTTTAATAGAAATTAGCAATTTTGGTGTGTTCTTTTACTTTGTTTTTTGGAGGATGGGAGTGGGAAGTGTTTTTAGGAGGAAGGAAAGAGTCATGGCCATCTGTCCACTTAATTTGGAAAGTCTGAAAAATTGGGGTGGTAAAATGTTAAAAGAGAAGTAGCTGAATTATCTATCTTGAGACATCTAACTGGTACCTATAATGGAAATGGGAAACAGAAATCAAGAGTAATTGCTGGGCTTGCAGAGGGTGCAATTTTCCAATATTAGTAAGGTATTGGATTTTCTGAGTTACTGTACTTATTTGGTGCTGTGACTTTAAAAGGCTATGGTAAGTTTCAGAGCAAAGACTGTTTCATACAGTTTTAATCATTTCTCATCTACCCTAATATCTTTTCTGATGACCAGGCCAGTATCCTTTTAAAAGAGTTAGAGAAGGGAAAATATTGAAAACACATTCTCAAGAAGGCCTCATCTCAGTCTTGCCAACATCTGAGTCCCTTCATGATGTAAAATGTGGTTCAAAAAATATCAGCAAACAATTGTGTCTCATGTCTATAACGTATGTTCCTTGAGAGCAAGGAACTTGCCCGTCTTATTCCCTGCGTCCCAACACCTAGAACGGTGCCAGCACACAGGGGATTCCCAATGCTTATTTGTTGACTGAATATCATTTGTTCTCTGCCATATTCATGGTTCTGAGAATCTAAGAGCTGAAGCCCAAGTCTCCACCATAATAAGGAAAACAGATGATGACTGTCATTGTTTCCTAAAACCAGCAATCTGGCCTCCAGGTGACATGCTTTATTGTGATGGGATGTGACAAAGATGGAATCTGAGTGGGCCAGGTCAGTAGCAAGAGAGTATGGAGGCCATTGGCTTTGTCTGAGGAGATCCCCAAAGTGGCTATTGGGATGGGTATCAGGGTGTTAATGAGTAGTCTCTTATAGCTATGGCAGGGAAGTATCAGAGATTCTCATTCCACTGGCAACAAGTTAGAAACCAGAGCAGCCAGTTAGATATGGAAGACAAGAACTGGAAATCAGAAATTTCGTGGTTCAGATGAATTTCAATGACTGTTTTTAATGGAATAGTCCTGTGCATTCTGGATGACAGTGTGGGGAAAATTTACTGGCACCATGTGGCTTCTGTGCCCATGCTAGCCAGAATGAGCATCTGTGTTACTCTTCAGGATGGAATAGTCCTCCTGTCCTTTCCATTTGCAGACTTTCCAGGCATATAGAACTTAATGCGTGGGAAAAAGAAATACTTCTCTACCTTGGGGAGAATAGACTTCCAGTAGGAAATTCTATTCCTCATCCACACCTGAGATTCAGACCTTTCAGAATTATCTGAACACTAGCCTTTGGAAGGAGTTCGCTCTACTCTTGCCTTTGGTAACAAGGACCTTTAGAGATCTTGTTTACAGGAAAGATAAGGAAGTGTTCCCCTGCCCTACAGCCTTAATCCTTGTCCAAGTCCTTGTGCTGACTTCTTCCGGTAACTCTTGTTGGACAAAATATGGTGCCTGGGACAAAGAACTCCTGGAAACCAAAGCATCCTTAAAGTTTGCCAAAACTAATGTGTGGGATTCAGGGACCCTGGAGTGGTTCAAAACAGATGCCTGGTACCTTGGGTACCTTCAGACCACATGGAAGCAGAGCCATAAGCAGAGTGCTATCTTCGGCACCCAGAGCCAGTGAGCTAGTGCTCCTACATGCATGGCCCTAAGTGGGGCTCTGGGCATCCTCCCATATGAAGATTTACCTGTCCCACTCTTATGCTTAGACTCAAGAACTCCCTCCTACCACTATGGTTGCTCAAGATTTGTTCTCGTGGGTATACTGCGAAGCCAGCAAGGCCCTTAACTCTCACTTCAAGGACACTTTTTTTTTTTTTTTAATTTTTATTTATTTATTTATTTTTTATTTATGGCTGTGTTGGGTCTTCGTTTCTGTGCGAGGGCTTTCTCTAGTTGTGGCAAGTGGGGGCCTCTCTTCATCGCGGTGCGCGGGCCTCTCACTGTCGCGGCCTCTCTTGTTGCGGAGCACAGGCTCCAGATGTGCAGGCTCAGTAATTGTGGCTCACGGGCCTAGCTGCTCTGCGGCATGTGGGATCTTCCCAGACCAGGGCTCGAACCCGTGTCCCCTGCATTGGCAGGCAGATTCTCAACCACTGCGCCACCAGGGAAGCCCAAGGGCACTTTTTATTTCAGTTGATCTGTTGGCCCAGTTGTCAGTTTGGGAACCATGGCTGGGCTGACTGTACCAGCATCGTCTGGGAAGATTTTAACAATTACATATTCCTGGATTCTTCCTCAGAGGTTATAATTCTGTATGTATAAGGCGGAAGCCCTGGAATGTGTGTTTTTAGAAAAGACTGATGTGAAACCAGTTTGGAACCAAGTGGTCTATTGCCCCTCCTTTGGCTCATGGGTATTTGCCTGGGGAAAGTTAGAGTCAGGTGCTTTCAGCCCTGTTACCATGTTAGTGTGAGGCACTGGGAACCTCAAAATGCTACTATCAAAATTTGATAAGAACTTTAAGTGGGCCAAAGTCATCCTTAGGCAATCTCAATTCATCCTACCCCCCAACTCTGCCCCGACACTATCCTCTTCCTATTCAGCTTTTCAAGAGAAGCTCCAAGGAAATGCCCTCTCAATCCCATCTAACTGTTCTCAAGAAGAGAGATCAGTTTTGTTGAGAAAGACAGTTTTTGATTCCTTTATTCCTCCCATCAAAATCTCCCCTTCCTGCCCTATCCTTCTTCTCAGGATCTTGGCCCTGTTTTACTTCCTTCTTGTGACTTTGGTTCATGCCAGTATTCCCTTTGACAGGCAAAGTGTTGGGGAATGTGAGTCTAAAATTTTAAAACCATGGCTTTCACAATAAGAAATGGATTTTATACTGTGATTCATTACAAACATACATACCTAAAAAAAAAGTCACACGCAGCATTGTGAACTCTTACTACATATGATACACTCCATTCTCTAATCTATACTATTCTGTTTAATTTTAAAAAGTAGACTGCTTAGATCCACAAAATTATTTTTATGTTCCACTAAGGGGGCTCAACCCATTTTTGAAAAACACTGCTATAAGGATTCTCAGACTGACCTATATCTTAAATATGGGTGTGGAGAGAATGAACAACAGAGAATTCAAGCTGTTAAGAGATGGTCAGCCTAGTTATTTGCTCTTAAAGACATGGGTCAATTGTGTGGATTCAATATGTAGTAGTTATAGCTTATAGGTAATACCTGATGCAACATATCTGGAAACTGCTGGCATGCTAGCCTTGGCTAGGATCTATGGCTGAATATTCTGAGTGGGATCTGTTATTGAAAAGACTGTAAAGGAAAAAGCATATGCCTGCCTGTGGGGCACGAGCCATCAAAGCACTTAATTTTCAACAACAAGAGACTGAGGAATCTTTGTTAAGAATCTATATTGATTTCAAAAGGCATTCCAGTGGACTATATTCTTATATGGCAGATTCCTTTTAAAAACAGTTTGAATGTAACTATCAATAAAGGCTAATGTTTAAGATCACAGACTCAGGAGTCAGATAAACCCTGATTTGGTTCCCAGCTCTGCAACTTAGTAGCTGTGTGCCCTTGGGTAAGTTACTTCACCTCTCTGAGTTGCAGTAAAATGGGGAGAAAAGTAGAATTTACCTACCAATAGGGATATTATGAGGATCAGATGAAGAAGCATAAAGTGTTAGGGAGGGTGCATTACACAGCAACAGTCATAGCCTGACAGTAATTACTTGCATCATGTCAAATGCCAGATGTAGGTTCAGACAGTGGATTTGTTTTTACCTCAGTTAGAATGTGTGGACCTCAGCTTGAGAATGTGTAGACAGGGATTTTATCTAAGCTGTCAGTACTGTGCCACAGTATTCTCGGGCTACTGGTTAGACAGAACAAAGAATGGCCAGCAAGACAGGTCAGGTTTCTCCATGCTCAGTCTGTCAGTCCTGGGCTCAAAGATACGGTGCAGTCTTGCTAAGTTCCTGGTGAAGCCTCTCCAGCCAGGTCCTCATCTAAGACCTATTTATATTACAGTCACCTATTTATGTCATAGGAGTTAAACTCTGCTCTCCCTTTGGTGGAGCTGAATCAAGCTGTATTGAGGTGAGATCTAAGTTATACAAAGCCTTGAGGGCAGACTGGCTGCTTCAGTATCTCCACATTAATTAATGAATGAGGATGTTTCCTCCATGGGAACTTGACAAGAATTCTACTCAACAAACATTTTGGGGGCACCAATAATAATTATTATAGTAATCATATTAGCTAACACCTCTACAGCATTTAGTATGTGTTCTAGAAATCTTTACATGTATTATCTCATTTATTTATCATAGCAACCCACAGGGTAGATACTATTATTATCTCCATTTTGAAGATGAGGAAACTAAGGCACAGAGAAATAAAGTAATTTTCCCAAGGTCACACAGCAAGTAAACTAAAGCACAGAGCCAGATTCTGTGAGAGCATAAAGCAGTGGCATGTGGACTCATGCTTTTCACTTTTTCTTGTGAAGGTTATGGTGGGTGGATGGTGAGGAGTAGCATCTCCGAAATACTCATCAGAGTCAAAAAAAATAGGAAGTGGTGATTCTTTGGCCTTTGCAATTGCAAGATAATCGTACAACAGACTCTGAGCACACCACACTATCAAGCAAGTGTCCCGAAGAAATAGCACCCCTTGACTTAGATATGTCCGGAGGAGGAGAAGTGTTAGACAGGAGGTGATGTTGTTCAAGGTTAGTGGGCTATGAGGACCCTTGGGGATTCTTGTAGGTGTTTGCTGAGTAATTGTAGAGTGGGCTGACTCAGAGAAACATCATGAACACGGGAGTGCCTCTTACGGCCTCTTCATTCCTTGCACTTTTCTCTTTATTGTTGGTCAACCTGTTATTTAGTACCTAGTAAGGTTCAAGCTTCTCTAGAGAAAATCCAAATACCTTGCTTTAACTCTAGGAGTTTCCCTTTTCCAAGCTCTGCGTCAAGAAGCCTCAGCATGCGAGATGAAATACAGTGAGTTGATTTGTAAAATTGACTTCATCGCTTAATTCCCCAAATTTATAGCACATCAGCCTTAAAGCACAGAAAGTTAAAAAAATTTTTTTCTTCTGAAGCCTGGATTTGAAGATTTAGCCTTTGGAAGAGAAATACACAGGGAAGTGCCCATGGCCAGGGGGCCCTCTCCACCTCCTCCTGGCCACAGGGTAGGGTTTCCAGCTGACTGACAACCTTTGAGGCCTCGCACTGAACACTGCTGCTCACTAACTCTTGTTGGAGAGAAGCCAGCTAGGGGAAGAGGGGGTGTGTGTGGAGAGAAGCCTTCTACCCACCCAGTCCTGCTGTCCACACCTCCCTCCCTCGACCATGCCTGTAACTGGGCTTCCTCAGTTCCCAGCTTGGCTTGGCAGTACTGCTCTGAGCACCAGTCTCCAAGAGGTCTGTCTGCTCCCCCCAGCTCCTGGGGCACCCGAGAGGGCAGTGCTGGGTAACTCTCAGGTACACAGACCAGCCCTGGGGTGAAGGCCGCTCCGTGGTTTCTGGGCGGCCAGACCTGAAATGAGTTGGCAGGCCTTAATCCAGTCCTGAGGGACAGGTACCCACATCAGGAAACCACCATCCAAACTGGCCCCTTATTTTGGCAGAATGAACTGAGAGGCTGAGAAGGGAAAAGGAGAATGTAGAATTCCACCCTACCTTAAGGGCAGGCATGTGGTTGGTGGGGAGTGGAGGTGGGCAGGCCTGAAGGACCAGGTGGGGACGGGGACAGGCAGGGGTCACTGTGTAGCCCACGAACTGTCTGCTGGTCAAGCTCTCTTTGTAGACGCTCATGCTGTACCTCTTTCTACCCTCATGAGGGGCACCCAAATGTGACAGAGAATGGATGAAGGACAATATTTTCTTTCTCCAGTGGTAATTGCCTTCCATGACACTGGTTAGGACCTCCTTCTCTCCCTCTCTTCACCTCTCCCTCTGGCTCTTGCCAGGAAGGAAAATCCTACATGCACACCTGGAACCATAGACCAGACGAAAACACTGAAGCCAGTCACCCAACTGTGCACACGTTCTCCAGCTTCCCAGGGTGTCCACACTAAACATCTCTCCCGGACGTACCTACGACTGGGTGTGGGAGAGCGGCCCTTCCTCATCCCCAGCCCCCTCCACACTCCGCAGGACCTTCTCGTCATCTTGCTCTGCCCTTGGTTCCCCCCCCCATCCCCCGTCACCACCCATCCTATTAATGCAGCAGGATTGTGAAAGGGTGGAGGGTTTCTGAAAATAAGTCTGAATCCAAAGTGACGAAGGGGGAAGAGAAGCTTTCTGAATATTGGATTAAGACTGGCTCCAAGAATATTGATATTCCCATAAGAAGGCCGTTAGCTTGCCCACTACTTTAGATCCCCATGAATATTTCATTGGTTGATTTAAGCTCTGAGATTTTTAAAACACACAGACACAGACACAGACAAAGCACCTTTTCAGCAGCAGGGCCATCATCCCCTCCTCCTGTGCCTGGGGCTCAGACACAGCGCTGGGGTGATGCCATGCGGCAGTTCTGAGACAGAGTTGTCCATCCACCTCGCAGGGATCTAAATTTGTATCTAACCAGGGACATCTCCTAGTGTGGCCAGGGAAGGGTATCCAGAAGACAAACAGTGGTTTAACACGCATTTGTGACTCATTGAGGAAGCCGATTTCCCTAGCTACCCATTGCTGAGGGGGACCAGTTGTCAGATTAGCTTATTGTCTGCAACTGAGTTAATAAAGGGGGCAAATCAGTTTTAATTATAACATTTGGCTTTAAAGGAAAAATTGAGGCTATGATTTGTATTGCTCTGACCCTGGACAAGAATGGATATTCTTTTTTTTTTTTTTTTAAAGGAATGCAAGCCTTGTTTATTTATTTATTTATTTATTTATTTATGGCTGTGTTGGGTCTTCATTTCTGTGTGAGGGCTTTCTCCAGTTGCGGCGAGCGGGGGCCACTCTTCATCACGGTGCGCGGGCCTCTCACTATCGCGGCCTCTCTTGTTGCGGAGCAAGGGCTCCAGACGCGCAGGCTCAGTAATTGTGGCTCACAGGCCCAGTTGCTCCGTGGCATGTGGGATCTTCCCAGACCAGGGCTCGAACCCGCATCCCCTGCATTGGCAGGCAGACTCTCAACCACTGCGCCACCAGGGAAGCCCAAGAATGGATATTCTTAAAAGGATAGATCACTACATATTTCCAATTAGTTTCAAAATAAAGAGTTTTTAATAGTTCCCTTGGTCACATTGCCTCACCACTCTGTTGCTCTGACGTTCTCTTTTCTTCACTATAACACATTCCCATGCCACAGGGGGAAAAGAGAACAGCCATTCAACACAATCCAGGAAAATCTTTCAGTCATACTGAAACCTATTAGTCCAAATCATTTTCTCCGCTAAGCTGATTAATGGCAGTCGTAACAAATGCTGCTGCTTTCCTTAGCAGAGTCTGGTATACTGGAAAGAACTGTTAGAGTTAGAAGACCTGGTGTATATAGAGTCATCTTGGCCACAGAGACTTTGGGCAAGTCACTTTTCTCATCAACTGTTTTCGATTCTACAGTCACTAATTAAACATCAATATTGTGCTCATGAATTTTTCGGTTGTAAGTGAAGAAAACTAAAATGCAATGGTCATGAACAAAAAAAAAGGAGTTTATCATCTCATGTAACTAAAAAGGCCAGGGTGGCTTCAGGCTAACTAGATCCAAGGGCTCACACAAATGTCATTGGAATTTGGTTTTTCTTGGCTCTGCTTTCTCTGTGTTGGCTTCATTTTTCAGTCAGGCTCTACACTTTGGGTGGCAAGATGACTACCAGCATCTCTGAGCTTATAGCCTGTCTTCTCAGCTTCATGTCCAGTGGGAAAAGGATTCCTATTTCCTGGATGCTCTAGTCTTGGTATGTCTTGGGCGTCAATCTCATTGAAGCAATTTGGGTTATGTGCTCATCTCTGAATCAATCATAGTAACGAATAGATGCAGCACTCTGGCCGGGCTTAGATCACATGCCCAGCTCTGGGGTCAAGCCTACTCAAACCATATGTAAAGAGAGAAGATGATGAATGGCTTCCCAACAAAAATCAGGGCACTGATACCATGAATTGGGGAGCAGGGGAGGGGTGCTGGGCAGGTAACACTGGTCTATACTGTTTTCAATGTTACCAAATGTCCTCCACATTCCTGAATCCCGAAGTCAATTCTCCATCCTTCTCTTACATGAAATCAGAACTATTTGACACACTGGATTACTCCTGCCTTCTTAAAATATTTTCTTACCTTGGATTCCAGGCTGCACCCACCTCCACCTGTCTGTGTTCTCCACTGACTGCTCCTTTGCTGGGTCTTTTCCTCTCCCTGACTATATCAGTCAGGACCCAATCAGAAATTGCACCAGTGATTTGAACAGAAAAAATATAATACAAAGAATTGTTTTATACTAGTGTATTGTTTGATACACTGGAAAAAGTGGCTAAGAGAGGAGTAAAAGAGGACTCTGAGGGATAGAGAAAGAGCAGATTCAGAAATCCACCCCCAACTGAGATTCAGAGCTCTTTCAGCCTGGTGTGCCCACTCCAGAGAACACAAAGCCTGGCAGTTGTAAAGAAATGGGCCAGATGCCATGGGCAGAAGCCGTAGGGTGTGAGCTGCAGCTGGTCCATGAGGACTGCTGAGGGGAGGGCTTCCAGACCTCCGAACCCAGTCTTCACTCAGTAAATGGCACAAAATCCAAACCTACCTCTCAGCAAATGGCAACTCCGCCTTGTAGTTGCTCAGGCTAAGACACTGGAGTCAACTTCTCTTTCTCTCACACTCCGTATTTAATTTCTCAGCAAATCCTGTTGGGCCTACATACAGAACGTATCCAGAACTAGACCACCTCCACTGCTACCTGGTCCACATCAAGGTTATCTCTCACCTGGATAATTATGGTACCTCCTAGTTGGATCCCTTGCTTTAGCCCTCTCTCCGCCACCACAATTTCAGTCCAACAGAGCAGCTAGAGTAACTGTGTCAAAAATTAAGATATATTACATCAGTCTTCTGTTCAAAACCCTTCAATGGTTTCCATCACACTAAGAATAAAAGCCCAAAGTCCTTGTAAGAGCTTACAAGGTCCTAAATGATGTGTCTTCCCATTACCTCTCGGATCTCATGTCTTTCCTTCTGTCTCACTCCACTCCAGCCATGCTGACCTCCTTGCTATTCCTCAGACTCTCCAGACATATATTTTTCAGACCTTTGCACTTGCTTGTCCTTGTGTCTAGAAGCCACATGCTTCACTCTCCTACCTCCTTCAGTTCTTTGCTTATATGTCACCTTCTCAGGGAAGTATTTTATTATAATTCTATTTGGATTATTTTTAAACAATTTTTAACAACCATAGCACTCTCTATGCCGACATCTAAATATATATATTGTCTATTTTCTATCTCTCCCCACTGTAATACATAAATACAGGCTCCATGAGAGCAGAGATTTTTGTCTCATTTGCTCATTGATATAATCACAATGCCTAGCATACAGTAGGTGTTCAAGAAATGCTTTTTTAAAATGAGAGAATGCATGTGTACTCTGGTAATATGTGTGAGAGTCTGTGCTGGGGCCTGGTATGTCACAGAGATATAATTAACATATAGTCCTTGCCCTCAAGGAACATACAATCTAGTAGGAATACTCTGACAGGTACAGACATATCTACAGTGCAAGGTAGAATATCAATATATACTACAAGAGAAGTTCTTATATCAAGTGCTATTGGGATTTAGAACTTAGAGAGATCATACTGAATTTAGGGAATCAGGAAAGACTTCATGAAGAAGGTGTCATTTGAGCAGTGTTGTAATTCTCCTAGATGGAGACTTTCAAATGGAGGGATGATCACAAGCAAAGGCCTGGGAGTGAGAAAGCACAGAGTATGTTTTGAAACCAGTGAACAATCCATTTGGAGTATTTCTATAGGTAGGGATGGCAGCAGTGGGAGATCAGAGTGGAAAGACACATTGGGACTAGATTATAGTTGGCCTTGCATGTCAGATAAGGAAAATGCCCTCAGAGTTTAGGAGGCCTTTGAGAGCCATTGAGGGTTTTTGAAGAAAGAGGCTCTGGACAGCTTGATCATGTTTATGGGTAGACAGAAAGGGACTTATATGCCATATAGAGGGGGAGGGTAGATTGAAGAAAGAAGAAATACTTGAAGTGGAACCAAGTCCAGAGAAGGTGAAAGGGGGTGAGATCAAAGACCAGGAGGAAATGGCTGAAAGGGCTTACCCAGATCCTAGGGGGGGAGCGATCTGACAAATACCACCCTCCCCTGCTTCCCCCAAGGTAATCTGGTGTCAACTATTTAAAAACATGCCTCGGAAAATATGGATGTAGGTTATCACTAAGAATCAGCAAAATGAGCAGTTCTGAAAACACTCAGTGTTAACAGAGGCTGGGTTTCTGGTCAAGGCCATCTTGACCAAAGTTCCCCCTGTAGCGATTATCTAAACTGCATCCCTTTGAAGACATGCTCCAATGCCAGCAGTATTCAGAAAGCCTGCAACTGCCAAATCTCCATATCTGCCCCTGGGGCTACCGCATTAATGTGGAGTCTTCACTCCTGGAGTTGCTGATGACCAGCTACCGTTCTCTGCTGCTGTTTATATCCACCTTGGCTACCGTGACCAGGTAGTCAGAATCTAACTGGGAAGCAAGTTGGTGAAATTCCAAAGAAAAAGTTCTAAACCATGACTGCAATTTAGTTATGAGAAACTGAATACCCTGGAAACTTTTATTGTTATTTTAAATTTTCAGTATTTTTCCAGTTCCTGTGACCTCAGTTTTTGGCAAAAACACACTAGACATAAAGGAATAGGCAAGCCAAGTGGGTGGCCAGGGCTGGAGTGAGTATTCCCAGAAGAAACATGACCAGTTCCACACACTGACAGTCAGGCTGGTTAGGCTGGGGTGGTTCCTGGGAGTGACTCTAATAAGCACTTATTGTGTGTGAGTAAGTGCCAAGGCCTGTGCTGGGACCTGGTGTAGTTCCTGCTCCCAGAGGGGTTCTGAGTCAAGTAGGGGTCAGTTATGTGTGTACATAATACCAGAGAAACAATAAAGGGGACAGGAGGGGGTTAAAAAAAAGGTAGTGGGGTCAAGAATGGTAATATCCAGACTCCAGATTCCAAACAAAAATTCTGTTATTGAGGCCTCTTCTTACAGTCAATTCAAACAATGAGGTTGATGTGGGAATCCTATCTGGAATTTTAGGCAGATGAACAGGAAAAATGGAGAGGGCTGCTTTTAAATCCTGTTTTAAGCGTGAGCAGCAAAAGTATATTTGGAGATATTAAACCCTCATGTTACTATTCTATTCTTTCCTTTCTGTGTGGTACTGTTCTTTCTCCAGATGTCCTATGTGGATAGAAAATAGGCCCAGGTCATCCTCATTTCCCAGAGTAACTAAACTTTTATAGGCATCTTATTTGTTATTTAAAATAAGAGAATGAATGGAAGAGTGGGTTGGGTCATAGGTTACTACTTCTTAGGGATGCTTTAGCTTTATCTTCTAATATATGAATCAAAATGTGGAGTATAATGAGGGTTGGAGATTTTATATCTATACATCTATATATGTATATATGTGGATAAGCTATAGAGATACATGTGTGGATATAGATACATAGATATAAATATACACACAGAAATATATATTTGTTTATATAATATATAAAATTAGAAATAAATATAGAGGAAAAAAGTAGTTAAGACATGGGAAATAGGGTTAAAATATTTGGAAACAGGGTTATGGTATAGAGGGTTTAAAGGAATGACTTTGAAATTAGATTTGAGTTATCAGTCTTGGCTCTGCACTAAGTAGCTGTGTGGCCTTGGGCCAGTACCTAATTCTCTGATGTTCAGTTTTCTCACCTGAATAATTGGGATGATAATACTATATACTTGATACATGATTGAGATGTAAAGTACTTAGCATGGTGCAAGGCCCATAGTAAGCACTTGGTAAATATTACCAATTATTTCTACTCTTTTGAGGATGAAACATGGTTGTTCAAACAGGGTGTGACAGAAGCCCAGTGCAGCTTGTGTCTAGTTGGTAAACAGAGATACAAAGGTTCAGCTCTTCCATCCTCATCCTCCCTCCCTGTCCTTCCCTCACCTTCTACCACACCTGCTCTCCCTATCAAGATCCTGTGTACAGGGGGACCTCCAAGATGGTGGAGGGGTAAGGCGTGGAGATCACCTTCCTCCCCACAAATACATAAAAAATACATCTACATGTGGAAAAACTTCTACAGAACACCTACAGAACGCTGGCAGAAGACCTCAGACTTCCCAAAAGGCAAGAAACCCCCCACGTACGAGGGTAGGGCAGAAGAAAAAAGAAAACATGAGACAAAAGAATAGGGATGAGACCTGCACCTCTGGGAGGGAGCTGTGAAGGAGGAAAAGTTTCCACACACTAGGAAGCCTCTTCACTGGCATGAAATGCTGAGGCTGCTGCTGCAGCCACCAAGAAGCCTGTGTGCAAGCACAGGTCACTATCCACACCTCCCCTCCCTGGAGACTATGTAGCCCGCCACTGCCAGGGTCCCATGATCCAGGGACAACTTCCACGGGAGAACACACGGCATGTCTCAGGCTGTTGCAACGTCATGGTGGCCTCTGCCGCCACAGGCTCACCCCGCATTCTGTACCCCTCCCTCAACCTAGCCTGAGTGAGCCAGCACCCCCTAATCAGCTGCTACTTTAACCCCCTCCTGTCTGGGCAAAGAACAGATGCCGGAAGGCGACCTACTCGCAGAGGCAGGGCCAAATCCAAAGCTGAACCCCAGGAGCTGTGCGAACAAAGAAGAGAAATGGAACTTTCTCTGGGAAGCCTCAGGAGCAGCGGATTAAATCTCCACAATCATCTCGATGTACGCTGCATCTGTGGAATACCTGAATAGAAAACGAATCATACCAAAATTGAGGTGGTGGACTTTGGGAGCAACTGTAGACTTGGTGTTTGCTTTCTACATCTAAATTGTTTCTGGTTTTATGTTTATCTTTGTTTAGTGTTTAGAGCTTTTTTTAATGGTAGATTTGTTTATTGATTTGGTTGCTCTCTTCCTTTTTTTATATATATATATTATTTTTTCCTTTTTCTCTTTTTGTGAGTGTGTATGTGTATGCTTCTTTGTGTGATTTTGTCTGTATAAGTTGCTTTTATCATTTGTCCTAGGGTTCTGTCTGTTTTATTTTTTAATTTTTTTTTTTTAGTATAGTTTTTAGCACGTGTTATCATTGGTGGATTTTCTTATTGGTTTGGTTACTCTCTTATTCTTTTTTTATTTTACTTTAAAATTTTTTTATTATAATAATATTTTTTTACTTTAATAACTTTATTTTATTTTATTATTTTCTTTCTTTCTTTTTTTTTCTCCCTTTTCTTCTGAGCCATGTGGCTGACAGGGTCTTGGTTCTCCGGCCGGGTGTCAGGCCTGAACCTCTGAGGTAGGAGAGCCGAATTCAGGACAGTGGTCCACCAGAGACCTCCTGGCCCCACATAATATCAGTCAGCGAGAGCTCTCCCAGAGATCGTTCACTAAACGCTAAGACCCAGCTCCACTCAACGACCAGCAAGATCCAGTGCTGGACACCCCAAGCCAAATAAATAGCAAGACAGGAACACAACCTCACTCATTAGCAGAGAGGCTGCCTAAAATCATAATAAGTTCACAGACATCCCAAAACACACCACCAGACATGGTCCTGCCCACCAGAAAGACAAGATCCAGCCTCATCCACAGAACACAGGCACCAGTTCCCTCTACCAGGAATCCTACACAACCCACTGAACCAACCTTAGCCATTGGGGGCAGACACCAAAAACAACAGGAATTACGAACCTGCAGGCTGTGAAAAGGAGACCCCAAACACAGTAAGTTAAGCAAAATGAGAAGACAGAGACATATGCAGATGAAGGAGCAAGGTAAAAACCCACCAAACCAAACAAATGAAGAGGAAATAGGCAGTCTGCCTGAAAAAGAATTCAGAGTAATGATAGTAAAGATCATCCAAAATCTGGGAAATAGAATGGAGAAAATACAAGAAACGTATAACAAGGACCCAGAAGAACTAAAGAGCAAACAAACAATGACGAAAAACACAATAAATGAAATTTAAAATTCTCTAGAAGGAATCAATAGCAGAATAACTGAGGCAGAAGAACAGATAAGTGACCTGGAAGATAAAATAATGGAAATAAATACCACAGAGCAGAATAAAAAAAAAAAATGAAAAGAATTGAGGACAGTCTCAGAGACTTCTGGGACAACATTAAATGCACCACCATTAGAATTATAGGGATCCAAAAAGAAGAAGAGAAAAAGAAAGGGACTGAGAAAATATTTGAAGAGATTATAGTTGCAAACTTCCTTAATATGGGAAAGGAAATAGTCAATCAAGTCCAGGAAGCACAGAGAGTCCCATACAGGATAAATTCAAGGAGAAACACGCCAAGACAAATATTAATCAAATGATCAAAAATTAAATACAAAGAAAAAATATTAAAAGCAGCAAGGGAAAAAAACCAAATAACATACAAGGGAATCCCCATAAGGTTAACAGCTTATCTTTCAGCAGAAACTCTGCAACCCAGAAGGGAGTGGCAGGACATATTTAAAGTGATGAAGGGGAAAAACCTACAACCAAGATTACTCTACCCAGCAAGGATCTCATTCTGATTTGGTGGAGAAATTAAAACCTTTACAGACAAGCAAAAGCTAAGAGAATTCAGCACCACCAAACGAGCTTTACAACAAATGCTAAAGGAACTTCTCTAGGCAGGAAACACAAGAGAAGGAAAAGACCTACAATAACAAACCCAAAACAATTAAGAAAATGGTAATAGGAACATACATATCAATAATGACCTTAAATGTAAATGGATTAAATGCTCCAACCAAAAGAATAGACTGGCTGAATGGATACAAAAACAAGACCCATATATATGCAGTCTACAAGAGACCCACTTCAGACCTAGGGACACATACAGACTGAAAGTGAGGGTATGGAAAAAGATATTCCATGCAAATGGAAGTAAGAGAAAGCTGGAGTAGCAGTTCTCATATCAGACAAAATAGACTTTAAAATAAACACTATTACAAGAGACAAAGAAGGACACTACATAATAATCAAGGGATCAATCCAAGAAGAAGATATAACAATTGTAAATATTTATGCACCCAACATAGGAGCACCTCAATACATAAGGCAAATACTAACAGCCATAAAAGGGGAAATCGACAGTAACACAATCATAGTAGGTGACTTTAACACCCCACTTTCACCAATAGACAGATCATCCAAAATGAAAATAAACAAAGAAACACTAGCTTTAAATGATACATTAAACAAGATGGACTTAATTGATATTTATAGGATATTCCATCCAAAAACAACAGAATACACATTCTTCTCAAGTGCTTATGGAACATTCTTCAGGATAGATCATATCTTGGGTCACAAATCAAGCCTTGGTAAATTTAAGAAAATTGAAATCATATCAAGTATCTTTTCCGACCACAACGCTATGAGACTAGATATCAATTACAGGAAAAAATGTGTAAAAAATACAAACGCTTGGAGGCTAAACAATACACTACTTAATAACCAAGAGATCACTGAAGAAATCAAAAAATACCTAGAAACAAATGACAATGAAAACACGATGACCCAAAACCTATGGGATGCAGCAAAAGCAGTTCTAAGAGGTAAGTTTATAGCAATCCAATCCTACCTTTAGAAACAAGAAACATCTCAAATAAACAACCTAACCTTACACCTAAAGCAATTAGAGAAAGAAGAACAAAAAGACACCAAAGTTAGCAGAAAGAAAGAAATCATAAAGATCAGATCAGAAATAAATGAAGGAAACGATAGCAAAGACCAATAAGACTAAACTCTGTTTCTTTGAGAAGATAAACAAAATTGATAAACCATTAGCCAGACTCATCAAGAAAAAAAGGGAGAAGACTCAAATCAATCGAATTGGAAATGAAAAAGCAGAAGTAACAACTGACACTGCAGAAATACAAAGGATCATGAGAGATTACTACAAGCAACTATATGCCAATAAAATGGACAACCTGGAAGAAATGGACAAATTCTTAGAAAGGTATAACCTTCTGAGACTGAAAGAGGAAGAAATAGAAAATATGTACAGACCAATCACAAGCACTGATATTGAAACTGTGATTAAAAATCTTCCAACAAACAAAAGCCTAGGACCAGATGGCGTCACAGGCGAATTCTATCAAACATTTAGAAAAAGAGCTAACACCTATCCTTCTCAAAAGTCTTCCAAAATATAGCAGAGGGAGGAACACTCCCAAATTCATTCTACGAGGCCACCATCACCCTGATACCAAAACCAGACAAAGATGTCACAAAGAAAGAAAACTACAGTCCAATATCACTGATGAATATAGATGCAAAAGTCCTCAACAAAATACTAGCAAACAGAATCCAACAACACATTAAAAGGATCATACACCGTGATCAAGTGGGATTTATCCCAGGGATGCAAGGATTCTTCAATATACGCAAATCAATCAATGTGATACACCATATCAACAAGTTGAAGGAGAAAAACCATATGATCATCTCAATAGATGCAGAGAAAGCTTTTGACAAATTGAACACCCATATATGATAAAAACCCCCCATAAAGTAGGCATAGAGGGAATTTACCTCAACATAATAAAGGCCATATATGACAAACCCACAGCCAACATCGTCCTCAATGGTGAAAAACTGAAACCATTTCCACTAAGATCAGGAACATGACACGGTTGCCCACTCTCACCACTATTATTCAACATAGTTTTGGAAGTTTTAGCCACAGCAATCAGAGAAGACAAAGAAATAAAAGGAATCCAAATCGGAAAAGAAGAAGTAAAGCTGTCACTGTTTGCAGATGACATGATACTATACATAGAGAATCCTAAATATGCTACCAGAAAACTACTTGAGCTAATCAATGAATTTGGTAAAGTAGCAGGATACAAAATTAATGCACAGAAATCTCTAGCATTCCTATACAGTGATGATGAAAAATCTGAAAGTGAAATTAAGAAAACGCTCCCGTTTACCACTGCAACAAAAAGAATAAAATATATAGGAATAAACCTACCTAAGGAGAGAAAAGACCTGTATGCAGAAAACTATAAGACACTGATGAAAGAAATTAAGGATGATACAAACAGATGCAGAGATATACCATGTTCTTGGATTGGAAGAATCAACATTGTGAAAATGACTATACTATCAAAAGCAATCTACAGATTCAATGCAATCCCTATCAAATTACCACCGGCATTTTTCACAGAAGTAGAACCAAAAGTTTCACAATTTGTATGGAAACACAAAAGACCCCTAAGAGCCTAGCAATCTTGAGGATGAAAAACGGAGCTGGAGGATTCAGGTTCCCTGACTTCAGACTATACTACAAAGCTACAGTAATCAAGACAGTATGGTACTGGCACAAAAAGAGAAATATAGAACAGGATAATGGAACAGGATAGGAAGTCCAGAAAGTCCAGAGATAAACCGATGCACATATGGTAACCTTATGTTTGATAAAGGAGGCAAGAACATACAGTGGAGAAAAGACAGCCTCTTCAGTAAGTGGTGCTGGGAAAACTGGACAGCTACATATAAACGAATGAAATTAGAACACTCCCTAACACCATACACAAAAAGAAACTCAAAATGGATTAAAGACCTAAATGTTAGGCCAGACAGTATCAAACTCTTAGAGGAAAACATAGGCAGAATACTCTATGACATAAATCACAGCACGATCCTTTTTGAACCACCTCCTAGAGAAATGAAAATAAAAACAAAAATAAACAAATGGGACCTAATGAAACTTAAAAGCTTTTGCATAGCAAAGGAACCCATAAACGAGACAAAAAGACAACCCTCAGAATGGGAGAAAATATTTGCAAACGAAGCAACTGACAAAAATTAATCTCCAAATATACAAGCAGCTCATGCAGCTCAATTATCAAAAACTAACAATCCAATCCAAAAATGGGCAGAGGACCTAAATAGACATTTCTGCAAAGAATATATACAGATTGCCAACAAACACATGAAAGGAAGCTCAACGTTACTAAGCATTAGAGAAATTCAGATGAAAACTACCAAGAGGTATCACCTCACACCAGTCAGAATGGCCATCATCAAAAACTCTACAAACAATAAATGGTGGAGAGAGTGTGGAGGAAAGGGAACCCTCTTGCACTGTTGGTGGGAATGTAAATTGATACAGCCACTATGGAGAACAGTATGGAGGTTCCTTAAAAAACTAAAAAATAGAACTACCATAGGACCCAGCAATCCCATTACTGGGCCTACACCCTGAGGAAACCATAATTCAAAAAGAGTCATGTACCACAATGTTCATTGCAGCTCTATTTACAATGGCCAGGACATGGAAGCAACCTAAGTGTTCACTGACAGATGAATGGATAAAGAAGGTGTGGCACATATATAGAATGGAATATTACTCAGCCATAAAAAAGAAATGAAACTGAGTTATTTGTAGTGAGGTGGATGGACCTAGAGTCTGTCATACAGAGTGAAGTAAGTCAGAAAGAGAAAAACAAATACCGTATGCTAACACATATATGGGATCTAAAAAACGGTACTGACAAACCTAGTGGCAGGGCAGGAATAAAGACGCAGATGTAGAGAATGGACTTGAGGACCCAGGGAGGGGGAAGGGTAAGCTGAGACGAAGTGAGCGAATGGCATTGACATATATACACTACCAAATGTAGAATAGATAGCTACTGGGAAACAGCTGCATAGCACAGGGAGATCAGCTTGGTGCTTTGTGACCACCTAGAGGGGTGGTATAGGGAGTGTTGGAGGGAGACGCAAGAGGGAGGGGATATGGGGATATACGTATGCATATAGCTGATTCACTTTGTTATACAGCAGAAAGTAACACAATATTGTAAAGCAATTATACTCCAGTAAAGATGTTAAAAAAAGAAAAAATATCCTGTGTACATTGTGATAGGATGTGGGGAAACACTGAGGTGTTAGTCAGGACACTGGGTTTTAGTTTTCACACTGTCACTAACAAACTGTAAAACTCTGGGCAAACATTTTATTTATTTATTTTTTTTAAGATTTTTTTTGATGTAGACCTTTTTTTTTTTTAAGTCTTTATTGAATTTGTTACAATGTTGCCTCTGTTTCTTATGTTTTTGGGGTTTTCTTTGCTGTGAGTCATGTGGGATCTTAGCTCGCTGACCAGGGATCGAAGCTGCACCCCTTGCATTGGGAGGTGAAGTCTTAACCACTGGACCGCCAGGGAAGTCCCCTGGGCAAGTATTTTAACTTCTCTGGATCTCAGCACCCTCATTTTTACATTGAGGTTGGGCTACAGTTGTCTAAGGCAGTGTTTCTCAAACTATGAATCACCACTCACATTTTACATAAAGACCTAGTACGTATCCATGCGTGCACACACACAAACACAAACTTCCCCACTCATGGATGTAACTGAAACATAACTTTTACAAAACAAAAATTCTGTTCTGTTATATATCATTACAAAAACTGCATGTCATGGCCAACTGCATGTCATGGAATGACGTGCTTGGTGACACATCATTGTTGGCAGGTAAATGCCTGTAACCCATGGTGGTTGTACATCTTTTGGGAGCCCATGGTAGCTACTGCAGATTTGGGGTAATCTCTCTGAATTCATAATCCTTTGTGTCTACTCTCCCTACAGAAGGCCAGGATCATGCCAGGCTTATTTGCTTTGTAGTGTTGGTAGGGTCTCCTTTCAATGATTTTTTTTTTTTAGTGCCAAGAAATGAAAAGTTTGAAAAATTGGCCAAGCCTCAGGTTCATTGGTGCCTCCCCAACCCTGCAATTTGAACTTTATATTGATCATATCTTCTATGGCACTAAATGATATTTATTAGTTAATATATTTGTCTTCCCACTAAACTATGAATTCCTTAAAAGCGGGGACTGATTTTTATTCAGTTATTTATCTCCATATCTTATCAAAGTGCTTAGCATATAGTAGATCTTCAACAACTATTTGACCAATTGGCTTAATTGAATTTGTGAAATAATTTCAGACAGGAGTGCCTTCTTCTTGACCTTGTTCTATGTCAGCTAGACCAGACTGCAGGAAAAGAGGGTCCCGTTATCAGAACAAGTACGGCTTGGGCTGTATTACATTAGAGTAAGTCCCGTGGCAGTTGGGCAAAGTTTCTTTAGGTATCCTGTCTTTTTTCTCTGGTTATCTTCTTCTACTAATGATACGCTTTTCTTCTGCTGAGGTACCAGGATCCCTCTGGTCCATTTTCTCTATCTCAAAGGATTTGACAAACTATTACGGTGAAGGTATTATCCCTTGCAGGGGCATTTAATAAAAGTAAGAAGTGTCTACTCAAAGGAATTTAGACTTTTAATGACCTTCAGTTAACAGGTAGCCTGATAAAGGAGGTATTTGGAGATAGGGCTGGGGGGAGTGGGAAGGGTCTACCCATTGTGCTGAAACTCCATTACAAAAGTGGTTATCTTCTCTACTAGCCTGTAAAACCATCCCAGATGGTATTTGTGTGATACAGATGTAGAATCATAAACCAGGAGACTTATTGTCTTTTTGGCATACTTTGGTCTCTGGTTATATATTGCTACATATTTTCTTCAAAATACTTCATATGTGTTCATCTTCTCCACCCAGGGATGCAGAAAGACTCCATCAATCCATATAGATTGCTCTGGTTCACGTTTGTCTGAAGTGACCAGAGCCCAAAGTAGCCAGCACAGGCATCAGGAATCAGCTGCTCCATCATGGTTCAGTACTCCTTAGCGACGGCCGTGCACTATGATGGAGGGTGGGAAGATTTAAAGGACCCAGGCCACTTGACTGTCCCTTTTTATAGTCATTCTATGGCTGTGGTAGGAGCCCTGTAGCCTACCTGGACCCCAAGATTCTCAACATCCTCTAAATAGGGATTTTTTTTCTGATAACCATACATGTTAGTCCAAACTACAGACTATCCTACTTACTGTAAAATGTCTGGTGACCATATGCTGGTCTACCCATCCTGAAAATTGATTTACAACATGATCACAAGTACTGGCTCTGCCTTCGGCTCGCAAAGAGGGCTGGGCCCCTAACTGGCTTTGCTGCCTGAAGGAGAAGAATGAGAATCTCTTTCATAACCTTGTCAAAGGCTGTGAATGTTGAGGAGTCAGGATAACTTTGTTCTTTGATCGGACATTTACTATATGCTGGGTAAGTGCCAGGCACTATGGAAAGGCTGGGGAATTCAAACATGGAGGGATAGTCCCTGCCCTCAAGGCGCTGATGGTCTAGCAGGGAAAAATACAACTGTGATGATATGCTGTGGTATGTCCTACACTATCTATGTGGGTTACATACTATGGGAGTCCTGAAGTGGGAAAAATTAGTCTTGCTTAGGGAAAAGTTGAGAGCTGCCTTCGCAGATAAGGTGACATTTGGGCTGGGCTTGAATGCAAGTGTGGAATTAGGGGAGGGAGGAAGACTGTTGCATGAACAAAAACATGGGGCTATGAACATGGCAGACATGTTTGGGAAATGCCGAGGCTGAGTGTGGGCGCAACATGGGGTGAGTGGAATCAGGGGAACAATGGAAAATGAAGTAAAAACTGTAAGTAGAACCAGATTGTAACAGGTAATGAATGTCAAAGGAAGTTATTTGAATTGATAAGAAGTATACTTGAGAAAAATCAAGGTTGTTGCTTTTTGTATAAATAGTAAAGATCAACTTAAAAAAAGAACAGTATTTATTACTATTTTTATTTACTTAAAAGCATTTCTGAAATATATGAATGGTGTTTGTTTTGCTCCCATTAACATCGTTCTGTTTGGGGAAATGCAAATATTCCCAAATTTTTACTCATTGAAATTTTTGTAATATCTTTACTGGAGTATAATTGCTTTACAGTGGTGTGTTAGTTTCTTCTGTATAACAAAGTGAATCAGCTATACATATACATATATCCCCTCCCTTCTGTGTCTCCCTCCCACCCTCCCTATCCCACCCCTCTAGGTGGACACAAAGCACGGAGCTGATCTCCCTGTGCTATGCGGCTGCTTCCCACTAGCCATCTGTTTTACATTTGGTAGGGTATATATGTCAATGTTACTCTCTCACTTCGTCCCAGCTTCCCCTTCCCCGCTGTGTCCTCAAGTCCGCTCTCTATGTCTGCGTCTTTATTCCTGCCCTGCCACTAGGTTCGTCAGTACCGTTTTTTAGATCCCATATATGTGTTAGCATATGGTATTTGTTTTTCTCTTTCTGACTTACTTCACTCTGTATGACAGACTCTAGGTCCATCAACCTCATTACAAATAACTCAATTTTGTTATTTTTATGGCTGAGTAATATTCCATTGTGTATACGTGCCACATCTTCTTTATCCATTCCTCTGTCGATGGACATTTAGGTTGCTTTCATGTCCTGACTATTGTAAATAGTGCTGCAATGAACCTTGTACTCACTGGATTTTGACTCTTGATTTTCTGCTTGGTTTCATCTGATCTTATTGGAGGAAGAAAGTAAGACCAGAGAGATGAAATGATTTAGCAAAGGTCAGATGAGTAAGTGGCAGAAATGGAATATGAGCCGAGGTCTCCCGTCCCTAAGACCTGCACTTGTCCAGTGTAGCTGACCCCAGGCTCTTCTATTCTGGGCTAGTGTGTGGTTGGGTGCACAGAGGATGCTCTGGAACACTGAGCATGGAACCCTGAGTCAAAATGCCAGGGGGTCAACTGTGTGAGACTGGAAATAGCAGGATGTGAGACTTGGGAATGAGAAATGTCTCTAAAACTAGAGGGTAGAGTCAGTGGTGCTCACAGAGCCTGCGTGATAAAGAGCCCAGTGCTGCAGGTCTCAAGAGGCACCTTGCACAGGTCATGGGAAATGGCCGCAGAGACTTCTCTCCTCCTTCCCCTGCTCTCCCTTAGCTCAGGCAGCATCTGTTTCATCAGTGGCACTGCAGCTTCTCCAATGAAAGTGAGGTACTTTTTTTTTCTCCATGTTTCCAGAATATAAAACAAAAATAGTTGATTTGATGATGGTGATGATAATAATGGTGACATCCTGAGACTCAAGGAAGTTAAATAATTTAGCTCATGTTATATAGTTAGTCAGTGGCAGAGCTAAATTTGGATGCCAGTCTGTATAACTCCACAGTCTGCCTTAGCCATTATCCTACCCTGCAGCTTAAGGGTGCTACCAGATCAGCCTGACTGATCTGAGGCGCTGGCCCACACCCTACATAGTGTTGATAGCTTCTTAGAAGAGTGTGGGTGTGGCGTTGGGCTGGTACTATGGCTGCCTTCATGTTGAAGACATGTACAAAATTGAAGGTCAGACATTTTTCCCATCATCATCATTATCAACATCATCAAGAAATCAAAATAATATTTTAAATATGGTTTGAGCTTTTTCATATGCATACTCTCATTTAGAACCACTTGGCTTGGTAGATAAAGTGGGTACACAGTTAAGGAAATTGGTTGAGGGTTAAGTAGGAAGTTGGAAAAACTGAATAGACTCTAAACATTTTTTATCATAATCCACAGTAAAAATGTGTATTTTATACCATGATCCAGATTATAATGCTCTCTGATCTATTCTATTTATTTCATTTCATTTCAAATGTTGGTCACAAGCCAATAACTTGATTTCATGACATGCTAACCAATTGTGACTCTCAATTTGAAAAACATTGGAGATCTATTAAACTTTCTCCACTCTGATGTGTTATAGTTCCATAATACAGTAAATGTTAATTGATGAATTGTTATCAAGTGTCAAAACAAGATTGAACCTTAAGGGAGAGTGAGGACAGAAGCCTCTTGCCCTAATCCACATTACTCCTCCCTTCCCAATCTGACTATCAAGGGCATCCACTTTCAAGATGTTTTTCTCCGTTTTATTCACTTCCCTATTTCTAAGTAGTGTTCTTTTTCAAAAAAAATTTTTTTAATTTAATTTTATTTATTTTTTTATACAGCAAGTTCTTATTAGTCATCAATTTTATACACATCAGTGTATACATGTCAATCCCAATCTCCCAATTCATCACACCACAACCCCCTCCCGCCCTGCCGCTTTCCCTCCTTGGTGTCCATATGTTTGTTCTCTACATCTGTGTCTCAATTTCTGCTCTGCAAACCAGTTCATCTGTACCATTTTCTAGATTCCACATATATGCGTTAATATACGATATTTGTTTTTCTCTTTCTGACTTACTTCACTCTGTATGACAGTCGCTAGATGCATCCACATCTCTACAAATGACCCAATTTCGTTCCTTTTTATGGCTGAGTAATATTCCATTGTATATATGTACCACTTCTTCTTTATCCGTTCGTCTGTCAATGGGCATTTATGTTGCTTCCATGACCTGGCTATTGTAAATAGTGCTGCAATGAACACTGGGGTGCCATGTCTTTTTGAATTATGGTTTTCTCTGGGTATATGCCCAGTAGTGGGATTGCTGGGTCATATGGTAATTCTATTTTTAGTTCTTTAAGGAACCTCCGTACTGTTCTCCATAGTGGCTGTATCAATTTACATTCCCACCAACAGTGCGAGAGGGTTCACTTTTCTCCACACCCTCTACAGCATTTGTTGTTTGTAGATTTTCTGATGATGCCCATTCTAACCGGTGTGAGGTGATACCTCATTGTAGTTTTGATTTGCAATTCTCTAATAATTAGTGATGTTGAGCAGCTTTTCATGTGCTTCTTGGCCATCTGTATGTCTTCTTTGGAGAAATGTCTATTTAGGTCTCCTGCCCATTTTGGGATTGGGTTGTTTGTTTTTTAATATTGAGCTGCATGAGCTGTTTATATATTTTGGAGATTAATCCTTTGTCCGTTGATTCATTTGCAAATATTTTCTCCCATTCTGAGGGTGTCTTTTCGTCTTGTTTATGGTTTCCTTTGCTGTGCAAAAGCTTTGAAGTTTCATTAGGTCCCCTTTGTTTATTTTTGTTTTTATTTCCATTACTCTAGGAGGTGGATCAAAAAAGATCTTGCTGTGATTTATGTCAAAGGGTGTTCTTCCTATGTTTCCCTCTAAGAGTTTTATAGTGGCCGGTATTACATTTAGGTCTCTAATCCATTTTGAGTTTATTTTTGTGTATGGTGTTAGGGAGTGTCCTAATTTCATTCTTTTACATGTAGCTGTCCAGTTTTCCCAACACCATTTATTGAAGAGGCTGTCTTTTCTCCATTGTATATTCTTGCCTCCTTTGTCAAAAATAAGGTGACCATATGTGCGTGGGTTTATCTCTGGGCTTTCTATCCTGTTCCATTGATCTATATTTCTGTTTTTGTGCCAGTACCATATTGTCTTGATTACTGTAGGTTTGTAGTATAGGCTGAAGTCAGGGAGTCTGATTCCTCCAGCTCCGTTTTTTTGCCTCAATACTGCTTTGGCTATTTGGGGTCTTTTGTGTCTCCATACAAATTTTAAGATTTTTTGTTCTAGTTCTGTAAAAAATGCCATTGGTAATTTGATAAGGATTGCATTGATCTGTAGGTTGCTTTGGGTAGTATAGTCATTTTCACAATATTGATTCTTCCAATCCAAGAACATGGTATATCTCTCCATCTGTTGGTATCATCTTTAATTTCTTTCATCAGTGTCTTATAGTTTTCTGCATACAGGTCTTTTGTTTCCCTAGGTAGGTTTATTCCTAGGTATTTTATTCTTTTCTTTGCAATGGTAAATGGGAGTGTTTCCTTAGTTTCTCTTTCGCGTTTTCATCATTAGTGTATAGGAATGCAAGAGATTTCTGTGCATTAATTTTGTATCCTGCAACTTTACCAAATTCATTGATTAACTCTAGTAGTTTTCTGGTGGCATTTTTATGATTCTCTATGTATAGTATCATGTCATCTGCAAACAGTGACAGTTTTACTTCTTCTTTTCCAATTTGTATTCCTTTTATTTCTTTTTCTTCTCTGATTGCCATGGCTAGGACTTCCAAAACTATGTTGAATAATAGTGGTGTGAGTTGACATCCTTGTCTTGTTCGTGATCTTAGAGGAAATGGTTTCAGTTTTTCACCCTTGAGAATGATGTTTGCTGTGGGTTTGTCGTATATGGCCTTTATTATGTTGAGTGAGGTTCCCTCTATGCCCACTTTCTGGAGAGTTTTTATCATAAATGGTCTTGGATTTTGTCAAAAGCTTTCACTGCATCTATTGAGATGATCATATGGTTTTTTTTCTTCAGTTTGTTAATATGGTGTATCACATTGATTGATTTGCATATATTGAAGAATCCTTGCATCCCTGGGATAAATCCCACTTGATCGTGGTGTATGATCCTTTTAATGTGTTGTTGGATTCTGTTTGCTAGTATTTTGTTGAGGATTTTTGCCTCTATATTCATCAGTGATATTGGTCTGTAATTTTCTTTTTTTGTAGTATCTTTGTCTGGTTTTGGTATCAGTGTGATGGTGGCCTCATAGAATGAGTTTGGGTGTGTTCCTTCCTCTGCAATTTTTTGGAAGAGTTTGAGAAGGATGGGTATTAGCTCTTCTCTAAATGTTTGATAGAATTCACCTGTGAAGCCATCTGGTCCTGGACTTTTGTTTGTTGGAAGATTTTTAATCACAGTTTCAATTTCATTACTTGTGATTGGTCTGTTCATATTTTCTGTTTCTTCCTGGTTCAGTCTTGGAAGGTTATACTTTTCTAAAAATTTGTCCATTTCTTCCATGTTGTCCATTTTATTGGCATAGAGTTGCTTGTAGTAGTCTCTTAGGATGCTTTGTATTTCTGCCGTGTCTGTTGTAACTTCTCCTTTTTCGTTTCTAATTTTATGGATTTGAGTCCTCTCCCTCTTTTTTTGGATGAGTCTGGCTAATGGTTTATCAATTTTGTTTATCTTCTCAAAGAACCAGCTTTTAGTTTTATTGTTCTTTGCTATTGTTTTCTTTGTTTCTATTTAATTTTTTCTGATCTGATCTTTATGATTTCTTTCCTTCTTCTAACTTTAGGTTTTGTTTGTTCTGCTTTCTCTAATTCCTTTTAGATGTAAGGTTAGATTGTTTATTTCAGATTTTTCTTGTTTCTTGAGGTAGGCTTCTAAAGCTATAAACTTCCCTCTTACAACTGCTTTTGCTTCATCCCATAGGTTTTGGATCGTCGTGTTTTCATTGTCATGTGTCTCTAGGTATTTTTTGATTTCCTCTTTGATTTCTTCAGTAATCTCTTGGTTATTTAGTAACGTGTTGTTTAGCCTCCATGTGTTTGTGTTTTTTACGTTTTTTTCCCTGTAATTCATTTCTAATCTCATAGCGTTGTGGTCAGAAAAGATGCTTGATATGATTTCAGTTTTCTTAAATGTACTGAGGGTTGATTTGTGACCCAAGATGTGATCTATCCTGGAGAATGTTCCGTGCGCATTTGAGAAAAAAATTGTAATCTGCTGTTTTTGGATGGAATGTCCTATAAATATCAATTAAATCTATCTGGTCTGTTCTGTCATTTAAAGCTTCTGTTTCCTTATTTATTTTCATTTTGGATGATCTGTCCATTGGTGAAAGTGGGGTGTTAAAATCCCCCACTATTATTGTGCTACTGTCAATTTCCTCTTTTATAGCTGTTAGCAGTTGCCTTATGTATTGAGGTGCGCCTATGTTGGGTGCATATATATTTATAATTGTTATATCTTCTTCTTGGTTTGATCCCTTGATCATTATGTAGTGTCCTTCCTTGTGTCTTGTAACATTATTTTTTTTAAAGTCTGTTTTATGTGATATGAGTATTGCTACTCCAGCTTTCTTTTGATTTCCATTTGCATGGAATATCTTTTTCCATCCTCTCACTTTCAGTCTGTATGTGTCCCTAGGTCTGAAGTGGGTCTCTTGTAGACAGCATATATAGAGGTCATGTTTTTGTATCCATTCAGCAAGCCTGTGTCTTTTGGTTGGAGCATTTAATCCATTCACGTTTAAGGTAATTATCAATATGTATGTTCCTCTTACCATTTTCTTAATTGTTTTGGGTTTGTTTTTGTAGGTCCTTTTCTTCTCTTGTGTTTCCCACTTAAAGAAGTTCCTTTAGCATTTGTTGTAGAGCTGGTTTGGTGGTGCTGAATTCTCTTAGCTTTTGCTTGTCTGTAAAGCTTTTGATTTCTCCATCAAATCTGAATGAGATCCTTGCTGGGTAGAGTAATCTTGGTTGTAGGTTCTTCCCTTTCATCACTTTAAGTATATCATGCCACTCCCTTCTGGCTTGTAGAGTTTCTGCTGAGAAATCAGCTGTTAACCTTATGGGAGTTCCCTTGTATGTTATTTGTCGTTTTTCCCTTGCTGCTTTCAATAATTTCTCTTTGTCTTTAATTTTTGCCAATTTCATTACTATGTGTCTCGGCGTGTTTCTCCTTGGCTTTATCTTATATGGGACTCTCTGCACTTCCTGGACTTGGGTGGCTATTTTCTTTCCCATGTTAGGGAAGTTTTCGACTATAATCTCTTCAAATATTTTCTCTGGTCCTTTCTCTGTCTCTTCTCCTTCTGGGACCCCTATAATGGGAATGTTGTTGCATTTAATGTTGTCCCAGAGGTCTCTTAGGCTGTCTTCATTTTTTTTCATTCTTTTTTCTTTATTCTGTTCTGCAGCAGTGAATTCCACCATGCTGTCTTCCAGGTCACTTATCCTTTCTTCTGCTTCAGTTATTCTGCTATTGATTCCTTCTAGTGTAGTTTTCATTTCAGTTATTGTATTGTTCATCTCTGTTTGTTTGTTCTTTAATTCTTCTAGATCTTTGTTAAACGTTTCTTGCATCTTCTCGATCTTTGCCTCCATTCTTTTTCTGAGGTCCTGGATCATCTTCACTATCATTATTCTGAATTCTTTTTCTGGAGGATTGCCTATCTCCACTTCACTTAATTGTTTTTCTGGGGTTTTATCTTGTTCCTTCATCTGGTACATAGCCGTCTGCCTTTTCATCTTGCCTATCTTTCTGTGAATGTGGTTTTTGTTCCACAGGCTGCAGGATTGTAGTTCTTGCTTCTGCTGTCTGCCCTCTGGTGGATGAAGCTATCTAAGAGGCTTGTGTAAGTTTCCTGATGGGTGGCACTGCTGGTGGGTAGAGCTGACTGTTGCTATTGTGGGCAGAGCTCAGTAAAACTTTAATCCACTTGACTGTTGATAGG
Organism: Balaenoptera borealis; assembly: GCF_965194805.1. Classification (NCBI taxonomy): domain Eukaryota; kingdom Metazoa; phylum Chordata; class Mammalia; order Artiodactyla; family Balaenopteridae; genus Balaenoptera; species Balaenoptera borealis. Next base: position 54,604,922 of record NC_138860.1, on the reverse strand, counting down.
TGGGGTTGGGTTCCCTCCCTCTTGGTTGTTTGGCCTAAGGCAACCCAACACTGGAGCCTACCTGAGCTCTTTGGTGTGGCTAATGACAGGCTCTAGGATGGCTCACACCAAGGAGTACTTCCTAGAACTTCTGCTGCCAGTGTCCTTGTCCCCATGGTGAGCCACAGCCACCCCCTGCCTCTGCAGGAGACCCTCCACCACTAGCAGGTTGGTCTGGTTCAGTCTCCCCTGGGGTCACTGCTCCTTCCCCTGGGTCTCGATGCACACACTACTTTGTGTGTGCCCTCCATGAGTGGAGTCTCTGTTTCCCCCAGTCCTGTCAAAATCATGCAATCAAATCCCACTAGGCTTCAAAGTCTGATTCTAGGAATTCCTCCTCCCATTGCCGTACCCCCAGGTTGGGAAGCCTGACATGGTGCTCAGAACCTTCACTCCAGTGGGTGGACTTCTGTGATATAAGTGTTCTCCAGTCTGTGAATCCCCCACCCAGCAGTTATGGGATTTGATTTTACTGTGATTGTGCCTCTCCTACCATCTCATTGTGGCTTCTCACTTGTCTTTGGATGTGGGGTATCTTTTTTTGTGAGTTCCAGTGTCCTCCTGTTGATGATTGTCCAGCAGCTAGTAGTGATTCTGGTGTTCTCACAAGAGGGAATGAGAGCACGTCCTTCTACTCCACCATCTTGGTTCCTCCAGGCAGGAACTCTGCTAGTGTTGGAGGTCCCCTGCAGAAGCAGGGGGCAGCCGTGGTTCACTGCAGGGACAAAGACCTCTAAGTAGTGTTCTTGAGTCTATTAGTTTTTAGTTGATCACTTTTAGTCATTAGCTAATAAGTTCTTATCACTTGTCTACCACCCCCCTTCAATAAAATATCAAGCTGACAGATATCAAGATGGCAGCTCTATTGCTCCTGAAGCTGTTGGAGAATGTGGTTGACATATGATGGGTTTGTGAATACCACTCTCTTGAATATAAGAGACTTCATTCTCAGTCACAGGCAATGTTGCCACCCTTCTCAGGGGCAAAATCTGTAGCATGGGAGCAGAGTGGAATACTTGCTCTCTGCAGGCAGGAAGATCCCAAAGAGGGAGCTTAGGTACGTTCTGTTCTTGCTCCCAATTTTTTTTTTTTTTTGTTAGTTTCTGCTTTATAACAAAGTGAATCAGTTATACACATACATATGTTCCCATATCCCTTCCCTCTTGCATCTCCCTCCCTCCCACCCTCCCCATCCCACCCCTCTAGGTGGTCACAAAGCACGGAGCTGATCTCCCTGTGCTATGCGGCTGCTTCCCACTAGCTATCTATTTTACATTTGGTAGTGTATATATGTCCATGACACTCTCTCACCCTGTCACATCTCACCCCTCCCCCTCCCCATATCCTCAAGTCCATTCTCTAGTAGGTCTGTGTCTTTATTCCCATCTTGCCACTAGGTTCTTCATGGCCTTTTTTTTTTTTTTTTCTTAGATTCCATATATATGTGTTAGCATACTGTATTTGTTTTTCTCTTTCTGACTTACTTCACTCTGTATGACAGACTCTAACTCCATCCACCTCATTACAAATACCTCCATTTCATTTCTTTTTATGGCTGAGTAATATTCCATTGTATATATGTGCCACATCTTCTTTATCCATTCATCTGTCGATGGACATTTAGGTTGCTTCCGTGTCCTGGCTATTGTAAATAGCTTGCTCCCAATTTTACCATTCATATAATCTACTTCTCCCTTGAAGAGAAGGGAGTGAGAAGTGACAAGTGGCCAAGAAGGCTTTGCTAGGTCATGTCACCCATAAGGAAACTCACAGCACAAGACACACACTCAGGCATCCATCCAAGTTCTAAATAACAGTTCAAGAGAAAGCCTGCTTCTCTGGATCCAAAGCAGGAAACAGACTTTGAATAGCTGGATAAAGGAATCAGAAATATCTCCACTCTTAGTTAAGGGATTTTTCTTTTTTTTTTTTTTGGTCCATTGGCCTGGCTTCATATTTCTGTTGAATCGTGTTTTTACCACTCAGAAACTTACTACCAGATGCTCAGGTCTGGGAGATCCAATTGTTAACATGATTGCATAAAATTAAATTAAATTTTTACAAAACCTCACAAATATTAAGACAAAGCTATGGATATGTCTGAACATAAATTAGACTGCAACTTAGTCTGAAAACTCCGAGAATGCTGAGCCCTTAAATTTCGTTACATAATTCCCCAATCATCTAAGGTGGGGAGTGGCGTCTGTTCAGCACCACCATCTGATTTCAGCATTGTTGTTAAAACCCAGACCAGAAATGGAATCCTGCAACCGACAACGAATTAGGGCTGTGTTTTAGAGTCTTATCTGAAGCTGCAGGCAAAATCTTGGAATCACACTTAAAGGTCTTACTGCAACAGGGGGCTACACACAACTCATCTGCACAAGAGAATCAGGAGCTTCCAAGTCAGGCTTGAGAAATTCGGGACTCGCTTAATTACATGGCCTGTTCAAAAGAGGAGATTGCCAATAGAGCAAAATTCTGTTGCATTTTCCTGACCCTTTGGGGTTTAAATTTGCAACCTGCATCAGCAAAATTTTGGCATTTGATTCTGCTAGAATCAAAGAGCCAAATTTCTGCCTCCTGTTACGTGAGCACCGTTCTTGCTGACGTCAATGAAAGCTGTGCATGCATAACTGAGGGCAGATTTTGGCCTGGGTTGTAGACATATGAGAACTGGCACAACATGCTCACATCCAAACTCTGTCCCACCCGGCCTTCTGATAACGAGAACTTCTCCTTTGTAACTCTCTCTCCACACGCTGGGAGCTGGGCCTTAACCCAAAACACAAATTAGAAGCATCATCTCATACAGAAATCTAAGCCAGATGCAAATTTAATGTAGATGTGGCAAAAGTCACCTGAGTGGGTAACTATCGAACTGCAAATTTCACGAACAGATTATGGGTGACCTCCCCTTGAAGCATACTCAGTGTAGTTTCTAAAGTATGCATTTAATTAGTTAGGAGAAGGAGGCTTGCACCTACTTTCACCTTACTGTTTAATTTTTGTACTTGAGAATGCACTGCCTACACCACTCAGACTTCTGCTGCTGGTTTAGGAAATGCTACAAATATTCCTGGGCCTGGTGCGGTGCCTGGGATAGAGGACACAGCCTAGTGAATAACTATGGGACATATGGATTTTATAAAGCAAGAAATAGTAATAATAGCTTACAGTCACACAGTGCTATGTGTCAGGCACTGTCTTGCATATATTAAATTATTTAATCCTCACCACACCCTATCTTGTAAGTTTAGTATTTTATAAATGAGCAAACTACAGAAGTTAAGAAACTTAATGGCTAGTGAGTGGTGGAGCTGGGATTTCAATCCAGGCAGTCTGGCTTCAGAGGTCAGGTTATTATTCACTCTGCTAAACTGCCTCTCAGTTAAAATGCAGGAATTGTTTATTGTTAATTAGTTATCAGTCAAATAATATTTATTGATATCTGGGTAATTCTACTGAGAAAGACAGAAACGTATTACTAGCAAGAGTTTGTTAAGAACTATTTGTGTGATCTTCATTGTCTGAGTTTCTTTCTTTTTGTTTTCAACCAGACAGTTTTTCTAAATCCTGGGAGCAATAGCGTAACCTCCCAGACTAACTAAACATTGTAGTCTCATGGCATCTTTGACATTTTTCAGCAGAAAGGGAAATGAATTTTGCAGTGAATTTTGAAGACAAATTCTGTGTGTATCATATTTAAACAAATTTTAAGTTTACATTGGCTATTAGCTCCTTCAACTAATTTTTCTGCAGTCACTTAAAAAAAATTAAATATATCCAGGCTATGCATGGGCAATGTTAGGATTCTCATAACTGCTTTTTAATATGGGTCATCTTTTTCCTTATGAGAGCATATCTGAAGTTATAGTTGAGTTTGATATGTATGATTTGACATATACATATTTACTTTACATGGAGGTTTGAGGGACACAGCTGCAACCAGAAGGTGGAAAATTCTCCCTTGCCCCAAATTCTACTGGCAAAAATGGGAAGAGAATGGCCTTGTCTAAGAATTTATCAGGCCCCTGTAGAGGTAATTTTCGAGCTTTGGTTTGGTTTTTGTATTGCCCAGGATATACTTTCACAAAGCCTGTGGCTCAGCAATAGACCTACTCTCTTATTCTGAGCACCTCATCGTCTTTGGTTTCAAGTGGAAATTCCTTACGTTGTCCTCCTACACCAGGAACCCTAATTTCCTTCCATGAGCTTATTGCTCATGATGTCATCTTAGAGACCTTCTTTCATGACAGTGGGCAAAATATATGCCACTGGAGTCTAGGAAAAGTCAAATTTTGCTGCTTTCCTTGACATGAGGAAGTCAAGAAAGGGACATGTTCTTCTCATGAGAAGAAAGGACAGTGAGGGGGAGTGCTGTTTTGACACTCTTGAATTTGAAACGATGCTATATCGTTAAGTTGTTAGGAAAATGAGGAATGTGACTTGTCCATGGTCACATGACTCATGAATAACAGACCAAGGAAAAGAATCCAGAACACTTAACCCCCAAAACCACACTCCCCTCATTCCAAACATGCTAAAACATAGGGCAAGGAAGCCTTATTTTTGTAACTATACAGAAAAAGATATGGATTTATGTCCATTAAAATCCTATCCCGTTGCCAGGACATATGAGATATATATCTTCAGTGTGGTCTTGCCTGCACTTAGAAACATTGTGCCATGTTGGCTTTCTCCATTGTCTCTTTCAGTAATGTGTTTAACTTCAAGTGGATTATAGAGTTCTCAAATATTGTTTTCTACTTCTTCAGAATCTCTCTCAGAGAACATTTTCTGATATCACTTCCAAAATTTCAAAATCAATCTGTAGACCTTTATTAGGGCCAGTTAGACCACCTAATGCAAGATTCATTTCCATAATATTCCATAATAAAGATCATCAACTTCTACTTACCTACATCCAGGGACAGTACACTTACTAATTCACAAAACATCTACCACATTATGATTGAAGAGTTCTAGTTATTAAACTACATATAAATTATAAAGACTAAAACCCTGACTCTTAAGAACTTTGAATGACAAGTTCTAGTTTTACTTTCTCGAGCAGATATTTCAAACTGGGACCCCATGGGGGACCCCTTTCAAATAGCATTTTGTTTGGCCTGCTTGGTGTTTTTTAAAAATAATAAGCCAACATTGAAGAAATTGAGAGATTTCACATAAAAATAAGGTTTTCTGGCTTTTCTTAAAAAAAGAAAGATCTTGTAATATTGCAGCCACTTTCTTACAGGGCAACAGTTATCTGGACCTGAGGGGGAACTGCCTCTTTTAGATGGGGCATAAGTTCCCCAGGTCTCCAGAGATCTCCACTTCCTGTAGATTTCTACATCCTGTGGCTGAGTGTCACTTGCTATTAATTATCATGCATGTACTATTGTTTTTCTAACATCTGGCTAGCTCTATTCCCTTATATTACCTTTCTGAGTCCTGTAGGCACGTTTGTGACCCCTTGAATTAGGCAGTACAGAGCAAATATGCTCCTTTATGTACATGAAAGAGTTGTCTTTTTTTGCTCTACATGGCTTTAGTCCTCCTTAGGTTTCAGTTCCTTTAACCATACCTTGTATAGTATAGCTTCTGATGCCATCCCTCCTCTGGACATTTCTTCAATTTGTCTCAGCCTCTTTTAAAACATGGCACCCAGAACTTAACACAGTGGTGGAAACCTGGAACAATGGACTCTTATTATCCTTTCCACTTCTTAAGTTATAGGCATCATGAGAATCTGGTAAGTGTTACAGGTTGAGTGGGTTCTGTTCTGTTTGCACAGCACCTTTGTTCTTTCTGGACACAACCCTCTCCTCCTCTTTGGGACCTCTTCCTCCTTACCATGCTCTACTCTGCGAGTTGCTAACTACTGATGAGACCTCGGCCACAGAGATTCATCCCAGGGTGGGCACCTGTCACAAACCAAGACAGTGAGGAACTTTTCCTGAATTTTTTTCTAACCAGAGCTTGAAATTTTGGTTTCTGAGATTATAAAGATAAAAATCTGAAGCTACAGGTTACCAGCCTCTATGCCTGTTGGAAACGCTGGTCAGAAAGAAATCACCACACAGAATCACAAGAAAAAAATACCAGGTATCATCACTGAAGTCCCTGGTACCAGTCATCCCTAAGGCTGTCCTTTGCAAATTTTGTTTTTGTAAGCCAGTGTATTCTTTTTCCTTCTTACTATCCTCCCCTTCTGCCTCTCTTCCCTTCCTTCCATCTTTCCTTCATTCCTTCTTTAGAAAAATTATTTATTTATTAAAAACAAAAATAAAACCAAATAAATAACCACAAGACGTTATTATTCCCATCATGAAGGGCAGGTTCTTGCAGGACTGGCGAGTGATTTCTGAGGGAGCAGAGGAGGCCCCTCCTTGACAGAGATGAGTGGGTTCCACAGGACCATGATGACTGAGACCCTGCACAGGAACACCTTGGAGATGTAGCAGTGCTTGGACTGCTTACCTTGCCACTCTTGAGGACATCGGTCCACATCTCCTTCCCATTCTCCATCACCACTTGTTAGTGCCTGTCAAAGGCCTTCGCACGGCCCAGGAATTTCTTGTTGCGACAGTCGGTGAGCACTTGGGTGGTGTGGTTGACTGACTCTGCGAGCAGGAAGAGTGGACCCGTGTTGAACTCTGCTTCTGCAGCTCCTCTGGCCTGGGGCCGTCTCAGGACGGGGCTTGCTGAGGAGGCTCACGGTGGTAGTGGCTGCGCTCTCAGGTCTCGCCTATGCCCATCTCTTGTGCTGCTTCTGCCTCTGTAAAGAGTCTTAATGTTAATTTAAATTGCCTCTGTCTAGCTGACAACCAAGTAAGAAAATCTTCCCTAAGAAAATGGGTAACTCACAGGTGATGTGACTGTGTGAAAGAACAAATGACTCCCTGGCCAGGTGAGAAACTGTTTTCGCACTAGGATGGACTATGAATTGCCTATGATTTCTAGTCCACAGCCATCATTTCGGGACCACATATTTGGGGGGAATAATTATTTACTAAATTGACTTCAGTGATGTCTTATTAATCCTTGTATCTAAGGAATAGTAAATTAATAATAAATAATGATTCGATTTAATTGATTAGAATTTCAGAATATGTGGCTAGTCCTGCCATGGTCCCAGAATAGATAATAACTTAATCTTTACGTATTTAGGATTCTGCCTCATACTTATTCTAAAGACTACAAAACTCTGCAGGGCAGTTTATCATACCCATTTTGAGCTAGTGGTTTTGAATTCATCCTTGGGCAGGAAATGTGCAAATTAGAACAGATCTTACTGTAGAAAAGGACAGGGTTGTTTCAGTTGCTCTGATTTCTGCTTCTGTGGAGCATTTGTGATCCCCCAAATTTGACTTCTAACTCAGATCTGGCTTCCAGCTGGGGAGGGGAGACAACGGTGGACAGCTCCCTCCATCAGCTCTCTTCCACACTGCTCCCCTGTCCAGTTCACAGAAAGGGGTTCTGAGGCTGAAAAGACCCACTGCATAAAGGAGAACTTGCCTAACATTGGCCTTATCACAATCCATCCTTTATGGACCAACTCATGCTTTAATTTATTTTGTTGATAGTAACCTTTTGAGTCTGTGAGTACGTTACTGTCTCTCTTCTAGCTCATGGTAACTGAACAAATACTTGTAACATCTCCCTGGGTCTCTCTGTGTGTATGTATGGATGAATTTGGAGATCACCATGTTCTTTCAATAATAAATGAGAACACCCTGCTCTAAGCTTGAAATGTTTATACCCCTTTGCAATATAATTAGAAACAAGAATCCTACGATAAATAAGTGTGTTTTAGATGCACATGGATAAATGCACTCAAGTCAAAAGAAGGGTAACACTTTTGAAATTTTTCATTTAGAAATATGTATATGTGTGGAGAAAGTTGTGAGATTTTGTTAACTTAGTAAAAATAAAATAATTTCCCAGTTATTTTGTTCTTGCTCCACTGCCCCTCCCCCCCTCCCAAATTGGAAAAATTTCCTATGTGTTTTTTTTTCTTTTCCAGGTATTTACATTTCAAAGGTAAGAAAACAATGATTTTAAAGACAAACCAAATTAAGCATAGTGTATTTATATATTCCTAAACATAAGAAAAAAGCAACCTGAGATCTGAAAGGACACTAAAAGAAAAAAAATTCAATGTTGTGATATATTTTATTTCCAAAAATTTTTTGTCCTAAGTTAATTTTTAAAGAAAATTTACCTCTAAATATGTGTCCATATATGCATAACCAATTGACTTATTTCACACCTGATTTATGAGTTTTATACAGTCTTAGAATAATAATTGCAATTTATGCCTATTTATTTCAAATCTCTTTGACCAGCAACTTGAATTTGGAAATGTACCTCATGTAGAGGTACCTTCTGTAGTCATTCAATAAAGCAAATATAACCAGTTCTTGCTGGAATTAACCTTTGATAATGACTCAATACCAATTTCCCCTAACCTATGTATGCAATAGCATAAATCTAAACCATGGTTACTGTTGACGTCAGCAATTTTAATTGGATAATGCCTAACATATCCTTGAAAAATCATCCTGGGGCAGCTCATTTTAAATATTGACTAATATGTGCTTTACTTTTCTAACAGTCTGAAGAAATTGGTTTTCCTTTATAGTATATTAGTACTTGGAAGGCTAGGTTAGCATTAGCCGGCTATCGTCAACCTTACTCATTTCCAAATGTTAACCATAAAATGTTATATTTTATAACATATATATGTAGCCATATATATGTTATAAAAAATATGAGAAAGAAACAGACACCCACTTATAAGACTGAATCCAAAAGTTAAAAGCATAGAAATTGTAGCAGCAAAGCAAATTCCCACAGTTGATGGAAAAGTCTTTTCTTACAGTTTTATTATTCCTTAAAGTTAGTTTTCATGTGGCTTCTAATAAATACCTTTCTGTTTTTTTAGTTATCCTCCTTAACAATCTGTTTCTATTATTTTGAATTGTAATTACAAACAAACAAGGAATGACAGGTTTTTGTAAGAGAACCTAATATTAATGCAAAATTCTTCTATGTGAAGCTACCCTGTCTCCCTTTATCCCCATCTTATCCCTCGGGCCACTCTTCTCCAAACCCCCAAACAACATCCTAATCTCTGTTCAAACAGATGAAACACAAAACTACAGAAACTTAAAATTGTACAAATGGGACAAATGAGCTAATAATGAACTACTATAACCCCTGGCATTTGTAACACCTTTTCTCTCTTGCTAATGTAATTTTCCAGTCAGAGATGGGGAAGGCTTTCTCAAGGTTATGTGTATACAAATGGCTGAGGAAGAGCCCAGGGACTCCATTTCATTCTTTGTAATAGTCACAGAAGAGTGATTGCTTCCTTGACTTTGTGGCCCTGATCATTCCTTAAGTGGTTGAGTAAAAAACAACATGTCCCTGGAGGAGAGCTTTCTGATGGTTTTTCTGTGGTCGATTACTCCTGGGATGCTCACCATCACAGAAGGTCACCATGGTGATGCCACATTCTCTAGCCTCCCTCTGATCCTTTTGTGATAGTGATGCCAACATCTCATTTATAAAATTAATGCACTGTGGGCCAGCTTCACAGTCGCTAATAACAATCTTTTGTGGAATAAATGAGTGAAAAAGTGATGAACATAGACTGGCATAAAGAATAACTTCTGCTGTAAATTCTCTGTTATGTCTGGACGTAGCTGTTTTAAAAAGTAAGCAGGACTAACACTTATTGTTGAATATATTGTTGACCTATTAAGCAATAAAAAAAAAACTGTGCAAGTTTTATTATACATTTTTCTCCAAACATCTGATTTAAGACATGCTAGCTGTCTGCACTATCCTTTCAGAATTCTAACCATTTGTTTGAGAACACTAGAACAAAGTGGTGATGTCCAGACAAAGTTCTGGCCCATTTTTCTTTCAATTTAAATGATACTCGTGAAAATCCATGTCTGACACATGATGTTGTACAAGCAACTATCCCATAGCTATGAGGCTAGAGATGGATTTCGTTGTATTGTTAGCCATTCTTATGTACTTATTATTTCTCTGAAATGGTTAATACAATACAATCTATATGATAAAATGTTGATCAGTTTTTTTCTTGGAAAAAATTTTGTTGTTGAGTTATGCTAAGTAAGCTTGTATATATTATTCTTTTTAAAAATTTTTAATATTATTCTTAATAGGCTCCTATTAAGGAGGTTGGGTTTTTCTCACATCACATCACTCCAACACTGATACTTCCTTTGCTTCCCACTTCCACTTTTGAGAACTCTTTGATTACATTGGGACATTGGGCTTTCCTGGATAATCCAAGATAATCTGCCTATTTTAAGGTCAGCTGATCAGCAACCTTAATTCCATTTGCAGCCTTAATATAATTTAACATAATTTGTTTCCAGTTTGTCATGCAGCATATTTATACATCCAAGGACTAGGACATAGGCATCTTTGGGTGGCCATTCTTCTGTCTTCCACGTGAATATAGAAAGAAGAATTTCAAGAGAGGCTTAGTATCTAAACTACTTAGTATCTAAACATTAAAATTTTCAAAACATGGCCACAGAGATAACTGAAATTTATACTCACAATAAGAACAAGAGTTTCTTAGTCAATATGTTCATTATTCCAGTGTGAAGTTGACTTTGTTCTTGAGTAAAGGGGCCACTACCCCAATATTGTGAAGTAAGGGGTTTTGGGGAAAGTGGTGTCTGTTCATTGCAAGGTTTAGGCACAAGCATTCTAGAAAGCTATCTCCATGTTCCCATGCTCAGGAGGCAGATGCTGTAGAATGCCTCTTCAGATTAGGAGCTGGAGTGGCTCATCAATGAGATCTGAGGGAGAAAAATATGGCAAGAAAGCATTAAAGTCTGTTTGATCTCAAGGATCAGCGTATCATGAACTAAATATTTCATCAGTATGAGAGGAAAACCACAGGATCCTCTGACATTTTTTCATAGTTTTATTTTTTCATTAAGTTGATCTCCAGAATTTGTGAAGGGCTTTCTGAAGTGGGTCTGAGAGTTCATTGTCAGTTGATTCTATGATTTCTGTTATGATCATTCAGCAGTGTGCTATAATAACTTTACTTTTTATGATACTCTGGAACATTGTTGGGGAAATTGGTTGACTGATATCAAACTCTTCAGTATATACTAAAAAGGAAATTTTAAGTCATTAAGAAAATGATAAATACCCTTAACTATATTCAATATCCTGTGATAAACCATAATGGAAAATAATATAAAAAAAGAATATATATTACTGAATCACTTTGCTGTACAGCAGAAATTACACAACCTTGTAAATCAACTACACTTCAAGAAAAAAAGAAAATAATAAATACCCTTGAAAAAATTTAAATAATACAAAAGGGCATACAATAAGAACATCTCTCTCAGTCTAGACCCTTATGTTCTGCTCCAGGGAAATGTTTCCTGGATACTACTTTAGAAGCATCTATTTCTTGTGCATCCTTTTAGAATATTTCTATGCATACACATGCAGGTGTATAAATACATTATTCTCTTTACACAAATTAAAGTATATTATAAACACTAGTCTGTATCTTACTTTTGTTCACTTAACAATATATTTTGGTAGCCTCCACATATCAGCAGATGTAGAATCCCTTTTTCCTTTTGATGGCTCATAGTAGTCACTTAAGCACAGACTATGTGCAGTTTCAGGATGGAAGCCACATTCAAATACCTAGCTACGTCTCTTGATACTGTTTAGCTTTATGTTAGGAACTAATCCAAGGCAGAAGAGATGACAGGTATAGAAGTACAGTAGGTTGTATTAGTATTTACAAAATAGTTATTTTTCCCTGTGGAAGGATTCTATATCCTTGGCTTGTTGGAGTAATGCATAGCCATGTGACTTGCTTTGGCCAATGCAATGTTGAAAATGTGTCATCCTCAAGGCAGAAGTTATAAGAGCCATATATCTTTTCCCTCTGCCATAAAAACCGTTTATGTCCCAGACAGATACCACTCCTTCTGCTGGGTTACGGAATGAAGTTGACATGGAACATAGCTGTAACCTGTAACCCACCCATAATGGATGGGTAGCATGAGAGAGAAATAAAACTTCATTATCTTAAGTAACTGCTTTCAGGAAATTATTTGGAATCACAGAATGATCTAGCTTATCCTGCTGATACAGGGAGCAACCTAAGGAACTATCAGAGTGTGAAAAATTTTAATAAAATAGTTTTTCCTGTTGTGAAATGGTTTCCAGTGACCCTGTTTTTCCTGATTCCTTCCTCCTCAATTCCTCCTCAATTAAATCAAGTGACAAAAACCCCATTAATAAATAATACAACACAATATTTATTGACACATGTAACATTTTCATTCTATTTATGCATTTTATTCTATTTTAATTCTATTTCAACACTTCCCAGGCTATTTTGTCCATAGGGCAAAGTAAGTGATATTTTTGTGTTTTAAAACAAACAATTTTGGGAGCAAATGTCTGCTTCTGGCCATGATGGAGTAGCTGGGTCCAGAACTTCCCTTCCCACCATAAACAACTAGAAAACTGGACAAACTACATGAGGCAACTGTTTTGGATGTTGGAAAACAGGCAGCACAGGACTGTGATTCCTGAAAACAGAGAAACAAGTTAGGGAAGCCTAAGATTGCCCAACTTTATGCCTGGAGGCACTTTCCTCACCCTGGTTCAGAGAGGGGGATCCCAAGCAGAGCACTGCAGAATTTCTGAGTTGCTGAATCAATACTGGAGGTCAGGATGGCTGAGGTGATTGGAATTATCAGGACAGAGTGTTGGGGAGAAGGGAATTGGGCAGGAAAAAAGGTTCAAAAATTTCATAGTGATTCCCTTGAGTCTGTTGTTGAATACTTAACTGCACATATATAGGGAGAAACACCCCAAGGCTGGGCAAATAATGATGAAGCAGCTGTATTTCACACAGGGCTAGAAGATATTCAAGTTCTGAGCAGCCAGGGTCCTTGTTGAAAACTTGGGGCATTTGGTAGAGACCTCAGGGTGGTTGTGCCTTAATAGTGAGGCTAAACTAGCCATAGAGTAAAGGCCACTCAAGATCCACTTTCTAAAGCTTAAAAACAATCTTGAAAATGATCAAGCTGATCTTTAAGTAATGTAACTCTCTGTCAAAACAAAGTGTAACACTCTTTAAAGGAAGACCACAAAATCCAGCATTCAACAATATAAAATTAGCCAGGTTTAACATTAAATAAAAAGGTACTAATCATGTGAAAATAGGAAAACATGATCCATAGTCAATAGAAAAATAAGTCAAAAGAAACCTGTAAGAAGTGACAGAGATGATCGAATTAACAAACAAGAATTTTTAAACAGCTAATATAAATATGCATAAGTATTTAAAGAAAAATGTGAACATAAAGAGGAGAAAAATGAAATAATATATAGAGCAAAACAGAAACTCTAGTTTTGAAAATTAGAATATCCAAAATGAAAAAGCACTGGGTGGAATTCGTAGCAGATTAGACATTGCAGAAGAAAAAACAAATCAGTGAACTTGAAAGCATAACAATGAAAAACCATCCAAAATAAAGCATATAGAGAAAAATACTGAAACAAATAAATGAACAGAGCCTCAGGAACTTTGGGAAAAATTTCCAACAGTCTAACATATACGTTGTTCCAGAAGGATAGGGGAGGACAGAAAAATATTTAAAGAAATAATGGCTGAAATGTTCTAAATTTGATGAAAACTGTAAGCCCACAGATCTGAAAAGTTCAAGGAATTTCAAGCATGATAAACACAAAGAAAACCACATTAAGACACATCATAAACAAATTGGTAAAAACCAGTGATAAAGAGAAAATCTTAAAAAGCAGCCAGAGGGGAAAAAAATTCACATGTTATGGATGGAAGAATGAAGATAATTACCATAGTCTTCTCATTTGAAGCAATGCAAACCAGAAGACAATGGAACAGCATCTTTAAAGTGCTGAAACTAAAAACAAAACCAAAACGAAAAACAGAACAAGAAAAGCAAACAAACAACAGTACCCTGTCAAACTAGAATTCTATATTAAGTGAATATTTCTTTCAAAAAACTTGAGGTGAAATAATGACTTTTCAGACAAACAAAAGCTGAAAGAAGTTGTATCCAGAAAATCTAAACTATAAGGAATGCTAAAAGACATTCCTGAGGCAGAAATTTAGAGCTATATAAAGAAATAAAAAGCTCTACAAATTGCAAATACATGGGTAAGTTTAAAAGAATATTTTTCATTTTAAAATTTCTTCAAAAGATAGTCAACTGAAGCAAAATTAAGAATACATTTTGAGGTTTATAATATTTGAAGAAATAAAATATATAACTACACAAAAGTTGGGAAGGAGGAAATGGAAGCACACTAATGTAAGTGGTATAATAACATTTTAAGGTAGATTTTGATAAGTTAAAAATGTGTATTTTAAACCCTAGAGCAAACACACACACATGCACAAACCAAAAACTAAAAATATAGAGACAGAGGTAATAAGCCAATAGTAGAGATAAAATGCAATCATAAAAGATTTTTAATTTTGTCCAAAAGAAGAGAGAGCAAGATAGGAGAAAAGAAAGAATCTGTGGGACAAATAGAAAAGACTATCAAGATAGTCAGTTCAAGCCTAACCATATCAATAATATTAAATATAAGCTCTAAACAATTCAACTAAAGGACAGACATTGTCAGAATGGATAAAAAAGTAAGAGCCAATTGTTCTTATTATTACATGTTATCTAAAAAATGTTTACATTAAGTACAAAGTCACAAATGGTTTAAACGTAAAAGAATGCAAAAAGATATACCATACAAATACTAATCAAATGAAAGCTGGAATTGTTATATTAATATCAGAAAAAGTGGATTCTAGAACAAGGTATGTTACCAGGAATTACAATACAGAAAAAGCAATTGGAAAAATGCAACCCCCATTCATTCATAATCAAAACTAGGAATAGAAGTAAATTAAGAATAGAAGTAAACTAGGAATAGAAGTAAATGTTCTTAACCTGACTTACAGGGCATCTATAAAAAACTACACTGAATGTCATATTTAATGGGGAACAATTGAATACTTTTCCACCTAAGATTGTGAATACGTCAAGGATGTTTGTTCTCATCACTTATATTCAACAGTTGACTGGTGGTTCTAGCTGGTACAATAGGGCAGGAAAACTAAATAAAAGGCATATAGTTAGAGAAGAAGAAGAAAATGTTTTTATTTGTGGACAACCTGATTCTGGTTATGGGCTGAATTGTGTTCCTCCAAATTCATATGATCAAGCTCTCAACCCCAGTACCTCAGAATGTGACTATGCTTGGAGATAGACCTTTAAGGGGTAATTAAGTTAAAATTCGGCCATTAAGATAACCCCTAATCCAATCTGACTGGTGTAGTTATAAGAAAAGGAAATTTGGACACACAGACACCAGAAACATGCACAGGGGAAAGACCATGTGAAGACAGAGCAAAAAGGTGCCATCTGCAAGCCAATGAAAGAGTCCTCAGAAGAAACCAAGTCTGCTGACACCTTGATCTTGGACTTCCAGGCCCCAGAACTGTGAGAAATAAATTTCTGTTAAGTCACCCATTCTTTGGTATTTTGTTATGACAGCCCTAGCAAATTAATATGATGGTATAATAGAAAGCCCTAAGTAATCTTAAAAAAAAAAAGGGTATTAGAACTGACAAGTAAATTTAGCAAGATCACAGGATACAAGATCAAGATCACAGGATACAAGATCAATCTACAAAAATCCGCTGTGTTTCTACATACAGTTACAAACAATTGGAAAAGTGAAATCAAAATGCACTACCACTAGCACAGCAACAAAAACATGAAATTATAAAATACTGAGGGGTCATTTACCAAAATATTTTCAATACTTGTACAATAAAAACTACAAAGCATTAAGTGGAGAAATTAAATAAATGGAGAAGTATATCATGCTCATGCGAATCAAAAGACTAAATATTGTAAGTCAAATGTTCCTTAAGTTCATCTACAGATTCAATGCAATACCAGTTATAATTCCAGAGGCTCTTCTGTATAAATTGATATACTTATTCTAAGATTTATATGGAAATGTAAAAGGCCTAGAATAGCCAAAACAATTTTGATAAAGTAAAACGAAGTATGAAGATTTACAATATGTGATTTCAAGCATTTCCACAGAGCTACAGTATTCAAGACAATGTGGTATTCATGTAAGGACAGTTCATGAAACAAAATAGAGTCTACTTATAGACCCCTACATACATGGCCAATTGATTTGGACAAAGGAATCAAGGAAATTCAATGGGAAAGTATAGTCTTTTAAACAAATGGTGCTGGAACTAATGAATATTCATATGGGAAAAATCAGCATTTACCATTACTTTATTTCATAAACATTAATTTACTTGAAATGGGTCATAGAACTTAACATAAAGACTAAAAATATATAACTTCTAGAGAAAAATATGGGAGAAAGATCTTTGCAACCTTGAGATAAAGATATTTTGACATATAAGGCATAAAGCATAAAAAAGAAATTATGAATTACACATTATCAAAATTAAAATTTTTCTTTAAAAGTTAAGAAAATTAAAATTCAAGCCACAGATTGGGAGACAATACCTACAATATCTATGTCAAACAAAGGACAGGTATCAAGCATATATAAAGAACATTTACAACTTGATAATAAGAATAAAAAGTGTCAAAATATTTTATTATCACTGCACAAAAGAAAATATATAAATGGCCAATAAGCACTTAAAATATGTTCAGTATTATTACTCATCAAGAAAAGTAAGACCACAGTGATTTACCACTACATCTCTTCTAGGATACCATTTTTAAAAAATTACCACATTAAATGTTGGTGAGAATGTGGAGCAACTGGAGATTTCATACACTGTTGGTGGGAATGTGAAAATCATACAACCAACTTTGAAAACAGTTTGGAAGTTTGTTATAAAGTTTAACATATACTTGTCATATGACTCAGTAATCCAATTTCAAGACACATGAAAACTTGTCCACTTGAGGACTGCTACATGAATATGTTCCAGTTCATAGCAACTTAAATCATAACAGCCTGAACTGGGAATAACCCAAATAGCCATCATTGTGTGGCAAATTGTGATATGTCCATGCACTGGAACATCACTCAGCAATAAAAACGAAAGAACTACCACTAATATGTGCAACAACATGGATGAATCTCAAAAGAATTATGCTAAGTGAAAGAAGCCAGACACAAAAGGGTACCTATGCTGTCATTCCATTTGTAAGAAGTTCAATAACAGATAACACTAATCTAAAGGAATAGAAAGTTGGTCATGGGTTGTTTGGAACAAGGGGTAGGGGAATTGACTACAAGGGAACATGATGGAGCTTTTTAGGGTGATGGAAATATTCCATATTTTTATTATAGTACTGATTACACTGATTGACATATATATGAATACATGTGTCAGAACTCATTGACCTAAGTACTTAAAATGGGCATTTTAGTTTACAGAATTATTCTTCAATAAACTTGATCAAAAAAATTTTAAAAACGTTTATAAAGTATAATGGACTTTTGACATTTCAGCCTCTGTTCAAATAAACAAAAGCAACATAAAAAATGTAGCACTGGTTCATAAGAACCATGCTTCTGGGTATCAGTTTGAGCACCAGTCTCACCAGATGTTTTGCAGGATGCTGATGAATTGTGACAATTTCAAAATTTAGGGATGAACTGGTTTTTCTAAAAACTGTGAGTGATTATGGCCTATTCATTTTTCTCACCTATATTCTATAGCTTGTTGGATAAACTCTTGTTATTTGCTTATATTTTAAAAAATTTTCATATGAAAATTTTCATTTACTTTCTTCCTTTCTTCCTTCCTTTCTCTCTTTCTTTCTTTCTCTCCCCACCTTCTCTCTCTCTCTTTTTAACTACCAGCAACAATACACTTTCTTTGTTGTTCAGCTGTTTTAAAGGGAAGATCTACCTCTTCTCTCTTGCCTCCACTGGTTCTCCCTCTCCACTTCTCACTTAACAAAACAGTTATCAAAATCAGAAATACAACTTTAAGTTCTGAGAAGAGAAATCACAGCGTGATATCAACAGAAGTTGGAAGATCTGGGTTCCCATCTCAGCTCTCTGTGAACCAGTCATGTTATCTTGGTCCTGTTGGCCATACCCTCATGCCACAATCTCTCTGGCTTTGGCCTCAACTTCCTCATCTGTAAAATGAGAGAGCTAAATTCTATGATCTCTTCTGCCTCTCAACAGTTCTTCCCTGAAAGAATTATAGAAGCCTCACAATTACTCCCTGCTCATTTGGAAACTGCATCCTCTGTGATATAGCAGTTCCCATTGTTTTGCTGGCAGCTGAGGAGGAGGAAGAGAATGCATTTCAAGCATCTTCCTAGAGCTTGGTTTAAAGATAACTCACCATGATGAAAGCATGACCATGCAACTTTTTCCAAAGATCACCACACCCTCACACTAAGGGCTCTCACACTCGTGCTCTCAACATGAGTGGGTGGACAATGTTTATCACCAAAGTTTTATGGATGACTGTGTTAGAGAGACTGCAGGATATGCCTCAATTGCCCAGACCTTAACCCACGTCAGCCTCTGGAGTCTTTCCCTTTACCATGTGGGTTTGGCATAACAAATCAAAACCCCATAGAGAAATCCGTTCAGCTTCCAATCATCTGGACTCAACCCCTGCTTCACTGCAACCTATGCTCATCACCAACAATAACATTTTGACAAAACATAAAACTTAAAAAAAGAGGTGTAAATTTGTTTCTCCACAGCCTTCTTCATGGGTTGAATCTGTTTCAAGGAAATTTTTGGCTTTGTATACAATCTTGGTATGACTAGGACCAAAAAGAAGGCTCCGTGGGAATATGGTGACAAGGATGATGGGCTGTGGAGAGCCTCTCCCTCCGATGCATATCTGCAGTTGGGTTTGCCTATTCCAGACTGGCCCCACTGGTCAGGTCTATGCCTCCAACCATCCAATGATCCTTATTAAGTGTACAAATCATTCTTGAGCTCTCAGTGTGTACTAAGCCTTGTTGAAGAGACAATATTGAATCAGAATGGGGGGGGGGGCACTCTGGAATTCAACTGCCTTTGTCCTAATCTTGTTTCACCAGCCGTGTGACAAGCAAGATACTCATGATATTCGCTAAACTTTAGTTTCATCGTCAACAAAATGGGGAGAATAAAAATATATACCTCCTAGGATTAACTGAGCTAGTGTCCATAAAACATTGAGCACAGTACTTGGTACTTAGAAAGACTTCAATAACTGTTAAGAAATATCACCACCATTATCATTGAGGGAGAGAGACTTGTAAATGTGAATAGAGCAGAAGTATTCTTTGGGGATCCAAAGTAAGGAATGATTAGTTCTGGCCAGGTTAATGGGGCTGACTTCGCAGAGGAAGGGACACTTGTGCTGCCCTGAAGTGAGAGTGGGAGTTTGATAGCTGGAAACTGTAAAAGGGCATTCCAGTTGGATGGATCAGCAATACATCCCTACATGATCTCATCCAGGAGGATGTGATTGCTCAGACTTTTAAGAAATAAAGAGCCCCAAGCTCACAATGGGAGCAGACACGGTGGAAGGACAATTAAGCTGCAGCCTGTTCATGGACTTCCTGCTGAACCTAAACAGATTTCTCAGACCAGTGACTCATCAACAGGACAGACTACGTGTACCTGTTGTGTAACCCCAGTGCTTCTGGTTTATTTTTATCTTGTTTCTGTAACCCCTCTTTGTTCCATTATTAATACCCAGTGCACTGGGCGAGACAGGCTTAAAGATGTGATCAACTCCTTTTTGGCTTTTTTGTACTTGTTATGTATTTTGTGGCCAAGGCCTCTCCACCCTTTCTTTCTTCTTTCTGGAAAAATGTTCTTCTCTATGACATGGAGTAGCTTCTACACTTTGTTCCATAGTCTGCTTGCTGTGGCTATTCAACTGGAATTAGTATTCACTGTCCATTGTGCTAGGCACTTTGAAGGCTTTTTCTCATTTAATTCTCACAACAATTGTCTGATGGAGGTATTTCCCATTTTGTGGATGGGACTCAAAGTGGTGAAGTAACCTGGCCAATGTCAGCTAACCTGAATGTGAGGTGCTCTTCTTGTCAACTCTCTTTTATGGCTTTTGCTCTCATCACTGGACAACATGTTCTCGAGACACTGAGGATTGGAAGAGCAACTGTGTGGGGAAGGCAGAGACTATTCCTTCTCTTACTTTAGAGCTCCCTCAAGCTCAGGTCTGTGGCTGTTGGGTGTCTCATCACAAATGCTGCCAAGATTTCCATTTTTATCTTTTCAAGTCAAGTAGAGAGAAAGCTTAATTTGCTCCATTGTGACAAGCTTTCACATATCTGAGGATAGTTTAATTACGAATACCCTTATCCTCATCACTTACCAGGGTGTTTTTTGTTTTTGTTTTTTTCAGGCAAAGCAATGCCCATTTTTAAGCCTTGGTGTTAAAGGATGGCAGAGACAAGGAAAAGTAAGTGACCACACTTTCACTTGTGGATGGTTTTCTCAGCTACTGAACAGTGAGAAATACCTGTTGCTGCCATTTTCACTTTTATATTATTTTTTAAAAATTTAAAAATATATTACCTGCTTCTCCAATTTCCTGCTCTGTGATTTCTGGCATGAACGAAACTTGTGAAGAGTCTTAAAGATTAATAAATTGAACTCACTTCAGTGTGAGGAATTAATCCACAGTCCCTGGTCAACAGTTCCACTCCTACCAATTCCCATAGTCATAGAGATCCTTCCACAACTTTCCTTATAAACCGGGAGAAGATTTCCATTATTTAAAATGCTCTTTTCTCATTAGGAAGCCAACACTGCAATGGCATTTCCCCCTTTCTTCCCCGCCTGTCTTGCTTTGACTGGTGGTGGGATTAATTGGGCCATGATCAATCTCCTAAAAGATGGCAAATTGGGAATGGCGGGTGGAAGGAGGAAAGCATGAATATTAATTAGCTAAGATTCCAAACAGAAGCCTTTTAATTATATTAAAATGCACAGGCCTGCAGGCAGTGAGATGGTTCTTGCTGTAAATCTGTCGACAGGCCATTACCTCAGCCATGTCAATGCCTTTTAATGAATGAATATATACATTTCAAGTGGGGGAGAGAAAAATACTTTCCTGTTTATAAATATTAAAAGGAAAACTATCAACGTGAGGTGATATCTATGACAGCTCCTTGCAGGCTGGAGGTGTTTGGGGAAGGCAGGGAAGGCGGGAAGGCGGTCTCCCTAAATGGCTCATCCCAGGCTGTGAAACTGAAGCCTGTGGCTGATATGGGGACTGATGCAATTAAAAACAGATGACTGCAGCCAGGGTGAGCCAGCGGCTCAACTTCTCTGTAGGTCAATGAGTGAGGCATTTGAGGAAGTTACATTAACTTTTCAGGTCACTTCAGAACCATTCGCTACAGGAAAAAAGGAAATCAGGGGCATTTCTTTGCTTCTTGTTAACATGAAGAGAGCATTTAAATATTGAAGGGTGACCGGCCACCATGGGGGAAGGGCCGTGAACTGAGAAGTGTTAGAATGCCAGGGCAATAAAGAACTTAAATGTAAGAAAGCAGGTCTCAGCAGATCTAGAGTCACCTTGAGAAGATCCATGGAAGAGAATGGTAGGGAATATGGAAACACACCAGCAGTGAGAATGGGAAAGTGGGATGAAGGAAAGCTGGTCACAGATGACTTCATAGACTCAAAAGACTCGAACAGAGCTTGGTGACCAAGTAGTCCAACTGCCTTAATTTTAGAGAACTAGAAACTGAGGCCCAGAGGGGAGGGATGACTTTCCCAATCTCAGAGTGCTAGTTAGTAGAGAAATCCTGTTTATTTACTTCCCTACCAACTTACCTACTTAAGTACCCACCTCCTTACCTATCTCCCTACTTACGTATTTACCTATTCATGTACCACTTCCTTCTATAAAACATGAGGCCTCTCCTGACTACCAGTCTGCAGGTTTTCTAAGACTTGTTGCTGCCTTCCTAACTTTAAATAAGAACACATTTGAAGAAACTAAGAGTACCACATAGTATGCACCCTTTATATAATCTGAGAATATCCATCTACAGGGCCATAATTGTTCAACACAAATGCAGAGAATCTGTATGATCTATCCCAGTCTACTGGAATGCCAACAGAAGAGTGCAGTGCCTTTGTGGAGTTACCCTTGATTTTGAAAAGCTTGACAGGCAAAAAAAAAAAAAAGAAACTCATCAGAATATACCTGAGAACATTCAGGTCTTGAAGTTCAGCATTGGTGACTTTGAAAGGAAGGTAAGCAGAAAATAATTCTTTTGAGCACAATTTAAACAAATACTATGTATTTGAAATCCAATCAAGAGTACTTAATATTTTGGGGTTTCTTGGCTGTGCTGCATGACATGTGGGATCTTAGTTCCCCGACCAGCAACAAACCCATGCCCCCTGCAGTGGAAGCTTGAAGACCAAACCACTGGACAGCCAGGGAATTCCCAAG
Organism: Balaenoptera borealis; assembly: GCF_965194805.1. Lineage (NCBI taxonomy): Eukaryota > Metazoa > Chordata > Mammalia > Artiodactyla > Balaenopteridae > Balaenoptera > Balaenoptera borealis. The sequence goes on along the minus strand of NC_138860.1, from coordinate 54,582,316 downwards.
AGTCCTTATGATTCTGAAAAGCTTTATGTGGGCTTTTCAAGGATAAATTCAGAAACCATCTGCAAATGGGCACACTCCTGTACATGTACCTACGTGTGTGGGAGTATGTATGTACAGGGGTGGTGAGGGAGATTCATAAGTTTGTCCTATCAGTCAGTGGGACAGCATTCCCAGAATGGACATACAACTCACGAACATCTGGCTTTAGCACAATAGGAACTCAGGAGAGAATGTGAATGGCTTAGCAAAGGATATGTCTTATTGGAAAAGCAACTCAAAGAGTAAGTCAAGAAAGTAATAGGAAAGTATTTCTGCTATATGTTCACACACATTATTCTAGAGAGCAGGGATCAGGAAGGCTCAAAACTTCTTTGAGATTCACTTAATTTAGCCTCAAGACTATGAAACATAATAATATAACTTAGTTGGTAACATTGAGGAGAAGGTAGAGGATACTAAAAGTCACACCGCAGTATGATAAATGTCCATTCAGCTCAGTTCAAGGTGGATTCAATCCTTTTCTTTTTTAATATATATTTTATTTATTTATTTTAGTTGCTCTGGGTCTTAGTTGCGGCTGGTGGGCTCCTTAGTTGTGGCTCGCTGGACTCCCCTGCATTGGAAGGCGGATTCTTAACCACCGCGCCACCAGGGAAATCCCGGATTCAATCCTTTTGATGTGCAAGAGAGAGGATTAGGACCTAATGATGCAAAGGAGAATAAGACATAAATGCTGCTCTTTTTCAGCCTACTCTTCTGGAGAGACACGTGACCAAGTAACTTTAACAGATTGGAGTAAGTGCAGTAGTGGGGGTGTGCACAGGGAACAAAGGGGTGCAGAAGAACAGTGCTGGCCTCATTTGTGGGGTCAGAGTGGCTCTTGGAGAAGATAGAGTCTGAGAATGAGTTGGATGGACAAAGAGAAGGGTGGAGGGAGAGAGGGGGACAGGGAGGGGAAAGGACATGACCTTCAGACCTAATAGCAGCAGCAAGGGTGCACAGTATGCAACACTGTGTGCTTTTTTCCACTATTTTTCTCATTAGAAAAAAACTTATTTTGCTGTTCCTGCTTTCAGATGAAGATCCAGTTTCATCTGAATTAGAAATTTGCTTCTCCATGAGATGTTGATAGGAAAAACTAATGAAACAGAGCATTCAGCAACCCACTATTCACTGTCCTGAGTTGTTACTGCTTTGCCATTTCACTGTTTAGAAGATTTGGCTACTGATCATCTCCAGGAAGTGGAAACAACATGAATGCCCATTACCTGTCTGGATAATGAATTGCAATTAATCAATATAAGTCAAGACAGTAATTTATCACAAACTCCCTGCACTTGCTGATGGCACCTTTTCCTTTTTAATAATCATAACAAGACAGTGAAGCTGAAAGTCAGTAGTTGGCTAGAAGCTACAATGGGAAGAAACTCATCGTCCCTTTGGCTGTTATCAAGTGCTCTTCTTCTTGACTGCATTTCTTGTGTAAGGCGAGGGTGGAGCAGGGCAGTTTGAATCCAGAAGTGTGGACTCGGGGAAGACTGTACCTTATCTCTGGCTTAATTTGCTTAATTGGTAACTGTCCTTGGGGCAAGGTTTTAGCAGTTGGTCAGGTCAGAATCTTAGTTGCCTGATGAGGGGACAGGAGGAAAGTCATTCTTTTGCAGTGTTAGCAGCTTTAGACTTCTTCTAGGCTGGTGACAAGATGGGAATTAGAAATGTTATGCTCCTCTTCTTCCTCCTTGTCCAATTCTCTCTTCTACATTTTTCCCCCCTAGGATTTTTTTCTTGCCTTGGATCCAGACACAAGGCTGATCAGAGACTGTACCATACTGGGGATTTGTTTGGGGGGTGGAGATATCTGTGGTTTTTCACCCTCTTAGCTTCCCAGAACCACCAAAAAATTCTGGAACTGCACCAATTCAGTTAAGTTCGGGAACTTGGCTCACTGGGAGTCTTTTTAAAGTAGTTCAGGTTCAGGCGGTTCAGGCACGCTTTCAGAGAGCTGAATTGCTGTGCTGAGTTAGATTTGGGGAACTTTCAGTGATATATGACTATCATGAACACTTTGAAGTGCCATGTCATCTCTGTGCCAATACTGGATAAGTAGCAGAGACTTTTCATAGTTAGCCCCTTATCGAAGATGGCACATGCATATGTCTGATTAAGGTGAGCTCATGCTTTTTTGAGTAAGCCAATGAAATAAAAGCTTCAAAAGGATGCACAATCCCTGTGATAAATGGCCTGGTCAAAAGAGGAAGTGTGGTTGACTGAAAAGTAAGGGAGTTCAGGCAGAAGGAGACTGCTTGGCAGGGAAAGATCGATTCAGTAGATTGGTCCTGCTACCAGACTCTCCTGTTCTGGTGTCTAAGGCTTAGGGTGCTGGCAATAGAAATAGGTGAGTATTTCTCATATAGACTGTCTGCAAGAGGTTGGAAGTAGAGGTATGCTCTGAGATTCAACGTAAGGAAGTACTGTACAGCAGTAGTGTGTGTGTGTTGTGTGTGTGTGTGTGTGTGTGTGTGTGTGTGTGTGTGTGTGTGTGTGTATGGCAGAGTAGCGTGGTGTAGTAGATTAAAGATGACTGCAATTTTTCGTTATTTCTTTTCTTTTCCCCCCACTATTTTTCCCATCAAGAAGTGGAATGTATTTTCCCTCCCTTTAGATTTTACCAATAGAATGTTGCAGGGGTGAGGTTATATAAATTTTGAGATCAGGCCTTAAGTGATCTACAGCTTTTCCTTTCACTTTTCTTGGAACTCATCCACCATGTTGTGAGGAAGCCCAAGAAACTACAGGGTAAGACCTGCTGGAGGGAAATCAAATCCTCCAGCCTCCAGCCCTAACCGAGCTCCCAGCCTACACAGCCAGCACTAACTGCCAGCCATTGTGAATGAGGCCATTTTTGATCTTCCAGCATCCTAGTGCTCCACCTGACACCACATGAAGCAGAAAAGATGCTCAGTCAATCCACAGGATCATGAGAAATAATAAGTCGTTGTTTTAAGCCACTAAGTTTTGGGGTGGTTTGTTACACAGTCATAGATAACTAAAACATGTGGAATCTCCACACTTTAGAAAGAATGACTTAACTGGAAAGCACTTTTGGTCAAGAGAGAAGGGGACAGCCACTGGAAGCAACACCTGTGGTCAGAGGTAGTGCGGGCAGCAGGAAGGCACTCCCATGAGGCAAGCAGGGAAGGAGGAAAAGTGAAGATCACCAAATGGTGGCAGATAGTCTTATTCTGGCATACATGGGCAGTGCATCTGAGGAACATCTAGAAAGATTTGGGGAGATTTTGTTGGGAGTGAAAGTGAGATCTATAGATTCTGCAAAGGCATGAACCACAGAATGCCATTATACACAGATTTTTGTTATCAGCCTGTAGCCTTGATGTTAGCTGGGCCCTTCTTTTTCTTTGAGATGTGCATAAGATTGGATTGAAGTTCCAATTCCACATCTGTGAAAGACCAAAATGCTCCACAGGATTACTATGAACTTCTAGGGAAATTATTGTCTCCTCATTAGCCCTGGCTGTAAACTCTTGCTTCTTTTATGGGTCATCTCACTGTCCCTTTTATGCTGTTTCTGTTTCACATAATATCAACCTAAACATGAAATTCAAGTCACAAAATATCAACCTAAACATTAAATCTTCTCTTAATTATCACAATTTCTACACAAAAAAGCAATTTTTTTGTGATTAGTAGATTTTAATAAGGAATTTGGTGATATAAGAGGAGGATTTTAAAGTATAGCAATATAAACTTCAAATTGAACCTGAGACCGTCCTCATTCTTAAAAATGTCTTTGCCCCACCACTGGAGAACTTTCACAAGCAATATCACTCCAAGTACTGTCTGAACCTCATTCTATGTCATGGTTCCTCTCTCCCTTCCATCTTTCAGCAGCAAAACAAATTTCTCTCATCTTCTCATATAGAATATCTATCAATCTATTTATTATGCTCAGTGACTCACCCTCCAACCTAAGCCGCTTATCAAGGTATTTACTCAGTAGAGACGGTTGTCCTCTGAGGAGCAATTATGATGTCAGTTGTTATAGTAATAACATTTCACTCTTCCACTTTCTACCCTACTAAAATCACTGCAGTTTCCTGCAAAGGCAGCCAGTGTTGGTCTCTCTCTCTCTCTCGAGTGTTGAGTGAAAGGAAAATCAAATGTAATAAACCTGGGCTATACCCAACTCACTGCCTTGCCTCTCCTTCCTTCCTTTTAGAGGGTGGAGATAATGCCCCATTAGGCTCCCTTTAAGGTGTTGCTTTCTTTGTATAAACTCTTCTACATTGCCTAAGTGAGAAGGGAAGACTTTCTGAATCTACTCTCTGGGTGGGTGCCATATTCAGTTTTGGGGAGACTTTGATGGGAGTGAAAGTGAGGTCTAGAGATTTCACAATAATGAATAGGCATAAACCAGAGAACCCCAATTTATGCGGGGATTTTTGTTATCAGCCTATTAGAGACCCTATTACTCATGACAGTGACATGTCAGAGATGGTGAGTGGTCTGTTTCATTTAGAAATCCATTCATTCATTTAAAAAAATTTTGGCATGACTCTATAGTAGACTCCTAAGGAGGTCAAATATAACTGAGTCATGGAATCTCTTATTGAAAGAGCTTACGATTCGGTAAGAGAAATAAAAGAACCATACCTACCCAGTTTGGCAGTGTTGATGTCCTCTTGGAAAAGGGAGCTCTAACTGAATCAGAGTCATAAGGGTTATTTATGGCACAGTCCCTGTGGAATTACATTCCCTCTTTTGTACATTGACCAATGGCTCTCTCTCCCCTCCAAATTCTCTGAAGTTGTGACCTGCTGTGTTCCTTCGGCCCCATTCATACAATCATCTGGCAGTCCTCTGAGGTAACAGTGATGGTTTAGGCCCCTCAGTACGTCTAAGGACTCCCATCAGTCTCTTGCCTGCTGACTTTTACCCTCCTTTTTCTCATCCATGACCATTTCCCTGAAGAATTTTCAAGCTCTTACAAAACTACCTTTTAACATCCATCATGTTACTCTTCATGTTTTTCTTTCTAGTACTATCACTTGCAGACATTTTCTCAGTTATCATGGGTCAAAACTGTTGGTCTATAAACATAAAACAAACGGGGGAATTCCCTGGCAGTCTAGCAGTTATGACTTGGCACTTTCACAGCTATGGCCCGGGTTAAATCCCTGGTTGGGGAACTAAGATCCCACAAGCCAAGTGGCAAAACAAAAACAAAACCAAAAACACCCCATAAAACAAATGGCAGAGATAGAGGATATGATGGATAAGCCACACCCTCTGCAGAACACACTCAGCTCAGGGTAGCACTGGTAGCACCCTTTCTGGTGGGGAGTGTTTGCAGTATGGTGCAATAACACTCAGTGGCCAAGAGTGCAGGCGTCAGGCTGTCATGATAGCTCTCATGAGCTGGTACTCAGGTCATGGGAAAGAGAGCTCAAAGGCTAGCACACTTGAATGGATTTTTTTTCCTTGAAAATATTTCAAAGAAAATAGCATTATAACAAGTTGACACTATAAAGGAGGGGAGATATTATTAAAATAAATACACAAGGATAGGGTAGCGACCTGAAATACATACAACATATATTATAGAAAACTATTATTTTTGAGGAATAGCTTCCTGGAGGAGGTAGGCTTTTATGTGGTATTATCTTCTTTGCAATGAATAATGAGACTATTCACCATGTAGTAAACAAGTTACCTCCAGTAAAGTGTGATTAAGAGAGCAGAAGTATGGTCTCTTCTTATAGAGCTGCATAGGCTCTTAATAAAATGTTACAGGCTTCAAATTTCAGAAGCGTTGTGGTGGGTACTTTCAAGAAGCAAGCTTAGTTGTAGCTTTTCTTTCCCCATCTTCTGGAAATATAGGAACTATTTCTTATTTATTTTTATATTCTTAGAGCCTAGAACAGTACCTGGCAAATGGCTCAATAATAATTTGTCAAGTGATTGGTTGAATGAGTGAATGAATCAATCACTCAATCTAATAAAACTCTTCTGCTTTCTGACCCACCCCATGTCTTCATTCAAGCATTTGTCTGTCAAGTTTAAAGTGTCTATACTCACATTATGGTGCATTTGCTCGTGTTGTTCAACACTCTGAAAGGTATACTACTTTAGAGTGGCATTCTGCTTTATTTAACAGGTTATAAGGTAGATAAATGGGTATATCAAAAGATGTTTAGGATTTCTTTTAATAAATTAGGGTAGTGGTTCTTAATGAGATTAGTGGAACAGTGCCAATCTGGCTACTTCAGAATTATCTGGGAAACTTTAAACAGTTCAAATTTTTGAGCCTTACTTCTGTATTTTTGAAAACTTCCTCAGGTGATTCTGATACTCAACCAGATTTGAGAACTACTGCCTTATTCTTTAAAATAAGATCAAAACTTCTAAAATCCTAGCTATTGGCAATTACCCAGAAGTAGATCAAGTAGTAGAGGCCCATTTAGAGTCTACCCAGGTAGCTTTTGGGAGGGAACTACTATTCTCTCTGAAAATTATACTTCTTAACGCAGGCATTCACCTAGTGCTTCTCTGGTCTTCCACCAACAATGTATTTACTGCGTGTTCACTACCTCTTTCTCTGAATGCAAATTGGTACCCCTTTATCTTGGGATTTTGAGGCAGTTCTTATTTTAAATAAACTTCCCTCTCATTCTCACAAGTATAGATTAGCTACAAGGACCCATACTTTAGAGATGGAGTTCCATGCTCACAGAGATTATAAACGTGCCCAGTGACCTAAAGCTGGTGAGGGGACTCAGGGTCATGTCTGTCTCTTCATACCCTCTGCTTCTCCTCCATGCCTGTTGACTAAGGGTTTATACTGGCTCTGGAGCTCTGTATGCATTCCTCTAGTCCTTGCACCATCCCTGCAAAGAAAACAGTCTCTGGAGTCCTCCATTTTGTGGATGGAGTGTTTCAAGAGTTGATCATCCCCAGAACATTGCTGCTCTTCAAATGCTGTTGCCCACTCTAGCAAAGACTGCTCTGTGTTCAGTAAACCCCATTGCCTTTTCCTCATGGATGCACCCCTACACTACATTTCCCAGCATCCCTTGTAGTTAGATGTGACCATGTGACTGAGTTCTGGCCAATAGAATATGGGCAAAACTGATTACCCCACTTCCAAACTTAGCCCATCAAGAAGCCTCAGTATTATCCTTTGGGCCTTTTCTCTTTTCCCATTGGCAGGCTGAATGCAGCAGATGAAAAAAGCCCTAGAAGATTCAGAAAAATCCTTGAATAATTGGGTGGATCCTTATCAGACAGTCCTGTGGGGAGAAATAACTCTTACTGCGTTAAGACAGTAAGGTTTTCGGATGATTTTTTATAGCCGTGAGCCTCCCCTGACCAATACAGCTAGCTGCCCTGCCTTTGACCCACAGCCTCTGCAGCTGTAACACCAATCTCTGACCTGAGAGCCCCAGAGCAGTGGGCAAAGGAAAGAGGTCTCTCAAAGGAGCTGCCAGGAGGGCAATGTGACATAAGGAAAAGCACAGGCTTGGAGCTGGAAGAAATGGGTTCAAATTCTCTTGGTCTAATTGTGTAACCTAAACTAATTGCTTTTTAAGCCAGAGAGTCTTCCCCTGTGAAATGGGAATAACATGAGATGACATATGTAAATGAATCTGGTAATGGAGCCCAGTAAATCTAAAGACTCTTCAGAAATGTAGCAAGAGTTTGGCAGAAACTGAAGGAAGTGTCAAAGAGGAACAGTTTGTAGCTTCAAATAGCAAGTCCAGAAAGTCGGAGGTACCCCCATGGCTATAGGGTTCTACGAGCATTATTACATCTGACCCTATGATGGCTCCAGGAGGCTCTTCTAGGTCACTTGCAGCTGAATAATTTTTTGAGACACTTTTTCCTGCTTCTTTCTTGTTTCAGGATAGTGATAGAATGTAAGTTTGATGAGGAGAGGGCTGCCGTCTTTTCCCCACTGTACACGGAGCACCTACCACAGTGCCTGGTGTGTTGTATGTGCTGTGTTTCTACAGGACACGTATTTGGCTTAATGACTGACTCATCTCAGAGGATTAAAAGGGTAATTTGTTCCTTTGCTTTTGTCCTCAAGCCTTCCTCCTCTCACCTGCAGGTAGAATGGTCAAGCCTGTATGTTCAGACTTCCGGACAACTTTGCCTCTGGAGTTGTTTGATGGCTTTTTGGTTCAGCGTCGGAAAAAAAAAAAAAAAGAGGAAGTTGCCAGTTATTCAGAAGAAATCCCTTACCCAGGTTAGTACTTTGATTTAAAGAAGTATAACTGGCTTTGAGACATAGATGGGAAGGTAGTAGTAAGTTCTTTCAGGGCTGGTGGCCCTATCCTGATCCCTGATAGAGCTCTGGGTAGACCAGAGCCTCTGATGGGGGCAGGGTGGGGGGAGAACAAGTGAATGCCTTTGGTTTGGACATAGAGTGCCAGGCAGGGTGGCCAATTCATCCTAATTTGCCCTGGACTTTCCTGGTTTTAAAACTGAAAGCCTTGCATCCTGGAGACCCCTTCAGTCCTGGGTAAACCAGGACAGTTGGTCACTACCGCCATGCTTGAGGATCTGTAGGGGGAGATCATCCTGTTAAGCATGGCGTGGGGGAAATGGAGCCTTCCACATTCAAATGGACCCTGAAGGCTCAGATGTTAATTCAGTTTGCTGAGATGGACTAAAGAATAGAGGCCCTTCCCCCTGTTCTCTGAATGCACCAGTCTTCTGAGATTCATGAACATTCCTACGAGGGGCACCTCATCCCCTGACCTTCCTCCACTCCCAACATGACAGAGAATACATTTCTTGCTTGCTAGTGAAGATCCAGAGACAGATTTAATTTGACTTCGAAAAAGAGGGCAATGTGATGTTTCTTATATCTTAGGAGGTGAGAGAATTCATATCAGTTACACAAGACTTGCCCAAAGGCCCAGAGCTAAATAATGGTAGAATTACTGCTTGAATAGAGCTCTATCTGGCCCCAATGTTGGTTTTCTTTCCATTCTACAGTACCTTAGGAGGCACAGTGGCCCTAAACACTGAATGAAAAGGAAAACAGCAATTTGTTCATTCAAGTAGACTTTTGGACATGCTCTCATTCACAACTCTCTTTTTCTTTGTTTCACTGGATTGATTTTATTTAGCCTCCAGCATCTACATCCCTTCCTTCCAGTCCAAATTTCTCAGTCTTACTTTCAAGACTGCTGGCTTTAGCTCTAACCTACCTTTTCAGGAGTACAGCACATGATGTCTTCCATGTACCCCATGCTTCAGCCAAGCAGGGCTCTCCATGCTTTCCCACCTCTACGTGTCTTTTGCTGTGCCTACTCCATGGAATGCTCTTTTCTCCAACCTCCCTTATCAAGATCCTGCCACCCTTCAAATTCCCATGAAGACTTCCTTGATCCTTCCATTCTGATATCCTGATTTAAATATGCCCTGCATTGATTTCGTGCCATAATAACTCATTCTGCTTACTAGAGGATTCCTTGAGGGCAGGACACAGGCTATGCTGTTTTTTTGTTTTTGTTTTTAAATAATCTCTGAGATAACCTAGCACAGCAATCTACACATAGTAGGCACCCTGTAAATACTTGATGAAATGCAGTGCAGAGGATTAAAGGAGAAAGGAAATCTTTAGATTTTCCCTAGAGTGTGACTTGGAATTGGGACAAAAGCTAATTTGATGGAACATGTTTGAGGAAAATCGGGTGGGAAAAAACAGATAATAGACACAGAAGTGAAAGAGTAAGGCCAGCAGCCCATTTCATTCTAAGAGTGTCCCTGAAAGTCTCAGAAGGAGCCAGAGGCTGATCTTTTTGACCTTTATCCAAGTGTCAGGACACAGCTCCCCGTGGGTAGAAGTCCACTTCAAGGCTCAGCTTCCAGCCTGCAGTTAACCAGGGAAAGCAGTCAATCAGAGAATGTGCTGGATCTGACCTCCTGGCTGCTGAATTCATCGAGGTCCGTACTTCAGAGTGCTGGGGATGTCAGTTACATAAAGTTGTACGGCATTTTCTTCTATCCTGGGGTGAGGGGAGGGTAATGGGGGGAGGAAGAGGGAAGGGGCACAGCTATCAGCCCAAGAGAACTGCTGCAAGAGCTAGTGCTCTGCCTTCCCTCACCACACACATCTCCTCCAAATGTGCCCTTGATGTTGCATTCTCCAACCCAAACAAAAACCTGGAGAAAAAATGATTTTGTGGCTAGCTCTGTTTTCAATACCGTGGAACATTTGCCGGCCTGGTGATCCATCACCAGACTTTTTTTTAACCCTGCAAGATGGCCACTTGCCTTTTTTATCGGCATGTTTGCATCCATGTTGCTACTTAACTTTCTCTTGAGGCCAAGTTTTCTTTCTTTTTTTTTCCCCTGATTTTTGCCATCTGTGCCATATTTCTTTAGAGTTTTTCTTCTCTAATCCCCTCTTTAGTGCCAGGAGAAGTAATACCAATGGGCTGGAGAGATTCCAATGCTTGATGCACAGAACTGGCTAAAAATCTCAACAATATCACTTCACACACATTCTGGAAACTTCGCTCTTTCATGTTTGCAAGTGGGCATGTAGCATGGGCTGCATGAAGAAGATAAGGCTCACAATTCAGCCCTACTCAGAGGCCAGTGAGCTCCCTGCTCTTAGAATGTGGACCAGTAGTCCCTGCTGCTGCCCGAAGACCTGGGAGACAAGAAGCCCCCAGTGAAGTGAGGCGGCCAGGCCTAGGAATCACAATTCTAATTAAGAGAAATAAAAACCTCACTCTTTTCTCAGGTGTTGAACTCTGTCTAAAGTCAGGAGTTATGAAATCTGTGAAGCTTAGGACTCATCTACATCTTAAGAGAGCTGTGGAGACTCTCCCTTTTCCCATTAAATTGTCATGTGGTAGGTAGAAAGAGGCTGAGACTCAGACTTTCACCAAATAGCTTAGTGGTCTTGGGCAAGTCTCTGGATCTTAATTTCTTTATTCATAAACTGTAAGAGTTGGGGAAGTGCATGATTCTATATTAGAGGTCTATATTTCATGGTGTCCTCTCACATATTGGGATTGGATTGGTATGAAAAACAGGGTCTAACAACTGGAATCCAAAATTTTATAGGGCTAAGGAAGTTTGCACATTTTTTTTTCCTTTTCTTTTTCTCTCCACTTTCATGCATGTCTACTTCTTGCTTCCAACTGGGAGAATCAATTCTATGACCACATAAAAGTCTCCTTAGGCCCAATATCTTAGGCTACTTTGGTAGTTCATAAAAGACGATCAAAGTTTTAGCTCTGTCTACCTGAGGCTCCCAGGCCAAACTAGAACTGAATGTTCTAATTTGTATTGAATTATTTGCCAAGCAAATATGAAGCTCTTTCGATGTAAACAGGAGTATTCACACCAACATGGTTCCTAGCAGCAGGCAGGCAGACCAGATCCAACTAGGATCCTGCCTGCTTCCAGTAGCTCTGCATTACTGTTGATGTCAGTTAGTCCAACTTGACCCCATGGGATGTTCAATGTTCACCATCATTGGTTTTCAGTGTATGGTGTCAAAGGCCAGGGCTGCCAGATGCCTCACTTTCTGAAAAAGGATGAAATCTGAAAAAGGCTCTGTCTGGGTGTTAGGATGTTTAGAATGTTTGTAAGCATGGTATAAAGACAGATGTAATTATAGTCAGAGAGTCAATCAATATTTATTGAGAACCTATTTTAGGTGCTGGGGATATAGCAGTGGTAATATTTCTTGAAGTGTTATTTGCCCTTTTCAAGTTTTCCCAAGGAATCTAGATTTTCAGTTAATTGTCTCAAGCACACTGGCTACTGTCCTACCATCATAAGGGAGAGTAACTGAGCAGCTGTCCTTTCTAGAATTTCCGGGAGCTTCTTACAAGGATTAGTTGTTTAACAAACAACTAATATCTGACTTTGATTAAGGGTTCTAGGTGTCAGTGTTTCTCTGTACACTAATTCTCAGGACCTTCTTTCCAACTGAAGCGTGGAAAGTACACAAGTCAGTTAAAAAAGTCTTCAAATATAAAATCAAGTAAGTAGTCTTTGGTATCTTATGGGATGCATAATGAACACGAGCTGGCCCTTTTGTGCATTTGGGCATGGATTGAAGTTGATGCTAATGGTAGCACATCTATATCTTGGGAACTGGGCTCCCTCCTGGGTAAGGACTGCCTGGGCTCAGGACCGGCCCTGACATTTTGGCAGAAATGCTAAGGAGAAGCTGTCTCTCACTCTGAGGTTTTTCAGTCCATAAAGCAGCAGAAATTTAGTTGTGGAAGACCCCGGCAAAAACAACATAAGAAAACTGAAAACACATAAGCACATTTGCCGAGTTTAATAGCCCTGCTCTGGCTCTCCACCTCCGGTACCTTAGGCATAAATTGCTGACCTCTATTTGATTTTCTGAACTGCAAGAATTATGGGCCCAAAGTTCAGTGAATTGGAAGAGGTAAGCTTTTATGCCTCTGAGTCAGCTTCCCCATAAACATTAGGTCTACAAATAAAAGCAACATTTCTATTTATACTTCCTGGGGTTTGTGTATCAGACAAGCCAAGCACGTCCCTGCAGCTCGGCAAAGGTGACTGCATGATCAAATCTCTGTTCAGGTAACGCGACGGAGCCTTCCAGTTTGGGTCAGAGGAAATAACCAGAGCAGATGGACAAGAGATATTAAAAATAACACACGCAATTTCAGTCGGAAAAGGGCACCTGCTCAAACAGTGACTGATTTACTCTCGGTGGTGTTTGTTTGATTCTCCTCCTGGCCACTGGTGACAAATGTGTGCTAGGGGAAGTCTTACGTTCAGACCCTTCCTGGGCACTCACCTTTAATGATGGCCAAGGGCCTGAAGGGCAACCCAGCTTCCTGTGCCCACCTGGCCGTGGGTCAACACAGCATCACCCTCATACTCCAGACGCAGCGGGAGCGTAATTCTGGCTGCTGCCACGCGTGCAGGTGACCCAGACATCCACGTCATGTTTTCTCTGTGGCCTTGCCTGACTCCTTCAGCTCCACGCTCCCCGTATCCCCCTCGGCCTCTGTTTTTGTCTCCATCTCTGGTGCCCAGCATCAGCATAATCAATTGATTCCACACACATGTATTGAACACCACCCCCTGGTTGGGGTGGGGGCTACACCTGACAGACTAGAAGCTTCCCTGCTCACCCCAGTGTCCTCTGAACTAGTGGGATTAACACAGATTTGTTTATGGCAATAATATAGGTGATTCACAATGAGGCAAACTCAGATTTGCGAGATTTGCATTTGATTCCTCACTACTGCTTTTCTTTTTATTAAGTATTTTTATTTATTTATTTTTTTGGCTGCACCGTGCAGCATGCGGGATCTTAGTTCCCCGAGCAGGGATCGAACACATGCCTCCTGCACTGAGAGCGCGGAGTCTTAAGCACTGGGCTGCCAGGGAAGTCCCTCCGCGTTACTGCTTCTTTACATGCCCGTCGTCCTCCCTTGGGGTCATTCATTACTTGCTTCACGCCTCAAACCTTTTCCTATTCCTGTCAAAGCATTGCCTTTCTGCTCCTTCCCTCCTGCATGTGTGCTACAAACAAATTCTCCATCTGGTGTAAGTGAACCTATATGGGGCATCCCTTCCTAGGGATGTTATGTTGCCTAGGGCTTTCTGAAAATAACATCTCAACCCTAAGGTGTAAGTCAAATGGTAAAGATTTTAGCCACCTTGGCAGGCTTCTGGGGAGTTATGTTGGGGCAGGTGGTGATTCTGCTTGAAATATTCTATCCATAGGTTCTGCGTTGGCAAGGAGCTAGGTCACAGTCACCATCATCTTAAGCCATTTTACTAAGGCTGAGTCCAGGGTACCGGACCACTAAAAGGCCTTCAGCTGCTGAAGAGATAATGAGGTCAGTCTTTTGTTTCTTTAAACCACTCCATTTGGAACTATTTGTCATTCAACTGTAGTGATAGTTTATTTTTCTCTGAGCAACCTGCCAGAGGAGTAAGGACATTTTGCACACCCTCCCTGCCACTTCTGTAGCGATGCTAAACATTTGTCACAAAACATGTTCTTCCAAAGGACTTCTGCTTTTGTCTGTGGCAGCATTTCTTAAACTCAAATGTGCCTGTCACCTGAAGATCTGGTTAAAATGCAGGTTCTGAGTCAGTGGAACTGCCTGAGATTCAGCAGTTCTCACAACCTCCCAAGTGGTGCTGATGCTGGTTCCTGGACCCGGCTCTGAGCAGAGTAGGTCTAGACCTGTGCTGTCCAACGCAGCAGTCACTGGCCATGTGTGGCTATTGAGCTTTTTGAATGTGAGCTTTTGAATGTGGTCCAGAGACTTGCCATAAGTGTAAAATACATACCATATTTTGAAGATTTAGTATATTAAAAAAAAATGTAAAAAGTCTCACAGATCATTTTTTAAAATAATTAATTTACATGTTGAAATGACAATATTTTGAATATTTTTGGTTACATATTATAATTTATCTCACCTTTTTCTTTTTACTTTGTAAAAAGAAATGTGGCTTCAAGGAAATTTTAAATTACACCTAGGATTTGTGTTACATTTCTATGGGACAGCGTTGGCTTAGAGAACCGAGCAGCAGAGGAGAGATGAATTGCCAATTTGAGCTCTGGCACCTCCTTGCCTTTCCGCCCTGCTGCCCCAGCATATTTAATTGCCATTAGCTCCCTGCCTATTTTGCCTGGCTTCTAACATTAGGGTCTAGGTTGATTTCTTATTTCTGGGTGTTCTCTGGACCCAGCCTAATCACTCACTTCTCTTACAATCCTGACTTCCCTCTCAATCTCCATGATTCATAGCTTCCCAAAGCCTCAGCAAGATGGTGGCTCAACCCTGCCCAGACTGGAAGAACCATTCTGGCTGCTGAGAACAGCGTAAGAACCTGCTGTAAGTATCAGGTTGCCTTTAGATAAGAGAAAAATAATAAAATAAGGAACACTTTTGAAGATATTTGATGACTTCATCAGGTAGAATGGATTAACAATTAGAAGGAGGTTATTTTACTTAGGACTGTTAACTAAGGAAAGCCTATTTCAACATGTGCTGTGGCTTAACTGAACCTGAGTTTATAGCAGGTGTGTGCCCGAGAGAAGCAGCCGTCACACTGGAGCTAATCTCTGGGAGCCGAAAGTGCTCTCAGACTCAGAGCTGCTTTCTTATGGGTAGCCATCCCAGACTGAGACTCCTGAAGCTTTGTTGCACGTGAGTCAACTGCACACATGAAGAGATGTGGCTTTAGGGGGATTTAGAAAGAAGAATGAAAGAGAAGAGGGAGGGTTAACAAACAGTTGGAACGGAAATGATTTACTCTGGGAGTCCTGCTAGAAATTACAATGAAATCCTTTGCAAATTGCTAAATGTCTTGCTTGTTGGGGTGCAAAAGCATCCAGAATTGCTCTTTACCACATTCCTCATAACTCCTGTTTCCATTCTCAAGCTCAGAGGGAGATTGTAGAAGGTTGTGATAAAAAGTGGAGAGTGGAGAGGAATGGACCAGCTTGCCACAGGGTGGAGAAAAACAGGGAGAATGAAGCGATAAAGAGGTTAAGGGTCAAAGAATAAAATATGAGAAAAAAATGTTGCAAGAAAGGAGCATGCCCTCTTCCCCTTTCCTCCACACTGCTGGCTGGAATGTAGATGTAATCCCTGGAACTCAAGTAGCCATGTTGGACTATGAGGCAGAAGAACATGTTGATATCGTGGAGCAACAGGAGAGAAGGAACTCAATTCTTGATGACTGGGGAGCCCATACTATGCTATTTTGCTGACCTCCAGATTTCATTTTCATAAGAGCTAAATTAGAAATCTTCCATCTGACTTAATCTACTATTCTTCAGGAATTGCTCTTCCTCACAATTAAGCTAATTCTGCTGAGAACTGAGGAATAACATGCACATAACTTGGGGAAAGGAGCACGGTGGCCTAAAGGCACATGAGAGAGCCAGGGGCTAGTGTTGGGGTTTCTTCTGAGAGCAAAGCATGTTAAGGGGAGACGGAGAGTGGAGTAGAGCACCAGGCCAGAGGGAGAGGGTGTAATTAGGGCCAGAGAAACAGCATCTATAGCAGTCACGAGAATGGGATCAGACAGGCCTGGATTTTAGTCCCAGCTATGTTACT